>NC_081517.1:18216702-19480616 GCF_030273125.1 Centropristis striata | reverse complement strand
GAAAGACGGGCGGCAACTGGATCGAAAGACAAACGATTAGACTCATTTAACACCACACACTGCATGCAGGATTTTATCTCCTCAATGTCAACACCAGCTGGTCCACAGTGAAATGGAACCAGTTTATCTTGGTCCAATGAGCTGTGATGCCTGAATCATGAGTATAATCAGCTTAAAGGGTAACTTCTGTGTTTTTCAATCTGGACTCCATTTTCCCATGTTTTGGGGTCAGAGTGACTAATTGACTCAACAGTTTTTGAAATTGGTCCAGTACTGAGTCAGAGCGTCAGTGTACTTCTACTGAACATGCTTGTTTATTGCTCCCTTTTTTTGTCATTCTGCCTTTATTTGATAAGACAGACAGACAGACAGACAGACAGAAAAGGAGGAAGCAACAGGAAACAACATGCAGGGTCACAGGTTGAAATCAAAGACACGGAGGTAAGGACTGAATCTTTTATAGTGCCATCCCGTAAATGTCCTGCTATATTACCGGAAAGATCTGTACCAGCTTTCTGGATCTGTTATTGCGGAATGCGGTGGGCAGTTAGTGGGAGGAGACGATAGACAGAGCAGCAGCAGTGCCGCGCAGTAGCACAGTGCTAACAGGCTACACAGATAGCTCTAGTATGTGCTGCATCAGTATGTGTTCAATTAGCAACCTCCATTTGTTTACAACAAGCACCGGACACTCTGTGCACAGTTAGCGACGGCGGTTTGTTTACGATCAGCAGCAGACCCCATAGTGTACAGTTAGCATGCTGGTTTCTTTACAATAAGCGGCAGATGCTGTACCAAGTTCGGGACGTGAACATGGTTAGATGACTGTCGGACCAAGTGGGAGATGTGTGTTAGACGTTACGTGCAACGTCAAATATCCCGCTTCAACCTGATGGGCCGTTCATAGTGGTCCTGCTTCCAACAGTCCCACCCATTTTCCACCTCTGTGACTACCTCTGGAGGCGGAAATTGGTGGGATCATTTGATCCTGGCATCCCACATCAGGCGCCTTCATAGTGGAGGCAAGATGCCACAGAGCCGTAAATGTCCCGGCATGAAACGGCACTATGAAAGGGGCTTTTGTCAATGGGGTGCCAGTGAGCCACCAAGGCTATATATCAGGGTTATATGTCTCTAATAACATGGAAAGGACCCTACAGAGAACTAAAACAATTTGCTCAAGAAGAAGCCTCGTCTGAAATCTTGTGTGGGTTCATTTACATACACATCAAAATCATCTAATTATTCAGCCATGGCTTAGAAAATATTCTAAATAACACTTAGCTATAACTTTTTTATTACTTGGTTGGACACAATAGCAAACAAACCAGATTAAGTGAAAGGTAGGCTGCAGAGCTCTCACTCAATATTGGACCAATTAAAAAATGTTTTTGTCCCCATTAGTCAGTTAAAAACAGGTTAAAAAAATACCTCACCTAATGCATTGTAAACACAACTGACAGAATGCTCCCTCTGCCAGTCTCACATCCATTGCAGAGCTCTAAGTGAGGGAATCTCCTGACCAAATAAGATGGCAGTTAAGCACAAAACACCTGCTGTCTTTGATGATGATAAAATCAAAGCGAGTCTGACGTTAGCACACCAGGCTGCTGCTCACCCACTGATCCTGACTAGCCTTGGCAGAACTAGCCAGTCCAAGGGGAACTAATTTTGCCAGGACTGAAATTCTGGACAGAAAAGAGCAGAAAAGCTGCACGAGGGAACAAAATGCTTTTTCTGCCTCATCCACTGTTAGACGGAGCAGAATGGTAGGTGTGGCAAACAAGATGTGAGTGTGGAGCTTTGATCTGGAGTTTTACTCATGGCGTTTCAAGTTGGCAGCTGCTTTAATTGACTACTTAATGTCAGACTCAATACGAGAACAAAGCATCTCTCACTGAAGACCGGATAACACCCCCCTAACCTTGCTTCCTGCTCAGACAGCCAATCACAGCTCCCTCCTTCAAGCTGCTACCTTGCCTGCTCCAATCATGGTTACCACGAGTCTTTACTGACAGCTGTCTTTAAGGAGGTGACAGATGACTGACTGATCCTGACGTGCTGATTGGCAGGTGTCAGACCAGGAGAGATGTTGCCTACACTGCCACACATGCACACACACACACACAAACACTCAAAACACACACGAGCAGATACAAGCTGAGGCGAACAGTCTAGGTTTGAGTGGTCAACATGCTTGACTTTGCTTGTGAGAGTTCTTGTAGATTCTTAAACAACCTTCATAACAATAAGTGGTCAAGAAGAAACAGCCTGAAAACAAGTTGAGCTCAAATTGCAGCTTTTTTGCAGCCTGGATTCCCATTAACATTCTGTTGTGCTAGACTCAGGTACAATAGCAAGTGAAAGAAAACAAATGAGCCTGATTAATACTTAAATCTCATGACTTGGCCATGGCCATTTTTCAATTTAGCCTGTGCTCATTTAGTGACTGGCCAGTGTGTAATTCTCTTAAGAGGTTAGCATAAGCAAGATGTTAACCAAAACTGTGAATGAGCAGCTGTTTTAAAATGCCAATGTATTGCTTTGTCTGGCATTTAATAATGCCAGACTAGACGAACTGTGTGTGTGTGTGTGTGTGTGTGTGTGTGTGTGTGTGTGTGTGTGTGTGTGTGTGTGTGTACCAGAAATGTCATCTTTAATATGTTGTACTTAATTGAGCAATGTGGGATAAACTACAAAACAGACATTATGTCATTGCAAGTATGATTGTGTGTGTGTGTGTGTGTGTGTGTGTGTGTGTGTGTGTGTGTGTGTCTGTGTCTGTGTCTGTGTCTGTGTGTCTGTGTGCTCCTAAACCTTGCGTGTCTCAGGCAGTTATGTTGCGCATGCATGGGGGGTCACAGAAGTGCAGGTTCCATGGAGATGGGGTAATAAATAGGGCAGAAGGGCCGCAGCAGAGAAGGGGGCGATGTGGGTGGAGGGAGATCCGTGCAGGGAGGAGGGGGGGATGGGGTAATCAGGGGGAAGAGACTGTGATCAGTGACATTTAAGAGGTGGGCCACACTGCAGGGCACATCTGCTTGGACACACACACACACACTGAAAGGCACACACACAAACAACTGTCAGCTCCTATCTCCTGATGAGCAGACGGGCGGACAGGAGGAGAGAGGAGGTGAATGGGAGAGTAGGGAGGGAGTGAAATGAATACCTCCCGCTGAGATGGCAGCCTCCTCTCCCTCTCTCTCTCTCTCTCTCTCTCTCTCTCTCTCTCTCTCTCTGAAGAAAGTTGTGTGCACAAGTGGCTGTGAAAACACTTCGATACTTTTGAATGACACACAAAAACACGTAGACAGTAATTATTTGTCTGTTTTACTCTCCGCAATTTCTTTTTATCCCCCAGAGTCCCCCCTCTTTTTACATTCCCTCATTAAAAACAGGAGTCTTTTCTGCAGGTAGAAAACAAACTTGTATTTACACACACATTATCAATCAGTGCGTCTTGATTCCACGGACGGATCAGAACCAAAGAGGAGGGCAGCATGGAGTGGTTTGCGTGCCACTTGTACCACTGTGTCATGATGGGTGGAGGCATCATCAGCTTGTGCCTGAACCTGTCGTACCCGATCACAACACCACCTTCACATCACAGCCACCGGGCTTCACACACACACACACACACACACACACACACACACACACACACACACACACACACACACTCGACCCAGATCCACACTAATACTGAGAGAATTCACAAACCCGACTGCATTCAGACATGTGACAGTCGGATGACATGACTCCAGGGTCCATCTCCACACACACAAACAAACCTCCTTTTACAGAATGAGACACAGATAGAGATGGTCCGATCAGGTTTTTTGGGACTGATACCAATCACCTAAAGCCTCACCAATCTGATTACCGATCAAAACCGCTCGATCATGTGGGACGATATCTTTCGTTTATGTTAACCTTGTAATCATTTATTTACTAGATAATACTAGATTACCTACCTTTATTTATTTATTGCATAGCAGTAACTTTAATATTCCTTCATAGCAGCAGTGGCACTGTGGAAAACAATATGCCAAAATGGCCTCTATAGGGCAGTCAAGAACAGGCAGGAGCTTAATGTTGAAAGTTCACTCATTTATTGATACTATCCGTTTTAAATGGCTGTATTGTTGCATATATCGTATCAAATAAAATTCAAATAAAAATTGAGCCTATTTAACAGGCTAAACAAACTCAAAATGCCAGTCTGAACATTGGTGGCATTATTGCACATTGTTACACAGTGTAACATATTATTATTGCTCACTCTCACACAACATTTCTCTAAATGTCTAAACGCTTGCATAAATTGCAGCTAGCGTGTGTGACATCGGACTCACTCACTTGTATGACTCTCACAAAAAGTTCCATATGGCAGACACAACATTTCTTCTTCGTTTTAAAGCAGCAGCGTTTCGGCACACTACCGCCACCTTTGGATCCAGAATGTATATCACACCATAATAAACACTTGTAAAGCACATGTACGTATAATGCGATCGGATCGGTGATTTTAACCTTTGATCTGATTTTTCTTCTAATCGGCATCATCCCTAGACACAGACTTAAAAAATAATGTGTGGTCTCAGAGAGTCCATGTGAACCTCAGAGACATAAACTATATATTCACTTAATCTCCCAGCTTTCTACCTCTCAGTGATTTTAATTGCCCCACTGTTTTGTTGTCTCCCAGTCTCGGCTCGTTTTCTTTCTTGGCTAAATTGTTTTCTGCCTGTCCTTCACCAAAGCGCAGGTGCTCTCTTTTGTGCGTACGTGTGGTGCATTTGCCCGGGAACCCTCCACACACCTGTCTGTGCTAGCCATCATCTCCTCTGACAGCTGCCACTGTCCTGACCTTGGGCATTGTGGGCTACGTGGTTTTGAAGTGATTGACGAATCGTATCCTTTCATTCATTATTGAAGGCGGAGATCAAAACCGCGGCACCCGGGATATCACCGTGACGGCCGTGCAGACCAGACAGAGGTAAAGAGGGGAGGGAGCAGGAGAAGGACATGGGAGAGGGAGAAGGTCATCTGAGCAAAGAAGTGCAGGTGAGAAGTGAGGGTGAGGGAGGGGAGGCGCACAGGGAGAAGGAAAGTTCGGCACAGAAGGTGGAGCATCCTAAACAGCAGCGAGACTTTTTTTTGTTTCACTCCAGCATTTGTTCAGAGATCCTGAGGCTCCGTCCATGTCCAGACCTCTGCTCACAGAAGGCTTCACAGATCTAAAAATAATATTCAAGCCAGACTAAAAGTAGAATAGGTGAATACTTTACAGCTTTTTATGTTGTTGTTTTTTACTAACACCTTCATTACCTCCAGAGAAGTAGATCATGTGTTTATCTGGATTTGTTTGCCTGTCTTTTAGCAGGATTAAGGTAAAACTACGAGCCCCATTTTCATAAAAAATTGTTGGAAGGGTGTAGCACAGGCCAATAAATTCTGGAGCAAATAATCATATTTTTTTACTTTTGTTATCATCACAAGATAGGGCATTGTGCTCCATTCATGTGGTTTTGTAATAATACCTGAAGACCGTTCAAGCCCACATTATAACATAAAGCTCATGAACACACTGAAGACAGAAGAACAAATCCGAGGAGCAGGTGAATGCACCACTTGATGTTTATTTTCAGTCTCTTCATATTTGCTCTCTTTCCTACTTTGCACTCTTACTGCTTAGCAACAATTTCCCTCAGGAAAACATTGTATCATGCCTTATTTAAACCTCTGCTCATCATTCAGACCAAAATGTCACATGAGAGTCATGGAGGTCACATGTGAGAGGTTAAGAGACGTCATCTGAGACGTCATATTCGGAGTGTGTCTCACCTTTGGGGCATTTTGAACAGGTAGCCTAAATATTTTAGGGCTACCAGCTACCTACAATGCATTTTCAATATGCAGCAGCTTCACATCTTTTCCTGATTTAATTCCTGACGCAAACAACTCTCACATGAGCCCCGTGTCCAATTCAAATCCAGTGGATAGAAGAGTTTAAAATAGTGGAAAAACAAGATTAAAAAGATTCTACTCAAACACTCAGATACAAAGAGTGAAACTAACAAAGCTACCTTTACACCTGAAAAGGTTCAGACTGTCTGACGTCACCCGGCAAAGGAAATGTATCTGACTGTGGAATGAACCCCCGAGGGAAACAATGACGTCAGTGCTGGTGATGAGTTATTTATGCTCTACTAATTCATACTGGTGCCAAAAAGAAAACTCAGGTGAGAACCAGAAGCACGTCTCCAGTGTCCATTCTCGCCATAAACTCTGAACTTTGTCCCACAGACTTCACTCTTTCATCTTCCTTTCCAATCCTTTATAAAAATCTGCCTTCATCAGCCTCCACCGTCCTCGCCCCGTGTTCACCTCTACCATCTTTTTATCTTTACCCTGTAGCATTGATTTGGAGCTGGACTGAAACACAGCTCTCTATTCAAAAGGAGTGCTTGTTATGTCCATGATCTATGTCATCTACCTGGTAACTGTGTGGATGTGAAAAACTTACTGTGCTGTAAGCTTTAAGTTTCACTTCTTCATCTAACTCACTCACTGCCTTTGTCCCTCTGTTCCTTTCTTCACATATTTCACTAATTTGTTGTTGTAGGTACGTGGGAGGCGTTTCAGGGTTTGTGTGCTTTTGCCTGTAAGTGTGTTAGACCATATGCTCAGTGAACGCAAGTATGTGTGCGAAAATGTGGATGTTTACATCCTCCTTTCCACAGTGACAACATCTGCCACTTACTGCAACACACACCATGTCTTCCTTGTCTCCCTCACTCTCCAAACTTCCCTCCCTCCCTCCCTCCCTCCCTGCCTGCCTCCTCAGACAAGGGCAGCTCAGTGACACACCATTTGAAGGGCAGACTCTGTCTCAGTAAACGTTTCTCTTACAGACTTAAATTAATTCAATAACACTGACAAATGTCCTTGCCAAGATACAATATGACTTTCTTTTCTGAGTGTTTACTTACTTCCACATTTATACACATATGCGAGAGCTTATGCACAAATATAGAGGCACACAGAAGGTCAGACACAAACCTATCCAGGCGCAGATGTTTCCAGTAATAGCAAACAAGTCAACTGATAATGACTCAGACAGCATAGACAGAGAAGCGTTTGAGGCGTACGAGCTCATTGTTTGCCGAATAATTCATTGTTTAGCTTTTCGATTTCTCAGCGTGTCGGTGAGCTGATGGAGTGGGTATTTTTAGATTTCTTTTGGGTGAAAATTTATGAGACGCTTGCGAGGGTGGTTTAAAGAGATGGTTGTTCAAAATATCTTTAATTATCTGGCTGTCACAAATACTCTTTGAGGCAAACTTCAGTTGTGCTTGTTTGCAGGTATACTTTTCTCATATTCACCAAAAAGTCATTAATAGCAGTAGTCGTCCCAGTTTAACAAGCAGGGTGGTGGGCGAGTCAGTCATTACTTTCTCTTCATCAAGTAAGGATGATGCATGACTGAAGTTCTTTTAACAGCAGGCATACCACCTGCTTCAAGCTACCTGCAGTTTTCTACTGATATCTAGAAGGAAACTGCAGGCTAATGCACTAATATTCTCTGCAAGACTGAGCCACACAAACTAGGGATGGAGGATTTGCATATTTTACTGCCGATGCATTAGCCAATAATTTCCTGCTTCTCACGGCTGATAAGATAACTGATAATTTCACATTTTTGGATTTTAAAAATACTTCCATAACCTGTGGTTTTGGGTAAATGGACCTGCACTTATATAGCACTTTTCAACAACTGAGAGCGCTTTACAATACAGACTGCGCTAATTTACCCATTCACGCACACAATTATACTGGTGGCAGAGTAGAGGTGGGGGAAAAAATCATTACAGCATAGTATCACGATATTTTGAGACAATATTATATCGATTCATGGTCGCCAAGTATCAATACTTAGCGCTCTGAAAGGCCATCAGCATAAAGTTACCTGTGTGTGTGTGTGTGTGTGTGTGTGTGTAATTAAAATCACATAAAGTTACCTGTGTGTGCGTGTATGAAGCATGTATATGCATGTGTGAGGAGTGTGCGCACTGCGCACTTTAGTGCATGTGTGTGTGTGTGGGTATCTGTAACTGTAATCACATCAAAGATCAAAGGCAATCAGATCAAAGCAATCAACAGAATTAACTGCAGCTGTTAATGTTCCAAAAGAGTGACAGCAGAGGTGGACAGACTCGAATTTCTGGCCCCGAACAGAAAGCGTTTTTGGCAAAACCATAATACCTATCATTGATCCGACTTCACTTTGAGCGTCCTGAGTTCTTCCTGAATGTCTACATATGATTTTTTTTAAGAAAAATTAAAAAATAGCTTTGTTAGAGCGATCTAAAAAAACTGTTCCATCTTCCATTTTTTCGAAATCTTCCTGCGTTTTTAATATGGGACCCAATGTTGGTGGTTTTGGTGGCGCATCTTTGCGTCGTACGCCCAAACTATAACTCTGACAGCTTTACCAGAGGATTGTGAGTGAGAAGACAAATTTTCCTACATTTCTATGTATAAATTATTTCTGTAGAGTGGAATTTGCGGCCTGGAGCGCAGTTTTCAATTTTATTTTTTGACAATTTCTTCTCTCCCTCTACACTCTGGCGATGATGTCACACACTGTGACACGAACATTCCGTGCAATACACACCCATTATAATCTCAGAATTTCTCCAAAAATGATCATGGTCATTGAACAGGGATTGATAAAAAACTATATGACCTATCGAAACATGGATTAATATACCGATACACAAGACTCTAGGTGAAATTATGCCGGAGAAGTAGACGTTTAAAAATCTCCAATTATTGTTCTTTTTCACTCATTTTTTGTCGGCCGTCCCATTCATTTCAATGCAAAATTTTGGGCGGTTTTTCGCGACCGAGCACTGGTCCCTACAGCTATTGCTGTATGGGACCAGTGCTCGGTGCGATTGACCCGAGGCCCTAACTAGAAGATCTAAGGAATGGTCAGGATATAGGTGTTGGGGATGTTTCATTTAAAAAAATTAAGAGCAGTGAAGCTTAAAGTTGAGGAAAGTTTGATAAAATGCTGCAGTTGTTGTTCATTTGCATCAGTTTAGTTCAGTTTGACTGAATACTTTGTTGGTCAGTCTGTGGGTTAATTTTATTATGTGGACACAAAATGCAGTTAAACAGTTATATCACAATACATTGTATCACAATATTCACCATAGCAAAATGCTTAAAATCGCAATTATATTGTATCGTGACTCAAGTATCAGGATAAAATCGTATCATGGGGCTTTTAGGGATTCCCGCCTCTATGGCAGAGGCTACCCTTTACTTTGCCACCTGCCACCATTGGGAATTCATTCATACATTGATGAACGCAGCATCGGGAGCAATTTGGTTTTCAGTATCTTGCTCAAGGATACTCCGACATGTAGGCTGCCATGGTCGGGGATCGAACCACCGAGCTTTCGATCAGTGGGCGACTGCCCTGAGCCACAGCCGTCCCTAAGTTGTTGTATGCCTGATTGAAGAAAGGCTAAGATGTGGTGAGCAAAGATGGATGTGCATTTTACCTAAGAATTCAACTTAAATAATTTGACATTCTTAGACAAATTTTAGTCTGTGAATAACCTAAAATAAATGACTTTACGATTTAAACTACAAAGAAATTAGCAACAACTTCAGCCCAACCTCCCTTAAGTTTGACCAGTTATTCTTATCATGACATTTAAAGTGTGGTGTACTTCATATTTAATTGGATGTTGTGTCCAGTACCCTGTAGCACTTTTATTTTTAGATTTGTCTGAATTAAAGTGAGTAAAAGTCCTGTAACTTTGTGCAGTTCTGGAGAAATACTTTATTCTGAAAATATACTTAAATTTTCCATGAAAGAAAAGTTACAAAAGTGTTTGTGTACACTGTCAATTATATTTTTTATGAGGAAAGAAAATCAGAATCTGCAAACATTGGAATCGACAGGTCAGAAATGGTGATTGGCCAAGAAAAAAGCCATCAGTGCATCTCTAGTCAATAGGTGTTTATTGGCAGTTCGCCACAAAAGGTATACCGCCACCTAATGTAGTGGAGTGTGTTGATGCTGCAATTGTTAATTCAATGAAAGCCTTTTTGCATCATATTATTTGCTATAATTCCATTATCGGAATTACACCAAATATATGCATTTCCCACTACTAGCTTCCAGAACATAAACCTGCACGAGTGGTTTCCTGTGGGGAATATGAACCTTTCAGGGGTAACTGAACAGAGTCTTTGCCTGGGCTCAAGAGAAACACAAACTACATTTTCAAATGTGTCTACACAGACAAACAAGTAAACAGCCATCGGCACATAATGCAAAGAAACAGGGCACTCATTCAAACTCTGCATAACCTGCGCTCATGTCAGGGTAGATACAGAATCACACACTGTGAATCTGTGTATATGTGCGTCTGTAAGTGACTCATGGGGATGAAATAAAACTGGCCAAATATCAATCCACAATGACTTCTTTTATTTTCTATTTTTAAACCTTATGAGAATGCTTCTCAATATTTTGATAATGGGTTAAGATTCTGTTCTATTCAGAAATTTGCATCACCACGGTTGGAGTGAATAACGTAATGACATACTTTTATATGCTTCTTGTGGTGTTTGATTAGGTTAATATACAGATTATCTGTGTTAAACATCTTTTAAAGCAGCATGACCATGAGATCTGCTAAAAGAAACTTGCCAGACTTAACCTTGTTACTACCTCTCTCAAAAAAGAAAGAACAGTAGTTCATCTACACATAAACAGGTGTTTTGGATAGAAACATATAAAAACACATAAAAGAGAAAGCTGTAGATGAGAGCAGAGAGCTTGAAGATGATTTTTTTTCATATTTACAATTACAAAAGCTTTACCCATACAGAACAGCAGATGCTGCACCCCAACTCTCTGTCGAACATATTATGGGTGGGGGACAAGAGCGGGAGAAAGAGAGAAATGTTTGGGAACTTCAAAGCTAGTCAGGAATTCAAAGTTCAGAGTTTATTCTCCTCGAGTCTTCTTGCAATTTATAAGTCAATGTGTGTGTGTGTGTGTGTGTGTGTACACATATCTATTCAAGTGAGGGTGCACAGAAAGAGCAAAGCCATATTGTAGATCTCGCAGGTATCTTACAGTCCATAAACAGGCTTGTGGATTTAAAATATGCTGTGTGGATCGTACAGAATAGAAACATATAGAGTCAGAGTCATTGGTATTCCTTGACTTTTATATAGTAGTATAATACAGTATACTATAGTATATGTATATATATAGTATACTACATATACAATACATCAAGACATATCAATATGGACTTATACGGTGGCCTGTAAATGCTGGTATGAAAACTTTTTAATCAGAAAATATAGTGTACAAAACAAAGCATTTGCTTAATAACTTAACATTTTTTTTCTTTATTTAAATGGTCAGCAATTGACTGATACTGAACATACAGCACTGAGATTATTTTTATTTCTATATATTCTTTATTTTATCATCTTTTTTATTCCTAGAATTGCTTGAAAATGTAACACATTGTATATTTAATGTATGATAATGTTAAATATTCTCTAACATTATTTTTAAAAAGTGTAAGAAAGCAGTCTTCTGAGTAAGTCTGCAGAGTGATATCGGTGTAAAATATTTTCAGTCCAGCACAAAAATGTACGAAATTGTCCCCCATTTTGCTCAGCCCTTAAAAAATCATTATCAGTCTAAAAAATTCCATATCAGTCAGGCTCTACTTTATAGTCCACCTCAGATGAACTACAGATTTTTTAAAAAGACGAGGGAATTCAGGTGAGTACATACACCACCTCTCTCCTCACTCACTCACTCTTTCCCTCTCACTTCATTGAATGCCCTCTCGCTTCTCTTCGATTCCTCCTCCTCCTCCTCCAGCTCTCACCCTCCGTCTTCTCTTCACTTCTCCACCTTACCGTCATCTTCATCGCACCCTGCGCCTCTCCTCTGTCTCCTTCTTTCTCTCTCATGCTGTCATTTAGCATTGCAGGCCGATGATTAAGCGTTCCATCATGCCCTCTCCCCACGCAGTCAGCACTTTTATTCATTCACTCCTTCATTTCAATCTCTCCATCTCTCTTTGATTTCTTTCCTTTTTATTATTTATATCTGCCTTTATGGCTGTGGTGACAAAGGGTGAGCACTGAGAAATACTGTACGTGCACAGCACAGGTGCAGAGATATCAACAAGTGCACAGTCCCTGACACATCCACACACACGGCTAATCTATCTTCTGTTTCGGCTGTACAAAACAAATTGCTGCAGGTCAAGACCTGCTTTTCCTTTAGTCTGTTGATGAGATAAACAAGCGTTCTGTCTCCCCATCCCTCTCTCCCTCTCTCTCCTGGTAACGTCACATGCCTGTATTAAACGTGACACTCTCGTTAATCCACATTCAGTCAGCCACTGCATCTCCTGAACGCACCCAGCACCAATCCAGGTATACAGACCTGAGCCAGGAGAGCTCATGAATAGCTAATGGGAAAGACACAACAACGCTCTGATTCACAGAAAATGGCCTTTACACCATCAACTCCACTATTGGCTGCCGGTAGGGAGAGACAGGGTGGAGATTGATCGAACATAAAGGGTGAGAGAGTAAAGCGATATGTGTCTGGGAGAGAGAGTAATTGAGAGTGTGTGTGTGTGTGTGTGTGTGTGTGTGTGTGTGTGTGTGTGAAAAAGAGACGCAATGTGTGTGAGTGTAACTGAAAGAGAAGAAGAGAAATGGAACATATTATATGAAGTTATTGGAAAGCAAAAGAAAAAGTAATTTCACACGCAGCCCATCTGCCAGTCTGTCTGAAAGGCTTATCTGCACGCATGATTAACAAACTTGATAAACGAACACATACAACAGCACTCTCTCCCCTCTCACAAACACACAAGCATACTGCATGTGTTCTTTGGTCTGTGTGTAACAGCATAACAATGGTGTTTTTCGGCAAAAGATGGCTTGGAGGGGAAGGAGGGGGCTAAAGTTATTGAGGACATATATATGAATGGAACCAAGATCTGTGAGTTCAACATAACCTGGGTGCAGTGTTGAAAGAAGTCATTCTTCTGCTTGAGTAAAAGCAACCTTGATAAACTTTAATTTAATAAATAAACACTCTCACTTTAATATTTATGCCTCTCTAAGCAAACAAGATCAGCAGCAACAATATCAGCTATTTCTATACCTTAATGCCTGCCATGGTGCCTTCAACAAAATCAGACGAAATAATACAGGTTCCCGAGAACCTCCTTGAGCTCAAGTCCTCAAAAATGCCTCCGGCCCAATGTGGACAGACCGAGATCAGGCTTCGCTGTCACCTTTGACCTACAGTAGGAGCTCAGGTGGGAGGTGGAGAGCAACTTTACGCGGCCGGCAGCATGAGGTTGTTTAACAGCAGTCTGGTGCTCATGGAAACACTTGCTTTGTCTACAGGCGCCACCAAGCTCAACACAAAAAGAAAGTTCCTTACAGCTGCTTTATTGAAAAATATACAAGTATTATTAGTTTAGAATGGTCCATTACAGATGTATTACATCACTGGGTTATAGTTAGTGATGCTGGTGGAAGTTCATCTACTTTATATTCTGCCAGGTAGGGCTGGGCGATATATCGATATAAAAAAAAAATTGATATTGATATTGATATATATTTTTAAATGTGATATTGTATGTATCAATATTGTGTTAATAATATAATAATATAGTGTTCAAATATTCTTTCTTTCTTTATGTATAAATGCTGCGTTTACTAGGGTTTGTCATATTTATTTATTTTGTAATGTTCATTATAAATAAATATATATATATATATATATATATATATATATATATTTTTTTTTTTTTTTTTTTTTTTTTTTTCCCCAGAAAAAGATTGGCCTATTTTATTTCATTGGCTATTTTTATTTAAGATATTTTTTATTTAAACGTGCACTTTATGGAGCTTTGATTTTTTTTTTTTAAAGTTCTCTTGTTGTTATAAAGTATTTATGTTCACTTAAATAAACGGTTTCAATAAAACTACTTGTGACATGTCAGATTTGACACTTTGCGATAAAAATATCAGGATATATATCGTATATCGATATTCAGCCTAAATATATCCGGATTTGACTTTTGGTCCATATTGCCCAGCCCTACTGCCAGGAAGCTACATCATGAGATTAATAATGATCAAAATCTGCAGAAAACTAATAACTAATGTTGCAAGATGTATGTAGTGGAGTAAAAGTATAAAGAAGCATGAAATTTAAATATGCAAGTAGAGTACAAGTACCTCAAATTGTACATTACTTGAGTAAAAGTACTTATATTCCACCACTGCCTGGATGGCGTTTAGCATAATGTAGTCTAACTTCCCCTTCACCCCTTCTCTCCAGTGTATTCTACAGGAGACCTTCGGGTAGGAGTGAAAAATGTCCAGAACATTTGAATGTCTTGGTATTTGGCATATTTACACCCCTGGCTCTGGCACAGGCTGAATATCCGTGCATGGCTGGCAAAAAGAGGGTTTCTCCTGTGATTTGAGAAGAGGAATCAATGACTGATTGAAAAAAAAAGTCTCTCCATGAGCTAGTTATGACAGCCAAACTCGGATTTATAAAGGAAACAACATCTCAGAGCGACACTCATTCTATTAAACAGTGACGCTGACAAGTCAAGACTTAAAAGGAAACGATGATTTTCAAAAAAGGGCTGTAGTATCTTAAGTAAATCAGTATCATTAGAGTTATCGGCGTGAGATGGGAATAAACAGTGGATGTTTATTCAGGGAAGAAAGCTAAGCAAACAGGCACAATGACAGCACAAATACTGCAACAACTGCTATCGTTACTGGGGGCCTCTTTGCATACAAACTCCAAATATCACTTTGATAAAGTCTAAATCTAATTAATCAAGCTAATCAGCAGGGGGGCCTGGCAGCTAGTCCTCCCTGCTCTGCAGTCTCTCTCCCTGGTTGGGGCTCTGCAGCAGTTTCCTTGCTGTGTAAAGTGACTATTGGCTCAGGAGGTTTTCTTGCATATTTAAACTGCTCTACAACACCTAAAGCGAAAATGTGAACACTGTTAATGTCAAGCAAAATACTCCCCCCCCCTTCGATAATATGAGTTAACTACTTTAAACTTTCTGGGAACGAACAGGCTGTACAGGCTTTAAGTGAAAGTCCCGCAAAGGGGAGACATACAAGAGGGAAACTACTCAGTTCACAAACCATTTCACAGAAATTATGCAAGACTAGCCTTGTACAAAGACATTTGCATATCCTATTTGAGCAGAAGCACATCAGTTAGGATATTAAAATATATATATTTTTAATTTAACAGTTATGATCATCCATAAAGTCTAAACAAGGTGTCCTTGGGCAAAAACCTTGGGAGCGATGTAAGCATATTCCCTTATCAGCAGGGTGCTGATTAAATATATCATAACTGAGACACTTTACTGAACATAATACGAACATCTTCTGAGGTTTTACAGCTTGTTTTTAGAGGTTGTCTAACAAGCATCATAATTTAATATTAAAACCAAATGGCACCTCAAGCAGAAAACACACAACAAAGTGTAACTTCATAGGTGCTCATGGTGCAATTAAATGATTTATGCAGCACAGTAAGTTGTCCCATCTGTGCTAAGTAATGGGAAATGCATGCCACTCCATTATCCCGTCACTCAAAGGGCCAATTATTTCCTTAACCGCATTTAAACACTAATCTAAAATAAACCACACAAAATTATGACTTCTGAATATTCTCCTCAGGTAGACTGAGTGATGGGTCACCAAACACAAATCACAAAGGCCTTAAACTTTCCAGAATCGGCTGGTTTAACAATGTTTGCATGATTTAATGTGCATGATGCTTTTATTGTCATTTTAACCTCCTCCAATTTGTATCAAGAAATGTTCTTGCACCTTTAAATTTGATCTATTTAATGTGAATTCACTGGAGGGTGTCAAAGAAAATAATGATAAAAAACTTACACTATAAAGTAAAAATGAAAAGATCTGCATAACCCTGGATTGAGTTACTTCCTTTTATGCTTCATGAAAGCATCTACAACGTATTGAGCGGCTTATGACTACAGCTTTCTTTCACAGAGGTAAAACATGGTCACAGAGAATATTTCATACGCACATCACATTTATTGAGATATGAAATGATGATGTAAACAACAGACCTTCACGGCCAATTCATGCGATTCTATCATTCTTGTAAAAAATATTTAAAAAAACACACTTGATGCAGAGTCACACCTCTGCACTGTTAAAACTTTTAGCAAAGCCGTCCTCTCTCCTGGGATCCTTTCAGCAGGCTGTGGTATATACAGCAGGAATGTCGCAATCACTCTTGTGCTGTGTGGGTGCTAAAGGCATAGCTATGGTGACAGGGACAACATTTTCATTTCGCACAAGAGGCAGACAAATTCAGCACCACCCAAAATGATTTCTTTTCCTTTTCAAGATTCACAAAATGTCAAGCCCACTATTCATACACACGCAGACGGCTGCTAGAGGATATGTCAAAGAGAGACAAAGGTTGCTTTTTCCAGTAGATTGGTGGGCGTGTAACTCTACATTTGTCTAGTACAATTAATGACACAGGAACATATACAGTAAGTCATCAGGTATCCGGTTCACCATTAATAAGAAGCCCATGCTGATGGCTTGTTTACTGAACTTAAGTCCATTAACACCTGGTATTAACATGCTATTAGTGCAAATGCTCGCAGAATACAAGGCTGCAATCGGACTAATCTGAGTGAGGTCTGGCTCGCACTGTGAACAGATCCCATCCAGATATAAGTGCACTTTGTATGCTACAAACACTGCATATTCACAAAGACACTACAGAACTAAGTGCAGCCCACAGAGCAGCATCACTTCCTTCAAACTGAGAGCATCATGTTTGGTGACAAGTCGGCCAGCTCTATCTTCCTAATAACTCAATAATTGAGATCATTAGCAGCTACTGATGGTTTCCATTATCTTCAAGTCTGCTGATTATTTTCTTCAAAGAAATTTGACATCCTCAAATGTCTTCTGTTGCCTTAAAAACTGTCTAAAATACCATACATATTCTATTTGCTGTCATAGAAGTCAAAGAATTGCAGTAAATTTAAGAGAAGGAAACAAGTGAATTTTTGGTATTTTTGCTCGTAAAGTGCCCTAAGCAATTAACCCATTATCAAAATTGTTGCCAGTTATTAACTGTCAATAAATTAATGGAGAATCAGCTATAGATTTTAAGTTAATACTAGGTGTAAAAAGGGTCTTTGAGACAGACACACACACAAACAAACACGTTCCTCATTATATTAGTAGTACAAACTGAAGACTAACACTCTAAGCGATCAGTAGTTTCCTCACACTACTCATCTGCATATTATGTTCCAATATATACGGCAGTGATAGTCTAACTACTGACATTTCTTTAATATTTAAAGTGGAAATAGACAGGTTTTTTGCTTTAGCTTTTCATTATGAAGTAAATGCTTTTGCACAAGGTAATGGCTATAGAATAATGACACCATCTGTGTTTAAATTGGTTCCTATAAACCTCTCTTCCACTATGAAAGTCTATCTGCCACTGGGTCTGATCTCCCAGGGAAATGAAGGCTCCATTTATGGCACAGAGGAAGTGCACCACTACAACCATTGTACAACCTAAACAGCAAGAGGATATCACTTCAGTTTTCCCTGGTAGCTATCAGTAGCTATCCACAGGTAGCAGAAGTGTCCTGTGGATGGACGAAGCAAAGAAGGCAGGCAGTGAGGATGATAAAAACTGAGCTAAGACAAGAGTAAATCTTGGATGGGAATTCACTCAATAGAGAGACCTCCGGAGAGGGTTCCAATGGGACTTTCAATTTGTATTCTTTCTACTAGATCAGTAAGTAACAAAACCTACCTACTTACTATTACTACTGGGTGTGTTACTCTGCCTGTATCCTAGCATGAGATTGTTCAACTTGGGATTCTTATAGTTGTTTGTTGCTTTAGACTCTTGCCAGGCTGCTAGCTGTAGCCACATAGCTGACAATACCATGTTTGCAACAGCGCTGGCAACAACAGTAGAGATTGTAAAGTGGGAGAAGGTCTATTTTCACTTTTACCTAGGTCATTTTCACATATATAATCTGGAGGTCTCTGGTGTGGACTCAGTGGTTAAGATGCATCATTGTTGCATTTTTTATTCGGTTTGGTTTGCTTCCACAAGCGCACCAAGCATTGTAAACAAATATCAGGCTGTTGTGCTACGTCTGTTGGACAGAATACATTTTCCTTCTCATCCCCAGAGCTGGGGAAGCAAGTCACAGACTTTCATGAATTGTTAGTGGTGTTTTTTCACTTTTTTGTGGCATTGATCCACCATGCCATTGAACCCATTAGCCACCATTGTGTTGCGAAATCATTTGAAGACTTTGCTGTTTTTGTGTCTAGCCACAAGCAACTGTGTTCTGTGATCATCTGACTGTTCGATAACAGCCTTTACTTCATCATTAGACCGTCTGTCCACAAGATTTTTTTCAGGCCTGCTACTACCATGCCAGGTTGCTTCTCAAATTTCCACATAAATTGCACTGTGTTTTGGTTGGGACTGTGCTCTCACCTTCAGCAAACCTAACTCTGGTCCACTTGGAAGTGAACTGAGACCTCCGTATTTTAGCAGACCAGAGTTTGGTTCTTTGGTCCGCACCAAAGTTCGTCTGAGCATTCACATTAGCAAAAACCATGGGACTAACCCACAAAGTACACCAGAGTTCGTTTCAAAAGGACCAAACAGCTCAGGTATGAATGCCCCCTTAGAATGGTCACTGTTGTGTAAATGTGCTGTAACAGAAGTTGACAAAAATAAGTTATTTTGTTCCGCAAAGTGACTATAAAAACGATGTTAAGCAAAACAAGGAGCACTTTTTGCCATCATCGTGCAGCTTTAGGTAACACTCCTGTGGCCACCGCAGCAGAAGAAGGCCAACTCTTCTCTGACCTACACACAGCAGTTCCCTGAGCAGCAATATCCCATGGCGGCCCCTCGGGACAGCACAGCAGAGACAGGTAATAAGCTGCAATCTTACTGTGAATGTTGGAGTGCAGGCGAGACAGAGATAGATGGTACAGTAGAAATACATCTCACAAACACACTTAACCGCTTGCACAAACACACACACAAAAACACACATACTGGCCCGCACATACACGCACACTTAGTTGTAAAAGCTGTACTGTGAGGATGTATTGCTGAGTGCAGCCTAATTGGAACATTCATTATTGTTACACTGAATTACAGCATTGTCCCTGATACTATTGATCCCTGAAATGTGTTTGAGGGTGGGTGTGCACCTGTGTGTGTGTGTGTGTGTGTGTGTGTGTGTGTGTGTGTGTGTGTGTGTGTGTGCGTGCGTGCGTGCGTGCGTGCGTGCGTGCGTGCGTGCGTGTGTGTTTGTGTATATTTCCAGGCACATCTTTATAGCCAAACCTCAATCATTAAACAGCTACATCTCAGCTCTTTTGATCTGACTCTTGACTTTGACCTTTTAGACTGCTTTCAATCAGGTCCTCACAGTCCTGACTGCCTGACAGACACAGGCACTTATCAGAGTCTTTCTGTCTCGCACACACACAACACACACACACACACACATACACGCGGGTAGTGACAGGTCCTGTCTCCAGTTGACAGGGTTTTATATCAGCAAAGACATCAAGCCGCCCACACCCACCCTCCCTCCCCCCTGACCCTACGATCACGCCATGATGAGAGATGGGACAATCTGCTCTGTGACAGCTCCACTCATACAACGACACGCACGCACACACACACACACACACACAAACCAGAGACATACTCATTGTCTGAACACAAAATGATAGAGGGTAAGGCTACATTTAATGCATGCCTGCATGTGCGTGTTGATGTTGTAAAAAAACATGCCTGCATTTGAGTGTGAGTGTGTGTGTGTGTGTGTGTGTGTGTGTGTGTGTGTGTGTGTGTGTGTGTGGCAGCCTCTTAACTGAAGGCTTTGTAAAACTCTTGTTCATCATAACTGTGATGCTCTAGCCCGAGGGCTTAGCAGCATAAAGCAATTTCCCTCTCGTTACACCAGGCGTATATTAACCTCCAAAAACCGTCAAACACACAAACACTGACTCACGCACACACACACACAGCTCTCTTGCCATTTATCTGTCGTGTCAAGTTTAGCGGGGACTATTCTCTTGAGTAGGTTATTTATAATGCGGCTGTGTACTCCCTTATCAGCTTGATAGTCTACTGAGTAAGATCTGTCTCTGACTGTAGGCTTTGTGAAGGCTGTTTCTCAACAGTTAGTGAATGCAAAGTCAGACAGACTCCAGAGGCAGTTAGAGGCTGTGTTAACCCACCTGTCCCGCTACTTTGCAGAGTCCCCGGTTGTTTAGGCCCCATTTATGCTTTCAGCAGGGATGTACTGGCATATCTTCTATGAGAGCGCCTGAAGGGCACAAGCTAAAGTTGTTTTTTTGGCAGTAATTTTAACACTCATACAGTTTTTGTGACAGAAAGAGAATCTGGTGATACTGAAGACCTTCACGTCTTGCGGATACCTGTCTTCTGGGTTTGTATAGTCACATCACAGCACCACTAAATCATGCCAGGGCCAGGACAGGTAAGCCTAGGTGAGCTGGAACACTGAGTCATAGAATACTGCCATCAACTTCTGTACCAAAACTTTTACAGTCAGCAATAGAGAGCTAAAAGAGTTACAAATCTTCATACATGCAGTATATGCACACTCAGATACAACAGTGTTTTTCAATATAAAATTAAAATCACAATTCAGTCCAGGACTGGAGGGTAACAGTTGCCAGGTTGTCATTGGCAAAAAAAAAAAAAAATAGCATTTGGCAACCATTTCTTGGTCTTTGTCAACCACAAATGGGCCTATACCTTTTCAAAATCCCGAAACAAATGGAGACTTTTACTGTCAGCAATCTTCCAACATAAAAAAGATTTCAATGTCAATTTGGTGCAATTAGTTGCATCTTGTAATAACACTTTTTCTTTTTCACTTTTTCAGCACCACCTATTTCATTTTCCTCTCCTGACTTCTTTCTTTTTGTACTTTTGCTAATTAAGTTTAAAGTATTAGACTGGCCCCATCTGATGAGCTATTGACATCAAAAATTGAAAAAATTGTGCCCCCCAACCTGTTCAGCCTGAAACAGATCAGCCATTTGGAGTCTTCCTAAACTCTCCAATAGCAAACCCCACCCCTGGCTTTTACTTTAAATTCTCAAGTCATAATCAAAAATACACCAAAATATAACAAAAAATGGATATATGGTAGAATAACTTGTACTATAATGGCAGATTTTGCAAATTTACCATAATGTATCTTTAATACAAGAGTCATGTCAATGATCTGCTGTGAAGATTGAAGGTTCTTAGAAAAAGTAGTTAAGAAATGCAGATGGAGTTTGTTGTGAAGTCGGAGCTGAAAAAAGGTTTATTTTTTTAAATTTGTTGCAAGGAGAGAGAGAGAGTACCTCTCTGTGACTCGCAGCGAGTCTTGTAGCTAGTCAAAGTGGCCTAATACAGCTTAGCGTGAGATTGGTTCAACTCAGTTCACGGCAGTGTAAAAGCAGTTCAGGTCTCATTCCATCCACAGCTTAATACAAACTAACTCTCATTTACACACTCCCCCTTTTTTTATCAGTCCCCACACTCGTTGCATTTATCCATCCCCAAGGAACTATGAAGGAGTGATTATCTACCCCTAGCTAAAGTAGACAGTTTAGCTTTCCACAATGTCCGCTACTTCTTCCTCTCACTGTGTATTTCTTAGACTATCTCTTGCATCGAGTGTTATCTGTCTTTCATGCTTGCTTTCCTCTTTCGTATTGTCATTATTTATCCCCATCCTTCTTTAACAACATCACACTCCCACCCTTCAACATTTTCTCTTCCACCATCATCTTCCTGTCCATCATATGTATTTACTGTAGAGTAGACGGACTGTGGAATCTAAGCCTACAGCCACTAATGAGCAGCAAATAACATAAAAGCATGACGGAAGGGAGAGGTCAGGGTAAGGAGTGCAATGTGAAGAGGGAAAGGCAAGAAGAGAGGAGAGCGCAGCAATGGAGCTTGAATGGAGTTAGAAATTAGAAATAAGCAATTAAAGAGCAACTTGCAGGTTGAGTTTCTTGAAAAATGACTCATTTACAGGTTGCACAAACTCCAGCTTTACTGGCCATTGACTTCACAGAAAGGGGACTTTTATCAGATTTGGGGAGATACTGCAAGTAATCGAGTAGACGCCTCTACAGCTGGTGTTGCAGTACTGCATCAGACCCAACCCTAACCTGTGAGTTTCTCTTTAAGGAAATAATTGTTAGTAAAAATATATATTGCAGACTTGCTTGGGAAAAAGTGTGAAAAGATAAGTGCGTGGTGAGAAGCCACAAAGAAAAATGGAGAATGAAAGAGGCAAAAGACTCAACCACAATTGGACAGCCACTCAGCAGGTTTCCACAATAATGCAACCACATCCCATAAATAAAGTAATGAGATGCATTGTGGGAGCAGGCAGGAAAATGGTTTTAATTAGAGGTCATCTGTGTTTGCATGCATGCCTGCGTATATGTACCTTTGCATGCTTTATTTGTGTGTTTTATATGTGTGCCTATGCAGATGATGGCTGTGCCTTTGTCATCAGAATAGGTCTGACGTGTCTGTATGAGGCTGCATGTGCATGAAGAAAGAAGAAAAGAGATAAAGACTAAGAAAGACGACCATAAATATAGATGTGGAATTAAATATTAATGCTTGTTTTGCTTCATGGTTGCTTATTTTAGTAACTCTTAAGCCTCTCAAATGTAATGACCCACTGCTCGTCTTTGTTTTATATTGTATATGAAATAGCTTGGGTCTATCTGGGTTTTGGACTGTTGGCACAAACTGGGCATTTGGACAACATTACCTTGGAGTATGGGGAAAAGTGATAGACACTTTTTAGTTTTCAACAAGAATTTTTCAAGGCTGAGCAATTTATTTATTTATTTAGTGAGAAAATAATTGGAGATTCATTTATAATGACTCCATGACTTTTTCAACACTTTTGAGGAGATTTTTTGGAATTATATGATTCTTCTAGGTTTTCCATCACCATGGGCACATTTATGTTAGCATGCTTTGTAGAGACATGGGATACATGAAGGTCTGTACCAAATTTCACGGGAATCCATCTGATTGTTGTTGAGACATTTCACCTAAAACCAAAAATGCCAGTCTCCAGGTGGAGCTTCAGGAAAAGTCAGAGATCAGCAGAGTCAGTCGGATTCATCCTCAGGGGACCAAGATTGTTGGTAAAAAGCCAAATTGCTCTAGTTGTGTGAGTTTCAGAGAAACAAAAAGGACGGATAGAATAAAAGATACTTTTCAGATGGGCTGAATCACTCAAACAACACAGTATTGTTCATTATTTGTTCAGGCAAGAGACAAGTCGGGACAGATTGAGCTATAAAAAAAATAACAGGAAAAGCAGGGAGAAAGAGGCACAAAGCACGCATTATGTATCACTGTGTGAATAAGTCAGGATGTTAGTTCAGGCTACCAATGATTCTGCTTTTGGCTCTCTGCCGTTTACATGCAGGAAACAGGAAATGACCTTATAATCGTCAGTGACTCCCTGAGCTCATGTAACACCTGGTGTGACCTTCTTTTACAGCCCCACAAACGCTGAATCGTCACCATGTTGCTGCAGCCAGCCAACCATGTGATGTCGGTGACAGGACATGCCTTGAAGATCAACACCAGCACTCTCCGTGGTCAAACACTGGAGGTTTTGATTCAGGAAACACTGTGACCTTTTCCTCCCGTACCTCCCAACCCTCTCCTCCTCCCATCTCCACCACTGATCCATTCATCACACAGACAGGCAGTGTGTTTTAACTTGTGCTCGGTGTCACTAGAGCAGCCTATTTGAGTGGAGGAGGAGGTAGATAAAGAAAGGCAGAGAAGAGGGTGAAAAAGAGACGAGAGAGAAGATACAGGGAGGTGTGGTGAGGGGTCAGACTGCGCAGACACAACAGAGATAAACCTGTGTGGAACAATAGGATCCCCAAATGACGACATGTACATTAATACTTTATGTTATCCTTCTTTCTTATCCTTTGGTTTGTTTGGTGTCAGTTTAACACAATGGCGTATTTCATTTCTCTAATTCCCTTTGTAACAAGAAGTCAGATGTTCAGATATTGTGAAGTTGCTTTTGTCATTGCATCAACACAGACTTTTAAGCAAATTATCCTTTTAGCTCAGCCTGAAGATGAAGTCGGAAATACGTGATAAAAACACTGATGGAAGTTTCTTTTATGTGCTGATAAAAATTGATCCTAGACAGGGTTTTTGCTTTTTTTGCGCATATGAACATAAAAACAATGTGGAAAGCATCTAAATCAGCCGATGCAGAGGAGGGACGTTGGCACATTGTGTAGGCAGCTGGTAGCTTTAGGACAAGCTGGAGGACACCGCTCGCTGCAGGCCTGGAAGTTCAGATGAAGTGAATTATTTTCTTTTCTTGCTGTGAAACTTTCTCTGAATTGGAACTTAACGAAGTGATATAAGCACGATAGCTCTCATGCCATTTGAGAGTTTGATAAGGATTTTTCTGTTGAGTCTAATAGCTTGCTTGCAATCACTTGACTTCTATGACACGCAAACTTCAGACGAGGGCAGGAAGTAATAAATCCATAACTTCACAAATTGAAAATAGAGGACTGCATGAAAGGGTTGGATGGAACTGCATGCAGCAAGTATTGGCTGAAATGGCAAATTCAGCAAGTACTAATGAATGCACAATAACGTCACCACTATGCAAATTAGCGGATGGCGCCATTTGCCCCTATAAAAACCTAGGGAAAACTCAGTTTCATAAATATAAAAATGCACAAATAAATGTGTGGTACCATACTGTTTTTATGCATTTAAGAGTGCATGTGTCTGTAACCCGCTGTGCATACTCTCATTCAATGAAAATTTCATTTCCACCAAGTCCTATGTGACTCATTCAACCCTGCACCAATGCCTTTCCTCCTTGTGGTGTATGTGCGTTTGTGTGTGTAAGGATTCCAATTTGCTGTGAAATCTGACAGCCCCTCTCTAATTCCCAAAGAAGGCCGAGCAGTGGGTAGGAGGGAATTACTACTGTTACATACCCGCCAAGCTGATTACCTATCGACTGGTCTAAACACTCTGGCAAAGCCACACTGTTCCTGTGTGTGTATCCATGAGTGTGTGTGTTTGTGTGAGTAGGCCCGCCTGCATGAGACAGAGTTATCTGTGACAATCTAATTCACCCTGTCTTACTTTCCTTATCTTTGTTTCTTTTCGACGTAAACAAACACACACACCGACTAATCACCCACCCAGACATTAACCTGGTGGTTTTATTAGGACTGATTGGCCAGGCAGCACCACAGCCACAGCAATCAATACAGTGACGGGAGGATGACATCACAGTGTGAGATGAACCCGGGTTAAACACTTATCGGTCCAATCAGCTGCTCAGCTGACACTAATGACCTCATCACTAATAGCCATGCCAGCTGAGTATTAGTTCCAGCCCTCAAAGCAAGAAACTAAATATTGAACAAATAATAACACATGTGGGTCACTTTTAACATCGAATCAATTTTTCCATTCTGCTATAGGTAATTTCTCAGAATTAGTTTCCATTCAAATGTTCTTTCTCCGTATGAATGCCCGGTCAGCTTTTGAAATTAGAATATGCCAAAGGTGCACTACAGGTAGAAAAGGAATAATGGCTTTTATCTGAAGACAAAATGGATTTTAGATTACATTTGACCTGTAGGACAGCAGTGAGACGAGTAACGATGATAAAAGCGAGTGCGGTAGAGTCACGTCACAGCAAATATGTCGTGATTATAAATGTTCAAGTCAATCTTTCTTCTACAGTAGCGTCATGTGTAATAAGCTTGATTAGACTAAGTTGACAATGACACACTGATCAATCCCTATTTCCTAGAGCATTGTATTATATACCCTCCGCCATTATAGCTGAGATTCTGAATCACTTATGCACTACAAAGACTAGTGCTCTCAAAACTTCCCACAACAGAGTTAAAAAGTAGAGAATAAACAACACAACAGCGCTGTGAACTGCAATTTATACATGTTAAAGTGACAGCAGGGAGAAACAGGATGTACACCTGCCATAATAATGCATGAAGACCATGTTCATGATTGCTCACCATTTACTGCTCGCTATAGACTGTAAGTAATGATGGGCTATTATTTATAATGTCTGTTATAGAGGGTAATAAACAAGGCAATGATTTTAAAACCATTGTGTTCCAGAGAGTTGACCAAACAAGTGAACATTATGTTCCCTGAAGATTTATTTCACAAAATACAAGAATTATAAGTAAAACACCCATGAAAAAATAAACGTGGGTGTAAATAAGACAGAGGCACTGGGGAGTTTCTGTAATTCACAGGTTTGCTGGAAATAACAGGAAAAAACATGGAAACCATGTCAACAAGTCATGGTAAAAATGGCACAATTCTCATCATATTTTGACTAAACTGTATCTCGTAATGTTAAACGCTGAGTTTATTTAAAAGGTAAAATATGCAGAAAATGCTTAACATAGCAGCATATAGACCAATATAAAAATAATCCTTCTTAATCATCATTTATGACTCACTAGAAGTGTCTAGCGGTGTCTGTATCTGCAGAAACCCTGCAGGATGTAAATGGGCGTCAGCAAAGAGCCTTTTGACCTCACATGGATCTTCTACATATTATACCTCTAAATATTCGAAACAATCACATTCCTGACATTTTCACACTGTGAGAAGCATTACGAAGCATTGGTGAAAGTGACTGAAATCCTCTGGGTTTAAAAAATGGGTTTTAACAGAAAGCTGTAGCCAATATGTCAACAGCAAATCTTGATGGATACTATGGTTTTAAAAAATAGTTTGATTGTCTGTCAAACTAAACTGCAGAAGGAAAAGGAAGAAAAACTGACACCAAACCAATTTCTTTATGGTAATTGGAATATGTGGGCTCAGATATCAGGAATATAGCAGGATGGTGGTAAATACAAACTTTTAATGGTGTTCTAGTGAATAAATGCATAAAGGATATTGCTAAGCAGCAGAGGAGTAAGAAAGAAAGTACTTGACGTGTTGTTATGGCAATTTAATCATAACTATTTAAAGACAAAGGTAACAAAGTGCAAATAACCCTGAATGTGAAAGCAGGTGTTTTTATGAGTAGAACACTCAGCCTTCCCAGCTTATAGTAAGTTCAGCACAAACGTAATTAATAACAAACATCATAATCAAGATGTTGAGTTTTTAAAACAAAAAGAAAATAGATGATAATGATAATGAGTCCACCTACACTTAATTTAAACTGAATTCATTAAACCTCTCCCATTCCACACCTATTTTTGTCTTTTTTAAGGGGGGGCAGGGGATTTTTCGGGGGAGATAGCAGGTCAACAGTAGATGCCATACCATCTGAAAGCTGGGAACCTGAAGATTAATTTGAGATGCAGCTCAGTCACTGTGTCTTAAGTTGTTCTAGTCATAAATCTGGAATAAAGTAAAGTTTCATGAGGCTGCGATTATTGTAGAGGTCGCAACAGTTGATTTTATACAGTGAGGTCAAGTTTGAAAAAGTGCTCTCACCACAATGAAATGGCTACTATGAGGAATAACATAATCACACATGAATAAAAACTGAATCAACAAGAATCTCAGCTTTCCAATGATACTGAATTTACGCAATTTGAAAACTGTTTAGGGACCCCAGTATGTTGAAATATTCAAATACATGAACAAAACTACATGTTTTCTGCATGGGATTAGCATAAAGTGGGCACGTCAGTAAAGAGTTTTCAGATATCTTAAGGTCAGAGGTCAAGGGACCGCTTTGAAATTGGCCATGCTATTCTTTTCCTCGCTAAAATTTAGCCTAGTGTTATTGCGTTATTTCCTCAGATCTTCTTCTTTCATATGATATCAAATCTTCACTCTAGCTTAAAGTCTGAGCCCGCTACAGCCTACAGCGCTACAGAGGGAAAGTCGGCCGAGGATGCTCGCATCCTTAAGGAGTTGAAGAGGTTAACATCAATGTGACACCTTAACTCCAATCAAAGCTTCGTGTCAGGGCATGTATAAGACTGCCAAAGAGAAAAAAACATATAGAAAAAAAATAAAACAGAGAGAAACGAACAGGAGAGAGTGAGAGTTGAACATGGGGAAAGATGTGCATTAGCAAGCAGTGAATTAACAGGGAGCAAAAGCCTTTCCATTTCTCTGATTGTATTACCCATTATGGGCATTCCCCTAACACAAAAACACACAATTTATTGCAGCATTAGCATTTAGTACTAAATGGACTGATAAACTGCAAAAACAGAAAGGAAAACAAGGGAGGGAGGGTCAAGCAAACACCACTCCAGCCCTAAAGAGCGTGGGTGATATGGCGAGTAATGGCGGGAGGGGTACGGTGGGGGAAAGAGGGAGTGCGTGCTCGAGGTGTAGGGCAGACAAACACGCTGCTTTTAAAAGGTTAAAAAAATAAACCTTTCATTCAGAAGTCATCTCTCACGCACACACAACTGTGTCCAAGCAGAGACACAAACGCATGCGCCCCCTCGATTCAATCAAAGCAGCTGCCATTACGGTGGCAACACGCAATGAATCATGGGATTGATGATGCGCCCTTGCAAGGGGACAAGTAATTTCTACTGCCCAGGAGATGGAGGGAGGAAGGAATGGATGTAGAGAGCGAGGGGAGAAACAGAAAAGAGGTAGAAGACAGGATGAGGACAGTTAACAGAATGAGTAGTATCATGTGAGAGCCTGGAGTCAGCCGTCCTCCTCCTGCCCCGGCTCCTGCCCTCATCGACCCGCTAACAAGAGCACAGAACCCCCGAATGGTGGACGAAGTGGTGGATGAGCCTTATCCCAGACGAGAGCTCCATATATCATTCACACTCTTTGTCCAACAGGGTGTTTGTGACTGTGTGTTTGGCAAGGGGGGAAATGTACAACTGTGAACAAAAAGACAAACTTTCCCTGTCTTCGTCTTGCCGCCGTGTCCTCTTTCTGCAGCGAGAGAAATGAAAATTCAACACTGCACCATTGAATCCTCTTATATATTCAGACCAATATCTCCCTATTTCACACAAGCAAAAGGGGTGTGCATGCAAGCATGCACAGAGCTGCTCACGCAAATACACACACACACACACACACACACACACACACACACACACACACACACATACACATACACACATACACACACACATTCACACAAACTCATGGTATTAAACCCTTTTTCCTTCAATCCCAGAGAGCAGACCTGTACCGTCCTCTGCGGATTAGTGTGAGAGATGGAGAGAGAAGAAAGGTGAGAATGACGAGACTGTAGGAATGAAGCCGACACAAAAAAACAAGAGAGGAGGAAGGAGGGGATACAAGGGAAGGTGGAATGAGAGGGAGGGGAGAAAGGGAGATTGAGGGAAAGCAAATGAGAGATGAACAAAACCAAAGAAACTAAAAACATCAAATTGAAAACAGGCAGCAGAGAGAGTTGTGGCCATGGAAAAAGAATAAGAGTAGAACAGAAATGCTGTGGTCATTTGGCTGGTACATTACAAAATGGCAATCGTTGTTCGTTCAGTGTTTCTGTTAGTGTATTGCAAGCCTGGCAGCCTGTGCCCCACACCCTCCAAAAAAAGACACTTGGCTGCAGGGCCTTACCATTTTTCTGGCAGAAACTCTGTAGTTGTTAAGTTATAACACACATCAGTAGTGCTGCAAAGTGCATAAGCAGCTCCTTGAGACGGGGGACCGCCACACACTTCTGGCGTAGGTTCCTAAAAGCGAGGAGTGAGGCAGAGTGACCGCTCGACCCTGCCTGCTGTTGGGTTTATTTTCTGTAGCCAGTATAGCATGAAAGCATGATGGAATTAGCAAGCTAGCTAAGTAGCAGGCGGCTGGCTATCGAGATATCTTGTTAATTCAAGGGTCTGCAACAATTATGGGCAAAAGAGCCACTGTTGGACGAAAAATGGGAAAAAAAGTCGGAATGGAGCTACAAACCTAATTTTAAGCCTTGCAATGATGATAAAACTAGCCTACCAACCTACAAATAGGTCATAATGAGCATTTATCAATATGATTTTGTCAGAAAGTAGTGGGAACCAAAGTGCAAATGAGAGGCTTGACACTTGGCAAATATCTCAGGAGTTTTGGAATTGAAAGCTAGCCTAGCTAGGGGAACTTTAAACTAGACTTGAAGTTGGCTAAATTTAGAGGTTAAGGTGCCATGCCGTAGACTTTTGTAAGCTATGATGCACATTTAAATTCACCCAAAAAAGAAAATGTTTTAATGCCATATATAAGCTTCACATTTTTACAATCGAAGAATGCAAATTGCTGTGGGTCTACACCAATGTTAAATAAAAATTAAAATGTAAACAAATAACCGCTTCATTTCGTAAAAATGTTTTGGTCACAGCCACAGGAAGCCACTGCAGATGGCCTGAAGCGCCTCATGTAGCTCTTGACATTTGCCATAGACTATATTAAGGTGGACGACATGAAAGTAAAAACATCTTGATCGCCCCCTGGTGGCGGGCTGCAGTACAGGTTAAAAATACCACCCCTTCATGTTAGTTGATGGTACGTGAGCCAAACTAAAAAGTCAAGTAGAGGTCAAATTTAAAAATTATATCAGACTCTGGCTCCAAATGACATCACTAGCGCTGTATCGGGGATTTTATGGCTTCACTGATATACAATGGGAGGAAGTGGAGATACATTGTCTATTCTTTAAACTCTTTAACGTCTACGGTTCCATCATACTTTCATGCTACACTGGCCATAACAAATGAGCCGAACAAAGTTGTCACTCATCTGGCGTAGCAATATCCTGTCCAACAGAGTGATAAGAGCATGTGTAAATGTAGCATTAAGCAACTTGCTATCCAGTCTTCCTGCTAACGCTAACTCCTCCTCTCATGTGGTCATTACTGTGAAACCTCACCTCAGAGACTATATAGTGAAGCTCATATGGAAGTTAGTCACTACAATTGTACACATAAAAATGTCAACTGCTCTGACCTTCTTACTTTGTTGATTTTTATGGGAAGCCTTGTTCTAGTCTCATTCTATTTCTATGGTTGTGACACTAAAAACACTAGCTGGTGCATAGTGTGTTTGTTTGTTTGTTTGTTTGTTTGTTTGTTTGTTTGTTTGTTTGTTTGTCTTGAACTGCAGCTAATGACTACTTTCTTTACAGATTAATCTATCAATGGTGTATTTCATTAACTTATTTTATTGACAAAATTTCAAAAACATGATGATCTCCCAGAGCAAAAAGTGATGTCTTCAAACTGCTTAATTGGTCTGACCCACACCCAAAAAGTATTCAGTAACTTTGTGTTAATGTTACTGCTTCATCAAACTTTTGACATTTTCACCACTTAAATTTATTTAAAAGCATTAATAAAATTAAATGCACAACTTGTGTCTGACTACACCCTCACAAAATACCACCATCTACATGTAAAACATTTTTTCACAATATTCCAAAGAGGTAATATATCATACCAACACCTTTCCATCCACACACCCACACACACCAATACACTGTGAATAATGGTGGCTAACAGACGATGAGAGCCATCTCTTCCTGCTCTCTGTCCAGTAATGCACCCTTCATAAAACCCACACACTCTCTTCTGCCAAAGTAGTACGCAATGCACTTCAAAATGCACATCAGCAGATCCAGCCACACACACACACATACACAAACTCTCACACACATACAGGTGTCAGTAGAGAGAGACCAGAGCTCTCTGTGTATTCCAAATACAGATTACGTCAGCATAAATACTGCTCCCAGTGATGGCTGCTATAATTTCCTGCAAACATTTGGCCCACTCACCAGCAAGCAGCAAAAGTCAATACTAATTGCCATTAACATAATGACTGCAAATGAACATTTGGGTCTTCGGGCTTTATGATGCCAGTAAAGCAAAATGCTTCAGAAGCCATCCCACAATCTCTTATAAATTTTCCATGAAAATATATCTAATTAGCGAGATAACATTACTGCAAACACTTTCAGAATCATTCAATAACTCTTCTGGCCCCAGTTTTGTGTGAATGCAGATGAGGCTGAGTGACCTTATGCCAGTAAAGTGATAATTCAGTTGGCACTCCGGGCTAAAGTGCTCCAGTACACATTTTGTCATGCACTGTCATAGTGAGCCATGACACTATAATCAGTAAAAATTGGGAGTAGAAGAGCAGTTTCAGTGGCAGAGATTACACTTGCGCCTCTGCCTACAGAGTTCATTTCAGTGCAAGCGCAGGCATCTTCTGCCTTTTGGGCTGCAATTTTTATAAGCATGCATGCTCTCAGACCTTCAAAATAAAAAAAGTTACTGGTTCGCTATTTAGGGAATTGTACTGTTAAAAAACAATGTCATGTTTTACAATTAAATTTGACACCAAATAAAATAGATTTTAAAAGAATTTTGTTCTTGCAACAAGTGATATTCAACTAAACATACTTAGCTCCCAGAAGGGCTCAGCGTGAACTGTGGAGTGTATTTAAAGAAAGAGAAGAAAAGAGTTACTGTATCTCTGGGCTAGAGTTTTTTCTCTGGTCATGCATGGACTGTACTCAAACTAGGTTGACTGTAGCCCGAAACAGATTTTTCCAAAGGCCAGTTGGTGCGAAGGTTGTACTAGATTCTGTCAGTCATTAAAAAAACCATATTGAGGAGAGTCTCTGTGGCTTACTGGTAGAGCATGCACTACTAAGGCTGAGTCTTTATCATGGCGACCCAGGTTTGAGTCCGGCCCGCGGTCCTTTGCTGCAAGTCTTTCCCTCTCTCTCCCCTTTCTACTCTGTCTCTATCACTACTGTTATAAAGCATGAAAAATGCCTAAAAAAATAAAATTATGTTGAAATCGTGGTTAAGCTGCATGGTGTTTGTACTGCGGGCGGATTCTATAAAGAGCATTCATTTAGGCTAAAAACACAATTTTTCCATAACTGGAACTATTTACTCTGCCTCTTCAAATAGTTGTTCTGTCACATTCTCATTGAACTTCTTTAAATGTGAGATTTAAACTCTGTCTTCCAAAGAACTTCCCAGGTTTATGCAACTAATCTAATCATAAAGTTGACAGGAATATGAATAATATCATCATGGAATCATAATGGCTGCAGTAGTTCGCACAGATCCATTCTCTAGATCTCTCCTCACATAAAATCACTGAGCTGTGTCAGGACCACCCGCTCCTATCAATCCTCACATCCTCAGCAAAAAAATACTGACTGTGGGAAGTGTATCAGTAGCAGCTGCTTCCCTTAAACAGTTCTTATTTCAGCAAATATATAGCATATAGACATGTATAGCAAGAGTGAACGGCAAGGAGCTGACTGGCCGTGAACATGACTACCAAAATCACACCTTTTTATAATATATATTCTTTCTGATCCAACCCCTTTGAGACATGTAGTACAGGAGTGTCAATACTTCAGTTGAAAAATAACAAAACTGTGTTTTTGCTGTTCATTTGCACTGACATCCTTGTAATTTAATGTCTTATGCAAAAATAAGATTTTGAGTGCACTGTGAATATGGACGTATTTGGAAAGACACACTTACATCAACAGATAAATAAAATCACAATGAATGCAATGCTGCTGGTGGTTTGCCAAGTTCTTTCACATGAGCCAACACAATGTAAAAAGGCCTTCCACAGAAGTACATAACCTCTGAGAACACTTTCCCTGCCAGGGTTACTTTTTCTTGGCATTTTCATTACACACAAGTCTCCCAGGACAACACAGATAATCAAGACACTATGAGAGGAAAGCTGTGAAATGGGACAGTTCTCAATAAAAATCAGCATTTCTGTCCACATAAACTGGAGACAGCCTGCACGGCTGATTGCAGCATCAACTCAAACTTCTACTTTGTTCAAGAGGGCCACACAATTACGGCTAAAGTCGTAATCACAATTATAAATCATGATTATGGCTCTTGGTGAACTGGGGGTTGTGGGCAGATCAGTAAGTTGGGAGGCAGAAAGAGAAACAGATTGGAGAAAGAATTTGATCACAAAGCAACAGGGACACATGTCACTTAATAGCCAGTAGTCAAAACTACTTTGCAGTAAAAACACACCACCGTAACTGTTTTAATTTACAACTGGTGCTCAAAATTAAGCTGGATGTTTTCTAATTGATGATGTGCCAGGATTTTATGGTAACTAATATAAAGTGAAACCCTGATATAGAGTTCAACACTGGTGTACACAAGTTTTTGAAATTCAATGTGTCTCCTTTTTTTAGCACTGAACTGCACTGTAAGAAAAAAAATCAACTCACCTGAGGGAGCAGATGTGTCCAAACACACAGCAGCAGCAGCAGCAGCACAAGGCAGCAGAGCAGCGGAGAGAAGCAGGGCAGGAGAGGAGAGGAGAGTAGAGAGAAAGAGACAGAATTAGCCTTATTGCAGTCATACATTCTCTGCACAATTTCAGCATGTTTTCCTCTGGAGGGGCTGTGGAGAGGGTAAGAAAAGGTGCTTCGAAATATGTGACACAAGAAACTAAAATACAAGCATAATGAACAAACACTGTTGAATTTGTGGGTTACAGTGCAGGGCTGTATATAAATGCTACGCTATGAGTGTGTCTGTCCTCCACCCAACCACACACATAAACAAATAAAAAAGAGCAGTAAAATGTCGGTAGCAAAGTGTTTTTTATAGCCAGAAAAGGTCTGAGGGTTGAATTCATAGCTCATCAACAACACAGAGGAGCAACACACAAGATAAAGGAGGGGAGGAGAGAAGGTGAGGGGAGAGGAGAGGAGAGGAAACGTGAGGAGAGGAAACGTGAGAAGAGGAGAGGAAACGAGAGGAGCGAGAAGAGAGGAAACGAGAAGAGAGAAAAGGAGAGGAAACAAGGAAACAAGAGGAGATGAGAGACAACAAGAGGAGAAGAGGAAACAAGAGGGGAGGAGAGGAGAGGAAACAAGAGGAGAGGAGAGGAAATGAGAGGAGGGAGAAGAGAGGAAACTAGAGGACAGAAAAGGAGAGGAAACAAGGAAACAAGAGGAGATGAGAGAAAACAAGAGGAGGGGAGGAAACCGGAGGGGGAGAAGAGAAAATGAGAGGAGAGGAAAGGAGAGGAAAAAAGGAAACAAGAGGAGAGGAAAATGAGAGGAGCAAGAAGAAGAGAGGAAACTAGAGGACAGAAAAGGAGAGGAAACAAGAGGAGAGGAAAGGAGAGGAAACAAGGAAACAAGAGGGGAGGAGAGGAAACGAGGAGAGAAGAGGAGAGGAAACAAGAGGAGAGGAAATGAGAGGAGTGAGAAGAGAGGAAATGAGAGGAGGGAAAAGGAGAGGAAACAAGGAAACAAAAAGAGATGAGAGAAAAAAAGAGGAGGGGAGGAAACAAGAGGAGAGGAAACGAGAGGAAATGAGAGGAGCGAGAAGAGAGGAAACGAGAGAAGAGGAGAAGAAACAAGTAAGAAAGTGAAGATGGGAGAAAAAAGAAGAGGGGAGGCACCAAGAGGAGGAGGAGAGGAAACGAGAGAATAGAAGAGGAGAGGAAACAAGGAAGTAAGAGGAGATGCGAGAAAAAAGAGGAGGGGAGGACATAAGAGGAGAGGAGAGCAGAGAAAACTAGATTAGAGGAGAAAAGGAGAAAAGAAGAAGAGAAGAGATGTTTAGGAAACAGGAGGACGGGAGAACCAAGAATGCACACTACATTTTGACAGATCTCCTCCTGTTGTGTTGTGACGGGAGTGTGTGTTGGTGCGTTTTTGAGTTTTGAGTCTCTCAGTTAGTCCGAAGAGGCAAGATCAAAGTCCAGCTTCCTCACTTATCAGAGCTGCCTATCACACACCATCCTCCAGCTACAAATTCTCTTTGCCGCCTCTCTTTCACTCTCTTTCTTAGATACACAAGACAGAAATGAGACACAAAGTGAAAGTATAGTAGGGACAGAAATAAGAAGGAGAAAGGGGTGTGTGCACATTTGTGCGACTGTATGTGTTTGTGCTGAGTGTGTATGGGCTGTGAGCCGCAGCATCTGGGGTTGCCATTTGAGACTACGTCTACTGGGTGTAGAGCCAGGGCTTGGCAATCTGCCAAAACATGCCTCACACACTAACTGAGCTGGAAAACAACACACACACACACACAACACACACACACACACAGAGTGGGTCACACAAAAGATGGCAAAGACCTTTAAATCAACTGAGGTAGTACCACAAAAATCAACACAATCCGACAAAAGTCCAACACACAAAGAAATATAAAATGCCTGCACACACACCATACATACATCTACACACACACACACACACACACACACACACACAAATGTACATTTATTTCTGCTATATCTCAGCCTCCCACGATGCAACAGGATAAATGAGCCAATCAGTACGGTACGGTACGGGTCCTCCCACAGGTTCAAAAGAAATCAAGATTATTATCCTGCCCCCATATTGTGTTTGCGTGTGCATTTTTGTGTGTGTGCATGCGCATTTTTGCGTGTGTGCGTGCATGTGCTCATTCACGCATGGTTGGGATCAATGAGAGCCTGTGTTGTGCAGTGCCTACCTCTGCCTATCATGGAGGCCAGTGGCCCTATCAAACCTCCTATCTAGCTGTCCTGTCAAGCAAGAAAACAAGAGAGAACGAAGGGTCAAATGCATCACTGTGGAGTGTGAGTCTGCTCTGCAGCCCAGCACACTCTGACCTCTCATTTACCTTCTCTGTTTACCTCATGTTCCACTCTTTTGTCAAGCTACTGTTTGCTGGAGTATTGTCAAGTTCAAACAGATGAAATGTTGTAAAAGCGGATGATCTGTGGGGAATTTAACAGATTATCTGGAACAGAAATGTCACATTACTTCAAACATAACCTTGTGTTTGGATTTTATTGCAACTTTCAACTTCTTTCTCAGTACAAAAATGTGTTTCCTTATTAGTTTTTTTATTGCTACTGTAGCACGATTAAAGTAGTATGATTAAAGTTTGATAGGATGAAAGGAGTAATTAGTCTAGGAATAAACATTCCATTATAATCTCAAAGATTGATTACTTACTGGAATATAAGTGACACACATTTTTGTGGTTGTTTTATCACACAACCTTAAAAAATGTATCTAATGCTTGCATCTATTGGCAATACAGCAATAAGATATTTTCATAAAACTCCTAATCCAAAAAAGTTGGGAAGCTGTGAAACACATAATAAATACAGAATGCAATGATGTGCAAATCCTTTTTTAGGCTCAAACTGGGTTCAAACTGGTAAAATGTAGCTTTTTTTAAATACACAAACTGATTGCATTGTTTGTAATATTGTTTACCAAGGTGTCCAACTTTTTTGGAACCGGGGTTTTTATTCCAAGCAACTCACATAAGAGCTGGTAAAGACAAAAAAAGATGACATGTTCGTTGTGAAAAAAAAAAAACTGCTGCAATTTAGTCGAATTTGGAGATTGCACCAAAAAGGAAAATACCCGTCTCTGAATAAATCACCTGCTGCCTGTTGCAAGGATGAAATGAAAGGGCTTAACCAGTCACAGCCCACAGTGATAATTGTCTTTGGGTAAACAGTGCATAACAAAGGCACAGTGTGAAAAAATCTGATGTTGTGACAGGTAAACAACGTAGCACGAGTAATGTTTGCTATTCAATTTGGATGTTGTTGAGAGAATAATTGTTTGAGTTGAATTAAAAAGTCCATATAGACAGGCTTCAGCAGTTTAATGTGACTGGCAGTGGAAGAGCTGTCAGTTTCCTTTGGCAGAAGACGGTATAGTCGCGACCAACTTCACTTTTAGCAGCTGAATTTGTATTCCAGTCTCCCCAGCAAGACTATATCTAAAGTTAGCTGGTAATACCATTTACCGCGGGAAAATTTGTGGAAGGTTTAAAGGTATCAAACGCTGGATACGGCTCAATCCTAAATCCTACTTCCTATCCTTTGTTCTTTGTTCAAACATAGATGACTGACTACTCACTCTTCCTCCCTTCCTGTTCTATATACTATCATCCACTCTGCAAATCCCTCCCTCCATCCATCAGGGTTGACACATGCTCCATTCAGTTTTTGCTCCGTCTCTCTGTGTGATCTGAGAGACACAAGAAAGGCACGTCTGATCAGACAAGGCCTGCCCTCTTTCTACCTCCGTTACTCTTTTTCTCACCAGCTGAATTTTGTTCTTTAAAATCACAGGTTTTTTTCCAGGCATATACAAGTTACGCTTCCCAACTTAGAAGCGCACCGAAACAAAAGCCCATTTTTAAATTTCCCGTATGTGCTGCCTCCTCACCCATCCTAACCTCCTGCCTCCACCTATTTTCCTCTCTCAGTTTTTAAATGACTGTCTGTGTCACCCCTCTGCACCTCCTCTCTCCCCTCCCGCAGTCTGAACGCACCAAAGTGATGTGTTGAAAGCAAAAACCCTATCGCTGTTGTCGTCTCTGAGCTGCTTGGAACTGGAAGGTTGTCATGAGGTCCCCGCCACAATGCTCTTTGTAGTTGTCAGAGAGACTTAAATACTGTCTTTAGTGCTGTCACACATAAAGCACACAAATACAATCACTATAATTGATGCGCAGCTCTGGATGCTTTCGGTTCACATCTGCATCGTGTGGGGTGGGTGTGTGTGTGTGTGTGTGTGTGTGTGTGTGTGTGTGTGTGTGTGTGTACGTGATGGTGCACTAATATCCTATTCGTCTCAGAATAAGTGAGGACAACGGTGCTAAAATAGCTCATTTTGTGGCTGTGCCGCTTTTAAGAGGTGTTATAATGAGACGTAACAAGTTATGGCAGCTCATTCTCTATGCTCCTCCGTACCACATGGACATAGTCGCACAGTCGCTTGCTCACACTCACACACATTTTAGTGGCCAAGGTTAAGGTTATCACTGAATGAAAGCCCTATATTTCAAGCCAGTGACAGAGGAGACATATTTGCCCTGAATTGCAGTCTGTACCTTCACTAATCTCTCATGCTGAATGAAAGCCTGCAAGCAACACACATGGGGCACACACACACACACACACACACACACACACACACACCTGTCAGAGACCACAATGGTAACCCCCGCAGGGAAACCCCATAATACCACGCACCAGGTCAGTTGGCCAGAATGGTAGAAAGAAACAGATGGAGCGGGAAGGAGGGATACTGGAGAGAGGGGGGAGGTGGTGCTCAGAGCAGCAGAAGGGTTAGGGAGCAACAGGTAAGGGAGGGAGGGAGTCAGGGAGAGCTTCAGGGCACAGAGGGGAGGTTAAAGTAAGCGGAGAGAAGGACAGAGATAGATTCTTTAGAGATGGGACAAATAGAAAATGAAGGGTTGAGAAACAGGTAGAGGTGAAGCAGGGAGAGTGGGGAAAGTGAAACGAGGTGAGAGAAAATGGGCGAGGGGGTAAGAGGAGGGCAAGAGTTGAGGAGGGTGAGAGGTGATGAGGTTCGGGAGCGCAGTAGGAGAAGATGAGGTCGTAGCCTCAGAGGCGGCTAATGAAGACGCTGATGTCAGTGTGGGGATGGGGGAGGCAGTGTGGGTAGTGGAATGGTCCATCTGCTGCTCAGCCCGCTGGGATATCACAATCACCTCCCTGGCTCCCACCTCTCACTTATACAACCATTAACAAGGACAGGGAGGGAGAGGGAGAGGGAGAGAGAGAGGGAGAGAGAGAGAAAGGGAGAGAGAGAGAGAGAGAGAGAGAGGGAGAGAGAGAAAGAAAGAGGGAGAGAGAGGGGGAGAGAGGGAGAGAGAGAGAGAGAGCGAGAGAGCGAGAGAGAGAGAGAGGGAGAGAGAGAGAGCTAAATAAAAGAGGTACAGCTCAACATCCACATACCCGAAAAAGGGGGGAATTCTATTGCAACTTTAAGTTATAGATACCCCTGTCCAGTTGGTAGTGTGTGCATTAGGGTTGTCACGGTACTAAAATTTTCAGCTCGATACCGATACTCAGGAAAATATTCGATACTCGATACCATTTTCGATACCACCAGGATAAAAACAAAGACCCCAAAATTTTACAGAAATATTTTTATTAACAAGAAAAATGCAACATGTAAAAATGAACAAAACCACAGGTTAAATATTTGTAAGAAAAAACAGTTGTGCAAAAAGAAACTGCAACTATGATGACAAGCTTCAGGTCTGAGGTAGTGCAAATAATAAATACAATAAACAATAACAATTAGAACAATATTTTGAGGTTGTATGCTGTGCACAATATTAGGAAAGCTTGATAAAAAAGAGGTAGAGTCGGCTGTGTGTGTTGCTGTTTGGTTGCTGGTGGACTTTTCTCTGCTTCATTCTGGGACTTCAAGAGAGAAAATAACACTTTTCAGTCACCAACATTTATGTTAACTTATTAACTCTATGCGTATGTATACTGACACTGTGTCAATTAATGTAATATGGGCATACTACGTGCCTGATTTATTTATTTATTTAATTACGTTGCTTATAATCATTAACGTGACGTCAGCCTTTAATTGCTAGCTGCGGCTAATGGCTAATAATAACACGGGCAACATTAATGCGAGCCACTGGCTACAGTAATATCAGTAATAGGTCAGTTTGAAACCAAAGACACTAACCTGTCAAAATTCACTGTAAAGGTTGTACAGGGTGTCGCTCCTTAAGATGTTTCTCCAAGTTTGAAGTACTGCTTGTGCACTTCACGGTGAGGGGGAGGGGCCTGCTGCTGTGTGTGTGTGTGCAGGCAGAGAGAGAGAAGGACGCATCGTCGGCAGCTCGGCGTCGGGAGGGGGGGACGTGGGGGTATCGATACTTTTGAAAATGAGTATCGTATCCGGATACAACATTTTAGTATCGATACTTTTTGGAGTATCGATACTTTTGACAACCCTAGTGTCCATATTAATTAACTATGGTGCAGTCTTGTCCTCAAGTGCATGACCTTGTTGTCATTGGTCATTGCATTGGTCGGCTCTTTGCCTTTGTAGATAGTCAATATTAATTATTTTTTTTAAATACATTAAATGCAATTAAATAGGTCTTATTAAATTGAAATTAAAATGATGGCTAATAATAGAAAATTATGGATTTTTTTTACGAAAGGTTCAACACCTGATTGAATTTATTTGGTTTTGTTCAGGCAACAAAACAACTGGGTTATGGTTCGGAAAAGATTGTGGTTTGAGTTAAAAAAAGAAAAAAAAGAAAAGTGGCAGTAAATGGGTGCAATGTCTCCATCTTAAAAAGCACCACAAAGAGCTCCTGAGCCAATATTCCAAGATATGAGTGACAACAGGTTGGTTAAAGTGCTTTTGTTGTATATATTTTCAATGTTGCATATATGAACTTTAAGTGTATTTTGATAGATTTAGTTAGATTTAGTTTAACAGACTGTACTAGATGGATGGAAACATTTATTCTTATCTCAAATGGTAGATTTACCATGAATCTGGGATAGCTAGACTACATGTTCACATGTATGTAGTGTATGTTTTCTCTTCCTTAGGCAAAGTGTGTTACCAACTGGATAAACAAGTCTTAAGCCTTATCAAACAGAAAGACACCCTACACTCTGCAAAGTCTCTTCTGTCTCTTTGCTTGCAAGGTGAACAGTATTAACAAATTAGCAAAATTCTACAAGTTTTATACTACAAGGTGTTCTACTCTCTATATGGACGGTTGCATCTATTTAAGTGGCCACTGGAGAACATTGGCTGATGACATTGCACTATACAGCATCAAAATGTGACCCAGAATAAACCTTTTTTTTGTTTTTTAGTCTTCTGTTGTGGCACCTTTCTCAGCCAGTGCTGCAGGCTCAAATAAATTCATATGGAGTTTTTTGAATTAATTTTCCTACTCCATGCTGCATGTTAGTCATGGAATATACTGTCATTTGTTTAACTTGGAGAGATTTTGTGTTGAAATCATACACCAAAATGACTAAAAATACACAACCAATGAAAGGATCTGAAATGGCACTACAGTCAAGGCTACTTCACAATCATGAACAAAATTGGCTACATGCACCTCCAATTGAACTCCTTATTATATAGGAGAAAAACACCCTCCACATTCCCTTCAAGGATGAAAACAACAAAAGCGAGCATTGCGACAAGCAGTACTTTTGATAGGAAAGGCCACTCTCACAGACATCAACAGATACTACAGGTGCATCTTAATACGTTAGAATATGATGGAAAAGTCCATTTCCAGTAATTCAAGTCAAATAGCCCCCAACCAAGTATTGAGTCATATACACTGTAATAAATTATTCTGTAGTCATTTCATTTTACTTAACATATTTGATAAAATGTATTAAATATAAATGTGTCCTTGATTTTGAGGCAGTTGTTTAAGTAACTTTAATATAAAAATGTTTGAGATAGAATCTACTTATTTTGATCACATTAAATATAATCTTTATGTGTATGTAATTCTAAATCAAGAGAATTTTGAATGAATCCAACACAATAGAATTAGTCCGTTTTTAATTGACAGGCACTTCCTGTTAAGTTGTTATTAACTTAACTTGCAACATAGTTAGATTTAATTAATAATATTGCGTGCAATCTGTTGCCTCAATTTTATTGAGTAGCTACTGTTTATCTTTTTTTACAGTGTAGAGGGATTTACTTTTAAGAGGCCAATATTTCCATATTAAACATACTTTTTAAAATTGATCTTTTGTAATATTAAAAGATTTTTGAGAGACTGAATTTTAGGTCTTTATTAAATGTAAACCATAATCATTATAATTAGAAGAAATTAAATACATTAAGACATAAAATGTTTCATTCTGTGTATGTGTTATTTCCACTTTTTGAATTGAATTACTGACATAAATAAACTTTTCTATGATATTCTAATTTATTGAGATGTACCTGTACATTTAGTCTTACTAACTCCAAGGTGTTCTCCTCCATAAAGCAGGAGGCAAACTACAAACATTTCAGTCACGTGTCAAACCTACAGGCACATAATACTCAAAACATAGTGGAGTATTCCTTTAGAAATTTACATTTCGCCTCAAGTATTGTAAAACATTTTTCAAAGAACTGTGCAGATAATGTGTGTCTACAAAACGTTCATCTTTCTCAGAGTTGAATGACCACTGACATGAAAATGTAACTCAACAAAATGTATTTCTCACTGTAGTGCCAACATCATGATTATGTCTGGCATATGCCTCCTATGATTAAGAACCTTTGTTGTTTGATAAAAAAAAAAGGGTTATTTGTGCTGTCATAATGTATTTAACCCCTCCTCATACCAGTAAAACCAACACTTAAGCCCCTCTAAAGGCCAGGAAACATAATTTCAAACCCTTTCCGAGAACCTATTTTCTTGTGAGAGTGCCCCTGAGATGATCATTTAAATCCGAAGCTAATAATTTCTCCTCATATTGAAGTGTGACTATGGATGAGACACATGTTCTGAGAGGAAAAGACAGCTTTTATGAAAGCTGTGAATAAATCACCTTAAAAGTGTGTTCCAGTTGTAACACGGTCAAACATGTCAGCATATTGAATGCTGAAGTGGTGCTGTTTTTTTGTCTTCTGTACATGGGTGTGATTTTGAAAGGCTAAGCTGGAGCCTTCATAGGAGGTATGCATTTCCCATAAAAACAATTTGTGCACCTGTCACAACCTGACATTGACAGGAATGTGTTTTTGGAAATATAAGACTTACACAAATGCGCCCAGCAAGATGATTGTGAATGTGAAGTATTCCAAAAGTAATCCAACACAGAAGAAATATGTTCCTTAATTTGAGTAATCTAATAAACATGTTATACATTACATTATTGGGCATATATTCAGTCATCTGTAGTGAAATATGTTGTAAAAGTTACCCTTCCAGCAATGATAATGTAGTAATTTGTCCACAAGGAAGTACCGAGAAGTTTTTTTTCTCGATTCACAGTCCTGATTTTCTTAATTATGTGTTTATGCATAGAATAACAAACAACATATTAATATCTATTATAATAATATACAATTATTTTTATTTTAGACTTTGAGAGTCTAAAAATAGATACATATTATTATTATACATTATTATATATATATATATATATATATATATATATATATTTGTAATAGATACATATTATTACTATAAATTATAATAATTACAATATCAATATTTGAGAGTCTAAAAATATATATATGTATATATATTTTTTTTTAGACTCTCAAATATTGATATTTGTACGGACTTTAAAATCCAGTATAGGTTTGACTCAGAATCAGAAAGTTGTCCTGTACACCTCCATTTGAGAAAAAAAAAGTAATTGACTTTACATCTAGGAAAACATATACCCTGCATTCTTTCTAAAGCTTTTCATCAGCATCAGCAAGACATTAAGAGGGCAATGAACCCAAAGGTGCCCCTCCAATGCTATACACTTGTGGACTACACACGGAAAGAAGACAGCAACTACACATTTATCCCAGGAGGAAGATGAGAAAGCATTTTTTGTGATAGCAGAGACAGAAAAAATGTTTAAATATTTTTAAAACACCTAGTGAATCATAGATATTTAATCAGTCTGGAAGTGATCACTGCTAATATTGTACACGAAAATAATCTTGGCCAAGATAATCACAGTATGAAAAATGGACACCAGCATACACTGCCAACCTGCAACAAACTGCAGGAAATTGCCGGATAAAGAAAGATACACCCTCTGTTTAAGGCATGCTGTACGCTGTGTGAGCAGTGGCATTCCTTATACAGACAGTCTTGTCAGAATGAAAACAGAACAAAAGCCACTGAGGGGCCAAGTGAAAGCACATCATCATTTACTCAGAGTGAATAGCCAGTGGCACTTGGACAAGAACAATGCAAGGTATTTTCCACACGGATGGCTAAAAAAGATTATAATGCAGAACACAGAGAGTAGGGATATCATCAGGCATAAACAAAGGGAAAAAACACCTAACATTTCTGTCATACTTTCTATGCTATGCACAACACCTTTCAAAAACATGCAAAGAAATCATGTCGCCCATCATTCTCTCTTTCTGTCTGCACACAAACAAACGCAAATCACAGATCCTTCTTCACAGCAACACAGGCTGAAATATAATGAAGAAAGTTGTGTTTTAAAGGCTGTTTATGAGCTTAGTAAACTAACTAGCTGGTGCTGGACACAAACATACACAAACACACATCTCTTCACTCTCACTACATCCCTCAGTTTTTCCTCATCTTTCCTCCTCTGTCTCTAATGAGGCATAAAGTGAAAAACTCTCTGTACCCATCACAGAAGTAAACACATATTTTCAACTTTTTGCACTCCAGCACAGCACGGAAAAATACAACTCTCCTGCAGCTGCACACCGCCGTGTCTGGAAGCACTTTCTCTCTTTTTTTTTTCTTTCTTTCTTTGTCTCTGCTTCTCTTTGTGATAGCTCATGAAGATAGAGGAAGTGACAATGCCATTAGACAGTGTCAGCTTGTTGACATCTTCATGCTACGTTTTCCCATGACATACAACACATAATCGGTACACATGCAGAGTCACGCGCCTAACACATCACATTCCCTAAAACCACAATTTTCCTGGAGCCTGAGGAAAGCATGAGGTCGTCAAGCGCAGACGAGTGTTTCCCTAAAGGAATGTTACCAGCCTGTTTGTGGGTATGTGTCTGACTGTTACAGTGTAGAGTGACAAAACACACACACACATTGGATGGGACAGACGACTGGATGGGAGCACAGACGACCTGCAAAAGCGACAACAAAACAGTCACAGAAAGAGAACTGGTAGTGTGCACAAAAATGCTGCTATTGAAACTCGGGAGAGACGTTAAAAAATATATATATGAGACAGATTGTGAAGGGTGGAGGTTGTGGGGAGACGGGTGGATGGAAGCATGAAAGTATGAAATAAGGGAGGGGAGGTGGAGAAAGTGCTTTGCTGTCACTGAAGCAAATGTAAATACCCTGCACACTACTTTTGCTATACTACTCCTGGAGAGCAACACACAGAACAAACACCCTTGTGTATGAGTGTGTATGTCCATGTAGTGTATATTAGTGTGTGTGCGTGCATTGCTATAATATAGTGCTTATCTCAGTGGATTATGCTGACTTGCAGCTATTAAGAACTTAAACACATTCAAACCAGCGGGGAGCTATTTCTACAACTCAATAGGCCGTCTATCACCCTATTGTCTGCTGCTCTGCGAGTGTGTATGAGAATATATGTGTGTGTAAAGCTATCAAATGAGTGTGTAGGGAGGAAAAAAGAAGTAGATAGTGGAATATAATGGAGGACAGATGTAGAGGATGTAGGGAGTGATAAGAGAGGGTGGAAGGGACAAAGAAAATGATAAGGATGTATGATAGGGAGAAATGAGTCAACCACAAAAGAAGAGTGTGTCTCTGGGTGGGGGGGTGTTGACGACAGCCGTCTATCAGAATAGACATAATGAGATTTGATGTAATGTGATGTGATGGTGAAGCATGCTTGTTACCCTGCATTGGAACAGACAGGATCTGGATCAGCATTACACTACTCGTCAACACGGCTCACACACACACACACACACACACACACACAACGTTGCATGAGTTTGTCCGTCAATCTGTCAGTGTCTATTTGTGCACGTGCGATTTGATGATCTCCCCCAAAAGGGATTATCAAGGGGACTTCAAATACCAGAAGATTCATCTCCCCTTGAGAGGAAGAAGGAAACAGTGTTGGTGGGTTTCGGGGGGTTGGAGGAACTGCAGGAGAGTGTCGAGCCTGAAGCAATGTTTACCCTACTCAGGGAAAGATCCAGTGTCCTCGCTGGTACAGCCTTCAGCGACACGCATACATTTCATCCAGCACAACAGATTTATGATCACACACACACATGCGCACACGCACGTCATCACTCATGCTGCATTGTAGGACTGCGTCAAAATGAAAAGTGTGTGAAGGCATAATGTATTCATTTGTGCACGTGTGGAGGTGAAGTGTGCGGATGTGTCCAGGAAGACAGAGACATAGACAGACAGAGGGACGGTGCACATCATTGAAAGGTCTCATATGCATATGCATGCTAATATAAAGGTGGTCAAGGGGTGTCCGAGGTGTGATGGATGAGAGAGGCAACACAATCAATTTCACAGGCGATTAGGAGATGAAGCCTGTAGAGTGAGATCTGCATGAACTGCAACTTCGGCACCTCTCACACACACAAACACAGCTCTAAATAAGCCCCTTTAGGAGTCTGAATACTCTCAAGTCAAAGAGTGTCTTCTACTTGTCAGATTCTGTGATGTAATGATAGATTAGAGAAAGTAAAGTGTGAGATGGCAGGTCTAAAGGAGTGAAGTGCCAGTGAAAGAGCAGGGAGGGGCCTGTTGGTGCATTGAGTCTCTTCTCAGGTAAAAGCACTCTGGAGAGTTGGGAGCCTGAGTTAGTATGCAGGTGAATTTGTGTGCCTTTGCAGCTGTGTGGCTGTGTGGCTGTGTGTCCCTGCCTATGCTATGAATCATTGAGGTTAGAGGTCATTACTAAGAGATGGACGAGATAGCAGGAAGTGCTAAAATGACCACTCTCACTCCATCTCAGTCTCCAACAATTCAATGGAGCAGTCGTTAAATCATTGAGATGAAAGACTCCAATAGTCAAAATGTGCTAAAATGACCATTCTCCCCTGACTGCCTTGTGTCCGCTTTTCACTTTTAATCTACATTTTATGTGATTTTCTATAAACACTCCTTTTGTGACAGGTGTGAACCACCTTCCTCAAGCTTCTATTTTTGGTTGACAGAAGCACTTTAGCTCTCAGTTCAGCGGAGCTGGAAAACAACAAGGAAAATAGATGAATAGATGTACAGGGTAAAGAAACAGACCTAAAAAGAAGCAGTCAAGGGATGAAAAGAATCAGTTCAGTCAGTTCAGTTGAATTTGTGAAAATGCATCTTTCTTTTCTTAGAAACACAAGATAGCTTCAAACAGCTGTCTGTGATAGCATTAAAGGGCAAAGCCTGCAGATGCTTCATTTAGAGTAAAAAAAAGGCCAGACGTGTTGGCTGATGGGAAAGCACTGAGGGTGATCCTCCACAGACGTGGGCACGTTTTCTGGTTAAGAACGCTTAAGAAGCAGAAACAAACATTCAGCAAAGTCACAAAGTCCCTCAATGAGCTGTTTCATTTAGTGGAAAAAGAAGGTGGTTCTGCCTCTAAATGACAGTGAGGTTTTGTATTTTTTACTGTTTTTTGTAGATTGTAGCACAGAGGCAATTATGTTCACAGATATCAATAGTGTTTTCCATGCATCAGCTGTACTAAAGGCAGACGGTCCACTACATTACAATGATGGCCGCTGAACCACAATGCACTTTGATGAATTGCAGAGGTTTGTAGTGGTTGTTTTACTTCACTTTGCTCATGTATATGGCACCTTCTATTGTTAATTCAAACACATTTTTGAAAATATGAAGTCTATAAATTCACACATCACTGTAGACTTTTGTCTGTCATAAATTTCACAACAGTGTTTTTGTGCTTTCTGCATTCGTTGAATGTGTCAAAAGAGGGGAATTTATTTTAGAACACATATTAGAGGTAGGAGAGATGTGAGCATTTTCTTTAAAGATGATGTTTCCCTGAGGCGGCGTTCAGTGTGTGTGTGTGTGTGTGTGTGTGTTTCCAGCATGCTGCCAGTTGGTGTTGGGGTTCCACACGATCGTGGTAATTAGGCCGTTTCGTTTTGTTGCGTGCTTTCAGCATTTTATCAGACTGGGCTGCTGACATCATAAAGCAGATCTTGAAGCGATTCCATAGCTCCAGTTACAGCTTGTGAAATTCTCCCGGATCTTCGCACATTTTTTTTACCTCCTCACAAGTGGGAGAATCAGGGCTGCTTTTTTGTTTCAGTTGGAAAAAGAAGCACCACACCCAAACTTGTATCATTATCGATCACATCAATGAGGCAAATGAAAATTTTGGACTTCAGTTCAGACAGCTGCGAAATTAAAGATGTGGTCCAAAGTTAGGCATTCAAAAGTATCCAGCTAATGTACCCACTGTCAATCAGACAACCAGCTAGTGTAAGACTATCTTTATTTTACTCTGTTTTCCTCCTGAGTCTACTTTTCTGTAGCGCTCCCTGAGTTTGATTCAAAGGGCCCGATCTGTTTTTGTAATCTGAGTAAATCGCCAGGCTTACCAGTATGCTGGCAGAAGCGGACATGCTGAAATATTGCAATAACATGACATCATCATTAGCAACTTTCAGCCACTCTGTGCGAGCAGCGAGAGTATCCTCCTTCTCTTCAGTGGCTGTGAGGCAGGCAAGGGTATGTTACACCACAAGTTTGTTGACAATTACCCAGTGACAGTCAACAAGAGTGAGCGATGTGAGTGATGTGGGTGCAGCGCACTGTGGGATGGGCTTTGGAAAGCTTGCAGCAAACTGGATGACATCCAGCTGTTTTATGAGCAACTGCCGCTGCTCGCATATTATTTGTCATCCTGAGAAAACAAAACCATTTATTGATTTGTTAGGAGAAAAAATGTTGTAAATGTGTTCTTTAAATTGCTTGTTTTAAAGCAGAATACGACTTTTGGGGCTTTGAAGCATTAGAGAGAATTACCCATGACTATAAGCTTCTACGAGAGGCGGGTAGGGGGGTTTTTAACAACAAAAAACAGCCACAATTCTTTAATCCACGTTGTTCATTACTGGACTTTTAATTCTGTAGGACACCACACAACAAAGTAGGAAATAACAACAATAAAGACAACTAAAAAACATTGAACTATTAGGTATGTGGCCTACTTACTTACTCACAGTAGAAACATATGTTCAATATCAAATATCAAGCAAGAAAACCCAACTCCCTGCTTCTGAAATGCTGTTGGTAAGGTAAAAAGCAGGGCGGAGGATGGGACAAAACCGGGTCACATCAATGACCAAATTGGTATTTGCTGTTTTTTTAAGTTAATAAAAAAGCAGCAAATACCAATTTGGTCATTGATTCAGATGACAGTGGTTGAGGCTTTGAATCATTCTGATCTGCCCTATTATATCTACTGTTTTCTCTCCATACACTGACTTTTTTCAACATATTTTCAATATGAATGTGTATTTGTATTTGTATTTGATACAAATCTAAAACATTGCACGGATAATAGTGTATAGACCCCCCTGAGAGTATTTCTGACCTGTGAAAGGTGTTACAATGCACTGTAAAAATGTAAGAAATCCTGTATCAAGATTTTCGATTTCCCTTTTACGAATGAGAGAATTTTAAATCAGATACAGCCAGAGGAAGCAGTGTGAGCAAGTGAGGGAGTAGAGGAAGTAATCCGGTCCCTCCCTCAGATATGGTAATTCATGCTAATCTCCATTCACATACTTAATCTCTTAATTGCTTTAATTGACATGAAAGAAGGTTGAAGCTTTCCTGATATGGCAAATGTCAAGAGCCTGCCTGCAGCACACACCCATACATGCTTGTTTACTTACACATAGAACATACAAGACATATTATGTACATTAACATATGCACAGCAGCACACGTAAAGGTGATTATGTCACGTTGATATCAAACAAAAGGAGATAAATTTTATGCACTCGCTGATGTGCAACAGAATACAACCAAACAAGCCCGTATATATAGCCCCACAGCAAGCAAATCCCTTTATTGTTCAGTGGTCTTTAATTAGAAATATAAAGAACAAAACAGTCACAAACTGCAATACATACACACTGTTAACAATAAAAGGTTTTTCCTATTCACTTCCTTTCAATCCGTAACTTCTTATCCTTTGCTTTTTGGGTCAGGTTGTGTGTGCGGTGAAAGAGTGCAAGAGTGAGGCAGAGAAAGCAGTAAACAAATGCAGATTGAGGGGTTTTTCTGTATAATTTGGTGAGACAAAGACTGTTATTGTACTGCACTATCATTTTGATTTAAGGCCTAGATCTCTTAGTTGAAACACTTTAGGGGTTCACACACAAACACACACACACACACACACACACACACACACACGCACGCACACACGCACACACACACACACACACACACACACACACACACACAACAAAAGCCAAAAATACATTTCTCAAGGTTTCAGTTCTGAAAAATAGGATTGGATGCAGTGAGATATAAAACATTAGCATATACTTAAAACACAATACATACACAGGCTACAAAAAGATACATACACAGTGCCTTGCGCTCTGCACTTCCCAGAGAGCAACATCAGTTGCGAGAGGAAACACAAACACACAAAAACACACACACACACACACACACACACACACTGTACAACCTTTCACAAAAGAGAGACGACAAGCGAGACTACCCATGACCCCGTTATCTCCTTTGTTTTTGGCTTCTTCATACTTGCACAATCACATCCTACTCCCTGAAGAGAGGGGAGTCCTCCCACATCTAGGAGCGCAGACAGGCTGAGATAAAGCCACAGCTTAAAACTGTTAGAAACAGTGGAAGTGTGAGCCGAGGTGGATTTGTTGCTCAGACCCGGCTGATGTGAAATGACAGGACTATCAGATAGACGAAGAAGGTAAGAGGTGGAAGTGCCAACGGTGACCCCGAGGTCAACGCCACAGCTCTGCCATTTGACCAGCCATTTAACCTCAAATAAATTACCTGCTGTGTGTGTGTGTATGTCTTTATGTGTGACAGTGATCTATCTGTCCTGTGATGAATCCATCCTGTGCACGTGACCTACAGATTAAATCACCTCTACAAGGAAACTGATTACCCTTTCCCAGCAAAGATGGCAGGAAATACACATGAAACACACATGCAGAACACACACACACAAGTACACACACATATACACACACAGGCACACGTCATCTGTGGTATCAAGAAAAGTTGGGTATTGGTCATTGAACTCTGAACTCAACCATCAGTTACACAGACAAGGTGATGATTTACCCCCTGTGTGCGTGTTCGTGTATGTGTGTGTGTGTGTGTGTGTGTGTGTGTGTGTGTGTGTGTGTCTGCTGATGCCAGGTCTGTGTGTCAGAGTAGCCCCCCTCCTTTCGTTCTCTCATAAATTACATGTCAACTGCAGAACAGATCGAACCCGAGAGGAGGAAGGTGGCAGAGACAGAAAGAGAAGCTTTTATGCCTCTTTTAACCGTCAGAAAGGCTCAACTGTGACAACAGCTTCTGAGTGTGGGCTTAATTAAAAACACAGGCTGCTTTATGAATGATTAATTAGTACACTACAGGTAAACATCAAATAGGGAGCTTGTCAAATAGACACACCCAGCTTCACAATAAAACCAACACACAGCCAGGCTAATACATGTGCACCACACAACAAAAATACAAAAAAGATATTGTTTTTACAATCACTTCACGAATATGAGCAGCGGAGGAGAAACGAGTAAAGCAGCAGAAGAGAATAGGCGTCAATTTCACGGAAATAATAAGAGGCAATGAAAAGGTGGTGGTCGGTAGCGTAGTGGGTTACGCAGGCGCCCCATGTGTAGAGGCTACAGTCCTCACTGCAGCTGGCCCCGGTTCGAGTCCCGCATCGGACGGCCGTTTACTGCATGTCATTCCCCTCTCTCTGCCCCCTGCTTCCTGTCTATCTTCAGCTATCCTATCCATTAAAGGCATGAAAAAGCCCAAAAAAATACATTTAAAAAAAAAAAAAAAAAAAAAAAAGAAAAGGTAGAGTAGAACAGTGGATGCTTAAGAGACAAAGGTGGAATCGTATCAGTGTCCCATGAGTCTTGTTCTGCAGGAAAACACCAGAGAGGACAGAGTAGTAGAGGAGTACATGAGAAGGGAAGAGGATTAGTGTGTCTGACAGTCAAAAGAGGAGAGACAGAGAACAAGTCCCAGTATAACACCCTGAATAACACCACAGATTATAACAAACACATAACTGTGCAGAACTCACACACACAGACAGTCATAAACTTAAACTATATATGTGTGTATATGTGTATATATACATTGTATAGGTCATAAACAAGGGCATTATCTATTTGCTGATAGTGGTAATTTCCGGGGCTGAAAAATGGAGCCAAAAATGTACATGTTTTCTAGCCTGGTACAAAAAATGGTTTTGGTCTCTATTGGGACGGTGTAAAAATATCGTAATATGAAAGATAATATTTTGTTAATCATGTTGTCATATTGCAAATCAAAAATGTCAATATGTGTCACCAGATACTTGTGCAGTAAATACACCTCAGCGGCCTGCCCAGGTAAACTTTATGTCTGGGAAACACGTTAAATATAGACTGGATTTAGCACAGGTTGCTAATGTAATAACATCAAACCAGTCTCTATAGCTAATTTCCCCATTCATGAGATTTCTACAAGAATGGCAATTGTCATAACTCACCTTAGGCCTAAAGTTGTGCATAATTAAGGGCATGGCTGCTGTGAGTGACATGATGGAGGCTTTTTTCAGCAACCAGGCTTTATTCAACCCGCCTTCGTATAAACACTCCTCCCGTTGCATTAGCTGGGAGTTAAGTGGTAGGCACTGCCAAGATGGTGACAGCTGGAGCCACCCAGTTGTGGTGGTCAATGAATGAAATAGGTGCATGAAGATTTGACTGGAAATAGTCATCAAAGCTGGCAGTGTACTGCACTGTAATATGTGGTAAAGTTGTCAGGTCATGATATGTGATTTACATCCAGAGGCAAAGGAGTTGGTTAAACAGCCTCTAGCAGCAAAAGAGGGTGAAAAAAATCAAGGAATTAATCTATCACAAATGATGGCACGATCACCCATCTGTTGCTAACAGCACTGGATTGACCAGTAAACCGACCTCAGTGTTACCTGAGGAAAATAAATTATAACACTCCATAATACTAGTAAGAACTAGGTGCTGGAACAGTGTGATTTATGGAGCTGTTATTGCTGCCCAGTTGAGCTGCTAATGTTTCCTAATGAGGCATAGCCTTCAACTCAGCACAAAGGACTTATAAGTAATATAGAAGATTGGAGACAGTGAATGTTGCATCACTGTGGAGAAAAAGAAGAGAATGATTGAACTGAGCTGAACATCATCAAGCTGCTGGGGCACAGGTTACAGCACAGGTATAAACATGGACATAGATAAAATGACAAATAAAACAAATGAAAACACCAGCCTTATCAAAATATTAATTTGGCTTAGTACAGAGATAAGCCACCACTGAACATAAAGTGCAGACACAGTGGTGCATTTGTGTTCCTTTGGGCAAGCAAATTCTCCGTGATCTGAATTCACAACATCTCCCATGACTCCATGAGCTCCGTGAGTCACACGTTGTTAAATTTTAATCAGTTTTGTTTTCAGTGAGCTGTTAATCATACATAGTGTTTCATGTCTGGGGTGAAGCTCTCTAAAGAAGATGTGATTTTCAGGAAATATAAATGCTGGCAGAAACAGCACCAATGATACTGCCCAGCCCGACAAGCAAAGACAGCAGCCAATGACTGAGTGCTCATACAACACCTCAACGACTGACTGTAAAAACCAAGTCATGAAGCTAATAATAATGATGCAATAGCTGGAATGGCTGATAGATGGACAGATAAAAGGTAGAGACAGGTGGATGGAGAGAACGAGGAGGACGAGGATCAGAAAGACTGAAGCATTAGTAGTAGAAACAGGGAGACTAGAATCACTCAGGCATCAAATGGTCTGTCTGAATTAATCCTGACCATCACGCTTTCCCTGTCACACACATACATTCACAAACAGACACACACACCTCCCTGTTTCTGCCCTGCAGCAACAGATGCTGGCAGACAGAGAGGCTTCCTCCACCTCTTCGTCTTTGAATCTCTCTCTCCGGTTCTATTTTTCTGTCTCCTCTATCTTTGTTGCTCCTCTCGTCTGCAAGATAAAATGCCAGTCATCCTTCGCTCTACTTGTAAACAACAAATGAGGGCGCAATAGAGTAAGAGGAGACCAATGGGCAACAGGGTTACACAAGGGAGAGAAGCAGAGAGAGAGAGAGAGAGAGAGTAAAAGAGAGAGAAAGGCAGCAGCTATTTGATAGTGTCAGCTGTATAGAGGAGATACAGACAGGCCATTCATCTCAATGGATCAGATAGCAGTCCCCTTGGAGTGCGTGCGTGTATACACACACACAGACACAGGGAAAAAGAAACACACAGACGCACAAACTCTCTTCCATACACACAAACCAGTCCGGCTTTAAAGCTATAAAAAGCACCCTGGGGCTGCAAGTCCTGGACCTAGTCTACTAAAGAGTTGCGGGAGAGAGATTGAAAAATGGCAGAAGCGAGGATCACAGTTTTTTGTATGTGTGTGCGTAAGAATATCATGAGCATGTGTGTGTGTATTCTTTTCCATCCTCTCAGCAAGCCATGTGCCAGGGTGAGCCGGAGAGACGGACAGAGCGAGACAGAGAAAGTCTGAAAGCATTTGCATGAATCACAGTTTTCAATTTCACATCACAGGGGAGTCAGGGTGTGCGCGTAACTGGCTGCACTCTTTAAAACTCTCCAACATTTAGAAGCTATCTCTGAACCTCCACACACACATAACGAGTTCATTGTAGAACTGTCAGCCGTAACAGCTGGTCTCTCTTGGTGAGTTTATAATGACTATGAAGGATGTTGAGGCACACTAAAAATCGGAGCTGTCCACGCTGTGTTCAGCCAATATCTAATTAGGCTTGTCTTCCTGACCCTGCTGGACTGCTACTGTTTTCAGCAATAGTAATTTTTTTACTTCAGTTCATATTGCATTAACTCAAACACAGTATGTGACAACTCAATGAGAAAAACAACTACCTTTCATTATCAACCAAAAATCAACATTCAGGTAGAATAAAAATAGTCCTATTATATTCTCAATTTCAAATTGAAAAAGGCTATATTTTTCTTTTCTAGATCCCACTTAAAAAGCATAGGTCTAATAGGGTAACCTTAATGCTAAAATTGACAGGTCCTTCAGGAAGGCCATTAAAGACACCACTGCTTACCAGAAAATGAAGAAATAAAGAAATTAATGAAATATAAAGATATGTAAAAAAAAAAAAAAAATGGACACAGGGACAGACAGACAAGTCAGAGGAGTAGAAAATAAAATTAAGATTCCTTAAATTCAACAATTGGTGCAGTGAGAGACAGGAAATATGTCTTATAATACCATATAACTTTGCAGTTATATGGTATTAAGGCTTGGTAACAGTACTCAATAACCCAGTACCAAGTAGTATTTGAAATAACCTAGTAACCAAGTGGTATCCAAACTTCTGTAGTCAAACAATCTCAGCATTTGATTCAAGAAAAAATAACTTAGTCTTACTCACAGCCAATGAAGTAGGAAATGTCATGTCAATGTATGAAAAATCAAATTAAGTACTTGACATCACTCTACTAGGTACTGGTACTAGTATTGTAATTTTTCAAACAATACCTAGCCCTAAATGATATGTGTCTTTAATATTCGGCTACTGAATTTGGTTACAAAGCATTTACAGCCTCTGTTAATGATGAGTTAAATTAATGCCTTTTAGGGCTGCAACTAACAATTTTTGTTTTCAATTAATTGTTTAGTCTGACAATTGACTTTGTTGTCATAATTTGGTGTGGACCAACAGTCACTTTAGGGCTATATATAAAAAAGAAAAAGGAAATAATATCCGAGCAATAGCCAAAATCCCCAAATTGAAAACCAAATACCTACCCAATGAACAAACATCCAAACAGTTTAATATTTGGGTCCAGTCCTATTTATTAAATTGTGTTTTGTAAACAGACATGACTTTGAAGGAAGCCCCAACAAATGTACCAGACTAGGAAGGGCATACATTAGACTGCACAATTTGTTTTTGGCTCATGGACCACATTAGAGCTATCAAAAACCCCAACACAGCGTGATCAACAAGAGATGAATCAGAGATATAAAGTAGGCTACAGATTGCCCACATTAAGCGAGTGGTTGTGCAATTTTCTGCTTGCACAAAAAACAGAATCTTGCTCAAACTACCCGAGTGGAGCAATGGAAAAGAGGACAGACTTCCAGACAACAGGGTGTTTGAGGTTTGATGAAAAGGGTGAAAGTTGTCCACATACTGTCTAGACAGCGCAGGAGAGTCTCATCCCCTCAAGTATCCCCTGCACACTCACACATACTTCACCCTGTCCCTTCCGTGATGAAGAGATATTGATGGTTGAACTCTTACACAAACAGGAATGTTAACATCTGATATGAAGCCAGATGGTCTATCTGATTAAAGCACCCACGGTGGCATGCAGGGCTCTGAACAGAGACTAGGCAGAGCAATTCCTCTGAGTGAGGAGGAAATTCTCCCTCAAGAATAGAGGTGTGAGGATACTACACACCACATGACGTCTGGTGTTTACAAATCATTAAACATGTCCAAGGGATAGAATATTTAAGGATATTTTCAGGAATTATGTCTACAGTGCATGTTTTTGAGTGTGTGTTTGTGTTTACAGCTAGCTAGATGAGCAACCAGGCTTAGCTGCCCTCATTCCTTCATCCGCCCAAATCTCTTCCCACTTCTCTCCCCCCATCGCAACTCATCTTTTAGCCTCATCTTCCAACCTGACTTATTACCCAAAATCCTTCCCTTAGCTTCTTTAAAAAAGCCTCGTTTTCTACCACACTACTGCTGCTCTCTCTGTTTCCATATGTTTCTTTAAATTTCAGTCACGTCTCTCTGCCAATACATCAGGGTTAAATACATTACATTACAATACGTTAGTTTGCAAATACAAAACAAAAATTAAGAGACTTTTTACACAACTTCTTGTGTCCAGTGGGGGAAAAAAAGAGTATTAAAAGAGGACATTAGAGTAATCATTTGTGCCACAAAAAATTATTGCTTTACTACTTGTTAAATGACATAACATGCTGATACCACTTACAGACTAACATAGTCTACAAAAAGTACAAAAGAAGAAAGCTGAACAGAAAAATTCCAGCCAACATTGCGATAGTTTTGCTGTTTTTAACCACCCATGGTATTTTGGGTTGGGAATATATGTGAGCGTATGAGCGTGTGTGTGTGTGTGTGTGTGTGTGTGTGTGTGTGTGTGTGTGTGTGTGTGTGTATGTGTGTGAGACAGAGAGAGAGAGAGAGAGCCCGTGTTTGTGTGTGGGTGTAGAGCCTCAGTGATCAGGTCTAAAGCTGTGTGTAGGAGATAAAGGAAGTCATTAGTGAATTCTGCCTCTTAAGACCCCCTAATACCTTGGATGGGACCCTGGCCAGAGGTTAGGCTGTGTGTGTGTGTGTGTGTGTGTGTGTGTGTGTGTGTGTGTGTGTGAGCATGTGCACATGGCACTGTAATCCTATTCCTTTGCCAGGGAGAACACCAAAAACTGTACACATCAGTAGTTGCTGTAACTCAAACTAAGTTCAGCAACTTTTGAGTCAACGCTGCAACAAGCCTTGTCTGAAATAAATTGAAATGAATGCCCTGTATCACTGGATGATTGGAAAACCTATTGTACTGATATAATATTTCAACTCCCCACCGTAATATCATACAAGCCATGTTAGACGGTTCCAGATTCACATCTCAGCCCAGTTCAGAGCAATAGTAAGAAGAATGATGGAGACAGTAAAAGGATTGGGGATGGGGGGGTTATGGGCTCGTAATGTATCAGAGGACTTTTTGATCAGCGTTTAGTAGGCTTAACAGAGCTCTAGATCAATATAACTGCTAATAGATGCATTGATCTGCATCTGCGACTGCCTGCCCCACATTCTGACTGGCACAAACACATCCTCGGAGACACACAAATTCACATACTTCCAAACACATCCCCAGGAGCACTCAAATATGCACACTAACAAAAAGCATAAAAGCGGTAACAATATTCACTGACATCAATGGTTATGGGAATGTGAGAGTCAATCAGCTACATGGGGTAATACACTGAAAATCCTTGACTTTAAAATACACAAAGACACATACACACACGCACACAACTATCTATACTGCCAATTAGTCCTCCAATAAAACCGTCCGCAACCGGAGAGCGAACCATAAAGTATAGCGTTAGAGCTAATGAACTCTACAACTCAGATATGCAGATAAATGCACACACACTCGCACACAAATACACATATGTAGATATAACACACACTAGAGGAAATGCACGGTAGAAATATGCCTCGAATTTGCAGCTGGAGATGTAAACAAATATATCCACTAAATACACACAAACACACACACTTGTCTAGTGCAGCAGAAATGTGCAGGACTCCTTAGTAAAGAACAAACAAATGCTGCCCGGTTTGAACAAACAAATTAAAATGATTGCAGGTTGAACTGGGAGTAAATATAACACTTAGCTAATTACTCGCTCTCTGTCTGACTTTAGCTACAGTAAGCCCTGACTGACATAACACACACACGCATGTAAACAGACGCACAGACACACTCTCAATCATTTAAACTACAAAGACACAGATAAAAAGTATCCCTTAAAGGCACAAGAATTAGGTAAAACTAAAACAGACATGCAACTGCAAAGATTACACTTCCAGGCGCTACATAGGGGTTCATAACAAAGAGAGAGAGAAAAAGAAGCACAACCTTGGCAGTCGCCTTTTACACGAAAGCTTTATATACACCTGACTTCCTTCAGAGGCTGATTTTTTTTTCTTCTGGGTCGAGGGAATTAAAAGAGGCTGAATACAATTCAATTCGGCACCTGACACAAACAACACACACGCAGACATGTGCGTGCATGCACAACTCACACACTTCACCTCGCACACCGTCAAGAAATAGTTCCCAATCACATATCTCTCCACTGATTTGATGCGGAGAAAAAGCAATTTATTAAGCTGCCTCTTAGGAGCTGGACTCAAACTAAACTGCTATACTGGCCTACTTAGACACACACACACACACACACACAGGGAGGGAGGAGGGTGAGTTCCCTTACTTCTTCCAAAAACACTCATTCACACTTTCATACAAATACAGACTCTAATAATGCTTAAAGAGCCCCCAGAAGAGCATCATCAGTAATCTGGCGAATATAGCAACTAATGGAACTTGCAGTCCATTATAATTTGATGTGACCTAAACTGACAGAAACCACCAATTCCTATCCCCACACACACATACCAACTGGTCAAAGGGTGGCTCTGTTGTTATACCTACAAGGAGAGGCAGCCAAGTGTTCAAGACAGGCCCCGGATTTTCCTCTGACCTCCTCTTTCATTCTTTGACCAGGTTTAACAATCTCAAAGAGGAGAGGAGGCATCAAAGGAAAAAGGCGGAGGAGAGGAGGCGGAACTTAGCCGGGTTCTAATGAAGGCAAGGTGTGCATCTCTGCTATGGACCAATATGTTAATTCAAGGGATTAAAATGAGAGCCGGAGAAGGAGAGAAGGTGTGTGTGTGTGTGTGTGTGTGTGTGTGTGTGTGTGTGTGTGTGTGTGTGTGTGTGTGTGTGTGTGTGTGAAGGTGAGAAATGTGTGAGACAGAGTGAGAAGGAAAGCCAGATTGCAATGAAAGCAGTCAAGCAAAGAGGCAAAAACCCAAATCTGGTCTGATCCTCCTGTATTAGCCTGAAATACTGCAATCCTGCACAGTTTCACTCATTAACACACACAGATGCACACATAAATAACACAGACACATGCTTTTTATTAACACTCTTGTAGACAGGGCGCACTAATATGATGTCGGATTCATTAGTTCAGTCATGCAACCAGCACAAAACCCTGTAGCAATTAACATCTGACACACACAACTTACCCAAAATATGTACATGCACACATGCATACATACATTTTTACTAAACATCAATAAGTGCAGACACACGCACACATACACTCACACACAGAGCAGCTCCTAATTTCATTCCACTAATACAGTCTCTGTATTTACAACCTGCTTGAGAAAACATGTTCCTGCTTAATTAGATTAAACCCGAGTGTGTGTGTGTGTGTGTGTGTGTGTGTGTGTGTGTGTGTGTGTGTGTGTGTGTGTTTACATGCGTGGAACAACAGGTGAGGCAGGAAGACAGCACCAGACAGCAAAAAGAGAGAGGGGGGCAGAAGGAGAGAGGGAGAGGAGGAAAGAGGGAGAGACTAGACCTTCATTCTCTATTCAGGGAGGTGGTGTAGATCGTTAGCTAAATAAATTAGAGCCTTGCGGCTGTGGATATCACACTGCCATATGTCAGGGAGAGAGAGAGAAAGAGCGAGAGGAGGAGGAGGAGGAAGAGAGGGAAAAGACTGGTGGAGAGGAAGAGGGAAAAAAATCTGTTTGCTGCAGTAAGTGTGAATAAATACATACGAATGGCAACAGAAACAGATGTGGCCTCAGCTAAGAGAAAGAGTTGGGAAGGAGGAGAGGGAGAGGAAAGGGTGATGAGGAAAGGACAGGAGCTAATCCAGTAGAGTTGAACTGAGACCAGAGTTAAGCACATATGGGCTTGTACTCTGCCCTGGGCACGCACACACACACACACACACACACACACACACACACACACATACAGACTGAGATTAATAAATCAGCATAAAGCATTTGGATTAGTTTAAGGAAGAGAAAGTGATGGTTGAGGCGTTGGATGACCTTGTCATTGAGTTGGCTAAGTAGACTGAAACTCAGCTATTAGAACTACAGGACCCCTAAACCCTAAAACAGCCGACCAGCCTTTGGTCAACCACTGTCGCAAACTTTAAAAACTCTTTCGAACTCTTAATCAGTAATGATGGACATTTCATTAATTATGGTGCCGATACTGCCCTCCTTGTTGGAGTGATTAGGAGTTCTTTCATTTAAGTTATTATTGAGTTTTGGGCACTTGACTCCCAAGCCAATAGGTGGAAAAATGATGATCTTGGTGGTGGCCACTGTGTTAATGTAATGCACTAAAAATTCCCCCCGTATCAAAAACCTCCTTGAAAAACGTCCCTGTCAGTCAGACATAGAGCAACACTGATCCACACCTATAACCCAACTGATATTAAATATGGATGTAGTCTCTGTGACATCACCAAAAGCTTTCCAAAGAGCCAACATGAAGTTCAAAGTGTGTGGTTTCCTTGGCTCCAGCAGTCAGCATGTGGGCAGTGCCTGACTCCTCCTAACTCCAGGCAATTCCAAAAAAAGGGCAAAGAGGTGGAGCATTGGCGAGTTAATATGTTTATTTTAAATGTTGGGCTTTTAACTGGGTGTCAGTGAGGTGGCCAGTTGAGGAATTGCAGTTTTTTGCCAATGGCTTCACTTTTAGCCCCAGATGATGCCACTTGGTTTATTCCTGCTTACAACACCAACATTTTTGATAAGGGTACCTTAACTTCTTCTTGAGACTCTGAGAGCCGGTCACAATAACACTTCTATTTTATAATCTTGATATATGGCATCAGCCTAAACTCAATACCCTTTTACTCCTGTTTTGCTTCTTTACCAATATACTGTTTGTGAAACAAGCAATTATCCGTCTGGCTATATACACAACTGCAGACCCAAAACAAATAATACGTGAAATGTTCAATATGTCCAAGTAACTCACTGACTCACTAGACAGATACATTCTCCAATTATTTACTTCCAGCCTTCCGCTACATGCAAAATGCCAGTGGAAGATACTAAAAGACATGTCAGCTGCCCCAGGTCTTCACATTATATTATAAGTCTGCAAAATATGCTATATCATGTAAACTATGCTTATGGCATTAAAAACCTCATAACTCATTGGCGGAGTGAGCGCTGATGGTGGAATTAACGTCTACAGCAGTCATTGGAAGGTGAGTAACACTAATGTTAACAGCTAATGCTATTTCCAAAGCACATTGGCCCTGAACTCCTTTCGGTTGAAGGCAATGTTTAAGGCCATAAACTGCTTTATTAACCATGAAATGTGCTCATATAACAGTATTGGAAATGCCAAACATAGATGGATGACATTGACCCAGGAACCCAGCTAAACAACATGCAGGTAAAGCTACCCAGCGTAACTATTTCTGGTTTGTCAGGAGAATTTTTTTCCTGGAGCATTTCGGATCCAGTGTTCAACACGTAAAAAGTTGAAAGACTTTTGTTAAATTGTTCTAAAATATAGTTACTCAAGCCTTAAACACGTTTGTTTCAGATTAGTAATATATCAAACAGATTTTGAGTTGTGGATCATACTGTTTCAAATAATCTAAGAGGGATAACTACACAGCCCTGCTGGAGAACATTTTAGTGTTTTCACAGAACACTTGCTGGTTAATTAAATACTATGCAAGCAAATTCATCCACAGAGGTTTTTAGGTGAGGCTACAGCAGTTGTACCCTCTGGCTTTCTTACCTTGACTTCCCTTATTTTCATTCTGTGTCTGTATGAAATACAAGGACACCACAATCAGGCAGACATGCATACACAGACGCTCGCAGGCACACACACAGCAGCGCAGCATCTAGAGGGGATTAAACAGCTTAGACATTGATTAGACACACCTGAACCCAGGAGGGAAGGAGGGATCAACAGCAGAGGAGGCGGAAGACCGGGGAAAGCAGGGGATGGCGGATGCATGGGGTGGGAGTGTGTGGGGTGTCTCTAAGCGTGTTGGGAAAAGAGAGAACAGAAGAATGGGTGGAGAAAACAGGAGTCGAAGGCGGGAGTGGGGGGAGAAAATATCACACGGACAGAACCAGGGTGTAAATGTCTTAGAACATGTCCTCTAGGATGGAGAGAGTGGAGGAGCAATATAGATGGAGGGGAGAGGAGTGAAAATGCTGTCTGCAGACACTGTCAGAGAGGTTTTAACACTCCTGCTTGTGGCCAAGGTGTGAAGACACCCACTCACGTAGATATTCCCTTCTCCCCATATATACATACAAAAAGACACACGCTCACAAGCACAACCTCAGAATAGACCTTTTTTTACAACAATCAAAATTCTACCCACATCTATATGTACATGAAAAGACCAGAATAGAGCCCGGAGTCAATGATGCATATCCGTGTCTATTTATAAAGTCCTGCAGCCTACACTGGATTGCAACACAAAGCAGCATTCCCCCTCTGCTTTTAGCTCTCTTGACTCCTCTATCACCCTCATGTTCCTCCAGAACTGGAGAAAAAAGTTTTTTCTTCTTTAAATGATACCCACTTTCTTCTCATTTCTCTTTCCATAAAACATGTTGTGGAAGCAGAACTTCCCATATGGGTAGAGGGAGGATGTTCGGAAAGTCAAATACAGCAACAAAAACTGCAGAGTTTCAATTTGTGTGTATGGATAACTGGCAACACTTTAATTTGCAGGTTCATTTCATGCTTCTTTCCAACAAATTTGGAGGAAAACGTCCCCAGAAATGATTGCCTTCCTATTAGGGAATTACTGGCCTGGAAAGGAGAGGAAAGTTCTCCATGTATTATTCCTTTTCTACCCAGACAAACACCAGAAAGTTGTGAGTTTCTTCACTTCGCTTTTTGTACTCCTCCTTTTTCTTCAAATTTTCCTACGAGACTTGTTTGAAAAAAAGTCAAGAACAGAAATTATCAAGTTTCTTGTAAACACTGGATGTATCACAGTTTGTGCACACACACACACACACACACACACACACACACTACACACGCCAACAGATGACTGTATGATATTAAGGTTAGATAGTCTGACATACATGGGCTTAAATGAATGAATTCATGAGTTATTTGTTTACTTACGGATGCTCCAACTGTGAGCAGCTGGTAAACACTGCAGAGTATCTGAGAGCAGATGTACTTAAGAGACAAGCATAAACATTTATTCACTTGAAGTATCATCACACAAACATGCAAACGCACACCCATACATACTACCGTGACCCAATTTGTTTATGCATATGCACAGTTGGTCGCCTGCAAGGCCTTCATTTACTCCTTACTTCCTTTACCTCTTTATCACAGAGAGAAAATATGATGGCTAATGTACTTATAATCTGATTATATGATTATATAACTACTGCTGCTAATCTAACAGTCTCTCTCTCTCTCTGCCTTTCTCTAGGATGATCAGTGATTTATGTCTTTAAAAGGAAGTATAAAACCAAAAGCAACGGGTGAAACGAACTGTGAGATTAAACTAACCCTCCTCCACGACTTTCTCCCTCACCCTCCTGAGCTCCCTCTCCCCTCCTCTCTAAATTATCTGAGAGCTGTAATTAAAAAGTGCACTTTGCTTCTTGCATGGTGCTAACAAGCGGGCCAAAACACACACACAGATACACACATACTAAATTGGAGATGGTTGAAGCTCAACTAATCATCAGAGTCTGTGCCAGAACGATTGGTATTAAAAAAATCCTCAACATCCTATGTTTCTGAATTAATATAAGTATATATAAGTACTGTAATTTACAGTAGTGTGCAATATGAATCTCAATATAGTCTCAATGGGTTGATTTTCAGCCCTATCTCTTAATGAACAAAATCCTGTCTGTATGTAAGAGGCAGTGAATCCAAACATATACACACACAAAAAAGATGAAGATCTAAGATGTATACTTCACAGCGGTGTTGCTCCAGTGCAGAAGAAAACTATTTCATAAGCAGCTCTGAGCTGATTTTGTGGTGTACATGAAGTCAGATTTACTGTCATCTTCAAACACAAAATCCACTTCAACCGAAATCCTCGTAAAACCTGTTTATTCACCGCCAGATAATAACGCTCTCGATGATTTAAGATTATCATATGATTATCCAGTAGTATAATCAGAAAACCAGTTTTTAGAGTTCAGGATGTGTCTGACATCATGAAAACTGTCAGTTCTGCAAGATAACGAGCTAACCAGAAGCAGCTTCATCCTCCTGAGCTACGACTCAATTACTTATTAGCAGTCAGCAAACCATGCCGAGCTGATCCACCTAAACAAACAACCCAGGTTCAAACAACAGCTAAAGCTCCCAAGACAAAGACATCGAGGCTTATTGCCTGTCATTCTGCATGTCTTCTGACTCTCAACTGTTAGCTAGTTTGTAACACCTGGATGTTCCAGTTAGGGGTGTGCCATATCGTATCAGAATCCACAGAATCCACCTCAGAATTTACAAGAAGACTGTCAAAATAAGATGCCTTAAATAAATCATAGAAGAACCCTTATTCTCCTTTACAATAATTAATTAAAATAGGCAATGATTAAGATCAGTGTATATGATGGAATGGTGGCATTAGAATGTGTGAGAGGCACCAAATTTGGGCTTTAGGCTCAGAGGTATTTATTGTAAAGCAGAAAGTACATCCTACCTGTCTCTTCCCCCAAGTTCTCTGGAGACACATTAAAAAACTCCATTTTGTCAGCCCCATCATTAAACCCCATTCATATTTGTTATCAAATGCTTCAAGCACATACTGTGCAGCCTCCTTTGAAAGTTTTACAATAGTCTTGCTACACTGGCTTGTTAGATACCAGACAATCCAATCCCAGGTCCAATTATAAGCATCAAGAACGACCAGTGTGTCCCTATGATGTGTTCATCATCTTGGTGGAGAACAGACAAGCATACTGCATTGCTAAGAACCAAAATTATTCTGTCTTGCATTGCTCAGTCTGCAGCTCTCTAAAAAATGGACTTCTGTCTCCACAGAAAAATGTAATTCAATAAAAATAATAAATCACCTTTAGCTTACTCGGCTCAACAATGAGAGTTGCCTATGTTGAAATGTTCAATCTATAATTTTGGAACATTAGGAGCTCTTAGCAAAAACACGCCACTGATTATGTGTTTTTGTTTTGCAGTTGAGTGGACAATTGGCAGAAAGTGTCCCCTCAGTCTATCAGTCTATTGTCCATTGTCTCCTCCCAATCCATTTAGAGATGGCAAAGCTCTTTTCTCATTTTGGACATATTGCACTAAGCCTTTTCTTGTACTGGTCAAGTAAAGAGTTAGTCAAGAATTAGCCACAGCCTGCCATGCAACATTCAAAGAACAGCTTAGATGTCACAATGTTTCTGTTAGTAAAAGTCACTGTACTGTATGTAAATATGCAAGAGATACATGAAGTTAAAACTCAAGCGACACTTTGGCACAGTATTCAAGCAGATTCCATTGCATTTATATGAGATCCCTTATCAGAGCTGATTTGAAGGTAACATGTATTTATAAGAGCAGTATTCAGAATGTTCACTGTTTCTATCCTTCAAGTGTATCACTAGGGATGGGTACCTTTCACATTTGAACTGATACGGTACCGATACCCGGTACCTGGGAATCGGTACCGGTACTCAACGGTACCAATTTTCGGTACTTTTGCGTTTGTTTATGTGGTAATAGATGTTAATTTGTTTAATAATAAAATCAAAATTTTTCAATTCAACATATCTATTTCTCAAAATATAAACTTTAAAAAATATATCAAAACAATATAACATCCAGGATGAGCAGTGCTTTATTGTTGAGTGAACGTGCATTTAGTAACATGAAGGTTGCAGTGTTATCAAAGGATGTCGGAACAGAGGTTGGGAGGTGGATGATGCTGTCAACACAGAGGAGAGCTCCCAGGTTGCAAGTGCACGAAAAAAAAAAAAGGAAAAAAAAAGGTTGCAAGTGCACGTGAGATTTGTTGTGATGACGTCGTAGCTGTGCGGCGGAGCACCGGTCAGACAGTATTGTGGGCATAGCATGGTTGGAATAAACAAAGTTGAGTAGGGCTGCTCTGTGCACATATCGAGGATGACGCAGGAGTCCGAGGGATTTAATTTCAGCGAGGCAGTTTGGAGTAAAGTGGCAGGTAATTTTCCTGAGTTGAAGAGTGGAGTATATGCAGAGGACCAGAGATGCAGCAGCTAGCTGCTAGCTGTTAATGACTGGTCTACAGAAGAATGGAGAGAGCAAACGGAGTAAGGAAGGTCCAATCTCGAGGCAGACGAAGGCCAAGCCCGGGTAGAGACATTGGAGAGATAGCAGCTGGCGGCTAGCAGGCCTAGAGCCGGGCTGTTCGTCTCTGCGCCGGGGTGGAAGAGGGCAGCAGCTAGTGGCCACGGTGAGCAGACAGGACCAGACGAGGAGGTAAATTTTTTTTTTAAATAGTGCGATCGTCAGAATGCTTGTTAATCAAAGACGTCAAATGAAAACAGGTTGAAATCAATTATCAGTTTAAAGTTAACGCCGCTTAGGTACCGAAACATGGTACCATTTGATTTTGATGAATTGGTACTTGGTAGTACCGACGGAATTCGGTCGGTACCTATAACACTTCGGTCGGTACCTATAAAAGTACCGAATTCGGTACCCATCCCTATGCATCACGGCAATGTTCTCCTTACAGACAAGAAAAGTAAAAAGGTTCTTGCCTTGAGAGAACCTGGCGAGTTTCTTTCTTCAAACATCACATCGACAAAAACAGGCAAAAAAACCCTTCTCCTCCATGTAAATATCTCCACACTCAAATGTAGCACTGAAGAAAAAGCCACCTAATTCGCCAGGCTCTCAGCTTAGACTTTTAAATCCTGACCATATAATAGTATGTGTGGTGTGTTTGTGTCTGTGTGTTTGGATCAGAGCTGTTAAAACATATTGATTGTAGGCCAGCAGCAGATTTAAAGAGCCAAAGTGAGAAAAGTTGAACCGGGGTTTTTTTCTCTCTTTCCAGAAATCTAATATCTGTCATCACTCCTGCTGCTGTGGGTTTACAGTTTTGATAGCCTGCCTGTTTACAATTGACTTTTCCTTTTATGTGTGTGTGTGTGTGTTTGCGTGTGTTCTGTCTGCAGAGGACGAGATACATTTATAGATGCAGCACATGTCTACACAAAAGTGCTGCACATCAACAGAAAGGGTAAATCCACCCGTGTGAGAGCACAGTCTAACACACGGGAGAGCATTATAGCGTCAAGACCTTTATACCTCAGAGACACAAACTTCCGCATTAAATACTCGTGTGTTGTGTGTGTTGACTGCTTAAATAACATGCAAACATTGAAACACAGGCTTGCACTTAACTGTGCTCATAATGTGGCAACATGGTGTGACCAGTAAGGTGCCATCCTTCTGCTTTATTGGAACCTGTGATTGCGACCCCGTATGCCAGACTCCCCGGCTGCCTGTGATTGGGTGATTGAAGTAGACTAATGAAAGACTGTGTGAAGAAGCCGGAGACTTATTCTGGACTGATTAATGTGTTTTCCTCAATGCCAATTAAACACTGATTACACAAATTAACAACTCTGGGCCACCATAATCACTAAGTGCTCACGCAGGGACTGGCGTTGATGGAAAGGGCTACAAACATACGCACACACACATAGACAGATACACACACACAGTTGTGAGGCACCACACCCCATTTGTCCTTCTATCCTTGCCCAAAGCCCTGTCAAATGCTGCCAGGCCTGGCAGTTGTTATAACCTGATGCTTTTAGCTGCATGTCGTCCAAGATAGAGTTACCAACCACATTCACCAAACACCCTCTCCTCTGACTCACTCGATCTCTCACACACATGAAGAAAAAAGGCAGCCATGCAAGAGTACACATAGATCGGGCCTCAGACAGACAGCTGGTGCCAAAGGGTGCAGTTAGTGGATCCCCCCTCTGGGATGGGTTACCACCCCCTTCCCCTTGTATGGAGCCAAAGGGAGAGTGGGACAACTAGACATGAGATTAAAGGGGAAGGAAATAGGGACAGGAGAGGGGAAGGGAGGGAGGGAAGTGACAGACAGATCAAGAGAGCAGTGGGAGAAATGAAAAAGCAAAGTTTCTGCAAACTGAATGTAATGTGACACCACAGAAGGGGGGGGGGGGGGGGGTGACAGCATGGAAAGACACAGTCAGTCCATGAGGGGAGAGAGAGCACGAGAAAGAGCGGGAGAGGGAGGGAAAATGAAAGAGGATTTGCAAAACTCCTTGAAATTCCAAATTTGGAAACTACTGGAAGTGTAAACCTCATATGCTCAGATGCACCAAGCCTTTCTTTCTCTCTCTCTAGTAATGCTTGTCACCACATTTTCAGTGAGTACCAAGGTGTGTGTTTTGTCTGTGTGTTTTGACAGAAAAATGAAAAATTAATACTGTTACGATTGCGCTAACATGAGAAAAAAACCCACTAACCACTTAACTTGTGTCTGGCTGTTCGGTAAACCTGTTTTTGGTTTGTGCGTTTTTCAGTTAACTTGTCTGTGTGCGTCTCTGCCTTCATAACCATGTGTGTATGTGCAACACAATGCAGTTTACTGTTTCAGCAGAATTGTGCAGCAGAAAATTGAAAAACTGAAGAATAAAACAGTTTTTTCTCCATCCAAGTGGATCCATATACAGTCCTCATAAACCCACATGTGCGTACACTGTGTTTGTGTGTGTGACTCTATCCTTGTGGGTCTCCGTCTGTACAACTTTGATAGCTGCTTTACTCTGTTTTTGCTCAGAGTTGGCCTACTCATAAATTATCTTAATTTTTGGGCAACTTTAGCTCAATATGTTTCTCATTGTGCTGGGGAGTCATTGCTGAAATACGAGGATTCAGACAAATAAATTGACCTTGTTTTACATGCACTATTGTTCCTCGTACCAACAAACACTCCTCCATCTCCCTTGCTCTATTCATTTATTACAATATATGTGTCTTATGCGTGCTGTGTGCCAGTGCGTTTGTGTGAAATGTGAGAGAGGGGCCAGCTGTGTCATTATACAAGCCTAACACATCCATGATGCAAGCTAATTAGATTTAGACTAGCAATGGACAGGAAGACCATGAGGTGAGAATAGAAGGGGAGAAGGAGAAGCGACAAAGAGAAAGGGAGAAAAGGAGGCGGGGAGGAGGGGCTGAGATGGGGAGGTGCTGAGGATTGAGAAACTCTTTCAGCAGTGATTGTGTGCACCGTGTTGAAAGCAGGTGGCTTAAAAGCCCCTTCACATACACAAACACACAGCAATTATCCACACACCTGATGCACAAACACTCATGCAGCGCACACACACACAAAAGCCAACACACACACACACACACACACACACACACACACACACCTTGATGAGCAAGTGACATCCTAATAAGCCACTATGTCAGATAAAGTGACTCTGAAAGCAAATAATAAAGTAGATTTTGCCAAGAAGTATACTGAACAGTAAATCCCGAGCCTAAACACAAACACACACAAAGGCCATTCAAGGTGTGTTTGCTGGGCATGAGGAGCTGTTTAGAAATGATGGTAGCAGTAATCAGCATAATGTTTGCCTCGAGCCGCGGACTGACATTTAGAACAGTGGATTATTGGAGCAAAACCCACACACTGCCTTTCAGTGAACACCATCATATTATTACAGAGAACTATTATGGATCGCTGTTACAATACCAATGTTACACGGGCCGCATGAGAATTTGTGGTTTCACTGTGAAAGTCAGACCTTGTTTTGGCCAATGCGTGACATATTTACCATAGATTGGTACAAATTGGCTCTCAAACAGCAAGCAGGTGGGTGGCTGTCAATGAATTCAGGATAAAGTGCAGCTCTGAACCCTGTGCACTCATGGCAGTAAACAATCCTCATGGCTTCACTTAAAAAAATCCTGTCAGGGACCTGGAGTACTGTAGGACAGACTCGGTTGTCCTATTGAGAGCCACAGAACATTTTCATTGACAACTCAAGTGCTGAGGGCCAAATAGAAATGCTGAGGCCTTATCTGGAGTGCACTCCAAAATCCAATACACTCTCATTGTGGGTTCAATCATGACTCAATACTAACCTTTAAGAACTGTTAAACCTGGCTAATTGTACATACCTTCATCTCCTATAGACTTCAAGGGAAGGTGAACCCGAGATACTTCAAAGCACTATGATAAAATCCTAACAACAATGACATACTGGCATTTAATTTCTAAGTGTTGCAAAGCAATTTTTACATTTATGGGGAACACAAGTGCAAGCACATCTATGAAGCAGTGTGGCACAATGTGGAAAAGATGTTGAACTAGGATGAGTATATTATTATGAGGAGGAGGACTGCAGTATCAGCAGGTGGAGTTTGTGTGAGTCTCAATAATGGCCAATCACATCAGCTCCTTTCATCCCTTTAGAAAGAACAGACAGTTTAATGGGCCAAGCGGAGAGTCAAGGCCAACTTCTGTGAGGAATAAAAATGAAGTCACAAAGGAGACTTTCCCAAATATTACTGTACAGCAGCCTAAATTTAACATACAAGAACTCAAATATGCGTCCAAGAGCAGACAGTGTCCATTCTGAGTTGAATTTACATTTCAAAAGACATCAAAATCCCAGTTCATGTGAGGCTGATGTTCAAAGAAAATTGCATCGGTGCACTTTGGCAACAACCACAGTAACTTGATGTATATTAAAACATAACTGTCTGTGGCTTATAATTTTACTAAGTGATTTAAAAGGGTGCATTCAGTTAGCCATATCTTTTTACTTTTACATGCTGACAATAAAGACATCACAGCAAATTAGAGTCTGACCAATGTGGAATCTTTTCATCCGATACCCATACTGATTTTTAGAGATGAAGAATTCACAGATATAACAACTGATATAGTGAGATTTTGAACTAATAGAAAAGAAAAGTAGACCTTTTCTATAAGGATTGTACACCAATTTTGCACCATTATGACGACAGTAACATACTTAGAAGACTGCTTTCTTGATATAATAACTTTGATATCATTCAATATGAATAAATATTTTCTGAATATTTAACATTATCATAAATTCCTATGAGGGAGTCACGATTTTCGATTCCTAATCGATCTAAATTAGCTCTCAATGTTGAATCATGACCTTAAAATCAGAAGTCAAATCGAGAATAGTGACACCTCTAAATCTCATGTCATGTATTAAATTGTCAATTACAACTAAAATTCCCTATCACAGCTTACCAAACAACAAAGCAACTTGCTGACATAGTTACACCAATATAAAAAAAGACCATAGTATTCAATTAAAGCTTATGTAAAATGTACAAAAGCAAGTAATTTCCAGTCTTTGTGAGGCTGTAAACTCTTTACAGAACACAATTGATTCTGGCTAATAATCGTCTTTATAATGAAATTGACTATACCATAAACCTTTGATAGTCTACAAGGTTCAGCAGTGCCCATACAGATCAAACAACATCAACCTGGCTCTCTGCACACTGGAGAACAAAGTCATTCAAAGTAAGGCAAAAAACTCATTATCATCATTTTTTTAAATGCTCCTGTAGCGTCAATTGGCTCATTTACGGTCTTTTGTCTCTGAAGTGATCCATTTGATAAATTTCATGTCTCTTTTCATAAGAGAAGATAATTAAATGTAAAATTCATTAAATATGGTGTTATTTGCTGTCATGTGAAAGCCACACAAGATGCATGGTGCAATCTAGTGAGGGACTGCATGAAAAATGTAATTTTACTTACCAATTAGCAGGCTGGAAGTAAAGCCTAATCTTGTTTTACCTCGAACTGCAGTATCAATTTCAAGATTCTTTCCAAGAAATAAAATGTATATAGATGCTATAAATATTTGGTTATGTGTAAATCAATATTGCATGTTTATCTAATGAGTCTACTCTATACAGTATAATTATTTTTAGGGTATTTTTCTATTACTAGTTTGTATTGCAGCCACAGAAATACACACAGAAACAGTGCAGATATAAATGTCAGGTCCAGTGGAGTGATGTGGTGACAGTTTAAAACTCAAACAAGACACTGAGTGGCATTGTTGACTGTTATGAGCATTCTGCTGAGTCAAACACAACCACCATACTAAACACAGCTGAGCCACCGGGATGGAATATAACTCAAGACAACTGAGGGTGTGACTGTGTCTGTATCTTTGTCCTGATGTGCTCAGAAACGCTGCAGCAGCACAACACAGGGTGCTACTGAAGGGTTTGCATCAACAGGCAAACAGGATAATTAATTTCTCTCTTTCACTTGAATGCTTTCATTTTATTTTCATTTGTTTGCCTTTCTATTTCCACGTTCACAAGATAAAGTGAATTCCTGTGAGAGATGACTTGAGATGCAATCCGCACACACATTCATTTTACAACACGATAACAAAATGTCTGTGAGAGTAGTGTGTGTTTGTGTGTGTGTATATGAGTCCACTTAATGAGATGAATGTGTGTGCACCGCCCCTTCCCAATTACAGAGAGTGGAGGAGAGAAATAAGTGGTAGAAAGGAGAGAAAGATGTAATGCAGGGAGGGATACTATTGGAGAGAGAGATCAAGCGAGCAAGAAGGGAATTAGAAGAATGATAAAGAAAAAAATAGATAAAGTGAGTCCATTAGCCAAAAAACTATTTTCTCTATTCTTAAGCTTTCTCTTTAAGGAAGTCACTTCATCTGTCTTGACTAAGTATCTTAGACTCTGTGCCGTCCTCTCTCATCCATCCATCTACTCCAGTGACCCCATAACTGACAACCTATTCTTTCCACCTCCTTCTCTTTGAATTACTTATTTTCTCTCTTTGGTTTCTTTTCTTCTTGGCAGCGTATCTTCTAATTCACCTGTGCCCATTTATTTCCTGGTCCATCAATCAACACCACCTGTCTTATCTCTCTCTTGTTAAGGGAATCAGTTCATCCTGATTACCATCTACTCAACCCAGAGTTTGTTAAAAAAATAATAGAGTTTCACAAATGAACTTTTACTCCAAATAGCGAACAAAATCGACTTGAGTTTTGGAAAAGTGAGCCCACTGATAGTTCGAGCTTTCCAGTTTCTAGCAGCACTTCTTCATGTAATAAAGCCCAGGTTGATGAACAGGTACGGATGTGGTTCCCCTGTACAGATGATGAAACAAAACATACAAACCATGAGACTATGTAAAAACAAAGCGCATAGATCGATACAATATAGATTCTTTAATCTTTAAAACAGAATACCCTTTTAAAGCAAGATTACAAGGGAATTCCGATAATGAATTTGGAGCTGATAGATATCGACCAAAAATTGCTTTCATTGACTTATCATGCAGCATTTACAAAAACAGATACAGTATTGGTCCCTTTGAAGTTGGTTTTCAATCTGCCAATGAACATGTTGAGCATACACTGACAATTCTGATTTGACAGATTATGTCTTAGCATTTAATTTGAATTCTAAAGCAAAATGCTCTATTAAAACCAAACTACATTTAGGAAGACTTTTGATGTTCTTCACGAGGAAAAAACTAGATTAAAACATTTGAAGTGTCAGACATTTTCGTTCTTTTTGATGTGTTGAAAATAGTGATATTAGTTAGATTTGGTTAGGTCAGAGCTATTAAAGTTTAAAGCATCTTTGCTCACTACATCTTAGCCGTTCTAAAATCTTAGGTCACTGTAACCCTTTCCACTCTGTAGGTGGCCTCTCATGAATTTGTAGCTCTGTTGGTGTGCTGCATTGCTGTTTTAGCTGCTGTTTCACACACAACTCTGTGCTTCAGTCTCTATGGGAATCAAAATGAGCGTCATTGATGTCGGACATTTACATGAATTGATATTTTCTCAACTTTCTGTAATGCTGCAGAGCACTTTAAAAGCTCTGTACAGTAACTCAGCAATGGTGCAAGGCTGCAACGCCAGGCCCCATTCATAATAAATAGCAGCCCTGTCATTGTCCCTGCTTTTGAGTCTGTATACGTGAACACAGAGCAGAACACACCAGCATAGTAGAACAGGCTTGTATAACCTAACCATGCATAACCATCAGCCTCAATACATACACGGTCGCCCATAAAGTTGGAATAAAATATATTTTTGCATGAAACTCCGGAGAGGGAATTAATAGACTGGGGTGTAGATGTAAGATTTTCCAACTGTAGAACCACTGTGCAAAAACCAAAACCACAGATCTGATTTGGGGCCTAACTAGAAGGAGATGATCAAATAAAAACAATTAAGGTAAATTCTCAATCGATGCATCCCCCATATTCTGTTTTTTGAAAATTCATGCTATTATGTAAGAGTGCAGCTATTGCAGCTATTTCAATTCCTTACAGGATGTCAAACTGGAGACAGACATAATCACATCACAGTGAATTTACAGGAAATGGAAAGAAAATTGATTTGGTGCTGTTTAAGTGCTGCTTCAAGAAGGCCTTATTTTTGCAAAATTTATAATCCACCCTCTTTTACGTGTATATCATCTAACCATTCAAAAAGGCATTATGTTCCTCAAGACCTTTTAGATAACACGCATTTTCAAAGGCAGAGCCAAAAGCTGGCCATCAGTTAGGAGTTCAGACATCGTATCATTGATGAGACAGAAACCAACATGCAAAACAGCTGTTTTGTTGTTTTTTTTGGCTGCACACGCAGTGCTGCACATATGCATGCAGTACAACGCTAGCGACCACTTTTTGATTCTGGCCATATACACTCTCACACACACAAACACACACTTCTGTAGCGCAAGCCAAGTCTCCATACCGCTGGCTGGCTCCTCACAGAGGTATGCCCACCTCTCGCTTGGATCAAAGGGCTAAACTAAAAACCTCTGGCCAGACACACACACACACACATACACATACAGTACAGTACTTCCTGTCTATTCCTGGATGAGATCAAAAAGGGTCTTTTTAGCTCTGAGCCTATGGCATAAATCATCATAAGCAGACAAGTGTGCGCACACACACACACACACACACACACACACACACACACCCAGCCACCCTCTCAAACACCTGTGGCAGATCAAACGCATCAAGCTGAGAACACACACCTGCAGCAGGGTGAAACCCTCGGACTGAACAAGTAAATCATGCTGCTTTAATACACACACAATGATGTACACTCCTGCACTTCTACTCAACCCCGGTCTGATCTGAGTAATATCCCGTGACTGCCGATTCACTATGCAAAGATCCCATTCAAATAGCTTCATGGCCCCACCACAATGAAAACACACACAAACAAATAAAGAACCTCAGCCAGGTGCACGGGGAGGAGGTGCGGCACATTTGATGTTGCTACCTCTGAACAATCTTCACTCTATATCACTCCACACCTCGCGTTTTTCACAGCAATAATGACTAAAGCCACACTGAAAGCAAAAAGGGAAAGTATGGCACAGAGGAGAGAGAGATAAACACCGGGAAAGGAGTGACACAAAGAGAGACAGCCTGGGGTATGATCCACTGGAAGGTTGCCAGTTTGAATCCAAATACCGGCTGAAACATTCTCGATGAGGGAAAGAGTCATTTTCTTCACCTCGCTGTGAGACTCCTCTTGAGCCTTCAACTAATCTAGTGCTGCCACTAAATGACTGGCAGTACAAGGCTCAGGGTTTAAAGGCATTCCCAGGTGTTATGGATAGAGAGAGAGAGAGAGAGAGAGACAGAGAGAGAGAGAGAAAAAGAGAGAGAGAGAGAGAGAGTGAATGAGTGTGTCTCTCTGCCACCTGCAATTTTATTTCCACCAGTTGTTCCTGTAAATAGGAATCTGTTCCCAGATTGCCTTGTGTATGTCCCAGGGACCTGACACCTGTGATTTTTTTAGGCGTTGAAAATGCCGTTACCTTTTGGGATTCCATAAATCCAAATTTAAAAACGTTTTAAACTGAGTTGGGGTTTTATCCATACAGTCCAACATATGGGCTATAATTTGTAGATATAATATATTTACATAAACCTGTAGAAATATTTCCGGAGGGCATGAAGCTTATGAATAATCCTGTATTTATTGTTTTCATATGTATTCGAAAAGGCAGCATGCAACACTTGGGCTCTCATAACTGCATTATAATAGGCTGCCACTGTAGGGATACTGATCACAAAGCAAATATGTAGCCTGCTGTGTGTGAAATCTGCTTTACAATATATGCTTCCAATGAATTAATAATGTACAACCCTGATTCCAAGTTGGAATGTTGTACAAAGCGTAATAAAAACAGAATGCATCAGGTCTATCAGATTTAACATAAAACGTATTGTCTTACAGTTTTCAATTGAATAAAGGCAAAAAGGATAGGCAAATTATCGCCTTCTGTTATACAAACTTTTTGGGAATCCCGGTTGTACATGACTTTCTGATGATAAGTGTAACTATTCAGCAGATATACTGCTCACAGTATCAGCTACACCCCGCCACTTAATCTAATGCAAATCATTCTGTGACCATGACAGTTTGTGTTATGGGGCTTGTCCCTTAACCTGATTTTCCTGTTTCACACAGAAGCAAAAAACGGTTGTGGCAAGCAAGTTTATGAAAAAAAAAAAAAAATGTTTTATAGTCTTTCACTTAGGTCTGATGAAAATAATTTTTGTGCACTAGGAGCCTATAGCACAGGAACAGTGGTTCCATAAATGAGATTTTGACATAACGTAGCTATTTGCTATGTTAAGATATAGTGGAGTATTGGCACCCTGAGCAGAGAATGAAGTCACACTCCATTGGTGTGTGTTGTAATCCAGGCTTTTCTGTTCTTTGTTTTGGTAGCTTGGCCAGCCTCACTTGCATGTCAGCGCATGGGAGTCTGATGCATGTGTGTGTGGACGTCGCACCAATTTGTTTTGGTTGGAGGTGTAGGTCTTCTAGTGCCACATCTAGTGGTTCTTATATAGAAACATTAAGGCCCCGTTCACACGAGGACGGTCTCAACAGAAGACGCAAAGTGGCGTCGCGTCTTCACTTTTTATTCCTCGTTTAGACAAGCATTTTCGGGAGGAAATCTGCGTGCATACGGTGACGCAAAAGTGTGTGAAATTCAATTGTATACATGCCAGGCGGCATCACTTAAAGCGATAAGAGCATCTTTGGGCATGCAGAAGTTTTCACGCCACACATTTCCATCAGCTAATCCTTCCACAAAGTTATCCACCATCCACTAGACCTCCCAGGTCTCGTTCACAGCCGTCTGGCTCGCCTCCAACGAATTGCTGCATCCAAAATGTGATAGAGGTAATTAAAGATCCTTCTCTGTGCAGTAATACTATCTCTACATATCCTGTACATTTGGTGGAAAGACTCCTGTAAGTTTATTAGAGCTGCCAGAGCAGCTTGAAGGTCCGACGCATGGAAATAATCCCACGTTTGTTTATTTTCCTGTACTGGAGCATGTATGTGACGTAAACACATACGTGACGTGAGCAGATCTGAGCAGAGTTTTGCGTCTTGTCAGTGTAGACGGACACGCTACGGCGGAGCGTATTTAACTTTTCCATTTTGGAAGGTGGTTTCAGATTTTGCGTCTTTAAGCCCCCAAAACGCCGTCACCGTCTAAACGAAAGCACTTCCGATAAAATATTTTGTCGTTTTTACCCGCGAGCGTCCTCATGTGAACGGGGCCTAAATTACTCTATTGATGAAGGACTTGAAAAGCACAACAGAAAAATCTCCTTCTAGGTCAAACCTCTATCATGGGTATGTTTTTCTTGAGAATTATGGTGATAAGTACATCATAAGGTCACGTTTTATATAAACATGGAACAGAGAGAAAACAACCTGCAGTATTTGGGGCAAAGTAAGTGTCACAAATATTTTTTCCACATGTGAAACCCATGTAATTATTGCCTTGATTAGAGATTAATCTTGCAGCTGTCTGGGGTCTTTTTTAGAGCCATTCGGCTGTATACAACTTCACACTGCTTATTGCTATCACTAGGTTCAAAGTTCCTAATACCATTAAGCCCCATAAAATTTACTACATGTGATGAAACTGTCAAAGTGGCTCTTGGTTTCATTTATTAGGTCTTGTCTCATCTTCCTCTGGCTGCGGCTTATTTCAAAACAACGAAAATACTCAGAAAAGACATTGCTATTCATCACATATGGGTTATCTCAAAACAGAGAACAAAGCAGTGATGTGAGATAAAAATATTCTAGCAAAAAGAATCTGTTTTGTCAATGTGCAAGTTTTCTCTGACATTTTTAAATATACATACGCTATACCCCTTTCTTATTTGACAAGGTGTTTTGTGACTGTGCTTCATTTTTTGACTTGCACTTTTGGTTTCCTTGCCTTTCTTGTCTTTTTATCAGATGCTGTAAGAACAAAATGCCTTAAGGTCCCACACAGGAACAGTAAGACAAAAATAAAACGACACCAAAAATGACAAACAACCAATTCAGGAAAGAATTGAAAGATTGCCGGTCAGGGTTTTTGGGTGCCTCTCTTTTCATGGCATTTGCACATTTGGTTAATATTAGACACAAGAATGTATGAATACAATACTAAGTACACAAGTCACGCATTAAATCCCATCATTGTCAAGATTGTAATGTTCAATCTGTGGATGGGAAGGTGTTGATTGAACTCTAGTGTAATATTAGAGCCAATTGTTAGCGTTAGAGGGTTTATTATATGACTGTGTTATATTGGAAGATGTTTCTTTTTCCATTTAGAGCAAATGGCAGCCAAAGAAATGCTGTGATTTTCCTTAATACAAAGTCGCTCAGCAGCCAACCAAAACTTGCTTGTTAAACCTGCTTCACTAATCTAACTAATGATGTACATCTACCTAATTGTGCATAGCAGGGCAGCACAATTTGGAAAAAATATCTCATTTTGAATCATATTGCAGATGTGCTTATCAGTAAAAAAAATAAGTGCAGTAATTATTCACATTTTAATTAAAACATGTATTAAATTTCAAGTGGTATTTTGACACAATTTTCCTTTAACAAATGTTGCACCTCCTGTGATTTGGGTATTCATTAGGCAATTTCAATAAATTTTTGATTAATTGGGCAGCCCAAATGAATAGTGTAAAGTCCATTTACATCATAAAACTTGCAAAATGTCAAATAGAAATCTATTTCCATAAAGCTGTGAGTACAGCTGATCATTTATTAACTGCAGTGTTTGGTATTTCAGTAAGCTGCGAGGAAAGCACACTGTCACTCCTCAACAGTGAAAATAACTTTTCTTCAGACTACATCTCCCTGTAGCCATTCTGCTTCCACAATAGCCAAAGGTCTTATTAAATTAGTCGCACAGCACCAGCTAGAAATTCTTGTTTTGACTCTTCCTGACTCAGTTTTAATGAGATCCCGATTTAGCAAAATTTTACAATAAAAATCTTGTTTAAATCAAACTTTAAAGATATGCATACGTATTATACATGTGTGTGTTCCAGATGTTCCACATTAGCACATAATAAATTACTTTCAGGTTAAGACCAAGAGAGGAATGTTTCTCTCTTTAAATGTGTTCATTGATTTGGTTCCCCTTTACACTTCACACCAAAGCTGTTCAAAGCTGCCTATTCTTGTAATTTTCTTCATTTGATCATTTCCATTTACAAAATATAGAGAAATCTTAATATTTGAGAAGCTGGAATGAGAGAACGTTTGAAAAATGGCTTGATTATTAAAATGGTTTCTGACTAACTTTTTGTATATAAACTAATAGTTGCTCTTAATCCCGCACATTGATGTAAGTCAAATTAATATCAAAGAGGGGCATAAACAAGACTAAATCTAATGACAGGTGGCCATTAAATTCGGCCACAGGTATAACTTTGTGGAACCACTATATGCTGACATAATGGATTTAAACTTTACCTAAACTTAAGTGAAAAGACAAAGGTTCTGATAAAAGTTGTTATTGTGTTTGTGTGTGCACTCACACATATGCATTTATCTTTATGTTTGTCTGCCAATCTTGATTGTATGTCTGTCTGTCTTTTTGCTTTGTGGTGTCTTGCAGTTCAGTCAATCAATAGTTCATGTTTTGCAGGAGTCCTGTTTTATTTGGATGTCTCGCTGTAGAACGATCTTGAAAAGTACAAGATAAGCTTTTGTGCTATACCCCCCTCCTCCCTCGCTCCTCACACACGTACAGACAGCGGATCAATAGCAACCTCCTCCCCCTATCTTACATAATAAACACCAAGGCCTAAACTGCCTCCATTTCACCTATGTGGCCTGCAGCAATAGATTCTGTAGTCCCTTATGGGTAGACAAGGAGGGAAGAAAGAATGAGGTACCAAAAAGAAGAGGAGTGAAACCAAAAGAACAAACAGAAAAAAAAAATGAAGAGCAAAAACAAGCGAGACGGAGAGGGTGGCAGAGGGAGACCAGAGTGTATCCCACTTGGCTCATATTTCAAAGCTTTGAAGGATGTTTTTGAGGAAAACTCCTATAAACCGCATCGTTCATGAAGATGGAAAACCATACTGACTGGACAGAAACACACTTAACACACTCAAGCTTATGTCTTATATCTTATCTTATATTTATACTGAATATGTAGTGCATGCTTTGAACTGACAAGGTCATGTGACACTGAGGGAGTGGGGAACATGACACAACTGACCTCTTTATGACCTCACTGACACAATTTACAGGCTCACCAAAAAAGTCATAAATTACCATGTGGGTATAAGTGAACAAAAGAAGATGTGATAAATGCACCTGCTGCACTCTACTTTCTACGCACAGCACTGCTCTCTCTAAAACACACACACGGGTGATTATTTCACATCAGGAGACTCTGGTTGCTTTTCTATAGCTGCCACTTCTTTCGCTGTGAGAAGAAAACACTTAGGACTGATAGAGGGTTCACATCAACGAGGCACACACACACACACACCTCCCAGCAACACATACTGTATATAGTCTGCACACAGACAGGTAAAGACACACAAACTCTGTCCCTTCCTAACACACAGTCACGTACACCCACAGAGCGTAAAGTGTCAGGTGGCTGTGGAAGTGTGGTGATTTGTTCCTCCTGACAGACAGGAAATAAGGGAGTCGACCAGGGACCTCACTTCCTCTTAGACCTGACTAACCTGACGTCTATCAGACACTCCTACACACACACATTCACACTGTCTTCACCGCAATTTCTCGCTCTCCTTCTCTCATACGCTGAACACACACACAATCCATCAGACAGCAAAGTCTCTCCCAAGGCCTCCAAAATTCAAACTACTTTAATGTGGGATTAAATTTGTGTCTGTGGGCGAAGAAAAGACATATGTATTAGTGTTGTGTAACAAGCAGTAAACTTACAGTTTAAAACACATCAAAATCCTCAGGTTGCGTGCTGAAGTAATGGAGTGTGAAACAATAATGCTGGTGTCAAACAGCCTCTAATACAAATTGCTTTTGTTCTAAAAATATTGTTTTCTATAAGCTGCAAGACACATTGCCAAGTGAGACCATAACTGGAAGATAATAAAACATTTTAAAAACAGGTTCAGAAGAGTGTGAGAGAGGTGGAAAAGTCACGGTCAGGTTGTACAGCCTTGACGATGATAATCAGTTAGACAAGGCTTCTCATTTACCCTCTCCTCATTACAACATGGTTAAGCAAATTTCCACGTCTGCTTTAACTGTTTGACACTGATTAGAGAGAAGGACTCTGTGTGTATGTGTGTGTGTGTGTGTGTGTGTGTGTGTGTGTGTGTGTGTGTGTGTGTAAAGCTGCATGCTAGTCTATTTGATTTGGTTTTTGACATCACCCTCAGAACTCTTGGAGCCCACAGCCCACCACCCAAATGTCCTATCAGTGACCTCAATTCACTTAAGCATGCCCATTGGTCCAATCAGCATCAAGCTCTAGCTTAGCTGAGCCAATGACATGTGTCATATCCAACCTAATCACACTGATAGATCAGCTAAGTGGGTCAGCGTGGTGATGCAAGTCTTGCAAGTCCGGCTTGACCTAGTTGTAACAGAAGAAAACTTTTAAATTCATGGTAAGAAACCGAACTTTTGAAAAAGAGCCCTTAAATATTGTGACCTGCAATTTATTTTTTAGACAAGAAAGAAGTGCATTGGTTTTACAGCTGGGATGCTGGAGCCACATTTTAATGCAATTACCTTGGGCAAGGTTAGCAATAATGACGACCAGCAGTATTTTTTCATTACACTTTGGCTACTTATCGACCATTATCATTATCTACATTAGCAACTGGGACAAAATCACTCTCCACACATTATAAACCTAATGGTCCATATCGCTGTTGTTATATGAACCCCCCTCTGACTTTGAACATTTTCATGTTTTAATGTCATTTGAAGTCTGTGATTTGGGTTTCAAATGTTTGAATATCATGTCTCCAAAACGCACGGCTGCCAAACTGACCCAAGGCTATTTTCAGAGTAATCTTGAGAGGGATTGAGGTATCCCGGACTCTGTCCGTTACTGACATAGAATATAATTGACATTTTGAAACACGCTAAATGTGACCCCTCCTTGACAGTCAGAATATATGAAGTCCAGAACGAGGCCGTGTCTGTATCCATGCTGGAAATGTATATCAGTCAAACAGCTGTGGAGCAGAAGCCACTCAGTGACAGGGAGGCTGTGGGGGGACTGAGGGATAAGTTATGAATAAAGAAGGGAGGGAGGAGAGGTGAGCAGATGAGAGGTGGAGGAAGGAGGGGGGAGGAAGAGGAGGAGAGAGACAGTAAAATGCTGCCGTCACTTAAACTCTAAAATGAAAGATCGATGAGCTTATTTAAATGTGCTCCCAGAGACGAGAGTTGGCTCATATAAAGCCTCACATTTATGAGGAGGGGTGTGGGCATCGATTGACTGAGAGAAAGAGAGGGAGAGAGAGTGAAAGAGGGAGAGGGAAGAAGGGGGAGGAGGGAGCGAGAGGGGCGGGGAGAAAGATCAGGAGGATCAACCTTGGCTCATGAATTTCATCCTTTTCCTCCTAAAATAAAACGTCCTAATAAATGCTAGGGATAGAGGGGTCGGAACCTGGAAAATCTACAGCCTTCGATTGGCCACCTGGCACAGCTTATCAAATCAATAAGCCTCACAACCCTCCCCTCCGCCTCCATCACCACCAACTCCATCCCGCATCTGTTTCACTAATTTCTAATTCACCCCCTTACCCCCAGCACACACGCATATACAAACACAACTCCTGCGAGCCGTACTGAGGTATAGACATTTCACAACATGGCACTCCCCCGCCCCTGGACTAGGACAGCTGGAAGGGGCTGCTGTGTCTGAGGGTGGGGAATGGGGGGGTAACTTGGGTGGTGGTGTTGAGACCTTGACATTAGAAGGAGGACGAGAGGAGCTGACTCTGCAGCCACACCATCCCTCCGTTTCCCACCACCTCCTTAACAGCAAGGGAGGGAGGAAGAGGGAGAGTGTGACAACTGGGAAAAGAAAGGAGTGGAGAGCAACTTTTGACACACACAGAGGTGTTGTCATACCGTCATCATCGATTGAACTGCAGACACAGCTTTCTGAGTGACAAGCATGGTGCACCGCATTCCCTCTTTACCCCCCCCCCCCACTCCATTTCTTATTCTCACCCCTTTTCCCTGCCACTCTCCTCTCCCTCCTTCTCTGCTTCACCACACTGCCTCCCTCCTTCTGACTTTCTCTCCCTCCTCTACCTTCCTAGCACTTCACCAGCGGACACATTCTCTATACGTTCACAAATAGCTCACCCCCACCACTAACACAGACATTCACAGACATTCCTGAGACCCCTCCTCCACATAACCCCCCAAGTCTCAGCCTTACATTCAGCACACCACGCCATCTGTGACCCACAGAAAACTGTGTTGCCGACACTAGCCTGACCTTTTCTGTGCTTTTGTTTTGGCACTCTGACATGATCCCATGAGGTACTGACACATACACAAGACACGCACATACACACAGAAACAAAATATCCAGTTACTTTCCATCACTCTCTCTCTCTATAGCTGGAATAAAAAAAAAAAACATTGCAACACACAATTTCCACTGACAGCCTTGTTCGTGAATCAATACCTCATCATGTGCATCTTGGTTCAGCATGTACTTCACAGTAAACCTTATGCAACCACATAGTCACACACTTATATGAGCACCTGCAGCAGAACAGGGTCAACACTGGACTAATAGGAGGCAACTACACTAAATGCAGCTGCATGTGTCTGTGTTTGTGCCAAATCAAGAGCTGTAGTTAAGCAGGTCATTGACTAAGAGGGGGATTATCGATGGTTAGAAACTGTAACACGCCTCCCATAAACATCCTCAATACCTTAATCCTACAATCATCATCCTACAATCTATGCATCATAACAATAATTTACACATGCACTGTGGGAGGTGCCTCCTCCACAAACAATCAACTTGACTTAATTAACAGAAAAACATTGTTGTTGTAATGAAAAACACTCCCTTCTGTAGTATCCTCCCGCATGGATACAAACTAAGAGCCAAACTGTTAAACTTGATCTAATAAATCACCCTCCTTGTTTCCAGTTTAGAACTCATCCTCTCACTTTTCCTCTTTTCACCATGGTCCCAGTGACAAATGAGTCTGTCAATAAGTGCTTTCAGACAATACACTTTGCACAATGCCACCCTATGACACTTACAGAATGAAAGGGTCTAAACACGTAAATCATTATTATTCATACTCCTTAGTGCATCATCTGACATTTTAACCCCTGACTCCTGGGAGAAAAGCTCTTACCTTGTCCGTGCAACATGTGGCAGCTGCTGCCGAGAAGGAGCAGGATAAAAAGAGGCGGACACCGGCTCCCACTCCAGGCCGTCCCTGTCCCAATCATCTTCTGCCGGTTCCCTGCTGCGGGTCCCTCCATACGCTCCGGGGATCCCTCGAGGCAGCTAATTCTCGATTTCATCATGCGGGAAGTAGTGGGGACCAACAGTGTCCGTGTCCGCTTGTGCTTTGCTGCTGTAACTCTCAATGCCCTGCGCACGAATGGGAAGAAGTCCGGCTTCGGCGCCTTCCGCGCTCCCGGTGAGACGAAGATCAGAGCTCCCGGAGTTCAGCGCTGTCACTGGCTGCAAGCAGCCCGCTCACACTCCCCAGCCCCGGTGTCAAAAAAACTCAGCAGGCAGCGGTAGGAGGATGGAAGAAGGGTCGCCTCACCAGCAAAAAGACTTTCCCTCACTATTGTATATAGCTTTATGATGAAACTGCACGGTGATCTCTATCTGCTGTGGCGGAATCCGTGTGTTTCAGCGTCCTCCGATACCTCATTTTCATTTGGATTGATCCGAGCGAGGAATTAATACATTTGAGTGTGTTTTAGACTTATCGGCTTATTCCCTGCTATCGACCTCAAATCCGCGCTTGTTTTGATGTCTTCACCGGGGATTTGTCCCGTGGATCATTTAGCTGTTTAGAGAGTGGTCGTATTAACAGAGAAGCAATAAAACACATAAATTATCCATCCATGCTCTGCCCTCTATGTGTGTGTGTGTGTGTGTGTGTGTGTGTGTGTGTGTGTGCTGTAAAAATCAATCCAGTAATTGATTCTGTAAATACCCCTGTTCTTTTTTAGTGCAAACAAACTGTACAGTCTTTTTCCCCACCACGTGTGTTGGTGGAGAAACGTGGGCTGCAGTCTGTTATCTAAAGTTAGAAATCCTAATTAACTGTTAAGCCAAGTCGCTGCCGGTCCAAATAATCCACCACTCACCCAGAAGCGGCTCTCTTCCCTCGGATACCAGATATGCTAACTTGCCGTGATGCGCCGGGTCTCGGATTACACGGGAAAATGACACAACAGGTTAGCAAAAAAGCAAAATAACATAAACGTATTACAAGTTTCTCAGCAGCAACTGAGAGTTTCCTTTCTTGCTTGTTGTACAAACAGCGGCGGATAGGAGTTAGTAACGTCCAAGCTGGAAAGTAACAGTCGGTTTGAACTGAATAAAACGGCCGTTACAGAGACGGTAATGTTACTCTCACTGCTCTTACTGCGACACTGGAGCCTTTCGCTTCTCCTCCAAAAACAGTCCACCCGGGGAAAGAAACCGCTACATGAAAAATGTCTTATGGTTATCCGTTCATACTCACGGGAGTTTTTGGCTACAGTTTGCGGCGTTTCGGCCGTTTTTTCTCGGTCTCCAGCACCCTGTTGAGGCTTGGGGAGCCGACTGGGGCGATGCGTCTCCCTCAACTGAACACCTGCCACCCTCCTCCACACAGACATATGGGAGAGAGAGAGAGCGTGGGCTCGTTTAGCCTCATCCAAACGCCTTTTCAGTTTTTAGTGAAACAAAACCGCCACTAATACACGGTCTGAATTCACTTTTCAAACTAATATCGTCTTTTTTCTTGCGCTACCTCTCCGTTAATCTCCCCCTCGATCTATCCCAAACTCAAACTAAACTTCTATTCACTATCATCCGTGGCTGTTGATTGGCCGAGACGAGTGCTCCCTCTGTTCCCATTGGACAGTCCGAACCAGGGGGCGGGAAGCAACGCCAGCACTGAGAGCGTGGTGGACGGCGCCCCCAAACCCCCCACACAGACACAAAAGTACCTACAGGAAGTTTTTTTAACCTATTTTCCTGTCAAAATACATAAACATTCAGTCAGTCATTTATAGTATTAAAGGACCTCATATTATAAGTTTTGTTTTTGTATACAATCAAGGGAGAAATTGTGTGTAAGTATTGAAGAAGGCAGTAAGGCAGGACTACAATAAGAAGAATATAGCCAGGGGGCTTTTTCACCTTTCTTACTTCAAAGAGCTTTCACGATGTGTTTTTTTCTACATTAGAGGACTTATCTGATGCAACACTGGTGGTCCAGCTACATGCACATGCTCCATTTCAAAATAACTGCCTGGAGCTATATCTTAGTACTAGTGATAACCTAGTTTTCACCATGGTGAGGGTCATTAAATGGCACATTAATATTAAAGTCTACAACTCAGTGACCTTATCTTTTATTGCCTCAATAAATCCTCAGAGGCAGACTTTCCATCCCGAGGGGCCAAATAGTCTCCCCACACTTTCTAGCTGTCCAGAACATGTCCTCCTTGAGCACCTTCACCCCAACTCATCCATTTATCTTTCCATCCAGGCTCATTTGGGCTTAACTGGTTTCCAACTCTCTGTTTCCAGTGTGATTCAAGTGGCTATGATGCTATGAGTTTCCATGAAAAGGTTCTGCCATTCAGTCTGCAGTGCCAAACCTCAGAGGTTGGTCTGGATTCCCCATTAAAACACCAAAATACCCGTCTTTGAGTTCAAAATTGTTATCAGAACAATACAATTCATCTGAATAAATGGGAAAGGTCTTGATAAAAGAGGAACATTAAAAAATTCCTGTGAATCACACGCTACAGCTTTTCAAGTCACCAGGACTCATATCAACCCAACTGCCAAAAGTTAAAGTTTGGACTTTAGTGAAATAAATGATTCATTTTTACTCCCACTCACAAACTATAACAAAATAAAAGTTTCTTTCAGACTTAAAGTTCTCTTTAATGACAGATTTATTGTAGTATAAAAGCAGAGGTGACCACACAACCCCTGAGACATTTTCTGCACTGCTTAGACAAAACACCTTTTCTGAAGCAATATGAGTAATTCAGAGATTAAGTTAGATTTAACTGACTCAATAGAGTGTCTTTAAGTACATGCAAACACAGAACAAGACATTTTAGGAGACCACAATTTCCAATTTACTTTCATGAACTGAGCAACAGATCAATCACAAGGTAGCTTGACCTTTAAGCATACCCTGTTTTATGATCTATTTTACTCTAAATGGGAGCATAATTCACAAAATGAACATCATGCTGTACTGATGAAGACTTGAGAATAACAATTGAGACCATGGAATCTTGAGGGAAAAGTTTACGGAGATAACAAATGAAGTGGGAAAAATTCATTTTCATGCTGAATTTTATTCCATTGGAATTTTTTTTGCAACCTGTGGAGTCGCCGCCTGCTTCCCGAATGCAAGTTTAAGGCACTTCTGCAGTTACAACCTGAGGTTACCAGGTTTCACGTCTTTATTTATCATCTTTGTCTGACCATTGTAAATTTACGCTCCTATGCCATTAGACAATAGACAGATTAGTTTATCAAAATCTTCATCATTGTAAGTTGAGTGTTTAGGGCTTTTTTAGTTGTATCCCTACAAGCCCTGATCTCAGTCCTGCTGACCACCTATGGGAGGTTTTGAATGACAGAGGAATATGTTTTGGAAGAATGGTGTTCAGTAAAGTTACTTGCATAAGCCATGGCAAGGTGCACTGAAGCTCCTCTGACAGTTTGAGGTGTCCCAACACCTCAACTTTATGTTGGTTTTGTCACTCATCCGTATTTCTGTCATAAATGTAACCGAGAAGCTGGTGTAGTGGCACCAGCAATGCCTTTAATTGCTTTCTATATGTCAACCATCTTGCTGCCAGAGTCTTCTCCATATTTTGCTTGACTGCACAATAGCAAAAACTCTCCACCACTCCCCTGTCAAACTCTGCATTTCCTCTGAGATTCTTTTCCTCACATACAAAGTGCAAAGAATTCAGCACCCGCACAGCTGGCTGACCCTTTCCGCCCTCTCTGTCCACCCAGTAGTCTTTGCACCTTTGGATCTTTGCCTCATTGTCAGCCCCCTCAGTCACCTCCATCTATCGCCACAACAGGCACGCAGCAACTCGTTTGGAGACAGTGACACATCGCTCATAAACTTTGGACGTCTGTCTGCCAGTTGCTATGATACCATCACCATTTTTAGTTTTCAAAGCTCCAGACACAACTATGGTTTTTGACTTGTTTTCATTTGTTTGCAGCCAATCATTTTTTAAACAGCCTTCCATCCCACTTTGTGTGGCACCCTTGAGTTTGAGCACAGTATTTCTTAAATGGAATATATTACCACACTCTAAATTTAATGATCCCCCTGCTCACCTCTGACCCTCGCTTTCACTGTCTTTAAACTGTTTCTGGCTTCTTTCAGATTCCTAACGCTATTTGTCTATGAGCCCACATTTCTAATAAAGCTGTCTCATTTACTTTCCTCCAGTCTCTGTCCTCTTCCACTCGAGGCAGGTCACGGATATTGCAGTAATGTTATGTGAATTAATGTAAGCAGCATTTTAACACATTTAGCTGCAGGGGAAAATATTCTTCAGAACTGGTCCAGATCAAAATTGTAAGAGGGCTGGAAATTCATAAAGAAATATGTTCGAGGTAATAAGTTGTCCATTTCTACCCTCTGGTGTATCAGGCTAGATTTTATCTGTTAAAAAACCCTGTAAAAAGTAATGATTTTGAAGGAAAGTTTAAAAATTCTGTTCAGTTATTCATATAAAAGACCATTTAACCACTCTGCCCTGTAACTATTTATAAAGGGGAACAACTCACCCAAAGCTAAAAACCACAGAACCAAGGCTCACTGATACACTGCCTGGGTTAACTCTAGAGAAAATGAATAGGATGCTCATATTTTAGGGCAATCCAGTCACACGTGCCTAATCCTAAAAAGACTAATATTTCACTGTAATCTATCAGACTGGAGATTTGTATCCACAGTATTCAATGTTTTTAATGGAGAAATAAACTTTATTAATCTATTTAATGTTTCATTTTATGGGGTTATGTACACTGCATAAGCTGGTAACCCAGCCCTAAGCCTTTGTACAAATACACAACTAAATAGGACAGTACACACAATTTTCATCATTTTTAAGTCTTAGCAAACCTTTATATTTGTTAAAAACCTGATGAAATGAGATTATTTACTACTTTTTAATCTCTTTTTTTTTTAGCATAATACCCTCATTAGTTGTGAACCTGTCCCATACATTGGCCACTATTAACCCTTGCATTCATGCAATGCATAAAAAAAACCCACAGAAAATATAAAATCCTTACCTGTGACAAAATATTCTAAATTCAAGATTCATTTTTACTGTTTTTTTCCACCAGAATTAGTACATACATGCAACTGTGTGAGAATCAGCTAAAAAATAGACATTGCCAATAGACAAGTATACCTTTCTGTTTTATTTTTCTGCTGCATCTCATGAACGCGCTGGAAAACAGGGTTAGTAAACAGAAAAAAAGCAGCACAGAGGCCAACGAAAATGTTAGTGGTTACTTCTATTTTATATGTTACTTATTCAGTCTCTCTTAAAATCCTGGTGCCAACTATTTTGAAAAGGGGGTCGAGTACTCCTTGGATGGAGGTGACAAAGAGTCATCTTCCTGGAAAAAGGAGTGAAAATTAGCGTGTCCATCCGGATGTCATGTTTCCATCCGATCAGAGCTAGACTCAGAAAATACCCATGGCCACTGCAAAGTAATTTGTCAAGCAAATTAATGCCAATTGTAACCTTTCCCACTAATGACAAAAGCCAGATGTCAGAGGGTGTTGGTGGGTTTTCTGTCCAGTGGGGAAAGGGCTTTACTAGGTTTTTCGAGAATTAGCAACACATTCTCATATTTTTTTCAGCAAATGGAACTAAGGCAGGACATATACTATATATGGCCACCTGTTATTACACGATGTTGCATGATAACACCTGAACAATTCCCATAGCTGTATGAAAAGCCATAGAAAACTTAGCACCATGAGTTTAGAATCTATTATGTGTTCCCAAGGTCAGGATTAAACCTCCATTCTCAAATAAAATCTTTGTTATCCATACTCATCATTGTTAAGAAGAGCTCACAAGAGCACACACAAACAGTTGATAGTGTAATAAATCCCAATAAATGTCAGATGTAATTAAACAGCGTGTTTTGAAATGAAACCGACAGCTGCTTGAAGTCATTTCTTTGAGCATAAATTTTTAATAACATTTTCGGGTTTAGTTTGCCCAGTTCTTCAAGTCACACACACACACACACACACACACACACACACACACACACACACACACACACACACAGGTTTATCTGGTTCCAATATACAGACTGACTGAGTGCTCACAGGTCCTAACTCTGAAGCCAATTTAGCTTCCAATTACCTGTGTATCCAGTACAATTACCACTGCATTTTCTACCCTCAATCCATCTATTGCTCACTATCACCAAAGCATCCTGTTATGGCTTCTCACCCAGAGAGAGACACATATAATTACAAACACACACACACACACACACACACTCACACATTTCCGCACACAATATCAATTTCGTGAGTGAACCGTTAGATGGATATCTAACCTGAAATCTGCATAGACATCTATCGCAAGGCATCTAGCTACATCTGCTCGACAAATCTCTCTTCTCTCAGTCTGTACTCCAGTCCACCCTCTCTCCGTCCAACACACACACACACACATACAAACACATACAGTGTACCCTCTCCTCAATACACTCACGCTCAGCGGCAAGATGACCTCAGCAGAGGTCTCTGTGATCGGACTGAACGATGACACCAATCTCTGTTATCCTCACAGAGGCAAACATTGGGACTGTCCCCTGTCTCTTTAACACCTGTTTGGCTAGGCTAATGACTTCTGTCCCGTTAATCAACACAATGACGCTTGCACACACACACACACACACACACACACACACACACACACACAAACACACACACACACACACAGGCGCATGCAGAGCTAATGAGCAGCTTCCTGCAGCTCGAGCTGTCATCATGGTGAAGGGAGATAATGTCAATATTAACTGACCTGTCATAGCAGTGGAGTGCTGGGAGGATACACACAATAGGAAAGTGGCTACAGACAGAAAGAGAAACAGAGATTTTAAAGCATGGCTGTGGGACATTGACTAACAGCAGCAATTGCTTATTCTTGTTGCTTTTAAACTCTTGTTCCCATCAGCACAATGGCAGGGTTTTTTTTTGTAAACTGCTCTTTCACCATCATGTAATTGCTGCCGGCTGTTGGATATGAATCAAACTTCGACACAGCATGTGAGCCACACCTCGTCAGAATGTACAGTGCACATCAATATCCCATACATCCTCTGTTGTGTAAAGAAACATAAAGGGGTAATATTGCGGTTGCTGCCATGATGTGATGTCAAGGCTGAACCTTAAGATGCTCATTCGTTGTGAAAACGGTTCTGTGTATTTACTGTATGTCCACTCGTGCTTGTGTGCTCGGATGCATTTGTGCAAAGGAATTATTCCGTCACTTTCCCTGACCTTGACATCTGTCTTTCTCCTGTTTGTGAGAAAAATAATTACAGAGAAAGACGCATCATTAAAAGCTTCTAAACCGAATGAATAGAAGTCCACTTTTCTAATCGAACACACTTACAATGGCTTCACTGGATGGTTTGTGAGTCTCTCTTTGTGTGAGTGTGCATGCAACTGTGTGGTTTATTGTTTGGTTTCATTGTAGCCCAGGGTGAAGCTGCATTCTTGCATTTCAGGCAGATGGAAACTCGATCCCCAAAAACCAGTGGCTCCACCTGTTATCCAAGCTATCTCCTGGGGCTAAAAATGAGGGCGAGGGTGCACAGAGAAGAAAGAGCAGGAATGAGGGTGAGCTGAGGGTAGCGGGAAGCCTTTCATGTGAGAAAAGGGAGTGAGTTCGGAAATGAAGGGGGAATTGTAAGGAGTTAGGTCACACCTGTAGAGGACTCAAAGAGACAGGGAGGGATGTGGGGATAAGTGTAACACCAGTGGGAGAAAGGGAGGATCGGCGTGGAAAGGGATCACTTTTAGTGAGTCGAGCAGAGAGAAAGGGTTGTGAAAATCCCACTCTGGGCTTTCAGAACTCTTTTATGGATGGAGAATGAAGAAACGTAAGCGAGAAAGCTGAATGAGTGAAGCTGTTGAAGTAAGAAAAGGAAAATATACCCAATGATTTCAGGGTCATTGTGTGGACTGGGCAGAGAGGATGCAGAGAGAAATACAAAACGAAAGACTCAAGCTGTGCACTAGAGGATGAGTTTGTAGGTCTATGATTTTTTTGTTTGTTTTACTTTCTTTGTGTATATGTGTGCTTGATCTCTTAGCTCCTGCCGTGTGTCATCCCTGCAGCAACAAAGCGGACAGTTAATCTGGAGCTCTGCCTCGTCTCACGCTGGCCAGCTCCTCGTGTGTCCGGCCTAACTGTGGGGCCTCGCAGCTGGTCCCCGAGAGCTGCAGTGCGGACTTGTGGGATTTCGCTCTGAAGCTGTTCTCTGTGCACCTGTAATCACATACAATTACCAAGCATCACACTGTGGCAGAGGAGGAGACGGAGTTGACATACTGTACACTCATAACCAGCACATGAAAGAAAAGCAAACACAATGGGAACTCAAAAGTGAAAGGAGATTATGCAAAAACATAAACAACCACTTAATTTGTGTGCATGCCTGTACTTGCATAAACAGGCCTGTGAGAGCATGTGTTCCTGCACACACTTGCACAAGGGGTTGCCCAAAGACTCTCACTCCCAGCCCTTCCAGTCTACAGGGTGTGGACGGTGTTGCAGAAATCTCACAGAAAGCTGATGCCATGCCCTGGGGGAAACACACCATGAGCTTTAATTTCCATCGAGCCATCTCTCTCTCTCTCTCTACCGCTCTACCTCGCTGCCCTTTACTCTTCCTCATCCACTTCTTTTCTTACAACCAATTCCATTTCTCCACCATATATAATGTTTGCCCTCCCTGTGGGGAGGACAAACATAGAAACTCTCATTTTTCCCTGTTATATGCCTTCTCTTACATGTTTTTGCTCCTCCCCTCTTATCTCAGATACATTTATCATATGAGCACATATGTTGAAGATATAAGTATAACTAGAAAAGTATTATGACATATGGAACGTGTGTGTGCAATACCTAATAAACATAATGAAACATATTAGATATGTAAGCTAACAAGCAGAGGCATGTTGGCACTCCTGCAGTGGTTTAAAAATACCTTTCCTTGCTTTATCTTCTCTGTAGGTTGCTTGCAGAGGAACACACATCAAAACACCTCAGAATAGAAACACAATTCAATACCACAAAGACACACTTGAGCACAGTGACACTGAACTCAGGTTTCGGGTGGTCCATCAACCATTATCTAATTCACAATGAAAATAAAATTGATTCCCTCTATTTATTTTTTACTTTTTTACTTTTTACTAGTAAATAAGGTGCCAGAGTGATTCATGCAACATCATGTAGATTATGTATGCAGATTGACACCTCTACGGTTTCAGGGTAAACATTAAAATTACGGATGGGCGTTTGGAAGAAACCTGCAAACTCGATTATCTATAACGTTAACAATCAATTATTCGATGAGTCGCTGCATGCATACATGCGCGAAATAATATATATATATATATATGTATATATATATATATATATATATATATATATATATATATATATATACACAGTAATGTGCAAACGCCTGTTTTGATAATGGACGCTTTTATTTTGAAAGGATAAAAACAGACTTGATCCTGTCCTTGATCGTAAAACTAACTCAACTGAGATTAAACTGTAAAGATAACGTCAAGGAGTTCAGTGTTTTATGTTTTAGCCCCAGATGAGGCATGAGGTTAGTTTTCACAGTAATCTTGCATTTTTAAGTGTGTTTTGTGTTTAAATAAGTTTTGGATCAAATTAAACCTAGTAATTCATGTTAGCAAGGTTTCATACAGTAAGCTAGTTTTGCTCCAATTAATACTCTTCCAACTTTTAGTTTGCAAACTATAGCTTCATCCAACTTAATTCTCAGCTCATTGGCTTATTCACGTACGGCCGCAGAACTGAACGCTCGGTTGTGTTTCAGTTCAGTGATACTCATACGCAGTCAGTGATAAAATAAAAAAATACAGAGAACGATTAAAGATTCCATGTGACCAAAAAATTCTTAAGAACATTAATCGATCATCTATTATATTGATCATCTATATAATTCCCATCCCTAAAATGCATAGCTGTTGTAAATATGATCATCTGTATGAGCATTTGTCCTGATTACACATGATCAAAAACTAGCGGCAAATTTGGTCAAAGATCAAGTAAGTGCAACAACACACAACATAGCAAGCCAGCTAATATTAGTAGTCTAACAGCAGGAAGGCCAGATCAGTGTGTGTCTGCAGTCTTTCACTTCAGGAAGCTCTCTTCTCCCTTTTTTACTCTTTTTTTCCTCCATCACATCCCCATCCCCGTCTCTTCGCCTCTGTCAAAAGTAATAAAAAATCCATATAGGCTGCTTAACCAGGGTCCTCTGCCTGGTCAACCGGCTCCAATTCTTGCACAAAACCAGCAACGCTCCCCCACCAGCATTCCCACACGCCCGGGGCCTGAAAACCTCCTCCTCCCCACAGTCCAAAGCACCTTTGCTGACGGTGTAAACAGCAGCCACTTCTTGCGGCAAATCATACCCACCCACTAAAGTTTCACAGTGCGGAACAGGCATTGTGGCACGGACTGGAAATTAAAGAAGCACCATTCACTCTTTTACAAGTAACTTAAGCCTTAAAATGATTTCAAAGCTGCAATTTATAGATAAAAGAGTTAAACTTTTCATCCTATCACCTGCCAGGTATTCTTTAAAACTGCCTGCCCTTCTCCAAACAGTTTATAGTGATGGCTTCTCAGATGCTTCTGTGTACAAAAAAACATCAGCATAATGTTAGATTAGGGCTGGGCGATATGGACCAAAAGTCATATCCTGATATATTTAGGCTGAATATCGATATACGATATATATCCCGATATTTTCACCGCAAACTGAGAGCAAATGTTCAGTCAAAGTCAAATATGACACAAGTAGTTTTATTGAAACCATTTAAGTGAACATAAATACTGTATAACAACAGGAGTAGGTTTTAAAAAAAAAAAAAAAAAAAAGTCAAAGCTCTATAAAGTTTAAATAAAAAAAATGTTTTTCTAATGAATATAAATATATGAGAAAAGAATAACGAACATTACATAAGAACTAAATGTGACAAACCCTAGTAAGGGCAGCATTTATATAAAAAGAAAGAAAAAAGTGAACTATATCAGTATATGCGATATGGTGTAATTCCATATCACATTTAAAAATATATTGATATATTTTTTATATCGATATATCGCCCAGCCCTATGTTAGATCATCTGACCCCCCCTGTAGAGGTCTGCACTAAACCCTGAATGTCCTCAAATCCCAGAAACACCCCAGCATATCCATGACCTATGCTGTACTGCTCTGACTGCTCCAGCTTTTCTGGGCTGATAAATATATATCTAAGTCATATCATTAATGTTTGTTTGTTAACTGGCCCCTGGCTGCGTGTCATTTTGCAAAAGTGGCCTCCAGGCAAAGCACGTGGAGCTGGTGTAGCACTTAACAATGACTCAAGATAGTAAATAAATTTTTCCTGTGGCTTATTATCGATAATGAGAAATAAGAAAAAACTTTTTAAAAGGTCAGATGAGCACAGTTTAGTTGTTTTTGTTGCTTAAAACAACAATTTTTAATTCAGAACACAGATAACTGGGATCAGACAGAAAGTTCCTCAGTGTTCTGACCTTTAATAGCTTATCCAGGCACGTCATTTTTACTGCTATTCATTTGCTTAATGTTAATTACTGTGCAGGGCAAGCTTTCTTTGCACTGGATCATTTTATTGCTTTATTTTTGTTTGGCTCCGGTCAATATGTTGCAGCACAAACTAGAGCTCTGAGACACTCCAGTATCAAGTTTTACAACTGATCAATATCTATATTTGAATGCTAACAGAAGCCGATAGTGTCAAGTGAGGTTATTGGCAAGAGTGATGCAGCCAGAATATACCAACCTGAACCTATTATTACTAAAGTGTTTATGAAAAAGTTTACACTTTAACTAAAAGAACAATTTCTGTTTTCACTATGAAAAAAAAGAAAATGTGGTTTCATAGACAAACATAATGAAGTTGTCAAAGATAATTATTTTTTCTACAAAAGAATATTCCTCATGATGAAAGCAAACCATTGCAATACCTTTGGATCCTTTAGTCTACACCCACAAAAGGCATTTACTTTGCAGCTAAAGAAACAGGTGGAAATTTGAAAGGAATACTTCACACTTAATTAGTGCCCTTGTGTTACCTTGAATTTGTGATGAAATCTTTTTCTCGCATTCCTCCGTGGTGAATGGAGAATGGCAAAACATGTTAAACCCTTTATGAATTTAAATAAATGGAAAGGCTTGGTTTAGCAACAATAAAACTGTATCAAAGCATCAGATTATGTAGCAAAATCCAAGTCTTGTTTATCTAGTTGAATGCTCACTTCTTCCTAAACATTTTTGCCAAAATTCACCCAATTTTGTGAGTAACTCCACAAGTCTAAACATGTCTGGTTAGTAGCCTGAGATGGTTGTAGCAGAAGTGTTATGAAAAGTAAGATTTTAGAGAAAATGCATGCGTTTTGGGAAGTGATGAGAATAAGACTGGGTTATACTACTATCTGTGTGACAGTTTGAAAGGGATGCAGTTCCATTGACCTCAATTAATTTGTGATTTACTCTTTTGGCCAATTTCAGATTCTCTCTTCTGTGTGGAGACATACAACAACAAATTCACTTTATGAAGAGCTAAAGGAGAGAACTGATATCATCCTCATGCAGAGAGAATATAATGCCAGTTTGAGCAGCTGCTTTCATTAGCTTTGCACAAATTCTAAAACATGGGGAAACAGTTGGCTTGTTTCACAGTTACCAAAATCCCCCCTACCACCTATTCTAAAACTTGCGAATGAACACATTGGTTTTTGTAAGGAGTAAACAAACAACAACAAAGTGTAAAAACTGCAAGTTGCAGTTCCATGGGGGGTAATGTGTGACATATAAAACTCACTGTTAAATAGCAAATTGTCCATTTTTGTACAGTTTAAACAAAGAAGATGTAACATGTTAATAAGTTAGCTTTAGAGGTTTGTAATGAACCACTGCACAGAGCCAGGCTAGCCGTTTCCCTGATGCCAGTGTTTGTGCTAAACTAAGCTAACCTTCATATTTATCATGCAGGCATGAGCGGCATTCATCTTCTCATATAAATCTCTGCGGTGATACAGTGGTGGAGGAAATACTCAAATCTTTTAATGAAATAAAGTAGGAATACTACAGTGTAAAAATACTGCATTTAAAGTCTCCCTAAGTCAAAATACGAAAGTATAAGCATCTAAATATCCTGAAAGTATCAAAAGAAAAAGTACTTACAATGCAGAATGGACATTTTCAGAATATATATTATAATACTGGATTACAATTAGTGATTCATTTAAGCGTGTGTCTCTTTAATGCTGCAGCTGGTAAAGATGGTATTAATTTTTATTACTTTTTATTCTGCTGGGTAGGTCAATCTGTTATATCATAATTTATTAGCTCATTTATATTTTGTATTAATCTAAATCTGCAAAGCAGCTAGTAACTAAAGTTATCCAAAATGCATTAAAGTAGAGGAATTAAATAGTAGAAAATATCAATACTAGTACAAGTGTCTCAAAATGAAGTACAATACTTGAGTAATAGTACTACCAAATCGTAAATAAGAGTATTTACACAATATTCAACTATTTCATCTCCACTAGTGCTTGTGTTGTGAGTGTGTGTGAGAGGTGCATGTATGCACTTTTTTACAGCCATGCATGAAGGCATGACTTCAGAGTTACACACACACACACACACACACACACACACATGTAGACTGAACATGCATGCACCTGGCTGAGCTGGTCACTGGTCCATGTGCACCCCTGACATGCTTCCTACATGCACATCTGTCACAGATGCACATCACAGCACCTCGTCACCCCCAACATCTCATGTTTCTGCCCTCTACGTGTCTCCTACTCGCTCTGGTGAAACACACACACGCTGACTTCACTGCAGTTGTCAGACATAAATCAGCTGGGAGTTCAGAAAATGTCAAAGAGCCAGCAAAGTAACAGTGTTACAGTGTTTTCTGTTATATTTGAGCTGTCGATACATGACATATGTGTGTGACTGTACTCTGTTATATATTCATATCATCTGAGGTTTGCTTTGTATTATGTTTCATGTACTGTTGTCATAGCTTTTCAGTATTTTATGCGAATCTTACAAATGATATGTATCAATATTTTTACCTCGCAACAATGATATTGGATTGTTGATTATTGAATCATACATTGACCCAGATCGATATATGGTAAAATTTTATTTCACCCATCCTGCTTTTGATTTACAATAATTTAATTAAAAGCTAATTTTGATTGTTGTTTTATTAAAAATTTAAATTGTGACACCCCTTGTACATATAGCAAAACACATGTCATAAAAACAACTTTATTTTGAAATTTCCAGTCTGTAATCATTATTCTTTATGACAAAGAATAGAAGAAGACAAATAATTACTTTTTCACTAAATGTCTGGAAAAGCTCAGTCATTAAATTGTCAAATCATATTTTAGTAATTTTTTGTAGATATACAAATGTAATGTCGACTGCAAGCCCCTGATTTAAATTGATTTGTATCATGGAAGTCTTTGTGATATCAGCAAATATTCTGTCATTGTCCAAAGAATCATTGTATCGTTATGAAACTTGTGAACTGTAATGGCCTCAGTGTGGTACATTCATGAAAAATAGGAGGTTATATCACACTTTTTACAATATAGTCTATCCTTTTAGAAGAGATTTTGAAAATTTGAAATTTCATGATTAGGGCATAAAACCAGTGATGTGTTCATCTTTACAAATCAAGAATTGATGGTCTCACAATGGCGAGGCCTTCAGTGCTGATGAAAAATATTCTTGAAAATATATTTGAATCTTGACCTTAGAATCAAAAGTCTGATCTGACCCTGGATTTGGAGAATTGTGACATCTTAAATACGTACTGTTCTGCTGTCTGAATGGATTTAATGTCTTTTGTTACTATCACTTACCCTGACGAGAGACTGCAGTTGAAAATTATCCAAGATGGATAAGCTTGTACATTTGAAGAACTGTCCTTTATGAATGAAGAAATATACAAGAGAGTGCATGGAAACCAATAGTTGGTTATGAATATATTGTTATATGTTATTAAACTGTATCTGTACCTTCAACTGAATCCACTATAGACCTGCAGTGTCATTCTGTTGTTGAAGCATGATGCAATCTATCACCTCTACCTCTATTATTCTTTCTCTTTAACCAAAAGTCCTTGAATGCACAACAAGTCATATTCCATCTCTCGTCACTGTATTCTGAGATAAGAGCTTATGAGACCTTGAAGGCAGCAACAACAAAAGGGAATGACAATATGAAAGTGCCACCATTCTGAAGATGTGCATGAGTCAAAGCTGTGTGAGACAGCTTGTGAAAGTTACAAGGTGGGGACATCTTCATCTCTTATCTCCTCTACCTCCTGTCTCCCATTGGGCTACAGAGCCACACTGCCCCCCTCAGGCCAGCCAATCCCCCATCCATCTCTGGAGAAATGTGGGGCGGATTTTGTCCTTAATAAAACAAAAAAGAGTTGAGAATTTTAGAGAGAGAGAGATCACATGTGTGTTTCTTGGGTACTTATATTACTCATAGCTTTGGGATTGAAGAAAATTGTTAGGGCCGTCACATTTTAAGGACCACCAGCCTCCAAGGAATGTCAGCGTGTGTGTGTGTGTGTGTGTGTGTGTGTGTGTGTGTGTGTGTTGGGTTACCAACGCACAGCCAGGTCACAGGAACCAATCAGAGACCGCTCTCAGTCGATGACCTGACCCTGAAAGATCACCATGCGTGGGATGGCTGGCTGACAGCTGAAGTGGATTTCCCACGCAACCGCACACTTTATTACTCACTCACTCACACACACATTTGTGCGCGCACATATGCACGAATACACACATCTAAATTAGCTGCCAACCGCAGCTGAACACCTGCCCTCTCACCCAGGGGGAGATTTGATTGGTTTTGGTTTTTACAAGCGTTTAGGTTTAACGTGCAGCTGGAGAGTGGCATGTGTGCAAGCCTCTGTGTGTGTGTGTGTGTGTGTGTGTGTGTGTGTATTCATGTGTGTGTGCGTGAGTGGTCTCAGCTGCACTGGTGGAGAAGTAATTCAATTGAAAACACTTTATCTCACTATACATCATTCTCTCCCTTCTACCCTTCTTATATAGTTGGTTTGCATTCATAGTCTCTCTCGCTCCTCTAACAGGTTGCAGGCTAATCTTCAAATGTCGAGGATCAAAGACCCAGCTGGTATCCTCTAGCTGTCCAATCAGGGACTCATTTACACCTGGGATGCAGTTAAATTGTTGGCAGAATGGGAACCAAAGAGAGCTATGGAACTAGAGGACAGGCAGCTCGTTTAAGTGGTCACTTAAGCCTCAACACTTCCTTTCTATAGAATTCTTGCAGAATTATAGAAACACTTCAATGGCACTATAGTTTTTTTTTCAAAAAGACATTTTGACATGTCACAGCAGGAATAACACAGGGAGGAAGCACAGGCTTGATTAATGTATCATTTTATATAATAAAGTTGAAATATTATAAAACTATGAGTGCTGTGTCTTGGAAAGAACATCCAACACCATGGCACTACTTCTTGTGAAATCTGTCTGCTACAAATTTTTGCATGTAAACTATAAATTCAAAATCAATTGTGTTTTTTAGAGAATGGACACAGGATTACAAAACACAATATTGCAACACCCAAAAGAAACGATGACAAACTGATTTCTGTGAAAAGGATTATTGCTCTTTCTCAATATGTCTTTTGATTCATTGCCTTGTTCTTTGTCATGTGTTGTGTAATTAAAGGCACAAATCCAAAGAAAAAGTATGCAAGCAGAAGAGATACAGATCTCAAAAGTTGCCAATCAAGCATAGGTGGTGACTTGCCCGGAGCTGAGACGCTGCAAAATGACTACAAAAATATGATCATAACCTGTGTGTTTTAACCTTAATGAGAACATTGCTCACGGCAGAATGGCATAGCCTCTAATACAGTTTAACGGTGTTAATAGTTTAGATTAGACAGATACCTCTGCCAAGAAGGCTATGTTTTTGATTTGGTTTGTTTGTCTCTTTTTTAACCTTAATTTATGCAGGGTAGTTTCACTGAGAGCAATCGTGTCTTTTTCAGGAATGCTGTGATCACATACACACCTGGAAGCAGCCCAGTACAACCACAGTCTTATGTGTCTGCCACTGAGCAGCTCTACTGGTGCTGTTGGGGTTAAGGGCTTTGTTCAAGGGCACCTGAGTGAAGGTAATGAGGACAGGGCAAACACTGCTCCTTCAAGCTCCCTTCTGTAACCTTTGGGCCACCACTGCCCACTTTGCTCTGATTGTCAGAAGGATTATAGAAAAAACTACTGGCCCAATTTGCATGAAATTTGGTGTAATTAAGAAACTATTACATTCTGAAACAGATCTGAATTGCAAGTTGCACAACTTATTTTTCCCTTTCGTTAACATTTTAAGTTAGACATGGTGGAGGTCTAGGCTCTCTGAGTGCCCTTTTAGATTCTCATGTAATTTCTCCCATACTGACCTTATTAAGCAATTCATGCATCGTCCATTACATGACCTACACATGTATTGCCCATTAAATAGATTTGCTTTGTCAGTGTCATTATACATTTCAATTCCGCTCAGTCACGATGGGCCACAGACTCACACAGCAATCCTTAGGTTCACTCTTCCCCTTTAATTATTCTTATTTTAATTGTGTGCAGTGAGGTTTACAAATGTTCAATTTAGGGAAAAGAGAGCACTGGATAGCATTGGTGCTCAGTATTGGCAGAGTTAAGGAATTGTAATCATTATTGGGAGAGAAAAAATGCAATTAATGCATCCAAAAACACAAGAAGGGAGGGAGTGAATCAACAGCAACATGACTTGAGAAGCACATATGAGCAAAGATTTAAAAAGTTTAAAAAAAACCCATAAAGTATCTTAATGTGGTGGAGCCTGAACTGCTTCGTCTCTGGAGCTGTACTGAAAGGATCAAGACCATTCCTCCAAAAGACTCTCCTATATTTGGTGTTTTGATGCTGATGATGGTGGTGAGGAGCTAACAGGTCGTTCTAGTATCTCCTTAATCAGGTTGAGATCTGGTGAATGTGAAGACCGCAAATTATGTTTTGCATTTAGTGTCCCCTTGTGTCCTGTTTATGGGTAATTTGTCATCCTGGAGGAGGATTGAAATGTTTAATCATAGAATAAAAATGACCACTCAGAATAACTTTGTATTGATTTGCAATGACCTTTCCCTCTAAGACGACAAGATGACCCAAACCATGCAAGCAAAATGGAAACGCATCCGTTTTTTCAGACTCTTCCTTTAATTTGTCGCCAGATTAGATAGATCATTGAGATAACAATATATTGTTTCCATTTACCATATTCCATGACATAATTTCTTTTTTAAATATTAAAGAATTTGGTCATTGACTGAGCCTCTTCTACATTATTACATAAGTCACTGACCATGCCATTTTGAATTAATCATCAGTGATCATCAGGCCTCCTTAAGGGCAACTGTATTCTGTTTCTAGCTTTCTCCTCCGCCTTTGGACCCTACTGCTCTGCCCTGCATGGAGGTGTGATGTATGGTGCTACTGTGTGTATTAGAAAGTGCCGAGGGGAAGTGATGGAGGGGCATGTTAAGATGATTAATGAAACAGGGTGCAGGATTAAAAGCCACTGACACAAGGCAAGGAAAGGACATTTAAGTTTATGTAACACTGAGAGGCTGCAGGGTAGCAGCCACAATATTTATTCATGCTATCATAAAAATACATTGAATTTGGTCTGATATGATAACTAAATATTGAAAATATTGCTTTAAAGGGATAGTACGGATTTTTTAAAGGATTGTATGAGGTGCTTATCCATAGTAAGAGTATTACCTACAGTTGATGGAGGTCTGCACGCGCCCACGATGGACAATCAGCCAGAAGTGCTGAGCAATGTACAGCTGATAGGTTCAGCCACAAAAAGTACAGGGTGTCCATAAAGTCTCTTTACAGCTTAAAGCATCTATTACAAAAGCGTGCAAATTATTACAAAATTAGTAGATATTGAGGGGTTTTTTTCTCGACATGGGCACCATTAGTTGCATGAAACACATGAAGGTGGTACTCGATTTTTTGCCATGTCCTAGGGTGACGTAGGGTGTCAGTCTGAACACCAAACATCATCTCTCGGGCTCCCCGTGAGTCAAACTGAGGCAAGGAGATAGAGAGAAATATATATATTTTTTTATAGACTTTATAGACACCCAATATTTTAGCCATCTAAAGTTGTAAATGGTAAATAGACCTGCACATATATTTAGCGATTTGTAGTTGCTTTGCGACCACTCAAATCGCTTGACACTACACACTGCGCTCATTCACCCATTCATACTGGTGGCAGAGGCTACCAATTTTTTTTTTTTTTTTTTTTTTTTTTTGAGAATGGATACAGGATTACAAAACACAATATTGCAACAACAAAAGAAACGATGACAAACTGATTTCTGTGAAAAGGATTATTGCTCTTTCTCAATATATCTTTTGATGCATTGCCTTGTCTTTGTCATGTGTTGTGTAATTAAAGGCACAAATCCAAAGCAAAAGTCAAACTGAGGCACGGAGATGGAGAGAAATATATATTTTTTAATTGTAGAGAGCCTTTATAGACACCCTGTATTATATATTGTATTATGTATTATATATTATACCTGTGTATTTAGCCACCTAAAGTTGTAAATGTTATTTGGACCTGCACTTATATAGCGATTTTCTAGTCGCTTTGCACCTCTGCCACATTCATACTGGTGGCAGTTGTTACCCTAAATGGTGCCACCTGCCACCATTGAAAATTCATTCACACACTGATGAACGCAGCAACGGGAACCATTGGGGTTCAGTGTCTTACTCAAGGATACTTCGATATGTAGGCTGCCATGGTCAGGGATCAAACCACTAACCATCCAATCAGTGGGCGACCACTCTACCAACTGAGCCACAGCTGCCCCGGTTCATAGTTTGGTAACTCCCCCGATCAGACGTGGAACTGAAGCCATTCCATCTATATATGCTCTTGTCAAAGCCACCACAGTGCATTGAAAAAAAAATTGTGTTACTGTGTGACTTTACTCTTTAAAACACCAAAGTCCCACAATAACACAAAAAACTAACCCATTGAGGCAGTGGTAGACCAGCAACTCCCATGTTCTGCTGTGAAAAATTACAGCTTTGTGAATGTAGTCTGGAGTCCTGGATGAGAGTATAGATAACTATATGATGGCAAGATGAAACAGTAAAGATATTCTAAATGTAGTGTAAACTCAAAATTATATTGATTTTTATTTTATTTTTGGTGTCTTAAATACATTTAGCTGCTGTACTCCTGCCTGCTTCTCAAGACTGGGGGTGTGCCAACCGCCATCTATACTGTAGGTTAAACACCTTATAAGTACCTTATACCATCACACTTCATTATCCCTATGATATCAAATGATATGCCAAAATAACTGATATTTCCCATTGCAGAAATTTGATTCCATGTTGCCACTTCCCGAAATTCACTTAACCCCCAAACACAGCTCCCCAGGCGCAGTAATGTTCCTTGCATGGTGTGTTCACTTGTGTGTAAAAAAGGATGGGTTAAATGCAGAGGTTGAATTTCCCCATTGTGGGATTAATAAAATAATACATCTTAATCTAATCTGAATCGCTGGTTCCTAAACTGAGGCGGACCCCTCCGGTGGCCACAAACAACAACTCTGATATACTACATACATTTCATCACACTGTAGTTGTGGTTGTAGATATTACAAGGGAAGCAAATGGTGAACATCTTGCAACTTGTTCACCTCATAAATTATTATCTGGATAAACGAAACAAATGGACCGAGTTTGCCTCTGGGGTGGGGTTTAAGATGTTTCACCTTCAGAAGCATGCAAGAGTGCTAAAATGAGTGGCACACACTGTAGAGTATAAGCCCTCTGGTGCTGAAATGTGGTTAAGGCCTTATGTTCATACAGGTGTGACAGCTTAATGCACTGTAATTAGTGATAATGAGTCTTTAAAGACCTTTCAAATACACATAAACTTTAAAAGAAAGATTTATATCTCCAGATCAAAGAATTTAGACATATAGAGAATAGCGAATAAATCCACTGATTCATGCAAGATTAAAAATAATGAAAATCTAATGTCGCAAATAAATAATAGAATACAGAACTCCCACAACTACTTGATGGTGTGTACCAAACAGAAATGACAGTAATAATTGGGCCTGGAAATATCTGAAGATGACTGGAATCATAAAGATTGGTTCATCTAATGTTCTAATGTTCTGCCTCCAAAATAATAATTTACTAAAAGAGGTTTTCAGGCTCAGGATGAATGCTGGAGGCATGGTGGGATCAAAAAAACTAGCTGAGTATTTTTACATTTCCTGGCCGTGTCCTGTAATTGTTCCATACAAGAGATACTAAAAGAAACAATGCAGCTTTCTGGAGTACAAGTTAATTGCTCTTTTTGTGACATTAAAACTGGACTAAATCCAAGAAAAGCTCCTGGATGAATACTTCTTTAAAATACTCTTGGCTGCCACCTAGAATGTCATTACATGAAAAAAAAGTCTTCAGCAAAACTTTCCATCAAAGGACAGCTGGACTACAATTACCAACAAAATATGATCAATAAGCAAACCGGTATTGTACTTTACAGAGCTGCACTTTTTCCTCCTCTCTCATCTTGTTTGAACAAGAAATGGACCTATTTTTCCCAAACACTTACGTACACTTAGTTGGCAGTTTATCTGGAATACCTAGCTTGTTCGTGTCTGTTTTGTCTGCTGCTTGGGAGACAGTCCTGGATGCTTCCTATAGAAAAAATTAGGGAAGCAGCTGCACGCTGCTCCGTAGTAAATGGGAAAGTTAACCAGGCAGGCACTTGCCAAACCAACCAGTTAGTCTTCATCTTTGAAGTCTTTTCTCTCCTAAAACGGAAAAATACTGTTTGAAAACTTCACTCCAGTGAAGCACAGGTCTAACTTTTGTGTGGCTTGTCCAACTTTGTGTCAAAAGTGTGGACCATTTCTTCATTAATGAGGATATCAAATGTTAATTTAAAAAAGTACTTAAGTGTTGTGCTTGTATTTGCATACGAGGTTTAACACAAGAAACCCAGTGCTGCTACTCCAAATTATACAGACTTTCTCTTGTCTTTGAAAAAATGATTGTGAGATAGTTCTACCTCCTCAGGCCCCCTTAAAATGCTAAGTAAGAATCTGGAAATCAATCTTTGTGGTGTAAAATTGCCGTTTTACATAATTGACATCGAGTACATTTTTATGGCTGCTCATCATCAAAAGCATTTTTTTTCTCAATGAAAAATGAAGGAAATGATATTAAGATGTACTTAAAGGAACATTCTTCACTCTTACGTTCATTCCCAGACACACACACACACACACACACACACACACACACACACACAAACACACACATACACAGTCTCTATCTTTGTTTTTTCTATTTAGCTATTAAGGATATCTTCTGTTTGAAGTAATGAAAAGCTTTTTGTATTTCACTCTGTGTGTGTACGTGAGTGTATACGTGTGTGTGTGTGTGTGTGTGTGTGTGTGTGTGTGTGTGTGTGTGTGTGTTCACTTTGAGTATGTGTTAAAATGAACTTCTTGCCTCCAGGGAGAGGTGGCCTGCTAACAGAGATTAGTTTACATCATCCCCCTTTCAATCTTCTCTCTGTTTCTGTAGCATTGTACTCTCTGCTGTGACACACATATACACACATTTGCAGAAATACACACACACACACACACACACACACACACACACACACACACACACAGACACACAAACACTCACACATATAAATACACGCTTGGAGTATAGAAAAAGGGAGGCAAGACAGATAGATTGGGATTTAGTATACATCTTTTCATTCATATTTTTGCGTCACCTCATGCTCTTGTTAGAGTGTAAAAGAGATGAAATCCCCCAGTAAAGGATTTTGGGTCTCTGGAGGAGAAAATTTGCTGCAGGAGCAAATCACAAGTGTAAGAATGGAAGGAGAGACGGGTGAGTGCGAGACAGACGGGTCAGAGACAGAGAGAGAAGAGAGGTTGGTAGGGAGACAGAAAGATTGTAAATTAAATCCTGCTAGCTCTCTTTAATTATACATTTGTGTCTTCGCAGATAAACAGAGCTGTAGCTTAATGCAGGTGTTTGCAGCTGGTGTGTGTGTGTGTGTGTGTGTGTGTGTGTGTGTGCAGAGCAGATCACGACACACCATTCTGCTTTAACCTCACACTCTTAGTGTTCTGCATGTAAGCCGACTTGTTTGTTTTTCTTCTTCACCTTGCTAGAAGCACTGTGTCATACCTTGTGTATGGATTACTGCTAAAACATTAACAAGTTCTGCTAAAACGAAACAGACGGAGCACATGGGAGTTCTCCTTTGATTTGTAGAGTAGCTATCAAGAGCTATTGATCTCTGATTAGCTGATTCATCACCATATACTGATCCACTGCCTTGAAGCTCTCAGCTACAACACTGCAGAGCTGCATTACTAAGACCAAGTGCAGCATTTTCCCAAAAAAAAAAGGCATGAATTTATTTTTCAGATGAACATGTGAATTTCAAGAACATTCCGAGTCATCCTGACCACTTTAACCAAAATAATGTTTTTTTCTGTTCTTTTCTGATTGTTTCATTAGTTTGTACAGTCTTGAAGCGGCAGATATTTTCAGAATGCCGCAAGACAAAAGCAAAGGCTAGTGAAAGGTAAAGAGATTTTGCAGCAGCAGATATATTTTCTATTTTTTTCCTATTTTTGTAATCATCTTGTGACCCCTGGATAAGTCTTGACCTCCAGGTTGGGAAGCACAGCTCTGAGCAACAGCTTGCAGAGCCTGTACCTACAACATTTGGAGACACAAATTGTAGGTACAACTAGAAAATTTCCTCTGGGGAAATTCTGAAAGGGCCACGGGGGCAACTGCTGGTGTGTGTACACTATGATGAGATTCTTCAGAGATTTCAAACAATTAATACTAGTAATGTTATAATACTATATAATATACAAGGAGCACACTTACAAAAAGCATTCCTTTTCAATTATTTATTGATACAGCAACCTATGCCCTTTAACCTCAAAGTGTGTGTATTATGTGTGTGTGTGTGTGTGTGTGTGTGTGGGGGGGGGGGGGTGTAACGAAGATCGCATAAAGTTACCTGTGATTGTGTGTGTGTGTGTAATTAAAATCACATAAAGTTACCTCTGTGTGTGTGTGTGTGTGTGTGTGTGTGTGTGTGTGTGTGTGTGCGTGCTTGTGTGTTTGTTGCATGTGTATCTAGAGGAGTGTACGCGCGTTTTTAATATGGGAGCCAATGAGGCTGTTGGTGCGTGTTGGTGGCGCATCTGTGCGTCCTACGCCCAAACTATAACTCTGACAGCTTTACCAGAGGATTGTGAGTGAGAAGACTAATTTTCCTACGTTTCTATGTATAAATTATTTCTGTAGAGTGGAATTTGCCGCCTGGAGCGCAGTTTTCAAATGTATTTTTTGACAATTTTTTCTCTCCCTCTACACTCTGGCGATGATGTCACACACTGTGACACGAACATTCCGTGCAATACACACCCATTATAATCTCAGAATTTCCCCAAAAATGATCATGGTCATTGAACAGGGATTGATAAAAAACTATGACCTATCGAAACGTGGATTTATACACCGATTCACAAGACTTGTGTCTACTGTTTAAGGTTTAAATGGAGTCTCAAGGTGAAATTATGCCGGAGAAGTAGACGTTTAAATATCTCCAATGATTGTTCTTTTTCGCTAATTTTTTTTCGGCCGTCCCATTCATGTCAATGCAAAATTTTGGGCAGTTTTTCGAGACTTACATTGCAAAATATTCATATTCTGTAGAGAAAAGTAATAGCACACCGATCCCGATCAAACCGCACGTTTTGATAAATAATTTGTCCTGCAACTCTTCAAATTGTAGGACTAGTAGTGGGACGAAATTGCGTCCGGAAGAGGAAGAAGAAAAAATCCACAGTATAACAGTAGTGCTCGGTGCGATTGCACCGTGGCCCTAATAAATTACTAAATACAGGAATAGTAGGTCATGAGTGGAAATTAGTATCGAACTGTGATTCTTTATCCACAAGCGACTCTCAGAAACTATTTCAAACAATGAGAGAGCTAGATGAAAAGTTAGGAGATCGCCAAAGTCCCAAAAAATTATAAATGTCTGCACCAAATTCCTTTAACATAGATATCCATCTGCTGGTGGCGCTAAAGGAAAAGTCATTAGGTCATATCCTTTGAAAAACATTATTGTCTGAATGTTTCCTATTGAAAAAATTAGGGAAACAGCTGCTCTTACACCGAGTGAACTCGCCAAACCAACAAATCAACCTCAACACTGAAGTTCTATCACTTATTAAACTTAAAAATGTAGGTTTCGTATGCGCGGAACAAGAATTTTCATAGAGGTTACAAATAGAGGTATCTGCTTTTTGCATATGAACTCTTTTGGTGGCAGCGCACATTTGCAACTTTGCATTGTGTGGAATTCAACTCTGGTAAAGTCTCAGCCTCAACCAGCAGCAAAGAAGTGTTTGTGGTTGACCCTCTTGACTGTCAAATGCATCAAAACCCAGCAAACTGATTTCTCTGTGCGTCACAACCTGCACTGCCCACATTCAGCACGAACATCACCTTGGTAGGCGTTGGTCACGCACCTGCGTTCACACGTGTGTGACCTTGCCTTGATACAACAGCACTAGAATTAATCCAACACAATGCTCAGTGTTTGTTAGAGTTGTTTAAATGGGTTTTTTAACCTTTATCTATATTTAGCGGCTGTAATTTGTGGTGCCGTTGAATTTGAAATACATCATACTGACAGCACTTCCCAATATAAGCCCATTGTATATAATTTCAAGTTGTTCATGAGCATTAAAAGTCTAAGTGACTGACATATTAGGCTACTTTATGAAGCTGCTGTTCAGTGAATGTGTCAAAAAAAAAACAAATACAGCATCTGAGCAGCTAATAATTTGTGTGTCTGAGCAAAAGGGACTGATTTACATGCAGAGGGGAGACAGAGAAGAGAAAGAAAACAAATTACAGACAACCTGAGAAATATGGGCTGTGGGTGTGAATGTTATTGATTTTTTTTGATACACCTGCTGTTTTGTTAAATTATAAACTCAACCTGAAATGTTGCCAAAAACTTTTATTTTTTATTTTTATTCATTATAATTCATAATTATTTAATTTTTTCAACGTATGAGATGGCTCAGTAGTAAAGATATCTGCAGAAATGGCATTTAATAATCAAAAAGAAGAGTTAATCAATGGCAGAGTCCAGTCCACCACCAAAACACTTATTCACCCTTATCATCTCCGGTCTATCACTATACCAAAACCTGCTCCAGTAAAAAGCCCAGACTCGCCTGTGATTCATAAAGGAGCCTGGATGAGTGTGACTTTGAACAAAAGTGGATTGAGCATGTGTGTGTACCACTGGGCCTCTCAGTGTGACAAAGTCCTGTGGAGACACACACTGTACTTCCACTTTCACAGCAACAGGGTGGTAATGGAACAGAGGTGACTTTATATCATCCCTCCCTGCTGATCAAAGGCTCCTTCACTTCTCTTCCTCTTTCAAGCCCCCAATCCAGCTCATCCCTGGGTGTCTGTTTCTGTCCTTTCTATAGGTTTCCCTTCACTCTGCCACTCATTCAATCTCTTCCACTTAAGGCAGTTAAACATATATTTATCACCTTTCTACAGAATCACAAAAGAAGCTGCTGAATGCCTCTGTGTGAGTGCACCCTGACTGTGGACATACAATTCTGAGAGTGACATTCACTGGTAGTTGTACCTTCGATCAGTGGTTCCCAGTGTGCCATTAGACCAGTTCAGGTGTGCAGTGGAGTTTTGTGACAACCATGGCATACACTGTTAATGCAGTATAGTTCTGCTTTAACCGATTCTTCTAATATAATCACAAAAAGCTAATTTTTTTGCTAAATTTTTACTTTAAGTGTGTTTGACATTAGCTGCCATGGTTGTGCACCTACACGCATTGTGATGGCAGAAAACACTTTGTTTCCCTGCTGTTATGAGTGACAATTACCAACAATCCAACAGTGTGGTGGCATTTGCAGTATTTCAACAACATTACACATTAGGAACTGCTTCAAACACAATATATTGAACAGCTTTGCAAAGCTGTTATTGAGTATAAGTGGATTATTATTAGAACCAGTCCATCATAAGAAATAAACATTTGAAAACAGAAATGCATGTTAAAACAGTTGTGTGAAAAATTTAATCAGGGCACTACAATAGCAAGTGTTGAAGATGGAAGTGGTAGCAATGATTTAAAACCACAGGCTTAAAATGTGTGTCTGTGCAGTATAAAATCACAGTTACACTAATTTAGTACCATTGGCTGATAATGAGTCATACAACACATTCACATTCACTCATACCCCCTCCATGATGGCACCAGAACAATATCCCTGTTTTTTTTTGGTAAATAGTGGAATGATTCTGATTCTGAAAACAGCTTACAGTGGAATTTTTCATAATTGCTGCCAGGCCACTTTCATCAGGCCACAAGCTGTCTTTTCATTAAAAGGAGCAGATCTGGAGGGTACAAAGTAGGATTTTGTAATGTATGAGTCTGCTCTCTTTGCAAGAGCCAAAGACCATATTACAAAGCCAACGGAGTGTGGCGCCCTTCCCAAGATTGGAGTAAACACTTCAAATCTGAGGCAATAACTCAAACACACACGCAGAAACACACACTTACATACACACAATTTGAAGTTGGCTGTCAATATCAAAAAATGGATTATGTTTCAGAGGTATTGTTTCTATTGGCTGAATTTCTTATCTGATCTTTACTTTGAGATGCTAATGAAATCATATAAGAAGCTTTGGGAAAGAGTGTACATGAATCCTGTATGTGTCCTTGGCGAGGACATTTCGGCTGGTCCTCACTTCTACAAAGGCCTTTCCAGGGTTAAAACTTTATTTTAAGGTCAAGGTTACAATTAGGGTAACTATCTTTTCTTGTAATAGTGCTTTATTATTATACGTATATTGTGTTTTAACTTTTCCTATTTATTTTATTTCATGTTTTGGCTGGCTTTTTTTTGTGGGGGGGGGGGGGGGGGGGGGGGTAACATTTCTATTGTAGTATTTATGACCATGTATTGTAAGATTACTCTACTTTGAAGAAGGTTTAGGTTAGTGATTGTTTAGTTCCATTCATTTATTCCACCCGACAGTGGACTAATCTCTGACATGCTGACAAATGAATGAGAAGACATGATGACAAGATAAATGAATTGTGACAGAGACTGGACAGCTTACATAGTTGTCACGGAAGTTATTCTTGGAACATGCAGGATGCTGAACATTGCATAGTCAACGTGTCACACAGATGAAACATAAAGGCATGTTTTCATTAGGTACTTTCCCTCTAGTGAGCCACTATGGGTGTGGCTTGGGAGAAAGGATCCGTCTAACTTCACCGGTTAGCGGCTCAGGTAGCGGTTTAGAAAGTACCTGCCTCGGTTAGGTACCTGCCTCGAGCTGCTACCAACTAGTCAACGCTGATTGGATGCGGTTGAGACGACGACTCTGCACGTGTGATTCATTTGCAGACTGGTGCAAACTGGACGCTGAGGGGTTTACAGCTCCTCATCTGCTGACTGCAGCTGTGGGAGACTGCTGCAGGGGGACTTGGCTGCTTGTGAGTGCTTTGGGACAGCGGCTGCTACTCATTAAGAAGTAGGAATGAGTCTCCAAAAGCTTCCAATAACACTAGAAAAAGTCGCTAGATTTGTCGCTAGTTGCTTTTTTGAAAAAGAGTCGCTAGAGGGGTCTGAGTCGTTAAATAAGTTGGCAACACTGCTTGTCGTGTTGGCCAGTTGTCACATTTGGACTCACTACTAAAGTACCTGTATGGGAACAGAGGCAGAGGGGAACTAACTAGTGGGCGGAGCCAAAACAATCAGCCGCTTTCCAAAAAGTGCTCAGAAAGTTCTCAATGGAAACACGCCTATTGTCTCAGGTGTAATCAAACTGGTCACAGCTTATATGGTCAGACTGCCATAGCTGAATGAAGTGGTCAGTGCATCATCAGCATATCAACATCTTACTCAAATGGAGAGTAGAGACACAAAGTCTGTTCCTTAAATACACACATACCAAAGTTTCAAATGTGCTGAGTTTACCAATGCATGCTGTGGAGAATAACTAAGAAAAGCATACTAACAGTACAGTTAGGGTTAGGGTTAAGTTGTGATGAACAAGTCTAGGGTTAGGGGCTAAGGAATCTATTATGTCAATGAGGGTCCTCACAACAATAGAAGTACAAGACTGAGTGAGTGAGTGTGTGTGTGTGTGTGTGTGTGTGTGTGTCAGGGAGAGATACTGGTGTGGAAGAGGGCATAGAATTTAATTTCATAGCTGAAGGACAATGATCGCAGCAGACAGTAATAATTACATTTTAAAATAGTCACCCTGACATCACACACACACCACACACATATACACACATACATATTTTTAATAAATGCATGCATACGCACACAGAGGCACAAACACACATGCCTGTGCCCACCATTTATATTCCAGTTCTCTCTTAAACAAAACTGCTCTTCATTAAAGAACTCCTAACCCCTCTACGAGGAGATAAAGGGTAATTACGTAGCTATCGTCAATTCAAACGGGTCTCTTTTTCTCTGAGCGCAGGGACCATAGATAAGGCTGCTTAATTAACTTAAGTGCTTCTGTTCCATCACCTCTCATGGAGGGACCCTCTAACTGCTGATGGAAGTGCAGAAAAGGCTCGATTATACTGGCACATTAAATCATCTGTATTGTCACATCTGGTCAATTTCACAGTTGAAGTTTAGAGTTCAACTTATTCATGGAGGACTTTTCTCTGTGTGGAATAGAGAAGGGCCAAAGAGTATCTGAAAACGATGTTTAGAGCTTAAGTGGAGCTGGTGAGGGAGTCACAAAAAGGAGTCCTTGAAAGTCAATAGAGGGAATCTGATTTCCATGTGGATTGTTGGTTTTATCAGATTTCTGGGTGCCAAAAATCTAATTCAAGCTACCGGTTTCCAATAGCCTAAGCAGCATTAATGTTACATAATTTATTATTGATCACCCGAGGGAAAGTTTGTTTGTGTATCAAAAGGTAGCACAAGGTCAGGTGACCCCGAGTCCAGTTCTGCGTGTCTTGCTCAAGGCCATTTCAGCCCACATGGGAACAAACAAGTGGGGACTCAAACCTTTGTAGCTCAGCTTAATATGCTATCCTGACACTCTCAAGAACACTTGGGCTGTAATGGTTTGGGTATTCATACTGATCCATCAAGGTAGGAGGGTCACGGTCAGTGCCCGTAGCCACATGCAGAATATATGGTATGTATCTGGATTCCCCTAAGATTACTCCTGACTCTAACTATTGGGAGCCTGAAGATATCTGGATCTAGATCAAAATTTGAGTTGCAGATTTTCTTCTTTCCTGTCCTGTTATTCAGCTCACAACTTGTCAGATATATCTTGTGACCTGACCTGGTTTGAGAACCACTGGTCTAACACGTAGAATGGCTGTAACAGTTTGTGTATTTGTAGCGTCACTGTATGCGTGTCAGGATATGCAGTATGTACAATGATGCAAGAAATGCCAAACCAAAATTTACAAGCATGAGTTTTGCCCACAAACTTTTTGCCGTTCGCAGTTACACTGCAAAAAAGCCAACTTGTATTTTTTGGCCTAAAACAGTGATTTAATTTGGTAAAACTTGGAAATATAAATTATTGACATTTAGGGCAATAATGTAAGTTAGCACAACAAAGGAAGCCAGTTGTTTGCTCAAAAACAAGTTTGTGAGTTGTTGTTACTTATATCTTTAAGTTGCGGCTCAAAACAAGGGACAATAGTTCTGCTAACTCTTATTTCTTTGTTGTGAAATTCGGTCATTAGCGAAAGCTAGCGGCTAACTGATGCTAGCGGCTAACTGATGCAAGCGGCTAGCTGATGCTAGCGGCTAACTGAAGCTAACGGTGCTGCTTGTTACAGCTACAAGAGTAGCCATTAGTGTATCAATGCTAACTCAAAATTGTGGTCATAACATTAGCTGACATTTCATAGCGGCGTTACAATCGTGCCAGAGAAATTCAGAGTTTGCAGCAGAGTTAAAATATTTAGTTTAATTGTCCAACTTAAAATTTTATCAAAGTTTTTTGCCTTGAAATTTTGAGTTCACCCAACTTTTCTTTTTTTTGCAGTGTAGTTATATGCATTGAGTTTAGCACATCAAGCTGACAGGTGTGTGAATCTTTCATGCTATAGCAAGCGCAAATGAAATGCAGAAGCTGATAGATCTGCCTACAGTTTCCCAGTCAGGTACAACAGCAACAGAGAGAGAGGTGTCTCTGCATTGCTTTACAGCTGTAGTGGATGTCAATGGAATAGGGATGGGAATAATTAATCGATGATCGATAAATGGTCGTTAAGAATTTGGTCAATCACGTGGAATTTATAATCACTCTGTGTATTTTTTAATTTTAATTTAATTTCTGACAAGTATCATTACTCACTGAACTGAAACACGGCCAATTTATAAAACACAGAGAAATACAAGAGGATTAATTTGAGAAAACTAGCTTACTGTATCAAACCTTGCTAGCATGAATTACTAAGTTTTATTTTATCCAAAACTTATTTAAACATAAAACACACTTAAATATGCAAGATTACTGTGAAAACTAACTTAATGCCTCATCGGGGGCTAAAACATAAAACGTTGAGCTCCTTGACGTTTTCTTTACGGTTTAGTTTCAGTTGAGATAGTTTTACGATCAAGGACAGGATCAAGTCTCTTTTCGTCCTTTCAAAATAAGAGCAGTCATTATAAAAAACAGGCTTTTGCATAGTACTGTATATATATCTTTTATTTTGCGCATGTATGCATGCAGCCATTAATCGATTATTTGATTGTTAAAGTTATAAATAATCAAGTTGGAAGGTTTCTTTCAAACGCCCATCCCTACAATGGAAATACAGTTTTTATTATACTATGTATTTTTGATATATTCAGTTTCATAGCATAAGAGATAGTTTTCAGTTGTATAGCTTATTGTGACCTGTTGCCTTCTGAGAAAGTGTTTCATGTGTTTGAAATGTTCTTATTTTATAATAAAATGGTTAATTATAGTTGCCAGTGGGCTGAATGGTACTTTAGTCTGAACAAGAGGATTTTATTGTTGTGGCAGTTACACTACTGTCTGTAAAAAGAAGAAAAAACACTAAAGAAAAAGAAAATAAATTCATAACGTAAAGGGTTTTTTTCCCACCATACCAAACTTGCACTGAACCATCTCCTAAGCCGAGGTATGAACCAAACAGTCACTTTTGCAATCTGTTACACGCCTATCGAGCATGTATGAAAAGATCCAAACAAGACTAGTTTAAAGCCTATTATAAGGCTGTATATGTGCGTAATTGTAGCCAGAAATAGTGTCTCAAATGAGAATTCCAAGATATTAAAATGTTCATCGGTAGTTTTCCCAGTAATGTTTGTAGCTGAAGTACACTGAAGTAGCATATCACATAACATGGTTTAACTAAGTTTTCAGACAAATAATTGAAGACAGCTTTAATTTTATAATGGATAAAATCTAATCATCAAATTTTAAACAATTTTATGTGTCTAGATTATTCATCTAAAGGCAGAAAAAACAAATATGTATTGATGAAGTGGATCAGCTGCTTAATCTGCATATCGTTGAGGCAAACACATTACCTGTTAACTGTTGCGCCCAGAGAATTAAAATTATGGATAGGAGGGATATCAGCATTAAAAATAAACAGATGAGCGGGTCAGAACTGAATTTTATGATGCCATCGAAGAGAAGTATGACCGCTGCAAGGAATAATCTTGGCAACTGCAAGCAGTGCTGATCACACAAGGAACTGAGGATTTCTGGATGTAATTGCTACATATTAAATATAACATATATTAAATTATATTCAATAAACTACGTATTGATATTTTTAGTAGTGAGCCGACAGCTTCAGAGTGCACTTCACTTCAACGCTGTTGGAAATATAGAAAACCTCTAATCTTTTTTTATATGGCCGTCTTCATCTCATCTGCTCTAATCTGCTGACTGACATCTACTGATGTGTGGTGTTCCCATAACAACTGACAAAAATTGCAATTTTGTCAATTTTGCAATTTCAATTCCCCTTTTATCCTATTCTTATTCTATGGTCACGTCAAGTCATTTTGCTAGAGCAACGACCAATAGAGAAGCTCCAACTCGACCAGCATCAAGGCCACTTTATGCAACTTCATCACTCAGTCATTTAGTGTTGGTGGCCTGCCTGTTTAAAGTCATTTTCAAACTTTGCCACAGCAACACGATTCAGCTTCTTTACTCACAGTTTAAATTATGACGCCACAGTTACACACACTGTTGCATCCATGTCAGACACACAGATTTTCTTATCTAACCGTCAGAAATAAGTGAATATGCATAATTTCACAATTTCTTCTTCAACTACTCCTTTAACCAACCAGAGCCCTTTGAAAATATTTCACACATATCAGCTGGTTAGCTACAGTATCACAAAGAAGAAAATTGGATTTTGGTACAGGTAAGAAAACAAAAAATATTGGAAAGAAAAATTAAAAATGACAGGCAGAAGAAAGTGGAAGAAACTGACAGCTGCAATTGTTGTTCCAGACCCATTTGATGATTCTCCTACACTAATTAAATTTCTCTCATGTCAAGCTGCTCTGCTTTTCTTTGGTCAATCTAATTTGAATCTTTTCTAACAAACCCCTTTGTGTTAACCCTCCCTTTTGTATCCTGTTAATTTTATATCTCCTTTCAACTCGTCTTTCCTCCACCTCCCTCCTGTCATCTCCATCTCTTAGCATCTCAATTTCTTATGCTGCTTCTGTCTTTCCATTATTCATCGTGCATATCACCGGTCCCACTCAGGGCTATTCCTTTCTGTCTCTTCTTTCCCCCTCCCTGCTTCACTTGTTACTTTCTGATTCAGACGAATTAACCGCAGAAATGCTCATCCCTCCTTTGCCATTCTTCCGACAATTTCTTTTGCATTCCTGCCCTCCCACTTCAACTCTCTCACTCCTTTAATCCCCCTTTCATCTTTTCCTCAACACACCATGTACCTCCCACCGCCCCTCCGCCTTTCTACCACTGTTTTCCACCCCCATTACTTCCCTCTCATCCATAATCATCACTCAGCCCTGTCTCTACATCCGACCCTCTATCTCTTCCCTACCAGCATTCCTCTTCTCATCCACCCACACTCAACCCTGCATTAGACAGTGTGTGTGTTTGACTTTCTTTGCACATATGCCACTGCGTGCGTGTGCATGTGTCCGCATGCTTGTTTTTCTCTCCAGGGCAAGATGTTCATTACTGCGGAGGTTAGAATGATGACGATGGTAATAAAGATAAAAAGTCGTCGGAAAGCTACTGATCAAACATCTCCCAGTGGCAGTATGCGTGCATGTGTGTTATGATTATGCATGCTTACATATGTGTGTATGCGTGTGTGTGTGTGTGTGTGTGTGTGTGTGTGGGTGTGTCCTGTGCCATGTTCCTTTAGGGCAAAAATTCCTCCTAAAGGACAAAATTTAGAGCGGCCTCTTTTAAAAGTCCCTCAAAATTTACAGAACAGAGGAGTTTGCGATTTTTGTTTAGTGTGTGCTGCTGTTAATTGGAGTTGCTCCAGGCTGTCCTCAGGCTATTGGAAAGTGTGCATGAATGTGTAACCGTGTGTCTGGCTCCATGTGTGTGTATGTCACCACAGTTTGTATGGAGACACAAAACATAAGGTTTAAGCTTCCACAGAGAGGACAGAGAGGGAAATTAGCAGGGCGACTGCCACCGCTGCTTACACGCAGAGTGACAGCAATGTTAGGAAGCTTTCAGCGGTGGAAATTAAATTAGGTTGCAGGAATCAAACACATAATGGCAAAAAAAAAACAGGCAGAACAACATTAGCAGAGCTGGGACAGGGGGGAGTACAGGAGGAGTGCTGCAGTCATGCCAGGTAATTAATTACTTGCATGCGCCATTGTTTCCTGGTGCAGGTCTACCGTTCTAACACACGTTCACAGACTTGTGTCAACAGTTATGCTATTAAGATCTTCAAAGTCCCCAGTGTTGGGCTTTTTATTAGCAGCAGGTCTTGCATCACTTCTCTGCCGCAGGAATGAAAACAAAATCATGGGTGATGAGAGAAGGAGGGCCACTCAGTGTCCACTTACTTTAACAGGGATTATGAAATGTTGATGCCATGGGTCACCAAGTGGGTGAAGGAGCTGAGGATAAATGTTTGGGCCTTTGTGTGTGTGTGTTACATCAATATGAAATCATTTTCCATATTAAATAGCCTCAATGTTCACTCTTTACACACACACACACACACACACACACACACACTGCCTTCTCACTCATGAGCTTCTTCGTCGGTACCTTGTTTATCTTTCAAAGTTTTCCTTCCCTATTATTTACACTCCCCTGGCACAATACTCAGTGAAAATTACTGTACAAGCCTGCAGAAATGATTTTCATTATCTGTCTCCAAGGTCTGAAATGAATTAGGCACAAAAAGATTTCATGTACTCTGCTCTCTTTTCAGTTCCAGTTTGCTGCAAGTTGATTCACCACTGAGAATTTGGCCTATTTGTAGAATGAAAACTCAAGTACAGTGAATTTGATTACATTTACTGTATATTATAAGTTTGATTTACTAATGGGGCTTTGGAACGCTACTTATCACAGAGAAAAGGGAAAACTGTTTTATTTGTACTTTCTTGCTTTTTATGAATAGAGCACTGAGGGAGAGGTATGTCTACAGAGAAAATGAAGGCATGGTTAGTTCTCTCCAGCTCATCTTCTCCATCCAGAGCACAAACAACCACTATCTTTAGTTACACAGACGGTACTACTTCAAACTGCATGCACAGGTTGTACAATAGGTTTCCCATGCATGTTTCTAGTATATTCTACCACAAAAACTGGCATTATTAGATAAATCCTACCAAGAGAGTTACATCAAGAAGTTGCAAAAAAAAAGAAGAAGAAATGGTTTGAATGTTTCTTACTTTTATAATGAAAATAGTTTGTTGCTAGTGGGCAGAATGCTACTTTAGTCTCAGCGAGAAGATTCTGTCCATCTGTGACAGTTGCACTGACGGTGGCTTTGTTGTCTTCAGTGTTTCTCAGCCTGCCTAGTCTACTTTTGCTCTTCCTATACTTCCCAAAATGCAGTTTGTGTTTCTGTGTTCAAGCTCCTGGTGCCATTTTCAATGAATGAGCATTCTGTCAAATAAATTTGATGAAATGTTCTCAAAAGTAAATGGCTAAGGGAACCGTTGATTTAAAAAAAAAAAAAAAAAGCCCCATTCACAAGCTTCACATTTCACAAATAAATGTTGAAGGCAAAGTGCAAATAAATTTGCGAGTCCTCAAGCACTCTCCCGAGCACATGCAAAGATCACAAGTATACCGTTTAAATTGATTAGTAAAATGTGTTGGAATGAGCAAACGGGGAGACGATCTCATGCTGAAAATTTGGTGCAACAGGGCCCAGACTCAGGGTGAATAAAACAACATTTCTACATTCCACCAGTGTGCAATTTTTAGTAATACTTAAATTATTGCAGGGTGCAAAGTTTCCCTGTCAACCAACAGGAGAGAGCGTGACAGTAGAATAGGCATAATTCATAATAGCATAATAGCTGTTCTGATTGTATGATTGGCAATCATATTACAGAGGCTTGCTTCCCCCCTGCAGGTATACTTTAAGTCAACTAATCAAAACAGATGTAATCAACAATAGAGTGAAGCTGAATGGATAACTACAACCGCTGAAATCTGCTGTTGAACCACTGTATTGTGTGATTAGACAGTCCCATTGATTACATGCAGAAACAGAGCACAGTAACTCTGTGGTTGAGAATCAAAGAGAATCACCATTTTTTCTCTAAATGTGTTTCTTGCCTGCATTTTTGTTGCATCACGCTGTCATCCTGCTCCACAATGGATTTTTTCCTGTATGATTGTGATTATTATGATTGCCGTTCGTGGAAAATGGTGAGCCTCGAACGAAACTCTTGCTGTTTGATTCGGAAGTACTCAAAGGACCAAAGCTTGGTGATTTTTTTAGATTATTGAAATATTTATTTCTTCCCATTACTCTACATTCTGCAACAGCAACATCAGAGATATCTTCAAATGACACATTTGCCCATTATTCCAATTAAGATCACAATAAATCATCGAGCCCCTTCGTTGACTTATTCTACTGGTCTACAAATACTCAACTGAGCGTGTACATGAGATGTGTTACATCATCAGAATGACTTGATTTAGAAAATGAAACTGACTGTGTTGTTGGACATTTTCTGGGTGACACCAATGCAGAAGCAAACATTATGAACAAAGAAAAAGTGGTGTTCAGGTCAAGTTAAGTATGTTTTTGTATAGTTTCAACCAATACTTTAGTTGTGTTTCCATCAACAAATTTCTTTCACATTTTAAGATTTGCATGAGAAACACCAAAAGTCGACATAAATTGAGAAAATGTGCATATTTTTTTATGTCTATTGTCTATGTACAAAAATTCTTTCTGCTGCTACACTTCTGTGCAGTATAAATATTATATTTTTAAAATTTTATATTTATACTTTATCATTTGACATTCTAAAGTAAAATCACTGTGAACCAATGCAAGGGAATTTCATTCAATGTGCATATTTGATGTATAACTGAATGACAATAAAGTCTGTCTAAGTCTAAAAGTAGTTTGAGGTGTTTTTTTGTCTTTTCCGAAAAATAGTTAATGTACTTAACGGAAGATGGACACGCTTTTCCCGAATAAGTTCTGACATAGCGAACATTACTACAAACACTACTTGCAGACATAGTCAGCCGGCTTAGCTAAATAATGGGGACACGCCGGACAAAAGCACCTAGTTTTTCCCACATACTCTCTTTCACTATAGGTTTCAGTTTTTGGTAGGAGCCACTTCATCAAGATTGCGGCTCGGACTTGGCAGCCATATAAGGTCTATGACAACCAATATATCTTCCAAGCCACTTAGAAGGTCAATCTTGGTGTCAAAATGTACATTTTCTGTGTCAAGGAATCATTTAAAGCTATTGAGAATATCACTAGATGATTATTTGATCAAATACATATGTTAATTTTCGCCCAGACTGGTAGGTCTTCAAGTACTGCAGCAGGAAACCTGAGTTGAAAATGTTGGAATCTATATTCACAGGAGAGTGCAGATTAGCTGCCATGTACACTGCTAAATAAAATCAAGGGAAAGCTTTAATCTCATGTCAGATCTTGATCAACAAATTATTTACAGTGAGAATCTTCACTGATGTACATTGTATAACTTGTTGAGATCAAAATTACATGAAAATATACAGTATGTCCGACCACTTAGGAACCTTGGAATTACTTAAAAACATGTTGAAAATGAACATATTTGATCAAATAATCATCTAGTGATATTCTCAATAGCTTTAAATGATTCCTTGACCCAGAAAATGTAGATTTTGACACCAAGATTGACCTTCTAAGTGGCTTGGAATATATATTGGTTCTCATAGACTTTATATGGCTGCCATCTCCCATCCACAACCTTGAGGAAGTGGCTTCTACCAAAAATTGAAACTGAAATCTGGTCCTAAGCCGCCTGACTAACATAACTTCCAGCAACGTGACATGAACACCCGTCTTCTGGATGAAAGTCCTGGGTTTGTTTGGGTCATCAACCTCAACTCCCGCCCACCCAATAGGGGACCTACTTGGCTTTTAATATTACATTACTTCGACTGTGGACAAAATTTTGTTCAAAACCTACAAATTCCAATTAACTTTGTAGGAATCAATACAAACAGTTCATTTAAAAAAGCCTGCATTCTTTCCTAACCAACTTCTATCCTTAGTTCCCCCAACTCCGCTGAGATTGAGCAGCAGAGGAGGGATCAGCTTCTCAGTAGTTTTGTACACAGAGTAGAGAGAGGTTGCACTGATTGAATCACAATAGGGGAAACACAATGACAATACCCACACTGGTATGAAGCAATAAAGCAACATTGACAAACTGGCAACTGACTGGGGAGAAGGGGCTGGTATATGTATTGCAGGGCTGATGAGGGAAGTGTAAACAGGTGAGTAGGTTGAGAAAAGCAGGTCTGGAGAGTTAGAGGAGAGCAAATGGCCTGGAGGAAGTGGGAAGGGACAGGAGACAGGGACAGAGAGTCAGGCCAGGCAAAACAATGAAACAACTAGACAGTCCTCATGACTGAGAGGGAAGTACATGTCTTGTTCTGCCTGCTGGTGATGCTGGTACTCAAAAAAACAAACACTATCTGGACCCTCGGCCTTAAAATAATAATGCTGTGCTGAAGATGATATGGACGAAGTATACATTTTACAGTGAAGAGACTGACCGAGGCTGCAGCTGCAGGTGGGATGATATGGCCGTCAGGGACCCTCCAGAACCTGAGCAACCGAGAGCAAACACCAACTGGTGGTGCCTTTGCTCAAATTACCACGAGATGCCAACATAAACAGAAGCATTCTGCTGCAATAAATGCCAGCATGGGCAGTTTTTGTTGGGAACTGTGGCCAACGACATCCCAGAGAGAGCCCGTGTGTACATGCACATGAAACTTTTACTTCTAGCTTGGAAAGAGGTGTGCTGGAGACCTTCAGAATACATGAGGTAAACTGGTAAACACAACCAAGACCAGCAGGGCAATTTCTGTCACTGTTTTACTTAATTTAATGGTCTGAATCCAAAGAAGGAGTGAGAGTCTGCGACTAGCTGCTGCTCAGCGGACGGCTGATTAACGAGCAGCCAGCGGGCAGAGAGAGACAGCGGGGAAAAAACAACAAGTGGAGCCAGCAACGTATTTTCACATCTCACTTGGTGAATAAAGGATTTATTTTGACCAAACCAGAGTTGTTGGTTGTGCTAACAAATATGGATTTTGCCCAGTTTTTTGTTTCTGACAAGTTTGAATGTGCTTTATGATGAGTTAACAAGGCAAATGCTCTTGTCTCAGTTTGATAAAAGAGATAAACATGAATTCCGAAGGTGCACTTTGGATTTTTCAATTAGGTGTTAGACTATTTCCTTTGTTGATATTTGTGTGTTTACTTCCTTTATTTAGTAGACTAAAAAGCTAAGCATAAGAGCTCATGTAACAGAGTGAAGTCACATGCAGTGCATTCTAACAATACAGCTCACACTGAGGAATTTATTGCTTTAATCGACTACATTTACTGTTTGCATTGGTTGGACATCCACATAAAAATTGTAAAATGTGCCCTTTAAAATCAGTCTGTGACCTCTCTGTGACACCAAAGAACATCAATGTACAGAACAGAAGGATTAAAGTGCTGCATGACCTTTTGTCAACCACAGGTAACTCGTTGACTGGACGGTTTAATCAATTCCTGTCTGTCTGTATGACTTCATGTTTACTCTTCTTGGTACTCTGTAAAAACGCAGCGTGACAAGGAACCGGAAAATAAATAAAATGCAGTAATTTATGTTTTTTTCCCTTGGTTCAGACCAAATTAACTTATCTATAGGTGTGAAAGCACTGTGAATCAACAGTTTTTGTAAAACCTTCAAAAACAATAGAAAAGTGAGATGTACACAAAGCGACAGATGCAACATGACTGGGAGAGAACCTTAATGGTCTTTGGGCCAAGGCTGAAAGTAAACATGAAGACTTGCTAGTTATAACTTACCTGCTCAAGAGTTTATCTAGATATGTCTCTCCTCCTGATAAAAGACAAAAATCCTTATCGTATGTTCACATGTCTGCACACACACTGTCTGCACACACACACACACGCAGACCGTTTATCACCTTACCCATCACCACTATCCATTATTGGGAGATTTATATGTTTTCATGTGTCTAAACAATGTCAGTGTTCTAATGAATGATACATTATAAAAACAATATGTTGTTAAATCAATAAGATAAATATGTCCAGACAGAGTGTCTGTCTGCAATATTGACAAAGAGATAAATCACACTTGTAACATATTATATTGAATTAACCTTGGTCATGTTTCATTACTGAGGTCCTCCGTGTGTCTCTGGAATGGACCACTACTAATAGGAAAAAAAACTTGATTTATTTCTTTGTGTGTCTATGTTTGCAATGCGGTAAAGGACGAAGCTTTAAGAGCGGAGGAGAGGTCAGATAAAGTCTGTATCAGAGATGGAGTACAATGATTGTGTTTATATATAAGGACGTCTAAATATCCGCAACACCTCTTCTGTGGCTGCCAGGGGCCAAGGATGTGAGATTGGTGCATGTGTTCAAATTTAAAGAAAGTGTGTTGAGACTCTTTTCATATTAAAAGGTCCCACAATTTCAGACAGTGCATTATAAATCTCACAAGCCACTGACACTTTTCTCGCCCATACGAGCTGCTCTCCGAGGCAAACCGCGTATTTCTCTTTTCTACAGGTTGAAAAATGTCATGTACCAGTTCGCTGGAAAGCAATTTAGAGCTGTAGAGGCAAACCTGACCTGAAACCTTCCACATCCTCGCAAATAACAGCATGTGAGGCTTACAGCGCTGGGGCTTCTGTTTGGACTGTTCAGGCAGTGTTCCTATTTTATTGCTGCAATTATAATCTGCAATCAACTGATTTCGGAGTGATATATCTATGAGGAGAGCCTGTAAAATCTTTAATACTGTTTTCTGACCAGTGTTTCAATCATGGAGCCATACTGATACACACACACACACACTTAGACACGCACACACACACACGCACACACACACACACACACACACACACACACACACTTAGACACGCACACGCTGAGCCCAGCCCAGAGAAGATTACTTTTCCTTTACTGTGGAAATCAATGAGTGCACTCCATCGCTCAATTTAATGCCCACACCTTTCCAACAAACTCAGCCGCACACACACACATACACACACATACACACACACACACACCTGTAGATGATAGTACTGGGCAGATAGGGTTGTGCGTGATTGTAGAGAAGTGGATTGGAAATATTCTGTTGCCCCCGTCTGGTGACAAGACACAGAGAGAATTAATTCATACACACTCTTTCCCTTTCCTTTTCTCTCATTTACAACAATCTCTCCACATCAGTTTTCCTCCAGTACTTCCCCAGACTCTCCATCTCAACTTTTTTTTTTATTCCACTCCACCACTTCTCATATTCCCTGCCCTTTTCCCACGGAGTGTAAAGCATGTCATGTGTTATTCTGAAGTCACTGTGGGTCACTGTTGAGTCTTCAGTGTGTGTGTGTGTGTGTGTGTGTGTGTGTGTGTGTGTCAGAAGCACTGAGCCAGAGTAATGGGTTTGTTCAGCCGTCCGTTGCGGTTGTTTTGCCGTTGAATGATCCAGCAAACTGGTCAGAATCACCAATTACACACGCACACGCTCTCTCTGTCACACACACAGTCAATTTCCCCATTTTACATACAAACACATACATATGAGCAAAATACAAACACCCAGTTTAAACGCAGTGTAGTAACTTACGTCTTGCAAAGATCAGATGTCTTTTTGATATTGGAAAAAAAAGAGGAGCTTTATAGACAGGCTGAAGCTGATTCACATTCTCTCCAGATGTTGAAAAAGTTTAAATGCTTCCGTCTTTGAGCTGAATACAGAGTCCTCCCTCCACTGATGTGCAACTACTTTAGGAAGCGGTGTGTGGAAGCAGCCACTTAGGGTCCAATCCCTGTGATAATGACAGGCGGAAATAAAACTGAGAGTGGCTGCAGCCATTCCAAAGGCAGCTGTTGTAGCGTTTACTTCAATCATTTAATAATCGGTGGAAGGGACAGTACGTGCCAAGATGGAGGGAAAATTTACCTCACTTATTTGCTGTCAACATGAGTCATCCTCGTTTTTTTTCGTCAATAGTTGTAACTTTCAGTTGTAACTTTAAAAGTAAAAATCATTCCTACACTATTTTCGATACCTGGGATCACACCATGCACCGGGTGATAGGCAGGGTCGACCCAGCCTCCTAAAATGTGTATTTCTGTACAACTAGTTTGCAAAAGCAAATGCACTGAGGGAAATGTAATGTTCCATGACATTTCCCATTAACATAATGAGGGAATTTTGTTAAATAATGTTGATACTGATCGGTATTGGATCAATGCAATGTTCTCTGACAAAGCATTTTATTTGTTTTCTGCCATAAAATAAGATGTTGCAAAACAATATCTGCTTGCACTTACAGAATTATTTACGTTTTTATGGTTATGTTTAGAAACGTAGAGCCCTTGCAAAGACTGAGCACTATGGCAAAAATCTTTTATCCCAATATAGGTAATTTCATATCTCGGTAAAGAAATACATAGTACAATCTACAACCTCTGGGTCTGAGGTGCCAAAAACTGCAGTACTTAAAGTGACCACTTGAGGCTGGCTCAAAAAGTGAAATCCCCATAGTAAATAGTAAATCCCCATAGACTCCCATGTTAAAATGCCCAACTTCACAGCAGAAATAAACATGTTTACAGCCTGGTACAAAAAAAATGCTTTGCTGTATAGTTAATTTCCCTGTTCATGACCACTGTAAAGAAGGTGATTTTTTATATATGTCATCCATTTAAAGTGTATTAAGACTTCAAGTTATGTATAATTAAGAATGAGGCTGTTACAGGTGTGTTCTTTCACAGGTGGAGTGTTTTAGCAACCAGGCTCCATTCGCCCCACCTCAGCTCACCAACGCTTCACTTCCTTACCAATATTTGCCACCCTGCCAAAATGAAACCTAAAGGTGACATAACAGAGACTACATTCATATTGTATATAATATATTGTTTTGTATATTGTTTTCGTACTTCATGTGCAAAGATCAGAATGTAAAGAGTTGTCCTAATTATGTAAATCACCACAATGCAGTTCATCTGCTGGTCTTTGACACTGCAAAATAAACAATATAGAAAAAAATAAACAATACACCTATTGATATTGGTTTACAATATATATATACATATCATCATATATATTATCATTGCTGAAACTCTTCCTTGTTTTTATGAGGTCATTAAGGATTGGATCATTGAAGAGTTTCAGAGCTACAAATAAGTGGCTGCCTTAACTGATAATCAGCTGAAATTCAATCAAAGCAAAACAAAAAAGCCAAGCAAGGATTGCACTTCCTGATGAGGCTAAATTGGTATGGGGTGTGGAAAACTCACAACTGTCCTCTATAATTCCATGATAGAGTCAGGTTATACATTTTCTATTATTACTTGATAATCTATCGATGGGGGACGAGAACAGGCTGAACCACATAGTTAAAGTGGCCAGTAAGGCCGTAGACGTCACACTGCCTTATCTGCCCAACATCTTCTGAAAGAGATCTATTTCAAAGGCTCGAGTCATTTTACAGTCTCCTCTCCATCCTCTGTAGGGAGAGTTTGAAATTCTCCCCTCTGAACGGATATTCAGGGCACTAAAGGCCAGGTCTAACAGGCTGAAAATGATTTAATCTCATGCTATCACACTGTTAAATGCTCAGGGAAACTCATTTTCCATGTAATGGGTGATGACGGTTATCTTGTTTTAACCAATGGATGAAGGGTCGAGATGATAAATAGTTCGATACATTCCAGGTTTTCTGTTTAACTGTCACAGGTTTATTTCATTTTTGTCTGTGTAAAATTCTTTTTACATTTTTTTAATGTATTTATTGAATTTTACATTCATTTCAGTGTTCTGTGTTGTACCTGGCAGGGAGACAAATTTCCCCTTAGGAACACTGCATTTTAAGTTGAGTACTTATACTTAAACTTTGGCCCCAGTCTGTCTTTTTCATCAATACTTTGACTTTCCAGTGGTGACCCCATCATCCTTGAGAGGCATGAACCAGCTCAGTGTGTAGATAAAGTATTCACAGACACATAGAGAGCCCGGGAGAAAGGGAAAGAGAGGTGAGGAGAGAAAAAAGGGTGCCTAGCAACCTGTTCTTATCACGGACACTGTCTCCATAGCTTTTGCCATCTCATTGACTCTCATTTGATGCAGAGTGGCACTCTGCAGTCAAAGCACTGCTTCAGCAATGAGTTAGCTGACAAAACACAAGTACAAGTGAAATGTCAAAAAAAAAATCTATAATAAGATTTTTCTGATTGTCAGAGGTCGCAAACGACATTTCTGAAGAAGTTTTTATGTTTATGGTATTGCGTGCAAGAAGACATGACAAACCTATTAAAGTTTTAATTAGTTTTTCATTTGTAAACGGAAAACGATGGGTAAGATATTATGTCAGTATGTTCTGCGGAGGTTGGCAGTGCACCAGATTTATATTACCTTCTATTTGTGGTATTGTATTAATTCCAAATGTCGGGAAGGTCAAAATTTTTTATTCAAAGCAAGTATACATCTGAATTGCCTCCATGTCTCTCGATCTCATTGAATATTTGGTACCAGCGTATGAGAACATGGCTGGAGTGTATTCCTTTGGCAATGCAGGCTTTTTTGTCTGTGTGTGTGTTTGTGTGCTTGGCGGTGTGAGTCAGTGTGTAAGCCTGTCTGAAGAGGTGTTGTCTCCAACTTGTTTGTTTCTGATGTAGATGAGTAGGTGTTACATTAAAGACATTCCCTGCTTCACTCACTCTGTCTCTGAGCTCCACTCAAACATGTCACTACATATTACATCTCTGCACCTCCTGCGTCTGTGTGTGTGTGTATGTGTTAGTGAAACCCTTTTTGCAGCCAAGCTGTTATCTAGCAAAAAAAAAATATGAGAGAGAAAGAGGCATGCGCGTAAAAAGAAAAGACATCCACATTTGACAAATGTCTGTCTGATCATGTTCACATTAATCCGATCACAGAAAAAAAAGTTGCAAGGATGTTTCCCTCAAAATGACACACGCAACTTACAGAACATAACATCCACATTGAAGGCAGCAAAAGTGAAACATATTTTACTTTTAGCGCTTTTGTGAGTAACTAGTAGCACTTTATTGTAAATGGAAGACACCAGTGGCTTTGCTTGGTGTACAAGAAGCCAATCCAGTTAATGAAAATAACGATATGGGTTATAAGAACACACTTTTAAACCTGATGTGATCACAGAGGGACTCATCACACATTCATATGATTACTGTAATAGACAAGCAGATCGCATTGAGATTAAAGCTGTTGAACACTTTTGGGTTTTCATTCAAAACTTCACCTCATTCCCAAAAACAAGACAGGTACAAAAGCATCTCAACTGCTCTGGAAGCTACTTAAGGCACAACTGGAAGGCCGAGACTTAATCCAAAAGCCAAACACACCCCAAAGAAAATACGTGTTGGCTGTCCAAGGTGACCGGTCCTATTTTCTGCAGACCGCTGCAGACTTTCCACAATGTTGAAACCCCGTCGTCACGGTCAAAACAGGGTTATAATTGGGCTCTAAATCGTGTGATGTGTTCCAAGCTTCAAACAGAAAATGTACGCTTGAACAAATCTTAGTGACACATTTTTGCTTCTCTTGAGGTACTTGCAGGGAACAGCTAAGTAGCAGTGACAGCCAAACATTGACAGAGCCACAATCTAGCAGAAATAAACAGAAATACAAAATTGATGCATATATTTGGCTTGCCAATCCGGTACAGTGGGGAAAGTGTTTACCTTTTGTCTGTTTGTTTGTGAGCAGGATATTATCAAAAAAAACTTGGTAACAGATTTCAGCGACATTTGGTGGAAAGTTAGGCCAATGAACAACTGATTACTTTTTGGTGCACCTCCATATCCAATACCCCCACAAAGTCCAATTACAAAGCACTTTACGTTTTGGCACATTACTCCTGAACTCTGAGGTGTTGAAGAAAAGTTGTATATTTTCCTGGATCTCCTATTTTAAGACAAATGTTCCGTGTCAGCTATGGCGAAACTGATTTTTTGGATAGCAGTTTTCTCACCAATGCTACTATTAATTTTGTCCAGCTTTCACAACATTTGGTAAATCAGACATTTGAATGAGGACCCAAAAAGTTATTCATGAGTTATTTTTAAAATGCCACATACAGTTCTTTCTGCAAGTGACAACTGCCATGAATCTTGAAGACATCGTGCAAACATAAAAAGCAAATGTGCACGTACAAATTAACATATGCATGTGAGTAATCCTGATGACACTGTATATATGTGTGTGAGCCCACAACAACAAAATGTCCATACCACAGTGGTAATGACTCATTTTTAAATCTCTTTTAAATTTTGCACAATTTTTCTTTATAAAAAAGCTCTAATATTTCTGAACAGAATTCAGGCCATCTGCAAAAATAACAGCCTTGATTGAATCAACATATTTGTCTTGGACTATGTGTGTGTTGATGAGGCTCCAAATCAAATATATTTCTTCCAATGAAGGAAGAGCAACATGTTTGTTGTCAGGAGTCTGTTGGGGTCTATGGTGGGTGAACAAACCCCACGACATCCTGAGCCGACAGCCAAGTGGTTTAGGTTAAAGAAAGATTGCGATTAGAGTTTTCAATAAACGCATTTTGTCTTGTGTTTCAAGTCCCTGTTGACTTTTTGAATATTTAACCAAGATCACAACCTTTCGTTACCCTGAATCAGGTGCATTGAGTGCATAAACATAAAAAAAATGATCATGAATTGGTCACTACAAGTGGATATTGTACTACAGCGTAAATTGACAAATTAAATATATTGTCACTGAACATTTTGCAAATGCTTTAACTGTCAAAATTGTATGACTTGGCAGATACATTTATTAAAATCTGTTCTGTATTATGTCAATAAAAAAAACATATTTTGGAAGCATTATTTCTCAAAGGCTTTTGAGAACAAAATTTTTAAGGCGTATTTCAGACTTTTAGTCCATTTGCTCTGTTCCAAATCAGCTGATGAGTTTGTAAACTTTGAGTGTTTTTCTCTTGGCTTCACACTAATAATCATCCAAAGCAAACCAAAATGTGTCACTACAAACCACTGATAACATTGACTTCACCCAACTGGACAACTACTACGCAAGCTGCTATAGTTTGCATGCTCTGCTGCACCCTGAATGCAAAGTACCCAGACTACAGGAGCTGTTTCGCTCAAACTTGCAGAGTACACCTGGCAACTCAGCCAGATTCAGGTCTGATTACATTCCACCATGAACAAAACGCTCCAGACTTCATTTGGGACTGGACACGGATCTCTGTGTTGTTGTTTTGATCAAACCCAACCAACCAAAGAAACCAGAGTCAGATTTAACTTGATTAAAAAGCGGTGTTTAAAAATTGCCCTTAGAAATAGGGTGAGGGGCTTGTACATCCAAAGGGAACTCAGAGGAGAGTGGCTGATACTTGTTGCCGGTTATAGCTAATTAAACCAATCCTCTCTGTTGGTGAGTGAATGGTGTATTTGGGGACTTTGGCCATATTTCTTGGGACTGTCCAAAGCTACAGGTGTATTGGGAAAAAGGTTAAAAAAAAAAAAAAAAAAAAAGTAAACATTTTGAATTTAGGCAGACCATTCAAACAAAATTAGTTCATTCTTGGCAATGTATCTCTAAATGGGTTGGGAAAGAACAAATCATATTTGCCCAGAGCTCGTTTCGATAGCCAAAAAGATGATTATAAACTGGCTCAAACCCCTCCCACCTACTATGGACAAATGGATCCAAAGGGTAAAGGCCGTGAACTGTATAGAAGACATAACTGTAATGCTACAACTCTGGATGGAAATTTATCAAGAAAGATGGTCTTCAGTTATTGCTGCTGTTACTGTAAACATTGAATGTGATCTCTGGGGTTGAGTTTATATAAATTTGTGTCCTTGTATTACTACTTGTTTTGTTATGTTATGTTAACAATGTGTGACAAGGAAATTTTTTTAAGGGTTTTACGGGCATCCAATCAGGATGTCTCTTTGGCCATTAAGGGGTTTCTAGGCAAGTCCAACTAATGTTTTCTAAAAACTTGCAAATTAGTACTACATGAACATAACTCTTAGAGGACAGGGTTGGATCATGCATTTTTGATAATATGGTGTCCGTTTATAATCAACATATGTTAAACTCAAATAAGGGATTTTTTTAGTTTTAATGATCATAGATGTCTGACTTCAATCCACAGCTGCTGTGTTACTAACCCTCAAAAGAAAATACCCATCCTCAAAATTCCTCCCATAACTGTTGGATGGTTCGCCAAATATCCTCCCTGAAGCAGACTCTGCTGGTCAACCTCCCTGCACTCAGCTGTTCTTCTGATATTATGTTATCGACCACCGTCCTCAGTGTTCCTGATTGAACTGCAACTGTGCCCTCCATCATTCATCCAGTCTACTTTTCTGCTCAGTGCTCCAGGTTGACACAGCAGACATGATCTGAGACTGATACCATTCATCCTGATACCAGCCCACTGGTGTGTAAACTGGTGTTAGTCAGCGCAGCAGTACAGAGGAGTTAGACCAGCTCTTGCCCGTCAGAGGACAGTGGAAATCTTTGATGATGGATGGCAGCAGTAAATTCTGCAGAGGAAACATTTACATGCAAATAATAGCATCTGTCTGCTGGCTACTCATGCATGACATGCACAAACATGCAAATCCTTACACGTACACAAGCATCAGAAAAGATGCAGAAACAAATGTGAAAATACACACATACACACAGCAGAGGTAATGAGATGATATATGAGAGCTCTTAAGCCCCAATCCAGAGCCTCCTTTACTTCACTCTCCACTGGTCTTTCTGTTCCACAGTCTCTGTGTGTTTCTCTATTGCTGCCTCTCTCTTCTGCTTTCCTGTCTCTCCCGCTCTCTTATTCTCTCAGTGTTATGATATGATTGGAGTGCTCACAGCCAATGTGTTTAGTTATACTAGATCAGACAAGGCAAGAAGGGAGGATTGACAGCTTGCTTTGTGTATTTGAAATCACAGGATTACTGATGACAGAAAATGTATTTTTTACGAGGATCTCAAATCTGTCAAGAAAATGATCTAAAGATTACACTTGGAAATTGTATTTATACCTTTCCACCCTTCTAAATGGACAGTCCACCAATGATTCCCAATCTGGGGTCAGGTCACAAAATATAGCAACAAGTTGTGAGGGGATTAATGGGACAGGAAAGGAGAAAATGAAAAAATCGAATATAGATTTTAATGTACAGTCATGGAAAAAAAATATTAGACCATTGTTTTCTTCAATTTCTTGTTCATTTTAATGCCTGGTACAACTAAAAGTACATTTGCTTGGACAAATATAATGCTAACAAAAAAAAAAGCTCATAAGAGTTTAATTTTGTGTGCTTGCTTGCAAAAGCACACTAACTACTATTCACCGGGTCTATTTTTATTCTTCCGTTTCTTCCGTGTCATTTTTCGGTCGACTACTCCTCCCAGAGTTTTTGCCACACATACACAAAAAAGGTATCAAATCGACCGGCTCGCCCATGACAAGTGTGCTATGACTTTTCTAAGGGTTTCAACAAACGGTTTTCAAATTATTGGGCAAAAACACGTCAAAACATCCCCCCAATGTAACCCTATGGAGAGTCTAGAGTGGTGATGTCATCAAAAAACGCAGGAAGATTTCGGTAAAAAGGAAGATGGAACAGTTTTTTTAGATCGCTCTAACAAAGCTATTTTTTTATTTTTCTTAAAAACAAACATATGTAGACGTTGAGGAAGAACTCAGGATGCTCAAAGTGAAGTTGGATCAATGATAGGTATTATGGTTTTGCCAAAAATGCTTTCTGTTCGAGGCCAGAATTTCCACTTTGTCGACCTCTGGCTGCTCAGTGTGGCGGAACTGTCTCCACCGTCAGTTGATTGCTCTGCTCTGATTGGTCGACTCCACCTGGCCACCTGGTTGCTTAACTACCAAAGCCCCCCCTCCAACACAGACATCTTAACTGAAAACAGTTTATTCTAACTCAGCGGTTCCCAAAAAAACGTTTTTTAGCCGCGCAACCCCCATCTATGTCCCAACCATGTTGACGCACCCCCAATCCCCCACACCTTAAAAAAACCCAAAATGCAATAAGCTTTTTTTATAGCCGTATTAAAGGCGGCATGTTTAATCATGCTTAAATGAGAACACATATAATAAAATAATCACCATCACAACAATGCGGTCTCGCATTTGAATTAACCTGAACACAGTTTCAATATTAAGAGCAAAGAGGATGATGACAGGCTCAGGATCAAAAGCAGAAAGCACATAAGTTGGGGAAAATGTTACAATATTTTGACCAGCGTTGAACAAAAATTGCAGCAAGTTTAAATGAGCGTGGAGCTGAACAACCAGTCATAATCGTATCATCATCATAATCATCAATCATAACACAGGTTGGAAAAATGGAAGAAGATAACTTCTTCTACGCTTCATTTGAAGATGAAGTGCATTTTGAATAGCCTGCATTTATTTATTAATTAATATTAGTTTTTGATTTTACATTTTACAAAGGAAATGTTAATTTACACTTCTTTATTGTGTGGGGGGAAAAAATGTAATTGTGTTATCAGACCGCCATTACATTTTTCATCTCGCACACCCCCTAGCGGCAGCTCGCGCACCCCCAGAGGTGCATGCACCACACTTTGGGAATCCCTGCCCTAGACAATAACAGGTTGTTTTACATAGTTTTTGCTGCTTCTTCTAGGGTGGGTAGATAGATATCTTACCTTATTAGGTGAACGGCCATGCATTCATATATTTTTCTTCTCATGATAACGAGTTAATTTCATTTGTTTTCTCGAGATAACAAGATCATTTTCTGGAGATCTGTAGTCCAGACACGTAGCCAGCAAAGGGCCCGCCCATTTTTTTCACTGGCCCCCCCAGCCAAGTATGATAAAACCATATTTTGTTACAAAAAAATATAAACATGTATGTAAGAAAGGAAATAAATGTATAATTGTATTTGTAACCCAGCCCATGTGGGATGAGCCTCTCCACACCCTGGAACTCTGTGTTGTGTTGTTTATGATGATGTAGGGCGGAGGAGGGACCAGTCGGACATGGGTGGTCGTTTTATTTGCGGCTCAACTATAGCACATGACACAGAAATGCAGTGCCACCCACCTGCCTACAAGTGCTGATTGCACTTAGATTTTTATGATTTTCGTGCTTTATTTCTTACAGTATTAAACGGTAGATACGGTGTCAACGCACAGCATAACATAGGCCTGCATCAGACAGAATTCTCACATTAACAGCAAGTGGTTTCAGTACCACGGACAGCTCATGCGTAACAGAAAATGCGCAGATCATTGCCTACGGCAACCAGTTAGTTTGGAAACCAGTAAGGACACAATCCCGGCCTTTAGACTTTCTGTTGTCTCACGCCAGTGTTAACTTGTACTGTTTAAGATTGAGCTGCCAGTCGTTCACAGCCGTGTTCACATTGTTTTATAAATGTGGTTCATATCAGACTGCGTGTGAACTTACAGTCCTGAATTGTGACCATTGTGAAATGCGACATGACTGTTCAGCCTGAGGTCGCATTGGAAAACATCAGATCTATATCTGATTTAGGATCACAAAGAGACCCGGTTCTGATTTGAAAAAAAATTTGATTCCATCTGATTTGTACTGCATACTGTACAAAATAAAACAAAAACAGATACATATAAGCAAAAAAAACAAAACAGATTAGGGCCACCTTTGCTTGCAGTAGCCCATGTTGTGTGGCAATCTGCCATAAAAATTGTCTTATTGTCTTAAAAAATGTTTGAGTCTGTATTTTAATGTTCAAAATCCACACCCCAGTCAACTCTCCCTTGTTAAGCCAATAGGAATCTGGCATTCATTGACTTTCTTCTTTAAATACTCAGCAAAAAAAGATAGCTGTGTAATTTACCATACCCTGGACCAGTTGTTCTCAACCTTTTTGAGTCGCGACCCCAAATTTAACATGCATGTTGTCTGTGACCCCCCCTCACTGAACAGAATCTCACAGTTCAGATCATACAAACTCAGTTGATGCAACAAATTTTGGACAAATAATGAAGCAGAGAACAACTAAAACATCTCTGTCTGTGCATTTATATATTTTTTTTATATTTTATTGTTAGTTTTAATCTAAGTCCTTTGCAAAGTTTTAAGGGTCCATTCTGACCTCCTGAGTGTGTAACAGTCAGCTTCAAGCCAGAGACTCCTTGAAAAGTAATAACTTGCTACTTTGGAATTTGTCACAAAATTACCCAAAAAAGAATCAAATTGACCTCAAAATGACACAAATTTATAAAAAAAAGACATAAAAAAGACATAAAATTAACAAAAAATTACATAAAATTACAAAATGACCAGAAAAGACACAAAATTACCTAAAACAGACAAAATTACCCAAAAAAAGACACAAAATGACCAAAAGACACAAAATTACCCCCCCAAAAAAAGACACAAAATGAATAAAAAAAACACAAAATGACCAAAAAGACTAAAACACATGAACACTTTAACACAGTGGAGAGAGCTGACTTCCAAAATGATTTGGCGACCCACAGAAATCATCTCGCGACCCCAGTTGGGGTCGGGAGCCCAAGTTTGAGAATAGCTGCCCTGGACAACAGGCTCCCCGTGGTGGTAGCCACAAGAACACATTGAATTCTTCAGACCCCGGGAATGAGAGGTTCGCTCAAACACAATGGCTCTGATTGATATTTATCTATGTGAGGGTGACTCTCTAACTACTCAGTTGTAACCTCCTGTCCCTTGGAAGAATTGCAACATTCAGTTCACAAACTAGAAGTAATGGTGTGGGACATGAAAATTGAAAAGGGACATATACCATAGTTAAATCAACCTCTGATGGAAATCAGACATGACATTAATGAAAGTCAGGAACATGGATACCGGAATACAAAGGAGTTTTTGGTCCAAAATACAGAGTACCTTAGAGATCAGCTCAGAGACACTATGAAATGGCTACAACAGCATCACTCAAAACTCTTAAAGATATACATTGGGTTCTGTCCCCCATGGTTGAGATAATCCGCCGGCTGCAGGAAGAAATAACTTCTTGTAGCCTTAAGCTACACAGTGTCTATGAGGAAGTTACTGCAGTAAGACAACCACTCTACATAATTTTACTTCAATCCAATCCACTTTATTTGTATAGCACATCTAAACAACAAAAACGTCTCCAAAGTGCTGTACATAGAATCAACAATAAAACACATTTCCACACATTTCCCCTTAACAATCAGCAATAAATAAAAAGTGTATTACTCTAAAATGATGCTATAAATAAAACAATAAAATCAAACAGATAGTAAAATAAATAAAAGACGTAGTTTGAAGTAGTGAAAGAAACTAGAAAATTTCCTCTGGGGAAATTTTGAAAGGGCCACGGGGGCTACTGCCGGTGTGTGTACACTATGATGAGATTCTTCAGAGATTTCAAACTATGCCCTTTAACCTCAAAATGTGTGTGTGTGTGTGTTTGTGTAATTAATATCACATAAAGTTACTGTGTGTATGCGTGCGTGCACGTGCGTGTGTTTGAAGCATGTGTATGCATGTGTGAGGAGTGTGCGTGTTTCGCGCATGTGTGTGTGTGTATCTGTAACTGTAATCACATCAAAGATCAAAGGCAATCAGAAAAAAACAATGAACAGAATTAACTGACACCTGTTCATGAAAGAGTGACAGCAGCTAGAGGTGGGCTGAATTTCTGGCCTCGAACAGAAAGCATTTTTGGCAAAACCATAATACCTATCAGTGATCCGACTTCACTTTGAGCGTCCTGAGTTCTTCCTGAACGTCTACATATGATTTTTTTTTAAGAAAACCGAAATCTTCCTGCGTTTTTAATATGGGAGCCAATGGGGCTGTTGGTGGTGTTGGTGCCGCATCTGTGCGTCGTACGCCCAAACTATAACTCTGACAGGTTTACCAGAGGATTGTGAGGGAGAAGACAAATTTTCCTACATTTCTATGTATAAATTATTTCTGTAGAGTGGAATTTGCAGCCTGGAGCGCAGTTTTCAAATTTAGTGTTTGACAATTTTTTCTCTCCCGCTACACTCTGCCGATGATGTCACACACTGTGACACGAACATTCCGTGCAATACACACCCATTATAATCTCAGAATTTCTCCAAAAATGATCATGGTCATTGAACAAGGGTTGATAAAAAACTATATGACCTATCGAAACATGGACAAATACAACGATACACAAGACTTGTGTCTACTGTTTAAAGTTTAAATGGAGTCTCTAGGTGAAATTATGACGGAGAAGTAGACGTTTAAAAATCTCCAATTATCGTTCTTTTTCGCTCATTTTTTGTCGGACGTCCCATTCATTTCAATGCAAAATTTTGAGCAGTTTTTCGCGACTTACGTCACGAAAAATTCGTGTTCTGTAGAGAAAAGTAATAGCACACCGATCCCGATCAAACCGCACGTTTTGATATATAATTGCCACTGAGACCATGCAAACCGGCGACTGCCACTGAAACCATGCGAACCGGCGACTGCCACCGAGACCATGCGAACCGGCGACTGCCACCGAGACCATGCGAACCGGCGACTCTGTCGCTGAGAGACCATGTGAACCGGTGACTCTGTCGCTGAGACCATGTGAACCAGTAACTCTGCCGCTGAGACCATGTGAACCAGTAACTTTGTCGCTGAGACCCTGTGAACCACTAACTCTGCCTCTGAGACCATGCGAACCAGTAACTCTGCTGCTGAGACCATGCGAATCGCCGACTGCCACTGAGACCATGCAAACCGGCGACTGCCACTGAGACCATGCAAACCGGCGACTGCCACTGAGACCATGCGAACCTGCGACTGCTACTGAGACCATGCGAACCGGTGACTGCCACCGAGACCATGCGAACCGGCGACTCTGTCGCTGAGAGACCATGTGAACCGGTGACTCTGTCGCTGAGACCATGTGAACCAGTAACTCTGCCGCTGAGACCATGTGAACCAGTAACTTTGTCGCTGAGACCCTGTGAACCATTAACTCTGCCTCTGAGACCATGCGAACCAGTAACTCTGCCGCTGAGACCATGCGAACCGCCGACTGCCACTGAGACCATGCAAACCGGCGACTGCCACTGAGACCATGCGAACCTGCGACTGCTACTGAGACCATGCGAACCGGCGACTGCCACCGAGACCATGCGAACCGGCGACTCTGTCGCTGAGAGACCATGTGAACCGGTGACTCTGTCGCTGAGACCATGTGAACCAGTAACTCTGCCTCTGAGACCATGCGAACCAGTAACTCTGCTGCTGAGACCATGCGAATCGCCGACTGCCACTGAGACCATGCAAACCGGCGACTGTCACTGAGACCAAGCGAACCTGCGACTGCTACTGAGACCATGCGAACCGGCGACTGCCACCGAGACCATGCGAACCGGCGACTCTGTCGCTGAGAGACCATGTGAACCGGTGACTCTGTCGCTGAGACCATGTGAACCAGTAACTCTGCCGCTGAGACCATGTGAACCAGTAACTTTGTCGCTGAGACCCTGTGAACCACTAACTCTGCCTCTGAGACCATGCGAACCAGTAACTCTGCTGCTGAGACCATGCGAATCGCCGACTGCCACTGAGACCATGCAAACCGGCGACTGTCACTGAGACCAAGCGAACCTGCGACTGCTACTGAGACCATGCGAACCGGCGACTGCCACCGAGACCATGCGAACCGGCGACTCTGTCGCTGAGAGACCATGTGAACCGGTGACTCTGTCGCTGAGACCATGTGAACCAGTAACTCTGCCGCTGAGACCATGTGAACCAGTAACTTTGTCGCTGAGACCCTGTGAACCACTAACTCTGCCTCTGAGACCATGCGAACCAGTAACTCTGCCGCTGAGACCATGCGAACCGCCGACTGCCACTGAGACCATGCAAACCGGCGACTGCCACTGAGACCATGCGAACCTGCGACTGCTACTGAGACAATGCGAACCGGTGACTGCCACTGAGACCATGCGAACCGGTGACTGCCACTGAGACCATGCGAACCGGTGACTCTGTCGCTGAGAGACCATGTGAACCGGTGACTCTGTCACTGAGACCATGTGAACCAGTAACTTTGTCGCTGAGACCCTGTGAACCACTAACTCTGCCTCTGAGACCATGCGAACCAGTAACTCTGCTGCTGAGACCATGCGAATCGCCGACTGCCACTGAGACCATGCAAACCGGCGACTGTCACTGAGACCATGCGAACCTGCGACTGCTACTGAGACCATGCGAACCGCCGACTGCCACTGAGACCATGCAAACCGGCGACTGCCACTGAGACCATGCGAACCTGCGACTGCTACTGAGACAATGCGAACCGGCGACTGCCACTGAGACCATGCGAACCGGCGACTCTGTCGCTGAGAGACCATGTGAACCGGTGACTCTGTCGCTGAGACCATGTGAACCAGTAACACTGCCGCTGAGACCATGTGAACCAGTAACTTTGTCGCTGAGACCCTGTGAACCACTAACTCTGCCTCTGAGACCATGCGAACCAGTAACTCTGCTGCTGAGACCATGCGAATCGCCGACTGCCACTGAGACCATGCAAACCGGCGACTGTCACTGAGACCATGCGAACCTGCGACTGCTACTGAGACCATGCGAACCGGCGACTGCCACCGAGACCATGCGAACCGGCGACTCTGTCGCTGAGAGACCATGTGAACCGGTGACTCTGTCGCTGAGACCATGTGAACCAGTAACTCTGCCGCTGAGACCATGTGAACCAGTAACTTTGTCGCTGAGACCCTGTGAACCACTAACTCTGCCTCTGTAACCATGCGAACCAGTAACTCTGCCGCTGAGACCATGCGAACCGCCGACTGCCACTGAGACCATGCGAACCGGCGACTCTGTCGCTGAGAGACCATGTGAACCGGTGACTCTGTCGCTGAGACCATGTGAACCAGTAACTTTGTCGCTGAGACCCTGTGAACCACTAACTCTGCCTCTGAGACCATGCGGACCAGTAACTCTGCTGCTGAGACCATGCGAATCGCCGACTGCCACTGAGACCATGCAAACCGGCGACTGTCACTGAGACCATGCGAACCTGCGACTGCTACTGAGACCATGCGAACCGGCGACTGCCACCGAGACCATGCGAACCGGCGACTCTGTCGCTGAGAGACCATGTGAACCGGTGACTCTGTCGCTGAGACCATGTGAACCAGTAACTTTGTCGCTGAGACCATGTGAACCAGTAACTTTGTCGCTGAGACCCTGTGAACCACTAACTCTGCCTCTGAGACCATGCGAACCAGTAACTCTGCCGCTGAGACCATGCGAACCAGTAACTTTGTCGCTGAGACCCTGTGAACCACTAACTCTGCCTCTGAGACCATGCGAACCAGTAACTCTGCTGCTGAGACCATGCGAATCGCCGACTGCCACTGAGACCATGCAAACCGGCGACTGTCACTGAGACCATGCGAACCTGCGACTGCTACTGAGACCATGCGAACCGGCGACTGCCACCGAGACCATGCGAACCGGCGACTGCCACCGAGACCATGCGAAACGGCGACTCTGTCGCTGAGAGACCATGTGAACCGGTGACTCTGTCGCTGAGACCATGTGAACCAGTAACTCTGCCGCTGAGACCATGTGAACCAGTAACTTTGTCGCTGAGACCCTGTGAACCACTAACTCTGCCTCTGAGACCATGCGAACCGGCGACTGTCACTGAGACCATGCGAACCTGCGACTGCTACTGAGACCATGCGAACCGGCGACTGCCACCGAGACCATGCGAACCGGCGACTGCCACCGAGACCATGCGAACCGGCGACTCTGTCGCTGAGAGACCATGTGAACCGGTGACTCTGTCGCTGAGACCATGTGAACCAGTAACTCTGCCGCTGAGACCATGTGAACCAGTAACTTTGTCGCTGAGACCCTGTGAACCACTAACTCTGCCTCTGAAACCATGCGAACCAGTAACTCTGCCGCTGAGACCATGGGAACCGCCGACTGCCACTGAGACCATGCAAACCGGCGACTGCCACTGAGACCATGCGAACCTGCGACTGCTACTGAGACAATGCGAACCGGCGACTGCCACTGAGACCATGCGAACCGGCGACTCTGTCGCTGAGAGACCATGTGAACCGGTGACTCTGTCGCTGAGACCATGTGAACCAGTAACTCTGCCGCTGAGACCATGTGAACCAGTAACTTTGTCGCTGAGACCCTGTGAACCACTAACTCTGCCTCTGAGACCATGCGAACCAGTAACTCTGCTGCTGAGACCATGCGAATCGCCGACTGCCACTGAGACCATGCAAACCGGCGACTGTCACTGAGACCATGCGAACCTGCGACTGCTACTGAGACCATGCGAACCGGCGACTGCCACCGAGACCATGCGAACCGGCGACTCTGTCGCTGAGAGACCATGTGAACCGGTGACTCTGTCGCTGAGACCATGTGAACCAGTAACTCTGCCGCTGAGACCATGTGAACCAGTAACTTTGTCGCTGAGACCCTGTGAACCACTAACTCTGCCTCTGAGACCATGCGAACCAGTAACTCTGCCGCTGAGACCATGCGAACCGCCGACTGCCACTGAGACCATGCAAACCGGCGACTGCCACTGAGACCATGCGAAGCGGCGACTGCCACCGAGACCATGCGAACCGGCGACTCTGTCGCTGAGAGACCATGTGAACCGGCGACTCTGTCGCTGAGAGACCATCAGAACCGGTGACTCTGTCGCTGAGACCATGTGAACCAGTAACTTTGTCGCTGAGACCCTGTGAACCACTAACTCTGCCTCTGAGACCATGCGAACCAGTAACTCTGCTGCTGAGACCATGCGAATCGCCGACTGCCACTGAGACCATGCAAACCGGCGACTGTCACTGAGACCATGCGAACCTGCGACTGCTACTGAGACCATGCGAACCGGCGACTGCCACCGAGACCATGCGAACCGGCGACTCTGTCGCTGAGAGACCATGTGAACCGGTGACTCTGTCGCTGAGACCATGTGAACCAGTAACTCTGCCGCTGAGACCATGTGAACCAGTAACTTTGTCGCTGAGACCCTGTGAACCACTAACTCTGCCTCTGAGACCATGCGAACCAGTAACTCTGCCGCTGAGACCATGCGAACCGCCGACTGCCACTGAGACCATGCAAACCGGCGACTGCCACTGAGACCATGCGAACCTGCGACTGCTACTGAGACAATGCGAACCGGCGACTGCCACTGAGACCATGCGAACCGGCGACTCTGTCGCTGAGAGACCATGTGAACCGGTGACTCTGTCGCTGAGACCATGTGAACCAGTAACTCTGCCGCTGAGACCACGTGAACCAGTAACTTTGTCGCTGAGACCCTGTGAACCACTAACTCTGCCTCTGAGACCATGCGAACCAGTAACTCTGCTGCTGAGACCATGCGAATCGCCGACTGCCACTGAGACCATGCAAACCGGCGACTGTCACTGAGACCATGCGAACCTGCGACTGCTACTGAGACCATGCGAACCGGCGACTGCCACCGAGACCATGCGAACCGGCGACTCTGTCGCTGAGAGACCATGTGAACCGGTGACTCTGTCGCTGAGACCATGTGAACCAGTAACTCTGCCGCTGAGACCATGTGAACCAGTAACTTTGTCGCTGAGACCCTGTGAACCACTAACTCTGCCTCTGAGACCATGCGAACCAGTAACTCTGCCGCTGAGACCATGCGAACCGCCGACTGCAACTGAGACCATGCGAACCGGCGACTCTGTCGCTGAGAGACCATGTGAACCGGTGACTCTGTCGCTGAGACCATGTGAACCAGAAACTTTGTCGCTGAGACCCTGTGAACCACTAACTCTGCCTCTGAGACCATGCGGACCAGTAACTCTGCTGCTGAGACCATGCGAATCGCCGACTGCCACTGAGACCATGCAAACCGGCGACTGTCACTGAGACCATGCGAACCTGCGACTGCTACTGAGACCATGCGAACCGGCGACTGCCACCGAGACCATGCGAACCGGCGACTCTGTCGCTGAGAGACCATGTGAACCGGTGACTCTGTCGCTGAGACCATGTGAACCAGTAACTCTGCCGCTGAGACCATGTGAACCAGTAACTTTGTCGCTGAGACCCTGTGAACCACTAACTCTGCCTCTGAGACCATGCGAACCAGTAACTCTGCTGCTGAGACCATGCGAATCGCCGACTGCCACTGAGACCATGCAAACCGGCGACTGTCACTGAGACCATGCGAACCTGCGACTGCTACTGAGACCATGCGAACCGGCGACTGCCACCGAGACCATGCGAACCGGCGACTGCCACCGAGACCATGCGAACCGGCGACTGCCACCGAGACCATGCGAACCGGCGACTCTGTCGCTGAGAGACCATGTGAACCGGTGACTCTGTCGCTGAGACCATGTGAACCAGTAACTCTGCCGCTGAGACCATGTGAACCAGTTACTTTGTCGCTGAGACCCTGTGAACCACTAACTCTGCCTCTGAGACCATGCGAACCGGCGACTGTCACTGAGACCATGCGAACCTGCGACTGCTACTGAGACCATGCGAACCGGCGACTGCCACCGAGACCATGCGAACCGGCGACTCTGTCGCTGAGAGACCATGTGAACCGGTGACTCTGTCGCTGAGACCATGTGAACCAGTAACTCTGCCGCTGAGACCATGTGAACCAGTAACTTTGTCGCTGAGACCCTGTGAACCACTAACTCTGCCTCTGAAACCATGCGAACCAGTAACTCTGCCGCTGAGACCATGCGAACCGCCGACTGCCACTGAGACCATGCAAACCGGCGACTGCCACTGAGACCATGCGAACCTGCGACTGCTACTGAGACAATGCGAACCGGTGACTGCCACTGAGACCATGCGAACCGGCGACTCTGTCGCTGAGAGACCATGTGAACCGGTGACTCTGTCGCTGAGACCATGTGAACCAGTAACTCTGCCGCTGAGACCATGTGAACCAGTAACTTTGTCGCTGAGACCCTGTGAACCACTAACTCTGCCTCTGAGACCATGCGAACAGTAACTCTGCCGCTGAGACCATGCGAACCGGCGACTGCCACTGAGCCCATGCGAACCGGCGACTGCCACTGAGACCATGCGAACCTGCGACTGCTACTGAGACCATGCGAGCCGGCGACTGCCACCGAGACCATGCGAACCGGCGACTCTGTCGCTGAGAGACCATGTGAACCGGTGACTGTCGCTGAGACCATGTGAACCAGTAACTCTGCCGCTGAGACCATGTGAACCGGTAACTTTGTCGCTGAGACCCTGTGAACCACTAACTCTGCCTCTGAGACCATGCAAACCAGTAACTCTGCCGCTGAGACCATGTGAACCAGTAACTTTGTCGCTGAGACCCTGTGAACCACTAACTCTGCCTCTGAGACCATGCGAACCAGTAACTCTGCTGCTGAGACCATGCAAATCGCCGACTGCCACTGAGACCATGCAAACCGGCGACTGCCACTGAGACCATGCGAACCTGCGACTGCTACTGAGACCATGCGAACCGGCGACTGCCACCGAGACCATGTGAACCGGTGACTCTGTCGCTGAGACCATGTGAACCAGTAACTCTGCCGCTGAGACCATGTGAACCAGTAACTTTGTCGCTGAGACCCTGTGAACCATTAACTCTGCCTCTGAGACCATGCGAACCAGTAACTCTGCCGCTGAGACCATGCGAACCGCCGACTGCCACTGAGACCATGCAAACCGGCGACTGCCACTGAGACCATGCGAACCTGCGACTGCTACTGAGACCATGCGAACCGGCGACTGCCACCGAGACCATGCGAACCGGCGACTCTGTCGCTGAGAGACCATGTGAACCGGTGACTCTGTCGCTGAGACCATGTGAACCAGTAACTCTGCCGCTGAGACCATGTGAACCAGTAACTTTGTCGCTGAGACCCTGTGAACCATTAACTCTGCCTCTGAGACCATGTGAACCAGTAACTTTGTCGCTGAGACCCTGTGAACCACTAACTCTGCCTCTGAGACCATGCAAACCAGTAACTCTGCCGCTGAAACCATGCGAACCAGTAACTCTGCCGCTGAGACCATGCGAACCGCCGACTGCCACTGAGACCATGCAAACCGCCGACTGCCACTGAGACCATGCAAACCGGCGACTTCCACTGAGACCATGCGAACCTGCGACTGCTACTGAGACCATGCGAACCGGCGACTGCCACCGAGACCATGCGAACCGGCGACTCTGTCGCTGAGAGACCATGTGAACCGGTGACTGCCGCTGAGACCATGTGAACCAGTAACTTTGTCGCTGAGACCCTGTGAACCACTAACTCTGCCTCTGAGACCATGCAAACCAGTAACTCTGCCGCTGAAACCATGCGAACCGCCGACTGCCACTGAGACCATGCAAACCGGCGACTGTCACTGAGACCATGCGAACCTGCGACTGCTACTGAGACCATGCGAACCGGCGACTGCCACCGAGACCATCCGAACCGGCGACTCTGTCGCTGAGAGACCATGTGAACCGGTGACTCTGTTGCTGAGACCATGTGAACCAGTAACTCTGCCGCTGAGACCATGTGAACCAGTAACTTTGTCGCTATGAAATCTTCCTCCAGAAAATGCTAACTACAGACGCTGGAGTGTTTTTAATTTCACCGCCGTTATAACCGGAGCTCTACTGAGAGCACAACACTCAGTACAGTACAGCGGCATCAATCCACCGCAGAGACAGACAGGCAGTGAGACAGGTCAAGTGAAGTCAGCAGGTATTAAGTCATCAACTATGTCCATACTCCAAAACAAACCGTATACACAAACACAATAATTGAAACGCAGCTGTCCGACTCTGTCCCTCTGTGAGCCTCTTATTAAACACACCTTTCACCTCAAACAGCAGCCCTCATAAATACCCTCACCACTCTGAGCCTAAACATGAACATATCTGCAGCTCAGGATTGGTCTGAAATGACTGTCAAAAATGAAAAAGTAACCACAATAATATTAAAAAAAACACCTGTCTTAAAACCCAAATAATTCCACATCAACATCATTTAATTCCTTGGCCAGAGGAGCTCATCACAGCTGATGCAAACCTCTAAAGAAATGATTATTTTTTACTTATTATTTCTTACCGTGACTCCACGTTCTACACGTCAGTCAGTCGGGTTATCCTAAATTCCGCGACCTCCCTCACCACATCTTGCAGGCTATATTCTTGTGATGTGTGCAGTTTAGCATGCGCTATTCCTTTACTTGGCCTAACTGCTTCAAATGCGTCTCCATGTGTAGTGGCAGATTTTTAAAATAAAAAAAAGCAGCTTCTGCTCAACAGAAGTATTGACAGTAGCTAGCTAAAAAAAAAATCATGTTGTCACCCAGACTTCTAAGACATGTTTTGCATCACACTCTTTTGTCCACAAGAAAACGTGTTCTTTCAACCTAGCCAGCCATTTGATGTCATTGTTAGCTAACGCTAATGTTAGCTAGTAATTAGCTATTACCGTTAGCATGGAGCGACATAAACTAAAACGTTTTCGTCTGATAACTATTGAAAAGTGAAACATTGTTCGCATCTTCTCCATCATATTCCTGTCTCACGTTTAGCGTTTATTTATTATATTTTACGTTAAACCACCGTCGATTACTGACGTTAGTTAGCTTGACCTAGTTACCTGCTGTTGACAGGACGCTCCGGTGTCTCCGCTCGGTCATCCTTCAGCTCGGACATCCTTCAGGGACAGCATGTCCTCTTCCCGGCACAGTACTCCAAATGTGCGAACATTTGTTACACATGCTTCACCACGCATGGTATGGTCCAGGTCAGCCTCCTGACAGCAGATTCAGACTCAGGACACAACGACACCAGGTGCTGCTGAGCTCCGCCCCCCAGACGAGCTCCGGCTCCACATCCTCCTCTCTCCGGACCACCGCTCCAGTCTCTGATCAGAAAGTCGTCCAATGTTTGTGGGCTGTCTGAGAAGACTGACATAAATTAAGACGACCGCCATCCTCTGCTTCAGAGAGACAGCCTGCACCGCTGGACTGCAGGTCTCTGCTCGGTGTCACGGCAAACCCATGGATCTTGACCATGGAACACTTGAACTACTGTATGATCATTTAGAAACAAGAAACAGCATTTTTTTAACCTTTTCATTATCAGTGATGAAGCGTAGAGTTGTGGTCGTGAACGTCATGAAACAACCGTTGTTGTTGTTTAATTGATGCCGCCGCTACCAGCTGTCAGCAGTAAACTGAAAAGGCACCCACGTGGAGGGCTGGAAAATGACCAATCATAAGAGGCCTGGGGTCAGCCTTGGCCCCGCCCCCAATGTGTAAAGAGTCCTCGCTCCGCGGGAGCAGAGCTCCTTCACTCAGTTGCTGAATATGTGCGCGAAGATCAAACAATAGCTGTGTCCCAATGTCAAGGATCCTTCCTTGGTAGGATCCTTCCTTCAGAGTCGGGTCCTCCGGAGGCGAGGCCAGAGTCCTTCCTTTCACTGGTGCAACGCATAAATTGGACAGCCTTCGGAGTGTGCAGCTGTGCGTCATTGCATAATTGGACGTCCTGCTTAAATTCAGCGCCGCTCTCGGCCTCTAGTATCTGTTCTTATCAGTTGAATAAAAATAAATAAATACATAAATAAATTCAGCGCCGTAATTTCAAAATCAGTTCACGACATGGATGTGTCTTTGGCATCAGCACTCTGACACATATTTGTAAAAATGGAAGAAGATGCTTTAAGGTTGAATCTCCACGATTTATCAAGTAAAAGCCACAAAGTGGATTAAACTTGAATATTTAATTGATCCTGGCTGAATTTGGCCGCTACTTAGTTTCATAAAAGCAGCGGAGCATAATTCATCATGGAAATATATTCTGTGATTTTTTATTTTTTATTTTACAGTACAGTACAATAGCAGTTATTTATAAATAACAATAACGGATAATAGCGGACTTTCGGTCCCTGTAAACACAATAAAGAAACGTATAACTTTCTGAATGGCATAGTTGCACATAGTACATCATCATGGACGCATATAAATTAATTAACAATAACTTTAGCGACTGAGACGGCATTAATTAACTTAATCGGCAATGTATCAAGATGACGTTTATTATCTTTAGCTTAATATTCTGGCATTTGTTTATGTATATGTTTTTGCTTGACTTTGAACACACGTTTTGTAAGTTATGTGACAACATTCAGTATAAACTGAAAATACTTATATATTTAAATGCATATTGCGCCGCCGGCGTCGCTGTTTCTACGCTCGCCATTTTTAAATCTCCCGGTAGACCGGTGTGCGCAATGCTTTATGGGTAATGGGAGCGCACGGAGGATACACACATGCATCCTTGGAATTTGGGCAGAAGAAGGACCCTGTCCTCCGGAGCATCCTCGACATTGGGACAGTCCTTCGGCGGATGTCGATGACGTGGCATCCTTCAAATCCAGCCGTTTGAGCATCCTTCCTTGACATTGGGACACAGCCTAGACTCAAATATGACGCTATAGTCCACCTCTGCCTGCTCACTGTGGCAGAACTATCTCCACCAGCAGTTCATTTCAGTTGATTGCTCTGCTGTGATTGGTCAACTCCACCTGGTTGCTTAGCTACCAAAGCCTCCCCCTACCCCCCGCCCCCCCCCCCCCCCCCCTCCAAGACAGACATTCTAATTTAAAGGACATGGCGTTTTTTCATAAAGCATGATACCTTATAACTTGACCATACATTGTCCAATCTGCCTCAAACTTGTCATGCATGATGATGGTTCATCACTGACCAGTTCTACATAAAAATATTTAATAAATTCCCGCCCTTTTTGATTAGCCACGCCCCCATTCATAACTAATAAACTGTTTGGCCTAGAAACTTGTATAAGGTGTCAGATTACTCGGCATAGAGTTCCTGTTTAATAGGTGGTTGATTACCCCGCCCCTTTTGATTAGCCACGCCCCCTTTTACTAACTAATGAACCGTTTGTCCTAGAAACTTGTATGAGGTGTCTGTGAACTCAGGACAGAGGCCCTGTTTAACTGCTGATTTAATCAACGAGAATCAAGGGCCAGAGGCGAGCACACAATCAAAATTTCTTTAGAAATTTTCTAGTTTAAGAGCTACTATCTAGACATTTTCCATGGTTTTCTTGATAATAACCAAAATCATTATCAAACCATGGAAAATGGCTAGATATCAGCTTTTGTTGTCCTGGATTTTTGCAGCTAAAACTATATGAGTTTTGTTGAAGCTGGTACTCCCTCACTGCTTTACCAATGTTTTAATATGATGAAATTACATTATTGGAACAAGAAATCTGATCTGCATCTCAGTGTGATGCCACAAATGTAAAAATACTGACATTGAGAGTATTTTATAAATCGTGATATGAACTTAAAGAGGCAGTTTAATTCAAAATCAAAAACACACATTTTTCTTCTTACCCATGGTGCCATTTCAATCTGCTAAGTTACACAGTGCTGGAGATATGGCTGTAGAAATGTCTGCCTTCTCTCAAATATAATGGAACTAGATGGCATTTCTCTTGTGGTCCTAAAACCACTAAAAAACACATTTAAAAACCTCAACAGCAACTTCTTACCTTATTCTGAACAGGTTCATGTAAGAACTATTTTCTTCATATCGTATAATTCTTTCTTTCTCAAACATAACACTTCTTCTGCGAAATAGTAGACGTTTGCAGATTGATTGACTTAACTTTTTTTAATCTTTAGAATCTGCATCCTATTTGTGAGGTAGCTGGTAGACTTGATATAGTTACAAGAGGGTGTGCCGTGTACGAATGTGTGCACGTCTTTTTATTCATGATTATTGGTTGGAATCTGCTGACCTTCAATTGTTAATCAAAGTGAATAAGATTCTACAAATAGATACTACAAAAACATCAACATCATTATTATATATATATATATATATATATATATATATATATATATATATATATATAATAATGATGTTGATGTTTTTGTAGTTATTTATTTATTTCATTATTTTCTTCTGTTTTTGTGTGTATAAATAGTGGAAAAATGGTACATTTCCATAAAAACCTATGCCCTATGTCTTGTTTGTATTTTGAGTTCCTGACAGCTTTATACTTTACTAATTTAAACAAAATGAAAAGTCTGACTGATAGCCAAGTTCGTGTTGAGAAAAAGGAGCCATGCATGTGATGTAAGGACAGACTGAAAGATGCTAAACAGAGACAGAAATGAATGGATAGGAAGTAGACAAATTTGAACCAAAATCTACTGGGCTTCAGAGGTTTAATGGCAACTTTCAAATGTGCAGCTCAAAAGAATCATACACTAACCTTACTAAGCATGTCTTTCCATTGTGCAGTTCCCTTTCTCTACCAAAGTGGTGAATGGCCTGCCGATTTTTACGCCACTGCCAACCATTTACCTGCATTTAGCGGGTGGCAGGTGCTAATTATAGATCCCCCCACATAATGATGTCTGGGTCGCCTTATTTCTTATCATCCTTATGGGGACGGGACTGCTGAGGTTAATTCAATGTTTGCTCGGTGATCCTGTGACGTTTGGATAACTGATAGATAAAAGCTGTGCTTCTTCTGTGGAGGGAAAATATTCAGAGCCAGCAGGAACAAATTAAGTGAATGGTTTTATGGAAATTTATATGGTTCCATAACCTTGTCACTGAACAAGGTCAGCCATTACCACTGTGTTACACCAACACGTGCATTTGCACAAATCTGCAATCTCTTTCCCTTCTCACACACATGTACAAACACGCACTAATGCATTTTTATATGCAAATACACGCCAAACACAAACATCGATGCTGCTATAACTCCTGTACATACATCCATGCACAAACTTGCAGTGACAGAAAACCACACACACTCTTCAGTTTCTGTGTTAAACCTCCTCAGTCGAATCGTCCGCCTCCTCCACTCTGAACAGCCTGCAGGGGAAGACAGAAAGATTGCAGAGCCCCCGCTCAGGTCTGATGAATAGAGTTCTCTGAGCATCATCTTTACCTTCGACCTCTGCTAAAGAGCTCTCACAAGGTCTCTTGTCTTTGTCTAGGTGTCTAAATCGTACATGTGCATGTGCATGTGTATGTACATGTGCGTCTCTCTTTTCTGTCTGCAAAGCAATCTCATGTATACACAACCGGCAACCTTCTGTCCAATTATGTCTCTCCCTGTTAACTGAGTATCATTCCAGTAGATGTTTTCTCCTTCTCTCTGCTTTGCATATAAATTGCTAAACATGGTTTCATGATGTCTGTCAAGGCAAAGTACCCAGACGCTGGAAACAGACACCTACAATGGAGCAACAGAGCATAAAAAGACTACAACAAGACGAAGAATAAACACACACATGCAACTACTGCTGTTTGTGTGTAAAGCTGCAGCAGAGTCTGTGATTCCTTACAAAGTGTAACAAATCTGAGTGACATGTTTACAACCTGTGATCGGCAGTCTGCCATGCGTGTCAATACGGCACTCAAATGATCAGCAGTTCACCTCTCCACTGAGTTGTGTGGGATAATAACAGAAGTCAAACTTTCAACAAGGGGAATAACAATAGAAGCTTAATAAAGATTAAGAAGGTGGAAATTACTGTGATTACAAGAGAGAGTGACGCAACATGAGTGCTTTCATCAGTGAAATACTGGCTTGTAGGAGAAAAGGTCACCATCTGTGTTGTGGTACAGTGTCTGTGAGTGTGGAATGTGCTAAAAACAACAAGCAAGTGTTAAGCCTGTGGGTACTTTGGAGCAGAAAGACAGGAGATCACATGACAAGAAATAATTGTAGTGTTTAAATTCCACCTTTTGATTCTGATTGTTCCATATTTTATCATTTTAGCTAAGAATCAATTTAACTTTCCCCTCTGCAGTTTATAAATGATTAAGGTACTTTACCTCTGGATGAATACTTTTGACTATTGATTATTGATTCACTCAAAACCAGCACTCTGGGACAGGGCAGATAAGGCCAAATGAGGTTTGTTTGTCTCGGTGCAAGGTCAGCAATGATCAACATAAAAGGTAACAGGCAAAAAACAAAAACTAAATCATGGAGAAAAGATGAGCAGAAAGGTAGGGCTGGCTTGAATCCTGCTCCCCAGGAACAGAAGACTGGTAATCTGGCAGGGGAAAGAGGCCGATATATTGCTGTATTTATGGCATATTATTCAGACCATAATTATAAGCAGACAAGTGGCACAAACTTATATTTTTTAATCCTAAAAGTTATCTGACCATATTAAATATTGTTCCATTTCAGACTGCATTAAAGAAGTGAACATAGCCTCCAAGTCCGAAAGTGAAGCCAATGTATTAGTGCCTTATAACTGCCTTCTTACTAAAGGCCAGCAGAGGGCGCCTACACTTGTTGCAACAAAAAAAAAGTCTGTCAATCAGGACAGAGGCGTAGTTATGCATATCCATGGAACTGTTTAAATTTAAATTGCCATAAAGTTGTTTTTTGGATGTTGTCTGTGTATTTGTTTTCGAACTTTACCTTCTAACAGTTTGTTTTCAATTCATTAAAGTTAATTAGAACATCTTTGTAGCCTTAAATATCTTGTTCAGCCTTCAGTTGTACCAAAAGACACTTTGAGTCTGCTACTTATTTTTGTTTGGTCAACACATTTTTTAAGCCTCTCAAGGGCCTTTTTTAAGGGCGGCTGTGGCTCAGTTGGTAGAATGGTCGCATACGGGTTGGTAGGTTGCTGGTTCGATCCCGGACCATTGCAGCCTACATGTCAAAGTATCCTTCACCAAGATACTGAACCCCAAATTGCTCCCGATGCTGTGTTCATCGGTGTGTGAATGAATTCCCAATGGAGGCAGGTGGCACCAGTGTACCCTGGTAGCCTTGGGCACCAGTATGAATGCGTGTGTGAATGGGTGAATGAGCGCAGTCTGTAGCGTCAAGCGCTTTGGATAGAAGCTCTATATAAGTGCAGTCCATTTACCATTTGCTAACCAAGCTAGCCATCTCAGCTAGCTTAGGCCGCTTCAGCCCAGATTCTGTCCAAATCAACCTTCTGGTAGTGATGGGTCGGATCGTGCCGATGCTTCGGAGCGCGTGTCGAGAAATCCAGAGAGTCTTTGGTGGAGCGCGTATCAACGCTTGTGTTGTTTAGGGCGAGTGACGTCATTGATGACGTTCGAAGCCTCGGTGGTTCAGGAAATGGTTCGACTTGTGCACCCCTGCCTCTTCAGTCCCATGCGAACAAGTTTTTTCGAAAGCTGGAGAGGTTGTCTCCAAAAAAAGAAACAGACTGAGTCCAAGCACCGTGGAGAAATTGTTGTTTTTAAACTGCAGTCAATAAAGTCACAAGCACAATTGATGTCCCATCTCTGCCCCATGCTTTGAAAACACTGTAACACTTTTAACAAACATCTCATGTCCTATTGGATTTATTTTATCACTGACTGAAATAATGCTGGTAAAGTAAATAATAATGATTACTATATATTATTAATAATTACTAATACACTGCTATTAGCATTACCCACATGTTAATCAAAACAAGAGATACATAAATGAACCACACAAAATCAAATTAAGGTGTTTTTATTTCTGTTGGCAGTGATTATTCCCATGCACCAAGAGGCCTCACAAACAGCTGAAAGGTCAATGACGATTTGGACCAGCAGGGGGTTTGTGAGCACATGAAGCCTCAAGATATGAACCTTTTCTCGAACCAGTTGGCTGGAAAGGTTCAAGGCTTCATGAGGCTTCATCTACCCATCACTACCTTCTGGCTCAAAAAAAAAGATGGTTAGAGCTAAAACTCTAAACTGGTAGCTTCCAACCTGTATTCCACGGGCAGATGGGTGACGTCTCAATGGCTACTTCTGTTATATAGTCTTTGTTTTAATCTTATAGCACACTACATGATCAGAAGTGTGCACTCATACAGCATTACAGCAGTAGATTAATGCCCTATGGCAACAGCCTTGACTTTTTTTTATTTTATTTCAGACTTTCCAAAATATTTCAGTACCTGACTGAAAGCATTTACTCCCATTCAGCCACTAGAGTATTGACCATGAGAAACAGCCTCAGGCCATATCGCATCCTTTAATCGACATGTTTCCATCTTCATTAATAGAAGGACAACCAATCTATCATAATATCCATCATCTTGATCACCTGTCAAATACAAGGTACAAGGTCTTTGAACATAATCACATAAAAAAAAACTTATTCTAAATTGGTGAATTATAGCACACCTACTTTAGACAGTTGTGTTGATTAAGTGTGTGGCAGATCATCCTGCCATAATAAAAAATACCATCATTAACCAAGTATGCAGTTAAGAGTAGCCTGGTATCTGCTAACTATAACCTGGTGGGTGCACACACTAGAGTTACAGTTATAAATAGCGGCTCATTAACATTAATTTACACAGTTTATGTACATTTGTAGGTGTTTGTTATGCATTATTTTCTTACCACCTGCAGTACTTCCTGGTTGGTGAAAGGACCCTGTAGAATATGCATCACCATGTTGATTTAAACCTGAAATAATTGAGTGATTATGACCCATGTGTTTTGTATACATTTAAACATGAATTTATTATTTAATTGCCTGGAATGGTCTGTTCCAGAGGGAGGAGCTTAGGCTTTATATTGGTAGTATTTTGCTCACTTATGGTAGTCGCTGAGGACTGCTTATTCGTGCTGCATCTTGTCATTATCTTTGTTAGGCATTTTTTTTTGTTTTCCCTTACAAATTGTTTTTTGGGGGTATTTTTCCAGTCTGCCAAACGGCAACCTACCCTCACTCTGAGTCAGAGTGTGACAAAGTGCAATGGAAGTTTGTGTAGTTGTGCTACTGGAACATATTGTATTTATTGTACTTGAATTGTGTTTCTATTAGAAACCATTCAAAAGTAATTCAGCCTGAAACTACAACAACACAATGTAGAGGCTGAAAACATAAACCTTATTGTAGTTGTCGTGTAAATTTACTACCTCTCTGAGTGAGAAAGTGGATTAAAGATCAAGTCGAAGTTCCTTTTCGTTTTCTTTATTATCACACATCAGAATACACTGCCTAGGTACAGCGGAGGAGAACTTTGTTATTTTCAAGGCTGCTGAAAAAAGGTGGCCCCGAGTCCAATGAAGCCTGCGTTCTCTCTGACTTTTCTGCATGTGTGTAATAATATTTAAACAATTCTGTTTGTAACGTCCCACACCCAACGCATGGGCACGTTTTCCCGGGAACAAGCACGCTGCTAAGTCTACTTTTTAACCTTAAAAGGATACAACCTACTGTTTATATTCAAATTCCAAACGCACTATGGTCTGACAAATCCCAGATCCTACAGTACATTATTCTGGTTTAAACCAGTTTTTACAGTTCTGTTCTGAACAAAAGGTCCGACTGGGGCCCTTTAGTAAATCAGAACACTTATATTAAAAGTAACACAAAATATACTACATAGTCAACACAGAAACACTTATCAATACCACTCTCACGTCTGTCCATGAAATAAGAGTTAGCTGGAGCCATGAGATTGTTAGCTTAGTTCAGCCTAAAGATTAAAGAAAGAAGAAAACAGCTGTAAGAGAAGTAACCTTCAGTTTAGGTACACCTGAGGGTACTGAGCAAAGACAGTTTAATGTTTCATAGCTACATCTGACAAACTGACATCACTATTGTTGACACCACATCTCTTCAAATGTTCTGAGTAAAAATTCTAATTAAATACTTCAGTGCCAATATAGGCTTCCTTAAATAAGCAGATGTTTATGAAAAGAGAATTAGTGGTGAAAATGTGTGCATCTCAGACCAGGCTTACATAGATTTCCAGAGTTAGCTGCAATTGATATGATACGGAGAAGATTAAATATAAGATGAATATTGTTTTTAGGTTGTTTGCCCATTTCACTGTTATTATTTTTACAGACCGCAAAGCGTTCTGTAGATGTCAATCAAGGCAACAATCCCCAACATAACTTTAAATTATTTATCAGTTTTATTTATATCCGAGCCGACATGACTTAATGATCATTTATTTTTTATATTGAATTGTGAAGCACTTGTAAATTCTGTTTCAATATGAGCACTCTAAATCATTGATCATCCTTCAGACTTTCAATAACGATGGTATTACCGCGACGATGGTTTACAGGTCTAATGAGTGCTGCAGCAAGCAAGTTTCAGAAGAATTACACATTCAAGTACATTTCTACATTCATTTCTGGCTACCTGTGGAAATGGAAATGAGGCAAATTCAGCTTACTGAGATTTATAAAACAGAACCAAGCATAGAAGCTGCTACCGCTGCTGAAAATAAATCATATACATATTTCTCTCTTTGTGCCTCCACACTCTTTGGACTTTTATGCATGTGGCCCCTCTGGTGTTTGTACTTTTCCGGTGATTCTGTGTATGTTTAATGTGTCTCGAGGTCACTTCCCGTGATGTCTGTTCATCTTTTTCTAGTATGTGACCCTACAGTACCATTAATGTTTGCCTGTCATTCTGTTACATTCCTAACAAGCTGCTTTTTAATATTATTTTTGATGCCAGATGACAGTAAATTGCTAACCGTTTAATACTTCTTTCACAAATCAAATTGCAGGCCATTTTATAACAACACATAAGTGGTGAACACACACGCACACACAATTAAGTGTTCACTCCAAAAAGACAAAATCTTAAGTGCTTCTTCAGTCAAAAAAGGCTTCACACAGACATGTGCACAAACATAAGACTTCAATAATTAAGTGGTTGATCACAGAAAGTTGAAAGAATAATCTCTCTGCTATTTACTGTTCAAATCATTGTGAACATAAAAGCCAGTGCTGACACACACACACACACACACACACACACACACAGGGAGAGAGAGAATAATGTTTTCTTGTTTTTCCTTTTTTTGTTGCTGTTTTTTATTCCGACTCATGAAGAATTCTGTCAGAAGTTGTCTTTGAAGAGTTTGGCTCAGTACCATGCTCTCTTGCCCTGTTTTTTGTCGGTATTTTTCTTTCTAAATGTTAATTTGATGCGTGTGTGTGTGTGTGTGTGTGTGTGTGTGTGTGTGTGTGTGTGTGTTTGCGGTTTGTGGAGTCCTCAGGGTGGTGTTTACAAATAAAGCCTGAAGCTGCCTGACAACAGTCATCATGATGTTCCAGCACTAATTAACTAATTAAAGCATGAACAGAGAAAAACAAAAATGTGGTGAGCTGACGCACTGCGAGACAAACGGACAGTGAGTTGTCGTCTGTAGCAAACTGAACGTATCCAGAGTAAACTCAAAGACAGACGGACGGACGTGGATCCACTTCACTAGAATAGAAAATGAAATTAAGCGCTTGTGCTATCTCTCATGGCTGGAAATGTTACATGATTTTGCAAACAGCTGTGTCCTTGTGCCATTTTTTGTTCTCTAACTCTTGTTTAATGAGTATTTGTAAAAAAATAAAAAAATAAATAACAATAATAAAAAATAAAAAAAAGTTTTAAAAAAAAAGCCCCTTTCATTGTGCTTCCTGAAAAATGTTTAGATATTTTTGAGTGTTAATTTCAGGGACAGTTACATAAATGTACCCAATTAAATGACTATCCTTGGCCATCAAATAAACCTTCATCTATCCACAGAGGGGAGCGAGATGAGCAATATAATTTCAAAAGAATGTGATTGAGGTCTAATTGATAAATTGAACCCTTATCCTGCTTCTCCTCCCGATCCAACAATGCAGTTGCCTTCACACGCAAAGTTTTCCTTAAAGATAAAAAAGATGTCTATATGTCTGTATCATGCTTTTGAGGGATTCCAGTTACATCTTAACAATCTGATTTTTCCTAACGAAACCACAATTGTATATTGTTCAGTGGGTGCAGGAAGTATTACCACATTGTAAAAATGATTCGTATAATCAGGAAAGTAAAGAAGTCTCAATGCAGAACAATGCCCCCCTGTCTATTGTCTATTCTATATATAGATTATTACTCTTGCATTAATGTCAAAGCAGGATTTTATTGTTTTAGTTGGTGGAGGTGGAGCTATTTTCTATAGTAGTGCAACTGCTGATCATTTTGAATTATATTAACTATGAATTAATCTGCTGATTATTTTTCAATGAATCCATAGATTGTAGAAATGTCTCCCAACTTACCCAGAGCTCAAAGTCAAATCTTCACAATGTTGTTTTGTCCAACCAACATTCTAAACCTCATTAATTATTAAAAATATTAATAATGAATCGGAAAAGCAGTAAATCTTCACATTTGAGAAGCTGAGAGGATGAAATGTCTTTCAGATTTTGATTTTCATGGTGTAATTTATAGTCAAGCATCATACTTTTATAAGCTCTTCATATTTTTGCTAGTAGCTCAAGCATTCAATCAATTGGAATGGAGCAAAATGTACAATATTTCCAAATATAGCAGAGTAAAAGAAGGAAGTCGCATGAGAAGAAAAGATTCAAGTAGTTCTAGTATCAAGTAAGTAAATGTACTTTCTTACATTCCACCACTAATGTTGTTCATTTGTAGCTAAAGACGCTCTAACTGCAGTTTTGCTAAAACTTGTACCATACTCTCCAACACTTTGGGCACCATGTACAGTTTAGCGGGCATACCACCCACTAGAGTCATGTATTTTTAGGAGGAATGTTAGTGTGAGGAAATTTTCCCACTGCTTTGTAAAGTCATGGCAACAGTAAATCACCTACTTTAATGCTAAATATTATTAAGCCTACTTTTCTTGGTAATAAACTTGCAATTTTTTTATTTTTTTCATATTGCGGCTCAGGGTCGCAGAGGGTTCCTCCTCCTCTTCTCTCAGGGGGACCTCACAGAGGGTGAAAATTAAAAATACAGGTGTAGATAATACATCCATTATGCACAGCATTTTATATTTTACAACTGAGGCATGTGGAGGTGGTTGAGAAACAACAAATGTATGCAATGTTTATCATTGATTTGCATAAAGTACAAAGCAAAAAAACTATTCGAGTGGGCAGCGGAAATAATAAGTGTTAATAAGAATGGATTTTTACAGAAACAACAATTTGCAACAATAAGTATAAAGAATGTAGTTGGGTAAAGTCTGTTATATGTATAAACAATCCTACATCTGCTGTATTGGACCCATTTACAAGTTAGGACATATTATTCCTCCTGTCACACACTAACAGTAAATCATAATCATATCATCATGATCATAACTTATGTCAAGGAAGTGACAGGCATTATAACTCTTTACTAACAGTAAGACAGTAAGTTATATCATTAAAAAACTTTTTTTGAAAATTAAATAAAACTGAGGAGGTGCCACATGCAACCACACATTTTTGGAGCAGCCTATTTGAGAGTAGGGCTGGGCGATATGGGCCAACGTCATATCCCGATACATTTAGGCTGAATATCGATATACGATGTATATCCCAATATTTTTGTCGCAAAGTGAGAGCAAATGTTCAGTCAAAGTCAAAGCCAAAGCCAAATATGACATGTCACAAATAGTTTTAATTAAAAATGTTTATTTAAGTGAACATAAATACTGTATAACAACAGGAGTAACTTTTTAAAAAAAGCAAAGCTCCATAAAGTGCATGTTTAAATAAACAAATATCTTAAATAAAATTCTCTCAATAGTATAACCAATAAATCCACAAAAAGCCCTACAACGCATATGAGACTAAATAATCAAATTGTCAGTGAATCTTTATTAATGGCAGAGGCATTCAGCCAGCACTTTTCTACAATTGGCAGCCCTCTCTCTGGTTACTCTTATTCTGGTCTTAACTCGACTCAAAATAGGTGTGGCAGCTCCTTCTGCTTCAAAACTATCTCTCCAACCGATGTTCAGCAGGTTATTGATAGTCTAGGCTCTGGATGTAGTGTAGGTCCAGATGGTCTGGATATTAAATTCTTTAAACTTGCCTCTCATGCTTTGTTATTTCCACTGGCTGACCTATTTAATTTATCTTTTGCAACTTGTGAAACACCTCCAACATGGAAAAGCGTTAGAGTAACCCCTCTTCATAAAGGAGGTGACATCTCAGACATTAATAACTATAGACCAATCTCAATTATCAATAGTATAGCAAAAATATTTGATTATCCCCACACCAATCAGGTTTTCGACCTAACCACTTAACCACCACTGCTCTTTTAAAATTTACAAATTATATATTGACAGCAATCTGACAGCAATATGCCTACAGGTTCTATATTCATTGACCTTACAAAAGCATTTCATATGGTTGATGATTATCTTCTTTTAGACAAATTGTATGCTATTGGTCTTTCCACTAAATCTTTATTATTTTTTAACCTCATCTCTTCATTATAGAAGTCATGTGTCCCCTTCAGTTTAGTCAGTCGGAATTCAAGATTATTGATAAAGATGTTCCACAAGGCTCACCCTTAGGTCCTCTTTTGTTCTCGATCTTTATTAATGATCTTCCTCAAATCTGTTCAGACTGCCTTTGTGCTCAGGTGTCCTTATAGAACCCATCACTGTCGAATGTATGAGTCCTTGAACTGGCTTCCTCTTAAGTCCAGAAGGCAGCTTCATTGGTCAACATTTATTTTCAAATGTATCTATTTTAATTCCCCTTCATATCTGAAACAACCTTTTAATCCCTTTCAGTTCTCAATAATGCCTACGGCACATGGACCAACTTTTTCTAGTTACACCTAGAATCAGCAAAGAAATTGGTCGGCGAGCATTCAAATTCAAAGCTCCATCAGATTGGAACAACCTTCCTCACTTAGGTCTATCGCTTCTTTTCATATTTTCAAATCATCTTTAATTACGCATTTTGGGGAGCATTGTTGGTGTGTGTGTGTGTGTGTGTGTCCTTGTGCTTATTTGTTTGGTAATATGTTTAGTATTTACTCTTTATTACCTTTGTATTGTTTGTCATTATTTGTAAGAAACCCTCGAAAAATGAAGATGAAATGGTACATCTCAAGGGGCTATCCTTGAAATAAAGAGTAAAAAAAATGTTTAAAAAATCAATTTAAAAAAGCCTATGAAATTGTTTTCAATTTCAATTTTCAAACTTTATTTATATAGCGCTTTTCATACATAGAAATATAACACAAAATGCTTTACAAAAAAAGAAAATAATTAAAAACAGACAACGTACACACACACGCACAGGCACGCACACAAACACACACTCAGACTCACACACAGCACATATTGATTGACAGTGTAGAGACATGGGAGCAGAGCCGCCCAGTCTCCCGGACCCAGGGAAACCCTAACCCTAACCCCATGAGGGAACACTGGAGCTAAAAAACTAAAAGACTAAAAGTCATCAGGACAGGATAAAAACGAAAAGACTAAAAGACAACAGGACAGGATAAAAACTAAAAGACTAAAAGACAACAGGACAGGATAAGAACTAAAAGACTAAGAGACAACAGGACAGGATAAGAACTAAAAGACTAAAAGACAACAGGTTTTGATAACAACTAAAAGGGAACAGGGCAGGATAAAAAATTAAAAGACTAAAAGACAACAGGTTCTGGTAAAAACTAAAATCCAACGGGAAAGAAATGCAAACGATGTGATGAGCATCTAAATAAGTAAATAGATAAATAGGTGAATAAATAAAATAAAAAATAAAAATAGTAAAATAATCAGTTAAAAGCTAGACCAAACAGGTGGGTCTTGAGCCTCCTTTTAAAAACATCAACAGTCTCTGCGGTCCTGATGCCCTCTGGCAGGCGGTTCCATAGGCGCAGGCCATACTGGCTGAATGCAGCCTCCCCGTAGGTTTTAGTTTTAACTCTTGGAATAATTAAAAGGCCGGTGCCAGAGGACCTCAGGACCCGCAAGGGTTGATATGATAAAAGCATATCAGATAGATAAGATGGCCCAAGACCGTTAAGACATTTAAAAACTAATAAAAGAACCTTAAAATCGATCCTGAAACACATGGGGAGCCAATGCAGTGATTTTAAAACCGGTGTAATGTGGTCTTGCCCTCTGGTCCTCTTCAGCACGCGTGTGGCTGAGTTTTGTAATAATTGTAGATTGTGGATGCTCTTTTTGGGAAGACCAGAGAGCAGGGCATTACAATAGTCTAAATGACAAGAGATAAAAGCATGCATCAGCACCTCCGTGTTGGCCTGAGAGAGAAACGGGCGGACTCTGGCTATGTTCTTAAGATGATAAAAACCTATCTTTGTTATATTTTTTATGTGTGGAATAAAATTGAGCTCAGTGTCAAAAATGACGTCCAGATTCTTCACACATTGTGAAGTTTTAAAAACTCGTAGTTTTGTTAAAAGTTTACCGATGAACTAAAACCTCTGTTTTGTCCTGGTTGAGCTGTAGGAAGTTCACTGCCATCCATGACTTGATATCTAAAATACAGTTTAAAAGGGAATCAATTGGCTCTGTGTCATCAGGAGACACGGCGATGTACAGCTGTGTGTCATCAGCGTAGCTGTGGAAGCTGATGCCGTGTCTCCTGATGATGTCCCCAAGGGGAAGCATATAGTGATTAAAAAGAATTGGACCTAAAATTGACCCTTGGGGAACCCCACACTTGATTTCATGTGTTCTGGAGGAGCATGTATCCATACTTACAAAGAAACTTCGATCTGAGAGATAAGAACTGAACCAGTTACCAGGTACTGTATCAAAGGCGGCGCTGAGATCCAGTGGAACCAAGACTGTTAATTTTTGTGAATCTAAATTACACCTGAAATCATTTAAAATCTTTAAAAGAGCTGTCTTGGTACTATGGTTCATTCTAAAACCAGATTGATATTTCTCTAAAATGTTGTTTCTATTTTAAAAAAATGTATGGTTAAAAACCAGTTTTTCTAAAATTTTACTTAAAAAAAATGGTAAGTTGGATACAGGCCGGTAGTTATTTAAAATGTTGGGGTTTAAATTACTCTTCTTCAGAAGGGGCTTCACCACTGCCGTTTTGTAGGCAGTGGGGAAGACACCCGTCTGAAGACAGAAATTCACAACATTTAAAATCTGTTCTTCAAAGAAAGCATAAAATGATTTTAAGAGCGATGTGGGAATAGGATCTAAAAGGCAGATTGTTGGGTTTACTTGGGAGAAAACTCGACCAAGTGTCCTTGCATCAACCAGGGCAAAACTCTCCAGTGTTTCCTCAGATAAGAGCGATGGTTCAGGTGTGCAAAAAGTTACATTCTGGAATAAAAGACTGGATCTGATACCATCGATCTTACTTCTGAAGTGGTCTGCAAAGTCCTCGCAGAGGGCCTCTGATGATGTAATGCAAGCTTTATTAAAACTGGTGGTTAAAAGATCGAAGGTGGAGAAAAGAAACCTGGGGTTGTTTTTAGTGTCTGTGATGAGTTTCGAGAAATAGGAAATTCTTGATTGTTTGACTGCGTTGTTGTAAGTTTTGAGTTGTTCACGTAGTATTTCATGATGAACTGTCAATTTAGTTTTTCTCCACCTTCTCTCTGCACTCCTGCAATTTCTTTTTAGTTTTTTGATGTTAGCGGTTCTCCACGGTGGTACAGGTTTTGTTTTTGCAGTTTTAGTTAAAAGTGGAGCCACTAAGTCCAGTGTTGATTTTAGTTTGGAATTAAAATTGTCAACAATAAAATCACAAATAGAAATTTCTGAAATAAATGTATTTATATGAGAAAAGAAAAAAACAAACATTACAAAAGAACTAAATATGACAAACCCTCGTTAGGGCAGCATTTATGTTTAAAGAAAAGGGGAAAAAATATAACTATATCGATATTTGCCATATTGTCTAATTCTATATCACATTTAAAAGCCCTATTTGAGAGCAATGCACAATCAATCAATCTGCCTGCCCACTGCCACTGTGTTGCTCCTTCCAGTGTTCAGTTGTCAGCCACAAACTCAAAACTCAAAAATCAAAAAAAAAAAGAGCTGAAAACACAACTTGTTAGTTCAGTAACGTGTTACATGACAGATCCCACTATATGGACGAGGCCGTCCTGCTAACACAGAGGATGGTAGGCAGACACACAGCTGACAACCTTGCAGCTAAATTAGCAGTGGAGCCTTGGAGACATTGCTGCACATGTAACAACACACACACTCTGAACTGAACTGGCTGAACTGGGTCTCAGTTGCCTGCTTGCCTGTCAACAGTTAACAGTTAATGATCCATTAACATGGCCGGCTACTGGTGAGAAAAAAAACATCCAAATTAGCATCCCTAATTATATTTATTTATTCTTTAATTTCTCAGAGTCTAATTTTTAAGGTTGACCTGATTGCACAAATTATAACAACATTATCTCAAAAGCTCAAGTTACTGAAAAACAGAGGTATACTTTAACTTTAAGTACACTTAAGTATACTTGGGAAGCTTTGTTAAAAAAACAACAACATTTCATTCTTCTTGTTGGCCCATTTTCAATATAACAGTAACATTACCAAAATGTTTTGCTTTCATTAATATATGTTTTAAAGTTTTTGACCACGAGTAGTGCAATGGAGTTTTTTTTTGTATTGTGCACACATGTGAACACACTAGCAACATGATACACATTCCTGCTGCTGGTTGCCAGCAGTAACACGAACGGAAATAAATAATGAGCCGACAAAAGGGCAAGGAAAGAAAAGACATGGCTGGAACAATGCATGATTTATGAAATAAAAAATAAAAAATCAGGTTTTTATAATGTTTTATTAAAAGAGTAAATGTGCAAAACACGTATGTTAGACTTTAAGGACACACACAGGATGAACTCTGTTAGGAAGACTAAATGTAAGCATAACTTTTGCTATCTTGGGAAAAAGCTCCATAGGGCACCTTCATAGTGCTTTAATTGCATAGTTTTTTGCAGCGGCAGAAAGCTGTTTTGGGTGAAAAAGCTCTAAAAACCCACTGGAGTATAGTGACCTGCTCAGCAGCAGGTACAGTCAGTAAATATCTGTCCAACAGAGTAAACGTTGGACTGTATTTGACAGGTGGCCAGAAATAAAATAATGGCAAAATGACGCTTCATCAACTTTAAACAAATCTCTGAATACTAGTCTTAATGTACAAATTAATATTTTTAATAATGCAAAGGGTTACTTGTTCCTTATTCATAGCATCAAGTCTGTGAAAATGTCTTTCATATTCAAAAAACTGGAATTGCAACTGAAATATATGCAATCGAATCGATATTGGATTTAATTGAAAATCAAATTGAATTGAAACCTTGTGAATCGGAATTGTATCGATTAAAAAAAATCAGTGGCAATACCCAGCCCTATTCATAACTGATCAATTTGTATATGCAACTATTTGCTAATATGTTCACTGTATCACATTAAAGGTGATAATGTGTCAGTGTCTTTTCCACAACTTGTATCTGTTGCCCTCAAGTGGCCAAAAAAAAAAAAGTGTTATTTTAGGTTGAAGTAAATTTGATGGGACTTAATTTTAGAAAGGTGAAGTTTTTTCAGGTGGTTCAAAACTAAAAATTTGAAGATCTACAATTCCATGACAACAGGACATCAGCTGATGAAGATCATATGCTAAAATCGAAAACCTTGAACCTCAAATAAAACCAAAAAAGTCCTTTTTGGCAAAGGGTCTTGAGTTGAATATTATCTTCTTTTCCAGTGTTCAATTTTATTAACAAGTGACTGGAGAGCACACATTGATGTGCATTTTCCTTTCGGGAAAATCAGTCCTTTAAAGTTAACATTAAGGATTTATTTCATACAAGGCAGCTCGTGTTACTCTAATAGCACAAGTTGTAAATATTTTACAAGTACAAATTGAATCATTGGTGGTCATTACTGGCTTGCATCCATGTCTGGAGAGTTGTAATTATAGGACAGGATAATCATTTAAGACCAGACTGAAATTGGGTCACTTGTGTGTATATTAGAAGGAAAATTAGGTTCATGATCAACCTGATGATCCTCAAGTATGTTTCAATAAAGATAGGTGTAAAGAAACCCCTTGTTTTCAGTTTCAGTAAGTTTACTCCAGGAAACACTGATTTTGAGTGAAAAGTCAAGACTTGCTGTTGAAACATTCCATCAATGACATATTTGTGTTTTAGGTTGTGTGTGTGTGTGTGTGTGTGTGTGTGTGTGTGTGTGTGTGTGTGTGTGTGTGGTCTGATCGGCGACAGACACCAATAACAGACATGTGGGTCAGGACGGGTGTGTTTTGCTTGTCACGGGTTACTTGGCCAGCTGTATTGTGTGTGTTCAGTCATGCAGGAAAGCTGAAGCCTTTGTGGCACAGACAACGGAAAGAGGTCATATATGTGTTTATATGTGGCACGCAGTTCTACACACACTGAATACCTCAACAATGCACACAGTGAAGGCTCTTAAAAGTGTTATTAAAGTGGAATATGAGGCTGTCAGGGAGAAAAAGTGAAAACTGATTTGTTCAGCTCTCTCAAAAATGAAAATGTCAGAGCTGCTAATGAAAACAAATACTGTCACATTGCATCCATACAAATATACTGCCACATTACTGAGTACTTAGAGAGTAAAACACACATGCGTGTGCACACAGACTAGCTATCAATCAGTTACATTAGTTTGCCATTGTTCTTTCTGTGCATGAAAAACAACTTTCATGGCTAACAGTGGGAGCTCAATTCAAATTTGCATAAATTGTGTTATTAATTCAGAATGTCATTTGGAACAACAAACCCCACCTCTTTATGAAAAACTAGTATAAACTGGTTTGTGCCACTGGTATAACACATGTGTTTGAAAACTGTTCTCTTCTGAGTTTCTTCTGCTTGAGATTTTTCTTTCTGAGAAAGAAATAGATTTTCAGTCAAAACTTTTATCAATTATTGATGGTGTAATTACCTCAGATTATTTGACTTATTTAAATGACTTATATGATTTAACTGGTTGCTGCAGCCTGGGGCGTTAATATAAAAGTATTTTATGCGTCTGATGTCTGACGAATGTCTTGGCACATGCATTTTCAATAAACTTACTGCTAAGAATTTGGGGGAAATTCAAACTTTCTTCTGCATGATTTAACTTTCAGACACACCTGTCTGAGTTTGTCTCAGGCAGCTTCGTAAAAAAAGTACTTTCTGGTTGCTCACTTGTATTGCACTATAAACAAATAAAAAATCTAATTAAATAAATAAAAACAGCAACAAGGCCAAAAACATGTGTTTCCTAATAAATACTATATATATCTATATATTAAAAACAATAAAATAAAATAAAAACATATAAAACATTAGGGAATAGCTTGAATGCATGCATTTTTTCTGAATGTGTTGCAGAAGTATTCAATTGTCAAGCATATATACTGGATTGATTTTAATAACACTATGCAGTTGGATTATCTAAGAAAATAAAGTATAAGTATGGGATCGTGATTCAGTTAGGGTTCGGCAATATATTGATATAAAAAATATATCGATATATTTTGAAAGGTGACGATATCGTATATATCGACATAGTTCAATTCTTTTTCTCTTTCTTTATATATAAATGCTGCCCTTACTAGGGTTTGTCATATTTAGTTCTTTTGTAATGTTCGTTATTCTTTTTTCGTATAAATATATTTATTTCAGAAAAAGATTGGCCTATTTTATTTCATAGGCTATTTTTATTTAAGATATTTTTTATTTAAATCTGCATTTCATGGAGCTTTGATTTTTCTAAAAAGGTACTCATGTTGTCAAACAGTATTTATGTTCACTTAAATAAACAGTTTCAATAAAACTACTTGTGACATGTTATATTTGACTTTGACTGAACATTTGCTTTCACTTTGCGATAAAAATATCAGGAGATATATCATATATCAATATTCAGTCGAAATTTATTGAGATATGACTTTTGGTCCATATCGTCCAGCCCTAGATATAGTATCAGCAAATATTAAACAAGTCAGATCAGGCAAAAAAAAAAACCTTGACTATGACATCCCCATTAAAAATAGTCTACAGCAAACAAATAAGCAAATGTTTTTGTTTTTTTTAAAGAAAACTCCCCAAGGGCAACTTGAGGTTTGTTTTCAGTTTCTGTTGTACCATTTTTATTTTTCCCTTTCACTTGCAAAATCTCTCCTCATGACCCAATTGTTAATCGGTACAAAAACTGCTCATAAAAGCATCTGCCAACTCAAGGGTTAATGTTTAGTCGTGCTTAGGCAATTAAATATTTACTTGAATTACAGTTTCTGTTTATGTACATTTCTATTATTTGATGTGGACCTCGCCCCAGGAAGATTAACTACTTTGCAGAAGCCAGTTGGGATCCAAATAAAAACATAAAGAATAACAGAGACTTAAGCACAGCAAAAAGATCCACGCACTCACTCATTCAAACATCAGACAAACACACACTCACATACAGCGTCTGATAGCCGAGTTGTAATCCAGGATTAGTCAGATTAAGATCTATACCTCTGCCTATGTGTGTTAAACGATTAAAGCCAGACAGGCCTATTTACAGAGAAGAAAAGATGATCAAATCAACAGGCTCATCCTGGAGTGACAGCTGTAAGAGATAGTGTGTGAGGAAGAGCAGATTATTTGTTCACGCATTAAAAGTCTCTTGTTCTTTGATGCAAAACCAGTGTTTGCCCTTCTTGTGAGAGGGGAGGAGGAGGAGGAGGAGGAGGAGGAGGAGGAGGAGGAGGAGGAGGAGGAGGAGGAGGAGGAGTGGAGACAGAAATGTAATAGAAATAAAGAAAAAGATGGCAGAGAAGAGGGAAGTGTGTTCTGTGTGGCGACTGATAGAACCTGGATGAATGACAAAGAGTTGTAATTAATAAACTCAAAGGATAATCAGGAGCCAGCATGCACACGTACTTGGACATGCAGGCTTTGCTCGCTCTGTCTTTTGCTGTCACACACACACACACATACAAACACTGAGGCAGAGTATATCGCTCCACACAGCCGAGGACCAGAGGCTGCTGTGGCGTGATGGAGGAGCTGAGAACAAATGTAAAGTGAGGGAGCGCCTAATGAAGATTTTAAATGAGGAAATTCCTGTGAAAATATGATAACCCTCCTTCCTCACCCACTGTGTCCCTCCCCTCTCCCTCCCTGCTCTAATGCCAATACTTCTTCATCCCCTGCTCTCCCTCCTCCTCTCTCTCTCTCTCTCTCTCTGTGTCTCCTGCCCACCATAAACACTGCGTTATTTTAATTAGGATTTGTACACTCCAACACTTTAATTTTCTTTTCCTTATTTCCCCCAGAAATCTCTGTTTTATTAGTTATCAAACCATTCCAGGCCAAACTCATAATTACACTCAGTCTCACGAGGGAATGTGTGCAATGTGCATGCCTTGGGGTCTATCTAAACTTGTGAGGTCTTCTGAGGAAACATAACAGCACACTATCTTTGCTGATCCTCATTGAGAAAAAAAGTGGATTTTAAAGATAAAGACACACTGCTTGAGGTCATTTTACAAGGTAAAATTTGACATTGTGGAATAGGTAATGAAAGAATTTGAAGCAATGCAATGTTCGCAAAAGTATGCCAAAACCTGTGTCTGTGTCAGAGAGAGAGAGAGAGAGAGAGAGAGAGAGAGAGAGAGAGAGAGAGAGAGAGAGAGAGAGAGAGAGTTTTTCCTCTTTATAAATTCATTGTTTGGCTAAATCTTAGAGCGAAGGGTTATGTTATTTACCTGTGGTAATTGGTTTTCCCAAATGGCAGTTTTCCTCATTACACACACACAAAACACACACACACATACACATCAATGCACCCACACACACATGTACAGTAATAAGGGGGTAAGACAACGAAGATGCTATTTCAGATAGCGGAGGTATAAAGTAACACACTTACTGAATGCACACATCCAGAAACACACATCCAAATAGACAAAGTGTGTGTGTGTGTGTGTGTGTGTGTGTGTGTGTGTGTGTGTGTGTCTGTGTGTGTGTATGCGTGTCTGTGTGTTTTAGATACACAGTGATGATCTCGGGTTAGAAAAGCGTACTGAGAACTAATCAAATACACAAGCTCACCCACAGTGCCACAAATATATCCATTAAGCATAAATTCCTGATGTCTTTGCTTAATGCTCAACATGATCTCAACTGAAAATAACCAATGGAAAAATGGAAGAAAATGTGTTTTTGGTGTGTTTGAGAAGCCAGCTGTTCCATCTCTCACTGTCTGAGGTGAAAATAACACTGTCATTTGTCCATCTCACCTTCTGCCTCTCCCTCATGTGTCTTTCCACCTATTTATCTCCTCTTTAGTCACCTCTGTGTTCCACATGTCTCCACGCCTCACTTCACGGTAACTCATGCTGCAGCAAACTGAAGGTTACAAAAATAAAACTCTAAATTTTTCTGATTTAGCCAAAATAATTCAGAGACGTGGTGTGACACGTTCAGTCCATCCATGACAAACAGTCAATGCAGCGCCAGCAAGGGACATTTTTAAAAAACATCTCAAAACACATACTACAGTTCGTAATGAAAACAAATGGAAGAAAAAATGGACAAATGGACCCACAGTAAAGTCCAGGCTTTACTGAGCATGCCAGGGGGAAATACATGATCTTGAATTGTCACCAGCCTGCTGGTGTACATCACTTCAGTGTTTCTCACACAGAAAAAGAGCCCTTGAAGGTATATAGCCATCAGTGGAACTCCCCAGTGGGTTGTTCCTCTCAGTTTTGATCCTATTATTGACACATCCCAGAGATACATCTTATGAAAACACTAAGGACCCACACCTGCTTCAGTTATACACAATGTTCAACCACAAACAGATAAAAAATCTTCAGTCTTTTCATCAAATCTGTCTCAATTATTTTAATATCTAATGGTGGCATTGAGAGAAGAAAAGACTGTTTTGTTTCGCCAGAGAATTAATCAATTTGTGACATTTACAGTTTAAGACTGTAGACAGAAGCACAAACTCTATTCATGCTGTATATTGCGAGTGCATTAAGAGTCCTTTCTTCAAAAGACATTTTGACAAGTTACAGTAGATAATTCAAGCATTTAGAAGGTGCGCATCTCACGCCTCTTTAGATCAGGCTAAACACAGTTGACACTGAGATAGTTGCAGGTGATATAATACAGAGATTGATTACAAGTTGAGTGATGGGTAACATTGTGTTTAGGTTGTCTGTCAGTTACACTGGTTGGGGGGAGGTCATGGGTGTAGTATTACAATATGCAAAATATCGAATTTCATGATATAAATTATAAATGTTGCAAATATAAATGTAACTTTTTGGCACAAGAATAGCAAAAGCATGTTTTGTCTGATGCACTGAAAGGATTGATGTTATTTATGCACTATTTGAACCATTAAAAACATTTACTTTTGTAATGAAATTACTTTTCACTCACCGGCCACTTTATTAGGTACACCTGTTCAATTGCTAGTTAATGCAAATGTCTAATCAGCCAATCACATGGCAACATCTCAATGCATTTAGGCATGCAGACATGGTAGAGAGCAGCTGTTGAGCATCACAATGGGAAAGAAAGGTGATTTAAGTGACTTTGAACCTGGCATGAACGTGGCAGAAACTGTTGATCTGCTGGGATTTTCAGACACAACCATCTCCAGGGTTTACAGAGAATGGTCCGAAAAAGAGGAAAAAAAAAACTGTGAGTGGCAGTTCTCTGAGCCAAAATGCCTTGATGATGCCAGAGGTCAGAGGAGAATGGCTGGAGTGGTTCGAAATAATAGAAAGGCAACAGAAACTCAAATAACCACCTGTTACAACCAAGGTAGAGAGGGGTTGCTGTTTGTATTCATTGGGTTGCTGTTTTTTTTTTTATCTCAACTACTGAAATTTACTGAAACACTTTACACACACTATCTCACACAAATATAAAGACCCCTCTTTGTAACAAGCAGTGGTGGGCAAGTTACTTTTGTCAAAAACCAATTTAACTACTTTCCAATCATACTACTGCATGATAAAAGTAGCATAATGAATTATGATGCTTCAGTTCTCTTGTGCACATATATAATTTTAGTGTTGCTTTGGCACAGTGGGGGAGATTATAATATTCTTGGCCAAATTATCACTATGATGAAAGTACACAATGTTTTTAAACTCTTTCTGTCTTCCACAGCATACCTAGCGATCAGTCTGTTTAGTTGTTTCCGGTGTAGGTAAAAAAAAAAAAAATGGTAAAATGGGGTGCACTTATATAGTGCTTTTATCCAAAGCGCTTTACATTACATACTACGCTCATTCACCCATTCACACACACATCATACTGGTGGCTGCCACCATTGGGAATTCATTCACACGCAGCATCAGGAGCCATTTGGGTTCAGTATCTTGCCCAAGGATACTTCAACATGTAGGCTGCCATGGTCGGGGATCGAACCACAAAAACGCTATCTACAGCAATGCGACTCGGCAGTGTGACTAAAATGAGCAAGTTAGCTGATTGCCTAAAACAAAATACTGTGCCAATCACCACACTACATAATAACATGTTAATATGCATGTGGTGAATATTCAGAAACAGTTTACCACCTATTTTGACATTGCCAAGAAATTCCTTTTTTCAGATTTGTCATTAATCATATCTTTAAGGACTACACCATTATTGGAATTTTTTTTTAAACACAAGAAAAGAAGACACGTGTTTATAGTACATTTTACAAAAATCTTATTATGCAAGATATAATGTATATAAATATTAGATCACATGTCAATTTAGCAAAAACGAAAAAATATTTAGTTTTTTGTTCTCTTTGTATACTGTCATGACCTGAAAAAAAAAAAAAGGGAGTTAACACCATGTACATTGGTTTAAACAATTCTTTAGTAAATCAAATTAAACCAAATTAGACCAAATTAAACACTCAAAAAGGATTTGAAGTTATGGAGTGTGTAGAAGCAGTGGTGTCAGTGGTGTAGGGTGTGTATGAGTGAGAAGTGTGAGTGTGCAAGTGTTGATAGTGTGGAACAAAGGCAAAGGACAACCTAAAGCATCAAGCTAAACCAAACCAAAACCAGAGAGTGATCAGAAAGGGGAGAGCACCTGGCTGCAGTGGTACGTATAAATACTCTAATCCAAAATGATGGAAGACACCTGCAGACAGAGAAACCACACCCAGAGAAGAGGAGGAGGAAGGGACACACTCAGAGGATGCCACATGGGGCATCACAATTCTATCCCTGTGTACTGAACCTGTATGTTTTATTTAAAAAATATATACAACTGAACCCATGAACCATTATTGTACAAATGGTATTCAAACTGCATTCCGAGTTATCGGTAAATTAGAGTCATTATGCCTCAATTATAAGCATGTTAGTACCCCGGGGAAAGAAATACAATGTGTGTCATTGGTTACAATTTTCTCTTAGTAAACATGTAGGCTTTAATAGATATTTTTCATGGTAGACATTTTGACATGTTTCAGCATGTGAAACCTTTTAATAATGTCTCAGTGTCTGAGCAAAGTCAGTTAGCTCATGTGCACAATACTAAGACTAGCTCCCCCAAATGGAATGTAGTTGTTTTTAATGTCATCAATTACATCTGTCCTTTTCCTGCTATTTCATGCCAATATCTTCACTGTGAAAAAGATCTATAGTATACCAGGCCCCTGGAATTTCAACACACAAAGGAAACGTATACAACATTAATGGTATTGCTTTCAGATGGACCACAGGGTGTGTTAGCTTATTCTTGTCTCATTTCTGGTCTGATAAACAGAGAGGGAGAGTGGGAGTGGGGCAAGGAAGATGTTCTCACTCCACCAGCGTGGCCATTCAGAACAGGTATAAGCTCTCTTTATGACCTAGTTTATGTGGAGCATGCTGAGGCCTTGAGAATGATGAAGGTGGACACTGTCGTGCCAACAGGTGCAGCAAAACTAACAAGAGAGTAATGAAGATTTCAACCAAGTATGTCTACAGTCCCAAAAAGAGGTCTCATCAGTCAAATTAAGTGGAAACACCTGTGAGAGTGTACCACGGCTGTGTACAGGCTTTAAATCTAGCTCTATTGGAGTTTTTTTGCCTTCACTTTCTGTCCCCTATCTCTCCTACTGCTGTGTGCCATCTATGGCAGTGGGGAAAATTAGACTTTCCTGCTTTCCTAAGCTCCTTTTTTTGAGTTCCAGCCTGTTAATCAGTCCACTCAATATAGTCTTTTCTTTCACTGACTCTCTAATGGTAGAAGAGCTTTCCTCTCTTACCAGTCCGATCTGCAAAGTGACTCTCCATTTTCATTAAAAGTAATTTCCTAAGAAACACTTGACATCACCATCAGCCCACCAACTCACTTTTTCTTTGTTCTCCCTTTTCATTTACTTTCTTTTACAAATCCACTGTGTTTCATCTCTGAGCACTTTACCCTTTACATGTCTGCTGTAGAGCCACAAAGAGAATGGCATGGCAACAGTACATGGCTCTGACCTTACATTCCTGATTCTAACTGGCTTATTATTGCAGTTATACAGGAATTGAAGCTCAGTCTTCTGTTCCATCCAGGCTAATTCACTCTGAATGAGAGAGCCAGCTAAATGCCTCAAGTATAAAATGGAAAATGCTGGCCTGCAGTCAGGGAAAAAGCTGGTGGGTGGTGAGGTGTTGAAAGACAGCGTTCACATGTATTAATGTGAGGAGGCTGCCAGAGCCTTGGCTCCTCTGTGAGCAATCAATGGACTCACACCTGGAAAAGTATTCAAGGTTTAGATCATTAGTTATAATATTAACAAACACAAATCATCAGGTAAGTGATCAACAACAGGAAGGAATGAGTGAGATTTTGTGATCACTGCCTAAAATGAAAGAGTTTATAAATCAAATGACATCTGCAACGAATGATTATTTTCTGTTAGTCCACTTTGCTGAATAATCAATTAATAATTCATTAAAAAATGCCCATCAGAATGTCATAGAGCCCAAGGTGACAACTTTAAATTTGTCCAACCAACAGTCCAAAACCCAGAGATGTGAAATAAGCCGGAGAAATGCAGAAAATCCTCATATTTAAGAAGCTGGAACTAATGAATGTTTGGTGTTTTTGCTTGAGAAATAAAGTAAACATTAAAAAAAGAATGTCAGAAATGATGAATTTATTTTAGACTGACTAACCAATTAATGGAGTGTCCTGATCATTTCAGTGATTAATCAAACACGTGCTCTCTTAGATATAATTTGTTTTGACATTAGACAAGCTTTTTTAGGTGAGAGAGAGGAAAACTCTCGTTTTATTTTTAACTTTTTTAGTTTTGTCAGCAATCATAGAACTTGACTCTCCAGACTGAGATACGTGGACATGGTAACATTGCTACATAAACAGGATCAAAGCTTCCGAATTAAACAACAAAATAATTATAGTTATCCCCTTCAACGTGATCCATTTGAGCCTTTTCTGATGTCTCGATAACAAAACAGCACTGTTATCCAACAATTATTCATAGATCACTTTTGGATGTGCAACAGCTAGTTAGCTTTAAGGAACACATTTTGTGGCACTATAAGAAACCAACGTAGCAATACATCTGTCTGTTCCTGACGACATGAGTCATAACTCCCACGGCCACTGGTCCAGTAAACACTGGTTGCTCTTCTTATGAGGACAGTCTCATCAGACAGGTTGTAAACATGTCAACACACCATTTTATTTAAGGCTCAAACCTGAAGTAAGTTTTCTGCTACCAGCAGACAGCAGCTGTCTGAGAGTTCCTCAGCAGTTTAACTGATGTCGACTATATTGCCAGGTCTGTGATCAATCAAATATTGACAGGCATCCTTTATCTGCTCTCCAAATGTTCTTGTGGATCATTATCTATAGGGGAAACTGAAATCGCAGTGCATTCTGGAGCAGTGCCGTCAGAAAATGCTCTGTAACTATTGCATATGTCAATAAGCATTTGTTTGTAGGGATGCAGAGGCAAAAATCCACTTGTGATGTGGAGAAGTGAGCCCACTGGTAGTTCAAATTTTCCAGTTTCTAGTAGCACTTCTTTATGTAAAGAGCCCACGCTGAACAGACAGGTATGGGGGCTTTTTCTCTGAGTGAAGGGGATGGAACATAAGGCCGTGTGCTTCAAAATAAAGTATACACATACATACAATCTAGAAAAACTGAACAGCCTTTTTAAGCAAAATTACTGGGGATGCACAAAAATGGGAAATGTATATATTGGAAACTTTACATAATATCTAAATGATTATATATTATATTATAAGGTAAACATAGGTGGTTGTTTGTCCCTTTGCATCAGCCCTGTCTACAGTGTACCCCCCTCTCTCCCAATGTCAGCTAGGATTGGCTTCAGTCCCCAGCAACACCAATTTAAGATAAATGGTTACAGACAATGAATGGTGAATGAATTATATTTATATTACATATATTATTATATATCCTGGTAATGACATAATGGCCAATAAATTATCAGCCAATCTGCTTTTATTTACTTAACAAATGCAGCATCTACACACTCTGATACAGCAGATGGCGGTGGCTAGGTGTATTCCATTAAAATTTTGTCCTCTGGTGTGCATAAACTACACGTTATGATCGTCTTCTTAAAATACAAAAATGGGAAATGATCAGCTGTGAGAAGCAGGTAGTTATCTATATTGGCTGAAAACAATCCATATAGTGCATCCCTACTAACACATTTGTCATATTAATGTAAAAGGGGGCGATACATCAGTGTTGTGTTAACAACTGATGCACCATTTGGTTAAAAAAAAATCTAAATTAAAATCAGTAATTGCAGGTTTAATGTTGATAATAGGGTTGGACTGATGAACAATGCCATCGTCCATTGCGCTGGCTGACAGTCATCAACTATGATGATCTCAAAGCCCTCATCCCCCATCCACACCTATACCTGAGCATGTGTTTGTGGTGGCATTTATTAAATGCTTTAAAAGTAACAATTCTGATGTTTTAAATGATGCACAGACTGATGTCACGAGTGCAAACTAGTGCTGCCACATCAGTGATTCTGAAGTAGAAGACAATTTGTTCAAATGAATTCAAACAACAACTGACTTGTTTTTACAGTCTAAATGCACTAATTTCTGGTGATTTTCATATGATTTGAGTAGTTTGTGGTGACTTCCATCATGATGTTTCTGTGGCTGTATCCCAATGTCAAGGATCCTTCCTTGGTGGGATCCTTCCTTCGGAGTCTCTTCCTTCCAGAGGCGAGGCCAGAGTCCTTCCTATCACTGTGATAACACACAAATGGAACAGCCTTCAGAGTGTGCATCATCTCGTAACTGGACGTCCTGCTTAAATTCAGCGCCGCAATTTAAAAACCAGTTCACGACGTGGATGTGGCTTTGGCATCAGCACTCTGCCACATATTTGTGAAAATGGAAGAAGATGCTTCAAGGTTGAATCTCCAGGATTTAGCAAAAAAAAAAAAAGCCACAAAGTGGATTAAACCTACAGTACAGTACAAAAGAAAAAAATATATAAATAACAATAAGGGATAATAGTGGACTGTCGGTCTGTTAACACAATAAACAAATGTATAACTTTCTGAATGGCATAGCTTTGTAAGTTATGTGATAACAAATATTCAGTGTAAACTGAAAATATATTAAATTCATATTGCGCCGCCGGCGTCGCTGTTTCTTCGCTCCATTTTAAAATCTCCCGGTAGACTGGTGTGAGCAAGGCATTATGGGTAGTCGGGGCCCACGTAGGATACACACATGCATCCTTGGAATTTGGGCAGAAGAAGGACTCTGTCCTCTGGAGGATCTGGACATTGGGACAGTCCTTCAGCTAATGTCTATGACGTAGTATTCTTCAAATTCAGCCATTTGAGCATCCTTCCTTGACATTGGGATACAGCCACTGTGTCATATGCCAATTTGGTAAACATCGCCCAAGCCTCGTTGATAATACCTGCTCACACTTTGTTTCTTCAGTCAGACTCTGATGAAGAGCAGCTGTGTTGGAAATGTCACATAGGAGTTATAAATATTTGGACACTGGAGCCTTGCAGCTCTTTATTTCCTTCCTGATCTGCTCACTTTCACCTCACAACCTGCCCTTTTTGGTTTGGATGCACATGGATACTCCTCATACTTTACCTACTATATACTTTTCCTCCTCCCGCCACGAAAGGCAATGTAACTAATTTGACAGCAGTCTGCTTCCATCGGTGTTGGTGTTGTATTCAATTCTGTTTTCACTGTTTCACAGTTTGCTCCCTCTAAAGACTCTAAAGGCCAATCCTTTGCCCTCAACCTTTATTGGAAATGTGTTTAGCTCGCTGCATAGCTCTGCACCTTCATGTGTGGTGAGGGCAGAACTATTGGTAATATTTTCCTCACTGCACAGGAGTCACTACAGCTGCCTGCTGCAATCAAACACAGGGCTGTGGAAGTAAACACAAACAGGAAAGTTGTGGGCAGGAAAACAACAAGACACATTTCGCATTATATTTAGTAATTTGAGCCATTATTGTTCCAAAAATGTTGATTCTAGCTGCTTTAACTTGGTACTTGCACTTGTACAGTGATAGCTACTCTCAAAACAAGAACCAGTTTGTTATAAACCAGCTTGTCCTTTACTTTTGCAAAAGCAGTCAAATTTTAACACAAACAAAAGTTGCAAATCCTTTAAACCGACTGCCACTCAGCCCACTGGGTCTCATCTTCCTGACACGGAGCGGTGAGAGCAGCTCCGCCATTAAAAAAGGGAAGAAGAGAAGCATGTAGCGCTGACTGGAGTGTGGGCCTGTCAATCACCACTAACAGCTGCATTTGGCATTTCAGTCAGGTACAAAAGGTGTGTTTGGTGCCAAAGTACCTCAAGTCAGACAGGCATCCAGACAGTGTGCCTGAATAACGGTATTTCATCAGAGTAAAGTGGGAATAACAGGGAAGAGGAGGAGGAGGAGGAGGAGGGAGGTAAACATAGTTCAGATATGGAGCTGAATCCATGTTGTTAAGACTTTTAACAGAACGGCAACATACGTGTATCTTCAAGGTTCTCCTGCACCATCTGTTCTCTGGCTGGAGTGACTTCTTTACACACACACACACACACACACACACACACACACACACACACACACACACACACACACACAGTCTCACCACTCATAATGCCCTTCCAGATTCATTAGCATATAAATAACTCATACAAACACAAAAACACACACCAAGGCGAGGGTCCCATCACACAGATGCCTCTTGCAGTAGTGTTAAGAGGTGAATGTAGAATATTAGTGGGTATAAGCAGACTCTGGTGGTGTCCATTAGTGTATGTGTGTGTGTGTGTGTGTGTGTGTTGTTCCAAGCCTGATGAAAAGGCTTTTAGGCTAATTACATGAGAGGAGTGTGTTGCCGTCTAGATGAATTTTAATCTTGTGCTTACATCTCTCTCCACGTCTTCCTTGTACACGTAAATATTATGTGCATACACACACAGTGCTGGTTCAAAAGACTGCTGCTGCTGCTGGATTTCTAATTTAGGGAGTCATTTTAATAGAATAACTTGTTCTGATGTGTGTGTGTGTGTGTGTGTGTGTGTGTGTGTGTGTGTGTGTGTGTGCGCGTGCGTGCGTGTGTGCGTGCATGTGTGTGTGTGTGTGTGTGTGTGTGTGTGTGTTGTTCATCTTCCACAACACTATGACCGAGTAAATAAAAAACATGATGTTCTGAGCGTGACTTACACAGCATCCTCTTTGTTAGCAGCTGATACTTCGCTTATGGACCAGGCATTTCATTTAATGTCTCTCACTACCTGTTATTTTTTAACTCAGGGTCAAAATTAGATTTGTTTTAAGGACAGGCAGAACTTTGTTTTCAAATCTGATCTAACAGCGCCCTCTGTGCATGTGGAGTTAGAACTGCAACAGAACATCATTTGCAGTTGACTTTTTCTTTTTTTTAAATCTCTAAATTCAGTGGTACAAAGTCAAATCAGGTCGATTTAATTCATTTTGGCCCAAAATAATACATTTCGTTACGAAGTCTTTATGATCTGTACAATATAGACCTTTAATTTGGATGATGAAACAAACAAAAAAACCTTTTGACAGGTTTTTAAAAAACAGAAAGAAGATTCTTCCTGCAGGGTAAACAAACACAAATACTTCATAGCACTAAGACTTTTCATAAAATTGTGTTTGGAGTAAAAGATTGTGGATCAGAGAAGATGTGAGGCAGCCTGATTTTTGTACTACAAAGACCTTGAAACAGGACTGACAAAACATTACATTGTTACTGTATTTTATGAGATATTTGCGAAATTGAAAAGACTTTTGATGAGCCCGGGTTTGTTTGGTCACACTTAAAATGTGTGTTTAAAATGTGTTATTTGACTCCAAATTCCATTTAATGATTTTTCTTCAGGTGTGATGACTGTATTTTAGCATTCCAAGGATACATGCAACAAATTATTGAATTCTCAGTTTCTTTTTTCTCATCTTTTTCCAATCTAAGCAGCGTTTTTTGGCATGCAAATATTTAGTTATTTCTGAAATATTTTTCTCCCCCGTGCTTTCAGAAAACACTCAGCAGTCTTGGTGAGTTGGTTGTTTGTAACCTAGAATTTATTCTTTACAAAGAAGAGAGGAGTTGTACATTTAATATAAACTCTCAGGGATAAGAGAGGGACAGAAATTTGTTTTGCACACAAGGAAAACATAATCTGCCTTTTTTAATGTCACAGTAAGAAACGCTGTAAATAAAATTGGTGATGGCTGCATTTCATTAAGCTGTCAAATTGTGGTTATAAAGGATGATATGGGGGGACCATCTCCCATTAGTTTGACAAAAGTGTCCATTTTTTGAAGAAGAAAAAGGTTTCATTAAAAAGTAAAATTTGGAACAGCTTTTCAGAAATGTCTCCTAAAATTTTATGCTGTCAGCTTTAATTACAGCTGGCTTGATTAGAAAGCACTTAAAACCCACAAATCCTCCCCACTTTTGAAGAATTTAAAACTTTTTCATACTTTGTCATTAAATTACTGCATTAATCACACATTTGCTGTTTTCACAACCTTCAATTCATTATACATTTTTTCTGTTGTGGGTGTAATATATCAGTCTCTAATCAGGAAAACTGTGGTGATAAATTAAGAGGAAAAACTGGAATATTACTGTACTTTACTGTTTGACACATTGTACTTTAGGATATCCATTCTATGATACTTTATACTTAAAACGTTTTTTGACATTCTGCATGACTAGTACTTTTACTTTTGATACTTTAAGTACAATTTGTTGGTAATACCTCTTATCTCTACTTTTACTTTTTTTTTTTTTCATTATTCATAACTGACTTGTAAAGGAGTATTTTTAGACGACTTTTCTTCTTTTACTGAACCTTCCTCTTATGTTGTGGGTCAAATTGACCCATTTCAAAGTTTGAAAACAATATTTAAAAAAAATATATTTTTTTTCATAAAAAATAAAAAATAAAATTATAAAATACAATTTTAAAAAATCATTGTCATGTTAAACCATTGTATTTTATATTAAGGTCTTTCCAGTGTACATAAAAATATAAACATGTATTTTTTTAGAAAGAAAAGAGTGAATTACACTCATTGAACCATGATCTTTGAGAGGTAAAGAACAGCATTGCATTAAATATTGATTGAAATGGTTAGTATTGAAGTTATTAATGAAATATAAACAATGTTTATTGGGATATTTTCATTTCTGACACTTTTGGATAATAACACATGCCTCAGGTTAATTGCTGTTCCTGAAAAAATTAATAAAAGGGGAGGGTTAAGTAAACATTAGAAGTACTTCTTTTACCACTATATAGTATAACTCCAAAACCCATCTGTATTGATTTTTAATTGCTGAATAATTGATATTCAGAGATTATGTTCCCTCTGACTTTGATGACATCTGCTCTTCTGGCTTTAGCAACAACTGAGCATCTTTTTGGATGCAATGAATACCTCCACAACTCTGCAAAAAAAATACCAGTTTAATATGAAATTACTAAACTGAGATGATGTGCTGTAGAAGTAAAATGCAAAATAAAAACTGCAAACATGTTCTGATTTCCTCTGGAGTTAGAGGAACTGATATGCAGAGTAGTTTGCATTGCTTAACATCAAATGAACCTCACTACTCACAACTTTCCACCTCCATGTCCGCGGATTCATCCAGCTGGCCGGCTTCTCCTGGGTCCACTTCCTTTGGCTCGCAGTCACCATCTTGGTAACAGCAGACAGTTGGTGGGCAGAAAGGAGTCTGCTGGAGTACTCGAGGTCTGCGGACCCAACTGGCGTTTGTGAGGCAGATTATTCTTGTAGTGAAGCTGGCCGTGGAAACAGCCTGGATCCTGTGGGCTGATTAGTTTCTCTGGCAGCGAGGCTGTGAAGCAGAGGGTCTCCTGTTGCCTTGGCTGAGTGAGGAGCTTAAGTTTCCCAGGGACACGGACTGGTCTGTGCAGGCATGGATGCTTTGGCTTGTCTGGCTGTTTGACAGAGAAGAGGAGAAAGTGTGGGGACATTGTGCTGATGAAAAGAGGACACAGGTTGAGGATTCAGCCTGGAGAGAAACCAACTTTCAGTCTAAGCTGACCTTCTATTCTTTTGTTTAACCTTTATTTTACTAAGTTTCACTGCATGGTCCTTTTGCAATACCTTGATCACACTCCTGAAAACTACCAGTACATTTGCTCAAGTACTGTACTAAAGTACAAATTTGAGGTACTTTACTTGAGAATTTTCTTTCTATGCCACTTTCTGCTTCTACTTCACTACATCTCAATCTCATCTCTCATCTCATTATACTTTTTAACTCCACTACATTCCTCTGACATAACTGTAGTTACTAGTTACTTTAAAACTTTACATTTTTGCGCAAAAACAAAAGAAGAACTTGTAAAATCTATTTAAAGTGCTCTCTAGGGTTCCCTAAAATATGGAAAACATGCTCTTGAGGATGCCCTTCCAAGAAATTAAGGAAACATGATGAAATAGGTTGGCCTGAAAATTAATCATGAAGCAGTGCCAGTAATGCTGCCCTGCATGCAAGACCTTTCTGCACACTGATGATCCACTGCATGCATTTCTTACAAAATGCATACATCAGAATACGGTACTTTTATTTTTACAAAACAATGGTGTAGAAAAAGGCCAAAATATATACTCACCGGCCACTTTATTAGCTTGCAAGGTGTACCTAATGAAATGGCCAGTGTCGTCTTCTGCTTTAAGATTGGAAGTGTAGAACGTTCAGAGATGGTCTTTTGCATACTTTGGTTGTAACGAATGGTTATTTGACTTACTGTAGCCTTTCTATCATCTCAAACCACTCTGGTCATTCTCCTCTGACCTCTGGCATCAACAAGGCATTTTGGCCCAGAGAACTGCCGCTCACTGGATATTTTCTCTATTTCTGACCATTCTCTGTAAACCCTGGAGATGGTTGTGTGTGAAAATCCCAGTAGATCATCAGTTTGTGAAACACTCTGACTAGCCCGTCCGGCAAAGTCACTTAAATCACCTTTCTTCCCCCTTTCAATGCTCGCTTTGAACTTCAGCAGCTCGTCTCCACCATGTCTGCATACCTAAAAGCATTGAGTTGCTGCCATGTGATTGGCTGATTAGACGTTTGCATTGAGGAGCAGTTGAACAGGTGTACCTAATAAAGTGGCTGGTGAAAGTATGTTGGAAAAAGGAAGCTTAAAAGCAATTCCATAACAAAAGTAAATGTTTTTAATGGTTCAAATAGTGCACATAAGAGCAATTCTTTCAGTGGATCAAACATAAAAATGGTTAAAAACTAAGTCCACACTTGAGGGCTATGTGGACTTTTATAAAAACACAATGGCAAGACGCCTTAATCAATATCTGTTAAGTGCATTTTTCTGTCTGAGCCATAACTATATGTGGTTTAATAGACGGATAAATAAACAGAAAACAGTTTCTAGCCTCCAACAAACTGGAACACATGGCTGAAGTAAAAGCAAATGAAACATTTGATCACAATGCTTTGACCAAAAATCCATTCTGAGGATTACAAGATGAATTAGAGCTTTAGAGGTTCAAAGTTCAGAAACATAATGAGGTGCAGCTTCAGATAAAATACCTTTAAGGCCATAAATACAACACTTTATTGTCCAATATATCTTTTGCAGAGTGTCTCCGGTTGTGGTAAAATACGGTTGCTGCAGGAACTTTAAGCTTGCATAGCAATCCTTAATGCTTCATTTCAATGTTCTGTCATCTAGAGTGACCATTTTTCTTTCTTAGTGGTTGTTGGAGTGAACATTTTGTCTTTGACCCGGCCTGCTTCAGCAACTGGCAGCAGTTTCACACCACAGACAGATACTTCACGCCACACACTTATTTAATCAATATTTCTTTGCAGAAAGAAACTTCATAGAAATGTTGTTGGATATATTTGCACAGAATAACACATATCTTAAGGTATTGTTATTGGGGATGGGAAGGGAGGGTCTGTTTCACATAAAAAATGAAAAATAAAAACAAATAAGACTCTCTACAGTGATATTAACACACATGTATTTGATCCCTTAAATATTGAAACTGCAAAACCCTTCCTCCAAATAAATCAAAATAAAGCTCTTATAGGCAGAAAAAAATATGTTTCCCTACAGGTAATTATGCATTTAATCGGTATTTATTTAGGATTCATGTGTATCACTTTGCTCATTTGAAAACCATCATAGCCTTGACCTTTGACCTTTACTGTCAGCCTTAAAGAAATTGTGTAATGAGAAATTTTATGAATGGGTGTGTACTTGCAGCTGTACTGTCATGTGTATTTACTTGTTTGAAGCACTTTGTTCATTTTATTATATCATTATATGTGGTAAATTGAAGCATTTATTGATAGTTTGTTGATTTCATTGTGTTGTAAAAGGATCAGTAGCTGCATTTTAATCATGTTTAAATCTTTTATTTGGACCTTGTTTTCATGATTAGGCCCTAATGTTTTATTTGGACCCCTTTTAATGTTTGGACCTCAGGGAGATTATAATCATTATTTTATTTATTTAGCACTTTTCAAGCTTAAGCACAAAGTGCTTTTCAGATTAAAAGATTTAGATTAGCAACTGTTGTGACAGAAGCTAATGGCGATCCAAAGCCTAAACAAACAAACTAATAAAAAAAATACCACCTCCACTCATCTGATCAGTGAAAAATAGCTTTAATAGACTAATAGGTCAAACTCACTTTGCTGCTCACTCCAGTTAAGGTGCTATCAGGTTGCTGCAGAGCTGTTATGGTGAATTTATCACCTCCAGGACAAATTTGGCCTGTGATGGGTGGCCTGCCGACTATTCTCTAACTCAAAATGGGAAGAAATTAAATCACACTGGGATATTTTTATACTTTGAATATAAATAAAGTGCCAGGGTGTGAAAAAGCAGTGCCAAGCGCCAAACAGAAGTCTTAATATGCAATTTATTTTGTCCCTGGATTATGTTTGTGATTTATGTTTATTAATTATTCCAATACTTATGTCAAGATTGCATGTGGAAGAGGTCCCAGCTAAGTTTAGGTTTGTATAAACTTTTCATCAATGAATAACTATGTAACTAAAATGCAGCTGCAGCTTTTAAAAGAAGTAAAATATTTTGTTATTTTGTCATACAGGTTTAGTGTCCTGGTGCAAAGTTAGTTTAGGTGATAAGCTGAATTTGAAGAAGAAGAAAAAATATTTCAAAGAAAGTGTTATGGGCCTTTCATTTGAAATATTATTAATGTTTGTCTGGCTCCTGTCGTTTTGCAAAAGCAGAGGTGGCAAAAGTATTCAGATCTCTTACTTAATTGAAATTACAAACACCACACTGTGAAATTACTCCTGTACAAGTAAAAGTCTTGCAATTTAAACCTTACTCAAGTAAAAGTATCAGCGTCAAAATATATTAAAGTATCAAAAGTATAAGTACTCGTTATATATTCCAAATACATTATTGATTTATTATTATTATTGATGCATTTATGTAAGCAGCATTTTAATTCAATAATTTCAATGGAGGGCTCATTTTAACTACTCAATATACTGTTAAGAGATTTAATTTAAACATAATGTCTTGTCACTTTAAATGTATCATGTTTTTATGTTAAATCCATAGACTGTATATAAATAATGGATGTAGTGACTGTGACGTCACCCATTGGTTTGTGGCCCGTTGGAAGCATACTGATGGCGAAATTTCATATTCATAAATGTAAATTTGCTCGAAGAAAACCATCTTTTGTTGCCTTTCACAATGAGCTCAGGCAGTACATCACTTCCCTTAAATTCTCCAACAACCAAAAAGCAATTAATACTTTTGATATTTGTGAACTATTAAATATATTACTGTAAGCGCCAAGGAAAGGGTCAAAGTTATGTGACCAAACGTCCTTTTTAATATCTAATATTCCTGGTTTGCCTTCTTGCTTAGACCCAGAGGTTGCCACCTGGTAAAATCTCGATCTGAAAAGTAACTAAAGCTGTCAGCTAAATGTAGTGGAGTTAAAAGTTCAATATTACCTCAAAACTGTAGTGAAGTAAAAGTATAAAGTTACATAAAATGGAAATAACAACCCTTTGATGCACAACATGGGTCTAAAGTGACCCAACTAAGTTTTTATATTCTATATCTTTGCAATTAATTAATTTCATCATTTAGTATTGCAGGTTTTTCAACATTTTTGACCCATGTTGTGCATTAGAAGGTGTTTATATGTTGTGCATCAAAGGGTCACCAATTTAAAACCTGACAAAGAAGACACACATACTAACTATCCTATTTTGTTAAATTGGTGTTTTTCCAATAGAAATTATTATTTGGTGGCTCTAATAAGTCTCAAATGTTAAAATATGTGATTTTCCAATGTAATCTGGTGGTTTTAACAACTATTTTAAAGTTAAACCTTAAAAATAAGACAAACATAGTTATATATACTCAAATTGTTAATTTAGTATATCACTTTTTGTATAACTACGCTTCTAATGCACAAGGTCAAGGACAAAAACTATTTTTCTTCATAAAGTATGAAAGGAAAAAGGATATAATGATCTGATAATCTGTTGTATTAAAAAAAAAACATATTCAAACACACAGCCAGCATGAAATAACATGGGAAATTAATGCAGGTCATTTTTTACCCATGTTATGCATTAGAAGGTGTTTATATGGTTGTAGTTTTTTTTTAACCATTTATTTAATGAAATTTTCAAACAAAGTACCACATTTCAGAATCAGTACAATTAACATTAGGTACACATAATGTTACATTACACACTGACTTTTAGGCTATTTACCCAAACATTGAGTGAATTCCAGAATCAAGCTCTATTTCAATTCTGACCATGTACGTCACCTATAGGAGCAGCTCTGTTATGTAAAAAGGTTGCAAATCCTCCCCAACATTTATCAAAGACTGATGTTTTTTTCCTAAGATTAAACATAGGTGTTTATATGCTAATGTGTTATGTTATATGTAAAGTGCTTGAGTAAATGTACTTAGTTACTTTCCACCACTGTGCTAAAGCGACCCCAGGCCCCAGGCAGAGCAAGTTGAGTCACCCTGCCGTCCCTCCCTCTTTTGTCCGTGGGCGCCCCCTGTCGGTGGTCTCCGGCAGAGCCTCGGCGCCCTCCCGGTCACTGTGTCCGTCCCCCCGCCGCCCGGAGGAGCTGCTCTCCGCTGCCCAAGTTCACACACCGCTGGCTGTGTGTGTGTGAGAGAGTGGATAGGCTGTCCCCGTGTGTGTGTCTTCTTACTATTGTTTTTCTCCCGGATGGACAAACCGACTTCAGATCAACTTTAGATCTTTTTACTTTTCAGACCAGGACGGACCAAAGACGATTTTGAAACTTTAAAAAAAATCTTTTGAACATTTTCCGGCTTTGTTTCCTTTTGTTATCCGGACTGATTTGTGTTGATGGCGCGGTCTACCCAACATGGACACGGGTTGTCTGCCGGTGGGAGACTAGACAACGGCTTCACCCTTTAATCCTAAATGTAGACTTTATTTAATTATCCGCTGAAATCGTGTTATTTATCCACTGGATGTAACCGGACTGGGTCATTTTCACCCCAGAGGTCACATCCTATAATGAACATTTTCCCACTGGAGTTTCGGTGAACTTTTCCCACGACTCGCCATGTCGGGAGTGGTCCGCACCCTGAGCCGCTGCCTGCTCCCGGCCGAGGCCAGTCGGGACCCTGGCAGCAGCAAGGAGGGCAGCCGGGAGAGGGACGCGGCGCAGGAGCGGGAGGCGCGGCGCAGGAGCCGGGAGATAGACGCGATGCTCGCCCGGGAGAGGAGAGCCGTCCGCCGGCTGGTGAAGATCCTCCTGCTCGGGGCCGGAGAGAGCGGAAAGTCCACATTCCTCAAACAGATGCGCATCATTAACGGGCAAGAGTTTGATAAAAAGGCACTTCTGGATTTCCGGGACACTATCTATGAGAATATACTGAAGGTAAGAACAAGGTTTCATGGGAAATAAATAGCCTGGGGCCTTCAGGCAAACTTGACAGTCCAAAGTTTAAACCACCACATTTATAATCTGTGTTCTCTGCTGCTGATTTTGGCTTTTTGTTTTTCTTTCAAATTGATATTTTGTTTGCTGAGAGGTCTCTTTCAGTAGGCCTGTATAACCTATGAGGCCAGGTTAAATAAGTACATTTAAACTCAAGGATGTGGGAGAAACTAACATTCAGGAGATCAGAGCTTAAAGATTTAAGAGTTTTCCTCGACTAAAGAAATTCCTAGTTGGGTAACACTCATAAGATTCAATGAATAGTTAATTTGTAAAACTGATTATCTGCACAGAGCATCATCATCACAAGCACCACTATAAATCTTGTGTTTACCACGGATGTGCTCATAAGTTTCTTGGAAATAAGTAATTTAGCATGACAGAAGCATTAAAAAATGACTAATGGACTAAACAAATCTTAGTGGACTCGGACCAAATGGACCAATTAGTCAACTAATCAGTTAAAGATTGGTAGCCCTAGAAAGATTAGTCTATTAATCTATTAGTCACAGATATATGTTGATGGGACCTGAGATGTTAGTCTATTTATTGATTGATTAATAGGTTAAGTCTTAAGTTTCCAGGAAACGTCAAAAATCAATTCTTCCATCCTCCAAAATATAGAGATTTGGTGCTTTTCTTTATCTTTATTGATGCGACCTGAATATATATATATTTGGGTTTTGGACTCAAGCTAAAAAAATGATGGAAATTTTTTAATATTTCTGACAATTTTATGGATGCATTGTTGATTAAGCAGATAAATCAGTAGTAGAACTAATCATTATTTGCAGTACTTTATTCCACAGTTGAGGCTCACAGACACACTCACTCAAACACACACTCGCACGTGCACGCACAGACGCACACACACACACACATAGAGGTTTGTTGACATAGTACATATTTTTATCCTGAAGTGTGCTGCTGTCCCTTTGTTTGCTGTCATGGCTGGGCCTCCTTCACCAGCTAACAATACCAGACTATTCCTGAGGGATGAGCACATCCGCCCTGAGTGCCACACAGCCCAGACGAGGATGATAAGAGCCTGCACTGCTACACAGCCCAGGCAGTGTACAACAATACCCTCCCCTGAACACCCGCATACAGTGGCGGTGCTGTCTCGGGCCACACTACCAACAGGACCCCCTCCTCCTCCTCACCGCCGCTTAACCTCCTGAAAAACACACAATGTAGGATGTGTAGGGCGGCATAGGAGAGGCAAAAACAGCAAGAAATCACATGATTTCAGTAAGAATTGCAATACAACATGAATGTTGTGCGTTTTTGACAATAAAGGGCGTCTTCTCCAACACAGCATGATACTACATGCCTGTAATCTCTTGACCCACCCTGTCGCTATTTACAATATTACTATTAGGGTGGAAGTAATAGTTATTTTAATTAACAGTTAATCTCTTGATTAATTTCAAAATTACTCCAATACTCATTTAGTCTATAAAATGTCAGAAAATGGTGGCAGACGTTCAAAGTCAAGTCTTCTAATTACTTATTTGGCCCAGTCTGCAGTCCAAAACCACAAAGTATTCAGTTTATATTCAAATACTGATTACTGATTAATTGGGCAATTATTTTCTTGACTAATTGATTCTTGTTTCTCCCAGGGCTGTCATGAAATTAGATATTCGCTTCACATTTATCGTGAGGAATCAACAAAGTTAACAATATAAAATGTATCTTTCATCTCCATTCTGGTAAATAAAAACACTTTGTTTTTTTTTGTCTAAGTCGTCACATCAAGATTTCTTTAGTTGTAAAGCAGTTTTTTATGCTTTTTTCATGCCAAATGACTGATTTAAAAACGTATGTGCACATGTATGGTAAACACAAGATTTAAAGTGGTGCTTTTGCATAACTCTTTGTGGAGAAACTCAGTTTTACACATCTTTTAATTAAATCACAAGCATTTATTCAACAAAATTGTTTGAGTCGTCTAAGAATAAAAGTGTAGGGAGGCGGGGAGAGAGACCAAGTTATCGTTTTAGCACTAATAGGAAAAATATCAAATAAATAATGTCATGAAACATCAACACTTGATTGGTCACCAAGAGCAGAAAATACAGGAATCAGTGGTAAACAACTGCACAAACACATGCAATTATAATGGTTACAAAATGTACCATTAGTGCATATTTCCAGGTATTTCATGACACCATATACCGGATATGATTCACTGAGTTAAACTGAGGATGGTTGGTGTATTTAGTGGGATATTACCTGAACAGTTGCGTGTGGATCAGCCTCACCTGCGGGTGCAGAGGCCCCCTCCCTTCATGGGAACCCGATGATAGAGAAAGAGACCAATGTGGGAAGTTAAGTAGGGATAAAACTGAAAGTCGAAACCAAGGTGTGCGGCACAATTAGGCTTATAAACATAAATAACACGGGGGTGGAGTTCAGGTGTGGTCCTGCTCCTTAAATCTCAGTAATCATACTTTACTAAGGGATAAATCTCTGGTCTAATCCCTGTCAAGGTGGATTTATTGATTTTTCTCAGGAATTAAAAAAACTGCTGGTAACTCTGTCAAGCCTTGTGAATCAAGTCAGTGTGCAAACTATACCACAACTTTCAGGGATGCTCGCTTTTAGGCAGATTTACAGCTGCAAGCATGCAGGCCGACACCTGCTTCATGTCAGTTAATCTGATATGTGATAATCAGACCAAATTAAGCCTCCACATGGCAGGGGGGTCACAAACAGAGATCACAGTGTGAGACAATATGGCCAACTGAAGCAGGGCACGGTATACTGTGCAAATTGATGTAGGTTATTTGTAGTTTACCTGCTCAAATAAGCATCAAATAGGATAACAGTCCACAGTATAAACACACAACTGAATGAACGTTAGGTCAAAAACAGAGCACAGCAGTCTGCCTTCAAGGGGTTGAGTTCTCATCCACAGGTTAAAGCTCCTCGACACATACAGATGAGCACAATTATTACAAAATAAAACATGCAGGCCTGTATATATGACCCTCCTGTTATGTTTGTTTCTCAAGAACAGCAAAAATGATTGTGGGTCAATTTGACCCAACACATGTTTAATTATCCAAAAGTGTCAAAAACTAAAAAATCCCAATAAACATTGTTTATATTTTTCTTAAAAACTCCATTACTAACCATCTCAATCAATATTTAGTGCAATGGTGTTCTTTACCTCTCACACAGCAGGTTCAATGAGGATAATTCACTCTTTTTTCATAAAAAAATGCATGTTAAAACTTTTAATTTAATATAAATAATATTTTTTTTTTAATTTAATGTACATTAGGAAGACCTACATATAAAATATAATAGTTTTACATGACATTGATTTTTTATTTTTTTATTTTTATGAAAACATTTTGTTCGCTATTTATTTGTATTTTTTTAAACTTTGAAATAGGTCAATTTCACCCACAACATAACAGGAGGGTTAAGTGAATTAGCGATTAGGTGCATCAATAATAGCAGGATTTTACCTGAGATCCATGGTGGTGAAGATAGAGAAAAATAGAAATGCATAGCAAAAAATATCGTCAGAATTTCTGAAATTCCACAAACTATGTTTTTAAGGAAGCTCATGTCTTCTTAAGAGGATCCAAGCTCCCCTTGGCCTCCCTGTGGGTCACATCCTGCGGACCAACTCAGCATTTTTCTAAACTGTAAAGTTGTAAACTAAACTGGGGTCACGACTAGAATTTAAAATAAAGCTCTGTAGCTTTCGGCACTGTTTGTCCTGATAGAATTGCACGGATTAAAGAGGTTAATTACTACTTTAAGCGTGTTTGTTGCAGCGGGGCATAGGGAGGAGGTTACCTGCCTTCAGCTGTATTTTTGGACAGTTTTTGATGTCTACTGTACAGAGGGGAACAGATTGTGGGGGGCTCCGTGTGAGAGGAGGAGGGCAGCACAGTTTGTGGAGCGGACAACATGACTTCGGAACGGAGCTACTTTGTAATTACACAATAGTGATAAATGAAACAGAGATTTTTTCAGTCCCAGCCAGCTGCCACCGTTGGCGACTGCTAATAATATCACTGAGGACGTCATGGCTGTGAGGATACAAGCCTTCAGTTCATAGTTCAGGTTTTTATGTTTTTCTATCCCCCTGTGGTGAGATACTACTGAAGGCCAGTGGCACACAAGAACCGTCTCTCCAGCTTTCTTTTTTAATCCTTCACGCAAATATTTCTGCAACTTTTCATGTGAACATCCAAATGCGGCCTTACGTCCCTTTTGATTAGCTAAACTATGTTTTGTCGCTAGTCCTGTCCACAGCAGTACATTACTTACAGTCATGGAAAAAAACATATTATTGATAATAACCAAAATCATTATAAAGAAAACCATGAAAATGTCTAGATATCAGCTCTTACATTAAACTCTTTTGAGCTATTTTTGTTGTTTTCACTATATTTGTCCAAACAAATTTAATTTATACTACTACTATTATATACTGTATTATTATTATTATTATTATTATTATATACTGTCTAGTCACTATAGCATTGTTACCATCATATCATCAGTATAATTACCGTCATCTTGCCAACCTACCAACTGATCTTCTTTTTTTAACTTCTGAAGTGTCCTTGTTCTATTCTGTGTTTTTTTCTATTGTTGTTTGATTTGATACAAACCACTTCTTTTCTCGTACAGACAGGCTTTTACAGACAGAGTCTTTATCTTTTAAACGACACAGTCCATATAGACGTGTCCTTCAGAGAGGACCTACAGCCTCACAGAGACCAAAACAAATGTAGCGTTCGTGTTCCCTTATCAGCTCGTAAAAGTCAAAATTTTCCATGTTTATGACCAGTGAGTCATCCTCACACAGCAAAGTTTAAATGCCAGTGGTGAACTAGGATTAAGGTTAATTACACTTGAGTTTACAATTGTGAAACTGGTTAAGAGTCCACTAGGATAAAGGCAAAGGCATCTTTATAACGCCCATTTATCTTTAAAGCAGCATATCTAGAAAGAGAAAAAAAGAAGAAAAAGGACAGTTTTAAGCATGACTTCCATTATTTACAGTTTTTCCATAAGTGCAAAAGCTGAAGGGACATGACGTGGACATGTGATAGTTCCTGACTATGTAAGTGGACGAGGATCCCCTGATAATAAGATAATAAAAAAACTCAGCTCACATTACATCATGGGAAGGAAGATACTCCCAATTTAGGTAACAGTTTGGAGCAGTCTTTGAAACAGGTCAAGTTGTTGTGTTTTTTCAGCATTTTTGCCTTTGTTTGACAGTGTAGGGTAGAGAGTGGAAATGGTGGAGAGAAAACAACAAAGGTCAATGTACAGCTCAGGACGGGGGCAGCAGTAGAGATGTGAATCAGCAGAGGCCCCACGATACTTGAGTCACCATACGATATTATTGATTAACTGCATTTTGTGTCCACAAAATTAAATTAAATCAAGAATTGTTTTGTCAAATAAGAGAAAATTCTCAGTCTATTCATCTCACTTCAGTCTCCACAATGAGAGTCAAACCCACAGACTGACCAACAAAGTATTCAGTCAAACTGAACTCAACTGATATCAAACATGTATGGACGACAACAACTGCAGCATTTTATCAAACTTTCCTCAACTTTAAGCTTCACTGCTCTGAATTTTGTTGAATGAAACATAAAAAAGCCGTACTTTGCAGCGTTATTTCAACAACATCCTGACACGATATCCTGACACACATGGTGTCTATAGATTCTTTAGATCTTCTAGTTTCATATGATACCAGTCTATCTCCAGTATATTCCTTATAGTGAGCCTGCTACAGATTCCACCGGAAAACAAAAAAGACGGGCGAAAATACTGCCGGCCCCCCAGCCGTCCGAAGGCTAAATATCCATACTTGGCGGCCATGAATCGATGTTCCCATGTGATACTATGCTGTATCATTTTTTTCCCCCATCTCTAGGCAGCAGTAAAACATATTATAGCCACCAAAAATTAATATCAGTTTAAGTGTATGTTATATTAGAGTAATGATCAGATGACTGTCTCTTCAAAGCCACCAGACTCCATTGACAAACACAGTCATTTAATCAAGCTAAAGAAGGTCTTCTGCCTCCATAAAGTTTGTTTTTTTGTGTTATTGTGTGACTTTGGCGAATCCGAACTAGACCTTTAAAACATCAAAGTCACACGATTACACAAACCAACTAACTGATGGCAGAAGTCGACCAACATCTTGTGTGTTCTGCGAGACTAAATGATTTTTTTTGTCAAAGGAGTCTGGTGGCTTTGAAGCGAGTGAAGATACAAGCTTCAGTTCCCCATCAGACAGTCTGTCTGACAGCAAGATAAAGGGATGAAAGTTTTGTAAATAGAGCTTAAACTTAAACTAATATGGGCTAAACTATGTTTTACCGCTAGTCCTGTCCACAGCAGTACATTACTTACAGTCATGGAAAAAATTATATTATTGATAATAACCAAAATCATTATCAAGAAAACCATGGAAATGTCTAGATATCAGCTCTTAAATTAAACTCTTATGAGCTATTTTTGTTGTTTTCACTATATTTGTCCAAACAAATATACATTTAGTTGTACCAGGCATTTAATTTATACTACTACTATTATATACTGTACTATTATTATTATTATTATTATTATTATTATTATATACTGTCTAGTCACTATGGCATTGTTACCATCATATCATCAGTATAATTACCATCATCTTGCCAACCTACCAACTGATCTTCTTTTTTTAACTTCTTAAGTGTCCTTGTTCTATTCTGTGTTTTTTTTTCTATTGTTGTTTTTATTTATTTATTCTACCTTAGTATTTTATTCTATTGTATTTTATTTTACTTGAATACCGGACTGCTGTGACAACCGAATTTCCCTTCGGGGATGAATAAAGTAATCTATCTATCTATCTATCTATCTATCTATCTATCTATCTATCTATCTATCTATCTATCTATCTATCTATCAATCTATCTATCTATCTATCTATCCATCCATCCATCCATCCATCCATCCATCCATCCATCCATCTATCTATCTATCTATCTATCTATCTATCTGTCTATCTTAAATGAACAAGAAATTGAAGAAAACAATGGTCTAATATTTTTTTTCATGACTGTAGCTTTATGTTGATAATTCTGCATGAAATCCCTCATTCAACTCCACTTAAAAAAATCCAAACTATCCCAAGGTGGACAAACAGGAAGGGAGACACTCCAGGCTGTGGAGTATCGTGCTACCAATACACAGATTTGTAAGTTGATCAGGTTCAGGTTGGCTCATAGACAGACAACATGTTTATAATGATGAGTGGATGTGACTCAAAGCTCACTCACAGTGACTCGCTGTTAGTTCTTTTGCTGCCAACAAGCTGCCGTTCGACCTGCATGTGTGTCAGATTATGATAACACACATGTCTCTGTGTCAGTCTTACTCATTCCTACTTATAAAAACATAAATCAGCACTGAAAAGAAAAGTTTTAAATGAAGGATCAGACTTAAACACACACCAGTTAGTCACAAAGGAGCATCACAGTCAGACACACAAGTTCACACAACACACACACATATTAGCTGTATTAGTCTACAAACTGTCACATCCTTCTTTTAAGTTGTTGTTTTTGCCTTTTTCACACCCACACACACCTCCTGTCACACACGCTACTGATCTACTGTATCTTACGAGGGGGGAATCTCTCTTTGAACTTCATGTCTTCCAGATTTTTTCCTTGGTTCTTTTTTTTTTTTTTAAAGGATTTTCCTCGTCTTTGTAGGTTGAGCTGGGTTGGCAGCTGTTCATGTTGTGGGCCTGTAAAGCCTCATTAAATGCGATATTGAGCTGTACAAATAAACTTGACCAGACTTGACGATTGCACAGGGGGTTAGGTGGTCATGACTCATTGACACACACAAACACACACATACACTCACATCCTTTAACCTACTTTGACCTTTGAAGCGCCTCGCAGTTCACTGATACTGTTTGCTGGCGAGTCCTCTGTTGATTCAATCAATAAATAAAGCAAACAGTTGTTAATAATACAGAACATTTTGAACTTTGAGATGCTTTGGGAGTCAATTTTTAAGCCATAAAAAATAAGCAAAGAGAAGATAAAATGTTAAGGAAAAACAAGCAACAAAATGGACAAAATAAATATTAGTCACAAATAAAACTGTCACGATGACTACTTAAGTTGGAATACATATTTTTCCTCGAAATAATTGCCTTAAATGATGTTGTTCTCATTTAAAAGCAGTTTATGTCACTTATATAATGATAAGAGTGCAGATCTCCCTCAGACGTTGAAATTTTCCTGCATAGCATAGCTCTGATAGAACCAGACTCAGAAAACAAGCATTTTAAAAGTTTTTTGCCTGGTCTTGTGGACAGAACTGATAAAGTATGAATTCAGTCTTTTTTTGTTGTTGTTTTAAATCTGCATCATGGTGTAGTTATGTCTGTCTGTTTAGACTCTAAGGCTGGAGATATACTTGCTGTTAACTTCCTGTTTGCATGCATGTGATGCATCTGTTTGAATCATTATCGCCTGAAATTAACGCTACGCTTCTGCAAGAAGCAATATACACATGAACAGTCAGGACAGTGTAGAAGTAGTAATCACTGTTTTCATTGAGTGCTTGATTTAACGGCCTTTCATGTCATCTACAAGGCCCTGCTGTCACTTTTTCTGCCGTGATCTCTGATTTAACAATACAGCAGCGACAGTCTAGAAGCTTCTATCTAGTATCTCTAAATATAGCAACATGCTGGATTGTTGCCATGTTTGTTATTTACATCCTGCAAATCCGGTACTTCTATATGGTCTAATTTCTCAGGTGCGCCCCCTAGTGAAAACCTCCAGTAACACGTTGTACACAGACAACAACAGCGTTCACAATGCAGCTGGTTTTGTACGATACCACATGATTAAAAAGCAAGTATATCTCCAGCTTAATCGTCTAATATTGCTGTGGATGGGTTAACATTTGAGTTAATGGACAGCCTGGTGCGTCTCGTAAACATGCCAAAGTACGTTACGCAAGTATAATTTATGAGGTACATTATTTGAGTATTTCCATTTTATGTAACTTTATACTTCTACTTCACTACATTTTAAAGGTAAATATTGTATTTATTACTCCACTACATTTAACTGACAGCTTTAGTTACTTTTCAGGTCCAGATTCAACATAAAACATGATAATTTAAAGTAATTAGACATTAATTATACATAACGGTATAGCAAGTAGTTAAAATGAGCCCTGCTTTGAGAAAATTAAAATGCTGCTTATATAAATGCATCAATAATAATAATACAATAACATATTTGGAATATATAGAACAATCTGCATAACAAGAACTTTTACTTTTAATACTTTAAGTACATTTTGATGCTGATGCTTGATGCTTTTACAGTGTGGTATTAGTACTTTTACTTAAGTAAGAGATCTGAATACCTTTTCCACCACAGCTGATTTGTAAATGTGTCCATCCTTAATTCCTGTTGTATGAAATACCAATATGCTTTTTGCTGTCCCAACTTTTTATATGTTGCTCTTGATGGCATCTAAAGGCCGAGTATTGGCTGCAACCTGGCAGACGTTACTGTCGACCCCTGCTCAATACGTCTATAACATAATGACGGGTCTAACTGTCATGTAAAAAAGACCAAACTTGCTGCCAGACAAATCATTAGATGCTTAATTGGAGCAATAAAAATGAATGGATTCATAAAAAGTGCAATAAAAATATACTGTACAGAAAAGTAGACAGATAAAAACATTGACTCTGTGTTGGTTAGTTTGATCACTCAGTAGGAGACCTCCCACACGGATCAGTCCACATGGTTCTCTTCAGAAAACCACACATGCATATGTTTGACTGTGTGTGTGTTGGACACATGTGCTGCAGTGTTAAAGTTACTCCATGTTTACCAGTAACACTAGACTCTGTGTTGACGTTTTTCCCAGGAAGCAGCACATGCAGTAGGAGTCTTTTTTCCTCTGTGCGCTCAGGAAATATTGCTGACATTAGAGAAAGCAGCTGCTGCAGCGCTTCGCCACAGTCAGGCTCATGTACTCATGCACTGATTGTGTGTTTCTGCAGGGCATGCGTGTGCTGGTGGATGCCCGGGACAAGCTGGGCATCGGCTGGCAGGCCTGCGAGAACGAGAAGCAGGGCATGCTGGTGATGTCGTGGGAGGGGCGCGTGGGCGGCTCGGGGGTGGAGCCCAGTGAGTTTCAGCTGTACGTGATGGCACTGAGCGCGCTCTGGGCGGACGCTGGCATCCAGGAGGCCTACGCAAGACGCTCTGAGTTCCAACTGGTGAGTAGATTAACCCGCAATATACAGTTCCCACCTTTTTATCTCCAAGTTTGTTCCATGCATTGGTTGAGATGCCTGCACTGCTGCAAGAGAAACATGCAATATGCAAGGGAAATATTTAACCCTCCCGTTATGTTTGTTTCTCAGGAACATCAATAATGTTCGTGGCTCAATTTGACCCAGGGCATGGTTAATTATCCAAAAATGTCAGAAACTAAAAAATCCCAATAAACATTATTCCATGAATAACTCCATTACTAACCATTTTTATCAATATTTAGTACAATGGTGTTCTTTAGCTCTCACAGATCAGGTTCAATGAGGACTTGTTTTTCATAAAAAATGCATGTTAAAACTTTTTTAATGTACATTGAAAAGACCTACATATAAAATATAATGGTTTTACATGACATTGAGTTTTTGATCATTTTGTCTTTTTATGAATAAATACTTTTTTTATTTTTTAACTTTGAAATGGGTCAACTTGACCCACAACATAACATAGCATCAATTTTACACATTTCGCCAAAATTATGACTGGCATATTTGCAAATTTCTGGGTTCTCCAGTGGATTATGTTATAAAATTCTAATGACAGCTGCTCACCCAAAACATTCTTTTCTATAATTATGATTCATTCTCATATCCAGGAAAGAAAAATGAGAGAAAAAAGTCAAAAGTTGAAGCCATTCCTGTTTCTACAAGGTTAATGAACTGCCTTTATCAGAAAGTTTTTTAACAATATCAAACCCCCCTTAGACTAACTACAAAGATCTTTCATTTTGTGTTGAAAAGTTTTACCACCCCCTCACATACTAAAGATTTTTATCTGATCTGATTTGTTTTCAGAAGCGAGTGAGAGAAAGACAAACCTAATTTTTATGCTAGTCTAAGACAAATCTCCCCCTGCTCCCACTTTCAAAGTTTGACTCTGAAAGTGTAAACACAGGCTCTTCTGGTCTGTGTGCCTTGGATCTTTTTTGTTTGATTCAAAGGGAAGCGACCCTGTGACAGGAAATAAGAAAAACTATATAGAAACAGTCAATCCTCTCGCTGATGGTCTTGTTTTCTCATGCAGGTCATATAGAGGCATCAAAATCATTACCAGTTAAAAACTCATTGTACCTGCTTTAACCCTCCTGTTATATAAAAATAAATAAATAAATAAAATGAAAATGGTTCTTTTCCCATATTTGCATGTTTATATTACATAGATACTGTTCAGTGGTCAATCTGACCCTGAACAGAAGACGTGACTTAAGTTAATTTATCAACATCACTCCATAAAAGAAAAAAAAGAAAAATGTAAAATAAAATTTTCTAAAACTCAGTGTCATTTTTTAGAACTACTGTATTTATATGTAGGTCTTTTCAATGTACATAAAAAGTCACTTTAAAAAGTGCATTTTTTTAAAGAAAAACGAGTGAATTATCCTCAATGAACCTGATCTGTGAGAGGTGAAGAACACCATTGCACAAAATATTGATTGAAAAGGTTAGGAATGGAGGTAATCACGAAATATAAACAATTTTTATTGGGATTTTTTGGGGTTCTGAGACTTTTGGATAGTTAAGCATTGTTGCTGTTCCTGAGAAACAACCATAACAGGAGGGTTAAAACCTTTAAAAAAGTCCTTGAAGTACTCAAGCAGATCCCACACTCATGTATTCCCTTTGACACTAAATCCTCTCATGGCTGTTATGACATTAAAAAACAGTTTCCAGTTCATTCACTGATCAGGAGTCATGATCAGTCATAGATCACTGGCTGATGCGTCATATTTAATGTGCCAAACATTATCAGATGACCAGTTCGGACTCAGGACTGCCTTCTCTCTGTCTATGTGGTGGCAAAGAAATACAAAAAGTTAACCAACAGGATATTTGTTACCTATCATTCATTTGTGTCTCACTCTCCTGTAAGCTGACAAATTGATTAATAATGCTAAAATAACCTTTAACACAAACAAAAAATATACCCTCATATCCATAAATATTTCCACATCACCTCAGTAACGTCAGCAGTCTGGAGTCGCACGTATCTGCACGGTAACTGATTTACCGCAGCCAGCAGACACAAAGCTAATAACAAGTGCCGCGCTCCAAACTCCAGAGGAAGTAACTGGATAATATCAGAAATGTTTTTTACCTGTCAACTAGAGAAAGAAGTCACAGTGAAGGAGCGCTGCAGCGAGAGAAGCCCGTGGAAGTATTCATTGTTTTTCTGCATAACTTACCTTGCTCATGTTTTTGTGTTTGGAAACTCTCCAAAGATGTAATTATTTTTCTCTTGACTTGAAATGGAGCCGCTGAAGTGGAGCCCTGCGGAGTTTCATCTGCCACGCTACACTGCACCAAACACAACCTGAAACGACTCGCAGACTGCGCTGTCATTCTCTTCCACTTTTAACCCTAATATATTAAACACGTCATTAGACAAAATTAGTGGGTTGCTCAAATCACTGATCCCCTTTTCACTCTATAAGTAGTCACAGTGAGAAAAAACCCATAAAGGATGTTTAAATCAGGATTTTTTTAAGGCACCTTTTCTCAGCCAAATATCAGAGTGAGGTGCTCTTTGAGTTCTGAGGACTTGCAAAACTTATCACAAGGTGACATGACACTTTTTATCAGATTGGATAATTTCATATCGTATCATTTTGGTGGCTGAGAGCTTGTTTCTGCTGTAGTGACACACAGTGGCAGGAGCAGATAAACAGAAGACATATTTTGTTAATATTCAAGTTCATACTTGTGTTTTGTACTAAAACCTGTTAACACACTTTTATTCTCCCTATAATGTCCTTCTCAGTATATTCACTCTCAGTGAGCGTGCAGTCTGCTCTGATTGGTTCGTGTTTCCAGGTCTTCTACATCTGCACTCTCAGCTTCTCTGCACCATCATTGCAGCCGGAGAATGACTGCAACAGCACTGTAGTGGCACTTTCTACTTATATATATATATATATATATATATATATGACAGTTGTGACATCACAGTCTTATAGAAGTCCTTAGGGCATGTTTAAAGACACAGTTTCTGAACACAGACAATCTGCATTTCTCTGTGGATTGCCCGGTAGCTTGCTAGACAATTTCTTTTCACAGTTTCAAATACTTAATCAGAGGAAACTTGTGATTGGTTTGCTCTCTAAAAGTGTCTTTCGTCAGCTAACCGTCACCCTTTACATTCCTGTTCCTGTAATGTTACTGCTTTCACAAGTTGAAAACTCATCAAAAGGTGACATGATTTGTTTTTCTTTTTTTTTTTAAATCAAATAATTAAGACAATTTTATATTGTGTCATTTGGGTGGCTGCGAGCTTGTTTCTGCTGAAGTGCTAGTTTTTGATTTAGGCCAATAAGACATTTACATTTCAGAGTTAAAGCTGATCTAATCAACATGTTAAAATTACAATGGATTAAATGACTGTGTGTGCGTACAACGGGCTCACTGGTAGTGACGAACCCACAGACAGACAAAGTAAGCAACTATCTGGTGAACATCAGGGAGCATTTTGCAACAAGAGAGTCAGATATTTCTCTCAGGAGTTGGTGGAAATGGCTCGATTATGGCAAAAAGCATGACAATTACTTTGGTTAGTATGGCTTATTATAGATGGGGTGGGTTTCTCTTTAAAACACTGAGTTCTAAACCAACAGAGAAGATACTTGTATCATGTGTACTAACTATACTCTCCAAATTTAAGCTACATTTTTGGCAAGGGAAAAACTGTTTTCAAAGGGGTCGCTTGACCTCTGACCTCAACATATCTGAATGAAAAGGGTACCCACGAGTCTCCTCTTTACAGACAAATACCCATTATTATAAGCTAGTGTCTTAATAAAATAAAAAAAGTGGGTAATTTCAAATAATCACAGCAAAATGTGCAATTAATTGGGTTTTTTCTCTGAATTGACAGCTCTTAAACATTATAAAAATAAACTAGACCAGAATTAATTTAATTGAATATGTTGTAGTGCACTGCAACAACCAACTGTAAACTATATTCAATATATTTCAGTCAGTAACTCAGCAGAAACGTGTGAAAGCAGATCGCTGTATGAAAAGAGGCACTCTGGGTTTATAACACAAGACCAAACAAGAGAAACATTGTGAAACAGAATGCAGCACAACAATCATTTTGCCTCAAATATGTGAGGTGATGATCGTTGAAAGCCAGAATCTGAATTGAAAATAAAACAAAATTAATGACCCAGCCTCTAGAACATTGGCCTGACATGACTCTACATTATAATGTGTCAATTCTGAGTTTAAAGCTTGTTGCAGTGACGCCAAGTGGCAACAAAACAATTCATGCAGGTTTAAAGAGATATTGAAATGCTTAATTATAACATATAAAACTGTCCAATTGAAGAAAGAGTAACGCAGGATAGCCTGCAGCTCTTTTGTTTGTGTCTCCTCTTTCTTCGCTCAAACAAACGGAGACTTGTTTAAAGCAGCCACTCACTGTAGTTTACAGATCAATTTGTGAACAACAGAACAGCTGGAGAACCACTTGTTTTTACAAGTTACTCTATAAGTGTCTACAAATATGCGGTGAAGGGCCAGACAGATTGTTAATGACACTTCATGTTTCAACAGAATGTCGTGAGTGATCATTAACCATATTGTCAACATGGTGAATGTCTCAAATTGTCAACATAGCGAACGTCTCACGGCCTCACCAGCTGCTTTTGTTTTCATCAGGCAGTTTGTTTCGGCTGCGTAGCTGCAAGTTCATTCTGTACTTTAGTGGAAGTGACACAGCTGCTCTACTGTCTGTTCAGAGATGTACGTTTGACCTTTTACCTTGTTACACATTTATCAGTGACACAAGTATCTGGAGTCAGACAGAAGCCACTTCCGTCTCCCTCTCACTTAACATACTGTAAGAGTGTGTGAGATGTCAGTGCACAGCTCTGGGTCAGACTGCCGTGTCTTATCTGGAGCCGCTGTATGATAAAGCCAGTGTTGTACAGCTGCACAGGCTCACAGACATCGCTCCGGCTTAAAGGATAAGGCCCGTGATATTCTGGGGTTTTTCTTATTTTTAACAAATTCTAAAAAAGAATGAACAAGTATTGTGTGTGTATCTAAAGTCGGAAACATCTTATTCCTCTGTGCCATTAATCTCTATTGTTGTCAAAAAACTACACTATAAATTCCACTTACACACTCCTACAACAGTCTTTATAGATAAAAAAAAGAAAAGAAGGGGGAGCGGGCAACATATGGAGAAAAAACTCACAATTTTCAAGATTAAAGTCACAAATGTACAAGAAAAACTCACGTATATTTATGAAGAAAAAAACATTATCTGAGGCCCCGTTTACAAAATACGATACGAATACGACAAAATATTTTATTGGAAGTGCCTTTCGTTTAGACGGTGACGGCGTTTTGGGGGCTTAAAGACGCAAAAATCTGAAACCACCTTCCAAAGTGGAAAAGTTAAATACGCTCATACATGCTCCAGTACAGGAAAATAAACAAACGTGGGATTATTTCCATGCGTCAGACCTTCAAGCTGCTCTGGCAGCTCTTATAAAACTTACAGGAGTCTTTCCACCAAATGTACAGGATATGTAGAGATAGTATTAGTGAACAGAGAAGGATCTTTAATTACCTCTATCACATTTTGGATGCAGCAATTCGTCAGAGGCAAGCCAGACGGCTGTGAACGAGACCTGGGAGATCTAGTGGATGGTGGATAACTTTGTGGAAGGAGTATCTGATGAAAATGTGTGGCGTGAAAACTTCTGCATGCCCAAAGATGCTCTTATCGCTTTAAGTGATGCCCCCTGGCATGCATACAATCGAATTTCACACACTTTTGCATCACCGTATGCACGCAGATTTCCTCCCGAAAATGCTCGTCTAAACGAGGAATAAAAAGTGAAGACGCGACGCCACTTTTGCGTCTTCTGTTCAGACCGTCCTCGTGTGAACGGGGCCTGAGATTATAAAGTAATTTTCTCATAAATTTAAACTTGTAAAGAGTTTTTTGGGGGGGAATAATGTCATTATTTTCTTTTTAATTATAAGAATTCCCTAATATGTGCTGTTTTGCCATCCTGCTGTATTTATGTAAAATGTTTTTCTTCTTCAACCTGGGTCTTATGTTCAAAATTCTGGCATTGCTCACTTGCAAGCAATGCTGATTTTGGTCTGACCGCCTCTGTGGTTGATAATTGTGAAATGTTACAACAGCAAAACAAGGTATTTCAGGATAAGCAGCACAAACTTCTCTCCTAACATGTTCGTTTTCTTGAATTTCGTCAAAAGACAATAATGTAAACAAACACTGAGTTTGGCATTACATCAGTCGCCATCTTTGTTCTTTGAAACTGAAAGAGACCATAGACATTGGATCTATGGCTGGATCCTCTATTTTCTTCACAACGAGACAATTATTTAAATAATTAACATCATATTATCTTGAAGAAGACCTGAAACTAGCGACTGAGACCATAATCTTGCCACGAGCATTTTTAAGTAAGATAGATAGGACCGGACTTCTTTTGCAACCGACGGTGTCGCCCCCTGATGGACTTTTGAAAGATTGCAGGCTTAGAGCATGTCATTTTTTCATGTCAATACAAATCACTTCAGTATTTGTTTTGCTGCTCAGACCACTCAGATATTTTCCATAAAATGTTACTAGGTCTTTAATATCGATCCCTGCTCAGGAAATGTTCCTGACTGCATGTGTAATAAGGTCTTATGACCCGTTCTCACATGCACATTTGAAAAACCAACAGGGATTTCCTTGTGGGTCTGTTACTATAAGATGTTCTCAAAAATGCACATTTTTCTCTTGTTTTCCTCCTCTCTACCTTTGCTGATCACTAAGCTTGTTTTCAAAAATGAAAGTATGTTGTAACCCGTTCTAAAGATGTACAACTTCAGAAGGAACAGATATGCTCTGGGGCTGAGTGTCACAGACAGGGAAACTGGAAAGTATTGAGTCATTTGATCTTTTTGTGGGATTTGTTGACAATAAGAGAAATACACTATAACAGCCGCCTTCTTTCCCCTCAAAGTAAGAAAAACCAAAATGTCTACTGTGGAGTAAATGTGCTGAGTTAGATGCTCGCCACCCCCACCCCCAGCTTCTCTCCGCTCTCTGAGAGGTTTTCCGGGGATACCACAGTCAGCTTTTCCCAGGCATGACTGGAGCGGAGCCACAGGCTGACAGGGGGGGAGGAGAGAGAGAGAGAGAGAGAGAGAGAGAGAGAGAGAGTCTGATGAGAGGAAGAAAGAGAAGGAGTGGAAAATTAGAGAAGAGCAGTAAAAGAGAGGTGGAGATAGTGAGAGAAAAACAAACTGAAAGTGAACACATGCAGGGATTTTGTTTACTTGTTCTGTGTTCCCACCACACCCAGATAACACGCAGTTTGATATAGGACATAAACACTAAAAACCTCTGCCTGACGAAAACAAGGCTGTATATCACGCTGTGACGGTAAACTGCTGCTCTTGTCTTCAGCAGCACAGACATCCTGAACAAAGGAGGTATAAGATCAGACTGTATAGGAAACTTTGAAGCCCTGCTAAGATGTAAGGAGTCTATAAATGCTGCAGCACACACACACACACACACACACACACACACACACCACATATGGTCGACTATGAGATTTCAACCTGGTCGTCTCTGCTGCTGCATTTTATGAGTTAACATTAAGCTCGTAGCCTACAGAACAGTATGTAACTTTATCTAGTAGATGTTTACAGAATGGCCAAAATATTTTTCTGTGCGTCCCCACATCTGGATTTGGGTGTTGCATATCCCTTCCTATGAGTCTTCTTTTGGAGCATGTGTGTGTGATGGACTGAACATTTAGCCGTTATTCACCAACCATTGTTTAATAAGAAATTACTTCTTAAAATCCACACCAAAGAGCAAACTTACAGATATTTGAGCACTGACATGTTTGGGTATAATATCTTGTTATTGCATTTTCTTCAATTATACAGGTGTATAACATTATAAGAATCAATTTCAATAATATTTGTATCATTTATATTGTGTTTTTACAAAGCATTAGAGTATTTTTAATTAAACACTGCACATCCACTTCAATTCACATCTTTATGTTATGTAAAATATATTTTTAAAATATTTTCTTTTTTTCCTTTATTGGATAGTAGAGCTGAAGGTAGACACAGATAGGGTAACATGCAGCAAATAGCCACGAGTCAGGATCAAACTCAGGCTGCTGTAGTCAGAACTTGACAAAGTGTGTTTTTTGTGTGCGTTTCAGTTAAATTACCCATCTCAAATTCTGGTGTATATATATATATATATATATATATATATATATAAAATAAAATAGAAACAGGAAACAATTCAACAAGCATTTGGTAGATTCGTGAATAGAGTATTCACATAAAAATAACCAAGAAATGCCATTTCCCAAAAATGATTTGCTTTTTAAATGTAATACTTATAAGCCTTTTGGTTTAAAAAAAGAATGGTTAATGATGGGAATTTTAATGGTTAATGATTGTTATGTTTTTATTTATTTGGAGCTTAAATTGAATTCAAGAATGTAGGACAGGCATATATAAGCAAAATATGCTTCTGTCTGGGCCTTTCCAGTCATTATTAAACCCTCCCGCTTAATTAATTTGTTTATACTGTCGACTATTACTACAGTATTTTTAATAAGTAACACTGGCAGCTGGAAAAAAACAAGCAATTTAAAGATGCCGCCTTGGAATTTTTTAATATTTTTTTTGTGACCAGCTTTTTTCGTTCACTTCCTAGATTATTTTTCTATTGTGTTAGTTACAGCAAGTTAATCCAAATACATATATACATATAATACATCATAGTTTGTAGGGAAACGACTGCAGCAGTCAAACAATCAAGGCACACCCAGTCAGCACACACATATACCTGTAGCCACACACACACACACACACACACACACTGCAGAATGTGAGCTTATTCAGGTCTTTGCTGTAATAAAGCCCCTAATCTGCCCATACACGCCATGAATGGAGACATTCCTCCAGCCTTACTCAATCACACACTCGCACACACACACACACAGACACACACACACACAGACACACACACACACACACACACACACACACAGCTATGTTTCAGTTTTACTAGTTATAGATCTACATTACATGAGACTAAAACTCATCCTTGGCCTAATAAAATACATTTATTTTGATGTTTATTCCGATGCAGCCACTTCATCAGGCTGTTTCGTTTCTGCTGATGGCGTCTAAAGTATCTGTGGAAATGATCTTTGTGTTAGTGTGTGTGCTCACGCGTGTGTGTCCGTGTCTGTCTGTGTTTGCGTATCCCTTCATCTCTGGGAATTCCCCTCTCCCTGCTTTTCCCTCCGAACAGCACCCCCCCTCCCTCCTGTTTGCGTCCAGCTGAACCAATCAGAGTCCCTCGGCTTTGTGTTTCCTTTTGCTGTGACACTGTAGGTCAGCGGCGGGGGTCACGGGGTCACTTCTCACCAACACAGGGGTCGCATTTCCTGGTTGTTAGGTGACATGTCAGGGAGATTGATTAATTTTACAGAAATTAAAAATCTGCAAAGTTTTGAGTTTAAAGAGGAATAATGGTTTACTGTAGTTAGGCCCAATTGTGTGTGTGTGTGTGTGTGTGTGTGTGTGTGTGTGTGTGTGTGTGTGTGTGTAATGTGCTAAAAAGACTGTAACTGGGTTGTGTCTGACTCGCTAATCCCTCCCTCCCCCATGTCTCTCCCCACTGTTTTCACACACACAGCTGTTTCCTGTTGAATGTGTGTGTGTTTAAGTGAGAGAAAGAGGGAGGAAGAGACAGATTCAGCAAAAAACTATTGTCAGAAATTATGAACAAAATTATTTTCATTAGTTTCAGTTTCAGCCCGTTTACAAGAAATCTCACAGAAAAAAACATTTAGAAAATTTGATGCTACTGGTTTGCATTTATTTCCAAAACAGTATTAAAAGTAATAATCATCCTCCTAAAACTTTCTTGAGTTATGTAATTCATTACAGTGAGGATCAGACTGCAGTTAGACCACATTACTGCTCAGCAACAGTGAAGCCATGATGGAAATTAATGTGGACTTGATGTTCACTGTGATGGATTACACAACTGGAGTTTCAAGAATCTGCTATTAGATCTGCAGGTTTCCTCTTAAACACTGGCTGATTGCACTAATTCAATCCCAGTAATTGCAAGATGTTACTATGAGAACTATTATATCTTTATGTCAATGGCTTATGTAAGTGAAATTCTCGTAATGTCTCATAATGTATGATCTCCTGGGGGATTTTATTGGCTGCTGCCTTGTGACGGTTTAGATCATAATCTACTTCTCATCCAGTGTGTTGTACACTTCTCATGCAATTTGTGCCCATTTTTTTGACTTTCAGAAAAAAAAACCTGTACATTTTGTTGGAAATACTTGTCAAGTCTTTGCAGGTTTTATTCATCTTAAATTAAGTCAGATTGTATGCATGCCCCCAATTTGCTGAAGCAGGCAGGTATATCTACAGGGAAGCTAAGCAATGTGCTGCTGTGGATGGGGGCAGTAGCAAATTGTATTTAAGCCACCAAAAAAAAATCTATATCAGTTAAGTTAAGGGAGTCAGCGATCTCTTTTAAGTCTCTTCTTAAAAAATACTTTTATCTGAGAGCTTTTCTTGATTTTACCTGATTTAACTTCCCTTGAACTGTCTTTTAATTGTACAGAATGATGTCATTTTCTAACATTACTTTTATCTGTTGTTTCATGTCGGTTTTTAACTTGTCTTTGTAAAACATTTTGGAATGTGTTTTGAAAAGTGCTCTATAAATAAAGATTATTATTATAAGTGTAAACTCTATTTGGAATATTTATACTGCTTTACCTTGCTGTCAGACAGCGTTTACTTACAGCGTATTGACACCACATTGTTATCTATGTTATCTATGCTCTCTTCAAAGCCACCAGACTCCATTGACAAAAACAGCAAATTTACAGAAGTTGCTGGTCTACTGCTGCCTCGATCTGTTAATTTGTTTCTGTTAAAGTGTGACTTTGGTGTTTTAAAGGGTTGGTTTTGATTAAACAAATTCACACAATAATAAAAACAAAATTCAGAAATCAAGGCAGCCGTAGACCAGAAACTACTGTGTAGTTAGAGATCAAGGTTTTTGTCAAAGGAGTCTGGCGCTTTTAAAGAGAGCATAGGGAGCCTCCAGTTCAAACCCCGAAATCTGAAACAGGGCTGTGTATCGGCAAGGTAAAAATATTCTAAATATTGCATACATTTCAACAAATATTGTTGATTTTTAGGGTGGCTAAAACATTTTGCTTCTCCAATCTAGGGGGGTCTTGACAACTTTCTACTGTAGATAGACTTAGACTTATTCAGCTTTTACTTTTTTTGTGGAAATATCAAGTGCTTTACCTGCTAAATGTACCACTAGGTTCACCAGCTATCTTTCTGCTAAAGTGGATAAGCAGGACACAGAAGGTTTATCAGAAATCTTTCGTTAAAATCAACCTCTGCTGCTGGAAACACGCTTGATGAGAGCAGTTTGTGGGCCAGAAAATCAGCATACAGAAATGCAATGAAGGACAGTAAAAAGATCTGAGGGGAACTACAGAGTTGGGCGTAGCTTTATTACAACAACACAACCTTTTCAATTTACTCATCGCTCAATGATTAATAAAAAAATGCTTAGTGCATTTTTTATAGGACTTTATCACGTTTCTGTGCGGCGAAGCAAACAAGCACACAAAATGTGATTATGAGACAACAAGCTGGTAAAATCATGGGTCATATAAACGCAATGATCTAGTTATGATGTCACTTGAGTTACTTTAGTTCATAATATCGTGCGGTAAGTCAAGCCTGTCCATAAAAGCAGCTTTCAAGCAGCAGCAGAATATGCTACACAAATTATAATGGGACTGATATGATTATGGCTGGTCACATGGTTTCTGTCATTTGTAGCTGAGTGGGGAGAAAGCAGCTTTTGATGTTTTATTAAATCAATAACCACAGTATGACAACTTCCATGACATGTGAATCAAATAAGGAAAAAAATACAAGAAATTAAATTGTACTAATAATCAGATTAAGTGCTTTGATTTGATTATTGGAGTCTTTTAAGTTGGGATATGAAATTTCAGTCAGCAATATGGGTTGTCTGCTTAGGACACAGAGGAAGGGGTCTCCTTCTGAAGGTTTTATTGTGAACTAAGACATAAGTGAGGTGGCAAACTTCAATGTTACCTGAATTAAATTTAACTAATGGAACTAAACTATTCATAACAAGTAGAGGTGGGGAGAAAAAATCATATCGCAATATTTTGTGTGGCAATATGATATCGATTCATGACTGCCAAGTATCGATATTTAGCGTTCCAACGGCCTGTGGTCCAGCAGAATGCTGCTGTTATCCGAAGGCCGTAGTGGGCTCTCTTTTAGGAATGTACTGGAGATAGACTAGTATCGTATGAAACTAGAGGAAAGGAATCTATAGGCACCATGTGTGTCAGGATATCATGCCAGGAAGTTGTCGAAATAACACTGCAAAGTTTGGCTTTTTTTATGTTTCATTCAAAATAATTCAGAGCAGTGAAGCTTAAAGTTGACGAAAGTTTGATAAAATGCTGCAGTTGTTGTCGTCCATACATGTTTGATATCAGTTGAGTTCAGTTTGACTGAAGACTTTGTTGGTCAGTCTGTGGGTTTGACTCTCATTGTGACAAACCCTTTAGGAGACTAGCAGGTGTCTATTAACGCCAATGAGAAATGAGCACAGATTTTAACCAAATTCTTTGCTCCAGAGTCACCAAAGTCAATATTGGAGACCAATGTATTTACAAGCCAAATGTCTTCTAAACATACTGACACTTTAGATGGCATTTTTGGACAGAAGGACAAATCAGGAGAAACATTTTTGTTGCGTTTCCATAGGCTAATTTCGATACGCATTTTGGAGATTTGCATGACAAAGGCTTGATGGAAACACCAAAATTCGAAAAAACTTTCAGAAATGGACATGAAAGTTATTTTAAGCTCTTCCCTACAAACCAGCACAAGCTTTAACACGAAAAGCCCAGTGACGTGTTGAACTTCACTTGAGCCCTTCACACAGTTGCATTTACTTATCTGTAATGTTTTGGGTTTTTTCTGTCTGCAGAGTGAGTCAGTGAAATACTTCCTGGATAACTTGGACCGCATTGGCCAACTGGTGAGTCAGGGTGACTCGTCACATCAACAGTACACTTTGTTTAACGTCACCTCTTTGTGAACTTGTGAGAAAATCTCTCTTTTCTCTTTCTCAGAGCTTTATCCCAAGCAAGCAGGACATTTTGTTCGCGAGGAAGGCGACAAAGGGAATCGTCGAGCACGACTTTGTCATCAAGAAGATTCCTTTCAAGATGGTGGATGTGGGCGGGCAGCGGTCCCAGAGACAGAAGTGGTTTCAGTGTTTCGACGGGATCACATCGATACTCTTCATGGTGTCATCGTCAGAGTACGATCAGGTCAGTCTGATCATCACTTTCTAGACTTTTAAGGCCCCCACACACCGCCCCGACGGGACCCGACGGGACCCGACGGGACCCGACGCCTACGAGCTCTGTCGCCTCTCGTCGGACACAGTCGGGTGGAAAAAATCAGTGAAACACATCACCACCACGACTGCCGACTACACAGCAGCCTGTACGTTCTGCGCTTGCGTGAGATGCAATAAATCTCCCTAACAACGGGTGGCGCTAGTCACGTGACTGTAATCCAAAACATGAAAACAGGAAATGACATAACGGAGAAACCCTAGACGTAACCATAGAGATTAAAAACAAAGCGCACACAGCATTAAGCTTGTAATTAGTTTTGAGAAGACGTTTTGGAGGTTTTGGAGACAAAGCTTTGCTGCAAAATATTCGCTCTCGGACTTGTTCTTGCCCGAAGATAGCAATAAATTAATAGTATCCGCCCCTCCCACACACCGCGCTTATTCGCTAGAGCACCGCAAATCAGATCCGCCCATAGCTAGCACACAGCCAATCAGAGGAGCCGAAGAGTCTACTCTCCCGACGGCCGACGTTTGACGAGGCCCGACAGCTTCACTACCAAACACACCAAACAGACGCGTAACCGACGTCGTCTGACTGTCCCCGACTGTCCCCGACTGTCCCCGATGCCCGACAGTCGGGCCGGTGTGTTCCTGGCTTTAGAATCACCAAGTAGACAAGAAAACATCAGAGAGACACACTTGAAAGCTCCACAAAGCTCTCTTTGTCGTCGGCTCAGGAAACTCGATTGTTCCCTCAGTCGTGGCTCCGATTCAAATCGACAGTCATATGATGACGACTGAATTGTTAATTGGCAATTGGCGCTCGGATAAAACCTGAAAAAACAAACAAAAGATAATTGTGTGTGTGTGATTCCAGGTCCTGATGGAGGATCGGAGGACAAACCGTTTGGTGGAGAGCATGAACATATTCGAGACGATCGTCAACAACAAGCTCTTCCTCAACGTGTCCATCATCCTCTTCCTCAACAAAACAGACCTGCTGGTGGACAAGATTCGCACGGTGGACATACGCAAGAACTTTCCAGAGTTCAGAGGAGATTCACACCGGCTAGAGGACGTACAGGTACACACACCCGACACACACACACACACACAGACAGACAGACACATACACACACACACACACACCCCCGAACTCACACTCACTCACTCACTCACACATACGCACATACACACACACCAATCCAACTCGCACACACACACACACACACACACACACACCCGAACTCACACACACACACACACACACCCCAGCTCAAACTCACACGCACAAACACACACTGATACAACACACAAACACACACTTATACAACACACACACACACACACACACACACATGCGTGCACACACACACACACACACACACACACACACAAATCAAAACAAAGACAGCAAGTGTGTGTTCCAGTTGGACGCTCAACCACAAAAAAAAACAATCAAAGTAAAAAATCAGTTCAAAAGTAGGAAAAAGTAGCACACCATTGAAGCAATCAATCCCTCAGTTTGCATTTCTCTATAGGAAAGATGTTTTGGATTATTACTTCCTCTGAAGAGACAAAGGAAAGATGGTTGGCCAAGATGTTTTTGGATCCTAAGGCTCAGCACTTTGGTCACAACAGACGCTACACACATTTACAACTTCCATACTGTGATAATCTGTCACTTTAAATGTGTGTTTACATGCAGCTGGTCATTCTATTGCTTGGGATCCACTTCTTACTGATTTAAAATGAGGCTTACTGACTTTTTAAGGATGTGTGTTGGTAGGGGTTGACACAGTGCCATCAGAAGAGAAAAGACAGACTGTGCAGTGAGAGTGCATAGCTTTTCCTTTCAGTGCAAACGTGTCTGAATTTTATAAAAATTAAAATGTGCAGCTCTCGGATTAAAATGTTCTGAATGTGAGGATGTATTGCTGCTTATTATAATCTTTCTCCTTTACCCTCCTGATTCTTTCTCTGTCAGAAGTCTTTGTCATGCATACATGTAAAACGCAGATTAGAAACCTGGTATACCCGGCCAAGAATTTGACTTTCTTCAGGAATAAATCTATCTGAGGGAACCAGGTTTTGTCTAATCCAGAAACTCATATGCAAGAAATCAGTTTATAGTAGAAAGCCACCTGTCACCTGGTTACTAAAGTGTGCTGCTCTGCTCCCTCCAGGCATTCCTGGTGCAGTCGTTCAGCCGTAAGAGGAGAAACCGAGGGAAGCCGCTCTTCCACCACTTCACCACTGCAGTAGACACAGAAAATATCCGATTTGTCTTCCACGCCGTCAAGGACACCATCCTGCAGGAAAACCTCAAAGATATCATGCTGCAGTGACCTTCACGCTGCAGACGACGACTTCTCTGACTGTTAACTGTGAAACCAGCCATGAATCCAGGGCCTGGAGGACACTACAGCCCTAAAGTGCATATTAACACTGACCTGTGGAGCACTCTGTGGATTTTAACTGAACCTGTGGAGCCCTGAAGGGACTCCGGACCCGTCAGCCCCTGTGGAAACTGTGAGGGTCACAGAGGACGAGACCCTGCATTTAACCTGTATAAATGTGTGTATGCTGGAAAAGACAGTCACCTTCTTGTAGTTCTTAAGTGTTCTCGTCCTCATACACAGGTTAGAAAATGGTTTTAAAAAAAGAAAAAAAATTGAGAAAAGCACCAATTACATGAGCACTGAAAGTGTTTTTTTCTCAGATGTATATATATATATATATATATATATATGACTAATGACAACCCTGTCACTAAACCTAAACGTCACACTGCTGCCGGTTGAAATGAGCAAGAAGCGGGAGGGGAAAAGGGAGGAAAGACAGAAAGATTAGGAGAAGCGAGCTGAAGAATGCTTTGTGCTAATGTCCATGTGACGGAGGGAGAGGGGTGAGGGTTTGGGCTCATACTGGTCATATGCTGTGTTATGTGATAAGGTTGCACAAGTGTTCCTGTCAGTGAACTTTAACAGAGGGAAGAGATGAGTCTCTCTCCTATGCTGCCTCTTCCTCTCTGTCTTTACCTCTCCTCCTGCCCTGCTCGTGTTTATTCCTCCTTCCGCCATCACACGAGAGAAGAACAGCTGCCGATAACAAGTCTTATCCCTCTCGTCCCGTAACTCTCCTCTCCTCCTCGGCACAATAGACAGCTTGTTCGTCTAGAAAGTCAAATTAGAGACTCTCTTTACACAGAAACACACATCTCCTGGTCTTGCATGAATTATGGTTCATCTCTTTCTTCTATTTCCCACCACCATCCCAGCAGACGTACCACAATCGACTCGACTTAACTTGAAGCATATTTTAAACACCCACTTTTCAAGAAGGCTTCGGTTTACGGTTTCACTACTCGTTTCTTTGTCCCGTACACAGCAGAGGTTGACGGGGTTGAACTCTAAATGACCTTATTCACATGTTTTCAGTGGCCATTTTGGACTTCTGTAGCTGTCAGGGTGGGAAGTCTATCTATACGAAAACAAGTCCAGCAAACCAGACTGAACAAAAACACAGATGATACACATTGGGCCTCATGCAGCAACATTTTCTCCCAAAAGAATAAACAAAAAAAGTCAACTCCAGATGCACCAAATGCTCTTAACTATAATCTATAATAATATTAATTAGATTTTTTTTTTTATTCATGCATTTTTTTATGTTTCTTAAATTTAAAACATAAGTTTCCTTGCATTGGACAAACAATTTGTGTGAGCTGGACTGTGAAAATAAGATGTTTTTGTCCATCTTGGTAAGAGTGCTCTCCATCGCTCCAAAATAAGAAAACATGGGTGGATTCCCAGAAATCAATGGTGCTTATAAGATAAGAACAAATTGTTGACACAAAAAAAAACAAGACGACACTCATGCATGTATCGTTTCCTGCATGGGGACCAATGACTTTCTTTCCATCACAGTTTGATATTTTCTGTATCATCCATTCTTATAAAGTTTGTTTTATAAAGTTTGTTTTATAGTAAGTTAAACCATCGGATAGGTCTGGTGCTGCAATTGATAAAAAAGTAAATTATTTGTCATTTATCAAGCAAACATGCTGGTTCCAGCCTCTCAAATGTGACAGTTTGCTGTTTTTCCCGCTACATAATTGTGAATTTATTGTATTTGAATTTAGTATATTTGGCAAGGCGGTTAATTTAAAGAAGTCACTTTTGGTTTAGGAAATTAGGTGTCACTATTTTCTGACATTTTTAAAGCTGCACTAGTGGACATTTCTATGTAAACAATGACTGTGAAAGGGGTCATTGGTAGTGATGAACACACAGGGAATTATCACTCGACTCTGCAGCGTCTTTAGGTTCATTGTTTTGGCGACTCAGCAGGCAGCTGTTTGCAGCAAAAATGCTCTGATAAACCCACTTTACACTACAGACAGATTAAGCAGCTGAACATAGTGGATCTTCTAGCAGCTAAAGCATCAGATATTTCTCTCAGGAGTTGGTGGAGACCAAAAACAGAGCTAAAAGGGGAGTAAATATTGCTTTTACATTCATTAGGTGACCATAAACAAATTAATATTAGTCTGTGTCTGATGTACTGATATGCAACTTTTCTAATTCGCTCATCAACTTTTTATGGTAGTAAAAATACACTCAGTGGCTACTTTATTTCATACACCTGCTTGTTAAGGAATGTTTCAAGCACCGGGTTGAATGTTGGGTGCAGAGATGGCTCCTAACCAGCATTAGAAAGGTGTACCTAATAAAGTGACAATGTAGTGTTTGTCAATGTTGTGTTTACAGCTTTTTGTGTTGCCCCCTGTTGGCCATAAAAAAAAACCCCAATAACTAAGAGATTAATCACTAATGATAGCTACACCCTTTCACTATAGAGAGGAAATGAAATGACATATTGTTGTAGGTTGAACCGGAAGTTAGCATGTTTTCTGCGTTTTGTTCGCAGGGTAATCTTCATAAATAAACCACCACTTTATGATTTTTGAAGCGTTTATGCAGCCGATAGAAGTAAAAAAGCTAACATTATGCTATAGTGAACTACTTCACGGTTGCATGACTTGAACGCCACTACTGTTAGCTTAAGACTCTCTCAGACAAGCTAACTAGCCGTTTTGACAAGCTAGCGAAACCGTAGCCTGATAAATTGTTTATTAACCTTATCTACAATCTACAAGAGTTTGCAAAAGCACTGAAAAACACGACTAGAGGCTGTAAGGTGGACTAGTGAGAGAGTTCCTGTCCTTGTCGACGTGACGCGTGATGACGTTTTATGTCCCCGACAACCACTGTAGTGTCATTTAGCCCCTTGTTAGCATCCACCTTTTTAAGGACACGTAAAAACTACAAAATTCACAAGTGGTGGTGTTCACTAATGTATTTTATGTCGTACAACAAAACACAAACATTTCTTCGAACATTATTTACAGAACCATGTAAAATTCTCATTGAGTTTGAGAGGATGACCTCAGGGTGCTAACATGCTTACCTACTTTCCTAGTTTAAGAACTCATCCCTTGGGCGCCCTATTTAAAAACATTTTAAAAAGAAAGAAAATCAGGCCAGTAGTTTTTCTGTAATCCTGCTGACAAACAAACTGAAAAATAACCTCCTTGGCGGAGATAATAATCACCAGTTGCAGCCCTATTTCAGCTGGTAATGTAGCATAAAGAAAAAGTCCTGTTGCGATGGTTACTTACAGTTTAATATACCTTGCGCACTGATTTATGATGGCGGTTAAACTGTTAAAGCAGAACTCTGTCTGAGACGTCTCGTTATGTGATTTTAATGGAAACGGACCAGCCAACCAGAAACAACTATCTTTAAACTCCTTTCACACCTCATATTCCTTCCTTGAATCCTTTAAAATCAGTTTCCTTCTCACATGTTGTCAAGCGGAGAAACTATGAAATGAAAATGTTGATTTGATCGCTAACGTTTGCATGATTTGGTACGCAGCAGTAGGACACAGCTGGGCTGCTCCTCCCACCCTGAGTATTAAGTCCAAATGGCCTTGAGGGGAATGAGGCGAGTCATGAGCACTTCCACACGCCTTATTATAATACTGTATTAAACTGTCATTTGTATGTGTTTGTGTGTGTTTGCATAGTGACTTTTTGTGCATGTTCATACATCCTGTAAATAGAATACTGTAAGTATTTGACTGACACTGTGTGTAACGTGGTAACCTTACAATACAAACACCACTCTGTCTAACAGTATCACTGTACCTGTAAACGTTGCTGTAACATTTGTCGTTAACTAACCTACCTTTTCCACTCACAAAAGTTTTTTTTTAATTTGTAAGTGTCGTCATTGCACTGGATGCGTCCGAGAGAAATCAACCAGAAAGACTTAAAAAAAAATTTAAAAATAAAAAAATGTCTGGGAAAATGAGACAAATTAACAGACGGCAGACTTTTTTTAAAAAGGCAAGCAAGGATGAGAAGAGGGACGTCTTCTGCTTTTGTTTTTTGTTTCCCAGTGCCTTGGCTCTGTGCTCTGTGGTGAAATACACTGCCATTTGCTGACATGCTGTTTCTTTATTTTCTCAGTGTGGACGTCTGTGTGTGTTTGAGTGTGTGTACGGCAAAGCAAGAGGTCACAACCCTCTGCGTTGGAAAGGGAAAAGTGGTAGAAAGATTTGCAGAGATGTGGGAATTGAGGGATGTGGCGCAGGATTAAAAAAAAAAGTTTTGAGTTCATGAAGGAACTGAAAACATGAATGTCCTGGGGCAGTTTTCTGAACATGAGAAGCCTTCTTGCAATCCAGAAAGCTGAGAGTTGATAAGTAATGTCATACTGATGTATAGCCTGGAGGCTAACCGTAGGCTTTCATTTCACATAATGTAATATGAAGCTCATCAGCGAGAGCTATCAGACCGCTGGGCATAACAGTGAAGCTCAAGTTGAGCGATATCTCCGTTACCCAGCAGAGTCTGACCTTTGCTTTGGCTTTTAATCAGAGGAGCTCTGATACATAACAGACTGCGAGTCTCAAGAGAGAGGGAGGGAGCCCAGAAACAACTAGAGCAGAGTTTTAGCGTTGTTTTAGAAATCTCTAGATTTATTTACACAGGAAGTGAGTAGAATGTAATTCAAGGTCCACACACACACACACATACACATGTGACAACTGGGTCTCTGCAACCAAAAAAGACCGAAATGACCCTGTGAATGGGAAGGCACCGACTGGGGGAGGGACAGACAAAGGGAGGAAGAGAGAATACAAGAAAAAGTAAGAGGATAGAGGGAGGGAGGAGGGAGAGAGGTCATGTTTCCTCTGTTGAGCCCACTTCCTGTCCTGATCCCAAAATGGAGAGACTGTAAGAACGACATCCCTCTGCGTGTTTCGGTCTCCCCCTCCCTCCCTCTAACACACACACACACACAAACACACACATCACAGAAACCCAAACCAGCCTCCCGCGGTATCCTACAAAGGAGATGAGAGGAAAAAGCAGGGAGCAGAAAAATATATCCCCAGTGGTCTCTGAAACATAGGAAGCCTTCGTTTATAGAGGCAGAGAGGCGCAGGACATTTTGTCCTCAAGTTGCACCACAAAGTGTATGTGTTGTGTGTGGCTTGTACATGTGTATGTGTGTGTGTTTATAGAGTTCAATAGATATTATAGTTGTTAACAAAACATCATAGCAGGATACTTTATTCAGTGTGTTTTCCTGATTTTAATCAAAATGTTCTCGTGGGTCCTAAGGAATTTATTCAACATTTTAGATGTTACAGTATATAGGGTTATTGTAAAATTGAAATGTAATCATATTTAATTGAAATCAACTTTATCGCTTAACAAGCACAAATGGCAACTTGCAACATAATTAAAACCTTTTTACATATTTTCTAACGTTAATTGTTCCTGTGCTACTGAGTCATTAACGGCATAATTTGTTTCTGTGTGGAAAAGATTCTTTTGGATGTAAAACTGCTTTTACACATAGAACTAAATATTCAATATAACCTCAAATAAGGCTGGGTAACAATATAAATAAAAAGACCATAAAAAGTAGTTTTTTTTCCTATATTGTATCCCAATGTAGAAAACAAACAAAAAGAAGCTATTTAGGATGATGGAGTATGGAGTATCCCAAAATAGGCCTTTACATTCCCTTATTGCCATTTTAATTATAGTATAATTATGGTTGTTATTGTTAGGTAAGTTAACAAACTTTTGATTTAAGAAAATAATTGATGGACTGAAAAAATGATTGATGGATTAATCATCTAATGGAAGAAATAATTGATAGATTAATCAACAAAAAAAGTTATCTTTAGTTAAAGTCCTACAATCTATACGAGCCACACCTTTTTCCAGCACATGGCAACTGCCTTACACCACCTTTGTAACCACCTAGTAGCCATACAAACCACAAAGTTATACCCTAAAAAACCAATCACATTCACCTTGCAACTTATTATAAACATACCTGCAAACATTCCAAAGACCACTGAAATTGTCTACTAACCACCCGTAAAAACACTAAATTAACCATCACAAACAACATTTCTGCGGCACTGCATGTCGTACCAACCACTTTGAATCACAGACAACCACCTAGCAAAAGCAAGTTAACACCTTTGTAGTCAGGTGGGAGTGGATTGCTTAGTCAGCAAGTTCACACACACATAGACTTTCTGTATTTCTAATCTGTGGTCTAACAGATAATTGACTGTAAGTGTTATTTTAGAGGAATAAAACGATAATTAGATGGAATTAAGAAATGTATGTAGACTAGTGGAGTGTACGCAGATCTGAGCGCCACCACACTATACCTTATCTGTACGGCTGTGTGTGAATGAGTGTGTGCGAGAGTCTGAGTGTGTATTTGGCTGCGCGAGTGAATTTAGTCTCATGACTCTGGTTAAGTTGATGTTTCCCTAAGGCGGTTTTGATTGGACCTACAGCTGAACTCTGATATTTAATAATGAGCCAAATACTCCCTCGGTTTCTGCTACTCCACACACACACACACACACACACACACACACACACACACACACACACACACACACACACACACACACACACACACACACAGTGAGATAACCCAACGATTGAATCATACAGTGCAATATAAACAACTAGTGGTAATTAGCTGATGATTTGGCCGTGACACATCACTGGACCGCGGGCCACCACGTCATTAAACCACTTCTGTTTTAGTTCACACTGACAGTGGAATTAACTTTGTGGTGTCTGGCATCTTATCTGCACTGCAGGACATGTTTTCTCTGTTGGTGCAGAGCCTTGAGGGCAGATTGTTTGTTAATCAGGGGAGATGAGCACAACAGATAGATGATGATAAACAAAACTACACACGCACAGTTATATAATATTAAAACCTTTAGTTTGTGCCTCTTGTAGCGATTGAATAGCACTTATGTAATAAACTTATCAAATTGCTAAAACCCTCTGTTTGTCCATCTCTGCCTCAAAACTTTCATGCCTTACAAGAAAGGTAGCTGTCGCCCTCTGGTGGTATAAAAGAAGTATTGCAACATTTCTACTGTGTTTATATTCAACTTTTATCTTCTAACTCAAAAGATTTTTCTCAAAAGATTTTTTTATGTGTCCTCATGAATTCAGATTTACACATTGCAGTTGTAACCAAACAAACCAATTAGAAGAAGGACCCTTTTCTTGGGATAAAGTACAATTAAAATGTCCCTACATTTAAAAAAAAATAAATCTTATTTTTATGTCCCACCTTTACTTTACTGACTTGTATCTGTGCAAAGATAGTCACTAGAGGTATTCCCACATGTTTCCACTGAAGGGGGAGATATCTGTACAGATTAGGGTTTGGGACAAGTAGGAGAAAAAAATAATGAGAGGAGGATTTTCTTTTCATTATGCAGTTCCAGAACAAAGTCGAAATGACGAGAATAAAGTGGAAATGTCGAGAATGAAGTTGAAATACAATTTTGAGAAAAAGTTGAAATGACGAGAATAAAGTCAACTTTTTGTGTTTGGTAAAGTTGTAAAGATATTAACAGATTTGATGTTACTTTGTCAATAAGTCACCAGGGGAACATTGTTTTCAGAGAAACAACATGTCTATCCAAACAGTTAGCTCAAGGTCATAAAATAAGCAATTACAACAATATTTAATGGTGTAATAGTACTAAAATCCCCCTACATATAAATGAGCTATTCTTAGTAGTAGGCTACAACAACTATTGTTTTGGGGAAATCTGCTTTTATGTATGTGATTTCTTAGACATATATTAGACGTATTGAGGAAAATCACATTGTAGCTTGCAGTCTACTTTACCGAACTCAAAAGGTTGACTTTATTCGCGTCATTTTGACTTTTTTCTCAAAGTGCATAATGATTTTTTCCCCCTCCCTTATTATGTTTTTCTCCTACCTGGCCCTAATCCTCTTCCGTAGATCTATGCATTTACCCACAATGTAAGATTTAAATATACACCAGTGTTACAGATTAACAAGTGACCCGGTGAACTGGTGCCTTTAAGCCAAATGTGCCTGTGTTAGTTGCAGCATCCAATGAGAAAAGGGAGGAGAATAACATTACGTAGCTGTCCCTTTTCTTAGTTCTTCATTAAAAAGTAAAAATATATCTTTGGAGTCTAGAAGGTAAAACGATGTTTAGTCGTGGATGCATTTGGCTGAAAGTTAACAGGGTCACTTGTAAATCCGTAACACCGAGAAAGCTACATTAGGTACTTCGCTACTTTGACAAGCTAACAAAAGCTGTAAAAGAAACCTAAACCCCCATCATGTAGTGGGCTGGTCCTTACAGAGAGGTAAACACACTCTTTTTTTGCAAATATTACCACTGATTCTGTGTCAGTCACTTCAAGTAACAAGCTAACAAACAATATAAACAAGCTAAATTATGCTAACCGCACATCTGCTAGTCGCCAATTTTGGTGCACAACACACTCCTCATCTTATCAGAAGAGTACAATCTGCATGGAGATTGTACTCTGACTCACACACAGATTCTGTGTGAGTCAATCATACAGCTCAGCATGTGTCTGACATGTAAATCTTAATTGGAACATATTTTATTCTCTGTTCCCAACAGTAAATGTGTGACCTGTCATCACATCTAGGTCAGCCTCTTTCATGATAAAAACTGAATCATGAGGTAATTATTGTTCAGCAGCAATTAATGGGTTTTTAGTGAATGTAATACCTGCTCCTACGGTTTTTAACAGCTGGCTAATTGCTCATATATTTACAGACTTTACCGCCAGGAGGGAACGTACGCTCAGATTGTGTTAAAATCTGTTGTTTTCTGGTGTTGAGGGAAATAAAAAATCAGATTTCAAATGTCAGGTCTCACGTAGCGTAATTAATGTCTCCATCATTACTAATGCATCATTTACCCTTTAAATTACATGCAAACACCATTATTCTCTCACTTGTCTATCAACACTAACAGCAGGAGGTTTTCTTCTCCACTTGGCTTTATGAAGAATAAAATCAGCTGCAATTAGGTGAGACAACTAATAGTACACACTCTGCATTTAAGCATTTTATTTTTAATTTATCCCGTTCTGTCAAATCAAGTCCAGCCTGTAGCAACTTAACAAGACCCAAGACATCTGAGTTTCTGTTGTAGGTGTGGTAATTTTTACGTCTTTCTCAGTGATATCAGCCATGTCGAAACTAAACCTCCCAGGGGAGAAAACAAAGAGGTTTTATCTAATGAGAGAAAAAGTAAAACTGCAGAACTGGACTTAGTAAAACTGTTAGAGACAACAATACTGACAGAATTTGTCTCTCTAATAGAGCTGACAATAAGATTTTTTTGTGATTTTATATATAGTTTCAGGTTCCTTTATGGTAATTTTATGTCATAAATATTTAACCTTAGTGTTCTCTTTTATAATGAACATTCATGACTACATACATAGCAACAATCAAAGTGAAACATCATTAGTTAATATTAACACTCAGCTAACCTTCATTGAGACTGTAAAAGTGCAATTTGATCAGATTTAAACAACTGCAGCATGTCAACCGAAGCAAACTTCTATCGTATTTTATTAAAAATCTACTGAATCCTGTTTGCTGCATGAAAATATACATCATGTTTTTCCCAACGGAGCCCAGCCTTCATCCCAAACCAGTAAGAAGAGCTCAGACAAAAAGAGAAATGCTGAGCTTTCTAAAGTGAAACAATCAAAAATATGACTATGACAAATAATACAATAGTGGTCGAGTTTGACACAATGTGTATCATAAATGTTTACTAGGACTTTTCTCGTCCTCTTTTTCTCTGTATTTTAGTATTTTAGTATTTTATGTCGTCTTAATCAAAAGGACATTTATATGTGTGTAGATGTTTGTTGGAGTTACGTTGTGCTTTAAAAAAGACAATAAATCCAGTTTTAAAAAAAAGAAGTCAATAATGGTTGCACCCCACAGAGCCCATCGCTCACAGTAAGTAGCTACATGAGAAAATGTGTTTCTAGGGCCTTTAAGAGAAGCATTTTTCTCTTTCTTGTCTCAAACTCGACACTTGTCTGCAAGTAATCCAACAATAAAGTCAACAAAATATTTGTAGGAGCATCAACCCATTTGTATTAAAACTGTCTTTCTTGTCTTTGTGTTTACAGATTGATGAAAAGACTTGATTTATTCATTCTTTGGCACACCCAAAGCTTCAGTTTAATTCACTCATTCAAAAAAAGTACAAAAGTTAGATTCTTCATCATTCATTCTACTGCAGACCAGTGAAAAAATAACCTTCATCCAGTAGTTACAGAGAGATATTTCACATATCTCTAAGAGTTTTTAGTGCCGACAATCAGGAGTGGAGTAATATACTGCATTTCAGTTGAGACTGGGTAAACAAAAATGTCTATAAGTTAAAATGAATAATAGGCAAATGTAGTATCCATCGTTGCAAAACATTGTTGCTGACATTCCCGGCATGTGCTTCTCACAATTTAAACAGTGTCAATGATATTACAGTTGATGTACTGCTTTTAGTGAAAAACAAGGCTCAGTACATTCTTCAGTCAGTGTAGCTACATTCAGACACACGAATCAAATACAAAAAACTAACAGCAGAGTAAATATTAAGGACGCTTTGGCACTTGCTACAGGGGAGCACAGCAGCAACAGGGACAGAGGGGAAGTAAACTAAATCTCTTCTATGCCATGAAGCCTTGTAACAGCAACACAAGCTTTATTTGTCTTTTTTTATACATAAAACGTGTCGTCCAGTGTCTGTGTTACAGTGCTGTGACAAAGTTTGTGCACCTCAAATCCGGTTTGTGGTTTAATCTGAACTTCAAAGCTAAAAGATGAACTTGTGTGAGCCCAATAAAACTCCATTGATGCCCTAAAAATCCAGCATGGCTCCATGAAGACCTGTTACATTTTAAGGTAATATTCTATTACATCAGATAAACATTTTTTTTTAATTATGAGGCCTTGTGTTGGAGAATTTGTTGCCTGTTATACCCCTCATTTCCCTTGGTTTCCTCTTAATACTTTAAAAATAATCTAAAAAGGGGTGGTCAGTAGCGTAGTGGGTTACACAGGCGCCCCAGGTGCAGAGGCTACAGTCCTCGCTGCGGCGGAGCCGGGTTCGAATCCGGCCTGAGCTCCCTTTGCCGCATGTCCTCCCCTCTGTCACCCCCTTTCTATCTGTCTCACTATCAATAAAGCCTTGAAAAATGGCCAAAAAAAAAAATAATAATAATCTAAAAAAAAACAAAAAGTACCTTTAAAATAATTAATTCCAAACAGCCTGTTTCAGTCGTCCTGTGAGGATATCTCAAAATTGTAAACATTTTTTAGTTAAATTTGGTGGAATGGGTCAAAGAACAAGTTAATTGTTTTAGTTGGGGTAATTTTTTTTTTGTTGCCATGGTGGAATATTTTTGCTTTATTCCAATAAACTATTGCACCTGAGAGAAAACAGCTAAACAGCTGCACTGCCCCTGTACTGAATTTAGTTGCTTGTTCTGCCTAAAACATGAATAAATAAAAACTATTAAAAAAAAATAGGACTGCAATGTAAAATAAGGATGAAGAAATCTCTGCACGTCAGCCAACTCAGAGCGAAAAATTGATGCTGTATTGGTAAGAAATAAACAATACCTTTATCTTTTTTTGCTGCATCTTATTAAAAAGCTAAGAGTTCTTCAGATGTCCTTGTTCAAGAACTGCAACGGGTTTGTTTCCCTAAATCAAAATCAATGAAAGAATCACCTCATGTCTAAAACTGGTGATTTTTATTAAATTAACAAAAGCCAATTTCCTGAATTTGTTTAGAGGAGACGCGTTGCTGAACTATTGTATTTAATTGAATACAGAAATTCTAACTGATTACACATGATGCAGCTTAAAAACATAATTTATTACTATGACAACAATTGTATGTGGAGGTATAAACTCTAATCTTAAAACACCTGCAGAAAATTAAAAAGAATCTATAAAAACTCAAGGCATATAAAAACTTTTTCACAGCACTGTATCTCCCTCCCCACGAAAAACAGTATGGGCTTTACAAAAGCAATAAAAGGGGGAAACTGTCAGCGATTTCTGTGGCTCACAAAATAACACACTAGTGTATGTGTGCGGTGTGAGTGGTGGCATTGCTATTTGGTGTTGGGGGGCAGATAGTAGGGGTGAAACAGTCTCTCATGGGAGCAGATGTGCAGAGCAGCGTGCGTGTGCATCAGTAACCGTGGAAACCGTGAGGTGAAGTAGCTGACGAAGCCTTCGGGCAGCTCGCCCAGAGTCTCCTGCACCTCTGGTGGCAACTCGTGGTAGTGGTGCTTCTGTAACATTAACATAAATGTGTCAAAGTGTGTCTACCTCTTTATAAATAAATAATATAAGTGTACAAGTAAACATGCTGACCTTATTCCTCATGGCTCTCAGCAGATCTCGGACTGAGTTTCCCTTATATGTCCTGAACCGCCTCAGGTCTGAAATACACATAAGATTACAGATCATTGATATATTTGTAATCCTAAACTCTGAAGACCCTAAAAACTCAGTATTTAATCCAGATGGGAGTGGTTTTAAGAAGTACACGTTAATAAGAGTTCTTTATAAGAATGCAACACTAAAACCAGATTGATTTCAGTTTGATAAAAATAGGAAAAATGTGAAAGCATGAGCTAGTAGCTACAACTATACAGTATAATACACAGATACAATATGAGATCGGTTTATTTGATGCATGTAAAGTATGAAGGCATACAGAATACACAACTTATGTTTTTCCTATAATTTGTATATTTGGTCTCACATCTATGTTAATGGAAATTCATGATTATAGAATGTGTGTGTGTGTGTGTGTGTGTGTGTGTGTGTATTGGAGGGCAGACATTCTATATGCTTATGTTTAAAAGCAATAAACAGGATTTAAAAGAAGAATAAAAGACAACAGACCCCTATCTGAGTAGTTTTTTGGTGTTGGATGTAATTTAGTCCATTTAAATGTCAGTATATTTTAGCACTATAGTGTCATTATGGTCAGTTTACATCAGTCGGGTAAAGGTCATTTTAAAATCTGATCAAGAGAGATCTAATCACAGCTGAAGCTGTAGCAGAGGCATGAGGAGCAAAAATGTGTCTTTGTACATTGATGATCACAAAAAATAAAACATCATCTCTGTTTGAAGCTACAATTAGGTGTAAACCAAGTTTTTAGGGAGCCTCACAAACGGAGCTGTTGTATGCTGCGTGTTACCTGTCTGCAGAGGCACAGAGATATGCATCCTCCAGTTGGTTCGGACCACTGCCCGTCCTGCCGTCTCCAGTCTGACCACGATTGGACTGTCTGGTGGCTCCTTCTCTATGCGGTCGCTGACATCCTACAATAACAAACAAACACAAACCAATTGTTTCAGGAGTCTACGGATAGAGACTACATCACCCAGGTACATACATACTAAATGAAAAATAAACCTATAAATAAGAACAAAAAGCTTTTTCAGACTAGTAAACATGAGAAGAAGTAGTTTGTGTGTGTGTGCAACTGATTCAACACACCTGGAAAAAGAGCAGCTGCTTCTCGGGGCTCCAGAAGAACGGATGTTTGAGCACACAGGCGGTGGAGGGCCGGGACTCAGCCTCGGCACTGATCATCTGCTCGATCAGATCCTGTGCTATGACGTCATCTGATCAGATTGAGAAACACTGGTCAGATTTTAATGTATTTTCCCTGCTGATTTTTATGATTATTACTGTCTGAAATATAACCTACAACACTCTTCTGAGCTATTAGCCTAATACGACAGTGTCTGAAAATTGCAAGGAAATTGTGATTAGTAAGTAGCCTGGCTAACGCCAGACTAATCACAAATGAGATTAGTCTGGAAACCAGCCATTCATTTTTCCATAGAGGAGGGGTGGTTTACGATCCTCCAGAACAGTTTATTGGGCGATACGAATGTCTATCATAAGCGTCTGTACGTAGCTCTTAGCCAATCGTATCAGTTATACCAGATGACGTATGTAGAGCGACAGAAATTGATGTTTACATAGCCAGACTAGCCCATCTCTACTTTCAGGCTAAAATACTCAATTGTGCTTCTGCAACGTTTTTCTGCAGCATGTTCTGAATCTGGCTGCTCTGTAGTTTCAGCTCACAGTCTACCGGCAGTGTTGGTGTGTGTGTGTGTGTGTGTGTGTGTCTGTGTGTCTGTGTGTGTGTGTGTGTGTGTGTCTGTGAGAGAGTGTTGCTTGCTGCTTTGCTTCTCCAGTTCTCGCTTTCTGCAAGATTATTTATTTTCACGCTTTATTCCCCCTCATGTCATTCAGCCACACACATCCACTGATTTTATGGGCAATAAACAAGCTCCGCTGTCCCCTGGCTCGTAGCGAGATCACCGGCGTTACAGCAGCGAGCGGTAGCGGGGCTAGTTGGTAGACTAGGCTTTTGCCAAATCCTGTCAGAAGCAAGGCTAAAACATCCTTTTTGGTGGTGAAACAAGAGTGTAAAGTCAATTGTTGTTCTTCGTTTAAAATCAACTGTTGCTCTAAACTATTTAAAACGCCATCAGAAAGAGAGTTTCGCGTCTGCTGCAGCCATGTTAGATCTGTAAAAAAACTACAAAACTACAAGCTTCCATCTGTCGAGTAGTACGCATCATCGTCTTGCCGTCCCTCCCTGTTCTGTGATTGGATCCCTAAAACAGGGCTAAGAAACGGCCTTAGTTTCCAGACCCTTTCGGAGTTCGAAATGAAATCGAGCGCGCAAGGCAGTATGGGTATACCCAGGCTAATTAGTAAGGGCACTTACTTTAAAAGACAGTCCTACCTAAGAGTCCCAGAAATATCTGGAGCACTGAGCTTATTTGCAAGGAAGTTAGATTGTTGAGGGGTGACTTGATGCTGGTTCAGGATTGGATCTTCTTAAGGTAGTTAAGTATATTTAAATCTTTCAATTTGAGGATTGACCAAACAAGCTTTAATTCTATTCTCTCTTTAATTCTTGTGATTATGCATGAACCACACCAGAAAAGACACATGCACAAAGAGTTCTCTCACCATGTATATCCTCCATAAAATGGGAGAGTGAATATTCTCCTGACAGGATGTTGACCTGTCGTCTTAATGAATCACCAAAGGGGTGCTGCCCCCTGCTGACCACGTAGTAGAACACACAACCTGCTGAGAAGACGTCCACCGCTGCTGTCTGCACACAGAAGAGAGGAAACACAAAAAAACTGACAAAAGACTCAATTTATCTATTCATCGACTCTTGATTTGTAAATTTCAATAGGTCATCCCTTCTTTAACCACTGATTTTGAAATTGTTAAATCAAATTGTTAATTGTTAAAAATTTGTGATGTAGGGGGTGTATTTCTTTGGATTGACCATACTAAGGCTATGTGGTCACATTTAAGTACTTCATTTATAATGTAACAACAATTACTTATTTCACCAAACTGTCAAACAACAAAAAGAAGAGCCACTAGATGGCAGAAAGGTACTTTAAAACAGTGACACTCAGAATTATTAATTTAAATAACTGTCATAACATTTGTATTTATTTATTTAAAAAAGGCTTGATAGTTCAATGAATAATATTAAAAATGCAAAATCTATAATAGTTAATACATAACGTTCTAATCGAACTAATCTATAACTCTAAGAATCTGCAAATAGGTTTAATACATGTCTAATATAGTATCATACATTTTTCCTTTACATAATTAAGAAAGTAGAACTGTAACAAATAGGCTACATCAAATTATTACCAGGGCCAAGGGGGAAGATTGAAAACCTCTACATGAGTCAAAATTATACAGTCATGGAAAAAAATATTAGACCACCCTTGTTTTATTCAGTTTCTAGTTCATTTTAATGCCTGGTACAACTAAAGGTACATTTGCTTGGACAAATATAATGATAACAACAAAAATAGCTCATAAGAGTTTCATTTAAGGGCTGATATCTAGACATTTTCCATGGTTTTATTGATAATGATTTTGGTTATTATCAAAAAATCCATGGAAAATGGCTGAACCTGTTCAACCATCTATTTATTTTATTCTAGCTGTGACCATTTGACTGAATGTTCAAAGAAAGATACTTGTGTTTTCTGTAATAGTTGTGAGCATCCTACCGGTTTGTTGCCGGGAGTTTCTCGCAGGACTTCGGGAGCTATCCACCCTTCAGTTCCTGGTATTCCTGACCGCAGAGAGAAGCTGCTCCGACCGTCTTGGATCTTCTTACACAGTCCAAAGTCAGATATGAGAGCTCGGACCCGACCCAGCGCACTGGGGCCGGAAAGGAGGATGTTTCTCGGCTTCAAGTCACGATGGACTAAAAGCAGAGACAAAAAAATTTTTTTAGCTGTCCAAGTTAGGCAGTACGGAAATGCCATCTGCTGTGTATTAGAGGTGTGAATCAGCAGAGGCCCCACGATACAAGTTTATCCCGATACTGTGTATATTTGAAACTGTAACTTATGTTTTTATGTGCCTTAAGAATGATTGATGCATGTATGTATGAATGATACTTCTTGCCCCCATCTCCTGCCTTATAGGGACCACAATGGAAATAAGCCTTAGGGCTTTATTGTGTCATCCCTATTTTTATTTATTTATATAACGTATGGCACAGGTTGCTGTTTCATATTTTTATATCAAGAATGGTCAAATAAAATCAATCAATACTTGAGTCACGATACAATATTCATGCAATTTTATGCATTTTGTGATATGGTGAGTATTGACATACAATATATTATTTAACTGTTTAACTGCATTTTGTGTCCAAAATTAAATTCAATCAGGAATTGTTTTGTCCAATAACAGAAAATTCTCAGTCTATTCATCTGACTTCAGTCTTTTTATTTCTCCACAATGAGAGTCAAACCCACAGACTGACCAACAAAGTATTCAGTCAAACTGAACTGAACTGATATCAAACATGTATGGACGACAACAACTGCAGCATTTTATCAAACTTTCCTCAGCTTTAAGCTTCACTGCTCTGAATTTTTTGAATGAAACATAAAAAAAAGCCAAACTTTGTAGCGTTATTTCAACAACTTCGACACGATATCCTGACACACATGGTGCCCATAGATTCCTTGGATCTTCTAGTTTCAAAAACAGCTAAAATACGTCGGAACGCTAAATATCTATACTTGGCGGCGATGAATTTATATAATATTGCCATGCAAAATATTGCGATACTATACTGTAAGGATTTTTTTCCCCACCTCTACTGTGTTTGCACTCTTTTGTGTACATGTGTCTATGTGTGGGTGAATTTCAGACCTATGTTGAGGGAGTGGAGGTGTGAGAGGCCACACATGGTTTCTCCCAGCAGAGTTATGGGATTCAGCTCAGGGAAGCAAGATGGGTCCTCCACATACTGCAGAGAACATACAATAAACACGCAAAAACATTTCATCATGTCATTTTAAACTGGAACTGTTAAATCATGACCATAAACTACCGAGGCCCTACAGACTGACCTGTTGCAGGGTGGCAGCGCACAGCTCGATGGCGATGTAAGTGAAGAGGCGGTCTCTCTCTGTGCAGAAATATCGGATGACGTTGGGGTGAGTGTCAGACTCCCGGAGGAGCTGCACCTCTCGCTCTGCAACCTCAAAACACTCCGGCAGTATTCGCTTCACCGCTACGTGGCGTCCATCAAAATTACCCCTAAATCACCAAAAACAGCACCAGAACACTTTATGTACAGTTTTCCATGTGCCTCAGAACAATATAGTTTACCTGAGAAATTCAGTGGATTGTGCCGTTTAACCCATTTAGGCCTAAAACGCCTGGAAAAAATGCCTGGAAAACCTATTGCCGATTTTGAAGATTTTTCAGCCTCTGTAGCAGATAGAAATGAAATTCAAAAAGTATTCGAGAGCTTATACCCGTGGCTTTCATGAAAAGTTGAGTTTATTTGTCCAAACCTTCAATAAAGTTTTTTAAAAAATCAACAAACTCAGCAAATGTTACATTTGACTGAATAAAAATTCTATGCATAATACTAATAGATGCCCATCAGCAAGATGCAAACATGATATGACCATTGGAAGAAATAGACATAGTTCTCATTAGCCTACTGTAATAAAAATAACTAGAAAATTTCCTCTGGGGAAATTTTGAAAGGGCCACGGGGGCTACTGCCGGTGTGTGTACACTATGATGAGATTCTTCAGAGATTTCAAACTATGCCCTTTAACCTCAAAATGTGTGTGTGTGTTTGTTTGTTTGTTTTTACTCTTCCTGTAAGTCGCTTTGGATAAAAGCGTCTGCTAAATGTAAATGTGTGTGTGTGTGTGTGTGTGTGTGTGTGTGTGTGTGTGTGTGTGTGTGTAATTAAAATCACATAAAGTTACTGTGTGTGTGTGTGTGTGTGTGTGTGTGTGTGTGTGTGTGTGTGTGTGTGCGTGCGTGTGTTTGAAGCATGTGTATGCATGTGTGAGGAGTGTGCGTGCTTACGCGTGTGTGTGTGTGTATCTGTAACTGTAATCACATCAAAGATCAAAGGCAATCAGATCAAAGCAATCAACAGAATTAACTGGCACCTGTTCCGGCATAGTGACAGCAGAGGTGGACAGACTGAAATTTCTGGTCTCGAACAGAAAGCATTTTGGGCAAAACCATAATACCTATCATTGATCCGACTTCACTTTGACCGTCCTGAGTTCTTCCTGAACGTCTACATATGTTTTTTTTTTAAAGAAAAATTAAAAAATAGCTTTGTTAGAGCGATCTAAAAAAACTGTTTTTTTTCCCTTTTTACGAAATCTTCCTGCGTATTTAATATGGGAGCCAATGAGGCTGTTGGTGCGTGTTGGTGGATCATCTCTGCGTCGTACGCCCAAACTATAACTCTGACAGCTTTACCAGAGGATTGTGAGTGAGAAGACAAATTTTCCTACATTTCTATGTATAAATTATTTCTGTAGAGTGGAATTTGCGGCCTGGAGCACAGTTTTAAAAATTTTTTTTTGACAGATTTACCTCTCCCTCTACACTCTGAGCCAGCCATTCTCAACCTTGGGGTCCCGACCCCAATTGGGGTCGCGAGATGATTTCTGGGGGTCGCCAAATCAATTTGAGGAAGAAAAAAAAAAAAAAAAAAAAAAATATATATATATATATATATATATATATATATATATATATATATATATATATATATATATATATAATTATTATTATTATTTTCTAATTCGTTTTATCAACTGAGTTTGAAAGATCTGAACTGTGCGCGTGAGATTCTGTTCAGTGAGCAGAGCGGGAAAAATAAACAAAAAAGAAGAAAAATTCGCGCGTTGTTGCTTTACCGCAGCTGCAGTTTGCTAGCAGCTATAACTGATTCTGGAAAAATGGAGCGATGGCTGAAAAGAACAGCTCCAGACTTGGGTCAGCAGCAGGAGCAGCAACAACAACAGCAGGGGTCCCAAGGTCTTGGAGCAGAAAGCCTAACGGGACCTCCGCCCGAGAAACGGAGGGCAGTGGGGCCGACACCGGCTAGGCTCCGTAAATATCAGCCCGACTTCTTAAAGTATGGCTTTTCATGCATAGCAAAAAATAACACCGAATACCCACAGTGTGTCATTTGCTCTGAAGTGCTGGCAAATGAAAGCCTCAAACCAGTTAAACTGAAGAGACATTTAGAGACAAAACACAGCAGCTTGATTGATAAGCCAATTGATTTTTTTCAGCGCAGGGAGCAAGAACTTACAAGCCAAAAAACAGTGGTGAGTGATTATTCTACTGTCCCTGCTAAGGCCCTTGCAGCTTCATATGAGGTGGCATATCTGGTGGCTCAATCAAAAAAGGCTCACACGATCGCGGAGAGTCTCATCCTTCCCGCAGCCGTAGCGATGACAAGAGCAATGCATGGGGAGAAAATATCCAACACACTTTTAACTGTTCCCCTTTCAAATGACACTATGGGGCGCCGCATTCAGGACATGGCAAATGACATGAAAGATCAGCTCATTGACAGAGTGAGGAAGAGTGGAAGATTTTCCCTGCAACTTGATGAGTGCACAGATGTGGCAGGAGATGCGCAGCTGCTGGCCTATGTGAGGTACAGCTACGAGGGGAAAATGCACGAAGATATGCTGTTTTGCTCATCAATGGAGGGAACATGCACTGGACGGGACATTTTCAACAAGCTCGACAGCAATATCCAAAAAGAGGGACTGAGATGGGAAAACTGTGTATCTGTGTGCACAGATGGAGCTGGAGCTATGCAGGGGGCAAGAAAAGGTTTAAGGGCCTGTGTGTTGGAGGTAGCTCCCCATGTGAAATTTCTGCACTGCATAATCCACAGGGAAGCACTCGCTGGCAGGTGTCTCGGGCCGGAGCTTCGCGATGTTCTACAAACATCAGTGAAGATTGTAAATTTCATTAAATCTCGGCCACTGCAAAGCAGACTCTTTGCCACACTCTGCCATGAAATGGGATCAGACCACGAAGCACTTCTCTTTCACACAGAGGTCAGGTGGCTTTCTCATGGTAAAGTTTTAACGAGACTCTTTGAACTGCGTGAAGAAGTGCGCACATTTTTATCCGACTGTAGTTCTCCCCTTGCTGACTATCTGACTGACCCAACGTGGGTTGCGAGCCTCGCATATTTAGCCAGCATTTTTGACAAACTCAACAACTTAAATTTGTCCCTACAAGGCCCGAACACAAATATACTTATTCTCTCTGATAAGGTCACAGCATTTAAGAGAAAGCTGGAGCGGTGGGCTGCGCGAGTGGAAGGGGGGAGTGTTGAAATGTTCCCTGAGCTGGATGACTTTATGGACAGTTACGACATAACCATTCAAACTATGAAAGGAATTATTAACTCTCACCTCAGGAGCCTGCTTGAAAGTTTCAGTAAGTTCTTCCCAAACGATGACACCCCGGAGAAGTACGACTGGATACGCCAGCCTTTCACCAGCACCACCGCGCATCACCTGCCATCACAGCTGCAGGACGCCCTGCTGGATCTCTGCTCTGACCGCACATTGCAGACTGCTTTCTCAGCATGCACACTGGAAGAGTTCTGGTTGTCAGTAGCTACAGAATATGCAGCATTGTCAAAAGCTGCAACCGATGTACTGTTTCCATTTGCATCCACATATCTGTGCGAAAAGACATTTTCTGCACTGACATATATGAAAAACAAATACAGATCACGACTCCACAGAGTTGAGAGTAATCTTCGCCTGGCCGTGTCGAACATAAAGCCAAGAATGGAACTGCTCTGTTCAAACAAGCAGGCCCAGCCATCACATTAAATAGGCCTAGTAGTTGCAGCTATTTGGCTTTCTGGAAAAGAAGACATCGAATAGAGTTTTTGCAACAAAATGTAAACTGCGTTGACAGGGAAATGGGCCGTATGAGCGGGTTGATAGTGTAAGATTTGTGAGATTGTTATAACTTATTCTTTTTCATGTTTACAAGCTCTCAGCAACATAGATGTTTAAAATGAAATATGGGCTGTTTTTATCCCCATTGTGTTTGTTAAGACATTAATTAGCATGTGTTGATTACTAGTGTTTTTATGACAAAAAAATAAAGTTTGCGTTATTTGTTTACATTTTAACCATTGTCGGTCGATCGCTCTACTTCGTTGTGTTTCCGCACCTTTCAATTCCTCGACTGACATTAGAGTGAAATTAGAGCCAATGTGTTATTGACAATCAATAAATGCAGTACAATATGAACTCAAAGCAGATTTTTCCGTTGTTTTTTCCATATACCTGCACCGCTTTTCTTTCAGCACCGCGGACAGCGCCTTATCAAAAGTGTGTTCCCCCCTGGGGGCGGGGTCGCGGACAACATGCATGTCAAATTGGGGGTCGCGACTTAAAAAGGTTGAGAACCACTGTTCTGAGCGATGACATCAAACACTCTGACACGAACATTCCGTGCAATACACACCCATTATAATCTCAGAATTTCTCCAAAAATGATCATGGTCGTTGAACAGGGATTGATAACAAACTATATGACCTATCGAAACGTGGATTAATACACCGATACACAAGACTTGTGTCTACTGTTTAAAGTTTAAATGGAGTCTCTAGGTGAAATTATGCCGGAGAAGTAGACGTTTAAAAATCTCCAATGATTGTTCTTTTTCGCTCATTTTTTGTCGTCCGTCCCATTCATTTCAATGCAAAATTGACGTCGCGAAAAATTCGTATTCTGTAGAGAAAAGTAATAGCACACCGATCCCGATCAAACCGCACGTTTTGATATATAATTTGTCCTGCAACTCTTTAAGTTGTAGGACTAGTAGCGGGACGAAATTGCGTCCGGAAGAGGAATAAGAAAAAATCCACAGTATAACAGTAGTGCTCGGTGCGATTGCCCCGAGGCCCTAATAATAATAATCATAATAATCATAAATAATAATATTAATACATTTTATCTATATTGCACTTTTCAGGGTACTCAACGACGCATAAAGTAATATAAGACATAAACAGTCATGATTTCTTATATCATCATCACAATCAATTAGTATTATTATTATTAATACATTATTAATATCTCCAGATGGCCACAAATCCGTCCGTTCTTCTGTGAAAATATGTTGTCTAAAAACATATTCCTCATCCATAAATCCCGGTCAATTGATTCCGAGGGTTCAAAGTCCAGATCAGCAATAAAATCATCGGAACTGTTTTCATCATGGTCGCTTCCGTCACTTACTTCTGAGCTCCTCCGCTATAGTCGTCCTCCGCCATGATTTCAAAGTTCTGGAAAAGTCCCATGTTGCATTGCGACACTCCCACATGTATTCTGATGCATTTCATTGTCCAAGAGACCGAAAATAGGTGAAAAAAACTACAAATACTACAAAACGACGTATCCGCTTTCCCGGCCTTAATGGTAGAATAACACAACAGCGCTCCCGGTTTTAATGGTAGAAATGTGGTAATGCTTTCCCGGCTTAAATGGGTTAAATGTGATTAAACCAGTGACATTAACAATGCATTCATATACATTTACTGTACCTGAAGACAAAAGTTCCTGCTGTGCCGTGTCCAAGCACCTCAGATGGAGTGAAGGAGATTTTCCCCACCTGCACCTCCTCACTGTTTCCTTCTGAGAGGCATAGAAAGGAAGAATGAAGCAGCAAGAAATTAATCTCATCCTAATGGTAAGGACAAGAAGAAATAAATCCACAGTTACCTGCTGTGGCTTTGTGCTCAGTGGCGCAGTTTTTCTCGACATCTGAGGTGCTGCTGCTGTAACTGTGAGGACTGGGTGGAGGGTCAGCAGATGCAGGCTGAGAGTCTGGAAACGTGGAAAAAAAAGTGAAGATATAAAGTATAAATGTGTCTCTTTTCTTGTACCCAGTTTAATCAAGGAATGAATAATGCATTGAAGAATTCTAGGCTTTGAGAGAATATGCTCAAGCGCAATGCAAAGAAATACGTTTAATCAGTGACGTGGTTCCCAAAGCCCTAAAATACACACACTGCAGCGTAATTGATTTATAAGTAGTGACTTACCACTGGAGAGGTTTGTGTTGGTAGAGAGGGTTGTGACTGAAGAAACCGAGGTCACAGTCGGCACGTTAGTCTGCATGTTTGTCTGCATTCGCTGGAGACGAGACTCAAAAGCTTCCTCCATCTGCCGCTGAGCTTTCAGCTGATGAGCTGCACGCTGCAGAAACACACAGAGAGATACAGATCATATTAAACGCTGTTAGAAGATGGCACGAGAAGATCTTCAGGCACTTATGCATGAAGAGGGAACAAGACTTGAGTTTTAGTTAAAAAGCTTTTAGAGATCGGTATTGAAGAGGGTGAATAACAGGAACTTTTCTAGGCCCGTCACAATAATTACATATTGACTTATGATATATGAACATGAGCACAATCATTTTGACTGACCTCGATATCGCCCGTTGTGTTTACATGTGAGTTTGTTTACTAAATATTGTCTAAAAACACTTTAGCCAGTATGATGTTTGACAAACAGTAGGTTTAACTGACTATTATAAAGTATAAGTATACGTTTTCCTCTAATTTCTCTGCTGTGTTGTTTTATTTATTGAGGATATTTTAAAATTTTCACATTCATGTCTGAATATTCTTAAGAACGGAAGGTTCATTGCTCACTGAACTGGTGTACTTGCATTATAATCCTAGTATATTATCATTATATCGGGGCATAAATTGGTCTTAAAATTGCAAAAATATTGTTTATCGCAGTAATTTCTTAGACAATATGTCGTGTAACAAAAACAGTTCAATCATTACAGGCCTAAACTCTTCAGACAGAGATATTATATGATTATAAAACTCTACTACCACTACCATTCAGCCCAAATGTTGTAAAAGACAAGTCTTAAAACAGATTTTTTGAAAAGTGGTATTTGAACTGAATTTTGCCCCATAATCTTTAATTCACTAACAAAATATGCTTCATTAAATAAGCTAATTAATGCACAAATTTACTGATATTTCACATGACACATGGGTTAACAAGTTTCATAGTCTAGTCATGGAGCATCCAAGCTTAGGAGCACAGCACTTTTAATCAGTGCTGGTATTCAGATCCTTACCTTAACACACTGTGAAATTACTCCACTACAAGTATTAAATTATTATTAATTTTGGAATAAAAATCCATTAGAAACAAACATGAGGAAACTGGAACATATTACACCGGTCCTTAAATCACTACACTGGCTTCCTGTGAGTCAGAGGATAGATTTTAAAATCTTACTGCTGGTCTACAAAGCATTGAATGGTCTCGGACCAAATTACATGCTTGATCTGCTCCCTCTCTACGAAGCATCCAGACCCCTTAGGTCATCTGGAACTGGCTTGTTGCGTGTCCCAAGAACAAGTACTAAGCGGGGTGAGGCAGCTTTCAGTTATTCTGCTCCTCACCTGTGGAACAAACTACCTGTAGATCTGAGGTCTGCCCAAACGCTCAGCTCCTTTAAATCAGGACTAAAAACACTATTGTTTACTGCAGCGTACTCTTAACTTTAACACTTATCTGCTCTACTCTACTGCCCTTACTTTTTAACTATGCAATGTTTGACGTGTGCTTTTTATTATTCTATCTCTTTTCTTATCCTGCTGTATCTTATTTTATCTTATTTATATTTTTATTTATATTTCCCTGTTTTAATTGACTGTTTTTGCTGTTTTAATGTGTATGTAAAGCACTTTGAATTACCCTGTGTTGAATTGTGCTATACAAATAAACTTGCCTTGCCTTGCCTTGCCTAGAAAACAAAACCCCTTTAATCTTTTCCTTATGCCCTCACTATTGTTTGATAATGGCGCAGTTTGCACAGATCATAACACTTGATATACAGTCAAAAAATGATTAGACCACCCTTTTCCTTCAATTTCTTGTTGATTTTAATGCCTGGTACAACTAAAAGTATATTTTGTACCTTTAGTTGTACCAGGCATTAAATTGAACAAGAAATTGAAGAAAACAAGGGTGATGTAATATTTTTCTCTATGACTGTATATGATAACATTTGCTCATATGTTTGAGAATAAAACCTGAGAAATCTGAAACACATGTGCATGTAAACATCATACACACACACAAACTCACAACGGGGTACGTGATGGCGAAGGCCAGCCATCCTCCCAGCAGCAGCGTCAGAACAGCCAGAGTCAGCCGGTCCTGAGTCATGTAGACGGGCAGCACAGGGGCCGGCTCCTGGGCCTGTCCAGTCGTCCTCCCGTCAACCCCTCCTCTGTTAGCGTTAGCGTCACTGTCACTGTGGTGGCCGTCAACTGTCTGGAACTGAAGGACCCAACGTCAGGGACGAGAAACAGAAGAGAAACGGGTTTATCGTGTATCTGTATTGGGTTGTTAATACACAAGAAATGTACATTTAAAAGTACATGACGCACAGTTTTATAATGTTCAAAGTAATGTGAAATACAACCGAAAAAAAAATTAAATACAAAATAAAAGTAAAATAAATAAGAAAATAGATAAATTAAGTAAATTAAAATAAATAAATAAAGTAAAATAAAATACAAATAAATAATTTACTAAAATTACTAAATAATTTACTAAAATTACTATTAAAATTTCTATTTAAAAAGAAAGAATAATAATTTAAAAAATAAATACATTTAAAGGACAACTGATTTAACTCGACAACCTGATTTCAGTTTTTAGAAATGGTCTTGTTTTCTCTGTGATACTTGTTTTTTTAAATATCAGAGCATCCTCTAATACTGTACTTGATTTTCTCAGAGTATAAGAAAAGACATCAAGTCTTTTAGCCCAGAAGAAGGAAGGTTTCACTTGTTTGAAATAGTAATTGCTCTCTCTACAGCTGTTAAAAATAAAAGTGGATGTTAAAGGGGCATTTAGTAGTTTATAACATCTATGTCTTTGTTTCTCAGACAGCTTGTGCTATAATAGACAGTAAAAACCTGATAGAATGATTAATGTCTGATATTATTCCTGTGATTTACTGAGTCTCAGCTGCAGACTGCAGTAGGGACACAGAAGTAGTTTGGAGCTGTGACTCACGTAGCGCTGATGGTAGTTGGGGGCCTGGGAGGTTCGAGGGGGGATGACTGCCTCACCAGAACGCTGCAGGCTGAGTGGGTAATCCCTCAACATTGTGGTGTGAGCCACTGGAGGGAGCTCGTGATGACCTGAAACACACAGACAGGATGCATTCAGAGCTGTTTGTGTTTGTGCTGGGGTCACTATCTTCTCTGGTCAATAAATCAAAGAAATATTTCAGCTCTCAGGGTTTTTTTTTTAACCTTCAGTCTTTAGCCAGAGTTCTTGCTTTCATGGTGAACATAAAGTGTGATTTTAAAGTAATTTAAAGCTTAAATGACTGTGATATTTGCTTGTTTTATCAAAACAATCACATTCCCATGTGATGTATCGTATCAATGCTCGGGGGGGGGGGGGGACAAAATGCATCTTCTGCAACAACCGGAACTTAAAAAAAAGTTGTCATTTTAAATTTAGTCTATTTTTCAACTAATATTTGTTTACATCAAAATACAGAACCTCTGTGATTTAATCTGTGATTTGAAATTATTTATTATTTACCAAATACACATATTCATATAAGCATGTTATGTCTGCAGGCATGTCACCAGGAAAGTTGTAAATGGTAAAACACACTATAAATACAGAATTAGTTTAGTTAAACTAGAAATTTCAGGCCAGGGGTACATTTGATTAAAGAATGATTTGATTAAAAGAATATATCAGCTGTCACATTAAAAGTTAAGCTAAAAGTTATGAAAAAATGTCAAGAATGAAATTGCTAAAAGGAAAAGGAAAATAATTAGCTGATGGTGTAAATATTTAATTACAGTTGAAATAGTTGAAAAAGTGAATGATAAACATTTAAAACATTCAGCTTCACTCCAAGTCGTAGTACAAGATTGCCCATAAAGTTGGATTAAAATATTTTTTGCCACTTTCCATGAAATGATTGTGACAATGTGATTTATTCTTGACAGATAAAGTGTATATCTTCGCAAAACTTGATTAATCAATCTCTTCTTAACATACCAGTATCAGAATGAAAATGAAACCACAATTAACAGAGGACTGTGTCTGAAAACAAAATAATCCCAACTTTATGATTTATGTTTTCATTGCTATTTGATGACATCCAGTAATGTGTGTGTGTGTGTGTGTGTGTGTGTGTGTGTGTATGTGTGTGTGTGTGTGTGTACCTATTAGCAGCCAGTGGTTTTTCTTGCTGTTTGTGCTCCCTGGTGGGTAGCGTACATCAGTAACCGGTGTGATCTCACACTCCCCTTGCTCTCTGACCGTCACTTCGGCCGTCACCGGACCCTCGATACGAGCCAAGGTCAGTCCCCGAGGCTGCCATGGCAACAAGAAGCACAAACTGGTCTCATAACAGCTTTCTGGTTATTACTTCGATCATTATCAGTTCATTACTGTCTGACTGGATAAATAAGGAATCTTGTGTGTGAATGCAGTTTTATGATTAAAAACAGATTATATATCTAAACTCACCACTAATGAGACTCCAATGTGGACAAGGGAAGTAGATGCATAGAGGTGGGAGTCCAATTTTCCAACATAGAGAGTTGGCCTTAAGGAGAAAAAAACTCAAGTTTATTCCCCAGCCTGTGAAGTTATTTTGCATTTATTGACTTGAGACAATAAAAAAACAACCAACAGGAATTAATTAATTAATTAATTAGATACAGACTGGTTTTGAATCAAATTTGAATGTTTTTTTTATTATACAATTGCCCCATAAAGCTGTTTCTTGCCTGGCAGGTGTCCTTTAAAAACATATTACCTGAGATGTCAAATAGTTGTAAAAATTGCTGTAAATCAGCACAGTATGGTATATTAATCAAGCTTTTTCTTTGGGAAAGAGCTGGCAACACAGACTAAAACAACACCTTTTGTTGTCGGAGCAAATTGGGAAAGTATTGGTGAAGCTTTTGCAGTCTGAGAGTCTGATAATTACCGCTTCAATTAATGATTGTAATAAAAAACCAAACAGAAGCCTCGTTGTTTGACCGAGCATCACACAGCTCTTGAAGCTCTTTCCTTTGCGTGTTTAAATCATTTCTCTTACACAAGTTGTGCTTGTGCGCTGGCCTGCTCCTTCACAAACTGATAACTCCACTTCAGTGTGGAGTGTGTGTCTGCGTGGTCGTTGGCAGAGGAGAAAGTGAGGAAGCGTAGTGTTTCCATGGCCAGGGAGAGGTGGGGGGCGTGTCTTAGTGAGTCGCCAGAGTACAGATAGACCCGAACGACGGGCGAGCCGTAGTTCTGACTCCACAAGACGTCACCTGGAGGACAAAAACACACATTTAGCGTCTGACAAGAGTAGAGATGAACATAAAGAAGCCAACCTCTCAAAGATATAAACAGTGATAAAAGATTCATAAAGCAAAAGCCACACACCTCCGCTTACCTGTCTCTCTGTCAACTGTCACAACAAGACCGTCACCACTCGACACCAGATGAGCCATCTCTGCAAGAGCAACAGGTCAAACAGGTCAGTTTCAGATGAGCTGGAATGTGAGATCTTTAAGCTGTTTTAAGAGATTTCACACATTCCTGCAGGTTTTAAATGAATTAGTTCATTTGTCCTTGTCCATTTCATTGTAACTGGTTGTTTTATGTATGAATATTAAACTAGAATCAGAATCAGAAATACTTTATTGCTCCCTGGGCGGAAATTGCTTTAGTTGCAGTTGCTGCTGTATAATAAATAGAAATAAAGAAATATGTAAATAAAATAAAGATAAATAAAGCACACTATACTTAATATACAACAACAATATAAAATACAAGTGCAAAAAAGCACTTGCAGAACATGTACCTCCTTCAAGGTTGCACAATCCTCTAAATTTGTTATTTAATTTTTTTTTAATACCCATGTCTCAAACAAAATATGTATCAAAATACACAATGACTGATAATATGAAGTGCCAGCTTTTAGTTTATTTGAAATTTAAATTCTTAAATTTAAAGAATAATTCCTGGAGACATTTCTGGATCAAAATACCTTTTCTCTGGTTTATAATTGCTTTATTTTAGTTTTTTAGACTGAAAACAACCTCGTAGTGGAAGTAAACAACTAGCATTAAGTCCAAGTAGATTCTTGACCTCGAAAAAAAAAGATTAAAATGGAATTTTTTATTGCACTTCAGGTTATTTTTTGATGAAGGGACTGTAAGTGAAGAGGCTCTACAGTGGTGTATTTTTTTGTGGCAGTTTTCAACATAATATAAAGAAGCTTCTGCAGAGGTGTCAAAAGTTCACATTCACATTTAAGTAATCCAGCTTCTTAAACTGCCACGTCAGCTTGTGTGACTCAAAGTGTGTGTGTGTGTGTGTGAGACGTACTGTAGTCCTGTTTGTCATCGTAAGGTGGAGCAGAGTAATCATTGTACGTAGCATTCCATCGCAGCTCCTGTTTCTTGGTATCAAACATGGTAACCATGTATTCTGGGGGAAAAAAACAGTGCAAAGTTCAAAAACAGTAATCCATGCATGATATTACCTCAGGCACTTGTGTGTGTGCTTGTGTTAGTGTGCACGACATACCTGTGCGTCCAATGTAGAGCAGAGGAGTGTTTGGGCAGATGGACTCAGAGGAGGAGGTGGTTAAACTGGTTTGCTTCTCGCCTGTCTCAGGATCCACCACAAACCACACATCCTGTTTTTTACCTGTTTTTAATGTGCACAGACACACAAACACACACATTAACTCACATTAACACATTAACTTATTAAAACAGCAGCTGAGATACTTTAATTAAGAACCAGCAGCAACAAAAACTGGCACAAAAGAAACTGCTTTTTAATGTTGTAGAACACACACAGTACACCTGTAGTTTGTGCCAGTATTGTAATTTTAGGGGAAATTCTGACCGACTCTAATTGCTGGAGATACAAAATTTGCATTGAAAATGTTTTGAGAGTTTTAAAGAGAAAAAAGAACATTTGTGGATCTCAAATTTATGCATGCACAGACACACAAATATTAGTCAGCAGCATTGAGGAACTACATCATTCATTCAGTCATTCTTCATCTCTGACAAATGTCTGTCTCACAAACCACAATGAAGTAGGTCATACATTTCTCTACATGTCTCACCTGTATAAAGAATACCGTCAGAGCTCCTGCAGGGAGCCGACTGAACCAGCTCTGGGATGGTGAAAGGCAGTTTCTGCAGGGAAATCCAGACAATGAGGTCTTAAGTGAAAACTGACACACACACACACACACACACACACACTGTTTTTACCATCAGGCCTTCCTTGTGTTTGCCGCCCAGGACATACAAACTGCCATCGTTGGGGTCTGGGAGAAAACCGGGCCTACAAAAGCAATATTCAGACATCGTTAAAGGGACGTAAAAAACAAAACAGACCATAGTTTATTCCAGGGGTGTCAAACTCTGGCCCGCGGGCCAAATTTGGCCCGCAGTGTAATTTTATTTGGCCCGCAAGGCAATACCAAATTATTATATTATTATTGTACTACAAAAGCTGACCCACCGGTAAAAGGTTTATTTGATCAATATTGGCCCGCGATTTTATTCAAGCTTTAAATTTTGGCCCCCCTGTGTATTTGAGTTTGACACCCCTGGTTTATTCTGTGTGATGTTGTTGTGTTGTTTTGGCATGTTATACAATGCAACATATTATTTAAAAATACATATATACTGTATCACACATCAAATTGATTGATTAGCCTGGGTATGAGCTGTGCTGGGTATGTTGCTCCCATTCCAACACTTAATAAATTAATAAAAGTGTTTTTCTATAAAGAAAAACAGCAGCTGTACAAAAGACTTGCCTGAATAAGATTATGTAAAATTGTCAAGGTTTTGATTGAGACCTGGAATCATCTGATCCAAGAATGAGTGCACGAGGCTACAAATTTACCATATTTTGGTATCTGACAGTTTTCAGTGGTATAAGGACATTACATGCATGATTGTATGTGTGTAGATATTTGTGTACTTGCATGTGTATGTATGTATGTGTGTGTATGTGTGTATGTGTGTGTGTGTGTGTGTGTGTGTGTGTGTGTGTTACTCACTCTGTGAGGTAGACAGGTACTTGAATAATGGGATCTGAAAGAAAGTAAAGGATAACTTCATGAGATATATTTAAACATTTTAAATAAAGATCAGTAAGATTATTGAAGTCTGTGTGTACAAACCTTCTCTGAGGGTCCACTTGATGTCTCCTGACTGTTTGGAGACAGCATGCAGACTACCGTCCAGTGTGGAGACGAACAGGAGGGATTCTGGGAGGGTGACGGATCTGACCCCTGCAACCTGACGGGTCGCCAAGAAGAGAAAGAGAAACTTTGAGCCAGCTGTGTGTCAGTCATCGTGTAACGTATCTGAGATTTCAGCAGAGTTTGACTGCAGCATGTGTTGGTAGGTAGGAGTGAGTGGGTGTGTCAGGTCCAGCCCTGCAGTAAATTTCTGCTCTAATAATCACGCTGTGTTCCTCATTTAGCAGGATATCCTTATCCACCCCCCTCCTCCTACTCCAAACATTGTACCCTCTTACTTGTCTGTGTTTGTCTGCCTGTGTGTGTTCACCACTCCCATATTTACCCACCAACGGGTGGCAACTGGCAACACAGAGCTGAACAGCAGTGAAGCGAGCACACAGACAACGCAAAGACGGAGTCAAGACGCAAACAGGCACTCATGCACGCGTACAAACATGGTTGGGTACATGTAATGGGAATAATGTAATCAGAATACAAATAAGTGACTATAATCAGCCTTGACTACATCTGAAATGTGCGATGAGATTACATATTTTAAATAGTTCTTTAAAATATTTTACCTGATGTGTCGTAAAGCTGTTAATATTTTAAATGATGGAACATTTTATGATATTAACCAATGCTATTAAATACAGCTGCACAATTTATACATTTTTTATTGAAATTGCAATTTGGACACGTGCAAGAAGGGCATAATACTTGTTAAAGGCAGATATCTCCCAAAATACTGATACTTTTGTACTTTTATTTTTTGAGACGGGACTTTTACTTGTAGTGGAGTAATTTCACAGTGTGTTATTAGTACTTTAGATCTAAATACTTTTTCTACCACTGCTTTTTAGGGGAATCATAAACTACTACAACTATAAACTGAAACTGAATATGCTTAATGCATTGAAGATGTTCTGAGATTTTTAAAGAGAACAAAGGACATTTTTGAAACTCAAATGTTTTCTGGCTGCGTCAATTTTTTTTTAATGTAAGGTGCAATATTTTAAATTTTTTTACTTTAAGTAGTGCACAAGTAATGTTCAAATTATACTACCATTCTGCTGGTTACAAAAACTGCCATGTAATTTGTATTCAGTAACTGATTTAAAAGTAATCTGACCCTGCCCTGACACACACACACACACACACACACACACACACACACACACACACACACACACACACACACACACACACACACACACACACACACACTTCTTCAAGCAATTTGGACTAAACGTCCTATCATCATATCATGGCAACTTTACTCGAGCCTGAAATAGACATAGAAGCGCAGCGGGTTGCCAGTTGCGCTCTAAGCTGGCGCATAAATAGCAAGACCCAAACTGTATTAACAACAACAACAACAACAACAACAGAAACACCCACTCGCTGACAGCTTTACGACACAAACTTTATACCTGTAATATGTTGCCTTCCCAGGACAGCAGGAGGAGGGACAGCAGCAGGCGACCCAGAGCCCCCATGACCCCCAAAACACTTTGTTTCATGGCAGTGAACAAACGGAGGACCGGAGCTATTGAACTAACAACAGAGGTCGAACTCTCTCTCCATTTCCAGCGCGTCCAGCGTCCATCTGTCAGAAAGTTAACACCGGGCCGTTAAAACATCACTGAAACCGAGAAGACAGCCAACAAACACGGTGGAGGCTAAGCTAGCAGTATCGCTTTAAATCCATAATAACAGCGAAGCGGCTGATCCTGACATATTTCCGTGTTGGGACGGAACCGGTGACGTCATGAGCGGACTGTCAAGCAGAGAGGGGGGCGGGGTCCATCCCGCCCGCGAGCTGAGTGACAGGCGGCTCAGCTAATCGGAGATGAGGGTTGGACAGAAGAGGGAGGGGCTGCAGAAAAGGCTGGAACACGTGGAAACAGACAGTAGGGCTGGTGAAAACGCAAGAAGAGCGGCTTTTTGTGCAATAGAAAGTGGTGGAGGGCAGCATTGTTTGTGCCAGTGGTGGAAAAAAGTATTCAGATCCCTAACTTTAGTAAAAGTACGAATACCACACTGTGAAATTACTCCACTACAAGTAAAAGTCCTGCATTCAAAACTTATTTAAGTAAAATGTAAGTACAATGTACTTACATTATCAAAAGTACTCTTTATACAGATTGAGAGATATATATATATATATATATATATATATATATATATTCCAAATATTGACCTAAAATCCTAAAAAGTAACAAAAAAATGCTCTTGGCTAAATGTAGTGTCGTAAAAAGTAAAAATGTACCTCTAAATAGTATACAGTAGGAGTATAAGTAACATCAAATTTAAATATTCATTCATTAATTTATATATATATGTGTGTGTGTGTATATATATATATGTATATATATATATATGTATATATATATATATATATATATATATATATATATATATACGTACGTATATACGTCAAAACTGTACTTAGATGCAGTACTTGACTAAATGTACATTCCACCACTGGTTTGTGCTCACTCCTTACACTCCCTATAGCGCTGTTTGAATGTAACTAACTAAGTACTTCTCTTGAGTACTAAGTACTCAAGTACTGTCAGGATATCTTTTCGGAAAGTAAGCATATCTGCTGCTTAGATTTTTTAGACATTCTACTCAAGTAAGAGCAGCATACCATGTTTAGAAATAGCCTACTCTGTAACAAGAAAAGGGCCAGCATTCCGAATCTTACTGAAGTAAAAGTACAAAGGTATTAGCAATAAGACATATTTAAACTTCTGCTATACCCCTCTTGCTGGTGAAACTCATTTTGTAAAGACATGTCCCCCTTTTATTAAACCTATGCTTAACATTAAGGAGTCTCTTGAGATACATTATCTTGTTTTGTTTTAAAAATTAGTCATCATAACTCCTGAGTTGAGAATGTTGATAAAGGTTTTGCAGTGTTGCTGTTTATAATTAAATAAAAGTTCTGAATACCTTGTACATGTACACTGTATAAATTAGCAAAAGAAAGTCAAACATTTACAAAAACACTTTATTTCTCTGCAACATATTTCCCTTCAGTCCCTTCCCTATAACTTACCAGAATACTGTTCAAAGTGCCTTTACATGGGGAAAACAGACTGGGATAACACAGCTTGTAAGCAGGTGTGCTTCAGATATGAAATGATGACAAAATAAAATAATACTGGCAGGCACTTCTGTCGCTTGAGGTATGAACAAAACAAATGAAACAAACAGCATCATAGACTAGTCTCTAAAGGCATTTGCTGGCTGTGTGCAGGTAGTTGAGGTGTGGGCTCCACACAGTGCAGTGCCCAGGCCTTTGGCTCTACTGGTGGAGCATGCTGTCAGGTTTGGGATAGCCAAACAGCTCAAAGTCTGGTTCGTACAGCTTGTACAGTTCTCTCCTCATTGTTATGGGAATCTGTGCAAACCAGTCTCTTTCCCAGCTGGCTGCAGTTCGGTTTCGAGCCCCTGAAGGGAATTGTACCAGGTGATCCACTTTCAGAAGCTTCAGCAGGTGCTCCGCATCTGTTTCCAGGGTTTCTAGTCGTCCAATGAAGTCGTATTTTACTTGGCAGGGATGGCACAGACGGTACACCTGAAGACAAAAAAGCAGGTATTTCATTTTAAAACTGTGTGTCTGACAGTGTATGTAATAGCTGCTTTTGTCCCATGGATATTTATATAATATACTGTATATTGGTATACACAAAAACCTTACTTGATTTACTGTTTTGTGTTTATTACCCCAAATGTTTTGGCTACACTGCCCTCATCAATGATCATGAAAAGCAGAGGTAGGAAAAGGAGTTGCATGTTCGGGGATTAGAGATTAAAATACAGAAAGATTTTGTATTTCAGTGATGTATATTAAGCACCTTGGACGGTCATATTTCCTAATTTGGGAAGTCCTCCTTTGACTTTGGTGATTTTATGAGCTTTAAACTGTAATCTGGAAAAAAAAATATGGACACTACAAAGAAAATGTGGTGTATTTTACTGCTCAGAGTTAAACATGGTAGATCCTGTTTGCAGGAAACAAACAGACAAACTAACTGAACTAAAAAACATGATCTCCTTGGCGGGAGTAATAAAAAAAATACTTCTGAGACAAGGCGTATCATGCCAAGCCAGTTAAGTATTCCACATGATGCAATCTGCTGCTGAAATGTTCATGTTTTTTTAATCAAATATTAGAATTGGAACTGACAGTATTCTACAGGTGCAGTCATCCTTACTTCTTTTCTCACTAACACAAACTTATACATTAACTTCTGGTGTATTAACTGACAAAATAGTTCAATGTCTACATTAGTACACTGTGTTTGAATCATAGAATTACTTATATAGTATATAGTATGAAACTGGGACTCACACAAAGAACGACAGGCTTCAATATTATTCTGATAAGGTCTTTTAAAAAACGGAGGTGAAAGTTGACTAGGGCTGCACAACCAACATAAGTGCTGTTGAAATTGCAGTATGGACAAGTGCAATATCCAAATTACAGGAGCCACAACATTTCTTTAATGCAAATATGTGTCATAACACCGTTCTGTATCAAGTACTGTGGTGCTGCAGAGATTTTCAGGCCAACAAGTTGTATTCTTTAAGAAAAAAAACTTTGTTTGCTACATATCCATGAAAAATAAATCATAATTTTAATACTGGATCAATTAAAATTAGAATAAAGATGTAAAATATAGCATTCCAATATTGTGAATTATACTGTCATTGCTATATCAGCTAAAATAATCACAATGAGAAACTGTATAAAGTGTAGTGCTATACTGCTGTGTGAGATAAATACCTGCCGCCAGTGTTCATTGAAGATGCTCTCCTTCTCAGTCTCTGGATCCAGCAGATATGTGATAAACTGCTGAAACGTCGGTTTGATTCCCGCTGCAAATGCCTCAGCCGCTGTCTCTGGCAAACCAACTGACACATTCCCATGACGACGCAGCATGACCGAGCCAAACTGCTTGTAGAAGTCCTCATTGGGCCTTTAAAAGCACACACAAATACACACACTTATGATAAATTCCCCCCAGATATGATAAGACTGTTTGATCTCAGGTGAAGCTCAGTCCTCAGCCTCACCCTCAGCTCAAACACTTACACAGTCACACACCCACTCTCTGTGTAACCACTATTAGACACACACCTTCCAAACTTGTTCCTGAAAGCCGAGATGAGACGAACAAAAGGGTCTCGTACAAAGAGAAACTTTGTGTAGTGCTGGAGCTTGAGCGCCATCAGGTGGCGGGACAGAGAACCATAATGGCGCCAAAACCTGGCAAAAGACACAAACAGCACCATGATCGAAGATCTTTTATACAGTATGGTTAAATATGTAACATGTGCATTAAAATGTCGAAGAACTTCTGAGACTGCCTGAAAATGCAAACATTTAAAAAAAAATGTAGAATGAAGTTTACCACAGATCAGATCAGTGTTGTATACTGCATATTTTGTTGAAATGTACTCCCACTTCTGTGCAAAGCCTACAAAAACTGACTCAACATTTTACACGATGGTGCACGACTGCCAAACTAAAACTTTTTTTATATAACAAGGAGAGAGACAAAGTTATTGACCGCCTTAGACAGGAATATCGTACTTTGCTGTCTTGATGCATGATTTCTGTAAGATAGATGTATGTGCAAGCTTTTTCATGTCTGTGTGCATGAATGTCAAGTGAAGCCAAATCTGAAGATGAATTTGTTTTGTCATGTTTATTTCCTGTTTATGTATACTAATGGCAATAATGTTTAGAAAAAATGTCTTAAAATGACTGCACCTACTTTATATGTTACATATTTTGCTGAGTTGCGTAATTAAATGATCCCGGATGTTCTCACCCAGAGAAATCTTTAACTCTTTTCCAATGAGAGCAGCTGGCAGTAGGTCCAAAAGTCCCCGTAAGTCACCAGATGATGTCATACACTTATTTGCATATTTGTGACGCAACCGACTTTAATAGTGTGGAGAAAATAAGGATTTTTTGCCTGGAAGCAAGAGGAGAGAAAGAAACCTGAGCTGTGGACTGTGATTACCCTGAGCAGCATGCATCAGAAGTAATTATAGTAGACTAATATTACTTGCTTTTTGCCTGATGGTCTGAATTAGTCCATAAATTATCACTAGAAATAAATTAAGTCGCTATGATGGTCTGAAATGTCCCTAAATACAGCAAGAAAGTTGCCAAATTGACAGTGAAGACAACTCCCATGATTCCACACTGCTTCATGACGTCATCAAAATCAGTCTTTTGTAATTGTTTTGGTTGGGAGACCCCTAGCAGCAGAAATTACACACAGTGCCTTTAAGTCGTGATTATAATTCTTCTGAATCGTTGCTGTTTAGTCTCATGCTATATTTTTTGATAAAGTTACTATGGCACCACTACTGACTTGAAAACAAAAATCAGTACTTAGTGGGGAAAGATGTGTCTTGTTCTTGTACATGAGTGCAGATAGAAAAAACACATGTTCAAAAACACACAGCTCCCCAGAGGTAGAGAAAGGTCTGTCTGTGCTGCAGCGCCAACCCCCCGCCTGTCGTTTCCACTCTCCTCTTCCAAGTGTCAACCCGGTAAATAACTCCTTTAGCTCACAGACAGCTTCTCAAACACAGTTTCAGTATAACTGCCTGTTATCTTACACTGTGTAACTTTTTATTAATTAATGACCCTCTGAGAAGGAGTGGAGACAGAATATCTATAGAGAGTAATTTACTTAAGTCAGTTCTGCTCTGACTCTTTCATTTACTGGTGGGTTTTCCTTTGTTGTCATTGTGGGATTGAGGTGTGTGGTTTGTTTGGAATTCCAGTCATTTTTCAGCCTCTCTTTTTTCCATGTTGACTTGTTTGAGAGGTTTTTACTGAGTTGTTAAAGAAATTACAGCAGGGGTTTGGTCTCTCTGTTTTGGAATTTGGTTTGTGTAAGCCACTTGTTTTCTTAAAAAATGTGATTTAACTCTAAATATATTGTTTTGTCCTCCAGGACTGTTCCTTCAGTTATATAGCCACACATAACATTTTGCTCAGATATGCAAAATACAACAAAAAGTGCTCTTCTGAATTAGATACTTATGGTACACAGCATACTATGAGATTTGTCACTTGTTGCCTCTTGAGTGCTGATGACCATCAGCTGCATATTTAAGCAGCACTCCTCTCTACCATATTTTTGCTGAGTTATATAACACATCTGTTTTGCTCTATCTGCTGCCCAATAATTAAAGAATATGCATTTTTATAATGTCATTCTTAATTTGTCTTCATTAATTGATGCTTGCCCAGAGCTATAGGAGGATTAAGGATGAGATGAATGATAAAGTGCAGCTGCTGCAAATAATAAAATCAATTTCAGAGGAGGGAAAACTGTTACCACGTTCATTCTACAATTACACCTGACAGATTATTAATGCTGAGTCTAACAGATTTTAGGCTCCATAACTTTTAATGTGATTAATGTAATGTTTTTCATCATTGTTTTTTTGCAATGGGCATTGGCCAATGCCTGTTCACTCATGAGGCAGATTAACAAAAAAAAAATGTCTGCTGCAAGCACATGGAGGTAGCCTTGTCAGTGTGGCTGCTGTAGAAGTTAACACCAGGGATGGCCACTACACTAATATTGTTTATTTTGTCATTTATGCAAGTTTACAAAATTCTGTTCTCTCTCAGAAACAAGGAGATGCTCCTGTCTGCACATAAAAGCTTTTGTTGAGTGCACTTAAATTCTATTGATTTGATTGATTTGTATTGATTTTTTAGAAAGCCCAGAGTTAACCCTGAAGATACATCGCTGACTGCAAATCCTGCTTCATAGTTCAGGCTTCTGGCTGTGGCCCTGGCTAACACCTATATATAAAACATGAATAGATAGATGACATAAAAACACTTCTCATCAATTCATCTCTCTGAGTATTTACATGTGTGTCATACTTGGCAAAGGTGAGGTGGAGAGAGGAGTTGTGCACGACGTCAGGAGGCACAGCCTCTGGGTCAGTGTACGGTTTTCCTGAGGAGGGCGAGATCAGAGACTGAGACAAAACCACCATCACTCTCTTCCAGTTGGTGCACGCCACCTGAACAGAGAACAACAATGGAGGGAAATAAGAAAGGAAGACAAGGCGCTAAAGAGAGACAAGAGGCGCCGTGGTGTGTGTTGTAAAATGCTTGAAGAAAAATGAAGAACTGTGATTGTTTTTGTCTTTCTTGCCATTTTTCTTACCTCCACACACAATGAAGTAACTCACAACCCACATGCAAAACACCACCCACGTTTACACACACACACACAGGCAGCTGTACCTTGGGAACATAGCAGTAGATAATCTGGTGAGTGTCATCCACTATTAGGTGATCGAGTTCTCTGTTTGGGATCTGCTCAAACGGCCGAGTCCTTCCTGGGAATTCAAAATCGTCCTTTCCTGAACACACATCCATGACCCTCTGCTTCCTCGCCTCCTGCTCACTATCAGCAGTACTCGCCTCCTTCTCCTCATCCTCCTTTATTTCCTCCTTTGTCTCTTCTTGTTTTTCCTTCACCTCATCCTCTTTATGCTCCTCAGCTGCTCCCCCTGTCTCCTCAGGCACCAGCGTTGTACTGGGAGCAGTAGTGGAGACAGTGGAGGAAGAGCTGGTTTTTGCTGTGCTGGTGGTTGTTTGGTGTGAGGCCCCAGCAGTCGTCCGAGGGTGTGGTGACTCGTGTTTGGGCTCCTGCAGCGGGTAGAGGTTGAAGCCCCCGACGTCGTCCCAGTAGACAATGATCAGCAGGATCATAAACAAAGAACCCAGGAAGAATGCCACTCGCAGACCACGCCATGTTCCCATAGTTATACTCAATCCAGAGTCTTGATTGGTGCGAAAAAGAGGAAAAGGTTATCTCAGCTCCATGATAGCAATCTATTGCGGAAGGGCACGCTTCCTGCTTGACAGCTGCAACTGAAAGAAAGAGGAAATGAATCAAAAAGGACCCTGTTGCTCTTTCACAATCTAAGCTGCAAACCATAAAATACAAGAACTGGATTTCATAGACAGTGGAATATCAGATTTATTAATCAGGAGGTCACATCTGATATAAGCATGTCCATTTATTTACACAATAACGACAGAAAGTAAGCATATTAGACCTAATATGGTATTACAAGTGCTTATTTTATCAGCTCCATTACCAAATATTAAGCAGTGCTGTCTAATGAGACAGCCTTAAAAGCTTTACTAATGGTTTCTAACCAATCTATAAACACTTCATACATCAGTAGAAGCCATTAATAAGAACATGATCTTGGTTTCCATGTTGTGAAAAAACTCCCTTTGGCTAATTCTTTTTATTTGGTAATAATGTCAGAATATTTCTTGCACCCTGAACTATGTAAGTGACAGGTGCGTTGGTGGAGTAGACACAGGTTAAAAGAAGAGAAGACACACTCACACTATGTGCACTTGCTCAATAAAGATACTTTAAGACTAAGCTTTGGTCAAAGACCTTCTCCGGGTATATTATTGACAACAAGAATCAACATCCTTATGTAGAAAAGGTAGACTGAACTCTACCCTTGTGCGGGTGTCTTTTCTTGTTTTAAATAATAGTTAGGTTATAAATAAAATTTTTACATTAGCAGATATTCATTTGTAATAATTTGCAATAATAAGTATTTTATAAAGAATACCCTAACAGTTATAAGGGTATTCTCTAATCTCGTTTCAGAAATCTTTAATCTAGTTCCAGGATTCCAGAATTCTGTAATGAGATTCTAGAAATTCTGAAAGTGAATACTCCAATTCTGGTACAAGATTCGAAAATTCTTAAACAGGATTCTCGAATTCTGGAACGAGATTCTCGAATTCGAGAATCCTGTTTAAGAATTTTCGAATCTTGTACCAGAATTGGAGTATTCACTTTCACAATTTCTAGAATCTCATTACAGAATTCTAGAATCCTGTTTCGGAATTTTTGAAACTTGTACCAGAATGCTAGAATTCCATTTTAGACTTCTAGAATCACGTTCCAGAATTCTAGAATCCTGTTTCAGAATTCTAGAATCTCATTACAGAATTCTAGAATCCTGTTTTGGAATTTTTGAAACTTGTACCAGAATGCTAGAATCCCATTTTAGACTTCTAGAATTTCATTCCAGAATTCTAGAATCTCATTTCAGAATTCTAAAATCTCTTTTCATAATTCTAGAATCACGTTCCAGTATACTAGAATCGTGAATTTTAGAAACTTGTACCAGAATTCTAAAATTCAGTTTTAGAATTCTAAATCTCGTTCCAGAATTCTAGAATCCGACAGTTCACTACAACACCTCTACCATCTCTGTTCTTTGTGTACACACAGACAAAGATGTACAGTGTAACATTCTATGAGCTGCCTGGTCGCCATGGCAACAGAAGGCAGTGGCACTAATTGTCCTATATCCAATGGTGAGGTTTAACCCATCAAAATCATGATGCAAATAACTACACTAGACTTAAATCAAATAAAATTCCAACATTAAATTCTCTATATACATTCTCCAGCTGACTGCCTCACATCTGTTCTGTCAGGTGAATTTTACAAAACAACCATTCAGGTAATTGTTTCATCTGAGGATTGTAATTTGTAATAGGCAGTACAGAATTCTAACAAGAGGAAAGAAACAGCCTCTAGTGACATTTTAACACACCAGAAACAAAGAAATATGACAAACATTATAAGAAGGTTGATATTTAATGTCTTAAGGAGTTAAACAGATCACCCATAGTTTATGTGGTGGGTGCTGTTTTCACTCAAAATATTAATGCAGAATTAATTGGAGCGGGTGGTGTTTATAAATGCCAGCACGTTGAATAAATACATACAGTATGAAGGAACATGCAGAGAAGTGTGAGCTAGAATTCTGCACAGACTTGGAGGTAGAAAAACCCATGTAGGAGTGAGCAATAATAATCATCTTATTATGTTGTTACACAATTCTCCAACTTGAATTGTTTTTTAAGCTTTTGTTTTACACATTTAAAGCACAAGTAAAAATTAAAAGAAATTAAAAAGTGAAGGTGGAGTAGCATATAGAAACTCTTATCAAGCAAATACTGTTACTTTCTAATAACACTCAGTTACTCAAGTAGAAGCAAAAGTTGGACCAATACCAATTGTTCTTCAAGTTTTGATACAATTTTATAATACTTAAGACTTTCACTTATACTGGAGTAATTGTATATTGTTGTATTGCTGCATTTTACAGAAGTAAAATACCCCACTGGGAGCCAAATGTAGCCGTATACATTTTTGAAAATGTATTAATCCAACTTGTGGTGGACAATGACCACAATCTTCATTTAAAGGACCACATTTTTAACCTAATATTATTTTAAGTATGTCCTATAAATGGTTTTGACCTGTGTGGATCTACCCTGGGGCCGTGGGAACCTCAGGCTCCGCCCGGGGCACTCAGCTGTCACAGAGATGTGAACAAACGGGCCTGTGGGGGTGGAAGCAGCTTCAGTCCAGTGCCCGCTGGAGGGTTTACACCCCTTATTGTCTGTCCCATAAAAACATCTGCTGCCGGGGAAAATAGTGGAAAGAATGACGGTCCTAATAAAACCAGAAAAAGAAATATCCAGCCAGGGGGCAGAGCAGATCAGAGTCATCCGGCTCATATTTTTAGAAAATTATTGTTTTTTTATGTGGTGCTTCTTCCACAAGGTTTTAAATCTAAACTCCACGTTGACTGGAGGGGCCTATTTTGGAGACATCAACATCCACAAACTCTCGTGTTTTGGCACGCACTGTACTTACTAACACACGTGTGCAGAAACACGCGCAAAAAGAAGGAAAAAACATTAAATATTCTTGTGAGAAGTTAAATCGTGTCCGCGGAGCTCAGGGACAAGTTTGTAGTTTAAGTTTTTACTTTAAAAAATAATTTCAAATATTTATAAAGGGAGGTGCAGACTGTTTTATTTCAGTTAGGCTAATATTTTGATTCGCTCGCCATCACCTCCTCCCAGTCCTCGGTTGGAAAACAGCCTTAATTTATACAGTACACAGGTTACAATGTGCCCTTTCACCGGCCACACTGACACTGTCCCTCTCTCATGCAAACGGACAATTTCCTTTGACTCCACACGACAGAAACACTCAACTTATTTTCCTCCAGTGTCATTCTTTTTTCTGCCCATGATCCCCGTTATCATGGTCCCCTTTGAGGTGTAAGAAAGCTCGGCTCTGTTCCCTTTATGCCCTTCACTCCGGGAGCATCACGCCGACAATTAAACCAGTCCGGACATGAATCTGTCTCTGAGAGAAAAAACATTTAAAATGAACTCAATGTTTGTTTTTTTTCTTACCCGGCAGATGAGCTCCATGGTGCCGGTTTGGGGAGCTCTTTGTCGCCTGCTCGGTCTCGCTGCGCCTCCTCTCTGTCTGTCCGTCAGACCGGTGATGAGACCGGGTGGGCACGACAGGACTGTGGCGGTCTTCGCTTTCCACAGAATGAAAGCCAACTCTCGCGATATTTGGCGTCAGACCATCCAGCCACCTACTCTTCAGCACACACACTAGTTTTACACACCACACATGCTGCCTGTCACAAATTTAGACTATGAAACCATAAACCCGCCCACGCAGATGGGACTCAAAGTAAGGTCCTGGGACCCCCAGGTGCACAGGTGGCCTCAGTGGGGCGCCAAAGAGATCAAAGGATTAAAAGGTTATGCTGAATACAAATAAAAATACTTATGAGTCAAACCTATTAGATACTTAGTCATATAATAGTCCACATTATGAGATAATACGTTCATTTAAAATGATGATATAGCCTACTCAATTAAAATTAGGCCATATGAGATAGTAAATCAGGACTATGAGATACTAAGTCAATATTATGAAACACTCAGTTTTTTTTTATGGAAAAGTAAGTCAAAATGACCACATACAAAAACATGAAAGGTAATGCAATAATTCAAATAAAAATATGAAATTTATAATAGAAGGCAGAAGGTAAGTCAAAATGGTGAGATAGGAAATTAGTTTTATGAGATATGAAGTCAGTATTATAAGACACTTACTTATTTTATTATACTATTTTTCATGTTAAAGGGTATTTTTTAAGGAGTTTTTCCTTATCCGATGTGAAATTTAAGGGGCAGATGGTGTTGTATGCTGTACATTTATGATTTTGGGCTATATAAATAAAATGTAATTATATTGAACTGAATGACAGAGAAAGTCAAAATAACCACATATATTAAAATTATGAGAAAAGCTAATATGACAAAAAATCATATTCTGAATCAGAATTATGACATACTGAGTCAAGATTAGGATATAGCCACTAAGAGGGTCCGGGGTAAGACAGCATTTTGACTTTTGACATTAGTATTTTTATTTTCACCATGCCTAACATTCAGGGTGTGTTCCAATACTCATACTGCAGACCACAATATTCAGTATACCGGAAAAAGATTTAGTATACAATACATGGTGTGTCCAGGGGTTGCACAGTTTTTAATAGAACAAAAGCACTTTTTCAAGTGCTTGAACCAAACATTTCCAGACTTTCACCAAATCTCCACAAAAAGTGCAGAAAACAGAAAATGAATGAACTATTGGTGGCCTTTCCGCCAGCTTTCATGAAATTAGAGCATTAGTGGATTTAAGCTTTTGGTGTTTATGATGCTCTAGTTTTATGATACTGCATATAATTTTAAGGTGTTTCTCTTAATTGTAATTCAACATACGTGTAGTAAATAAAGTAAAAAAATACTCTTCAATATCATACAGTCCAACATAAGTAAAAATTAAATAAAGTGGAGTCAAACACCAGCAACCATATTGTGGAGATGTTCATTGCCGGGCTGTTACACTGAATTGCATTACACTCTACAGGTGTTTTCTGCAGTGTACATGCTCTCTTCTTTTCTGAACTTTTGTGAACTCGTGGTTGAATGAAGCGCTGCCTCTTAATGAGTATTTATAACATCTGTAAGTTGATAGGAAAATGATGGGGTGGCTGCTGCCTCCACATCAAAAAGACCAGCGGCTCAGCAGCAGCCTGTTGAAAGTTCAGACCACACAGATCCTGTTACTGAAAAAAAAAAAAAAATGTTAGTAAAGGTATTCCCCCCAGGGAGTGGAAAGCCTTAGTCTGTGCCACAACAAGTTTATTAGATTCACATTTTGACCAGGGGATCAGTATTAGTATGAATCATTGCCAGCTCAGTCTGAACAGGCTATGTTTAACACACAAGGATGATAAACTGCAGTGGTGCAATTCTGATGAAATCCAAAACTGAGTCACTTCTCTCACCCAAAATAAAACGCTTGTTGTAGATTTTGGATGGACTCAAATGGCTCTGATGGAAGATATGTCTGGGGATGTAACTTTTAAGTCTCACCGGCCACTTTATTAGGTGAAGCGAGTAACGAGTAATGTAACATCTGAAACCAGTCTAACCATACTCCTCTGACAATCCATTCCATTCTCCTCTGTAATCAACAATACGTTTTCTAAATGGTTTATCCAAAGTGCTTTACACTACAGATGGCACTCATTCACCCATTCACACTCACAGTCATACTGGTGGCCGAGGCTATCCTACAACGGTGCCACCTGCCACCATTGGGAATTTATTCATTCACACACCACAGCATCGGTTGGCCATTTGGGGTTCAGTATCTTGCCCAAGGATACTTCAACATGTAGGCTGCCATGGTCAGGGATCGAACCAGTGAACTTCTGATCTACCAACTGAGTCACAGCCGTCCCTTCTCCAATAGAACAGCCGCTCACTGGATATTTTCTCTTTTCCAGACCATTCTCCTAGAGATGGCTGTGCGTTTAAAGTCACTTAAATCACCCTTGTTCCCCATTCTGATGCTCGGTTTGAACTTCGTCTTCACCATGTCTACTTGCCTTAACGTACTGAGTTGCTGCCGTGTGATTGGCCGATTATATATTTGGGTTAATGAGCAGTTGAACAAGTGTGTATAAAAGTACAGTGAACATCTGTATGTACATTAGGTGATTTGGTTAGTCAGGTTAAAGGAATGAACAATTTAAGTTAAATGTTGCTGTCTCATTAAGAGCTATCTGCTCTCTGCATTGAGCTGCAGAACTGGTTTGTCTTTTTAACAGTGACGTTAATGTTTATTATGAAACTGTACTGTAATTATGGACACTGGCCAAGCAAACCTGCCACCAGGCGTCCTAACTAAAGTCTTCAGAACAGTTTATTTATCCCATAAAAAAGAAATTATACTATATCTGACTTTCCACAAGCAGAGTTAATGAGTTGTGACTTACTTCAGGGATGCATTGACAGATGTCTGAGGAAGACTTTCACCTTAATGACAGACCGGCTGTCCAAAAGAATAAAGAGAACCTGTCATCTTGGCTGCATAAAATCTTTGAGCACCACAAAATACACAGTAGATACGAAGCTGTGGGAGAACTTTCAAATATTTTTAACCATGGTGAAAGATATAAATGAGTGGGGAACATTTTAGCTGCAATTAAAAAGCCTCAGTTAAACTTTTTTTAAGGCGAGACACAAACATTGTTTTTTAAAGCACTGGCCGGTTTTGAGATTTCAGGCTATTTTACTTCCACATATCTTCTTTCACAGCATCTGACTTCATGTAAAAATCTACAAAGTTTTTCATTTGGATTAAAATAAATTGTTCATTTGTTTGGGATTTTACGAGCAGCGGAAGTACTCAGATCATTACATTTAGTAAAAGTTACAATAATATTGTCTTAAAATACTCCATTACAAGTTAAAGTCCGGAATTGAAAATGTTACTTAAATGTATTATCAGAAATATAACATATCAAAAGTAAAGGCAACTCCCAATAATGCAATAATTTCCTTAAAATGTAAAAATTAGCAATTAACCTGATTGAAAATGGAATAAAACTCAATAATGTCATCACTTAAACAAATATGTAATAAAATGTCCTCACTGATTTGGAAAGAAAACATACAAAATACAGGTGTTTAGTTTCAGTGGTTTGTTTCTAACATCTTGTCCACCCATTGTTACATGTAATGACCGCATTAGCTCACCTGTTTGGAATCAGCACAATGGTAAACTAAGAGAAGCCATGGATGGACGGATGGACGGACGGATGGATGGACGGATGGATGGACGGACGGACGGACGGACGGACAGACGGACGTTTTCTTTTCTTTTAACCTTGATTGTTTAGGATGTCTCCTGCAGTTCCGTTTTTAGCAGCACCTGGCACTGTCTTTAAGACATTATGTGCAAGATGCATATGTGGATTTGTGGTTTCTAATTTAATACAATTGACTTCCTTTTAAAACTTGGATTTAATAAACTGATTTTTTTTATTATCTTAAAATTGGCTCTCAAAGTTATATGGATGCAATGCAATATAAGTTCAATCAACTAACGGTGGAGGGCCGCCAGCCCTATATCTGGAAAAAGACTGATTTTTGCTTAATCTGTTGTGGACTGTATTAGACCTAGGGTGACAGGCAACGCCTTCTTGCAGAAAACTCTTTGTGCTACCAGTGTCTCTGGTGGTACTAGCCTTTAACACCAGTACTACCAACCCTGAGACCCAGGTTCAATCCCCACCCCTGGCAACCCGGTACGCCTCCTGGAGAAAAGACATGTCTTTTCCCACCTTGGAAACAACCTATAAGCTTCGCAGGTAAGAGCCCTCATGCTTAACCATTTTAGAGTTAAATCCACACATGGACAAAATGGCTCTACACCTACACACACACCTACTTTCACACATGCACCTCCATCCATTAACACACCACTGCACCTCATGTCTTTTCCCACACAACCCTCTGGCACTATTAACCCACACATAAATGTCTCTACACTAAATCATGCACTGGATCCAGAAACCAGACAGGCTAGTAATCAATACTTCATACTGATACAAACAACTCACAACAAACACATAATGGATACAGCTCTCTCCACCGGCAGCTTTCCACCAAGTATGCTACGCTAAGTCACTCGCCTCACAGATTTCATCAAGCCCTCTACATTCCAATAGAAACACGCAATAGAATACATGCCAACACTGTACAACGGATGCAAAATACGATCACCACCCTACAACAATATTACACCCCGACAATGGCTAGCATAGACACATCCTCTCACAATCCACTAGCTCTACAGATAGCCAGCGGTTGGGCCAAGAAATGCTACGGCCCCAGACTCACAACAAGCACACTACAAACAATACAAGAAATATTACAGCCACCCCGGACTGCGCTCACCGCGGAATCCATCAAGCACACAACTTCAACGAACAAGAAGCTACCAACAATAACGGAAGATCAAGAAAAAATTTACCCAAACCCTAAGCCCCCCACAAACTCCCTCTACTTAGGCAAACGTATATCCATAACTGAAGAAGTACAACAACATTCTCTACCTACCCAGCCTCAACAGATTCCAACACAAGTACAACCAACACTCCAACAGGATAAGTCCCGATTAACACCCCCCTCACCATACCCATCTTACACAATAGACCCACCCCCACTATCCAACCCAGCTCCATCCGAAGAAGCCCCATTCAACCATCCGTGACCTCCGCAAACCCTCTACTACCACCACCGAAGCATGATCCGAGACAAGAGCCACAAGGCTCCACAAACCTGGACCAACCACTACAGGATTCCATAACCCTCACTCCACAATCACAGAAACCAAGACAAGTCACCTGGGGACCCTTACCCACCAAGAAGAAGGTCCATCCAATTACCCAAGACCGTCCTGTCTCTCCCATTCCTTATCCCACCAAAAAGAAACCCACACCTAAAACTCAACTCATAGCTCCTATACAGATAACAGCCCAAATTCACCATGAAACTCACCGACCTCAGGAACCAGAAGAATTCTAATCAATCACACCATCAGTCATTCTAATGTTGCAGTCCATATCCCTGACACTATTCTCTCCCTCTCCCCAGAGACAGGTACTGCAGGTGCCGGGGAGGACCAGGCAGGGCAGTTGAACCCCCAATATCATAAACCGATGGCACCCGTGATGAAAGGGTTTACTAAAGGTCAACCATGACTTCATCACAACCCAACCTGAGCCATCCAGTCCATGCCTTGGGGGGGAATATACTGCACAGCCAGGGCCCCCTGAGCACCAGCATTCCATTGTTTCCGGCCCCTGTTTGGCTTCCAAAAGTTTCAATTGATACAAGTGTGTTATTTACAGTTGGTTCAGTTTCACTGCCACATGTGTCACAGGTGCTCACTGACTTGTCCACCTTTTTAACATGGATGTGTAAGGCTGTTAGATGACTTTGTTTGCATTTTTCACAGATTATACGCTTATCACAATTTTTGCTCCATTGCCAGTAGTAAGACACCCAAAACAAGGTCCCTTTTCCTTTAAGAAGTTGATATTTTCATGATGTTTGATTTTTGTGAAACTTGGACAGTCATTCACAGAGTGACATTGTGAACAGAATAAACAACTGATGTTGCATTGATTGGTTGCCTTTGTTGCTTTACATTGGGGTTTTTTTAACAGCACAGATATTTGTGGCAAAGTTCTCTCTCCTTATTTTAGGTTTGACTGCAGAGACATCTCTTTTGTCATAAATCCCTCTTTCTGACGTTTGAATGTCTCCAAATACTGGATCTGACAAGAGTTTGACCTGATGTTCCACAAAGCAAACATCATTGAAACGTGGTCTGTGAAGTTCATTCTCACGGATGTCATATGCAATGTTTCTAAAAAAGAATGAGTTTGAGATCGGCAGATATGTCCAGTTCTCTCCTGTCCTGTAAGTCATAGCCATAGCATTGTTGCATCCACAGAGGAACAAGGCATAATCCTGAAGTGAATAAACATTTTCGGCTTTGACAACAGTCCAGTTGTGAACCTTGTCCATGTAGGCTGCTGCGATCTTTGTTTGAATTCCAAAATGTTCCTTTAAAAGAGCTTTAGCTGTTTCAAACCCTCTTTCTGCAGTCATGTGTAAACAACTTTGCACAAGGTCTCTTGGACACCCTCTGGTGTACCTTTCCAGATAATACAAGCAATCTCCTTTTGATGCAGTTTTGTCCTCCACACAGTGTTTGAATGCATTCATGAAAAGACTACATTTCAAAGGATCACCATCAAAGACTGGTATTTCTCTCAGTGAAAGTTGACTTGTTTTATGTCTTTGTATCAACAGTTCAGATATTTAGGGCCCGTGCAGGCAACGACCTGCGAGGTCCCTATTGTATTTCTTTTTTTTTAATTTTATTGGTGAAATGACGTAACAAACAAGGTGACATGACAGACAAATGCACTACACCATGTGGACCACAAGTAGAGACAGCAGACATACAGCGCAAACAACAACAAAGAAAAACATAAATGATAAACGATTTGCACAGAGGCATCACAGGTGTATGTGTGTGTGTGTGTGGATGAGGGGCAGATGCTATGACATAAAAATAAATACATATAACATGGCTCACTTATATGTATAACACAATGAAAATAAATAGGCAAACAAAGCAAGAAGCGCTAACGCGAGAAGAGAGGGAGGAGGAAAGAAAGAGAGAATACAAATAAACAAGAATAAATAAAACTAGGCCTGCAAGCAGGACTGAACGGGACCGAGCAGAGTGGAGCCGTCGGAGGAGGCCACGTCGGGCGCGGAGCTCTGGGCTCAGTCCGTATATGCGTCCCAAATGGCGTGTCTGTGTAAAACATGTTACTTCCTATAGCCAGCGGGGGGCGCTATGACTGTGTGTCAATAACGACATGTGGGTGTGGTCAGGGCTGGACCCTCATCAGGTGTGGGAAATTTGGGACAGATTGGACAATGTATGGTCAAGTTATAGAGTCTGGTGTATTATGGCGAGATGCCATATTTTGCCGGCATGCCACGCCCACATATTCGAAGGTCAGTAAAGGTGTTGATAAGTTATGTTCCCAAAGGGCTTGTAATGGTATTGACCAACTTAGAAGTCAATGGGATTAAATTTGTAGGCGGAGTTTGGTAAAGTATGCAACATGGTCATTTTATGAAAGGGGGCGTGGATTAAGCATAAGGGGCGGGGCTTTATGAAATATTGTTATTTAGAAGTGTTAAGGGCTGGACTCTGATGAAGCATGAGAAGTTTGGAGCAGATGGGACAAAGTATGTAAAAGTTATAAGGATGTGTAGTTTTGTGGCAAGATGCCATATTTTGCAGCCATGCCACGCCCACATAGTTTGACAGTCGGTAAAGCTTTCAATAACTTTTGATCCCAAAGTACAAAGCCCTTGTGATACTGACCAAGTTTGAAGTCCATGGGGTGAAATCTGTCGGAGGAGTTTGTTAAAGTATGCAAGGTGGAAATGGGAAAAAACGATGAATTGTGCGATATTCAAACCAAGACAGACTTCCAGTTGGGTTTGAGGTATGGGTCCAAGAGGCTTTTTGGTGCGTCTCCACATGATTCATATGTGTACCAAATTTTGTGTCTCTACGTGAAGCCTACTGCTAGGGCTAAGCATAAAACATGTGACTACCTGTTGCCAGGGAGGGGCGCTCTGACTGAGTGTCAATATTGATATGTGGGTGTGTTCAGGGCTGGACCCCTGACAGATTGGACAATGTATGGTCAAGTTATACAGTCTCGTGTGTTGTGGCGAGACGGCATAATTTGCCGCCATGCCACGCCCACAAAGGGGTTGTGATGGTACTGACCAACTTTGAAGTCAATCAGGTTAAATCTGTAGGAGGAGTTCCTTAAAATATGAAATGTGGTAATTTAATGAAAGGAGGCATGGATATAGCATAAGGGTCGGGGCTTTATGAAATATTATGATTTAGAAGTGTTAAGCTGTACTTTGATGAAGCATGAGAAGTTTGGAGCAGATGGGACAAAGAATGGAGAAGTTATAACGATCTCGTGTTTTATGGCTGGACGCCATATTTTGCCGCCATGCCACGCCCACATAGTGTGACTGTCAGTAAAGCTTTTGATAACTTTTGATCCCAAAGGCCTTGTGATGGTACTGACCAACTTTGAAGTCAACCAGGTTAAATCTGTAGGAGGAGTTCATTAAAATATGAAATGTGGCAATTTAATGAAAGGGGGCGTGGATATAGCATAAGGGGCGGGGCTTTATGAAATATTATGATTTAGAAGTGTTAAGGGCTGTACTCTGATGAAGCATGAGAAGTTTTGAGCAGATCGGACAAAGAATGGAGATGTTATAACGATCTCGTGTTTTGTTGCGAGGCGCCATATTTTGGCGCCATGCCACGCCCACACAGTGTGACTGTCGGTAAAGATTTGAATAACTTTTGATCCCAAAGGCTTTCTGATGGTACTAACCCTAACCCTAGCTGAACCTAACCCTAACCGAACCTAACCCTAACCCTAGCTGAACCTAACCCTAACCCTAAGCCTAACCCTAGCTGAACCTAACCCTAACCCTAACCTTAACCCTAACCCATTTCCCCCGATTTACTTCAAACTTGGTCAGTACCATCAGAAAGCCTTTGGGATCAAAAGTTATTCAAATCTTTACCGACAGTCACACTATGTGGGCGTGGCATGGCGGCAGAATATGGTGTCTCGCCATAAAACACGAGATCGTTATAACTTTTCCATTCTTTGTCCCATCTGCTCCAAACTTGACATTCTTCATCAGAGTACAGCCCTTAACACTTCTACATAACAATTTTTCATAAAGCCCTGCCCCTTATGCTTTATCCATGCCCCCTTTCATAAAATGACCACGTTGCATACTTTACATAACTTCTCCAACAGATTTAATCCAATTGACTTCAAACTTGGTCAGTACCATCACAAGGCTTTGGAGAACACAACTTATCAACACCTTTACTGACCTTCACAATATGTGGGCGTGGCATGGCGGCAAAATATGGCGTCTCGCCATCTAACACCAGACTGGATAACTTCACCATACATTGTCCAATCTGTCCCAAATTTCACACACATGATTAGGGTCCAGTCCAGAGCACACCCACGTGTCAATAGTGACACACAGTCATAGCGCCCCCTGCTGGCAACAGGAAATAACATGTTTTACACCTACCCCAAGCAGAGTAGTAGGAGACACACAATTTGGCACGTATAGGGACTGAGCACACAGCGTCGCGCCCGACATGGCCTCCCCTGACGGCTCCACTCTGCTCGGTCCCGTTCAGTCCTGCTCGCAGGCCTAGTTCATTTTGTTTTGGCAGAATCTGAAAAGTGGGATTATTATGAATTGCATGTACAATAGTTTCAGTCTTGTGTTGCCTTGTGACAGGTATGGTTTCAATTTGCCACTTTTGCTTCCTTACAGCAGGTAAGTGCTCAGGTTCCACAGATATGACAGATGCTTGCCTTTCACCAGTTCAAGTTCAGTCCTTTCCTTTGTCCTTTCAAAATAAGATTCCATTCCATCCTGCAAACACTCGCAACACTGCTCAGCCCCTGAAGCCTTAATATCCATTTCAATTTGTATTTCCAACCTTTTGCGCACCGCCTCCGCCTCCATTTCCATTGCATGTTGCGCGTGCCAGAAGGGCAGCTTTCTTGGTTTCAACTTTAGCTTGCACAGCCGTAATGGATGATTTGCTTGATCTTGAGCTCCTGCGGCTTTTAGTTGAGGATTTAGATCCAACTTTTGACACACTGTCCGTGGGGTTTATTTCTATATCACCAGGAGTGTCAACATTTTCAACCATTTTGTCAGTTACACATGTTCGATATTTTGCAACACTGAGAAAATTCATTCACACTCAAAAGTTTTGTTTTGAACCAAACCTCATGGTTTTCTCTTTCTCCCTCAGGCAACAACTCAAGCAATTTGTTATGAACATCCTTTGCATCATTAATCAATATTTGATAGACTGAAATTTTCATAACCAAGTTCATCAATCAACCCCCTTATTGTAGTCTTTACGTCAGCAGCTTTCTTTAGTTTAGATTTTCTCAGTGTCTCAAAGTCACGTGTTTTAGCAAGCACCGTTTTTTCTTTCAGCTTTAGGCCTACTGTTCGTTTTTTAACTCCATCAGTTCCTTCATCAGTAGGCACACTCCCCAAATTACCATCCTCGAGACCGAATGGACCCTGGTAGTTTTTTGTTTCTCTGTTGCCATTGAGACGCCGAGTGTTTTATTTGACTCCACCTCATCACCTTGTTTTTAATCCATTTTAATATCGTCTAAAATCACCTGTTAATTTTTATTTTTTTTATTTTTTTTGTAATTTCTTAATTGTTTATGGTGTCAATCCCATTTACCTCTGTTCCTTGGCTTGAAATAAACTTTAGTGCTTTGCCGCATCGCCACGCCCGAGTCTCCAATTACCGCTTGCTCCACGAGCAGCAGCCCGATCCCTCTCCACGCTCTCCACTCCGTTGTCCATGTCCTCTGTCCATTGCCGACCTCGGTCCCCCCCGTCGGGTTTCCTCCCCGATCACCTGCTGGCGGCTCCGCTGCCCACCTGCTGCGACGTTTCGGCGCTCAACTACAGCGGTGTCTTCGGATCTTCCCCTTGCCTTGGTTTAATCAGAGAGCCGTATACGTTAGGATTCGTTCTTGTGAATAACTCACAGAGTGACAAGTGTTTTTTGACTTGAATATGGTGACGACTTTATGCACTCGCGGCCTCGGCGTGATGTTTAGGCTTGCTCCTTGAGCGTTTGTTTCATTTAAGTTTAAGCCAATCATACTTCTGTAGGCAAAAACTTCCTTTGGATATGCCAATCTGTTTATTCTTTTTGCACAAAGCACAAAAACCAATAACTCCAAACAAATCAACCTCCAGCCTGCAGTCAAAAAACAAAGGCTTCTTGTGCACCACACCTGCAACAATTAGTGGGCACCTTAAATGTCCTCTGCGCCTCCCACAGCGCCACTCAGGCGAACCCTGAGAATGGCTCCTCCTCCACCACACACACACACACACACACACACACACTTTAATGTTGTACACTATGAACGATATTCCATCCTCTTGTGTCAAGAATTCACGATTCCTTCAACCACTACTAAATATAAACCTGGTAATTTTATTATAATTATATTCATAATTATTATTCATTGTTCCAAATTGATAGTTTAGTAACTTTATGAGACTGATTTAGGTGAATTGGCAATTTTTGCGGGGAATTAGGGTTGTAAACACAGAAAAAAAAAATTCCAAGTGCAGATTCAGTGACAGAACACCTAATTTGATCTCTCGGAGTGATAACATGTTATTTGTTGGACCATATTCTGTTAAAAAAATTTGATTTATTATAACATTTTCAATATTCCCTTATTGGGGGGGCTTTATGCAAATACAATAAACGTGTGATTAACTGTATCATGTTTTGTGTCACTTGATTGCTGCTTGAATCTTTATAGTTTTTTGAATAATGTGCAATTTAATAATAATAATTTAACATTAAACTGACCTTTATCTGTCTGACAATTCATGACTTGTATTTAATGTAATTATAGTATTTGAATTTTAAATTATTACAGTGCCAATCTACTCTACACATTAACAACATAAACATTTTTAGAAACATACTTACTCCTGTTTTGCAGCTTGTTGAGAAGACTGATACTACTGTCATGTCTCTTAGTGGGAACATGGGAAACAGCTGGCCTGCATCTGTCCAAAAGGCAACAAATTCAGCCTACCAACACCTTTAAAGCACAAAATTAACATTATATTAATTTCATATTCATTTATGAAATCCTTGCAAAACTGAAGTATAAAACAAGATGTGTGGGGGATTATGATCCGTACTATTCAATAGCAAAACTCATGCCAAGCTAATTATCTGCCAATGTAAAAAAAGTGTAAGTGTATTTCCAAAAGTGTCTAACTTTTCCTTAAAGTTCTCTTGACACAACTGGTTTGCACCGTCAACAATGGATCACTGGCGTTCATCTGTAGTGACAAATTTTTAAAAATTACATGAACAAACAAATGGTACTCAGACAAGAATTTAAAATAATTTATATGGAGTTTATTACAACATAATTTGACTCAGAACTTCTGTATCTGAACAAATACATCCCTTCATTTATATTTTTGGCACTTATTTTCGAAGTAGCAGACATTATTTTTGACTGAGAAGCCACGTTGGAGGCCCAGAGGTGAAATGTCCTGGCACAATAAACTAAAACTACCTACTGGCTAATTTCCCTTGAAGAACATCATGTGAAATAAAAACAATCATGGTTGATGTGTTGTTGTAGAGCAGCCTGAAACAGTTGTTGATGTAACAAATCACCGTGCAGAGGACAGTCACGCTTTCACTCTGTGAATTTTATTTCCTGCAGAATAAAAACAGTCTGAACACCTCAGCTGTTGAGCACCAATCACACTGAAGCTTTGTGGTGATGTCACAATGGTGATAAATGTGGCGGCTGGGCCACGTGGCTCTGGAACAGAGTAATCCTATCCAGCAGTGTTAGTGGGATGTCTCTGATGACTGAAGGCAGGTCCTCATGCTGTAGTGGATAGATGACCACACTCAGAGCCGAGCGCTCCACTGAAAATCTAACAAGAAAAAACACAAAAATATTAGTATTGAGTTATATAGATGGATATACTTTTCAGAGGCCAACATTTCCATATTAAACATACTTTTTTAAATAAGTCTTTTGTAATATTAATTTTTTTTGAGACACTGAATTTTAGGTCTTCATTAAATGTAAGCCATACTCATTATAATTAGAAGAAATTAAATTAATTAAGACATGAAATGCTTCATTTTGTGTGTAATTGATCTATATAATGTGTTATTTTCACTTTTTGAATTTACTTTTTGAATTACTGACATAAAAAAGCTTTTCTATGATATTCTAATTTATTGAGATGCACCTGTACCTGTATTCACGCTCCATTTTAGTACCCTAGTTTGAACTTGAAGCCCTTCCTCCCAAAAAGCCCAGGCTGCTCTGACTACCAATTTTTTTCCTTTGCCTATGATTGGATAGTACTTGTTGCTTTTGTTGGTTTGGGTGTGTTAGGGTTAGGCATGAGGAGAGAGAAAGGTTAAGGTTAGGCTAAAAATATAATGGTAAGCCAATCAGACGCTGTAATTAGGGATGTGCCAAGCCAAAATTCAGTATCGTTATCAGGCTGATGTTGGCCAAAATCCCTGGATTGGATATTGGAAGAAAAAAAAAGTATAATCTGATCCATAAACCTGAACTATTACGTAGATGCTTTACTAAACTTTGGGCAACCTGCCATAGAGAAAGGTGAGGCATAGTGGATTCGGGTTTTTTTTTTTTTTTAAAGCTTGGTTGTTTAAGGGAAAAAGACAGCATCAGATTGGTATTGGCAGATACTTAAGGTTGCTGTATCGGTATCCAACCTAAAAAAAAAAGTGGCATCATGCCATCCCTAGCTGTAATGGCTTTGTAGAGGCACTTTCTGCCACGAAAAAAAAATGTATGAACCTCTAAAACCAAAACTGCAACCATAATTAAAAAAGAATGTGATCAAAAATTGAAGAGAAATCAGGAACATTTGCAATGAAGTTGGCAGGTTTTCCTGATGTTATCATATCGCTACATGTAGCAGTGCATGTAATGGTAACTCTGCTGTAACCTGCCTGGAGAAGACCTGGCGCTGACTGACGCCAGTTTGAGCTGAGAATAAAACAAACTTTTGGAAACAAGAAATCAGAAACCAAAGGCCTTACGTTACTTTTACACATGTTAACCGCATTATATGAAGCTTTGGCCTTATTTAATATAAACATCTGACATTGTAACATTATATATATATATATATATATATATATATGTTAGAAAAATAAGGAAAAGCGTAAAAGGTGTCCCTTAATGTTCACACACGAGCACTGACCTGTCCAGCAGAGCTTTCTGCAGTGTGCGACAAGCCACCAAGGTGCCGCCCATGAACATGTGGCACATGATGACATGGCGGCATCGCTCCATGAAGATTTCTGTCGCCGATGGGTCAAAGGTCCCGCTGCGTGAGATAAGGCAGAGACGCTGCAGATGAGAGCAGCAGGACAGAGCCTCGAAGAATGACGCGTTGGCATTCAGGTAGGGTTGCTCTAACCTGAAACACACACATACAGAGAACATGTTAAGTCCTTACATTAAGTATAATCAGACTACCTGGGTACTGTTTCATAAAACCAGTTTATAAAATAAGCCAGGCTTTTTTCTGCAAGTCATTTTCAGTTTATTTGGTTCCATAAAGAAGATTCAACATAGTTCAGCTTCAGTTACTTTGGCAACTTATGCTGGGAACTACATTTAAATTATCTTAAAATGGAACCAAATCAACATAAATGAGTCAGATTAACCAAGGAAGGCCTGGTTTATGTAAACTCACTTTATGAAACACAATCCAGGAGTACTGTAGTATATTTGTAGTGAATTTAAGGCACCACCTTCCATGATAAATCACACTACAAGGTAAATCTGACTATGCTCTGCCTTCTTGGAGGCTTACTTCCCATAATTATCAAACAAAATACACTGCTAATACACCACTAATTCTTTTCGCTAAAAGGATTATTTGTAATAAAAAAGGAAAACAAACCACAAAACCTCATTATCTTGCAGGGACAGATTTTTAACACAAAAAACAGCTAAGATGATTGTTGTATTATTCATGTTATAACAAAGTTAACCAAACACTTAATGCTTCTGAATCCACTTAACACCCTATTGAGGAATTAATTATTATAAAATAAATGAATAATAAATTCTTGCATTACAAACAGGGAAAATCTGTTAACAAAAGAAGCACAAATGAAGGGTACACAAGAACATTTTCTAACCTGAGTTCCTGTAGCTGTGAGCACTGTGTGAGTGTGTCCAGCAAGGCAGGGGTGTAGTTCATGGTTTTAAGTGATCCCATGTTGGCAAGCGATAATACCTGTAGGTCTGTGCACTGCCTGCTCAGCTGTACCAGCCCCGTCCCCCTAAGGACCCCAGGAAGCCCCGCCAGAGTCAGACGACGTAATCGAGGCAAAGCCCCGAGTGCTGCCAGGTGTGCGTCGCCAACTCCTCGTGCCCACGCACACATACCGCGAGGCTCCACACTGGCACGGGCACAGGGCTCAAGCCGAGGCAGTGCAGAGACGAAACCTGGACCGATGAGCTCTAAGGTCTCTAAAAATGGGCAGCCAGCTACAAGCAGAGAGAGCCCCGAGGTGCTGTCCCCTGACAGAGAAGACTCTGAGTCAGGTTTGTAGTTCTGCAGCCCCACACGAGGAGTCTTCTTCAACCCCAGGAACAGCGGCGAGGGAGACGTGTTGTTGGTAGAGATCTGATGTGTGTTTAAGGCATCGGACAGCGCGCAGGCAGGTAAAGTGAGAGAGCGCAGGTGTGTGAGTTTGGCCAAGCTGGCACACAGGTGTGTTTCTCCACCGAGCCCAGGTGAGTTTTCGTGATGATAGTGTGTGTGCATCAGGTTCAGGTGTTTAATGTTGGAACAGCCCACTGCCAACCGGCTCATTGTGGCAGGAACCAGCTGATCTTCCACGCTCCTGCACTCTGAGTACAGGACCTTGTTGATGCCGCTGAGGTTCAGGCTGGTCAGCTGTGTGGCGTCTCTGACTCCTCCCTCCAGCAGCGACTGGAACACCTGTGGCCACATCGCCGGGCAGCGGCTGAAGCTCAGGTGTTTGGGGCTGTTTCCCTCGAGGGCTCGCTTTAGGGATACTGAATCCAGCCAGGACCGAGGGAGCTGCAGGGCCTCCAGGTCACCTCGTTGACCCAGGCTCTGGGCCAGCGAGGGAGCAGCGGGCCAGTGAGCAGGGTTTGGACCGGGAATGGACACAAGGAAAACCTTGAGACCCTTTGGAACATGAACGCTGAACACTGCCAGGTAGAGCAGGAGCAAAGTCTGGTTTACCTGCAGAAAAGAAGAAACAGATTCACAAACTGCACAGTACAATACTGTATATATTAAGGATGCACCGATTGCAATTTTCTGGCCAATCAACGATCACCGATTTTTAAAAAGCCTGACCTGCCGATTCCGATTTTGGCCGATACCGATTTTTTTATAACTCACAGCATACACCTTCAATGTTTGAATCTTATTTTATTGAAAAACAATAACATAGCAGTATTGTGCAGTATGTGATAGCAGTAAATCACAATGTCTGAGGTAGTTAATAAAATATTGAACTTAAAATAAATAGCAACAATTTACAGGACAAACTAACAAAAGAACTGCAACCATAAATAAAGTATTTTTTGGTTTTGGTATAGTACAACATACAGACAACTAGGGAGGGCATCAAGTCTATGGGCGGGACAAGTTAGCCCCGAGAGGGATTTAGGGACTCTGGAGGTGACGTTTGGTTTTCGCCGTCATTAACTGTGCACAACGTCAGCAGCATGGCTAATTATGCACAGAGTCTCCACTGATCATAAACATAGCGATCGTGAATTAACCGGGATGCTAACTGTGCACAGTGTCCGGTGCTTGTTGTAAACAAACAGAGATTGCAAAGTGAAGACCTGCTGTAGCTGCAGCACATACACACTGTGAAAAGTTGCTGAATTTAGCAACAAAGTTGGGAGCACTGCTTCGCCAGTGGGGGGGTTATTATCGAGGTAGATAAGATCGCTAGATAAGATCGGTTTGACGTAAAGAAATTGGCCAATCCCGCAAAAATAAGGAAATCGGCGCCCCTAGTATATATGGGAACATTTTACATCTACGTGCACCAACAAGCTCACCTCTCCTGGAGCCAGCCTGGCAGTGAACTCCTCCAGCTGTTGGTAATGTGGCACACTGCTCTGACCCATCATTAACTGACAGCAGACACCAATACCCTCTCTGGTCACGTCTGAGATGTCAAACTGCAGCATCAGCCTATAAACACAGAAACCCAGACACACACATTGTACACTGTAGCAATAAATAATAACATGCCATTTTTAGAAAGCAACAAGAACTTGAATGTATGAAATGCCATCAGTGTAGTGTTGCTAAATGGACCGATGGCATTAAGGACGGCTTAAATAATTTGTTTGTGTGCATTATAACTTATTTAAACGATATAGATTTAACTGTTTGACACATGCACCAGCAAGTCAAAAGGGTTGGGTACCAAATTATGAAAAAAGTACAGAGCACAAATCACAAATAAACCAATTAGTGCCGATTGCCTGTACCTGTGTGTGCATCTGAGAGATAGTAACTTTGAACATATAGAGAAAACGAGAGAGTGAGCACTATGTCACCTCTTCAATGTCACAGAGAGTTAATAGGTATATAAGTCTGGACATAGTTTTTACAACAGAAATCACATTGTGTTTTTCTATAGAGCGTATAGTATCAAGAAAGGTATTGTTGGGTATCAGTATCAAATTTCAGCCACTGGTATTGATTCAAACGTCTAAATGGGAAGTATTCCAATACTGTATTTTAGCCATGTAAATCACTCCCAGGTTGGCTTTATCAGTCGGTCCACCACTTTGGTCCTGACTGAAAGAGCTCAACAACTACTGAATGATTGCCATAAAATACAAACATTCATGATCCATCCTGATTACTTTAGTGTTCCCCTAACTGTTCCTTTAGCGCCACCAGCAGGTCAAACTTGTCATTTATCCTGTGAAATATCTCAACATCCAGAAGATGATTTGGCCTAAAATTTTGTAGACATTTGTGATCTAGAGAAGATATATCCTGCTGGGGGCATCCCGGTTGCTTACTGGTAGCGTGTACCATTAAGGCCAAGTCCTTATCGCAGGCTTGGGGTCCTTTGCTGCATGTCTCTATCACTATCAAAATAAAGCATGAAAAAATAAAGGACATATCCTGCTGACTTTGGTGATCCCTGCTGACTTTTTCTTGTCGTGCCACATTTAATTACTCCTTTTTTACCTCTGCCAAGAAGGGTTTTTATTTTGGCTCAGTTTGTCTGTTGGTTAGTAGGATTACACAAAAACTAATGGCCCAATTTTCATGAAACTTGGTGAAAGATGACAGCATGAGCCAAGGAAGAATGGGAAAAAATGTAAAATTTTGAACAGTGCAAATGGACTTCTCCATTTGAACACTACATGGTGTAAAGTGCTAATGCAGGTATCCAGCTAATCACAAAAAAATGGATACTGCTTGGCAATATAGGGCAGATAGGACACAGATCTCATGTGAAAGTAATCCAGCACACTTACTTGCGGAGTTGAGCGCAGCACGGCACCACACCATAACTTGGTGTCAGCAGTGTCTGTCTGAGCTCCGACAGGCGGCTCAGTGAATCCACCGCCTCGGAACTGAGCTGAGCAGAGTTGAAGCCTGGCGTCACATCAAAAGCGAGTGATCTGAGCAGAGAGAGGGAGGAGAGGAGACGGGATAGACGCAGGGAAGTGAGGCGACAGCCGGTGACATCGAGGTGCGTCACTCCTCGGCAGCGAGCGAGAAGCTCCACTGTAGAGCCAGACAGCCAGTAGCAACCATTCAGGCTGAGAGATTGCACCTGATTGGCTAGCTGCTTCAGTATGTGGCGAACCAACAGATCATCAGCCTAGAGGAAACAAAGAACACATTTTATACAATGTTCCTATCTGGTAAAATGCAACAAGTATTCCTCTGTGTTGTTAAAGAACCATTTCTAAAATATACAGAAAGTTTCACACATGTACACTCAAAGATTAATAGAAAACTGTGATTTAACAATCCTGAAACATGCCTCATTCAAATGGTGTGAAAAAAAGTATTTTGAAAAGCTTTACCAGATACTCCTCAGACAGGCTGACGTTTGTGAGCAGGGTCTTATCATGGCACAGAGTGTGTAACTTGTGGCAGACATTTGCCACATTCAGCACCAGATCACACACTGGAACATGGCGGAGGATGCACAGCAGGATCTCATCGGACAAATCTGACATCCCCACCGAGGTGGAGGACATCGTGTCCTCGTCAAATACAGCCTGAGACAGACAGAAAACAGTGTCATAGTTAGGTGCTTTTAGGCCCTCTGTGTTTGCAGTCAACATTTGGAAATTTACCATGAGCAAGATGCTATAAAACTTTTCTTAATGTCTGGTAACAATTATTTATTTATAATATTCTGTTGTTGAGGTCCAACACAGAGACTGAAGCTGTTATTAAGATAATATATTATGGCTGGTTGACATTACCCTTGACACCCTTGACATTCACACTGTGGTAGCACTCCTTTTGTCTGTAGTTATGTGAAGCAATTGTAGGTAATGTTGCAGCGCTTGATTTTTATGTAAATGTAATTCAATTTCAGGTATTTAATTAGGTGGATTGGCCAAATCAGACATTTATATCTGATTATTTAATCCAAACACTTTGTCTGTACTGATTTTTGAAAGGATTTGATTTATGGCAGTGCTATGAATAATGTTATCTATGCATATCGCTCTGTCTTTTTTCAGATACAGCTTAGTTACGCACTAACTCGTAGTTAAAGCATTAATAAGTGAAATCACATGATTAAACAGTGCCATTTTGGGGTTAGGGGGTGGTGCCATCACTGAACTTCGTTAGCCGAATTAACCGTTTAAATATGAATGTTTCAACGATATAGTTTTTTTCCCATCCTGATACAAGACACTTTGCCGAAATGTAAATAAGTGTTTAAACATATTAATATCAGTATGACCACCGGCCGGAGGGTCTATCTGTCGGTCAACTAAATTAACCTTTTTGTTCTTTGGCGGGTTAATAAAAGGGAGACACCATACCAGGCTTCTTTCTGTCACACTTTCTATGCATTTTAATCAAACTTGGCTGAAAAAAATTAGCAGAAATGTGGGCGACGCCTGGTCTAACCCAACTCAGCGTTAGCTGCGTTAGTTCAGTCGTCCTGCCAGGCGTTACCGTTAACAACTGTTAATGTGTTGGAGAGGGTTGTCGGTGGACCCACCTGTACAATCTGTCTGTCCGTGTCCTCTGAAATCCCTCTCACGGTCCCACTCATGATTTTAAATTTTAATTTAAACGTTCATCCAGCCGGCCAGCGCTTCATGTTCCGCTCAATCCGCCTCACAGTGAGCCACAGGCGGTGTAACATCCAACCGTTGACAGGGCGGATTACGTTTGCTGCTGCACGGTGACGGAAGCCTCTTAGTGACGGACAGACTTCCTGTCCGATTTTATTTATTTATTAGTTTAATGAAATTTTTAAATTATATCACTCGAAGCATTAAAAGTAGAGAACCAAAAAAGGGGGGAAACGCCAGGAGTTAAAGGCAGAACATTAAAAAAATATATTTATAAAAAATGAGGATGGTAACTAATACTTTAAAAATATATAAATATCTCCTTGTTTAATTTTAAATATTTTTAAACACATTTTTTTGTTTTCTTCCACGAGGAAAATAGTCAAATAAAACAAATGCAAATTAATAACAAACAGTCAAAAAGAGTTCAGCTTCAGGATAACGAAGAATCAAGTCCATGATGATCAGACAGGGCTGAAGAATACATTTTGTAAGATATTTCAAAGGAACAAACTTACTGTTTACTGCATAAGCACCATTTTATGTTGTAGCTAAACAAAATCAAGCTGATTCAAAATACTTCTAATGCTGTGTGTTAAACCTATCATAATTTATAATATCATACTCTATAAACTGGACATATTTAAATAAAACTATTGAGTAACAACTGTCAGATTAATGCAGTGGAGTGAAAAGTACAATAACTGACTCTGAAAAGTAGCAGAGTAGCAGTTTTCAGTAGCATAAAATGGAAGTACAAGCGCCTCAAAATTATACAACACTAAATTTACTTTTATTAAATGTTAACGAAACCTGTGAATATTTATTACTGGGGAAAAACAGTGCAAAATTCTCAAACTATCCCTAAAAAGTTTATATTTTAGTGTTCCAACTCATTTTAAAATGCAGAAAGAGTTCTAGTTATGACCTTTTAACTGTCAGTTGATACAAATGATTACTCAGGACTTCCAATAATGTAATTGTCCAGAAGATGGCACTATTAACAAAAAAGTGTTACAGAGAAGTGCCTTTGAAGGTTGCTTAAAAAATGGCTTCTTTGATGACCAGGTTGAATTGTCACCTAATGGTTTGAATGTTTAATGCTACCTATACACCAGAAGACTTTGAAAAGATTTGGAAAAGACTCCCAGAAAACTATCAGGCTCACACCTGCTAAAGACAAGTGTTTAGAGTTTTTAGTCCCAGCCTAGTCTCACACTGAGATTCTACAAAGAAGAATCTTTCAGGGCCACTATTTTCAAGACTACAACTAGATTCTTTTAGCATTTTTTTCCTGTCATGTAATTTTTCCCCATCATGCTCTTAGTTAAAACTTCCAAATGGAGGAGAAGCAGCTTTTGGCTCCAGATGCTCTAGTGTGTGCAGTGGTTTGTGTTGAAAAAATAAAAAATAAAAAGGAGGAGGAGACGTCACAAAGAGCAGGTTTCTGTTTTTCTGACATGAAAAGTTGACAGTAAAAATATATAAAGGAATGGAACATTTAGAAATGAATTCATGATATACATTCATGTCCTATTTAATTAAAATGTATTTAATTGAATAATTATATGCATCAGCTCTATCAACTTTAATTTAGTTAATCATCCATTAATCATCCATTATTTACTTATTTATGTAGGTTATATGTTTGATACATTTTAACTGGGTCTTCTTACTGTTCTCTTTACGAAGGAACAGCGCCCCCAAAAATCAAAATATGACATCACTATATTTTTATTTAGGACTGAGCTTACTAGCATTATTGTGATGTTCCTTTTTCCTGTGGAAGTGGTTTTACTGGCCGGTCTGGAACCGGGGACCTTTCTCCCGCTCATCTATTGGTTGGTGATTGTGTTACGTCACTGAGACTTTAGATAATATCAAACATGTTTTATATGATCCAAACCCAAGACTAGGAAAAGACTGATATGAAATAGTGCAGATTACCTCAAACTTAACAATGGAGATGACGGGAGCTAGATCTACTAAAGACTTCATGCAAGCCCAGCATTAGATGGATTAAATAATTTAATATTCTTAAAAACTTTACTCTTGTATGCCATAATCTAACTTAACCTTACACTAATGATGGTTCTGTTCTACTGAAATACCAGGACCCTGAAAGAGCTAAATGGAATTCAGTCAGTCATTTAATTTACATCTGTTCTTTTTCAACTGTGAAAGTCTTTTCAGTTCCATTTAATTTTCACTGTGTGACAGAGCATGTGTAACCTTTATAAACAAGGATTAAAGTCTGTAATTGCCAAGCTGAAAAAATAAACCCAACAAGTAGACAGACAGGAATCTCAGACATGTGCGCTTTTTATTGGGTTGTTGTGTACACCAGAGGCCTGAAGCCCCATGCACAATCCTTCAAACACTCCCATACAAGGTAGAAGCTTTGTCTTTTGCATAATGACAAAAACAAACTGGACCAAGTATCGTTTAAGGCTGAAAGTACAAAAACAAAAGATTACATAATTTACATAAGCAATACTACAGGTCTGTTGGGCAGTGAGCCCACCAGAGAATAAACCTTCATAGAGGCAAATAAGGTGGTGAACAAACACATCTGGAATGACCTACACAAACACGACAATGGACATCATGTTCCTCACACATTCACACCGCCTGGGACACTCTGTTCTTCCTGCAGAGTTTCTCCCCATCAGGGGGCATGGTGCCATAGCCATAGTGATGAGGGAAAATGGGAAGAGGTGTTGTGGGCTCAGCATACACCAGTGTGTTGGTGTAGGCATGTATGCAGAGCCAGTCGTTTGGGTTTGTAGCAGTGTGTGTTTCAGGGAGGGGACTGACAGTCTGTTTAGAAGCACTTCCTGTGGACAATGCTGGGGCCGGACTCATCGTACTCCTGCTTGCTGATCCACATCTGCTGGAAGGTGGACAGGGAGGCCAGGATGGAGCCACCGATCCATACAGAGTACTTCCTCTCTGGGGGAGCAATGATCTGCAGGGAGCAAGATGAAAAAAAGGGAGTTAAAACATTGAAGTCATTCATTAATTCACATCTGTTGGAAAACGCACCAATATTTCAGGTTAAATGTAGGAGAAGCTAGAAGACAAGCAATAGCACTTGAAAACTGCAGTAACTATGTTTGTCCACTGAGTGGCAGTAGAAGTAAAGAGCTTTCTGGAACATTTTTTGCATCATTGCCTCAGGGGAGGATGAGTCGGAGTACTGAGGATGAGTTATACCTTGATCTTCATGGTGGTGGGTGCCAGGGCAGTGATTTCCTTCTGCATACGGTCAGCGATGCCAGGGTACATGGTGGTACCGCCAGACAGCACAGTGTTGGCGTACAGGTCCTTACGGATGTCGACATCACACTTCATAATGCTGTTGAAGGTGGTTTCATGGATACCGCAAGACTCCATACCTAAGAGACGGTGTAAAATAAAGAGTCAGATTTGGTTCTGTGTACTTTTATTAAAATCTAACACAACTATCAAGTCATATCTTTGCTGCATGCATTTCTGCCTTAAAAATGCCAGTTTCCCTGGCTTAACTTACCGAGGAAAGAGGGCTGGAAGAGGGCCTCGGGGCAACGGAACCTCTCATTTCCAATGGTGATGACCTGTCCGTCAGGCAGCTCGTAGCTCTTCTCCAGGGATGAAGAGGAGGCAGCAGTGCCCATTTCTTGCTCAAAGTCCAGTGCAACGTAACACAGCTTCTCCTTAATGTCACGGACAATCTCACGCTCAGCTGTAAGACAAGGCATTTTTGATAGTCAGTTCCAGTATTTAAAATAAATAAAAAAAAAAAAAATCAGTTGTCCACCTAGCCTAAAATATTAGCTTGTTTTGAAGTCATGGTTTGAGTGCTCACCTGTGGTGGTGAAGCTGTAGCCCCTCTCAGTCAGGATCTTCATGAGGTAGTCAGTGAGGTCTCTGCCAGCCAGGTCCAACCTGAGGATGGCATGGGGCAGGGCGTAGCCTTCATAGATGGGCACTGTGTGGGTCACACCATCACCAGAGTCCATGACAATACCAGTGGTACGACCGGAGGCATACAGGGACAGCACAGCCTGGATGGCCACATACATGGCAGGGGTGTTGAAGGTCTCGAACATGATCTAGAGGAGAGAGGACATGTTATTGAATCAGTGAGCTAGAATAACCTGAAGTAAGCTAGTATGAGTTAGTGGAGTCAGATCAAGCAACGCACAGCACACTCGCCTGTTCTGTTTTAAGTATAAACACCAAAAGTAAGCCAGTTATTCAGTATTTAAGTTTGGTCATGGTGGCTTTACAGGATGAGTGCAGCATCCTGCTCTAAAATAATCTGTTGAATCATGCAGACACCCGTGTAGTTAGATGCTCATTTTCTACTTTAAGAAGTTTAAAACAAGTCTAATTTGAAGACAGCAGTGACCATGCTGCAACAAGTCATTCCAAGTCATCAGTGCAGAGATATAAACCTGAAGCTTCCGCAGTGATGAAAAGATCACAGGACAGAAGAAACCTGGAGATTTAAGAAGCAGGAGGAAATGGACAGATTGAGCTGAAGAAGAAATGCCTGAGCCGCAACACATATTCCTGTTGCAGAGCCCTGCAGGTGAGCAGAGTGAGTTTCCTGATGGAAAATAAATGCCAGAGTGTCAGCCCTCGTTACCTGGGTCATCTTTTCCCTGTTGGCCTTGGGGTTCAGGGGAGCCTCTGTGAGCAGGACTGGGTGCTCCTCGGGGGCAACTCTCAGCTCGTTGTAGAAGGTGTGATGCCAGATCTTCTCCATGTCATCCCAGTTGGTGACAATACCGTGCTCAATGGGGTACTTCAGGGTGAGGATTCCCCTTTTGCTCTGTGCCTCATCACCAACATAGCTGTCTTTCTGGCCCATACCAACCATCACACCCTAGGGAAAAAAAGACAAGAAGTCAAAATCAAGACAAAATGAACAAAAAGGTAGGATGATTTTTTTTACAAGCCTTGTTACCTATAGTTTGTGATTTACATAATATGTGGACACTGTACCTGATGCCTGGGACGTCCGACAATGGAGGGGAACACAGCACGAGGAGCATCATCTCCTGCAAAGCCAGCTTTGCACATACCAGATCCATTGTCAACAACGAGGGCGGCGATTTCATCATCCATTTTCTGGGCAGAGAGGGAGGAGGGGGTAGAAAAAAGGAGAATGTTTAAAACTGATGCTCTGAGACAGTTGTGTTACATCTGGCAAACATCAACTCGGATGAAAGCCTTGTCATTATCGCGTCTGGACGCTGGATGTCGCAGTGGCGCAGGTCCCAGTCCAGATCCAGAGCGGAGAAACAAAGGCAGTTTCTCCCTGGTCTGGCCATGGCCATATATGGCAACAGTGAGAGCAGCTTAGAGACGGCGGCAGCCCGGCCCGTGTGTCGTTAGACCTCAGATGACACCAACAGCCGGCCACTCCCTTCACCGGGATCACCATAACTGAATTACCCCACCACACATCTCTAATGTACGCCTGAACAGACATTTTTTAACAGTTAAGGTGAATGAACTTACATCCCCTGTCATGTCACACAGGCGTGCCGTTATGTCGTGATCACCATAGTAACACGATTACATGAAAAAAAAAAAAAACGAGCCAACTTCTGACATTCATGAGATTAACTTGACGCCAAATGACTTCATAGCTGTAAAGTCACGGCAACATTTCTCATTTTTACACGCCTGTCTGCTTTTTTAGTTAAGTCTTTTAAATGTAATCCTTCTAATCTGCAATCATCTGTCTGTGTGTGAAATCGGAGACACCAGACTGGGGCACCGTGCCAAAGCAGATGCTTACATGTAAGCGAGAAGGTCAAGCTTTCTTTTTTCTTTTACGTAGTCTGATTTGTGAAACTGATGAAGTGATGACAGCTTGAAGCAGCCGGGTTATTTCACACCATCCGTTAAATATGAACGACATCATGCCGGCAAACGCATAAACTTAACGGTGGCATCCCTTTAACTGAAACGGCTCCTGATCAGAAACAAATGAATGACAAGCTGACGTTACGTGACTGAGCAGATTTAAACGAGCGGTTCCAACGGTTGATTCAACTTAAGGAAAGTCTCACAGAAACAGAGTAACTTAAGCTGCAGTTTGCTGGTTAAACAGTTAAATATACATTTATGAGTTAAAGAAATGAGTTAAAACATCACAAAAAACTTCCATCTCCATCCGGCAGTTGTCTTACCTGTTTGAGGGAGGGTTATCGGCTGAGGAGGGCTGTGACTGAGCGCTACACTCCGCTACGGTTTAGTGTCTGAACTTGACTGCAATGGAGGCCAATAAACTGCAGGGTTTTATCAGAGCTCGCGCTGCAGCCCCTCTCCATAAAAGGAGAACTTTCCGCACGGCGCCCTCTGATTGGTCCTGCCGCATCCACTGGGTGTGGCGCATGCAGATACTCTGACAAGACAGGGGGGACAAGCAATATGAAAAGTAACCTATATACGATCAATACTGCCAAATCTGGGGCCGTTCAGTGTTCAATGAAACACATTTTTAATCCTCTTCTTCAACATTATTATGATGATTACAACTGGGATGATGTACAAGTGTGATACAGAAGAAGTAACATAACTCTTGCTGCAAAACAGAATGAAACAAGTTGAAATATGTGCTTTTATGTTATTTTCTATTGTTAAAATGAGCTAAAGAGCAAACTTTGATGTAATTTAATGTACCCTATTATAGTTTTAATCCGTGACATTATCCAAAATGGGAAGGGGCCTACATATCCTGATTAACTCAATCAAATTTGATGCATATTATTGTCTTCTGTTCGTGCACTGGAGGAAAAAACAGAGCAGAACTCAGATAAAAAGATGACTGATTCATCTCACTTAAGTGAAGCACGTAAGGGGAATGCAGCATAAATGGATTGCACTGAAGACTGTGCTAATGCATTTTCAAATTCATGGCAGACACTCGTGGTTAGCAGTGCCAGGACATGGGGTTGGCTTCAATCTCAGGGTCACTGACAGCACTGTTAACACTCTGATTAGCACGTCTGCAGTGGCATACCAGTGGCATCACACACACCACACATGCAGGGGTCAAGCTGAGGTATGCTTACACCAAACACTCAGGAGGTTGTAAATCTCTTATCCGTCATCACTTGTAATGTTCAAGTGAGTAAAAGGAGGTGGATAACCTTGCTTGTGATGTAATAAGGCAGGTGTGTAATTTCCGGAACGTATACCTTTATTTGGTGTCAAACAATTAAACTGCAAGGCCTATTATGAAATTAGTATTTAGGACTGTGACTCACTTTGACATGCATGTACAAATTGTTCATGCATGATCCAGATATGAAAAAGAGGCGTGTGCGTATCAAACCTGAATTACTTTTTTGGACATTTATTTTTATGATAGCACTTGAAAGTCAACATGCATCCTAAAAGTTGACCAGAGACTTAAGTGGGAGGGTCAGGGTGCTGTTTTAACTCAATAAGGGCACCGGACAACGACTCATAAACTTACACTAGGAATTCTCACTGGCTCTATGTGTTCCTAATAAGGATATATGGGAGCCGGCTCACTCAAAGGAGACAGGAAGTGGGTTTTCACAGTGCTTCACCTCTGCGGACACACGCAGGAAGTGACCACACAGACCTGCTAACACACACATATGTCACCACCAGGTATAGAGCAGCTAAGGATAACATGGAGGAGTGGGAGTGGTTGAATGAGCTGATCAGGGAGCTGGCTTTCCAGAGTGGCATTATCCTGGTCTAGACAGACACTAAACACACACACACGCACGCACACACACACACACACACACACACACACACACACACACACACACACACACACACAAACACCAAGTATAGAGCCAGGGCAGGACAACCATCCCTTTAAGAGTTCCTTTGGATGACATCCATATAAGGAGATATTGGAGCAAGTCACATGGGGGGAAGAATGCACTGCTCAGGTCATGTGACCAGTCTGAGGAAATGAATGAATCTCCCTTTTTAAGGCTGTGTATGTATGTGTGTGTGTGTGTGTGTGTGTGTGTGTGTGTGTGTGTGTGTGTGTGTGTGTGCATGTGATTCAGTGAGTGAGTGTGAATGTTGCTTTAGGTTTAATTTCTGTGTCCTTCCCACTGATTTAAATGTCGTGAGCGAGATATCCAGCATTTTTTTTTCTTTTTAATTTTTAAAGTCACCAACCCTTCCCTGACAGTTATTTCTCAATGTCCCCTCATGTGCACACTTCCTCTGCTCATTCCTCAAGCCATTTCATAACTGGATGGCGTGCGTGACTCATGCATGCATTACAACACACGCACATGTACACACTCCCTGCATTGCTCACTCGCACAGTCAGAGAAATTCACAGGCCTGGCTCTTGGCTCTGACTAAGACCGTATATGGAAGAAGCTAGCAGGTAGCTTCTGTCCAGTTCTCACTCATCCCTTTCTCTAGCGCTCTGTCTCTTCCTTAAACACACACTCACTCTCTCCCTCTTTATTTGCCACATTTCCTCTCTCCCCCCAAAATAAATTACAGCCTTATTCCTTTTCTCAGGACAGGGACAATTATTGGAGTGTGATATAAGGTCAGCATACATGTTTGCCTCGTTTCACTCTCTAGCAGAATTTCCCAGTCATTTATGGCATCACATTCCAGCTGAGGTTCATACACAGTACTGAGAGGAGGTGTGGCCTTTATGAGTGTGACTCGAGTGAAACTGAGAGAGGAAGAAGGTATGTGAAATGCTCTTTAAAATGTAATAATAGAAGATACACATTTCTTGAGAAAAATTCCCCAGAAACTCCAGAGAATTGAACACATCACACCAACCATCAGGTGTCTTTCTGCAGTGTCCTTAGAGTTTAATTTACTCTACAGTGTTTTTTATGCCAAAATACATACCCCTGATTGTCTTTAACCATATAAGCTCTCTTTGCCTGTTGTCTGAGAATCAGTGCATCTTAACATCCAGTTACTATGCACCACAGAGCTTTAACTATGGCCAGATTAGTGAGTCAAAAGGCAGAAAACTTGTTTTGGGGTTTCTAATAAAGTCTTAAAATTAGAAATTCAAACAAGTTCCTTTATCAGACAGGACTACAAGATCAGGTACAGTAATAATTCGGGGCCCACTTTACTTAAAAGCATACATGTACTGTGGAATTTCCCCAAACCAATTTATGATTAATCAAATGACGTACAAACAACCTGAGACATTTAGAGCAGTTACCTATATTACTCAGTTGATAATCCAGTTGGATTATGGAACAAACCACTAGAAATTGTGACAGAATAATGACTCATTTGCCCTGCAGGTAATCATCTTACTCAATCTTTAGAGGGGAAAAATACTCTCATCTTTCTCAAAATCCATATATTAATAGTGTCAGTGTTATGTGCTGTGTATGTACACATGGTTTTCCTGACCATTACAAGACTTAGGCTCTGCACCCAAGCTGACTAAGGCACCACCTTCTTTAGCAAGTTTAGTCTTTAAGTGTTTATTATCTGCTGTAGCTTTTTCCAACTTTTTGTACACAGATATGGTACTAACATGGTCAATTATGCGCCAAATACCTGCACCCATTTCTTCCAACAACCACAGTGAACATTGACATAGTATACCACACTGATTCCAAAAAGTTTGGACATCATCAAGTTGCTGCATGTTGAATCTTAAATGAACAGTTTAGACATATTAGGGAAAAGGCTTTTTTGGTTTCTTGCCAAAAGACAGAGCAAAAGATCAATACCACTCTCACGCCTTTACGGTAAAAATTAAGCTTCAGCCAGAAGCCAGCTCAGCTTTCCATATGGACAGGAAAAATGGGTGAAGCCACTAGTCTGACCCTGTGCAAAAGTATCAGAATTAGCACTTATTAGCACAATATATCTTGTTGTTTACTGGGCCATTTCTTGAATAGTAGAGGCAACCTCACTTTGAAGGGAAGACACAAGAAAGTGACTGTGCATGAAGTCTGGAACATAACCCTTCATAAAAACCACAATGTGTTATTTTTACACTTACAAATTAAACATATGCAATATGTTTAAATTAATACATTTCAGAAAAGCTCATAGGTGGATGTGGATTTTGGTCACTTTCGGACAAAGCCAGATGAGGCGATTCTCACTGTTTTCAGTTTTTGTGTTGAGCTAATTTGATGGTTGTAGTTCATATTCACTGTACAGACACCAGAGTTGTAATAATTTCATCATCTAACTCTTTGAGTTAGCACATTTACCAAAATGTTAAACTATTCCCGTAAGCATGTACACCTTCATTCAAAAATATATACATGTATTTGTGCTCCACAAATATTTCTTCCTTGCTTAACGATGACCTCAGAGAGGAAAGCTCTGTATGTGTAAAAGACATGAATTTAAATTGTCAAAAGCAGAAAAAGACAAAAGAATACGTTTATTCTTGCCCTGAGTAAGATGTATGTTCATTAAAGCATCATTTACAACCCTAATTCCAAGAAAGTTGGGATGCTAAAATTCAGAACGAGTGTATATATCTACAAAAAGCAGAGGTTTATCTGTTTAAGCATTAAATATCTTGCTTTGTACTGTATTTCATACAATGTAGATCAATAACAAATTCCAAATTTTGCATTCTCTTCTTTTTATTTAGTTTTTCATAGCGTCCCAGTTTTTGGGGATCAGGGTTGTAAGACTAAACAATGTGATATTTTGACAGCTTGTTTTTTTAATTTTATCTTTATAGTAATTCCAACATCTTATCAGAGTGAGCCCAAGAAACAGATTGTAGATTCAAATTGGGAAATGTAGCAACAATATAAGAAATAATATACACTTATGTACACTTATATACATTCACACTTATTGTTTTACAGTTATCAACAACGCCAGAACATTTGATGCCAACAATGAAATCACAAGCTGCAAATACCAGTGTCAGAACAGATTTGATGCTTTTTTGTGTCTTGACTGTGTCAAGCAGTCCAGCTCTTCCCCATGTCTACCAGCTCCATGCCTTCACAGTAGGACCGCGGCCTCGACATCCTCACCTGCTTTAAAGGGAAAACACACAATGAAACCAGAAAAACATGTCTCCCCGTCTCTACCTCTCTGTCTCATAAAAAACGCACAACAGGGCTGCTAGATTATGGTAAAAATCATCTTCACAACATTTTTTTATCAATATTGAGATCAAGATTATTTACCAAGATTACTCATTGACTACGGAAACACTTTGCATCTATTGAATTATTTATAAGAAGCTTTAACAGTGGACTTTCTTGAACCGTAAAAAGAATTCAACAGAAAAAACATGCAAAAACAAGTGTAAAAAAGTAGATAAATAATTAATAAACCATAAATATATATACACATTTAAATAATATATAAATAAAAATACACTAAAAGATATACTGTAACACCAGTATTCTTACACATCCAACTGAAAAGTACTAAATATTCAATATATAAAAAATATATATAAGAGAAAATAAAATTACTACTACTAAAAGCTCCTTAACATATATTCAACTTTATTGGTAAACTATACTCCACATATTCTGAAGTTCACTGCCGTTAAGGAAACAGGTGCACTGGATTTATAACACAAGACAATGCAGAGAAAAATAAAATATTAATTGCCAAGCCCTGACAAAGAGTGAAACACTCACTGTGGGTGTCCTGTGAGAAGCCAGTTGCTGCAGAAGAGGGAAGGGAGTCCAGTGAATGGGTTCAACAGGCCAGCTACAGACAGAGAGGTCACTGGCCTTCCCCGAGTCCAACACACCATCGCCCATGCTCATCTCACTTCCCCTCCAGCCATACTGAGAGCTACAGGCAATCAAACAGGCAAACTGTATGTGAGTGTCCGTACTTATATCGTTTTTTTGTCCAGAAAAATTTAGGGCAACTATAAGGAGTAATTAATCATTTGAAGATTTATTGGAGTTTACACATTTATTCATTGTTGGTTTAGGGATTAATGGTCAGTAATTCAACTACAATCAAATCAGTTTAAACCTCTGAAGTCCAGGAGATTTTGGTTCAAATTGTTTCAACTTCCTATGCATTCATTTCTGTCTCTTCTGTTTAGCATATTTCAGTCTGTCCTTACATCACATGACTGGCTCCTTTTTCTCCACACAAACTTGGCTATCAGTCAGATTTTTCATTTTATTTTAATTAACAAAGTATAAAGCTGCCAGAAACCCAAAATACAAACAAAAGACACATGTGTCTATGGAAATGTACCATTTAAAAAAAACATTTATACACACAAAAACAGCAGAAAAATAATAAATAATATAACTACAAAACAGTCAATTAATGCATGTCAATTAAAAAAAGTAATAGTTTTCACTATAGAAAGAAAATTCACAATTAAAAAATGGTCTAGAAACATAAATGGCACACTGTGAAAACTCCTATGATTGCACTTTTAACTGGCTTTCTCAGCTTGTCTACATATGATATATAAATAAAGTTATTACGGTAAATAAAACATGTGTATTTTCAATAAATAGATGGACTCCAGAGGGTTAATATCCCTAAACTACATTCATTGAGAGTTGAAGTGTCTATTTCTTCGGTTTCCTCTTTACTTGCTTGCTTTTGCTTTATTAAAATACAGCATTACATTGTTAAAGATTATATAATTAACTGAAGTACTATTTATCAGTCTAGGTTGTTTTGGTGTGAGCTGCAGGGTGTTGGAGATATCTGCTGCACTGTCTGACTTCTCTTGAATATAATGGATCATGATTGCACTTGGTGGAGTGCAAAGCACCAATTTCCAAAAATACATTTGGAAAACACAATGTAGGAACTTTTTTTTTCCGAGGATAGGCAGACATCTCTACAGTCAATATCTCCAACACTCACAACAATAATAGCACCAAAGGTAAGAGGAAAACATTTTTTAAATTTTGGGTTGAACTGTCCCTTTAATATTTCCTTTGAAGCAAAAGTAGACAGTAAGCTCCCAGACAGATCTCTTTAAATCCAGCCTGTTTAGATTAAAATCCTGGTCTGTTTATCATGAAAAGGCTAATTCTCATCAGCAATAAAGTGATCCAGGTAACACATTTAGCTCTCTTGTGTTTTCTCTTGATAATTTTTTCCTCATTTATCACTGAAACCTATTGCTTTATACGGTGTAGGTGCATGCACATGTATGTTATATATATATCTATATATATATATATATACACTATTGATGTTGTAGCCAGGCAGATTGAGGACAGAAAGATATTTGCACTCTGTATAATCAAACACATGTTCTGATACTGTTTGGCATATAAAGCATGTTTTCTAGTGTGTTATATTGGACTTGTGTGTACCTATGGGGGTAGATTGTATTGATGCGTGTCCCGTGGCTGGGGCAGGTGGAGGCCAGTGACAGCGTGTCATCGTGGTAACAGCAGGGGCGGTCGAGTGCCCGCAGGTGCAGTAACTCATCGGATCGTGTAAAGGCGGGATTATCCAGCGAGTCTGCTGATCCCGCCCACGAACGCAACCAGAACCGTCCTGACAGCTCATCGAAATGGTTGAACCGGCGATAGCTGCACACACGACAAATCATACATAAAGTGAGCATAAACATTCAAACAGTGTTAATTGTATCCGCTTATATTTGATCAAGGTTTGAGTATAGAACAATATTTTTATTCCTCATAATTTTTAGATTTGCATTAATCCACTATTAGGAGGGCGAGGTAAAAATGACTTGTGCCCTCCTGTTGACTTTGCAGACTGCTAGAGGAAGTAAAGCTCTTATTTAAGAGTCAAATTTTCTCTGGACAGAAAGCTCTTACTAATGTTAAGTAGACACTCCGGACTTAAGGTTTAACTTCAGATGTATCACCTCCTGTCTGAACTTTCTCTGTCTGAGACCATTCCCAGTATTAGAAGTTAATCTCAGCAAAAAGACGTAACCACTTTCCCTCTTGCAGTCCCACTCTGATTTATTTAAGCTCAGATAACAAGTGTCTTGGTATAACAATGTAGGCTAGCTCGGCTTTAAGAGGCTGGATCCCAATGTCTGCACTACAGCATATTGTTAAAGGCTGTCTGTAATGTACAATTTATTAAGGACACACAGGGCCCTCGAAAAGACATCCAGAGGGTCACCTTGGGGTGCAGATTTCTTCAGATCCATAGGCAATATGGATATGCAATTAATATTAATAAAAAAAACATTCTAATATTGTTTACTAAACACAATTTATAAGCCCTAATATTTACATTTACTGATGTAGTGAGGTTATCCTGCATAAACTGAAAATGTGATAACGGTTCAGAAAAATACTTCAAGGCAGGTAACAGGCATGTTAATTCATCAGAATGTTAGTGAGTGAAGTCCTGTCATATTACACATTTTATAGCCTCAGGGCTTGGTAGCTCATTTGACGCGATGACAGTGAACATGTCTGCAAGTCCAGACGGCAGACATTTGGATTTAGTCAGACTGTCTTCAGCACAGCCTTTTATATTCAGGATGCAGCTCAGCAGCCAGACTAGGACACCTAGTGGACATCAGTGGACTTACAATTACTGGACGTGCAGTTATGTCCATCTCAGTGTCTGGTTTCCTCGCTCTGAATCACAACACTATTTACCTCAAGGTTTCCATTATGTTATTGGCATTTATGTCACATTAATCCAAGTCGTTTGGGTTCAAATGCATTTTTATGATTGCATTTTTATTCATCAGGGAGGGTCCAATGACTGAAACATCATAAACAATAAAGTGTATTGCAATTAATTGACAGTGTGCAGAAGTTTTCGCCCTTTTTTGGACATGGACTTTTCCTCTAATGCTCTTGCCTTCAGATTTTTCTAAGGTGTGCATTAGTTTTAATGGCAGTAGGACCTTAAAACAGGAATGAAATTATATCCTATGTGGTATTACAAAAAGCCTCATATTCAACAAAGTTAACTCTGCAGAATCCCTGCTCATGTGCATTGTGTGTGTTAATTTTTGCCTTATAGGTTGTTTGCTGTGATTTTATGTGTGAGTCGGTGCATACCTGCTCCGAGTCTGATCTACTTTGGCCTGGATCAGAATGGCTCGATAACGCCGCACTGCCACAAGGGCCAGAACAGCGATCACTGTCACAATAATGAGTAAGATGGCGAGACATGCGCCGACGAGTCTCGCTCGAGTCATCTTCATGTCACACCTCTGACCCATGTACCAGAAGTCCTCTCCTACAAGGCAGCTAAAACATACACAAAAACACGCTTAGATGCATAAGATTTCTTTGCATTTATGAAGAGATACAAAATTAGTGCATGTGTTAGTGACTCCTTGTGTTCTTACCGACAGACAGGAAGTTGGCCCGGGTGGTGCGTACAGATGCCGTGGTGGTGGCAGTAGTCAAAGTGGCAGACAGAAGAGCAGCTATAGTTTGAAGTGCCAGGCTGGAACACACACTTGTAGCCTGCTGGACACTGCAGCAACCAGTCACACACATCACCCTGCAGACCTGAGGGAAGATGTGTTAAAGGATGAGGCTGGGCTTATTCAATACTGTGTGTAGGCATTTTAATATGTAGACACATTTTCTATGTTTACTTGTGGTTATGCTTGGTAATTTTCTTATTGTCTTAATGGGCTTTACCTGGTTCATTTAACAAAAAATGAACAATAGCAGTATTATGCTTTAAATCTGTCTGCCTGTAAGCCAAAAGGTCAATAGCTGAAACACCTTGCAGATAATAGGGCATGTGTGGCAGAACATTAGCAAATTAAATAATAAATATATAGGTTTTGGAATTCTATTTACTGCTTTTTTCTATTTAGTGACAATGTTTACATGCAGAGTTGGCCTGTCAACCTAATTTATGTATCTGCAAACATGCAGCAGGGGCACTTGTGCCATTGTATATTTGTGTAGATGACAAACGTCAAAAGGACTACAGTAAGATAATTACATACCAGAGTAACAAGTTTAATATCAGAGACAGACAGACGCATTAATGAGATTTCCCATCACACTATTGAGAGTTGATCTAACCCAGTTATGTTGTTCACATGAGTCTGTCTGGAACTGGGTTAATTAAATAAGCAGGTTAAGGATGGAATTCCCCCTGTGGCTGACCAGTAACCAGGCAGTTGAAGTATTTTTTTGTACCTTCATAGAAAGTTGAGAGAAATGATGTCCAACAAAGGTCTCACTTTAAACCCCCTTGTCACCATGGAGCCATAGAAGATATAAAAAGGTATCTTTTTTTTTTTAAGATTTTTTTTTTGGCATTTTTACATGCTTTATTGAAAGTGAGAGACAGATAGAAAGGGGGTGACAGAGGGGAGGACATGCGGTAAAGAGAGCTCAGGCCGGATTCGAACCCGGCTCCACCGCAGCGAGGACTGTAGCCTCTATACATGGGGCGCCTGTGTAAGCCACTACGCTACGGACCACCCCATAAAAAGGTATCTTGAATCAGCTTACCTCCCAGTGTGATGTTGGTGATCTTGGATGATCTGAAGCTCCTCCTCTCAGACACAGCCTGAGACAGCCCCGTTCGTTCCAGCAGTGATGTGGGGCCGGTCATGCTGAGCCACTGTAGAGCACCGCTGGTTTGAAACTCCACCAGACTCTGCACTGCATTGCCACTGAAACAGCAGCACATTCAAATAACTATTAATGTAATTGCCCGTCGGCTGGGTGTGTAACTGTTTACCATAAACAGCTTATAGTGTGCTTAAATATCCATGGTGTGCTTAAAGCTTGTGACTTAAATTTAGTGGTGATAACATAAGGGGCAGAAACTGGGGCCTCACCTGCTCCAGACTCCCAGCAGCCTGCTGAACCCTGGAGCTTTGTGCAGGTACGGCTCCACCTGATAGAAACAGAGAGTGAGAACACAGGACTCTGACTGCAACTGTAAAAGCTGAATATGCAAAATGCATTTTGTTTTATTTCAAGATAAAAGAGAATATTTGTGGTACTCAATATTTAGTGGCATCCATTTTTTTTAAATAAAGTGCAATATTTTAAAAGTTTTATTTTGAAGTAATCCAAAAGTATTCTGATTTCATTCATTTTTTTAAATTGAAAATTTTACAAACATTACCACATAATATGTTCAGAGTAATCTGACTCAACTTTCTCATATTGCATGTGACGGGTCATTCAAAGCCTGTTAGAAATTAGTGTTCTTATGACCCATGGAAATAAGCTGCTCTTAAACCTGGTGCTTCGTGCTGTGATGGTCCTGTACAAACTACCAGAGGGCAACAGATCCTCTTTAGGTTATCATCCGAATAACATGATTTATTGGTGCTTTTCTGCATACAAGTGTTTGTCTGTTTGTGTACATAACCTCTCACCCATGCAGTGGTGTCTTCCTCCAAACCAGAAGTAAGAGCGGATTTGGACTCTTCAACAAGAATCTGCAGCAGCAGCTCAATTGACTCCACTGGACAGAATAAGGAAATAATAAACATTAAAACAAGCCTCAACAACCCAACCGATTATTTAAATTTGCATTAATATATACAATACCTCTGATGTCTGCAGGCTGGTCTGGCACTATGTAGAACCTGGGTGTCTGACTGGTTGTGGAGCTCCAAGCAGAGGTTGAAACAGAAGCGGTGGGGGGCAAATTCTTCTCCTGGCTGGGATGTGGGGCTGTCCAGGATGTAGGTCCAGCTGTGGGAAACCACTGCCAAGACTCATCCTCTTTCACTACTTCTACCTCTTCATCTGATTTTGCAGTTGTGAGTGAGAGCAGAGAACTATGAGTAGTTGTAATATAGTTGTGGGGCTGTTTATGTGCAGCTGGGGCATTAGTTGAAGATGTCAAAGGCTGGAGATTCTGTGTATGGGGTGTGTGTGAAGATGTGGGTATAATTGTTGGTGTTTGTGAGGGTATAGGTGTGATTTTGTGGTCGATGAGGGGTGTGTGTTCTGTGGATTCAGTTGTAGTAGAGGGCAAAGACAGAAAGGTGTGAGTTAAATGTGAACTACTAGGAATTGCAGTTTGAGTTTGTGGCGTGTATGTAGGTGTAGATGAGTGTACGGATGCACTGGATGAAGGAAGAGGAGCAGAAGTCGGTGAATTTGTGTGTGAGTGTGTGTAACTGGGACGCAGTGTATGTGTTTCAGTGTCAGAAGTGGCTCCTGCGGGCGATAAGTTCTGGACTACATCTCCCATCGTCAGATCGGTTTTGGGTGCAGAAGAAGAACCGGTGAAACTCAAAGTTTGGTCCTCAACTTTGGTAATCTCAGACACGGAGGAGACTGTGTTGGTAGTAATGTATGCATGAACAAAATGTGTTTGTGTTGCTGTTTGTGTCTCTTCTGTGTGTGTCTGTGTGAGGCGGGAGGATTTGTCCGGAGGCGGTGGGTGTGTGAGGCTCTCTGTGCTTTGCGGAGAGTCTGTTTGAGTCTGCGTGGAAGAAGTGTGAAGCACCTCCGTGTTTTCAAATTCATCAGAAGAGTCAAACGCTGCAGTTTGACTGGTAACATGTGATGCAGCTGATACAGATGAGTCACTTTGACTAATGTTTGGATGAAACGAAGCAGCCTCCACAGTCCCGACAGCGGTGTCATGCTCTGAGATGTGGGTGGTTGATGAATAAGTCCCGCTGCTGTAGCCTTGTGAGGAGGATGGTGATGGTGATGATGCAGTGGGTTCAGTATCAGCGCGTGTGCTGCTTGAGTCCTCCTGCTCAGGTTTGGTGGGTGATTTTAAAGGATTAGAAGTGACAGAGGAGGTCAGATCAGAGTTAAGTCTGTCTGTGCTTCGCTGGTTCCTCCAGTAAGGGGGTAGTTTCTCTGCTGGTGCCCCACTAACAGCTCCACCACGTGGGATTAGGATGCTGCCACTCTCCCAGGCTGTCTGGGAAGGTAGCTCCGGGGGAGAAGAGGTGAGGTGTGGGATGCTGGAGCTGGTTTGAGCTTGTGTGCTGATAGACGGTTTAGATGTCTGAGTTGCTGTGTTTTTGTGTACATCTGTGCCAAGCAAGGTGTTGGAGCTACTGGCTGTTTCATGTGTCAGAGCCATCTGGGTTTGAAGGAGCTCTTTGCTTGAGTTTGTGTCTGTGTTTGCTGTGTGTGATGTGGGAAACAGTTTATCTGCACTGAGTGTATGCTCAAAATAGGGGTGTGTTCTCTCTCTGGCATCAGCGAGGTGAGCAGCTCCAGGCGTATCCGCTCCATTGTTTGTCTCTTCCTCAGGAAGTGGGAGAGCTTCCCTATCGGTTCTCGCAGCCACAGTGAGTCCCTGCAGGGGCAAGGTGGGGTGCAGCAGCCCCTGGTCCTGGGAGGAGGGACTAGATGCAGACTGAGGAACAGAACTCCTCTCCAGACCTTCATAGAGGCGACCTCTGCCCCCCTCTGTCCCCCTCAACGCCTCCTGACCAACAGGAGCTGCGCTTGTAAAGCTGGTTCCTGTCTGAGACCAACGCAAGAGGTCTGAATGTGGGCTGGTGTGGTCCTCCGAGGAATTTCTCTCATCTTCCTGGACTGGATGACCAGGAACAAACACAAAACAGAGAGGGAGAGGGTGAGGAGAGACGGAGTGGAAACCACAACAACATAACATATCTGAGCGATAAGAACTTTCCGACGGACAGATTTACAGCTCACTGCACAGTTTGAAAACATTTCCACAGTTACATTGCACATAAGAATAATATATATATATATATATATGGACAAAAAATACTTTTCATTAAGATAACAAAATAAGCAAAAACAGCTCTAAAACAAGGTTGATCCAAATGTTATTATGACAATTGAATCACTTTCTCGTGATCAGGGTGCAGGAAAGTGGGCCACGCTGACTCAATAACTCAAACTAGATAATTGAGTAACGGTTTCTCACCGTAATAGGACAGCTGAATTTCATTTGAGAAGAGTCCTGCTCCTGTCCATATTAAGGTGGCTTTGTTTCTATCACAGCCGGAGAGCAGAGCGGCCCCCCTGATGTCCAGGACCTGATCCTCCTTGTTCAAAACACAGCTCACAGAAACGATCGAACCACTTTCCAACTTTAAAAGTACCGTCCGACCTAGAGGAACACCTATTGTCCAAGTGCAAACTGGCAGTGTGTCGTTGGTCTCAGTAAGAAGTCCAGGTAGAGTGAGATTGATGTGACCAGCAGGCTCTTGGTCCAAGCTGACATTTCCGCCACAGTGGCCGAGCAACAAGGCCAGTGTTTTATCTGAGGAAATAAAACATGCTTGTAAAAAAAGATATCACTATGGCATAAATCTCCTAACCTGTACGTGACTTTGCAGTAAACACTAATTAATTTATTTAGAAGGGGTATCACAATTCTACAAATCCATGATTTCATTAGACTCTCGATTTTAAGGTCACAATACAATTCAATTTTCATTTTAAACATGTTTTTATCCATAACCGAAAGCTATGTCCAATGAGTCTGAACTCAAAAAGATCAATAAATCATTGGTGTTTTGCCTTTACAGCTGTCATATATTTTCCAATCCTTCTTTAAAAAGATAGGTGACAGATGGAATCAGGTGTGATATGACTGCTATATGTAATTCAATCATATTTTGATTTTGTTAATTCTGATTTTGATAACTGAAAACTGACTGAAAAGCTCATTTCAGAATTTGAGCTCATTTCAGAATTTAAATTGTGACCCCTCTACTATTTAGACACCAACACAAGTAGCAGTTCAATCAAAGGAGTATCATTCTACATGTACATGTAAAAAGGAAATACAAAAAAGAAAAATCAAAAATAGACTTAATTTTGTGTGATATGACAAATATTTCCCCTTCTTTTTATCCATTTTATCATCTGTTGACCCAAAGTTTGGGTCTGGAATAGAGGCATTCAGGTTACGACAAAACAAGTCTGTATTCATAAACCTGGCTACCTGCTAACCGCTTTCATGTTGACAATATTACTACAGTGACTTGATTTAAGAGAGGTGGCTCATAATTTAGCAGCTCCAATACAAAGCCCAGTGATAATAGAATGAGTACATGATGAATGATGAAATCTGTAGCAGTTAGGGGCTGGTAAATCTCCTTACCTGTTGTGATAATAAAAAGCAACAGGCAGACGTGGAGCTGCATTTCCAATCCAGAGACATTTCAGTGTCGAAGACCCTATTAATCCCAAATCCATACAGGTTATTCAGATTTACAGTGTCTGTGATGAGGACGAGCGAACCGCGCAAAGCGAAAAAATGATCTCCAGATTTCCTGCGTACAGGAGGCGTCAGAAACTTTCCTTCTCCATCATTTCCTTCTAACGGAAACCGCCGCGCTGTCAGGGACACAGCGACGCACACTCACCTAAATTAGATGCACGTGTGTCGGACGGTGGACGGGCAGAGAGGCGGTGTGGAGGGGAGACAGGCTTTTTTTTTTTTTTTTTTTACAACGCCCCCAGGCTGTTCCGTGCGGTCGTTTGAATCAATTGGCATTTCCAAAGATGAGAGGAAAGAATCCAGTGGTCGCGGCAGGAGCTGGTTTTTACACACAAGCTTAAACGCAACACAGGAAACCTTTACCACAGGAGGCATGAAGACATGACAGGGCGGGGGCACTTCATTAGAGCTTTTACATTCACACCCACTGTGTGTCAGACAGGGGGGCCTGCTCACCACTGCACGGTACACCGAGCCAGGGTAGGGCCGTTGGTGTGTCTTGCTTCAGTATCATTCATAAGATGATTAAATAAAGTGTTTTTGTAGCCACATCGGGGCAGAATTACTCCAAAACAAGCCAGTTATCTAACCAGGAGCTATGACAACAACACTAGTATCCTGAACACTATTATACCAGTTAGCAGTGGTTGAACAGCTTGTATAGCCTACTGTAGCCTAAAGTACACATTTAAAATACTTGTAGGCTATTTTACTCAAGCACCCTATTTCCATTTTATAATATTTTTACTTTACTTCATTTGAGTTTTGGGCTATAGTTGGGCTCGCTGGCTGGCTGGCAGGCAGGGTGGGTGGGTGGGTGGATGGATGAATGGATAAATGGATGGATGGATGGATCAAAACAATCAATCAGAATGACTTTATTTATCCCCGAGGGAAAATTCAGTTAGTCTGGTAGAATCTCTGTTAGAATGAGACAGCCTGATGGCTGTAGGAGAGAAGGATCTTTTGTATCTCTCCGTCCTGCAACAGAGAGAGAGGAGCCGTCCACTGCTGTTTTTTTGGTCCATAAAGGTTTTGTGGAGCAGATGATCTGGGTATTTCAGGATGGCCTCGAACATCTTGACAGTGCATCTCTCCACCACCTCCTCCAGTGTGTCCAACCTGGCTCCAACCACAGAACCAGCTATGTATGTATGTATGTATGTATGGATGTATGGATGGATGGATGGATGGATGGATGGATGATAAATAGATAGATGTTCTTTATTGATCCCAAACTGATTAAATAAAGTACAATAGTAAGGCTCCTGGTTAACTACTGATGAAAAATATAAATGAATAAAACAAAACATGGTACAAGGCTATAAAAATAAGTCCCACTGCAGATCAACAACAGTAAAATGGTGAATAATAATAATAATAATAATAATAAAACAGAATAATATGATATTATTTAATAACAACAATCTGAAAGAGGCCATGTTGCTGCTTTTTGCTGATACTGCCAATCTAGTTTTACTTGAATAGCCTTACATTTTTATTTCAGTTTTACTTGTAATGGAGTATTTTTTGGACTGTGGTTTATACTTTTACTTGAATAAATGATCTGAATACTTATAGTTACTTACTTACTAAACTTTACTTTATTTGAGAGAAAAATATGACCCATTTGTCTACTTTTTACTAACGTTACATTTATTTCAGACTTGGTTTATAGTTAGACTACTAGTTGGTGACTGATACAAAACAAAACATGACATGAGGCTAGAAAAGTAAAATTGACCAAATTCACAAACTAAAACATTAAACATGCTGAGGCAGAAACAGAATACTTGAATTAAATATTCTAAATTGGCACTTTGAAAGCTGACAATAAAACTGATATTACTAATATAGTTTTATTTAAGGAGCTAAACCATATAAACATTTTGAGTGTTTGGTCACTCTCCCATTCAGACTGATTTCCAGACGGTCAGACCTTCACCGGAGCAATCCGCGGGTCTAATAAGATGACCGACATCCAGCCCAACTCGTGAAACTTGCATTAAACCGTCAAACTACGCAGCACTGATCAAATATGAATCAACATTATTTTACCGCATTACCTTTTTCTCACCTCAATTGATCTCAGAAACACATCCTAAGGTACTGTTTACCTGTAATTTGAGAAAGTCCATAACCCGCCCGCTATGTTTGTCCTTCTTGAAAACGGACCGTCACTCAGCTCTACATCACACAATCCGTTGTTCTGATTGGTTGAGGGTCACGGAGCGTTGTTCTGATTGGTTGTATGTCTATTCAGAGACATTTTTGTCTGCAGCCGTTGGAAATGGCCGTTGGGAATCAAAAATTAACTTCCAAATGAACACCTTGAAATATTTTTTCTTTAATTGAGTATTTTAATTTCTTCTCATGCAACTTTACATTCTACTCGACTACACTGACAAATATTTAACCTTTTAGCTCCACAAACATTACATATTTTCTGACAGCTTTATCTTATTTTTAGATTACTATTTTTCCTATCCTTTCTGTTTAGTGAAAACCATGAACCTCCAAATCTATCTTAGTTCTTAATTTTAATACCACTACAACTACTGGTTCTACAATTCAATATAAAGTTGAAAACAGGGCTGTTTTTATGAGCTTATTAAACATTTATTTTTTAGATCTACATGGTTTTAGCATTACAACAACTACAAGGTTATCATAATCCTATAGAATATGGTGCAGTGCTGTAAATTTAACTACCCAGAAGTATAGGAAGGACACAAACATAGCAAAACCATGAACATTTACATGATTAAAATGAAACATACACATTCATGCAGAAATAATGTAACCTTACTTAATGGAAAAAGTATGTTTTAACTACCCAGAAGTATAGGAAGGACACAAACATAGCAAAACCATGAACATTTACATGATTAAAATGAAACATACACATTCATGCAGAAATAATGTAACCTTACTTAATGGAAAAAGTATGTTTTGGGTTATTTCAATTATTTAAGTTACTATTATATACAATAATTATTTCATTATTATTTATAGCACTTTCACTATGATTTATGTATTCATTTTCATTTGTTATATTTAAGTAGATATTACTTGGTCCCCTTGCCCAAAGTTAATTAGTTCCTACCTGCCCTTGTTTTGGGGGACAATTGTATGTGAGGGGTGGTCAAGCGGATGCAGTAGTTTTGCGGGGTTTCTCTTGTGCTGTGACCCGTTAAGTGGACTGCCTTATGCTGTCGTGCCGATGTTGGTTATTAAAGAAGATCCAGAATTAAGTGTAGAGTTATCTTGTAGCCAGCTCATCACCCATCAGCCCGAGAGACTGGAGAACGCTACCCCGACAAGAAACAGGGGTTACAGTAATATTAATCCAAAAGGAGTATTTTTGTGGAATATGGTATTGGTACTTTTGCTTAAGCTAAATACTTAATATTTCTTCCACCAATGACTATGGGTCGGCAGCTTGTAGATGTTTGCATCAGAGAACAAATACACTTGTATTTAGACGCTAACAAGATGGCAGCTAATTTAGTGTACAATAATTTAAAGTGAATTCACAATCATTCATTGGTGACCCATTATTTGTTAAAAATCACGTAACCTCAGAGTGATTTATTCATTACTAGTGTACCAGTGTTTATCAGTGACGCTTTAAAGAAACACTTGTTATATTTTGACTGTCTTTATTGGCACAACAAAACCACACCACAAAGATCTTACTCACGATAGATTTGAACATAAATTGAAAATAAAAATCATAAGCTTCTTTAGACGAGATACAAAACAGAATTTGGACTTAAGAGTAAAATTAAACAGAATCAAACAGAAAAGTCCCTTCACACTACACTACAACTGAATATAATATGACAAACATATCTGTTGCTGATTATACATTTCCTCTTGCCAATGAAACAAGAAATCAAATAGTGTGTAATTTTGCTTATAGTGTGTGACTGTCTGGTTAATTGCCTTTACAGAAAGTAATCAACAGATCTGATATATTTGCATGAAGTGTGCCACCAAAATATGCATTTCCCACTATGGAGTTGGTTTGTACTGGTTACATCTGTCTCCAGTCAGGTGACGGTCGCATGTCAGAGTGTAGAAGACCTCAACGCCACCTCTCTTGGCATAGCAGGTGAATCTGTGTCTCCCCTGCCTCAGTTTCTTCACACATCGTCCCAGACGATCATCTCTGCCAACGTCCTCATCCCAGACCTCAATAGCCAGATCTGGGTGTGTGTCCACCTTTTTAAGAAAAAAAATAGAGTAAAAGTTTGTTGTGTTGACCAAATATTGATGAATGGTTATGTTTTGTTTCACAGTTAATCACATTAAGCCACATAATAAGCACTACTACATGTTTCATAAGTAGGAGTATAATAGGTGATGGATGAAAATTCAGGACTTTAGAAACACTGTACAAAATGAAAAAGTCAAAAGATGCCTAAAAAAGGAAAAGCAGTGTTCTTCATTGTACATAGTTTAGATATAGCTTCTGATTTGGCTTTTGTCTGATGTATTTTAACATTTATTACAAAGGTAATACTACTTTATGTTTCAGTACTTCATTTCAAGCATACAAAATAACATCTAATTCCACTTTATGGACCACAATCACCATTTCCTACTTTATCATACAGTACACAAGGTAATGTCAGTCGACTGTTTAAAGAAACAGTTTTTGGATTTTTAAAAAAGAGTGAGCTGAGAGGATTGATATTGTCTATCCTCTACTCTAACTCTTGGCAAGAGAGGAAATAAGCCAACAAACCCTCCAAACAAAAATGACCACATAGGCCCCTTTTTTGTTTGTTTTCCGACCCACAAATATGTCCAAGTTGAGCCAACAGTAGATCCACACCCCTACATAGACATAATGGTTGCCGTTTCAAACAAAATTTCTGCATGTTGCGTTTTGTTTCTCTTCTGTGTGTTTTGTAACGTTACTTCTGCCTTTGCATCCTTCATAATAAATATGGCCACCAGATGCCACTGCTAACGTAAACATGGGTTGTAATAAGCTGCTGTCAGATGACCTTTGAGGTATTTTTTTTGTGGGAGGATGGTCACAGATAAGCTTACCAAAATTCTGAGGTTGAATATGAGATTAACGTTATACAGTATGCTTCCCTGTCAGGATGCTCTTTTGAGCTGATACATGAAGAAAAGATTAGCACTTACATTGCCCACATTATAACGAGCATTCCAACGGGGGTAGTTTGACCTGATTCTATGAGTCCTGCGGTAGAAAGAACCGTACCACATCTTGGCGTACCTGTGAAATAGCGGGGTAAAAACAGGAAAAAGAGCAAACAACTGTTAGTATGTGTGTCAGTATAAATTAAGTTATCTGCATTCCCTTTAAATCTGGATTTGTTCTCTACGTACGCCTCAGTTCTGCCCCAACGATCTCCTTTCAGACGCCAGGCTCGGCTGATGGTCACCACCAGTGTTCCCCTCCAGGCATTTTTAGGACAACAGTTGTAATCTAGGTTAGAGATACCGCTGCAGGAGGATTGTCTGGGCGAGGACCTGATGGCGTTGTCTCTTATGTACTGTTCTGTTGCAGCCTTCAGTCCTGTTTTCCGTGAACCGTTTGGCACCAGCTGGTACAATGGTCTCAAGGAATACCGAACGACATCAGGGTGGTCCTTGAGGCTTTTCAGCCAAGTTTGGTAGCCCTGGGAGTCTATATGGGCGAGAGAAAACTCACCCACCCAACCAATGCCTCCAGCCACTTCTGTGTAGTGCTGGTGGAGCCCGGATCTGAATGAGGTGGCAACGTCCCGGTTTTGTAAGACTTTGTTGCAGAACTTGTGATTAGCAGGCAGTGTGAACTTTCCCAGTCCTACTTTGACACCCAGTGATAAGCAGTAGTGCACCTTATTGAAAGGAGGGAACATTCAGTGATTAGTGTGTGTTCGTGTGTTATTATCTGTATCGTCTGCTGTCACCAGACGTGTGTGCTACACATACCTGGTATGAGGAGTAGCCATTCAATCTGGACAAACAGGTCCGTGCAGCTGTGACTCGCCTGAATCGCCCCCCAAGAGAGACCTGAAGTAACATACAATAAATGTCAACAAAAAAGATGCCTGATGTGAAGTCAGAAAATAAATGTGCTGTGTGTTTTAACCTGGCGGATAAAATGTGTGCCGTAGACATCTATGAGATGTTTGTACTGGGCCCTGGTGTAGTGGTTGTAGGAACTTGGCAGTCTCGCCACATCTCTGCTGAACTCCCTGCTCAGGGGTGGCTTGCTTGACACACGGTAACTAAACACAAAAAAAGCATAGGTAATTACCTTTTTATTCAAACTAACAAATCTGATATGCTGTAGTGATGCGGGTGGGGGTCTTCACAGCCTACCTGTAATGGCTACAGCTGATACTGTGAGTGCTGAAGCTGTAGCGGTCCTCTCTGCTCCTGGCTGTAGCAAAGTTATACACACTGGAACGTGTTCCCCCCACCTCTAGGTTTCCAGACTTCTTCCAATTGAGTCCAAACTGATTTTTTAAAAAGATATAGGAATGAGTTGATTGATGTCACAATGTAAACATGAGGCAAATAATCTTTTGGTCAGTTTAGTCAAATCATAAAAAAGCTTCTTTTTTATTTTTTGTATCTCACTAGGACTTGTATGTAGGCCAGTAGTTTTGATTTTCTGTGTTGACATTTTGCTGCCATCTACCTTGCAGCCATTGACCATCTGTGCTGCACAGTCTATTGGATGTTGCTTTTAGAGCTAAAAGCATTAAAAAAATTAAAAAACATATCCAGAAACTATGTCTTGGTTACTCATCATGATAATAAAAAAACAAAACAAAAAAACAACAAATCCTACTTGGGTTGGAATGTGTAACATTTACTCAAGTACTTTACTTACGGTAAGTACAATTTTGAGGCACTTGTACTTTACTTGAGTATTTCCTAGTAACTTTATACTTCTCCTTCACTGCATTTTGAGGCAAATATTGTACTTTTTACTGCACTATATTTAACCGACAGTTACTTTATTACTGATACCTCAAAGCATCCACAAATGGGTGTCCCGGTGGCACACCTGGTTGAGCGCGTACCATAGAGGCATTGTCCTCGTAAGCGGGCGGCCCGGGTTCCAATCCAACTCGGAGCCCTTTCCCGCATGTCTTCCCCTCTGTCTCCCCTTTCACTCTGTCTCTATCAATAAAAAAAGCCCAAAAATGGCCCCCAAAAAAATCTGCAAATAAAACAAACTACCTGCATGGCTTCATATCTCCCCGTTGTGATAAAAACATTTTTTTTAATTTTAATTATAAATTTTCTTTTTTTTTCTTTTTTTCTTTTTTTTAAAGTTGAGTGAATTGACATTTTGATTATGCATCAAATTATCCACACTAATATACTATAATGTCTCAAGTCAGGTTAAAAAATATATAGTTTATGATAATAGTATTATAGGGGTCACAGGTCTCCCACATATTTCATTTGGATTTATGGACTGAATGCAGTGAGAATTGTTGTAACATTTTCTTTCCATGCTTCAAGATGGAGGTCTTTCTTTGTCCCCTCCAAACAAAGACAAACGACCCCCACCCCCACCATGACCATGGCCACGGCCATCTGCATATACTGTACCTAAAGACATCTCATTGGCTGCTTTTTCCAGGAAGTACAACTCCCAGGTAGAGACACAAAAGTCTCCTGCAGCCATTCCTTCTCTCTCTTCTTCTCGACTCCCTCAGAGGGAGAGCACGGCTGCTGCCTCTCTCTCCAGCTCTAAGGGAAGGCCTGTAAGGCCCCAAACCAAGCTTGGACCCAACACCACACTCTAAGTTTCCTGCCTGTGATCTATACGGGATATAATCACAGAGATCTTCACCAAGCTTTTGGAGCCAACAGCAAATGACTTTGGAAACACCAAAACCCAAAACGGACCTGATTCTTCTTCAAAAGGATTTCTGCTTCCCCATTTCAACTCTGGACTCTGTGGTATAGTACTGGGCAGTTAGTACAAGCAAGAACAAATTTGTTAAGCTTTAATCAATGGTGTTGATCTGCGGTGTGTTTGTTAAGTATGTTTGTGATATTTTGTGAAGCCACATCATTTGAAGTTGTACGATTAATCTTGCTCTACAGAAGTTGTACATGTAAATTAACTATAACTCATTTGATTTGCTCACACACTAATCCACATAAAATATACTTTTAATTTGGCTTCCTACAAACACATAGACTTTCAAGGCCGCATGGTCTACTGTTCTCCAAGAACAAAAGGGATTCCACCATTTTGATTTACTTAAATGACCGCCCTTGGTCGGCCATTTTGTTACACGTAATCTTTCACCCACATTTCAACTGTAAATAGTCTTTTAGATATTGTGTGTTCTGTTTGCTTTACTTTGTTTTAGAATAAATATATTTTTGAATTAATACGCTTCTCCTTTTAATGTTGCACATGAATGAGTGATTTGCTAAACCTCTGCTATGAAAAGAACTCCAAAATCCCTTCAACCGTAACTAAATATTAATAAGGTAATTTGATTATAATTATATTAATAATTAATAATCAATGTTCCAAATTGATAATTTGTTAACTTTATGAGACTAATTTACTATGATTTGCTATCTTTCCTCTTTCTAAGTAAAGAAGTGGTGCCCCGAAAATAACTTTATTTAAAGTGTTAAATATTAATTTAGTCAATTTCTGATAGCAAAATTGACCTAAATTAGCTTTTACCTCTAAATATTTTGGTGCCCCCTGCTGGAGGCAAATTGTATCTGCAACCAGATACCCCTACTGTATTATGATATTACAGTAATATGAATTATTTCAACAATAGCTGTGAAACTTTCCTACCTTCCAGTCGTAACTGTCCTGGTAGGTGAATGCTCTGACCAGTGAGCTGTGGACACATGAAATATCCCACAAAAATGTCTTTTTCCAACAGAAATTAAATAGTAAACTGTAATAGTTACTAAACATGGTTGAATGTTTGGATCTGGAATAATAAAACTAAATTATGATTATGATTTTATTCCACCAAATACCTGACAGAGGTCATATATCTGCTGTACAGATAGTCGTTGCAGCGGCTGAAAGCACGCCAGTCCACTGCAGAGACGGGCAGCTGAAAATAAATAATAAGTGAGATGTTAATGTGTTGGTTGAAGTAATTTGCTGTAGCATGAGTTTGTGTGTCTTTGTCCATTTAATTTACTTTCTGCAGCTGGTTGCCTTGAAGTGGGTTGCGACAGAGTTTACAGTTGCCTTTAGGGGTCAGGTAAGTGTTAATGTCAACCACATATGCTCCTTTTCGTCGCAGGGTGACCACATCATAGCCCTCCCCCACCAGGTTGTGGCCTGGTACAAAGCGGGAGGACTGACATTGGCTGCGGTTCCCAATCTGACAGGAGGAGAGAACAGGGGAGAGGTACGACAGAAAGAGCAGGAGACTCAGGTAGAGAAGGGGTGGGGCTGAACAGGAGGGCATGGCTGCAGTCAAACAGACACTGAAATATTAAGAGACAAAGAGAGTAGAAAAGGAGATCAGTGAGTATCGTTTCAGTTGTAATTATCACTATATCAAGTTAACAAGAACTGCATTATTTCATTTGAACGTTTATGCCACTACATGGGAATGAAAATGTCAATCCCTTCTTTCTTTAAATCAATATTAAGTGGACTACTTTACTTTATGAGCATTACGTTGCAGATTTTTAGTAAAACCTTGCTGTGTAAAACATCAATAAAAAAAAAATTCATCAAAATCAGAATTTAGAGTTCATTATTAACCACCTTAAACCCATATGCGGGGTAGGTTTAGGGGTATGAGATGGTTCAGGATTAGACCCCCCCCAAAAATAATTTTCTTATAGAAAGAAGAACTTTAAGGCCAAAATGCATGTACTTATGAGGCTTGATCTGAAAGATAATAGATCTTGTAGTTTCTGCAGTTGTGTATTTTTTTAGCATGTGGCTTAAACCCAACCAAAACTAAATCAGTTAAAAAAACCTAAATGTTTTTGGTCAAACCCCAAATAAAATAAATCAATAATCTAAATAAATTAAAAAACAAAAATATTCAAAAACATTTTTACATGGCTCTCAGCTTCATCAATCATAAAGAAAAATGCCAAAAATTCACAAATGGTCAGTTCATACATTTAAAAAATAAATATGAATAACAGGATGAATATCAATATCCTCGCAAATAAAACAATTTTTCATCCAAACCAAACTTCCCATTACATGTTAATTCATTCAAAATTAATTTATTAAAAACAAGATTACCTGTTCAGGCCTCTGCAGGGGTTCTCAAGTGCCAGCTGAGTATATGGTGACAATGTCCAGTCTGCAGGTAACAGCCCTTTTATACAGCAGATCATGTGAGGAATTCTGCAAACAGTGGTCATTATTGTCATTAGTGCCAACAATACAAACAATTTAAACAGGTCAAACCACGGCAGCAAAAATAAGGCCTTCCCATAGTTCTTTCAAATAGATCGCCAAACTGGAGTGGCAACAGTTTTTTCTTATCAAAATAATTTTACATCCAAATGGTAGAAATAAATGTATATTTAAAATTACAAGATGAATGTTTAAAAAAATGTCTATGCATTTTCATCTGAAATTGAGTTTTGAATCTTAACAGGAAAAAGTATTGTTTATGAACATATTAAGTTTTGATTCACAGTTTTTGGGTTAAATGTATTGTAAATGTATTTCCTCTATGCATAATTGTGTGGAACAGAATCTTTCAAACAGGGGATAGTAAAACAAGACTAAAGTTTTCTTTTAAACTAAACTTGAATCCATTTAATTATTAATCACCACATCACGATTGACACTTTCAATGGACTAAGATTAACTTAATTGACTTAGGTTCTGATGCTATGCCCGTCAAGCCTCCAGGACCGTCAGCAGTCATGGAGCGGACCGACAATGTTTTAGCGAGTGTTTTGGAGTAATACCTCAGAGAGGTAGGCTGCCCATTCACAAAATGCTACAAAGATTAAAATAAAATAGTCCATAATGGCCTGTTCAGACGTTATGTTCAATGTTGATATATACATTACAGGGTTGTACTTTTTATTTTTGCTTATAGCACTTGTGCTACAGAGGTTGATAGTTTTGTAGTACAATCCACAAAATCTCTGTCATTGGTATGTAATTATAGTCACAAACACCTCATCTGTAGGCTACACTCTAGAAAACATGTCAAATAAGATGTCACTGGTGCCAAGATGGTAAATCATCCATAGCATAGACTGATGTGTGCTATAGTCTACAGCTGCATTTTACTGTACTGTGACTTATTGTGAATAACTGAATGAATATGGAACCGGACTGGGTGTTAACGATGGTGGATAACTGATTTTTATTTGGCTTACCAAGAAACAATCAGCAGCGACCATTGTTTTACAGCAAGGAGATGAAAGTGACCGGTCCATGAGAACAATAGCGCTCGGCTAATTCACAGACTTTAGCGTACTATTGCCGACTGTGGTAAACCCAGGACTAATGTACATGGTTAAAATGATAAACAGCTTGAAAGATAATAAGTTAAACTCTAGTTTCACACCACCTAATTAATTGGAAACATAACATGACCATTTATATTCATAGTTAATGTGAAACTTTGATAGACTGTTAGCCGGCCGATGTGGGATTCAGTGACGCTAGCTATTAGCACTGTACAGCCCTGTATTCTGTTAAGCTCCTAGCAACATTGCTAGCTAGCATAGCATGCTAATTTTACAGAGTGTGTCATTAACATAACTTTGTTGGACAAGTTCTGCATTAGTAGTGGTAATAATACTAGTTGACTGGAACCATAAGTGTTAAATCTGTTTTTGGGTTATTTCATCTAAGATAGCTAGACAATCGTTAATTAGCTCATGTTTGCTAACTAGCAGCTTACCTTGGAGCAGACATTTTTGTGTCTTTTGATCTTTGAGATATTAAGTTGGGAGTGGACTCTCCCACACTGCTTAATCAACAGGCAGCAACGCTCCTCTTGTTTTTTGAGTTTCGGAAAAGGGGAGAAAAAACGCTCCTCCTGCTAAACCCTGAGGGTATATGGTGTCAGACCGTTTCACCTTGTTGCTCAGAGCTCAAAGCTTGACGGACCTTCGTCTCTTAGTAACGGTTGCTAAGGTATGATTGGATGAGGAGCGTTCGGGGGAGGAATTTTGCAACGGTCAATTGATCCAACATGGGGGAAGTTCACTTGTTACAGCAGTTCATGAGTCAGAAAAACTAAAGGATAAAAGAGATTGAGTGATATTAAAAAATGAAATAGCCTGGAGACCAGTGAACCTGCCGAGCTCATTTTATATTTGCTCTGGCAGATGTGTCTGGTCCTGCTCTAATTAAGACAGTATGGCGCCATTTGACCCAGTGTCTTCTCCTCCTTCTATCCACCATGAACCTTTAATGATCTCATTCCTCCTGCCTAAACCTAACCAGCCCACTACTGCATAGTGGATGGGCTTGAGAGGTCTCAGACTATTTTGCCTTCACATATTAGATTGCAGCGGTTGTGATGAGAGTCAGCAACTCCACGTCTGAGGCCATGGTTCTCTAATGGAAAACGGAGGACTGCCCCCTCTGGGTGGGAAGTGAGTTGCTGCCCCAAAGAAACGGAGTCCAAGTATCTCAATATCTTGCTGCCCCAATGTGAAGGTGAAGGTGAAGTTAAGTCTAAGTATCTCACTCATGTTCATGAGTGAGGGAAGAATGGAGCGTGAAATGGACAGGAGATTTGGTTTTTTTTATTGATGAAAGAAAAACTCTAACCAATGACTAACAAATCACATTAAAGAAAATGCGAATTAGCATTTAGCGAAAATGTAGCAACAACAACACAGGTTGCTAATTGGACAACTTTGGCCACCCACGAGAGAAAATGGAGAGGAGTTTTCAGGAATTGGGTTCAATTGGGCAACTTAAAATTGTTTTCTCATGTCAGCTCGTCTTGACCAACAGAGTGGAATGAGTTTATCAATTATGTGAGTTAATGTTCGGTTTACTAAAGGTGTCATTTATCCGGTCAATGTAGATTCAGGGTGTTCTTCTGTGGTGTGTCATAGGATTTACAAGAAGTCCCATCAAGAAAGAACAATGACTGTGTTTGTTGGGTAATTATGTATTTTGATGGGTGTTACAGGACAGACAGGGGCAGTGCCAGATGCATGTAGGTTTTCTTTCTTCTGCCTTATTTTCTCTCTAATGACTGCTCCAAATAAAATCCAGATAAACCGTAGTTGTAGCCTAATTTTCAGGGCGAGGATGTTTCAAACCAAGCAGTGCCAGTCCTGTTGCAAGGATAGCCGTGGAATTTTGTACGGACATCAATGGTCTTCACAGGATAAATTTGAATAACTTTGATGATCTGCTGACCAGCAGGTAGACCATTCCCCATCCGGCTTAGAGGCATTTTGTTTTTGCTTTGTCCATCCGTTCCATTCTTATGAATGCAGTATCTCATTAAACACCTTGAGGAACTTTCTTCAAATGTGGCACCAACGTCCACTTGGACTCAAAGATGAACTCCTTAAATTTTGGAGGTTAAAGGTCACAGTACTCTCACAATACACGTTTTTTGGCCATAACTCAAGAATTCATACGTTAATTATGACATTTCACAGAAAAGTCTAATAGGATAAAATAATGAAATTGTGACATTTCACATCCAAAACATCAAAGGTCAACTTCACTGTGACATCAATGCTAAAACTGAGGAAGACGGGGAGTTTGTTACATTGTAGCAATGTTATATTTCACATTTGATTGGATATTGAATTGGTGACACCAAACTCCAGTTGAAGATGTGTGTGTGTGTGTGTGTGTGTGTGTGAAGCACCAACTTTTAGAAAAATTTAATTTCAGAAACCTTTTTCTAGCGTTCTGGTGACTCTTAAAGAATTAAAATAACTAAACTGCGACAGCATTTTTATGTCAAATCGCATTAAAGAAAATGCGAGTTAGCATTTAGCAAAAATGTAGCAACAACAAAAAAGAAGTTGCTAATTGGACAACTTTGGCCACCCGTGAGAGAAAATGTAGAGAAGTCTTCAGGAATTGGGTTCAATTGGGCAACTTGAAATTGTTTTCTCATGTCAGCTCGTCTTGACCAGCAGAGCAGAAAGAGTTGATCAATTATGTGAGTTAATGTTCGGTTTACTAAAGGTGTCATTTATTCAGTCAATGTAGATTCAGGGTGTTCTTCTGTGGTGTGTCACAAGACTTACAGAAGTCCCATCAAGAAAGAACAATGACTGTGTTTGTTGGGTAATTATGTATTTTGATGGGTGTTACAGGACAGACAGGGGCAGTGCCAGATGCATGTAGGTTTACTTTATCTTTCTTTTCTCTCTAAATAAAAGCCGGATGAACCAGAGTTGTAGCCTAATTTTCAGCAGGGTTGAGGAGGTTTTAAACCAAGCAGTGCCAGTCCTGTTGCAAGGATTGCCATGAAATTTCTTACAGAAATTAAAGGTCTTCACAGGATAAATTTGAATGACTTTGATGATCTGCTGACCAGGAGGTAGACCATCCCCCCTTTAGCTTGGAGCTATTTTGTTCTTGTTTTATCCATCCGTTCCACCTCATAAAACACCTTGAGGTACCTTCAAATTTGGCAACAATGTCCACATGGACTCAAAGACGAACTCCTTCAATTATGGAGGTTTAAAGGTCACCGTACGCTCACAATACATGTGACATTTCACAGAAAAAAATAATAGGATCAAATAATGTTGTGATGTGATGATATTTCACATCCAAAACCTCAAAGGTCAACTTCACTGTGACATCAATGCCAAAACTGAGGAAGAAGGGGAGTTTGTTACCATATTTCACATTCGGTTGGATATTGAATTGGTGACACAAAAAATTGAAGACATGAGTGTGAAGCACCAACTTTTAGAAAAATGTAGTTTCAGAAACCTTTTTCTTGCATTCTGGTGACTTTTAAAGAATTAAAATAACTAAACTGCAACAGCATTTTTATGTTAAATACTTAAATACTGTTAAATACTTAATCCAATACAAATACTGTGTGTGTAGTCATATAAGAAATAACTTAATTTGACATCATCCCAGCAATGATAAAAAAAAGCAAATGAATGTATTATTTTTTACTACAATTACATTTTATTTGCAATTTATGTGGTTGTGAATGGTTATGATCTGATGGCCAGACTGTTATGTCCACTTTTTTATGTTAAAACATAAAAACACATTCATGCTATTTAACCTACATTTGAATGAGCCTCTATTCAAGCCTTTGTGGTACTCACAAAATAAGGTTTGTTTGTTGTTTTAGATTGTTTTAGATACTATCATTATTATTGGGTTTATTGCAATTGTATTATTTGATTTTATTCTATCTAATAAAGAACAAGAAATTACAGAGAAGCACACAATGACATGCTGTAGCGTAAATTGGACACTGGGTGGCAGCACTGACCAGGAGCGTCACTGGGGCTCCTTCAATGGCTCGCGGGAGCTGGGCTCATAATGCAGATGAATCATTATTAATATACAGTCTATGAGATGAATGGAGAAAGAGCAACGGTCGTCCTGCTTCGCTGATTTCTGTGTTATATTTCCAGGTTAGTTGCCCATTTTTTTATGTGACTATAAATGTTGAAAAACCAATATTAATCCCCGGTCATATGTGGTTTGTAAGCTAAATGCGTGTTAAGTATGTAAATATTAAAGTGTACATTGTAGTTGAGAAAATATTGCCAACACCGGAGCCAACTGTTACTTTGTTTCTTTCGGCTCCTGGGCATTTGTGGGTTATGGCTGTATCTATTTTATACAGTCTATGGGCTGCATGTGTGAAAATCCGTTGTTGGTGTGATACGATGTTTAAAATGTTTAAGCTAATGCTAATGTGCAGTTAAAAATCAGTTAAAACAGCAGCGTTGGTTAAGGGCGCGCGCGTTAACCGTTAAACAGTGATATGCTTCCACTTCATAGATTATAACGGCAAGTTATAAATCAGCCATGTGTATTATTCCCGTTTGTATTCTTATAGTGTAAATGTGAAAATTTGCTTAACTGCAAGGGAGATTTATTCTGTTATATTAAGTGCACACTAACATGTACAGGTATTAAAAAGAAAATACTTTCAATGAGAGGATAAAGATGATGTGTGTTTAGAGAAGTGCATACATGATTGATGATACACAGATGACATGATTAAAAGGGAAAATGTTTATTTTTCCTCTGATACAAATTTTGACGTTTATTTTCTTGGAAATATGTAAAATTAGATATTCATGTGAATGTTATCCAGATGTGGTTATAACCAGTGCTTCAGTGCAGACACATAACAGAAATAATTCATGATTGCAGTGAAAAAGTTAAAAAAAAGAATATGTAAATAAATATAGTCCAGATGAATGGAGAATGAGCAACAGTTGTCCTGCTTCGCTGATATCTGTTGGGAGTTGGGAGACCAAAAGTTGGGATTTCTAATTTTGGCATATTTGATGTACTAAGATGCTGAATGCACACCGTATGTATAAACTTTTGCAAAGCAGCTGAATAAGTGCATTGTTAGTACAGCCAGGAAAGACTAGCTGACGAACAAAGTGACTTTCCGGATATCGACACAACTTTCCTTTTGGGAACCTGAAAAACACAGTTTGCTGCGGTGACGTTGGTTTAGTGAACAACTGATGTGGTGCACATTTAAACAGGATCAATGATGCCGTTCCAACAATTTATTTAGTCAAAGTGGTTTTACTGTATGGTCAACAGTAGGATAGATGATTGGTACATGGATGATTGGATGGATGATTTTTGCTATACAATGAAATACAAAAGAGAATATAACTTATCTGAAAATATCAAACAATATTGTTATTAATAATTCAGGTTACTCCTCTACTCACTTCATTAGTGCATCCACAATGGTTTTGTAAAGGTCTTTCTCTGCTTCGTAAATTGGAAGCCCAGAGAAAACACACACCGGAGAAAAAGTCTAGTCTCAGTGCAGGCCACATGTAGAGTTATGCAGCGCTGGACTCAGACTGTCACAGCTCTCGCAGGATCCCAGTCAGAATGAGCACTGATCTTAGTCATAATTCACATTTTCATTCATCTACAGAAGTTGGACTTACACGTAAACCGAATCCCATTGGCCAGTTACCTCTGACATGGACAGGCCAACAGCTCTTCAAGTCTCTTTGAAGGTGATACACACTGTGTGTGTGTGTGTGTGTGTGTGTGTGTGTGTGTGTGTGTGTGTGGTGTGTGTGTTGTTGTAACTGGCACGTATCTAGCCTAAACAAGATCACATATTGTGAGAACACACTGCCCTGTCTCATGCCTGTCTGTGAAAGAAGGACAGAGCTACAGTTGAGGAAAACACATTGGCAATCTGTCTTCTTATAATTTTCAAATATAATAGTTTTTATTTACTCAAAACAGGGATAAACTGTCCAAATAACTCAAGATTCACTCACATTCATTCTCTTTGTTCTGGCTGGAGTTTGGAGGGCAATCAGAGGGAATCAAAGGCCCGGAGGGCTGGGCTTTATTGACTTGGGTGGAGTGGCCATCTCCTGAGTGACAGGGTGATGCTTTGGACTGTTTGGGGACTTGTGATTTAACAGAACCTTTTATTGAACCATAACTGGACATCTTGAATAAAGCCCAAAACAAGAGATTTACAAGAAAAACATTTTATTGATGAAAGAAAAACTCTAACCAATGAGGACAACAAATTTAAATCAATACTAAATGTAGAGAACTCAGAATAAACAGTGCTTTTTTTTAAAAAAACTGCAGAAGTCTGCAATGACTAGAAAGTATTTCTTTCTACTGAATCCATTTTTCTAAAGCAGGGCCAAGGAACTGCTTTGGCACACATACAGTAGAAATGTAAAAGTTTACAGGAAAACAAACAGAAAAATGGTCCTCTTGAAGATGTGCACATACAAAAACAAAAGCTTTTACAGACGCATTCTCAAACTTCACACATCGTGTGAAACTATTATCCAATGCTATCCATAGCTAATGTGACCCCCCACCATCAAAATCCAAAGAAACAGAATTTAGAATTAAGAGTAAGATTAAACAGAATCAAACAGAAAAGTCCCTTCACACTAAACTACAACTGAATATAATACGAGAAACATCTGATGCTGAATATAAATTTATAATTCAAACACTTACATACATGAATAACTATACCTCTAATTTATAGTCCCAAAAAATAGGTAATTGAGCCTCTGAAACAAGAAATCAAATAGTGTGTCATTTTGCTTATACTGTGTGACTGTCTGGTTAATTGCCTTTACAGAAAGTAATCAACAGATCTGATATATTTGCATGAAGTGTGCCACCAAAATATGCATTTCCCACTATGGAGTTGGTTTGTACTGGTTACATCTGTCTCCAGTCAGGTGACGGTCGCATGTCAGAGTGTAGAAGACCTCAACGCCACCTCTCTTGGCATAGCAGGTGAATCTGTGACTCCCCTGCCTCAGGTACTTCACACATCGTCCCAGACGATCGTCACTCCAAACGTCGTCATCCCAGACCTCAATCACCAGACCCAGGTGTGTGTCCACCTTTTTAAGAAAAAAAAAGTAAAAATTTACATACAAATGTTGTGTTGACCAAATATGATGAATGGTTATGTTTTGTTTCACTCGTCCACTTGCTTGATGCCATTCACAGTTACTTTGGCTGTTTTTCACATTTAATCACATTAAGCCACACAATAAACACTGCTAGCTTCACATGTTTGAAAGTAGGAGTATAAAAGGTGTTGGATGAAAACTCAGGACTTTAGAGAAGTTTTTGGCTTTTTTCCGTTGGGAAAGATACTAATATAGTGTTGGGGGCGGAGTTATGATAAGGAGGTCATTGAGCCCTGATTTTAGACACCCCTCCAAAAATGGGGAAATAAGTCTAATGATCTAACCTCAAAATCTCTTAAAGTCTTTTCACATGTTTTCAGCTATTATTTTGTAAAATATGTTTCCTTAAAAATCTTTGATTTACTTTACCCGGACTTAACTGTGACTGTAAAACGGTCACAGTTCATAGGATAGGCGACAAAACTACTTTCTTAAGATTAGGGCAAAAAGTACCTGGTTAGGTGCAAAAAATGGAAAATAAATGGCTGAAAACACCAGAACCCTGATGTAGACATGATGTAGCTTCACACAAAAGCGAAGTTACATAACTTAAAATAATTATGTTGACTTTGGTTTCACATGGGACACGAACACCGTTCAAACCACCGTCAAAGTCCTGTGTTTGTTTGACCCATCCACCAGGGAGGGTGTCATTCTTTATAGGCTTTGCTTTAACATTATTTCTGCCTTTGCATCCTTCATAATTAATACGGCCACTAGATGGCACTGTTAACTGCAAACGTAAATATGGGTTGTAAAAAGCTGCTGTACGAATGACCTATGAGGTAGTTTTTTGTGGGACGATGGTCTCAAATTTTTAGGTTAAACATCAGATTAAAGTTATATGCTTCCCTGTCAGGATGCTCTTTTGAGCTGATACATGAAGAAAAGATTAGTACTCACGTTGCCCACATTGTAACGAGCGTTCCAACGGGGGTAGTTTGACCTGATCATACGAGTCCTGCGGTAGAAAGAACCGTACCACATCTTGGCATACCTGTGAATTGGGGGGGGGGCAAACAACTGTTAGTATGTGTGTCAGTATAAATTAAGTTAACTACATTCCCTTTAAATCTGGACTTGTTCTCTACGTACGCCTCAGTTCTGCCCCAACGATCTCCTTTCAGACGCCAGGCTCGGCTGATGGTCACCACCAGTGTTCCCCTCCAGGCATTTTTAGGACAACAGTTGTAATCTAGGTTAGAGATACCGCTGCAGGAGGATTGTCTGGGCGAGGACCTGATGGCGTTGTCTCTTATGTACTGTTCTGTTGCAGCCTTCAGTCCTGTTTTACGTGAACCGTTTGGCACCAGCTGGTACAATGGTCTCAAGGAATAACGAACAGCATCAGGGCGATCCTTCAGGCTTTTCAGCCAAGTTTGGTAGCCCTGGGAGTCTTTGTGGGTGAGAGAAAACTCACCCACCCAACCAATGCCTCCAGAGACTTCTGTATAGTGTTGGTGGAGCCCAGAGCGGAATGAGGTAGAGACATCCTGGTTTTGTAAGACTTTGTTGCAGAACTTGTGATTAGCAGGCAGTTTGTACTTTCCCAGTCCTACTTTGACACCCAGTGATAAGCAGTAGTGCACCTTATTGAAAGGAGAGAATGATTAGTGATGTATAACTGTATCGTCTGCTGTCACCAGATGTGTGTGCTACACATACCTGGTATGAGGAGTAGCCATTCAATTTGGACAAACAGGTCCGTGCAGCTGTGAATCGCCTGAATCGCCCCCCAAGATAGACCTGAAGTAACATACAATAAAATGTTGTTGAGATAAAAGAAAAGATTCATGATGTGAAGTCAGAAAATAAACGTGATGTGTGCTTTGACCTGGCGGATATAATGTGTGCCGTAGACATCTATGAGATGTTTGTACTGGGCCCTGGTGTAGTGGTTGTAGGAACTGGGCAGTCTCGCCACATCTCTGCTGAACTCTCCGCTGAGGGGCGGCGTGCTTGACACACGGTAACTAAACACAAAAAAAGCATAGGTAATTACCTTTTTATTCTAACAAAACTGATATGCTGTGGTGATGCGGGTGGGGTCTTCACAGCCTACCTGTAATGGCTACAGCTGATCCTGTGAGTGCTGAAGCTGTAGCGGTCCTCTCTGCTCCTGGCTGAAGCAAATTTATACACACTGGAACGTGTTCCCCCCACCTCTAGGCCTACAAACTTCCTATAATCGAGTCCAACCTGTTTAAAAAAACAAAACAGGGATAAGCTGCTTGATGTCATAAAGTAAACATGAGGCAATTCATCCAATTGCCAGTTTAGTCAAATCTCACTATGTAGTTTAGTTCTCATCATGATAATGATAAACCATGTTCCCAAACAATGATTCCTACTTGGGTTATCCCCTGACTTCCTGTCAGTGGTGGAATGTAACTAAGAACATTTACTCAAGAATTGTACTTAAGTACAATTTTTAGGCACTTGTACTTTACTTGAGTATCTTCTTAATACTTCTACTCCACTACATTTTGGGGCAAATATTGTACTCCACAACATTTAACCGACAGCTTTAGTTACTTTACAGGTCGAAATGTAACAAAAAAAACCATGATACATTTTGTTTGATAATTAACTTTTTAAAATTAAACCTCATTACAGTATATTCAGTAGTTAAAATGAGGCCAACCTTGAGAAATGAAAACGCCGCTTACATAAATGTGCTAGAAATAATAATCCAGTAATATATTTGGAATTCATGAAACAATCTGGGTGGAGTTATTCTGCATACAGAGTACTTTTACTTTTGATACTTTAAGTATATTTTGCTGATGATACTTTTGTACTTTTACTTGTACTTAAGTAAGGGATCTGAATACTTTTTCCACCACTGATTGGATGTGGCTTTTAGAGCCCAAAGCACTGTAAAATAATGGCCCAGTTTAGATAATGCCATATTCCTGTGGCACCACAAAAGGTTGACGTTCTTCTCAGGGTAAATCCTGACTTTAGAGATCCTTTAACATTTCCCCAAGCACCACCATTTCGACAAAATTGTAACTTTTTTTTATGACCAGATACCTACAAAACTTTTCATCAGCCTCAGCTGTATTTATGGTTCAGAGCTAATTGCAAATGTAAGCACACTAACACAGTACATTAAGGTAAAATTATGGTAAATATGATCCTCAAAACAATCTTGTTTAGGATTTCAGATTTAAAAAAAAATCCCATTTCCCATTGTTTATTGGATTAGCAGCAGTAGTTTCAATGACTGATACCTCAAAACACCCACAAATAAAACAAAATATCTGCACCACTTAATAGCTCCCTGTTTAAGTGATATAATTTATTTATTTATCTAAAAGTTGAGTAAATTAAAATTTTGTTTATGGGTCTGAAGTCAGGTTAAAAAATATATAGTTTACAATAATAGTATTATAATATGACAGTAATATGATTGATTTCAACAATAGCTGTGAAACTTTCCTACCTTCCAGTCGGAACTGTCCTCGTAGGTGAATGCTCTGACCAGTGAGCTGTAGACACATAAAACACCCAACATGAAACTTATTTAATTTCCCAAAAATTATAAAAATGTCTTTTTCCAACAGAAAATAAATAGTAAAATGTAATAGTTACTAAAGGTGGTTGAATGTTTGGATCTGGAATAATAAAACTAAAATCTGATTATGATTTTATTCCACCAAATACCTGACAGAGGTCTTATAACTGCTGGAGATATACTCGCTGCAGCGGCTGAAAGCACGCCAGTCCACTGCAGAGACAGGCAGCTGAAAATAAAAGTAAAAAGACAATGTTAATGTGTTGGTTAAAGTAATTTGCTGTAGCATGTGTTTATGTGTCTTTGTCCATTTAATTTACTTTCTGCAGCTGGTTGCCTTGAAGTGGGTTGCGACAGAGTTTACAGTTGCCTTTAGGGGTCAGGTAAGTGTTAATGTCAACCACATATGCTCCTTTATGTCGCAGGGTGACCACATCATAGCCCTCCCCCACCAGGTTGTGACCTGGTACAAAGCGGGAGGACTGACACTGGCTGCGGGTCCCAATCTGACAGTAGGAGAGAACAGGGGAGAGGTACGACAGAAAGAGCAGGAGACTCAGGTAGAGAAGGGGTGGGGCTGAACAGGAGGGCATGGCTGCAGTCAAACAGACACTGAAATATTAAGAGATAAAGAGAGTAGAAAAGGAGATCAGTGAGTATCGTTTCAGTTATAATTATCAATCAAGTTAACAAGTTGTCAATCCCCACTTTCTTTAAATCAATATTAAGTTGACTACTTTACTTTATGAACATTTAGTTGCACATTTTTAGTAAAACCCTGATCCCAAAGAAGTTGGATTGCTGTGTAAAACGTCAAAACATTTTTTTAAATCAGAATTTAGAGTTATTAATATTAGTAGTATTATTAACCACCTTAAACCCATCTGTGGGGTAAGTTTAGCGGTAGGAGAAGGTTTAGAATTAGACCCAAAAAAGATTAATTTTCTTATAGAAAGAAGAACTATAAGGCCAAAATGCATGTACGTATGAGGCTTGATCTGAAACATAACATCTTACAGTTTCTGCAGTTGTGCTTTTTTAGCATGTGGCTGAAACACAACAAAAACTAAATCATTTTTTTTTTTAAACTAAATGTTTTTGGTCGAAACCCCAAATAAAAAAATAGAGAAAGAAAAATGGCAAAACATGTTCAGTGAATTCATAACAGGATAAATAAATAAAAAAAACTGTGAGGGGGAAGAAATCTCAGATATCTCAAAATCCCTGCGAATAAAACAATTCTCCATCCAAACCAAACTTCACATTACATGTTCATTAATGAGCATTATTTATTAAAAACAAGATTACCTGTTCAGGCTTCAGCAGGGTTTCTCAAATACTTCTGCAAAGTGAATCTTTCAGGTGAGATGAGATGAGGAGAGAGAGTGTCAGCTGAGGATGTGGTGGCACTGTCCTGTCTGCTGGTGTCAGCCCTTTTATACAGTAGATCGTGTGAGGAATTCTGCAAACAGTGGCATTATTGTTGTCTGTGCCAAGAATACAAACAATTTAAACAGGACGAACGACATCTTAAGCTTCAAGGAAATTGGACTGCAAAAATCAGGCCTTCCCATAACTCTTTAAAATAGATTGCCAAGCTGGAGTGGCAAAATTTCTTAATATTAAAAGAAATTTACCTCCACTCTCAACCAATCCTGGCAAATGTTATAAATAATCTTAAATTGCAAAAATATTGTCTATGAACAGTTTTGATTCACAGTTTTAAATTATGTAAAATGTATTTCCTCTATGCAAAATGTATGAAACAATATCTGTCAAACTGGATAAGAAAGCAAAATGTAAAAAAAAAAAAACTAGCCTTGAATCCATTGAATTATTGATCAGCACATCGTGATTTACACTTTCAATAGACTAAGATAAACTTCATTCATCCAGCATGGGGGAAATTCACCTGTTACAGCAGTTCAAGAGTTAGAAAAAGCAAAGGATAAATGAGATTAAATGATATTAATAAATGAAATAGCCTTGTGACCAGGCCGCCATGTTTTTTCTTCTTGAAAACAGGCCAAGCACCGCTCCAACTTGCATTTGTCGCTGTTTTCACACGTTAAGTTGCTGTGATTGGTTGTATCTATCTATCTAGGGGCATTTTGGTCAGTAGATGCTGCATCCCAACTAAAGCATGACCCACCTTACTCTGCCTCTGACTGGCTTATCCTAACCTTAACAAGGAGGGTAGAAGGAGGAGAAGACACAGGGTCAATTGGCACCATGTGCTTGGGATGCAACACATGTTGGATGTTGGAGGGTTACACCCCACCAGATGGTGCTTGAAAAAAAAAGGAAGGTTTCTGCCCAAGTGCTCATGGGATGCACTCAGCCTGAGGCATGGGGTTCTGTGATTGTGCGCCACCTGTTGAGTATGGCACCATTTCACCCAGTGTCTTCTCCTCCTTCTATCCTCCTTAAACATTAACCAATCTCACTCTTCCTGTCTAAACCTCACCAGCCTACGACTGTGTAGTGTAAATTTACTACCTCTCTCAGTGAGAAAAGTAGATTAAAGACAAAGTCAAAGTTCCTTTTAGTTTTCTTTATTATCAAACATCAGAATACACTGCCTTGGTACAGCGGAGGAGAACTTTGTCCAATCTCAAATGCTTCTGAAAAAAGGTGTCCCTCCAATGATGCCCTCAGTTCTCTCTGGCTTTTCTGTCTGTGTGTAAGATCATTTAATTCGAATGTTCCAGCCCATACGCAACGCATGTGCACGTTTTCCCGGGCACGAGCACGCTGCTAAGTCTACTTTTTAACCTTAAAAGGACACAACTTATGTTTGTTTATATTCAAAAATTCCAACGCCTTTACTGTCTGACAACTCCCAGATATTAATGTTCAATATTCTGGTTTGAACCAGTTGTTACATGGAGACTCTGTTCTGAAAAAAAGGTCAGACTGTGGCTTCTCTTAGTAAAGCAGAACTCTTATATTAAAGTAACATAACTTATACCATTTGTAGCATAAAATATACTACAACTGTTCAGTGGATGGACCTGAGAGGTCCCATACTATTTTGCATTTGTGAATTAGTTTGCAGTGGTTGGGATGAGAGTCAGCACCTCCCAGTCTCAGGCCATTCTCTGCGGTCCTCTGCTCAAAAACGGTGGACTGCCCCAAGCCAAGGTGTTCAAGTATCTTGGGGTCATGTTCACGAATTTGGGTGCGGCTTCAGCAGTGATGCAGTCGTGGTGAAGAAGGAGCTGCACCAGAAGGCACAGCTCTTGATTTACCAGTCCATCTACGTTCCAACCCTTAACCTATAATCAACACAGACGATAGTCAATGAAATAAAAACTTTGCATGGTCCGCACATGCCACCTAAAGGCACTTGCGTCCTAACTCAACTTCACCCATGGCACTTACGTGTTGTTTCTTGATCTTTGATAAATGACATCATAGAATTGTAGATCCCTCACCTATTGTCATGAGTTTTGGGTAGTGACCAAAAGAATGAAATTGCGGATACAAGCAACCAAAATGAGGTTCCTTCATGAGGAGCTCAGACATCCAGAGGGAGCTCGAAGTAGAACAGCTTCTTGTGTCAAAAGCAGCCAGTTGAGGTGGCTCAGCGCGCGCACACACACACACACACACACACACACACACACACAATTAAACAAACGTGTGATTTACTAAATATGTCATTCATCCAGTCAATATACATTCCAGGTGTTCTTCTGTGGTGTGTCACAAGATTTACAAGGAACCAGATAATGAAAGAACAATGACAGATGGGCAAAGTGCCAGATGTATGTAGGTTTTACTTTCTCTCTCTTTCTTACTTTCTTTTCTCTCTTAATAAGAGCCAGATAAACTGGAGTTGTAGCTTAATTTTCAGCGGGATTGAGGATGTTTTAAACCAAGTAGTGCTGGTCCTGTTGCAATGATTGCCGTGAAATTCGATGGTCGTCACAGGATAAATTTGGACTTTGATGATCTGCTGACCAGCAGGTAGACCATTCCCCCTCCAGCTTAGAGGCATTTTGTTTTCATTTTGTCCATCCGTTCTGTTCTCATAAATGCAATATCTCAAAAAATGCTTTGAGGAAATTTCTTCAAATTTTGCACCAATGTCCACATGGACTCAAAGATGAACTCATTAGATTTTAGAGGTTAAAGGTCACCTTACACTCACAATACACGTTTTTTGGGCCATAACTCAAGAATTCATACGCTAATTATGACACTTCACACAAAAGTCTACTAGGTTAAAAGAAAAAGTGAAGTGATGACATTTCACATCCAAAACCTCAAATGTCATATGCCAATACTCTGTGTGTAATCGTACGAGGAATCATTTAATTTACATAACCCAAGCTATGCAAAAAGCAAATGAATGTCTTTAAAAAATATTTTTTTTTAACTAAAATTACATTTGATGTGCAATTTATGTGGTATTGAAATGGTTGTGATCTGATGGCCAGACTGATGTCCACTTCACTTCTTTCTTTTTTTAAACATAAAAAAACATTTGTGCCATTTATATGAATGAGCCTCTATTCAAGCTGCACATATACAGTAGTGTTCAAAATAATATCAGTCCAATGTGACTAACCAGATTAATCCAGGTTTTTAGTATATTTTTATTGCTACATGGCAAACAAGGTACCAGTAGGTGCAGCAGATTCTCAGAAAAGCAACAAGACCCAGCATTTGTGATATGCACATTCTTAAGGCTGTGCAATTGGGCAATTAGTTGAAAGGGGTGTGTTCAATGCTCTCTCTTTTTTCACCATACCAATGTTTGCATCCCTGTATACACAACCTGCAATGTCCTCAAAAATGTACATCGAACTTCCGAAACAAAAATTAAGAGCCACAACTGAACTAATATTTTGCATTTAATAAGAGGCTGTTGCAATGGACAGGTCCAAGGGAAGTCTAGCTCGTTCCAGTGGAGTTATTCACTCAATGGAGTGCACAGAGACCAACAGCCCAGCAGAGAGGAGGTTGATGCCATGCGGAGTCTGTTGCGCCGCCTGTTTGTTCTGTACCTAAGCTAATTTGGTATGTTTTTGTGCAATTAGGTCTCCATTATCGCAATAACACAGCTCTCTGTGTAGTCAGGCCTGATCTAAACTGAGAGGTGTCACTGGCCGTATTTCCATTGAAGTCAAAGTGAATTTTGAACTGAAATCTTGAAATGTTGCGGAAAAAACAACAACAAAACAGAGGTTGCTTATTTGTACAACTTTGGCTACCCACCAGAGAAAATGGAGAGAAGTCAGCAGGAATTGGATTCAATTAGGCAACTTATAATTGTTCTTTCATGTCAGCTCGTCTTTACCAGCAGAGCAGAAACAGCTGATCAGTAATGCACATTTCAAAAGTTTTATCGAACCTTGGTGTTTCCATCAAGCTTTTCTCATGCAAATCTTCAAAGTGCGCAAGGAAATGCGTTGATGGAAATATGACTACTAAAATAAAATAATGACAAAAATGCTGATGGCATTGTGACAAATAAACTGTCCTTTTTGGTTATTAAAAAAAAAAGAAAACTTGCAATGTTAATAATCATGATTTATGTGTGTTTGACAGGGTGTGTACCAACAGAACAAACAGAAACTTTGGATCAGACTCACCATAAATGTTTTGACACAGAGGCCTCACCTCAGGAAAATGTTTTAATGACGAAGGATAATTAATGAAGCATGTGCCATTTTATATTCTCTGACAAGGTTCTTCAACCTCTTTAACTGTTTAAGAGCAACATGAAAGATGTTAAGTTTAAAATAATTGTGCTATTGTGGAACTGGAAACTCTTACCTCTGAAAAGATTACTATTATAAACATATTTCTGAGTAGATTCCACCAAGTCTGGAATTTCTGTCCCCTAACTAATGGGTAATCTGCAGTTCGGATAAGCAGTTAAGGTGTTAAATTGATGACTGAATGAATGTGTAACCATGTGCAGTTTTCAATACATTATATCAAAAATGATTTTGACATTTGAAAACAATCATATTCTGTTTTATTTTGGGTGTTTCTTAACTTCGTTTGGCATCACAGTTGTATATACATTCCTGTTTGAAATATTTTATGTGTATTTTATTATCTATTACAATAAATCCAATAAGTTAATTCAATTATTTAAAGTAAAGTTCATTAACTCTCAGTTTTAACTGCAAGTGTTACATGGGCACGGCCACTGCTGGGAAATAGGAGCAATGAAAGAGATATGAAAGTGAAACTATTCGAAACATTGGCAACAACACTGAATGTGTGAATGTATGGCACTCTTCCAGTAAGTGGATATATAACTTTGTTGTTTTAAAAAAAGGGGAGATTTGTAAGATATGGCCAAAAGTTTAGTTCAAACATTCAAAAAATCAAAAGCATTATCAACAGAATGTGACGAAATAACAGTTTTGACCTCATAAATATCGATGTATTGTGTTGCAAAGATATCTACAGTCCACTGCAACGGCTTCTTAAAGCCAGAATCTCAGTTCAGGTGTGTGTTTGTGTGTGTGTGTGTGTGTGTGTGTGTATTGTATCTCTGCCAAATAATCCCAGATCTCCACCGTTCTTCGCTGAGCTGCAGTCGCTGAACTGAGAAGCCAGGGCTTCAAACTTCTCCTCTCCAGACTTGATCTCTTCTATGTACTTTGCACATAAGAGGGAAGAAAACACAATATTAAATATGTTGCTGAAACCTGATCAAGCCACATGCCCTCTCCCTCTCTCTCCTGATACCTTACGTACTCTGAATGAGTTCCAGGGCCTCGTCTTTAGTCCGTGTGATATTTTGTTCCCGCCAAGAAGATGGACGACGTGACTGATTGTGCTTCACCAGGAGGTGAGAGCAGCGTACCTGAGTGTGTAGAAAACAAAGTATGAGGGTCAAATCACCCCAGATTCTATGATCTCAGATTTCCATTCAACATAAGTCAACACCGCTTTGCTTTAGTACATGCAACTAATGGCTTTATCATTGTTAATCGATAATAAGACCAATCTTTCGGTTTCTCTGTGGTAAAAAATCCCTCAGTCTTATTACAAGTTCTTTTATTCAAGACAATGGTTTTTTTTCAAAGTGAGAAACACACAACAACTTAAAGGGAAACTTTTTTCACAGATGATGGATTCTGATTTCCATTTACTTTATGCAAAGCTTCCCAAAGTTTTTGGAATTAGAGTTATATAATAATTAATTATTTTTTATTATTTTGTGCTCTTTACAATAACATTTGCTTGTTCCAGCTTCTCAAATGTGTTGTTCTTCTGCTTTTCTTTATTTATTATATGATGATAAAGGGAAGCTTTGAATTGTAGGTCAGCCCAATAAATAACAACAATTCAAGAACTAATTTTAGAATGAATAAAACCACTGTCTTCAGGCCTTGTCTAAACTTGGAGGTGTGTCACTGTATAAGAAATGACAAAAATGTTTGAGTAAGCCATGAGAAAGAAACCGTCTTTATCTGACAGACACAAAGTCCATTGATATGGTTTATGAGAAAAGTGTGATGGGCAGGGTGTGACCATGCAGAAACTTTGGATCAGACTCAACATCAATGTTTTTTATTTGTCCCAAGCTGTCAGCAGCAACAAACAGGCCTCACATATGACAGGAAAATGTTAATGATGAAGGATATTTATTGAAGCACCTGCTGACAAGGTTCTGCAAACTCTTTAATTATTAACCCTCTGAACCCCAAGCAGTTTCAGTATGGTTTTTTGCTCTTTTTACATTTTACTCACTGTGGCTTTGCATTTCACTGCAAAATACAAGTCCTGCACATCTATGAAATCAACACAATCACAACGGCTAGTTTGAACAACTCAAAATGGAATAAAGTGAAATGTATATATACACACACAGCACTTTTTAAGTGCCCACGTGAATATTGGAAAAAGATATTGGGTCTTCACATGCTATACATATTGAACTGTTTGCATTTTTACAACGGTTCCTGTCCTCTCTGCTCTGAAGGGTGCAGAATTTTCAGAATCAGAATTTTTTAGGAAAAAAAGTGATTTTGACAGAAGTATCTAATTTTTTAAAGCTTCATTTTAGTATTTTAATCTCTTTCATATATGAGGATCCGGATCGTGCAAGGACTGTCTGAAAGTTCAACTTCCAACAATAATGCCTGTTTTCACAGTTATTATCCAGGATAAACATATTTAGGTATTATTTTTTGCATTATTATTCATTTTTTAATTCTGGGTTGGTAAGGTTCAGAGGGTTAAAGAGCAACAGGAAAGATGTCAACTTTAAAACTAATTCCCCCTGGTCTCTCTCCTACATTCTACAGTTAAAACTCTAAAAAGATTAATATTCTCAACACATTTCTGAGTAGATACCACCAAGTCTTTTTTCTTTTTTTTTTTTTTATCTCTATCAAACATTAAAACTATTGTTAGTGATGGTTGTTGGTGACGGTAGCCCCGCCTGGCTGCTATAATTCCTGTAAACCATCAGATGTCGCTATTCTCGCTGAGCTCAAAGCTTCAAAGTTGTTTTTTTGGCAGAAAGTCCAAAAGCTTTATCAATTTGAATCATCACATTACCAAACTAGACAAGTCTTCTTTTTATGTCCTGTTGTCAAGCTCTCTGTAACTCTTTTTTGAAAATTTCTTTAGAATAAATGCTTTTTGTTATTCAAATTATAGATACAATGAATAAAAAAACACATAATAACCTTATCTGGCTCTCCACGGCCGTCTCCCACTGGCTCGCATTGGTAATGTGGTTGAAGTAGTAAACTTTGCCTGGAGAGAAAGAGACAGAGAACTCTTTAAGGCTGCATTCATGTTTTTTTAACAAGTGGAAGCAGAATGACAAGCTGAAAAAAACAACACTGAGACATTATAACCTCATAAACTTGTGTTTGGGGATGCACCAGATAAGGATCACTGGCAATACTTACCTTATCCAGCAGACTGTGTGCTGGCTGTGATGTGACTGATCCATATTAGATACAGTTTGGTCAATATTGTTATATCATCATATTTAATGAAGAGTCCCTGCAACCAGTTGGATTTATTCATTCACAGTGGGCGGCACACAATGACATGCTGTAGCGTAAATTGGACACTGGGTGGCAGCACTGACCAGGAGCGTCACTGGGGCTCCTTCAATGGCTCGCGGGAGCTGGGCTTATAATGCAGATGAATCATTATTTCTTTACAGTCTATGAGATGAATGGAGAAAGTTACTCACTTTTTTATATGACTACAAATGTTGAAAAACCAATATTAAACAAATAAATATTAAAATGTCACGGTACATTGTCGTTGAGAAAATATTGCCAACACTGCATGGAGCCAACTGTTACTTTGTTTCTTTCGGCTCCTGGGCATTTGTGGGTTATGGCTGTATCTATTTTATACAGTCTATGGGCTGTATGTGTGAAAATCCGTTGTTGGTGTGATACAATGTTCAAAATGTTTAAGCTAATGCTAATGTGCAGTTAAAAATCAGTTAAAACAGCAGCGTTTGTTAAGGGCGCGCGAGTATGAACAACAGTTGTCCTGCTTCGCTGATTTCTGTGTTTTATTTCCAGAACACTCCTATCAGAGGATTATCTATATATCTGTCAGCGGAGACCTTGCCGGGACCCGCTACACCTTGTTAGATTGCACATAGAAGTTCACCTTCAGGGCTTTCTGGACATTGATCCAGTAGACAAAAAGTTGGGTGACCAAAAGTTGGGATTTCTAATTTTGGCATATTTGATGTACTAAGGTCTTGAATGCACACCGTGTATATAAACTTTGGCAAAGCAGCTGAATAAGCCCCTTGCTGTAACAACATAATTTTAATGCTGTTAGTACAGCCAGGAAAGGCTAGCTGACGAAAAAAGTGACGTTCCGGATATCGACACATCTTTCCTTTTGGGAACCTGAAAAATGCTGTTTGCTGCGGTGACGTTGGTTCAGTGAACATCTGATCAATTTTCAAATTGATGAAAATCTGATGTGGTAGACATTTAAACACAGGACCAATGATGCCGTTCCAACAATTTATTTAGTCAGGGTGGTTTCACTGTATGGTCAACAGATTGATACATGGATGATTGGATGGATGGATGGATGGATGGATGGATGGATGGATGGATGATTTTTGCTGTACAATGAAATACAAAAGAGAATATAAATGATCTGGTGTTTGGAGGGAAATCAGAGGGAATCAAAGGCCCGGAGGGCTGGGCTTTATTGTCTTGGGTGGAGTGGCCATCTCCTGAGTGACAGGGTGATGCTTTGGACTGTTTGGGGACTTGTGATTTAACAGAACCTTTTATTGAACCATAACTGGACATCTTGAATAAAGCCCCAAAACAAGAGATTTACATGAAAAACATTTTATTGATGAAAGAAAAACTCTAACCAATGACACAACAGTGTAACAGTTCATCTGAACGTTGATGCTTTAAAAAGCTGCAGAGGTGATTGTTAAAACCTGGAAGTTTTCAACTGTGCCATCTTTGCATATCCTAAGCGGGAGGAAACATGCACTTTTTAACACAAAGTGGATTAAGAAAACCAATAATGTTACTGGATATCTGTAAAGGACAACAAATTTAAATCAATACTAAATGTAGAGAACTCAGAATAAACAGTGCTTTCTTTAAACTGCAGAAGTCTGCAATGACTAGAAAAGTATTTATTTTTACTGAATCCATTTTTCCAAAGCAGGGCCAAGGAACTGCTTCGGCACGCATACAGTAGAAATGGAAAAGTTTACAGGAAAACAAACAGAAAAATGAAGACATGCACATACAACAACACAATCTTTTACAGACGCATTCTCAAACTTCACATATCGTGTGAAACTATTATCCAGATGTGACCCCCCATCATCAAACTTTAAAAAAACAGAATTTAGAATTAAGAGTAAGATTAAACAGAATCAAACAGAAAAGTCCCTTCACACTTAACTACAACTGAATATAATATGAGAAACATATCTGATGCTAATTATACATTTATAATTCAAACAACTACATAAGTGAATAGCTATGCCTCTAATTTATAGTCCAAAAAATAGGTTGAGCCTCACAAGAAACTGTGTGTCATTTTGCTTATACTGTGTGACTGTCTGGTTAATTGCCTTTACAGAAAGTAATCAACAGATCTGATATATTTGCATGAAGCGAAAAATGCATTTCCCACTATGGAGTTGGTTTGTACTGGTTACATCTGTCTCCAGTCAGGTGACGGTCGCATGTCAGACTGTAGAAGACCTCAATGGCACCTCCTTCTGCATCGCAGGTGAATCTGTGACTCCCCTCCCTCAGTCTCTGCACACATCGTCCCAGACGATCGTCTTCCCAAATGTCCTCATCCCAGACCTCAATCGCCAGGTCTGGGTGTGTGTCCACCTTTTTTAAGAAAAAAAAGTAAAAGTTTACATACAAATTAAGGGTGTGCCATATGGTATCGTTCACGATTATACTGGTATATTTTTTTATGGGTAAAAAAAATGCATATCATGATATTGGCAACATTCCTACTTCTTGACGTAGTGGTGTAAGGATTTCCCATTAATGACCTAGACCAGGGATGGGCAACTTAAATGCAGGAGGGGGCCACAATTTTTCATGGACACTACCACAGGGCCACATATACAGTAGGACTGTTAATCCACCAGCGAACTTTCCCTTTGAAAAACCGGCAGAGTGGTCGGACTGGAAACAGCGCTTTGAGAGATACAGACTCGCCACCAAACTGAACAAAGATGATGGAGAAGTGCAGGTGAGCTGTCTAATTTACGCGATGGGCAACGAGGCAGAAAACATATACAAGTCCTTCACATTCACTGAAGAGGACCACCGTAATGACTTTGCCGTTGTGGTCGGGAAGTTTGACGAGTACTTCTTTCTGCGGAGGAATATTATCCACGAACGGGCATGTTTTCACCAGCGAGTCCAGCGACCAGGGGAAAGAGCGGAGTATTTTATCCGAGCCCTGTACGACCTATCAGAGCACTGTGAGTTTGGTGCGACCAGAGAGGAGAATATCCGCGACCGCATTGTTGTTGGGATATTAGACAGAGAACTCTCCCGCAAGCTACAACTAATGGCGGACCTAACGCTGGCGCAGACAACACAGACCGTCAGACAATCAGAGGAGGTCGCAACACAAGTGAGCCTGCAGGGAGACACTGTCGGGTCAGTACAAGAGGTGCAGTTTAAACGGAAAAACATTAACTGGAAACCACAACAGCGACAACCAGGCAAGTCAAAAGACAGAAAATGGAAAGTAAATGATAAGAAATGTGGAAAATGTGGGAAAACACAGCATAACAGAGATGAAAAGTGCTTTGCAGAAAAAGCTACATGCCATAACTGCCATAAAGTGGGACACTGGGCTAGAGTATGTCGCAGCAGCAGGTCAGTGAATGAGGTGACAGAGACTGAGAGGGCCGAGCAGACCTCTTACTTTCTAGGCTCAGTGTGTGATGCTAAGGAGACAAGTGAACAGTGGACTGTGCAGCTACAGGTGGATTCCATCCCAGTGGAATTCAAAATTGACACAGGAGCTGATGTCACTGTCATAAGTGAGGACACATTTCACACACTCACTCCTGAGAGGACACTAGCACCACCTGACATCCCCCTGGACAGCCCTGGGGGAGAACTGTTGTGTCTGGGCCGTTTTGATGCGACAATCAGACACAAAAGGGAAGATTACCCATTCACAGCCTACGTAGTCCGTGGACACAGAGTCAACAATCTACTCAGCCGGTCCCTAGCAGTAAGGATGAATCTGGTGAGGAGAGTCGATGAAGTAAAAACCAGCACCTGTCATCTACAAGCCTATGGCGAGCATGGCACACTAAAAACTGAACCTGTCAGAATTGAGCTAAGAGATGATGCAGTGCCATTTGCTGTGCACACTGCACGCCGTGTACCTTTTCCCATGCTACAAAAAGTGAAAGAGGAACTAAAAAGGATGGAGAATAACGGGGTCATCGAGCGGGTGACACAACCTACAGAATGGTGTGCACCCATGGTCCCAGTTCAGAAAAAGAACACAGCCAAAACCAGGATCTGTGTTGACCTGACAAAGCTGAACAAGTCAGTAAAAAGGGAACAGTACATCCTGCCAATCCCTGATGAAATAACCGCTAAGCTGAGCGGTGCAACAGTGTTTTCCTCCCTGGATGCCGCCAGTGGATTCTGGCAAATTCCACTACATCCAGACAGCTGCAAGCTGACAACATTTATTACGCCGTTCGGGAGATACTGTTTTAAAAGACTGCCCTTCGGCATAACAAGTGCACCAGAGATCTTCCAGCGAAAGATGCTGGAGACTCTAGAAGGACTGGAAGGCATAGAAGTCTTCATGGATGACATCCTAGTGTATGGGACCTCCATGGAGCAACATGATGCACGACTCGAGAAGGTGCTGCAGCGGGTCGAGTCAGCAGGCCTGAAACTCAACAGAGAGAAATGCTCCTTCAGACAGAGGCAACTACGCTTCCTGGGTCACCTTATTGACCAATCGGGGGTCAGGCCCGACCCTGACAAAGTTGAAGCCATTCGCCAAATGCCACCACCTGAAAATGTGCAGGAGCTAAAGAGAGTCCTTGGCATGGTAAACTACCTTGGAAGGTTTGTCCCAGCTCTTGCAACAGTAGGCCAACCACTGTATGAGCTCCTAAAGAGCAAGAACCTCTGGACCTGGGGCCACTCACAGCAATCAGCTTTTGAGGACATTAAAAGGATGCTGACAAAGGCACCAGTTCTCGCCTTTTATGACGTCACAAGGCCCACAGCTGTGTCTGCCGATGCCAGCAGTTACGGACTGGGAGCTGTACTGCTCCAACTTCACAGAGAAGAATGGAAACCGATAGCTTACTGCTCCAGGCGGTTATCTGAGGCTGAAACACGCTATGCCCAGATAGAGAAGGAGTGCCTGGCTGGTGTGTGGGCCTGTGAAAAATTCGATAAGTATCTATGTGGCCTGGATGAGTTCAGACTTGAGAGGGATCACAAGCCGTTAGTGCCACTTATCAACAACCGGAGTCTCGACAACGTCCCTTTGAGATGTCAACGTCTTTTAATGCGGCTCATGAGGTATAAACCAGTGGCTGAATACGTGCCTGGAAAAACCCTACTCATAGCTGACGCTTTATCCCGAAGCCCACAAAGCTACACAGAAGAAGCAACTGATACACATAGTGAAGTGGAGTGCTATGTGGCCACAGTGATGCAGGGCATCCCAGCATCTCCAAGCAGAATGGAGAACATCAAAATGGCCACTGCCGCTGACTGTGAACTGCAGACAGTCATTAAACATGTGAGAACAGGATGGCCAGAATACAGTGGAGACTTTCCACAGAACGTCAGAGCATACATGAAGGTGAAAAATGAACTATCAGAGGCTGATGGTTTGCTCATACATGGAAGCATTTCTGAGGAGAGTGTTACTCCTAGGTCTTACCTCATTAACACACCGCAAGGAGCGGTGTTGCGGCGGAACCGCCGCCGTCTTCAGGCTGATCTGTCTTCACGATCAGTGCAAGACACCCCGCCTGCATCAGCTGTGAGTGCAGGAGAGACTTCCCACCCTGCAAGTGTCACACTCCCAGAGACTGTTTCTTCTACCTCGGGTGTGGTCACGAGTCACACGAACGGCCCTGCACAGACACTTTAAAAATGCTTGCTGTGATGAGATGAGGTCCACCAAAGAAAGGCAGATGTACAGAGGTTTGTTAGACCGTGTTCAAAGTCCAGAATTAATTTGTGACCTTGGGCTCATGTGCGACACTCTCCATGAACTAAGTCTCCTGTCACAGGAGCTTCAGTCTCGTTCTATTACTCTCCTCAGAGCAGAGCATCTGCTGAAACGCTCAATCAGAGTGATCCAGTCATTCAAAGAGGGTCCAGGTGAGAAATATAGTGAGGCTTTAGAAGCAAAACAGACTGGGGAGTATCAGTCTATAGCCCTGAAAACAAATGCAAAGCTGAAGTCCATCAATCTCGGCCAGTTCTTACAAAGCCTTGTGAATAATCTGGAGAAACGCTTGTCTTTTGAAGATGAGACCATCATGGACCTCAGCATCCTTGATCAGAGTAAGTGGCCATCAAAGCCCAGCATCCGCCATGGTGAAGAACAAGTTAAGCGACTGTGCAAGCGATTTAACTTGTGCACAGACCAAGCACTGAATGGGATGCGGGACCTACTGGAAGAGCCCAGTCGTGAGCCCAAGGACCTAAAACCACTCATGAACTGTATGAAAACATTCCCTGTCAGTACAGCAGAGTGTGAGAGGAACTTTAGCCTTATGAACAATATAAGCTCAGACAAGAGGGCTGTCCTTCTGATCTCAAACATATCAAACTTGATGATGATTAACATCAACGGCCCACCAACTTCCAAGTTTGATCCTAGAAAATATACAAGGACCTGGTTGAAGAGCCATCGTTCTGCCTCTTCTATGCGTTCTAGACAGTGCAGTGTGAAAACTCCTGCAGAAAGCAAATCTGGGGGCGCCCCGGTGGCACACCTGGTGGAGCGCGTGCCATAGAGGCTTTGACCTCGCGAGCGGGCGGCCCGAGTTCGAGTCCGACTCGGAGCCCTTTCCCGCATGTCTTCCCCTCTGTCTCCCCCTTTCACTCTCTCTCACACTATCAAATAAAGCCTCGAAAAATGGCCAAAAAATATCTTAAAAAAAAAAAAAAAAGAAAGCAAATCTGTCTGGAATATACTGTAGTATGAGCAAAGGTCAGAAACCCAGTGCTGGGTTGAGATAGTTCATCACTGTTGATGTGTTGTAAATGCATATATTTTTTGTTCATTGTTAACTAAATATTTTGTTGAATGATTTAAATGAACATGTTCAAAACAAAGCATTAACCAAAAAAATGATGACATTCAATATTTGTAATGATATGTATATATTTATCTATCGAAGTATGTTAAAATAGTGTTCAGCTGGGGGACTTCCGGTGATGCAGGCAGAGTAGCCACGTTTTGCAGGAGCTCCGGCACACCTGTTCATTTTCGATATTAATCATTTATTTCTAACAACCTAACAAAGCTAATACGGAGTATTGACTCCGTGTAATGTCTCTGGAGCACTTTTGGGGCAATTCGACCGGCAAATTCAACCTGTTGCCTCCGAAACAGGCCAAGAAGACCGCCGTGGAGAAGTCGTTACCCTGCCAAGATGGCGACAACGTAGGCGATATACCTGGAGTCGACCCAGCAATTGTAAAAGTCATGGAGGTAATGACAGCTAATATCACCAGCGTGATTGATGAGAAACTGGACCGGATGCTGCACAGTATCAACGATAACATATCGCAGCAACTTAACGAGATTGGCAACCGGTTCGACGAGGCCGAGGGGAGGATATTAGCGGTGGAAAATACTGCGGTCGAAACAGAGAAGCAGGTCGCTAGCTTAACGAAGTCAGTTAAGGAGCTAACAGAGCGCCTTCAGGACCAGGAAAACCGAGGTCGCCGAAAGAATCTGAGGATCCTGGGATTATGTGAGAAGGTAGAGGGCAACGATGCAGTCAAGTTTATGGAACAGTGGATCCCCCGGACCCTGGATATCGAGACTAAAGCAGATCAGATAAAACTGGAGCGGGCGCACCGTACACCCGGCCCTGCCGCATCGAAGCTGCCCCGTGCTATGATTGTCAGATTCCACAACTTCTCCGACCGCCAGATAGTCATGGAGGCTGCACGGCGTAAAAAGGAGGTTCTCTTCGAGGGAGGTAAAATATTTTTCTTCCAAGACTTTGCAGTAGAGACGCTGAAACGGAGACGGGAATTTATGGCTGTTAAAAGGGAGCTGCAGAACATCCCCGGGGCTCGCTATGCCATGCTGTATCCGGCTTAACTCAGAGTCACGGTGAACGACTCCACCAAAACATTCCACACTCCGGGCGAAGTCTCTGCCTACATTGACTCTCTAAAACTGTCATAAATGCATCCAGTTTGATGACTGTTATCACAGAGCCAGATTCAACTCACGTGAGTGGGACTGTTTGCCTGTTGCCCTAATAATGTGAATATTTTCCTTAGCTCTCTAGGAAAGATGGTATGTTATGTTATTGTTATTTCATCTAACTTGAGCAGGAAGGAGCTTGTTGTCCTATCTCACTTGACAATATTTTCTAAGGTTACTATAATAATATTTACACATTATTCTCTTTGCTATTTTCTTTAAGTGAAAAAAATACATAGAGCCGGTCTTTATCAGTTATGATTATCGATAAAATCTATTTATGTTGTTATTTTTTTGTGTATAAGGGTGTGCCGCCACCGAGCTGATATGTTTGCGTCTTTCGAAGGATTTAGGGTCCATCTACCTCAGAGTAGTAATTTTTTTTTCAACTTCTTTTTTTTTTTTTCTCCCAGGACCCAGTAAAGGTAGTTGTATATAGTTTTTACAGGGGTTTGTCCAGGGTCTCATACTGTTCTGAATCTGTATTGAATGCTAAAGAGTATTATTTACGAAATAGCTTTTACCCCACTTGGGATAATGGCTAAAGTAATTAATAAGAGAGGCAGTATCCACATAACTCATAGTAAGCTAATAGACATATTAATAACTATATGTGATGGGGGATGATATAAAATTCTGTTCTTGGAATGTACGAGGAGTACACCACCCAGTTAAAAGGAAGAAAATTCTAATATCTCTGAAAAAGGAAGGGGTTAAAATCGCTTTTTTACAGGAAACTCACCTTAAAGACGCAGAACATGTCAAATTAAAGCGTGAATGGGTGGGACAGGTTTTTTTTTCGTCCTTTGCCTCAAATAGTCGAGGGGTATGTATCTTAATTTATAAATCATTACCATTTAAGGCTGAAAAATGTATTCAAGATGTTGGAGGACGGTACATTATTGTTAAAGGTACATTATTTGGTAAGAGTATCTCTCTAATGAATATATACTATCCCCCTAACCACCCAACAGAGCTAATGACAAAGGCTGTTACAGAGTTTGCCGAGGTAGAATGTGAACAGGCAATAATAGGAGGAGACTTTAACTGCCTCTTGGACCCTCAAATGGATAAATCCTCTTTAGAGAAGCGGTCCTTGAATCATGTGAGGAGGTGGGCTATTTAGATGTTTGGAGGACCACGCACCCAGGAGAGAAGGATTTTACCTTTTACTCAAATGTCCATAAAAGTAGCTCAAGAATAGATTACTTCTTTATTCCTAAATCAAATCTGAGTCTAGTAACCTCTTGCTCTATTGGAAATATTACAATCTCAGATCATAGCCCTATATTCCTCCAGCTTCTCCTCGAAGGAAGCAGCCCTTCCACCAAGATGTGGAAATTTAACTCTTCATTGCTTAGCGACCCAAACTTCATTTCTTATTTTACATCTGAACTTAAGATATTCTATAAAATTAATAACACGCCTGATGTCTCTCCCTCTACCCTCTGGGAAACAATCAAAGCGTACTCTAGAGGTTTAATAATATCTTACGTGAAAACTAAAAGACGTAAAGCGCTTCAGAGCCAGAGGGAATTAGAAATGAAGTTGTCAGAGGCTGAAAGAACATACACTAAAAATCCCTCAGACACTGATTCTGAAACAATGTTGGCTATCAAAGCCTCTTTAAATACCTTGCCCACCCATAAAGCAGAACAGAGTATCAGACTGGCAAGACAGAGGCTTTATGAATTTGGAAATAAACCAAATAAATATCTTGCTAGGCTGGTTAATAAGAAATCTGACTCTCATTGTATCTCAGCAATGCTGGGATACAATGACAGATTTGGAAAATATTAACAAAGTATTCAAGGAATATTATAATCAATTATATAAGAGCGCTCAGCCAGTACCAGATCAGAAGTTCTCTGAATTATTCTTGTCTAATCTGTCCCGACCTGAGTTCACAGAATTGCAGAGAGAATCACTGAATGGACCAATAACAGAGCAGGAGGTTAGGGTTGCTCTCAACTCTCTGCAAGCAGGTTGTGAAGGAAATTTGGTGTTTCCTGCATGGTGGGACAGTTCCTACATGGTGGGAAGTAGGCGTCAACCTACTTAGTATTCAAGACACAAGGCATTGTGGGAACTGACTCTGTGAACTTAACAATTCTAACACCATGACTGAGGGGAACGTGTGGACCAGTGGGCTCTGTCCTGATGTGATGTTTAGGGCAGGAAGATAGGGCCGCATTGAGTCTTGCTGAAAAGCTAATGCTGAAAAGTGCAACAGTCATAAGTCGAGCGGTGTACGGGACTTTGTTGTATTGTAAAATAGCCATTTGTAATTGTGCGATGTATGGAATACAAATGTGCTAATAAAACCTGCTGAACAAGAGTATTGAGTGCTTTGTGTTTGGCCTGCTCACCCATTAACTTAGTGCAGTTGTCAAAACTGCCACGACAGTTTGGGGGCTCGTCCGGGATCACCACTTGAGTTGGACCAGGATAAAACTGCAGGTGAGGAACTGACCCTGAAACTCATTTACCCCCCCCCGGGGAAAAGCTTTTGGACGCCGAAGGGGGCGAGACGCATGAGCGCCTGCTGGATGACCTGGAACTACTCAATGCGTGATCGGACCGAAGGGTGAGCCAATACTCTATTCAACTAAAGCAATTCGATATATGTATAGTTGGGAATTATGCATAGAAGAAGCTGTTGTTTCGCCTCAAATGACTCATAAAATATTGTACTGACTTAGTGCATGGGAAAAAACCCCAGGGCGTATAGTTGTGTTCCTTTTGTTCTTTATTTGGCTTTCATAGTTTATCTATTTATTTTTTCATAATTCATGGTAGAGGGCTGGAGTGGAACTCATGATTAAGTTAAATACTCATGATTAAGTTAAAGTTAGCCACAATTGGAAAAACTGACTCAATCATTGTTACCTTATACAATAGAACGAGGTGAAGCAGACTGGAAGGGAGGTGTCAACAGTTCACAATTGTTCTCAATCTTAGGTGTGAAAGCTGTTGCCATTGATCCTGTGTTCTCACCATTCCTTTTATTAGTGATCCTTTGTTATTTCCTTTCCTTTAAGTTAACATTTATCCTTTTTTAGTGAGTTTTAACTTAATACTTTATAAACATGGGTTGTGCATTGGCAAAAAAGACAACCTCATCACTTCCACTCACAAGACCAGTACAAATCATGATTGAAAAAAATGGTGAGCGGTCTTGTAAACAGCTTAACCTGTGGGAATATTTAGGATTTCCAACTGAAGGTAGTTTCAGTACCAATCAGTTGGCAATTCTAAAATTCCGACTACAAAAATATGAAAGGAAACATAAAAGGGCTAGAATTGACTGGGAGGCTTTTGAGTTGTGGGAAAATGAAGCAGAGATGAGGGATGAACAGAAAAAGAAAGAGAGGACATCTAATGTTGTCCAAGCTGTTACAGCTGTTCCAGTGACGATGAGCCTGGAGACAGACCTAGACCGTCCCCCGAGCAGTCATACAGGTGCAACCCCTGACCCAGAATGCCCGCCACCATACAACAGCCAGGCTGACCAGAAGGATGCAACCTCACCAAAATCTGTCCTACTGCGTGACCTCAACACACCTCCACCGAATGTACCAGCCCACAGCACCCGCAGCCACACACAAAAGGATTTATTTGCAACTCCCCCCACACCTACTCTTTGCTGTGAACCACTGCTGCCACAGGCACAAAACACACCCCTTGATGGATACACTTCATGCGAGCAGCCTAACGACGACATGGGAATTACAGTACAAGCACCCATGATACAGGTGCTGAACCATGAAGGCCAACCGGCATATGTGTTCAGACCATGGAGTCCGGAAGAACGGCATGGAATTATTGCAGACCTCCCTGATCCAGCCAGAGAGGGGGGGCAAAAGTTTTCAAAAGCCCTGCTCCAACTGGTTGAACAATACCGGCCCAATACCCAAGAATTAGAAACCATAATTCGAGGGAAACTGCACCTGAAATGGGGAATGATCAGGGGTGACTGGAGAGGTAACAAAGTGGAATACAACTGGACTGTTGGTCACCCCTACAGGATTGCCATCACTGAGCTGACAGATCGCATCTCTACCGATTTCCAAAAGAAAATGGATTGGGGAATAATCCACAGTACACGACAGCAACCAGATGAGAGTGTCAATGATTTTTCCATGAGGATGACTGAAATCTTCAGAGATCATAGTGGCCAAGAGGAACCGGATAACCAGAACGACTCTCCATACTGGCAACAGTTAAAAAATGCAATTGTGCAAGGACTAAGACCTGATGTAAAAACCAGAGTGAAAACACTGTGCATTGCTCTGGCCACAAACACCTTACAGGACATGATGATATATGCCAGACATGCTGAGAAATTGGCACGTGAGGACCAGGAGAATGAACGAAATAAAAAACAAAAACTCCAGGAACGCTTACAGATGGCTCAGCTACAGGCCTATTCAAAGAATAATTTCCATGAGAGAACAGCAAACAACTATAAAAGAAGAGTTTTTCGAGGTCGAGGTCAGACTTCAAGCAGTAGAGGACACACAATGGACACATGTTTTGTCTGTGGACAACAAGGCCACTGGTCAAGAGACTGTCGCGATCCTGTTGGTGGCTGCCACACTTGTGAGACACCTGACCACTGGGCAGTCGACTGCCCAAATGAACAGCACCATGGACAATGGCAGGCCAGCTCGCACACTGCAGGATGGTCAAACAGCCCTCCTACTGGAGTAACTGTCAGGAACCCAAGAGGGAGGGTCCAGGGGTCACAACAGCCTCATGAATTTTGACCCACGGAGGAGACATGAACACCAGACAGACCAGTCTCCTTTTTCAGAATTCAATGAAAACCAGCAATAAGCAAGGCCACAAGAGCGAGAAAGCTGGAAACAGTACAAGTGTTCATAAAATGAGGGGTTTGATATGGCCTGAATGTAAATATTTTACTGTGCTAAGTTAGCACATGGTATTGACCATGTGTCTAAAGGAGGGATGGTCAGTATGCTTCACAAACATTGGCATGATGCGCTGTACACATTACATTCAGTATTCCCATACCTTGTTGATAAATTTCATTGTGTTACTAAGAAGTGTTTTTTTTTTTCTTTAATGCATTTTTGAGATTTTCTTATGTACACTGTTTTTTTAATTTTATATTCTATGTTTTTGAAAATGTAACATTGTCGCACAGTTTCCACTCAGTCATGTTGTAACCAGGTTAACAATCAGTGATATAGTTCTCCCTTGGCCTGCAACCAAATTTTTAACTTTTGAAATTGACTATGTTAGTCAAAAGGAGGGAAGTGTGAAGGAAATTTGGTGTTTCCTGCATGGTGGGACAGTTCCTACATGGTGGGAAGTAGGCGTCAACCTACTTGGTATTCAAGACACAAGGCATTGTGGGAACTGACTCTGTGAACTTAACAATTCTAACACCATGACTGAGGGGAACGTGTGGACCAGTGGGCTCTGTCCTGATGTGATGTTTAGGGCAGGAAGATAGGGCCGCATTGAGTCTTGCTGAAAAGCTAATGCTGAAAAGTGCAACAGTCATAAGTCGAGCGGTGTACGGGACTTTGTTGTATTGTAAAATAGCCATTCGTAATTGTGCGATGTATGGAATACAAATGTGCTAATAAAACCTGCTGAACAAGAGTATTGAGTGCTTTGTGTTTGGCCTGCTCACCCATTAACTTAGTGCAGTTGTCAAAACTGCCACGACAAGGTAAAGCACCAGGCCCGGACAGGTTTGGCTACGAATTTTATGAAGAATTCAAAACCTTACTCATACAACCCCTGCTTAACATGTTTCATGATTCGTTGGAAAATAGATCTCTCCCAAGGTCATTAACAGAGGCCAATATTAGCCTTATACTGAAGAAGGGAAAGGCTGATGACGAATGTGCGTCGTATAGGCCCATAAGTTTGTTAAATACAGATCTTAAGTTGTTGTCCAAGACCCTCGCTCTGCGTCTGGAAACAGTCTTGCCTTGTATTATCAATAATGACCAAACAGGATTTATCACTGGTAGGAATTCATGTAGTAATATGAGGAGGCTTCTCAATGTTATCCAGTTGTCCCACTCTAGGAAACTTGACTGTATAGTTGTTAGTCTGGACGCAGAGAAGGCTTTCGATCGGGTCGAGTGGCCATATCTTTTTTCCACTCTGGAGACACTAGGCCTAGGTGAAGCATTTCTTAGCTGGGTGAAACTATTATATGACAACCCATTGTCGGCTGTATTAACCAATGGTGAGAGATTGCCTTATTTCCAACTGGGCCGAGGTACTAGACAGGGGTGCCCCCTGTCCCCGCTACTAGTCGCAATTGCTATTGAGCCCTTAGCAGAGGCGATCAGGCGTGCCCCTTCTATCTCAGGTATCTCAGTTGGAGGTAAAACTCATAAAATATCTTATTACGCTGACAATGTTCTCCTTTTTCTTACCAAGCAAGAAGTCTCAATACCTGCAGTGCTGGATCTGATTGAGTGCTTCGGTCAATTTTCAGGCTACAAAATGAATTTTTCGAAATCAGAAGCACTTCCTTTAGGTGGTCTCCACCACACAAATCTCTCGCCCCCTTTATTTTGCCCATTCAGATGGACACCACAGGACTTTACGTATTTAGGTATTGCGGTTACCCCATTCCTTCACCAATTATATGCTGCCAATTTTACACCTTTACTTAAACGAATATATGAGGACCTTGAAAGGTGGACTTCCCTACCACTATCCATGTTAGGCAGGATCTCGTTACTTATGATGAACATTTTAACTAAACTTCTGTATGTATTTCAGATGCTCCCAAACTTGCTCCCTAAAAAAGTGATCAAGGAACTGAACGGTCGATTTAGCACTTTTATATGGAACAGAAAAAGACCACGTATGAGCTTAGCCAGACTTATGAAGCCTAAAGAAAAAGGCGGCCTATCAGTCCCTGACATTAGGCTGTACCAACTGGTCTCACAGCTACGCTATATTGCTGATTGGATCAAAAATGATAATGAAAGCACATGGCTGGACTTAGAGTCCTCACAGGTTGGTTATCCCTTGTATAGTCTCTTGTTTGCATCCGAACAAAAAAAGGTTAAAACGTCTGTTGGTGACAACATCATTATAAATGCAACCATTAAAGCCTGGAGGGATATAAGGAAATGGGAAGGCCTTGAGGGACGACTGTCCTCCCTTTCACCAGTATGTGGTAACATAGATTTCTGTCCCGGTTCAACAGATAGGGGCTTTGAGTTATGGAGAAGTAAAGGCATCCTTACTATTGGGCACTTACAGTCGAGGTCAAAATTATTAGCCCCCTGGAATGATGGAACATTTTCCTCAAATACTTCCCAAATATTTGCAGCATTGATAAAACTTGATATTATCAAACATTCACCAGTGCTTTTAGTAGCTTTTGGTACATTTTGGAATATAAAATAATATTTTAGGCTTGATTCATATCAACTATAGTGAAAAATGGGGTAGTCAAAAATATTAGCCCCCTTGACCAAATGGTCATTAAAATGTGAGTTACTGCTTTCAAAACACACCTAATTAACCAATCAGCTTTCAAACAACACCTGTGCAGTCAATTGGCTAATTAAGAACACCTGAACATTCAATCAGCATAAAAGGAGTGCAAGGAGCATGGCACTTGAACACATCATTGAGGGGGAATTGCTTCAGCCACCATGCCTAACACAAAAGAACTTAGCCTTGACCTCAGAAAAAAAATAGTGGAGGCCCACGGTAAGGGGCAAGGCTATACTACCATTTCAAAACGCTTCACTGTCCCGAGAACTACCGTACGTTGCATCATTGCAAAGTACAAGAACACAAACTCTGTGACAAACCAACCTGGGCGTGGACGTAAGAGAAAGATATCAAGATCTCTTGAGAGGAAACTAGTCAGAGATGTCAGGAAGAACCCCCGGACAACTGTGAAGACGATTGTTGCAGACCTGGCCTCTTCTGGAGTTAATGTGTCAAGGAACACAGTTAAGAGGGCTCTCCATCGTGAACATTTGAAAGGTAAAGAAGAGTTTTGGAAGTCTGTGCTTTGGTCTGATGAGACTAAACTGGAACTGTTTGGGCACATGGATGTTGCTTATGTTTGGCGAAGAAAGGGAGAGGCCCTCCACCCTAAGAACACAGTTCCCACAGTTAAACATGGTGGTGGGAGCATCATGCTGTGGTGCTGTTTTGCTCCCTGTGCCTCAGGCACAGGGAGCCTTGTTCGGGTGCATGGCATCATGAAAAAAGAAAATTATGTTGACATTTTGAGGGATAATATGCAGAAGTCTGCTCGTAGTCTATCCTTAGGTCGTCGCTGGGTCTTCCAACAAGACAATGACCCAAAACTCACCTCAAAATTGGTCCAACAGTTTCTTAAAGATACCAAAACCAAGGTCCTGGAGTGGCCTGCACAGAGCCCAGACCTCAATCCTATTGAAAATCTGTGGCGGGTTCTCAAAGTGAATGTCCATGCTCGGAAACCACGCAATTTGGACCAGCTGGAACAATTTGCAATGGAAGAATGGGCCAAAGTCCCTCAGGAGACCTGTGCCAACCTAGTAAAGAACTATTGTAAGAGGTTGTTGTCAGTTGTGGCTCAGAAAGGGTACACTATTGACTATTAATGGCCAGGGGGCTAATAATTTTGACCTCGACTGTATATGAAAATAGTATAATGCTGTCCTTCAGTCAAATGTGTAAAAAGTATAACCTTTCACGAAACGAGTTTTTTAAGTATCTTCAGATAAGGAGTTTTTTAAACAGTCAAAAAAATGCAGTGATCTGTGACCAACTCTCTTCATTGGAAAAGATAGTCACTGCTGGCAAAAAATATATCAGATTGGATATCAGATATCAGATACTAAATATGACAAGGGCAAACCTGCTTTCACAAGCAGAGATTGGACTAATGATCTAAATATGGATGTTGACGAGGCAGTATGGGAACGGATATGGGAATCCGCAAACAACATCTTGGTCTGTAACAGGGCAAGAGAAACCCAATTCAGACTTCTTCACCGTTTACAGATAACCCCCAAGTTTAGACACAAACTGGACAACAGTAAATCAGAACTGTGTACGTGCAAGTGTAATGTCGAGGTGGGGAGTTTTATTCATTGTGTCTGGAATTGTAGATATATTGATAAATACTGGCAAGATGTAGAAAACCGACTACAACTCATTTTTGACATTAAACCCAAAAAAGACCCGTTGTGTCTACTGTTTGGACTGGCAGACACACAACTTAAAAGTGCACATTCCAAAAGATCTTCTCTATTCTCACTTTTTGTGCAAGGAAGAACATATTGCTGAAGTGGATATACTGTAAACCCCCCACAATAGCTGGGTGGCATAAAGTTATTTTTGATATGTTACACATGGAATACTTGGTACGAGACTAACTGCCATTGTGTTGAAGGGCCTGTTGGACCATAACTGAGATAATATGATGCTTCTGTTGACACTGTCTCTAGGGGGACTCCCCCCACTTATCTCTATGTATCATATATGATCTCTTTTTTTAATTTATGTATGATATGGCTTACCCCCTGTGGTTCTTGTTGTTATGGTTGTTGTTTTTGTCTAAGACAGCTCTGTTTGTTTGTTTTTGTGGCTGTCTGTGCTGGTTTGTGTAATGTATATTTGGCTACTTATAATGACATGCTGTATATAAGCGAAGGAGCAGAAACTGTACAGCTTTATTTTTTTTGAATACATGTCATAACCTTCCATTCATGTTTCTCCAGCCGATTGCTTTATATTTGTATTCATCTTTATTTTATTTTTTTGTTGTTGTTTTTGTTATATGAAAAACTCAATAAAGATATTGAACACAAAAAAAAAAGTTCAGCTATTGAAAACCAAAAAATGTATTTCAATTTTTTGACACTTTTGAGTTTATCTGATTGGTTTTGATGTGTGGAAGAGAATGATTTGTGTGTTTTATTTAAGATGAAATGTGAACAGGGATGCATTGATTACAAGTATTTTATTTAAATAAATGTTCAAAAAATAACTGAAACACCATGTTTGCCTCATGATAAATACATTTTACATTCATCCAGGCTGCTTGTGTAACCAGTAGTAACCAAAATGGCTCCTAATCAAGTCATGATCATTTTATAATAGTGAGCAAGTAGAAATGACAGATTTTTGGGTAAACTAAACAGGGTCTCACATGTTACTCTTTCTAAAACGGCTTTTTTTCTGGACTACTTTAAAAAAATAAAGGTGAAAATTGAGAGTATACCCACTTTATCAGGGACCACTACACCACTGATTTCATGCTCAAATGCATGTATAACAGTATAAATAGGAATACAAAAGGTTTGAAGCAAATAAAAAAATAACCACTTACTGTGATTTTTTTGCAAGAACAGCAGACCAACATTAATTGTAAGAAGTCATTTTGTGCATTTTTACAATGCACTTTTAAGATTTCATGCTCAAATGCATGTAGTTGTACTGAGGGCCACTTCAAGTGAGGGTGAGGGCCGTATGTGCCCCCTGGGCCTCCAGTTGCCCATCCCTGACCTTGACTGTGGTGGCCCGCTATAGTATCTGCATGTGCGCGCGCCAATCTAAATCCTATCAACCTGTCCGGTCTTGTCAGAGGTCCAAACGGCCCAAACACACTGTTGCATTATGCCGTTCGTTAGCCGCGAGCTAACATTAGCTAACAATTAAAGTTCTTTTGGTTTTAATCACGAAAAGCTACTATTACTTCCTGTCGCTAAACAATGCCGCTTTCAAAATAAAAGCACAGAATCCACCTCAGAATTTACAAGTAGACTGTCAAAATAAGATGCCTTAAATAAATCATAGAAGAACCCTTATTCTCCTTTACAATAATTAATTAAAATAGGCAATGATTAAGATCAGTGTATATGATGAAATAGTGACATTAGAATGTGTGAGAGGCACCAAATTTGGGCTTTTATTAAAAAAAATTCTCTAGTCCACACAGTCTGGCTGCTCCATGTCCTGGTGGAAAGCCCTGTTGACTGTGAAAGATGTTATGTGAGTTGTTTGCTTACATTTAGCTCTCAAAATGGACGAGATTGATTGTACTATAAAATGTAAAAATTTTCTCCCTAGATGGTTATTTTTTATTATTTGCTAATACTCAAGAGTCAAGAGTAATTTTTTTGTATTTGGCAACTGTTGAGATTAGCAATTTACACTACATTTAGATTTATGATTGATTTTTATTTTGTTGTACGATTTTTATTTATTTATACAGACTAAAAAATATTTTTCTATATATTTTTCAATATTGTCAAGTATATCGTTATCGCAAAAAAAAGCCCCCTTTTTCGTTTGTTCCTACCCTCAAATATGACCAAGTAGAGCATTTTGCACACCACAGAAAAACGTGTAATTTAATTTGAATCAGAAAAAAAATCGCCACGTGTAAAAAATTTTGTTTTCAAAGAGTGAAAGAATTTAATTGCGACCACCCACTGACAATAACAGTTTATTTTAGGTTAATAAAATGCCCTCAAATTAGCATGTAGATAGGATATTACTGCAGACATTGTAATCGAAATGACATTGGTTAATTTTGCCGTCAGCAAATGTTACAAGTTCAACGTTAACCACCGTTGGGAAAGATACTAATATAGTGTTGGGGGCGGAGTTATGATAAGGAGGTTCCACTGCGTCATTGAGCCCTGATGTTAGACGCCCCTCCAAAAATGGGGAAAAAAAGTCTAATGATCTAACCTCAAAATCTCTAACGCCTGGATTCCACTGGATGCGTAACGGCTGCAGATCCGTCACGCACCCATTATAATCAATGTGTGAGATTCCACCGACTGCAGATCCGCTGCGTAATGAGTCCGACAACGCAGGGCCATCCGACAGCCCTCGCAACACTTGCACAGAGCTTCTATTTTTGTCGGACGACGGAGCACTACGCATAAATTCAGCACAGAGCAGATCGTTCGGGACAGGAAGTCTTGCACAGACACAAAATAAAACACCGGTATATTTTCAAAATAAAATACCTCGGGTTCGCTAACGAGGTTAGTGCTCGTTAAGACGGAGTCGCTGGATTTGTCTCCAGTCATTAACGAGGAGATGTTGATTATCTTCCAGTTATATCAATTGATTAGGCGTGAATTCGCGAGATCTCGTGCGTCCTTGGGACTCTGCTGTCCGCAACAGCTCCGACACGGATGGATCCGGTGGGTGTTGACGGACTGCGTAGATACGCAGCCGTTGCGGACAGACCCCTGTCGGAGTCGTTACGCATCCAGTGGAATCCAGGCATAAAAGTCTACCTGTGTTGGAGAAAAGTTTGGAGAGTTTGTGTGTTTTGGTGCTCGGTTTTGGACTATTTCTGTGTTTATTGGCTACTGAATTTGGATTACGGACATCGGACTATCTGCGGACACCCTTGGCTTGAATACTGACTGGTTTTAACGACGCTGATTTTCGGAACACGGACGGAAAGAACTGAGCTAGGCGGCTAGTGGGCAAACTAGCTAGCGGGCGGCTAGGGTAACAGCAGACGCTACCTCACGTTACCTAGCAACATGGGTCCGAAGAAGGCTCTGACAGCCGAAGAGGGAGAGGACATTAAGAAGTATTTGGACTTCTTGTCTGGGGAGATTTCAATTGTGAAACTGCAACAGAAATCCATCCTGGACCTTGTGGAGGAAGTGAAGGCTCTCCGGATCCAGAACGCCGAGAAAGACCGGCGTCTGGTGCACCTGGAGAGCTGAGTGGCGGAGCTGGAGCAGTACACCAGGGTCAACGACATGATTGTGACCGGACTCCGTATCAAACCCTGGTCATACGCCCGGCGGTGACCGCTGACAACGGGGGGGGGGGGGGAGCCCGGTGAGCAGGATGTCAGCTCCGTAGAGCAACAGGTGGCTGCCTTCCTACAATCTAAAGGGATTGAAGTGGACTGGAACAGCGTTGAGGCTTGCCACCCTCTGCCCCGGAGAGATGACAGCGACAAACGAGCCGTGATCATGACATTTGTCAACAGAAAACACAAAACCGTACTGTTAAAACAAGGAAGGAAAATGAAAGGATCAAACGTATTTATCAATGAGCACCTGACCAAACGAAACGCCGATATCGCCAGAAAAGCACGCCTCATGAAAAAATACGGAAAAATTCAACACACATGGACAACAAGCTGTAAAATATTCATTAAACTAAACGGGACACCAGAGCAAACCAAAGGAACATCGAGGAAATGGACAAACACGAATATATATCACAATCCGGACTAAGGTATGATGACTCATACACAACACACCACCATGATACAGTCTGAAAGAACTCATTCATCTACAACTAGAGACAATAGGGATATAATTCAAAGTATTGCTGATCATGAAAAACTGGAAGTAAGAACATTTCAATACACTGACCATAATTTACTGGACTTGGAGCACGATATAGACCCGGACAACAACTTCTTCTCTAACATCAACGAGAACTGCTGCTACTACACAGCTGAACATTACAATCACACAATTAAAACGCATTCGGTTCCCGATCCCAGCATGGGCGAGAGGCAGGGTACACCCTGGACAGGTCGCCAGGCAGAGACAGACAATCACATCTCATTCACACCTACGGGCAATTTAGAGTCATCAATTAAACCTAAGTGCATGTTTTTGGACTGTGGGAGGAAGCCAGAGTACCCAGTGAGAACCCACGCTGATACGGGGAGAACATGCGGCAAACGCCACACAGAAGAGGGGTTCGCGGGAGGCGAACCGGCGACCCTCTAGCTGTGAGGCGAGAGTGCTAACCACCGCGTAGCCACACATTAAGGAATACGTTTAAAATAATTGCGATATCAGAAACGTGGATCAATACAGATAAAGGAATGGATTTTGAACTGGAGGGATATGAATTTAATTGTGTAAACAGAAAAAACAAGAGTGGTGGAGGAGTGGCTGTGTATGTGGATAACAGCTTGAATTATATAATAATAGAAAAAATGACAACTGTCATTGATAACTTTAGAATGTATACAATGTAACAATTGAAATATGTGAAGAAAAAAACAATAATGTAATAATCAGCTATATATACAGAGCACCGAGCTCTAGTATTGAAGCATTCAAGGACTGGATAGGGGAAATGTTTTCAAAAACTAATCAAAAAGCTGTTTTCATCTGCGGTGACTTCAATATTGATCTGCTCAATCCAAATAAGCACAAAATGACCGACAAATTCATCAATACAATGTACAGCATGAGCTTATATCCAAAAATTACCAGACCTAGTAGAATCACATACCATTGTGCCACTTTAATCGATAACATATTTACTAATGATATTGAAAATAATACAATAAGCGGACTATAAATTAATGACATCAGTGACCACCTACCAGTGTTTACAGTTTATAACAGCAACTACCAGAGAAATCAGCCAGAGGAAAAACTAAAATACAGACGTGTGAGGATAGAGGAAACTATTAATACATTTAAGAATGATTTACTGGCACAACATTGGGAAAAGGTATATCATGAAAGTGATATTGATGCTGCATATGAAACCTTTTTAAGAATATTCACATCATTATATAATAAAAATTGTCCAATAAAACGATATTACAGAAAACAAAAATACAAAGATCGACCATGGTTCACGAAGGGAATTACAAAATGCCTGTAAAAAGAAAAATACACTATATAGAGAATTCATAAAACAAAAGACTAAAGAAACTGAAAAGAAATATAAAACCTATAAAAACAAGTTAACCAATATTATAAGGGTATGTAGGAAAGAATACTATAGTAAAATATTATATTATTACAAAAGCAATATTAAAGGTATATGGGGCATATTAAATAGTATTATTAAAAATAGTGCTAAACAACAGAGCTACCCTCAATATTTTATTGATAATAATATTAAAAAGGACAATATGGATGATGTGGTCAAAGGCTTTAATCATTTTTTTGTAAATGTTGGACCAAACCTGGCAAAAACAATTCCAGATCCGTTGTTGTCTGATGATTGGAATGATAACCTTATAGTGAAAAATCCCAGTTCAATGTTCCTCACAGCAGTGGAAGAAAAATAAATAATAGATATGGTAAATAAATGTAAATACAAAACATCTACTGATTCAAATGAAATTGATATGAAAGTTGTAAAAAGGGTCATTGAGGGGATTTCTGAACCACTTACATACATCTGTAACTTATCATTCCAAACCGGAAAATTTCCTAACAACATGAAAATAGCTCAAGTTGTGCCGCTGTATAAAACTGGGGATAGACACCACTTCACAAATTACAGGCCAGTTTCTTTACTTCCACAATTCTCCAAAATTCTAGAAAAACTATTCAATAACAGATTAGACAAATTCACAAACAAACATAAATTACTTTCTGACAGTCAATACGGATTTAGAGCAAACAGCTCAACATCACTGGCATTAACAGTATCAGTTGAGGAGATCACAAACGCTATAGATCACAAACTGCATTCAGTTGGAGTATTCATAGATCTCAAAAAAGCTTTTGATATAATTAACCATAACATATTAATCAATAAACTTGAACGGTACGGGATCAGGGGGTTAGTATTGCACTGGGTGAGAAGTTATTTAAGCAACAGAAAACAATTTGTGAAGTTGGGGGGACATTCATCATCATGCTTGGACATTGCTTGTGGCGTCCCACAGGGGTCAGTATTGGGTCCAAAACTATTCATACTTTACATAAATGACATATGTTTCAAAAACATTAGAAATTAGTATTATTTGCAGATGACACTAGTTTTTTTTGTTCTGGGGGGGGATTTAAAAGATCTACTGGGGAGGATCACCACTGAAATGTGCAAACTGAAAATGTGGTTTGACAGAAACAAATTATCATTAAACTTAAGTAAAACCAAATTCATGCTATTCGGCAATTGCAATAAGAATACACAAGTACAGTTACAAATAGATGGGGTGGACGTTGAAAGAATATATGAACACAAGTTTCTTGGGGTAACAATTGATGAAAAAATAAACTGGAAGTCTCATATAAAACATGTACAAAGCAAACTGTCAAGAAGCATTTCAGTTCTGAGCAAAGCAAAACATATTCTGGACCACAAATCACTCCACATTCTCTATTGTTCACTGATTTTACCATATCTACAATACTGTGCAGAGGGTTGGGGTAACACTTATAAATGTACAATACAATCTCTATCAATACTGCAGAAACGAGCCATAAGAATAATTCATAATACGGGTTATAGAGACCACACAAATTCACTATTCTTAAAATCAAAAACTTTAAAATTCACTGATCTGGTTCATTTCCAAACAGCACAAATCATGTAGAAAGCAATAAACAATCCACTTCCTGGGAATATTCAAAAATTATTTTTTTTTACAGAGTTGGGGGTTATAATCTGAGGGGTGAGTTCAATCTAAAACATCAGTGGGCACGTACAACATTAAAACGTTTTTGTCCTTCAGTTTGTGGAGTAAGGCTGTGGAACAGACTGTGTGTGGAGCTCAAGCAATGTCCAAGTATGATCCAGTTTAAAAAGCGGTACAAACACATGGTTTTCACCAGGTACAGGGAGGAAGAAGGGCTTTAACAACCAGGTGTTTTCATAAATGATAAATTATTCATGTATTTGTTTATTTAATCTATTTATTTTCAATTTTTTTGTAAATATGTATTATTTAAATATGTATGTTTAGGGAAAAAATGTGTTAATTGAGTAGTGGAGAAGGGGTAGGTTTAAATAAGCATATGCTTCATCCTACTCCTTTTCGGACATGTTGCTTTGATACACTCGGATGTGGAGAGGACGCTGGCGCATTGGCTGCCGCTTCTCCCTCTGAAAAAAGTTTGCCCTGTTTCGACCCTCACCCGAGTGTGTCAGAAACCCTTACCCTTACCCTGTGCCACTGGAGGCTACCCCCAGCACGACCACCGCTTGTCCCGGTGTGGCTGACCATCGCTGGGTAGGACAACTAGCCTCCAGCTTTCCGCCGTCACTGCGACCATCGCCGCTACCAAAGGCATCCACGGTGCGGTTAGCCCTTAGCCCTTGCTGGCTAGGACCGCTGCCTTCCTGCATCGAGCCTGGCTCCCAACCAGGTCCAGGCTGGTTTTTCCATTTACGATGCTGCGGTTGGTCCTGCTCTACCTGCTGTCTTCTCACCACCTGTCACAGCCATCCACCGGCTCCTTCAACCTGACCATGGCTCAACGCTACACAACCACGCAGCTCCTCCGGCTGAATCATCAATCGCCTCCCGCTACGGAACTTATCGGCCCAATAAAACACTTCGGACTTCTAAGACGCCGCCACTACATCCACAGAGGCTCCCGTCGCAAGTTTATTTACAACTCCACTGCAGCAAACAGTATCCCATCTCTCTTGACCGACTACAGCTCCCACACTTCCGCATTCCGTCACCACAACAACTCACCACGTCATCAGGAGAACCACCACGTAAATGCCTTAAACCTTCGCCCGGTAGCAACTTCCTCCATGCAAACTTCAAAACAAAAGCCTCTGAAAATAGCCCTGTTCAACACAAAATCCCTCAACAATAAAGGCTCATCTCAAATGAATTCATCACTGACAAACAACTGGACTTCCTCTGTCTGACCGAAACCTGGCAAAAACCCTTGGAATATTGCACACTTAACCAAACCACACCTACTGGATATTCATACATGGACAACCCTCGCTCTAAGGGCCGTGGAGGAGGAATTGCAGCCATATACCGCCAAGACCTCAACCCTCGGCCACTCTCCATCACTGCTGCACCATCTTTTGAACATCTGGCATTTAAACTCCCCGGTCCAAAACCCCTCATCATTGCTATCATCTACCGTCCACCCAAACCCAACCCAAACTTTCTGTCAGATTTCTCAGAATTCTTCACACAACTGTCTTCAGTCTCCCCATCCATCCTACTCCTAGGTGACTTTAATGTCCACATTGACTCCCCTGACTGTAAAAGTACAACAGACTTTCTGGACATTCTCAACTGCTTCAACCTCACCCAACATGTAAATTTCCCCACCCACTGCCGTGGGCACATTCTGGACCTTGTTTGTTCCACTGGCCTCAATATTGACAACCTCTCACACACTGACCTCACCATCTCCGACCACCTGACCATCATCATGGACATCAACATTCCCAGCCCCCAACCCAAACAAAATCGCATTATAACCTTTCGCAACCTCAAGTCTCTCTGTCCAACCACCCTCTCCACATGCATATCCATCCCATTGCTGACTCCTCCCTCACCTCTGGTACGGTTCACTCCTGTTTCAAGCTTGCTGCGATCACACCCATCCTCAAGAAGCCCGGCCTGGACCCTGATAACCCCGACAATTTCAGACCCATTTCAAACCTCCCATTTCTCTCGAAAATTCTAGAACGTTCTGTTGCCGCTCAACTCCAGCTCTACCTCCACTCCAATCAACTCTACGAAACATTCCAATCTGGCTTCCGTACCCACCACAGCACTGAAACCGCTCTACTAAAAGTGACCAACGACCTCCTACTCGCCTCTGACTCCGGTTCCCTCAACATTCTCCTCCTCCTCGACCTCAGCGCCGATTTTGACACCATCGACCACTCCATCCCCGTCTGCAATCATGCATTGGTATCACTGGCTCAGCACTCTCCTGGTTTAAATCCTACCTCTCTGATAGATTTCACTACATCTCCATCAATAACTGCAAATCCCATATCATCCTTGTCACACATGGTGTCCCCCAAGGCTCGGTGCTTGGTCCCCTCCTATTCATCCTGTACATGCTACCCCTCGGTCACATCATACGCCACCATGGACTACAATTTCATTGCTATGCAGACGATACCCAACTCTACCTCTCCACAAAAACCATCACTCCCGCCACTCTGCTCACCATCACAAACTGCCTCACCGACATAAAAACCTGGATGAACAGCAACTTTCTCAAACTAAACTACAACAAATCAGAAATCATCGTCATTGGCCCCAAATCCCACCTCCCCTCTTCCCAGGACTTCTCACTGAACATTGATGGACACACAGTCACCCCCTCCCCCTCTGTCCGAAATCTCGGCGTCACCATGGATCCAACTCTCTCCTTCAAATTTCACATCAAGAACATCACCAAAACATCCTTCTTCCACCTCCGCAACATCTCACGTCTTCGCCCTATCCTGTCCTCCTCCGCTGCCGAAACACTAATTCATGCTTTTATAACCTCCAGACTGGACTATTGCAACAGCATTCTCTACAGCCTCCCCTCCACCAACCTTCAAAAACTACAATATGTCCAAAATTCAGCTGCTCGTTTGCTCACCCACTCCCGCTCCAGAGACCACATCACGCCCATCCTTCAGCACCTTCACTGGCTCCCTATCCAGCACAGAATCCACTTTAAGATCCTGCTCATCACCTACAAGCCCTCAATAACCTTGCTCCCCCATACCTCACAGATCTGCTCCAACGTCACTCCCCCACCCGCAACCTCAGATCTTCAGATCTTCCAACCTACTGACCCCCATCACCAGGACCAAGCACCGCACCATTGGCGACAGAGCCTTCTCCACTGCTGCCCCAACCCTCTGGAATTCCCTCCCTACTCACATCCGCAATTCCGACTCCCTCCACGCCTTCAAAAACCAACTCAAAACCCACCTTTTCAAAATAGCTTACAATACCTGAACTCATAATCTCTCATCTCTGTTTAGTTGTTTTCTTCTGTATTTTGTGTTTGTGTGTGTCTAATTTCCTGTCATGTAAAGCGACTTTGAGTACCTTTAAAAGCGCTATAAAAATGTAATGTATTATTATTATTATTATTCACATTATAGCTTTTGTTTTGACTATTGCTATTTTTTTTGTTTTCTCATTGGATTTAATTGTTTTTTAGTTTACTTTGTTGTGTTACTCGCACATGTTCGAAATAAAAACTGAACTGAACTTTTCACATGTTTTCAGCTATTATTTTGTAACATATGTTTCCTTAAAGATCTTTGATTTACTTTACCCGGACTTAAATATTGTAGAACGGTCACAGTTCATAGGTTTAGGCAACAATACTACTTACTTAAGATTAGAGCAAAAAGTACCTGGTTAGGTGCAAAAAATGGAAAATAAATGGCTGAAAACACCAGAACCCTGATATAGACATGATGAAGCTTCACACAAAAGTGAAGTTACGTATCTTTAAATAATAATGTTTACTTTGGTTTCACATGGAACACGAACATCTTACTGCTGGTTCAAAGTCCTGTGTTTGTTTGACCCATCCACCAGGGAGGGTGTCATTCTTTATACTCTTTGCTTTAACGTTACTTCTGCCTTTGCATCCTTCATAATTAATACGGCCACTAGATGGCACTGTTAACTGCAAGCGTAAATATGGGTTGTAAAAAGCTGCTGTACAAATGACCTATGACATATTTTTTTATGGGAGGATGGTCTCTGTTAAGCGTACTTCCCAAAATTCTGAGGTTGAGATTAAAGTTATATGCTTCCCTGTCAGGATGCTCTTTTGAGCTGATACATGAAGAAAAGATTAGCACTTACGTGGCCCACATTATAACGAGCGTCCCAACGGGGAGAGTTTGACTCGATCATAGGAGTCCTTTGGTAGAAGGAACCGTACCACATCTTAGCATACCTGTGAATTGGGGGGGGCAAACAACTGTTAGTATGTGTGTCAGTATAAATTAAGTTAACTACATTCCCTTTAAATCTGGACTCGTTCTCTACGTACGCATCAGTGCTGCCCACATGATCTCCGAACAGATCCCAGGCTCGGATGATGGTCACCACCAGTGTTCCCCTCCAGGGATTTTTAGGACAGCAGTTGTAATCTAGGTTATAGATACCGCTGCAGGAGGAGGATTGTGTGGACGAGGACCTGATGGCGTTGTCTCTTATGTACTGTTCTGTTGCAGCCTTCAGTCCTGTCTTCCGTACCACATACCTCGGATGAGGAGTAGCCATTCAATTTGGACAAACAGGTCCGTGCAGCTGTAACTCGCCTTAATCGCCCCCCAAGAGAGACCTGAAGTAACATACAATAAATGTCAAAAAAAAAAAAAAGATGCCTGATGTGAAGTCAGAAAATAAACGTGATGTGTGCTTTAACCTTGTGGATAAAATGTGTGCCGTAGACATCTATGAGATGTATGTACTGGGAACTGGTGTATTGGTTGTAGGAACTGGGCAGTCTCGCCACATCTCTGCTGAACTCCCTGCTGAGTAGCGGCTTGCCTGACACACGGTAACTAAACACAAAAAAAGCATAGGTAATTACCTTTTTATTCTAACAAATTTGACATGCTGTGGTGATGCAGGTGGGGGTCTTCACAGCCTACCTGTAATGGCTACAGCTGATCCTGTGAGTGCTGAAGCTGTAGCGGTCCTCTCTGCTCCTGGCTGAAGCAAAGTTATACACACTGGAACGTGTTCCCCCCACCTCTAGGCCTACAATCTCCTTAAAATCGAGTCCAAACTGATTTTTTTTAAAAAGAGGAATAAGCTGCTTGTCACAAAGTAAACATGAGGAAATTCATCCAATGGTTAATGTTTAGTTCTCATCATGATAATGATAAACCATGTTCCCAAACAATGATTCCTACTTGGGTTTTCCCCTGACTTCCTGTCAGTGGTGGAATGTATCTAAGAACATTTACTAAGAAGTTTACTTAAGTACAATTTTTAGGCACTTGTACTTTACTTGAGTATTTTCTTGTAACTTTATACTTCTACTCCACTACATTTTGAGGCAAATATTGTACTCCACAACATTTAACCGACAGCTTTAGTTACTTTACAGGTCGAGATTTAACATAAAAAACATTAACAAACAACAACATTAACAAAACAAAACGCTGCTTACATAAATGTGCTAGAAAAGATAATCCAGTAATATATTTGGAATGTATAAAACAATCTGAGTGGAGTTATTCTGCATACAGAGTACTTTTACTTTTGATACTTTTTTTTTTTTTTTTAAGATTTTTTTTTGGCCATTTTCAAGGCTTTATTGATAGTGAGAAACAGAGTGAAAGGGGGAGACAGAGGGGAAGACATGCGGGAAAGGGCTCCGAGTCGGATTAGAACCCGGGCCGCCCGCTCACGAGGACGGTGCCTCTATGGTATGCGCTCTACCAGGTGTGCCACCGGGGCACCCTTACTTTTGATACTTTAAGTATTTTTTGATGCTGATACTTTTGTACTTTTACTTGTACTTAAGTAAGGGATCTGAATACTTTTTCCACCACCTTTAGAGCTCAAAGCACTGTAAAATAATGTCCCAGTTACTTAAGATAATGACATATTCCTGTAGCACAAAAAGGTTGATTTTCTTCTCAGGGTAAATCCTGATTTTAGAGACCCCTTTTATTCAGCCTCAGCTGTATTTATGGTTCAGAGCTAATTGAAAATGTGAGCACACTAACACAGTACATTAAGGTAAAATTATGGTAAACATGATCCTCAAAACAATCTTGTTTAGGATTTCAGATTTTTTAAAAATCCCATTTCCCATTGTTTCTTGGATTAGCAGCAGTAGTTTCAATGACTGATACCTCAAAACACCCACAAATAAAACAAAATATCTGCACCACTTCATAGCTCCCTGTTTAAGTAATTCAATTTATTTTTATTTTTTTAAAGTTGAGTAAATTAAAATTTTGTTTATTCATCAAAATAATCCACACTAATACATTATACAGTCTCATGTCCAGCTAAAAATATATAGTTTACATTAATAGTAATATGATTTATTTCAACAATAGCTGTGAAACTTTCCTACCTTCCAGTCGAAACTGTCCTGGTAGGTGAATGCTCCGACCAGTGAGCTGTAGACAAATGAAATATCCAACATGAAATTTGTTTCATTTCCCCAAAATCTTGAGAATTTTTTTTTCCAACAGAAAATAAATAGTAAACTGTAATAGTTACTAAAGGTGGTTGGATGTTTAGATCTGGAATAATAAAAGTAAAATATGATTATGATTTTATCCCACCAAATACCTGACAGAGGTCGTATATCCGCGGTACAGATTCTCGCTACAGCGGCTGAAAGCACGCCAGTCCACTACAGAGACGGGCAGCTGAAAATAAAAGTAAAAAGACAATGTTAATGTGTTGGTTAAAGTAATTTGCTGTAGCTTGTGTTTATGTGTCTTTGTCCATTTAATTTACTTTCTGCAGCTGGTTGCCTTAAAGTCGGTTGCGACAGAGTTTACAGGTGCCTTTAGGGGTCAGGTAAGTGTTAATGTCAACCACATATGCTCCTTTATGTTGTAGGGTGACCACATCATAGCCCTCCCCCACCAGGTTGTGGCCTGGTACAAAGCGGGAGGACTGACACTGTCTGTCCTCCCGAGTCTGACAGTAGGAGAGAACAGGGGAGAGGTACGACAGAAAGAGCAGGAGACTCAGGTAGAGAAGGGGTGGGGCTGAACAGGAGGGCATGGCTGCAGTCACAAACAGACACTGAAATATTAAGAGATAAAGAGAGTAGAAAAGGAGATCAGTGAGTATCGTTTCAGTTGTAATTATCAATCAAGTTAACAAGAACTGCATTATTTCATTTGAACGTCTATGCCACTACATGGGAATGAAAATGTCAATCCCCACTTTCTTTAAATCAATATTAAGTTGACTACTTTACTTTATGAGCATTTAGTTGCAGATTTTTAGTAAAACCCTGATTCCAAAGAAGTTGGATTGCTGTGTAAAACGTCAAAACATTTTTTTAAAAGTCAGAATTTAGAGTTATTAATATTAGTAGTATTATTAACCACTTAAACCCATCTGTGGGGTAAGTTTAGCGGTAGGAGAAGGTTTAGAATTAGACCCAAAAAAGATTAGTTTTCTGATAGAAAGAAGAACTATAAGGCCAAAATGCATGTGCTTATGAGACTTGATCTGAAACATAACATCTTACAGTTTCTGCAGTTGTGCTTTTTTAGCATGTGGTTGAAACGCAACAAAAACTACATCTTTTTTTTTTTTTTTTAAACTAAATGTTTTTGGTCGAACCCCAAATAAAAAAAATAGAGATAGAAAAATATAAAAAAAATTTCAGTGAATTCATAACAGGATAAATCAATAAAAAAAACTGTGAGGGGGCAGAAGTCTCAGATATCTCAAAATCCCTGCGAATAAAACAATCCTCCATCCAAACCAAACTTCACATTACATGTTCATTAATTAGCATTATTTATTAAAAACAAGATTACCTGTTTAGGCTTCAGCAGGGTTTCTCAAATACTTCCGCAAAGTGAATCTTTCAGGTGAGATGAGATGAGGAGAGAGAGTGTCAGCTGAGGATGTGGTGGCACTGTCCTGTCTGCAGGTAACAGCCCTTTTAACACTGGCATTATTGTTGTCCGTGCCAAGAATACAAACAATTTAAACAGGACAAACGACATCTTAAGCTTCAAGGAAATCGGTCTGCAAAAAGTCAGGCCTTCCCATAACTCAAAAAACAAAAGTTTGCCAAGCTGGAGTGGCAATATTTCTTAACATTAAAAGAAATGTATCTCCATTCTCAACCAATCCTGGCAAATGTTGTAAATAAATAAATAAATATATATATATATATATATATATATATATATATATATATAAAGTATGTCTTCAATTTGATATGCATTTTCATCTGAAATTGGACTCTGAATCTTAAATTGCAAAAATATTGTTTACGAACAGTTTTGATTCACAGTTTTCAGTTATGTAAAATGTATTTCCTCTATGCACAAATGTGTGAAACAGTATCTGTCAAGCTGGATAAGAAAGCAATTAAAAAAAAAAAAAAAAACTAGACTTGAATCCATTGAATTATTGATCAGTACATCTTGATATACACTTTCAATAAACTAAGATCAACTTTATTGATCCAGCATGGGGGAAATTCACTTGTTACAGCAGTTCAAGAGTTAGAAAAAGCAAAAGATAAATGAGATTGAGTGATATTAATAAATGAAATAGCCTTGTGACCAAGCCGCCATGTTTTTTCTGCTTGAAAACGGGCCAAGCACCGCTCCAACTTGCATTTGTCGCTGTTTTCACACGTTAAGTTGCTGTGATTGGTTGTATCTATCCATCTATCGGCATTTTGGTCAACTAAAGCATGACCCACCTTACTCTGCCTCTGACTGGCTTATCCTAACCTTAACAAGGAGGGTGGAAGGAGGAGAAGACACAGGATCAATTGGAACCATGTTCCACCATGGAGGGCTACACCCAGGCGGCAATCTCCGTGCCTGAGCATGGAGGCCAACAGGAAGTGCATAAAGCCTGCAATTCACCGAAAATTCCAGTAGGGGGTGCTAAGTTTGGCTGCAAAAGAAATCTGCCCATTCATTTCAGTGCTAAATTTGAAAACTTCTCACTTGATTTATTACCTCAGAAAAAAATGTCAGGGACAACATTATGGTCTCAATCGCTAGTAAAAAATCTTCTTCAAAACAGTTTGATGTCAATAGTTCTAATAATGGCCCCATTTAGAAGAAAATAGAAGATAAAGAATCGTATGATTTGGGGCGTGGCTACCTTTGATTGACAGGTCACTGACAAGGCGAGCCGTTACCAGGACAGTAGCAGAGCAATGCGTATCCATGGAAACGTGTCAATAAAGTTATATATAACGTTATATAGATAGAAAAGAGGACATTTACCGATTTGGTCTCATAACCAAATCATGACCCTTTCACACTGTATTTTCACTTAATGACAGTTTATTTGAACGTTTTGTTCAGTAAAAATGTCCTGTTCAGTGTTTGGTTGGACTAACAGACACTCCAAGGAGTCTCTGCTCAGTTTTCTGAGGTAAGAAAGATACATTTTGTTTTTGTTTTTTTTGCTAGCCTCCCAGTTAATGCTCCAATTAATGCTAACATGAATTAGCAGCGGCTTCTCTCAGTCAGGTTGCTGGTGTAGAGAGGCTGTAGTCAGTGTCGTCAGATCCCTCGCGCTCCGCCACAGTCCAATTATGGTCTGCTCCCCGTATCGGAAACAAGATGGCGACGCAAGATGGCGACGAGTATAACGCTGAACTCTAGGCTTCCAACGGGCAGTCCACAAACCAATGGGTGACGTCACGGTGACTACGTCCATTATTTATATACAGTCTATGGTTACACCCCACCAGATGGTGCTTGAAAAAAAAAGGAAGGTTTCTGCCCAAGTGCTCATGGGATGCACTCAGCCTGACAGAACCATGGAGTTCTATGATTGTGTGCCACCTGCTGTGCCAGATTGTACTTTGCAGATTGTACTTCTCCTCCTTCTATCCTCCTTAAACATTAACCAATCTCACTCTTCCTGCCTAAACCTCACCAGCCTATAACTGTTCAGTGGATGGACCTGAGCGGTCCCATATTATTTTGCATTTGTGAATTAGGCCCCGTTCACACGAGGACGCTCGCGGGTAAAAACGACAAAATATTTTATCGGAAGTGCCTTTCGTTTAGATGGTGACAGCGTTTTGGGGGCTTAAAGACGCAAAAATCTGAAACCACCTTCCAAAGTGGAAAAGTTAAATCCGCTCCGCCGTAGCGTGTCGTCTACACTGCCAAGACGCAAAACTCTGCTCAGATCTGCTCACGTCACGTATGTGTTTACGTCACATACATGCTCCAGTAAAGGAAAATAAACAAACGTGGGATTATTTCCATGTGTCGGACCTTCAAGCTGCTCTGGCAGCTCTAATAAACTGACAGGAGTCTTTCCACCAAATGTACAGGATATGTAGAGATAGTATTACTGAACAGAGAAGGATCTGTAATTACCTCTATCACATTTTGGCTGCAACAATTCGTCAGAGGCGAGCCAGACGGCTTTGGAGGAGACCTGGGAGATCTAGTGGATGGTGGATAGCTTTGTGGAAGGATTAGCTGATGAAAATGTGTGGCGTGAAAACTTCTGCATGCCCAAAGATGCTCTTATCGCTTTAAGTGATGCCGCCTGGCTGCATACAATCGAATTTCACACACTTTTGCGTCATCGTATGCACGCAGATTTCCTCCCGAAAATGCTCGTCTAAACGCGGAATAAAAAGTGAAGACGCGACGCCACTTTTGCATCTTCTGTTGAGACCGTCCTCGTGTGAACGGGGCCTTAGTTTGCAGTGGTTGGGATGAGAGTCAGCACCTCCCAGTCTCAGGCCATTCTCTGCTCGAAAATGGTGGACTGCCCCAAGCCAAGGTGTTCAAGTATCTTGGGGTCATGTTCATGAATTTGGGTGCGGCTTCAGCAGTGATGCAGTCGTGGTGAAGAAGGAGCTGCACCAGAAGGCACAGCTCTTGATTTACCAGTCCATCTACGTTCCAACCCTTAACCTATAATCAACACAGACAATAGTCAATGAAATAAAAACTTTGCATGGTCCGCACGTACCACCTAAAGGCACTTGCGTCCTAACTCAACTTCACCCATGGCACTTACGTGTTGTTTGTTGATCTTTGCTTGTGTTGTATCAACTCTCAAATGTACGTCGCTTTGGATAAAAGTACCTGTGTACCATGGAATGTTCGTGTCAGTGCCGCAAATTCCACTCTACAGAAATAATTTATACATAGAAACGTCTGAAAATCTATCTTCTCACTCACAATCCTCTGGTAAAGCTGTCAGAGTTATAGTTTGGGCGTAGGACGCACAGATGCGCCACCAACAGCCTCAGTGGCTCCCATATTAAAAATGCAGGAAGATTTCTGAAAAAGGGAGATGTAACAGTTTTTTTAGATCGCTCTAACAAAGCTATTTTTTCATTTTTCTTAAAAAACAACAACATGTAGACGTTCAGGAAGAACTCAGGACGCTCAAAGTGAAGTCGGATCAATGATAGGTATTATGGTTTTGCCAAAAATGCTTTCTGTTCGAGGCCAGAAATTCCAGTCTGTCCACCTCTGGCTGCTGTCACTGTGCCGGGACATTCAGGTGGCAGTTAATTCTGTTGATTGCTCTGCTTTGATCTTTGATGTGATTACAGTTACAGATACACACACACGCGCGCGTAAGTGCGCACACTCCTCACACATGCATACACATGCTTCAAACAGACACACACACGCACGCACGCGCACACACACACGTAACTTTGCGATTTTCGCTACACACACACAAATGCGCGCATAAGCGCTCACACTCCTCCAGATACACGTTTCTCACACACACGCACACATTTTGAGGTTAAAGGGCATAGTTTGAAATCTCTGAAGAATCTCATCATAGTGTACACACACCGGCAGTAGCCCCCGTGGCCCTTTCAGAACTTCCCCAGAGGAAATTTTCTAGTTTGCGGCATATTACTTTTGATGCATTCAGCTGCTGAATGCACAGCGTGTACTTTAACTTTTACAAACAAACCCGTTGTAACAACCTTTTTTACGCTGTAAGAACATCCAGGAATGACGTCCGTTACGGATATCGACACAACTTTCCTTTTGGGAACTTTTTGTTGAACCATAACTGGTGAATGAAGCCCAAAACAACAGATTTACAAAAAAAGAGATTATTTTTATTGATGAAAGAAAAACTCTAACCAATGACACAAAAGTGTAACAGTTCATCTGAACGTTGATGCTTTAAAAAGCTGCAGAGGTGATTGTTAAAACCTGGAAGTTTTCAACTGTGCCATCTTTGCATATCCTAAGCGGGAGGAAACATGCACTTTTTTACACAAAGTGGATTAAGAAAACCAATAATGTTTCTGGATATCTGTAAAGGACAACAAATTTAAATCAATACTAAATGTAGAGAACTCAGAATAAACAGTGCTTTCTTTAAACTGCAGAAGTCTGCAATGACTAGAAAAGTATTTCTTTTTACTGAATCCATTTTTCCAAAGCAGGGCCAAGGAACTGCTTCGGCACACATACAGTAGAAATGTTAAAGTTTACAGGAAAACAAACAGAAAAATGGTCCTCTTGAAGACATGCACATACAACAACACAAGCCTTTACAGACGCATTCTCAAACTTCGCACATCGTGTGAAACTGTTTCCACTCACTTCAACAGAGTCACAGGCACTCATGTTCCTATATAATGGCATTGCCATGGTTAATAAAAGCTTGAGGTCTTACAGGAATAATCTGCAATACTCTTTGATGTTCAGTGTCATTAAATTATTCATACATGTTCAATAGTGCTTGGAACAAAAACATTCCACTTAAAACAATGCGATTCAGCCTTTAAGCTTTGTTTATTGGGTGTTGTGTGTCATTAAAATAAATCAGGTCTGGTTGGGTTGGACTGTGTGTGTGTGTGTGTGTGTGTGTGTGTGTGTGTGTGTGTGTGAAGACACAAGAGGAAAGTACAGTATGTGGCTTCTTCCTTTCAACCAGTACGCAGGATGATGTGGACTCCAGAGTCGGTAAAAACTGGACCGCTCATGTCTCCCACTTTGAGAGCAAAGGAGGCGTCTTCAAAAGGTTTCTGCATTTGACCTAAAACATGAAGAGATATTGTATAAAACATACGGGCAATGTGTAATTACTGGCCACATGCTGGCAGCATTTCAAGGACTCAACAATTTACTAATTGCAAATTTTTGGCATTTTATATCATCTATTACAATAAATACAGTAAGTGAATTCATTCATTTAACTGCAAGTGTTACATGGGCACGGCCACTGCTGGGAAATAGGAGCAATGAAAGTGAAACTATTCGAAACATTGGCAAACACTGAATGTGTGAATGTCTGATACTCTTCCAGTAAGTGGATATATAACTTTGTTGTTTTAAAAAAAAGGGCAGATTTGTAAGATATGGCCAAAATTTTAGTTCAAACATTCCAAAAAATCAAAAGCATTATCAACAGAATGTGACGAAATAACAGTTTTGACGTCATAAATATAAATGTATTGTGTTGCAGAGATATCTACAGTCCACTGCAACAGCTTCTTGAAGCCAGAATCTCAGTTCAGGTGTGTGTGTGTGTGTGTGTGTGTGTGTGTGTGTGTGTATTGTACCTCTGCCAAATAATCCCAGATCTCCACCGTTCTTCGCTGAGCTGCAGTCGCTGAACTGAGAAGCCAGGGCTTCAAACTTCTCCTCTCCAGACTTGATCTCTTCTATGTACTCTGCACATAAGAGGGAAGAAAACACAATATTAAATATGTTGCTTAAACCTGATCAAGCCACATGCCCTCTCCCTCTCTCTCCTGATACCTTACGTACTCTGAATGAGTTCCAGGGCCTCGTCTTTAGTCCGTGTGATATTTTGTTCCCGCCAAGAAGATGGACGACGTGACTGATTGTGCTTCACCAGGAGGTGAGAGCAGCGTACCTGAGTGTGTAGAAAACAAAGTATGAGGATCAAATCACCTCAGATTCAATGATCTCAGATTTCCATTCAAGATAAGTCAGCTTTTCTTTATACATTATATGATGATAAAGTGAATGAATTTGAGCTTTGAATTGTAGGTCAGCCCAATGAATAACAATTCAGAACTAATTTTAGAATGAATAAAACCACTGTCTTCAGGCCTTGTCTAAACTTAGAGGTGTGTCACTGTATAAGAAATGACAAAAATGTTGGAGTGTCTGTCAGACACTGTCCTTGTCTGACAGACAGAAAGTCCATTGATATGGTTTATGAGAAAAGTGTGATGGGCAGGGTGTGGCCATGCAGACACTTTGGATCAGACTCAACATCAATGTTTTTTATTTGTCCCAAGCTGTCAGCAGCAACAAACAAGCCTCACATATGACAGGAAAATGTTAATGATGAAGGATATTTATTAAAGCACCTGCTGACAAGGTTCTGCAAACTCCTTAACTATTAACCCTCTGAACCCCAAGCAGTTTCAGTATGTTTTTTTTGCCCTTTTTACATTTTACTCACTGTGGCTTTGTATTTCACTGCAAAACACAAGTCCTGCACATCTATCAAATCAACACAATCACAACGGCTAGTTTGAACAACTCAAAATGTTATAAAGTGAAATGTATATATACACACACAGCACTTTTTAAGCGCCCACAGGAATATTGGAAAACGATATTGGGTCTTCACATGCTATACATATTGAACTGTTTGCATTTTTACAACCGTTCCTGTCCTCTCTGCTCTGAAGGGTGCAGAATGATCATATTTAGAGTTTTTAGGAAAAAAATGATTTTGACAGAAGTATCTAATTTTTTAAAGCTTCATTTTAGTTACTTTTTCCAACAGAAACTTTCATATATGAGGATCCGGATTGTCCAAGGACTGTCTGAAAGTTCAACTTCCAACAATAATGCCTGTTTTCACAGTTATTATCCAGGATAAACATATTTTATTTTTTGCATTATTATTCATTTTTTAATTCTGGGTTGGTAGGGTTCAGAGGGTTAAAGAGCAACAGGAAAGATGTCAACTTTAAAACTAATTCCCCCTGGTCTCTCTCCTACATTCTACAGTTAAAACTCTAAAAAGATTCATATTCTCAACACATTTCTGAGTAGATACCACCAAGTCTGGCTTTTTTTTTTAAATATCTCTATCAAACATTAAAACTATTGTTAGTGATGGGTGGATGGTGACGGTAGCCCCGCCTGGCTGCTATAATTCCTGTAAACCATCAGATGTCGCTATTCTTGCTGAGCTCAAAGCTTCAAAGTTGTTTTTTTGGCAGAAAGTCCAAAAGTATCAATTTGAATCATCTCATTCAAAACACCAAACTAGGTAAGTCTTCTTTTTATGTCCTGTTGTCAAGCTCTCTGTAACTCTTTTTTTGAAAATTTCTTTAGAATAAATGTTTTTTGTTATTCAAATTATAAATACAATGAATAAAAAAACACATAATAACCTTATCTGGCTCCCCACGGCCGTCTCCCACCGGACGTTCCCATTGGCTCGCATTGGTAATGTGGTTGAAGTAGTAAACTTTGCCTGGAGAGAAAGAGACAGAGACTCTTTAAGGCTGCATTCATGTTTTTTTAACAAATGGAAGCAGAATGACAAGCTGAAAAAAACAACACTGAGACATTATAAGCTCAAAAACTTGTGTTTGGGGATGCACCAGATAAGGATCACTGGCAATACTTACCTTATCCAGCAGACTGTGTGCTGGCTGTGATGTGACTGATCCATATTAGATACAGTTTGGTCAATATTGTTAAATCATCATATTTAATGAAGAGTCCCTGCAACCAGTTGGATTTATTCAGTCACAGTGGGCGTCCCAACTTAATATTAGTGCCACAGCTATCTCCATAATACACCACATACACATGACATGTATACATGGAGATACATGGTTCTCACAGGACAGTGACCCTATAAAAATATGATCTTGGAATGTATACAATGCATTGTTGTCAACATTCAGACTCTGCTTCCCCTCCTCAGCTCAGTAAATGTAAAAGCAATCCTCAGCTTTACTCTCTTCTAGGAACAAGCTTTGTCTACTTGGCGTTTTGCTTTGCTGTATGTGAGGTTTTTTCTGCACTGTGTCATGCCCAAAGGGTGACGCCCCAAAACGTTCCACACACACACACACGCGCGCGCACGCACGCACGCACGCAAGCAGAGGGCAGGGTCTCTGCAGATCCAGACACCACCATACTCTTTTAGTCATAAGTGATGAGGGGGAAATCCTGCATGCAGCAGTAATATTAATCCAAAAACAGCAAATATAATAGTACAACAATGACAGGGAACATTTTACTGCATGATTAATACTTTTACTTTTGATCCTTTAAGTAAATTTTGCTGATAACAAAACACTTACAAACTTCACTCAGAGCCCCAAGCTGTTTCGGGGTGTTTTTTGCTGAGTGGGGATTAACTCAAAAATGTATTTATTTAAGAGACACTGTAAAAACAGACATAATCGTCAGAATTTGAAATTGCCGACAGTCTTTGAATGGATCATCAATTACAAAAGTTTCCATTACAAAATGTAACCAAAATGAAGCTTAAAATGATAATATTTATGTCAAAATCACATTATTCTACATTTAAAATGTCGCCAAAAATAAACATTTTGGAATAAATAGATACTGTTAAAAACATTAAATTCTGAGCTTCTCAGCGCAACTGAAGACATGATTGATTTTACTGAGATGAACGGTCACATGACAAATATTCACTGAAAATCAGACAGACCATTTACACAGAGCAGAGAGGAGAGTACAGGAGAGCTTGTAAAATGCAAATCGTTTAATATGTATAGCATGTGAAGATTCCAAGATCCACAACCCTTGGAAAATGTTTATATATGAATTCCATTTTTTTTTTTTTAAATGTATCAAAGAAATTCAACCTGCTTTCCCCCCTTTTTTTAATGGTCTATGTCATTATAACTATGATATTTTGCACAAGAGACATTTTTGAGTTGTTCTCACTGCTAGCCATGAATATTGGAAAAACATATTGGGTCTTCACATGCTATCCATATTGAACTGTTTGCATTTTTTTTTACAACATTTCCTGTCCTCTCCTCTCTGCTCTGCAGGGTGCAGAATTATCATATTAAGGGGTTTTTAGGAAAAAAGTGATTTTGTCAGAAGTACCTAATTTTTTAAAGCTTCGCTTTAGTTACTTTTTCCAACAGAAACTTTCATATATGATGATCTGGAATGTCCAAGGATTGTCTGAAAGTTCTACTTCCAACAATAATGCCTGTTTTCACAGTTTCTTTCTAAGATAAAAATATTTTGGTTATTATTTTTTGCATTATTATTAACATTGTAATTCTGGGTTGGTAGGGTTCAGAAGGTGCTAATTCCTTAAAAGGTGCAGGTCTTATATATATATTGCAGTGAAATACAAGACCACAATGAGTAGAATCGTCACACTGTTAAAATAATTGCCTAAGCCATTTTTTGTCAAAATTGTTTTTTTTTTTGCCTAAATCACATCCTCGTGACGCCGGCCACCTATGGTAAAATCGGCTAGATCCTCAGTTGATCAGATCATGTGATTTTACCTCTTTAAGATAATGGCCTGTCAAGAGTGTGACTTAAGTGGATTTATTATGCCTAAGTCAAAATAAAATGTGACTTAGGCAATTTTTTTAACATGCCTTTGTGACTTAAGCAAGATATGATAACACATGTACATAAGAGTGACATGAGCGTGTCATAAACATGACATGGGATGTGTCATGAACATTAATGACACTTTGAAATAACATTAATGCTCATGATACTTGTCATGTCATGTTTCTGACAGGCTTGTGTGACTCTTATGTAGACACCTTCAAAATGAAGTGTTACCATATCTTGCTTGAGTCACAAAGGCATGTTCAAAAGATTGCCTAAGTTATTTATTCTCTTAAGTTACATAATTTACACATAGTGTTATTACTCTGCCAATAGTCATCCTTTTTGAGTGAAATGATCAATAAATGTCATATGTTACACTTTTGGTGAAGTTTTTTGTGTTTCCTGCAAAACCTGAAAAAATGAGTTCGGCGATTATTTTAACAGGGTGACGAAATGTAAAAAGAGCTAAATAATCGCCCTGAAACAGCCCTTGGAGTTCAGAGGGTTGAGTAAGGTTTTTAAGGATCCTGATATCTTCCACCACTGTTGTGCTGCAGCCTATAAACTGAAGCGGAGTGTGTGTGTGTGTGTGTGTGTGTGGGGGGGGGGGGGGGGGGGGGGGGGGGGGGGGGGGGGGGGGGGGGGGGGGGGGGGGGGGGGGGGGGGGGGGGGGAGTAAACTGTAAAATATTTATGCTCCCAACACAAAAATGTAAATTAAATAAAATAAAGCCTGCTGAGGCTCGTGCAGTCTGCAGGTGATGCGCTGGAGCAGTATGACGTCATGCAGGGCCCTGCAGCAATAGCCAGGTTAACTGGATAAACGATTATAAACACGCCAAAGGAGCAGACAAACGCCACATTTTAGGAGCTCCACCTATAAGACAGAGCCAGCCATCACTAGTTCCATCACTTCTCCGTTAAAGTTAAAGAGCGATCTGCTTCGTTTCAACACTAAAACCACGATGCTCAGACTGCTAGCTTGGAAGCTAAGTTTACTATATATTGCCATTTAGAAAGCTAGTTAGCATTTCTCGTGGCTTCCGCTCCATTACCTGAATTGCGGCTCATTCTTTTCTCCCATCCGGACGGTAAGTTCTCCTCGTCTGCCATTATTTTATCTGTAGCAGCGTTTTTCAAATCTTATTTCAATGTAGCTGCCGTGTGACAGGTTGGGCTGCAGCTAGGGGAAGTACGACAGTTAGCAGAGTGTTTACGGTACGAGTTGTTTTCAGAATGAGGCCCCGCCCTTGACGGGATTCTCTATCCTGTCATAGGCTTATACAGGCTGTCAATCACATGTATTGGCATTTGATTGGTCGAGAGGCAAAAATACAAACTAAATCACTTTTTAACGGCAAGCAGGACGGAGAGCGTTGCAGAAAATATTACCCATAAAGGAATATTTGTTCGTCTGCTGTTAGATTTCAGGTAGAAATATGACATATAATACACGTATTGTAGATCTAAAACAATACACGACATTTTGAAGAGAGAATTCTGTGTGTGATTTGTAACATGACGCACATTGGTCTGCATAAGCTTTAGCTAACGTTAGCTCATGTTAGCTAACGTCAGACAAAAACAAACAGATTTTAAAGACTTAGTTTCTCTCATGTGACACAACGTGAATGAACCACATTAGTTAAAGCTTCAAATTATCTGCATGTACACGTATTTTTGCCTTCTGTTTGTCAGGAAACGAGTTTAGAGCAACTAAATGCTCACACGTGCTAACTCTGTCCTGTTTCCTCCAGCTGACAGGAACTGAAGATGATCGAGGTGGTTTGCAACGATCGTCTGGGCAAGAAAGTCCGAGTCAAGTGCAAGTATCCTTCACTGAAACTGGCCTGTGTGAATAATGCCATGATTCTGCCACCATGTGTTATAATACCTGCGTCCATGTACGGCTAACGTGGAGTTAGCATGCGCTGATGTTTAGATGACTGGTCAAAAAACTTAAAATCTCCACGTTTAGAGTCCATGGAAGCACATGACTTCTTCATGACGTGAAGACATAAAAATGAAGCAACATTGAGTCTTGCCATCAGCTTCCCTCTAAAGTTCTGGCTTGAAACTCCATACCAGATTTTTTTTTAAAAATGATATTCGGCCAAGTAAAACCAGAGATATTGTCAAATATATTTAGTATAAAATATTGAACTAGATATTATCATCATTTTACCTCTTATGTTATATATGCAACATTTAAAATTCTGTGTATTGAAATATAATTTTCAAGATCAGATTTTATGTTTTCCTAAGTTTCTTTTGGGTTTACATTTTTATCAAGTAAGTCAAAGTTAAAAAATTAATTATCAGGACATATAGGTGAGGTAACACTGAAAAAACTGATATCAACATGGCATGGTGAAGATTTTTTAAAGGACATAATAGCCGAAGATTTCTGAGGGTTAATATCGATGAATCTATCACATAATACATAGCTTGGCAGCAACATATGCATTTCATTTTGCGCTTCTTTCACAATGTCCACCTTAGATGTGTGTTTATATTTGTACAGTAAGTAAAGATCAGTAAAAGTGAATAAAACACCTTCCAGTGTAAAGCTTGTTTGTTTCTGCTTGTCAAATGAATAGTATTGGGTTTTTTTGTTTAGCTGTGAGTTGCATAAATCAACCAACTGATCAATCTTTGGTCCATAAAATGTGATAAATTCCCATCACTCTTTCCTAGATCCTGAGGTGACATCTTCGTGTTAGGGATGGATTTCTGTCAGGTGATACAGATGTTTTTCATGGCCCATACCAATAAGACAAACGATAATGTCACATTTTCACATTTTAAAAAGAAGTTCAATAACTGTAGTTTATGCACACTAGAGGGTAAGAAAGGCTACAATCTAGTTAGCATAGATGGATGTTTTAAATATTCCATAGTGCTGACCCAACCAGTCTAACTGACACAAATATTGTTAACACACAAGAACAAATTTCCTGTATTTTTCTTTTAAAGTACATTAAAAAAACTTCTTATTCGCAGATTATAAACTTTAAATGTGCACATCACCAACTACTATAGCAGAATGTATAGACACTGCATGTTACGTCAGTAATAACGGTTTGTTCGCTTAATAATGCTTTTATCGACTATAACAAGTTGCCCGTTCTGTAATGTATCAACCCAATATATAATGTGCATCCCTACTTTATACATCTTGTTTTATCTGACCAATACACTAAAACCCAAATGAGCTGAGTTTACTATGACGTAAGACAATGCAAAGCAGCAAATCATCTTATTTGAGAAAGTGGAACCTTGCAGCTTTGGAATGCATCATATAATCGTACAATCTGTAGCCATAGTGCCATGCCAAACAGTCATGAGTTTACTCTCTATTCATGTTGTCTATATTTCTTCATGCCATCACGTTGCTCCTTCCTTAACCGCCATGTTTCAGCTCAGAGGATACAATTGGAGATCTAAAGAAGCTCATCGCTGCCCAGACAGGAACTCGATCCGACAAAATTGTATTAAAGAAATGGTAAGTTGCTTGTCTGAAATAGTGTCCAGCTTTGACCATAACAACATATTTATGTGTCTTCTATTGGCAGCTGAATGTTCCTTCTCTGTTCCCACAGGTATACTATATTCAAGGACCACGTTTCCCTGGGTGACTGTATCCTTGAAAACAATCTTTTAGCTGCTCTCTCACTGTCACTAGCTCTGTACTGGTACCAGCTTTTATATTTTCAAAGAGGACTGCTTACTTTTCAAACTTTACAAATAAGCATTGAACGATATTAAGTACCAGTCGTCAGTAAATTGTGTAAATTCAGGATGGGGGTGGGTGCAGCTGTGGCTGTTCACACTGGATGTAGATCTGCACTCAGAATTTGTGAAACAATAACTGATAGTGTGTCTTTAAGGGCCTTTATAATAACCAGTAACAATATTTTTGTACCTTCCACAGAGAAAACTAAAGGCGAAGTTTTTAGACTGACACGTTTGTTTTTTGACATTTTAATGAATTTGTATAAATTATTATTGACAGAAGAAGGGACACACTCAAATTGATTATGTGCAGCAGTGCCATTGATATAAATGGGGATTATTTTTTTAAATTGAGCAAATAAATCCCAAACTGTTTGCATGTGTTCAGGTTTCGTACAAAGTTTGGAAAAATGCTTAATTTTTTTTAATGCACAATGTTCTTCAGGTTAGGAATTAATTGCTTAAATGAAAAAAATACTCCTTGAAAAATGCTCGATATTTAACAAAATCTGGTGCTTCATCTTCACAATGACACGTTAACCAAAGTGAAACAACCCCATCCTCATTTCTGACACTTTCATCATTATAATGGAAGTTACCTTGTAGCAAACTGGGCAGAAACATTTGATCCTGATCTGTTGTACTTAACCACAACCTCTGCAGATGAAATCCATGATGGGATGAACCTGGAGCTGTACTACCAGTAGACCAGACGAGGACCACAAGTCGATGCCACAGAGACAGCCCTCTTCCTTGTCACCCATACAGACACACACAAACACAGATGGGATCTGTTGCAGCAAGCCACCATGCTCACACAACGCAACTGAAAGAGAAGGAGCAGCATATCTACCTGTCTAGAAAACCACACAGACATGACATTGATCTCCGTTTTAGCTTTTGATTTTTGCCCATAAATTATGTCAGACATGTTGTTGTTCTACAGTTTTTTGTTTTGATATTTTGAAATTAAAACAGATATTTACCTACTTACAAGACTGAGTGTTGGTTTGTCTGGTGGTTTTGGTTCCTCTTGCAGAAAGAAATTCATGTTCATGCATTTCACAGAATGCAAAAGTCTGACATCTTTGTGGAAATCTTTCCAAAAAGTGGAGACTGTTTCAGCAGAAATTAGCCGCTCAACTATCGCGTGTGAGTTTAAAGGTTGCGTGCACCTCTTGTATGAACTGGACATGAATCAGATTTGCATCAAGTCAGCTGACAAAAAAGTTTTATTCACATCACCAGACAGTCAGTAGATAACAAGCAACAGCATCTCTCTCACACGCACACAGCCACACTCGTGCACATGGGTTAATGCAATCGATGGACACCGGGTTTCACAAAGACATCTTCTCACGTGGAGCTGCGTCAGCAGTAGTCAGAGTAGTCCTCCTCCACATAGTTGGCTGGAAAGAACCCCACCTGGAGAAACGGGAGCAGAGCAGGTCAGACAAGACTCCTCAAAACCTGGAAAAGTATTTTTCTTTGTAAGTTTACTACTTCCTCACCCGGCCGTACACCTCTCCTTTCCACCATCCACTGTGGCCTTTCTTGGAGAGGATCTTGATGGTGTCTCCTTCTCGCAGCGACAGCTCTGAGCGGTCCCTGGCCGAGAAGTCGTACCTGGCCCTCACTACGCCGAAACTCCTCATGCTGCCTCCTGTCGGACACGTTACAACACAGATAAGCTTTAAAGAATGGTTATTATAGTCAGAAATAAACTTTCTTGCTGAGTTTGATGAGAAGATCAACAGTACTGATATATAATAATTGTTTTGATTTTACTAATTTGACTGCAAGAAAACAAGTGTATTTCCCTTAAGTGAAGTGACAGAGGTGTACTGAACCTGGTGTGCTGTTTGGAGTGGTGTTCGGCGTGTTGTTAGGCGAGCTGCTTTGCTCCGGTTGTTTGTATGGCGTACGCAGCGTCGTGTCCACGTCCTTGAAGTATTCCTTCAAAGAGTTTTGCTGGTAAAACTTAATCAACTCCTAACATACGGAGAAGAACATTAACAGGAGGAGGAGAGCATGGAAAGATGAATGTTAAATATGGTTTTGACAAGAAGAAATGGGCAGTTTTAGTGTATTTCTTCTGTTCTTATTTTGGCTGGATAAGGTTTGTTAGACTTACGATTAAACCCTTGAATGCTTTCTTCTCATTAATGCGGTACAGGCCTTCAGTTGACGTGATCTTTATGTGTCTGATGTCCATGTTGAACCTGAAAGAGCAGAAAGAGGGTGGTGGATAAGAGAGAGATAACAGTGAAGCAAGTCCTCTGGATTAACAACATTAAAGGGAAGTTCAGTGTTTGGGCTTTATTTATTTTTTAAACTATTTGTTCGGAATCACAAAGAACTCAGAGGATTAATGGTGTCACTGCTCCTCTGACCATTAGGAAAACAGACTTTCCACTTCTGCAAAGATTAAAGGCTTTATGGTTTTATGGATTGTTTACAAATAATATTTTTGAGAAGGGGGACTTTTTGAAAGGAAGTGATACCTGAGCTCATAGAAATCCAACAATTCATCTGATATTATCATCCTTCGATATAAATTACTTCTGGTTTAGACAAACGACTGCAACCAACAATTATTTTCACTAACATTTAAATTGCAGATTATTTTTCAATAAATCACTGTATTGCAAAAGCCCACTGTGTCATCAAAGTGCTTGTTTTGTCTCGTAATCGGTCAAAAAATGATTTCATTCTTTAACATTAAAAACAAAAAAAGCTGAAACTCTTTAAAGAAACAAGCTGGACACATGTTTTTTTCTGGGCTAGTTTTCCCCATTTTTTTACAGTTTAGTTTTTTTTCAACAAAAGTTGCTGAATTGTCATTACATTGATGAATAATCAGTGACATACAATCACTGTTTCAACAGCATTTCAATGACAATATTTTAACGTGGAGCTATATAATCCACATATTGTTACTGTTTAATAACATTTAGTCCAGATTGAACCTTAACATATTTTGACCTGTAAACCCAAGTTAGTGTTTGCTGGGAGGACATCTTTAATCTATCAAATCAAAATAAAATGTCATTTTTTCAGATAAAATTCTCCTACTTGATGCTGATAGCGAATTCCCCTCCGTCTTTCTGCCTCACGAGGAACGTTCCATCAGACCGTGACAGCAACAGGTTTTTGGCAGCTGTTCTGTCCATGTTCCCTGCAAACCTTTAAGCACAGAGCGAACATTATTATCTGCATAAAGCAAGACTGTAAATGTTTGAAAGAAGAAATAACAAATTACCAAAGTGTCCGTTTCAATAAAAATTAAAACGTTTAGCACTAAAAACACACTTTAATGGAATCTTACATAGCTATAAGGACATTTTAAGTGTTTGTTAATGTACAGTATTCGTCAGCAGTTTGTCAGCTCCCAGAAATACATATTGTGCATTACAACCGTATATTATTATATTGTCATTCATTATTCCTTTATGCAGCAGCCTCTACTAATGAGTTCACAAGAGAGTTACAGTTGTTGAAAAATACATCAACAAACATACTTGTGTGTTCAAGCATTTAAAGAAGAATGATTCATAGACTTAATTTATTGACTTCCTTTATTTATGCTGTAAAATTTTACTTTATCTGTTATTTTTCTGTTATTTTATATTTTTATCCCTCCTACCAATTTTAATGTACCTTGATTTGTCTTTTTGTTAATTTTTTCAAGTATTTTTTAATCTAGTCCTTTTTTTTTTAAATTCTTGTTTAGTCTTTTTATTATTTTTTTCCCATTCAGTTTTACTACCATTACACTTCTTAAAGTTCTTACATATTTTTATTACATTTTTATTGACTTGCGTGCATTGGTCTCCATAGCTTTTGTGTTTTTAATGATTTTTATGGTCTACACTTTCTGTCTTGTTATTGTCGATCATCTATGAAGCACTTTGAACTGCACTAACCTGTATGACAGGTGCTATACGAATAAAGTTTGCTTAATTGATTGATCAATAAACAATTTATTTAGTGTGATGTACTAATTATTAATGTTAATAAATAAAGGGACGTAAGCTAGAGTCACTAAAGTTGTTTTTTGTTTGTTTTTTATGTGACTGCCGCATCTTTTAAATTACTTTCCTGGCACAAATTTTTTTTCTTCTGTAGCAAAATTATGTGGGTGAAAATCAGTGTGTTACTTTGTTTTATTTTTTTTATTCCAGTGTCATACTCTGTGTAACCACCAGGTGGCACCATGTCATTTCAAATCCTTTACATGGCAACTTTAGAGACAATACATGTGATTTTACAAACTGTTTTTGATTTTATTTATTGTTATTTTCAGCAGTTTGGGTCCTTTTGAGTAGGAAACTTCTATTATCATGGGTAGTATCGGGACAGACGTATAACTAAAAGGTTACTTTATACATAGAAAACAATGATGTGAGGTGCTAGATAAAAATCAGTGTCGCAAAGAAACAGTTTGTCCCAATGTTCTTTTCTTTTTGGCAGCACATTTCAGTATGTGCTTCTGTTTTTAAGGCTATTAGTGCTTCCTCTCTCAGCTCTGTGATGTAAAAAAAAAACCCCTCTGCTTCAGTGCTCTGCAGTACAGGAAGAAATAGCTGTAGCTCTGAGGTTTTACAGGGGGTTTAGTGAGCGGGTTATTTCACCTAGTTACCGTCAGTACTCACCATTTGAAGGCAGACAGGTCAGGAGTTGGCCTCTGGGAAAAGGTGAGATCACACTGAGGTTAGATGTAAAACAAAGGTTTGTGGTTATATTGGTCACTGTTCTTCACTTCCTTACACTGCTAATGCTGGTTTCAGAACATTAAATTGAGCAAATGTGTGCAAGCTGACACAAACTGCTGCACAGAATATGTCTGTCATGTGTTTGTTTTACTTGTGCTCAGGTTTTGAACACTTTTTATGAATTTTTAGAGAGCGTCTGTTGTTTAGGAGCTTGTGGATCGTACTCACTGAGACATAGGGCTGGACTTTTTGGCAAGGGAACCATCCCATTTGACCCACAGTCAGGTTCCTTCCCTGAGAGACACACATAGTGAAAAAAAAGTAAATCACATGGTCGAAACCGGGTCGACCAAGCAGTCATTGCAACATATAAATGAATCATCAAGTAACTCATAAACAAACCACCACCTTAAAACAAATGACTCATATGGAGTTGATATCGACCTGAGGTAATTCACACCACATTAGCATGCAGGGATTACTGAGAAAGGCTCGAAACAACTGAAGAGATGATTTATGAGTACAAAAACAACAAATAAGCAATCTGTGAAGTCTTTGTTTGAGAGTAAAAGCTTAATTAAGTATTGTGGATCGACCAGTTCAACATTAGGACAGATTAAAGCACAAGGCCAGTGTTTGTAGGCTTTACTACAAAGATTCCAAATTACTAAGAATTTGTTTTAGATAAGTGTCTCTGCTGGTTTTACAGATCATGCACTAATCCTTTGTTTGATAAGGGATATTTACCTGCTTTTAGAGGAAGTGATACATGAGCTACTAGATGTCCAGCAATTTATCTGAGATGATCTAAAATCCTCATGTACAGGTTAATAACAGGTGGCAGGTTAAAACTTCAGACATCTGGGTTACATACAGGGCTGTAAGCAACAATTAATCTCATTATGTATTAAACTGCAGATTCTTTTCTTGGGTTACTTGGTTAATCCTTTGCCTGAAATGTTTATAAAAATTCTGAAAAATGCCCATCATAAGTGCCCAAGGTGATATCTAATCTTTCTGAGATATTTAATTAATGATCATTAAAGACAAAGAAATACTCTATTTGTGTTCATTTTAAATACACTTGCAGAGAAAGTTAGCTGATTTTTTTTACCCACAGAAAGTGAATCATTTAAATTAAAATAAACGGTTGTGTATTGTTTTGTGTTGTCATACATGTCAGAGGCAAAGACAAATTTCCATTCTATGCAACTGTAATGGACAATAAAGTAACCCAAATCTAAAATTTTGAATCCAATGATGTTGGACAAATCTTAAATGTCGACTCGTGAAATCCCCCACAAACACTTAAATGCACCAACAAATTGAGAAAATCTAAATTGCTCCATCATTCAACAGTGGAGAATGCACACATCAACCTACAAACCCTGGAAAAATGATTAAAAACAATGTAAATGTCATCTGATAGGACTTTCCACAGCAGACGTTTTGACACCATAGTAATAAAATAACTGTAATATAAATAAAAGAGTGTCTCAGTTCTGTTCAAGTAAGATATATGAAATTCAGCCATTGAGTTTGATTTATTGTCCAACTCAAAACCTATTAAATAATCACACAGTGGAGGTATGAGTGCTGCTCAAAGAAAGAAGTGGAACGAGATGTAGAGAGGAAAATGACAAAAGAGACTGAAAGAGACCAAAGCATCTCACACCTACACATTACCCACAGGAAGCCAGGCTGAAAAACACAATGAAAAGGTGTGTGACCACCCTCAGTCTTCAGAGAGCAGAGCCTATACGCTTGTTTTGGTTTTTAACATTACCTCCCACCAAGGCAGGTCGGGGTCGGCCCGGGACAGCTCGATGATGTCGCCTTTGGAGAGGTGGAGGGGTGTGCCGAAGCCCACGGGGGGCGGCGGCAGGCCGTAGTACTCCTGACACACCTCCATTTTAGGGAATCCTGACAGAGAGAGCGAGGAGGAGAAAGAGGAGACGGTGAGATATCACTCGCTATTCAGGAACTTTTACTTCAAGAAATATTTCATTTATTCTTGAACATGAGAGCAAACATGACATTGAAAAGGCGGGTGTACTTTAAGATTTTTCAAAGTAGGATAAATGCTAGATCAACACAAATAATCCAGAATATGAGGAAAATTATGAAACAAGGAAATGTTAAAAAGCCTTTACTATAGTGGCTAAAACATTAAATATCGATATATTAATGTTTCAACCGGAAGTCTGCTGTTTTGTTTTCTAAGGCAAATGCTGTTTGCACCCAGGTGTCTGTAGCCAACAGTATAAACAGTATAAAGTATTACTTTTTAGGTGAAGTGACCTTATAAGTATTAAAAATTGAGTTATTACATCCAGAAATATTCATTTCTACCTATTATGAGTCATCTTTGCTTGAACATGAGAAAGGAGCACTATATTCACACATTGGCCTTGGCCATATAAGTTACTGTTACCTGTTAGTTTTGCAACCAATCAACAACCTTTACCATTTTCCCACCAATCCACAATAAATTGAACAAAATAAAGTATCTCTGCTGCACAGCGGAGAGTTGAATCTGCAGCCACGGGTTTGATGGCCCCATGACTTCCAACCTGAGCTAACCAGGCAGTTGAAACACCAACCCTCCATACACTTTTAATGTTAACATTAAACCAGAAGGACATAAGGCACGACCCAGACCAATCCTAGTGTCACAGGGTCTTGACAGCGTGGAAACAGCAGGAAAGCTGCCATGTGATTATTTTCACCTGGGTGCAAATAGACACTCCTTTTTTAAACAATATAGCCACTATAATAAAGGCATTTTTCTATTTCCTACCTTATTTGAATATTTTTTCTTATATTTTGGAGTGCCTGGATTGCCTTCCAACATCAGCCTTTTTGATCTACAGCCTAATATACAGAGCAACCAGTCATCACTTCTCCTTTCTCCAAAAAAATTTGCTGTTTAAAACATATTATTTCTTACCAACGCTGGCATGTCCGGAGGATCTCTGTGTTTGTTTACTCTGATGGAACAAAAAAAAGAAGAATCGGAAAAATTGCACCTCAAGTTTTATCTATTTGCAAAAGTGACGTAAAAAAATTGTGTAGGGAGAGGGAAAGAGTCCTTATTCAATACGAAAATGCTGAAAGTAAACATGGCCTTACCTTCCTTACAATTCCAGCATGATCTGAATTTGGAAGGAGAAAATATATGTGAGAGAAATGACAATTATGCTTATTCATGATAATTACACTAATTAGATGTAGTATTTAATTACACACACACAAACACACAGACCTGAGTTTCGCCCGCAGGCAGGGACTCTGCCTAAACACTCTTTATGTGCAGCCATTTTACAGCGAGAGCAGCGATAGCCCTGGAAAAATATCCCTCTGCAGACAACAGATGGAGAGATTCAGCCTCAGTGGACAAATCTTAAAAAAACAACAACATTGGAGTTGAGAGATAACTTTGAGAGAAAAAGCGAGTGAAGAAAAGCACCTTAACAGCATGGAGCAGGCCTTGCAGGAGGTGGTGTCCTCGAAGCAGTGCATCTGGAAGTCGTGGTTGTTGGCCGTGGAGTTTTCTGGACACATGTTCGACCTGCAAACATCAGATACAACTGTTTTGACAATGCTGGGATAACAAGTGTTCACAAAGCTGTTTGGTTTTCACTGGCAGGTAGTCTGACTTTAGTAAATGTTAAAAAAAAAAGTTCCTATTTGGTATTCTGGAGGCTGCAGACCGAGAGCAACAGCAACACAGTGCAGATGGCAAATAACATAATCAGCAAATCTTCATTTGTTCATTTCCTATTAGGCTGAGCAATCAGTAAAACTGCTGCTCATAAACACAACATGAAAAGCGGCAGGAGTCCAAAGTGAGTGTCCAGTTCCGTTGTCAGACTGTAAAAGAGAAGTGGATGTAGCCACTGTGATGTCACACAGTGGTTTGTGTACGACGGTTTTGAAGCAGTTCAGGCAGCCATGCCCTAGAGCAGGGATGGGCAACTGGAGGCCCGGGGGCCGCATACGGCCTGCACCCTCACTTGAAGTGGCCCTCAGTACAACTACATGCATCTGAGCATGAAATCTTAAAAGTGCAGTGTAAAAATGCACAATTTGCACAACTTGCAATTAATGTTGGTCTGCTGTTCTTACACTGATAAAAAAGAAATCACAGTAAGTGGTTATTTTGTATTTGCTTCAAACCTTTTGTATTCCTATTTATACTGTTATAGATGCATTTGAGCATTGATTTGTGTTAAGGTACTGCACTGTAAACATATTTAAAATTGCAGTTTCATCATAACTGGTTAAGTGCACGGTCCTATATGTGGCCCTGTGATGAAAAATTGTGGCCCCCTCCAGCATTTAAGTTGCCCATCCCTGCCCTAGAGCATACCCTGTTTTATCATCTATTTTACTCCAAATGGGACCATAATTTACATAATGATGCTGTATTGAAGATGGCAGAGACTATAAACTCATCAGGAAATGTCTACTGGGGTAAAAATCAAGTGAGAAGTGTAGGGTCACTTTCTCGTATACTTCAACACAATCTAACTTATTTTTGCAGCCAGTGTCCCCTGCTGGCCATTAGAGAGATTGCAGGCCTAAGGCACTTTTACATTGGCTTCACTGTTGAACAATTGATTCTGTTTCAATTGATTTTGTTTTGTGTATTTTACATGATATAATTTACTTGATATTTAAAAAAAATAAATATTTGATTACAAAAAAGTTTATTCACTCCAACATGACTGACAGTACTTGACCACTTTAAGGAAGTGAAAACTTAAATTTGTCAAACTTTTGCTCTGTTTTAGCTCTGTTTTTGGTCTCTACCAACTCCTAAAGGGTAATATCTGGCTCTGCCTTTCTTTCTGCTGTTCTGTGCTGGGCAGGTAATGCACAGGGGTTTTTAGCTGCTGCACCTTAATAATGACACAACGGGAGCACTGAGAGAGAACCAAAATAGTAAAGTTGCAGCCCAGAAAACAACAACAAAATAAGTTGAATGGAGTAGAGGAGGAGTCTGGTGATAATTCTCTGTGAGTTTCTCACTAAGAGCAACTCCTTCCACATTAAACAGTCATTTAATCCATTATTATCGTAAAAAAAAAGCCACTTTATAGAAGACTGTGCATCATTTATTTCGAATAATCTTATAAAAATGATGCTATGTTCATCATCAGATGTAACATTTACAACACAAGGCTTAATAAAAGCCAATAACTGATCAGAAAAAAGACCAAATCACTACTCAGTATTTTCTTGCAGAATTAGATTACTGCATTGACTCTTTTACTGTGTGTGTGTATTTCCATGTGTGTGTGTATGTGTGTGTGTGATAACTCACAGAGCCATCTCAAACTGCTCCAGCCATTTCTTCTTCAGTTCTCTGGTTTTGAAGAATAAATCGTATCCACACCTCCCGTAGCAGTCCAGCAGAAGGAACAAATAGGACCACTGTTCACAGACACACACTGTTAGCTTCATGGGGGCCTAATATAGATGCACTGTCTGCTATAATGGGTGTTACACAGTAGTCGAACGACCTTCTTATTGTCCTTTTCCCCGGTGGCTTCGTCTCGTATCTGGTAGTGCTGTAGTTCAATGATCTCCTTTAGCTCAAATGTCTCTCCACCCTTCTTCTTACAGACAAACATGGCCTTATCGAAGAGGAATGCATACCTGACCAACAGACACAACAGATATATGGGATTAACACATGAAAAATATAAGGATATATTTATTATGAGATTCTGGGCCAATATAATGTTTAAAATATCACTTTGGCAAATGGTTAATACCAATAAAATTATTTTTTTGTTGTTATTTATTTAGTTTTTTGTTGTTATTACTCATTATGTGCAAGGGAAACGTGCCAGAAATATTCAGTTTTAAGGGACTACTTGTTCAATTACGACTGCAGTATATCAACACATTTAGACAGCACAAAACTGATGAGACACATCAGATAAACATCAACCACCGCCATCAGCTAATGTCATTTTATAACTGATACTGATGATGATATATAGAGATATAGAGATATAAACAGCACACACCTGTCCTGCTTAGACTTTTTCTCCGGGCTGCAGATCTTCAGCTCTCCATCGATCTTTGGGCGACCGTAGAAAGCTAGAGACTGAGTCTGAAGAGCAGAGGAGAGTTAGGATGACCAGGAAAGTAACATTCAAATAAAAAAGAAATTAGAAGTGAAACATGTGACCTCACCATGTTTTCTATGGACAACTGGAAGGTGGTGATCTGTCTGATGATCTCGTTGTCTCGCTTCACTTCATTCACACACTGCGCCAAGTCCTGCAAGCACACACAAACACAAACACATTAATTAATTAAAGTTTAAATTCCCTAAAGTTTGTATCTCACATAAACAAATATGCATGCACACTTACTCTCATGGCATCAAGAGCTGTACGGAGGTTGTCCTTCTCTGTAGAGTCAGTGGTGTGCTTCACCAGCTCCTGCAGCCACAAACAGATCAATTATAGACAAACTGTAACATGCATGAGCTGAATGCAGCTACACACCATGTTGCTTAAGTAACTGTATATTCAGGAAAATATAAAAATAATCAAAGTACTCAGTTATTACTGTGTATTCATGCAAAAGCAGAGTTTTATTGTTGTAGTTGGTTGAGGTGGAGTTTAATCTTAACATTTTATAATTTGATATTTTTGAAAAGGCCCAGAGATAATAAATAAAAGACAAACTGATATTCCAAACCTTAAAAACTATTCAAAATAAATTAAAAATATTAAATTAATTGAAAGGAGAATCAGCAATTAATTAAAAGTTAAATTGACTTAAACCAAAAAATAAATTTTCCCTCTCTGCAGTGGAGAAACAAAAGACTTAAACTTGTACCTATGTACAGTACAATTTAACTGTGCGTAGGTACATTCACTGCCACACACACACACACACACACACACACACACACACACACACACACACACACACACACACACATACCTGTAACAGCAGGTGATATTTGAGGACCCTCTGCATGGGGACCATGAGTAAATCCCTGAGAGAAAATCGTCGACTATTTGCTCTGTTTGAGCACTCCTGAGAGAGAGAGAGAGAGAGAGAAGGAAGTAAATGTCTGCATATCTGCAGTAAACCATGGACATGTTAAGAGGATGTTTTGTGGCATCACTTCTCTTCCCTCTTGGATAAGTGTTTTACTGTAAAAAAAAAAGATTCCTCAGCATGTAAACCACCATTATGAAAACTACAGTGACATGACACCGCAAACACCACACATGATCAGCTATTAATCTTTGTATTACACATTTTGAAAAAGTTTTAGTATTTGTCCAACCTAACTGAGGCATAGAAATAATGCACGGTGATTCTACTGTACCTTTAATTCAGACTGAATTTGGCACAAATCCAAACCTTAAACTATCGGAAACGATTTCATACCTTTGTGAAAAATGCTGTTCAGTGCAAAATCCCACATCCTCTGTACTTCTATCTTCTAGACAGTATTGGGGAAGCGACTTTGAAAGCATCAAGGTTTAGCATGTGTGTCTTCCTCACCTCCAGTTTCATTCTGATGTCCTCTCTTGTATTCGAAAGCTTGTCCAGGTGTTTTGTGGCCATTTCCACCTGACTACAGTACCGACCATACAGTAAGAGCCTCTCCTTGTAGTTCAGAAACACCTGGTACAGGTTCTTGGCTCCGTAATCTAAGATGGAACTCCGGACCTCCTCCAACATAAGACGATGCATGCCAGCCAAATCCTACAAATGCAGAAAACATGTAAATGAAGCTAAACACATGAATGCAAACATGACCAGGTGTGTAAATAATCTCCTCCCGTACCTCTATGTTGATGAAGATACTCTCCATGTCTGGGGGTTGCAGAAACTTTTGAAGAGGCTTCATAAAGTGCTGCACAAAAAGGTTGTTTTTCTCTCATTAAATATCCATATAAATGCCTGTTTGTGATGTGTATGTGTGATTGATACAGTATGTGTATAAATGCATGGATCTTCTTTCATCAGATTGTAAACGTGTGCTCACCTGTAATATAGATTCCAGTGTGTCCGTGTATTTCTCTTCCGTCTGTCTGATCTCCTGCAGGCAGCACTCTCGTTTGTCTACGCCGGTCTTCTGCTGCTGCAGAAACACACAAAACATGTCCAATGAAGCATGAAGAGACCAGACCACAGGGTATATTTTCTTTATCTCAATGTTTACATATGATACAAATGGTAACTGTAAAGGATGCAACCATTTTTAGCATTGAGATTAGAACTGCAGCGACTAATTGATTAGTCGACCAACAGAAAAATGTGCAAACTACTTTTATAATCGAGACATTTATGCAAAAATGGCAGAAAATGCTATTTTCAGCCTCTGAAATATAAAGATTTCCTGTTTTTCTCTTCAACTGAATATATTTCAGTTTTGGAGCAACAAAACAAGACATACAAAGACATCACCTTGGATGTTAAAATGATGGGGCCGGTATTTTTTCACAATTTAATGGCAGTTTATAGACCAAATGAGCTATGAAATAATTGTCAGATTGATCAATAATGAAAGTTATCCAGAGTTGCAGCCCTCATTTTGACCTAAATTCTTGGTGCAGAATACTAGAGGTAGACCTTTATGTTCTTGTTTCTGGCATTTTGGCATTCTGTTCTTGCTGTACTGGTTATGTGTTTAAAGTATTTTTTGCTATTTCAGGCTGCAATTAGAATTTTTGGAGGAAATTGTTCAATTTCTCTCACAAGGATCACAGTGGAAACAGAACTCCCATTAAGGCATACATTTTTTCTTTTACAGGAACCATTACAAATTGGCCTTTTCCCCCCTGAGGGGAAAAGGGAGGACTGCACACTGTGAGGCTCAACTGATCTACACACATTAATCAGGAAGGCTGGAGGAACATCTTGTAGATCGAAAGGTTCCCTTAAAAAGAGAAAAATAACAAACTATTTATTTGGCACAGTGTGCAGACCTCCTTTGTGCTCTGTAAAATATGTATTTTTGACTTGCACCTGAACATTTTTGCCCAGATGTGCACACACATGGTTCCTCTTTGGGACTTTTCCCTTAAGGCCCTGTTAATTTCTACCCCAGACTCTCCTGAGGCCTCATTTACACCAGCAGTCGTAGTGTCTCACAGCCAGATTGTGCTTTTATGAATTATGTAGCTGGGTGACATTTACATTTAATATATTTCTTGGATTGGGCTGCTATCTAAAGTCAATGTTTGAAGTAGTTTCTATCTGTACAGTAACCCTCGGTGGTTTGGATCAGTGGGTCCCAATCCGAGGGACTGCGAGATAATTAACGGGATACATAAAATGATATGTTTTTTCAGACTGTTCTCTATTTTTAGCTTTTATTCTTGCAAATTAGAGAAGAATTTTACTATAAGATTTCTAAAAAAGTACAGTAAAAAACCAAAGTCATTCTCTGGTTAACTGGAAGTTATATGCAACCAGTGACAAGGGGTCTCAAGTAAAAACTCATTTTAAGGGTTAACAAGCCAACATGATTGTGAACCATTGATTTAGGCTGCACAGCCACCATAGTCAATGGGGTGATTCTCCAAATCCACAATTCAATAAGACTTTAAGCCTTCAATTATATTTTAAGGTCAGAATATTAGATGTAACCTTTTTTTTCCAGTACTGAAGGCTATGTGTCATTGAAACACAGGGCTTGAAGCCCTGTGCCTGAATTTTTTTATGCATGGGGGGGCGCCTTCTTCCAGCTTAATGCTGCCTTCCCTAAGGTTTAAGGTTAAAACTAAGGTTTTTTTCCTTTTTTTTAAAAACATGATTAAAAAAAAACTAAAAAAAAAACTGGTCTTCAAGCCCTGGAAACATCATACAGTTTTGATCAGCAGACCATTCATTTTATTCCCTGACAATTGTTACTCATATTTTCAAATTCTTCTTTTTAAACATGATATTTTTTTCGGAATGTAACAAATTAAGGCCACCGATTTCACACATTCTGCATTTAATTTTGAAAATTTAAATTGAAAGCTCATTTTCAATTCAGATTTTAAATTGTAACACTCTAAATTGTCAAAGCTGCCAACAAACAGCCCAAACTCCCAAATTTGTTTGAGCTTCACTCACAGTTTCAGGTTGTTCGTCTGTTCTCATCAAGTCTTCATAGATCTCATCTCCTTCGTTCTCCTCGTCCTCCACAAAGTCGTACAAGTCATCGTCCTCGTCCACAGTGTCACTGATAAATGCACACAACATTATCATCAGTGTGTGTCTTGTCTTCATTAAAACTCCAGCAGAGAACATAATTTTCTCACTCTACGAAGAGGTCAGAGGTCACAGTCTGCTACAGAACCCCTGTGTAGGCGTCGGGGAGACAATGTGTTGCTTAATGATACTGGTGCATGATGGATACTTCTATAACTGTAATTACTCTGTCCTGTTTTTCACAGTACCTTTAGGAAATACCATAGATTAATAATTAGTGGGGTCATGTTTGAATCTTGACTCTGAGTTTACAAATACCAACTGACGTTAAAAATGACACGTCTCTTCACTTTACTGCTCAAATAGGAGCACTAGAGTGGAAATGCTCAAGTAAGTATATTCACCTAACTCATGTACAAGTGGAATATAATTCACTTGCAGAACCAGTAAAAAATAATATTTTGTGTATTGACCTTCACAAAATAACAATAACAACAAATGACCACAATAGACATGCAGTTTTTAAAACTACCCATATTCATCCTTAAGGATATTATTCTATCATTATTCAGAAAAAGACTTACTCTATCTTGTCAGACAGGCCGCTGTAGATCTCATCATCTTGAGTGCATCCTTCCAAAGGAAAAGGCCTACAGGTGGAGAAGTGTCACATAAATATTTTATCAAGTGATAACAACAAGTGATACAAGGAGTTTTTAACTGGTAATGAGACAGTCAGACAGACATTTACTCAAGTACTGTACTTAATTACGGTTTTGAGGAACTTTACTTGAGTATTTCCATTGTATGTAACTTTTTTCTTCTACTTCACTACATTTAGTTGCCAGCTTTAGTTTATTTTCAGGTTGAGATTTAACATGAAAAAATATGATCAATTTAAAATGATTATGCATGTTTATCAATTAAACCACATACAAGTATAAGTATAAGTAGTTAAAATAAGCCCTATCTCGAGAGAAAAATACTGCTTACATAAATGCATCAATAATAATAATAATAATAATAATAATATATTTGGAATATATAATACAATCTGAGTGGGGCCATTCTGCATAACGAGTACTTTTACTACTTTAAGTACATTTTGATGCTGATACTACCAGCATCAGTATTTTTCCTTCAGTAAGCTTTGAATGCAGGACTTTTCCACAGTGTAGTATAAGTACTTTTACTTAAGTAAAGGGTCTGAATACTTTTGACACCACTGGCTATTAATTATTACTATTACGGGTATTTTTGATGCCTGTTCGAGGGTCCCATTCCGGACAAAATCAGACGAAACAATTTAGGGCAGGCATATAATAAGGGTCTATGTTTAATATAACTCATATTTTCCAAGATTTTTCTTTGACGTTATATTTTGTGGTTATGGCTGATTCTGGGAACAGCAAAGAGAAAAAGAAAAAACTTGTCCAATACAATAAAAAATAAGCTAAAAGGCAGAGCAATAGAGAGTAGAGTTGTCAAAAGTATCGATACTCAAAAAAGTATTGATACTAAAACGTTGTATCTGGATACGATACTAATTTTCAAAAGTATCGATAGTATCCATATTCTTATGTGTGTAAAGCATAGCCAAGGAAGGAACACTTAAGTTAAGTTATTGTTATTTTTTTAATCAGGCTTGCCTAATATTGTGCACAGCATACAACCTCAAAATATTGTTCTAATTGTTATTGTTTATTGTATTTATTTATTTTTTGCACTACCTCAGACCTGAAACTTGTAATGAGAGTTGCGGTTTCTTTTTGCACAACTGTTTTTATTATAAATATTTAACCTATGGTTCTGTTAATTTTTACATGTTGCATTTTTCTTGTTAATAATTTTGGGGTCTTTGTTTTTATCCTTGTGGTATCAAAAATGGTATCGAGTATCGAATATTTTCCTGAGTATCGGTATCGAGTTGAAAATTTTAGTATCGTGACAACCCTAATAGAGAGTGACAACTGACAAGGCATTTAGGAGAGAAATTCAGGATTTGAAAGGATTCAAACCAGATCCCAAACTGGCCCTCTCCTGTGTGATATATATGTGATATGTCTATTTTAGACATTCATTGTGAGGTGTAATTTTAAATCAATATATGAATTTATGTGGTGGCTAAAAAAGTTGACTTTGATTCACTATCAGTATTGCGAATACTATATTATTTTTGTACAATAATTTTGCCCGCTGTATGACCAATATTACCAAATTTGCCTAAACTTACAATAATTTAACCTCTGTATCCAGCACAATGGCAAAGGATGAAGCAGCCACAGGCAGCAACTCAGAGGTGGAGTTTGAACTTTCTCACTTAGGTATGCTGTGTTCATGTCGAGTTGTTTTGAATGCACCAGTAAGCCTGGCTATTTATTCAGCAACTCTTCAACTCTTTAATTGTTTTATTCAGAATATGAAAAAGCTTCCAGTCGTGCTGTCTCGTAATTTAATTTTGTAAGTATAATCCTACAAAAATGTCAGACTGATGGACTTATGGACACAATCCACCTTCTACACATCATAACCATGGTGCATCCACTCCTGGACAAGTATAGGTTCACATCAAGTAAAAGCAAAATTAGGAAATTGTACACTTCTCTGGAAAGCTTGCATTTATTCATTGCATATTGAAGGGAAACACTGCCACAGAAATGACGACCTTTCAGAACTCCCCTGAAATCGTCTATATATAGTAAGTTGTAACATCATAACCTTACAGAAGTCCCGACACTGTTGCTGAACACAGATTGAGCGTTTTATGATTTCACAGTATTTATGAAGCACATTAACCTGCTTTATAATTTAAATAAGATACATTTTTCAATATGGGCCCTTTTAATGTTTATATCCTGCCTAAAAATGCTAAAAAGGGTGTGCACATATTAAGGTGTAACCCAAAAAAACAGAGAAAGGAACTTTTCATTACTTACTGGATTCTTCCTTGTGTAGCGATGGATGAATGAGAGAGAATGGACAAAGTGTCTATAACCTGTCACACACACAGAACATAGTCAGTCGTCTTTGAGCAGAGAGGAAATCTTTCAATGCTGAATAATCCTCTGACCTGGTTTCACTCTTATACCACGGTTTGACTGACAACTGCACTATCATGATGAATGATCCCAGATAACCAATTTCATGAGAGATGCGATAAGAAAGAAAACCCAAAGATGTCACGCTGTCGTCCAAATTAAACAGTTTTTTCTGAAATAACGGGTTTTAGTGAACTAGAATACCTCCGCCTATCTGGACTTATGTGTTTTTTTCTTGTTTTATAACTTCTCCCTCTCCAAAATCACCTTCGACTTCTGCTGTAGTTGAAACTTTCTCCAGAGTTGCACTGAGAAACACATAAAAATTCAAAAGCTGCCTCTAAACTAAAGTTCTTTTCTTTCAAAGATACAAAAACAAAAGGAGGTGGGCCTGTCGTGACACTTTTGGTTGGTATAAAATAACAATGCTGTCCAAATAGTGTATTTCTCTAGTATTTCTCAGTCAGTATTGCTAAACTCTTTCTGTATGATTGTCTACTCCACTTTAATTCAAGACAAAGAGGAGAAAGAAAGATGTACCAAGAAGTGAAAGTCTGTAGGAGACATTCTGAGAATTGAATGGACTGATTTACAATAATCTTGGAATCAAAAAAACACACTTTAAAGTTACAGTTTGACATTTTTTTTTAAATACACTTGTAAGCTTTCTGTTGGAGCGTTAGATAAGAGCTCAATGAAAAAATTTAAATGCATGTTTTGCTATTGTGAAACTTGTCCCCCATTTACTTCAATTCATCAAAATGTTCTCTGTGGGGCCTTGCTTCAAGAATTCAGGGTAGCACAGAGTGAGTTTCTGATATAAAAATAGTGATTTTGCAAGTAAAGTATTCCTTTAAGTAAAGGATCTGAATCTGATCTTTTCCGATAAGACCACCTCTGTGTGTTTACGGTATTTTACTGTACTGGTTGACTGACTGGAAGCAGTAAAATGAAACGAGAAGCTCAGTGACAGTTTAACACTGTAAACTAAACAAATAGTTTTGTCACAAAGCAAAGTTGAGGTCCAACATCTGCTGACTCATTTCGTTCTTAAAGACTTTGCTTCCTCTTTAGACACTCAAATCAAACAATCACATATTTCGACGCTCCTGCTGTTCACACCAAAGTGCTGCGGCTGCACTGCACCGAAAGTGAAAGAGAACTGTGAGATACTGAATTAATTCGTTCACTCAGCCGCTTCAAATATAAAAATCATCAAACTACTTCCTGTTGGGGCTGTGTGGGTGTCTGCAAGCTGCAGTGTGGAGTGTGTTCACGCTTCTGGCTTCTACCGTAATGACTAGAATATGGTTGAACCATGTGTTTCACTCTGGATGGATGGAGGTATAGACAGACAGACAGACAGACAGACAGACACACAGACAGACAGATGGATAGATAGACATAGAGACAGACAGACAGACAGACAGACAGACAGACAGATAGATAGATAGATCAATAGACAGACAGAGAGACAGACAAGCAGATAAAAAGACAGACAGGCAGACAGACAAATAAATAAATGGATAGATAGACAGATGGATAAATAAATAAATAGACAAATAAATAGACAGACAGACCAAAAGATAGATAAATAGATAGACAGACGGATAAATAAATAGACAGACAGATGGATTGATAGACATAGAGACAGACAGACAGACAGACAGACAGACAGACAGACAGACAGACAGATAGATAAATCGATAGACAGACAGAGAGACAGACAAGCAGATAAATAGACAGACAGACATACAGACAGACAGACAGACATACAGACATACAGACATACATACATAAATAGATAGATAGACAGATAAATAGATAGAGACACAGACATAGACAGGCATAGATAGATCTGGTGGTTAATACCTTTGCGAAGTCTCGAACATCAAACAAGTCAAAGGCTTCAAACAGTTCACTCTTCCTGAGATGAAACTTCTCCTGGCAAACTCCCAGAAACGTCCGGATATTCTTCAGACACAAGAACTAAAAGCAACCACAAACGTTGAAATGATCAGTGGATCAACAGATTATCAGTTTATTGTGAGTATTTATATAATCCAATCCATATTTCCATGCTTCCTTCATCCATCATTATAAGAATAAGAAATTAATTAATAAAATAAAATCAATTAATAAGCAAATAGATATAGAAGACAAAATAAAGAATATAAAATACATACATACATACATTCTCGACACATTATATACATCCACTTCTGCTATTTACAAATCACATAAATGATTAAAGTATTGTTAATCATCACTTTTGCACTACTGTTTGTCTAATGAACAGATTATTTCTCACATTAAAGGACACAGATACCAAATTAAGGTTGCTGTTTATATCAAAGGGCATGTAAATGCTGTTGAACCACACGGACCACATGAACACGAAGAGCTATGAAGCAACACAAAAACATGTTGAACACTAAAAGAAGCAGTACGAAGCGCAGACTTTTATATCTAAAATATAACTACCAAAGGAACCACAATGAGCGCAGTGCACCGACATGACTGACTTGGTGGTCAGACATATGCCATTTTACATAACTTCCTGAACCAGCTGCTGTGTCTTGCTGTTTCTGCCTCTCTTGTCTGTTCAGCAGTGGGAAATGCGGAACTCTAATTTGAGAAAAGGGGAAACGTTGAGTTCTTACTGATACTGCTGCACACATCACAACACATCACATCACTCTGTCAGGGGTGCACACAGGCCGAAATACATCCCCTGCCAGCGTAGTGTTGTGGTGCAATAGCACAGAGAAAGATTTTCTACTTGGGTAATATCATCAGGTGTGTGTGCATGGGTGTGCACGTCACAGTGGACTCCCATCTTCTGTTAATCACCGGATGTTTCTTAACCACTCTTGACCTCACGGGAGTTCCCAGAGTTTCACATGCACGTGTCAGAGCACATTAACCCCTGCACACACACACACACACACAGACACACACTTAAGACATCCCACCTATCAGACATGATCAAGGACTTCCCTCGACATCATGTGACAGCCTATCTCTTCGTCTTTGTCATACTCTCTCATTCTCTTTCTTCATCTCACATCCTGACTTCTAATTTTCTCTGTCCACTCTGACACAAGTCAACCTTTTTTTTCTTACTTCTGCCAGATTATGTTTTTCAATCCAGTTTGCTTGAGTGCTTGTGGATCAGTTGCCATGATATCTTAAAATCATCAAGACATTTGGCAAAAAGACAGTTCATGATCTGAACCCAGGACATTTCAGAAAAAGATTGTTTAAAATTCAATGCCACTCTCAGGTTTTTATGGTAATCAGCAGCTTAGTTTAGCATTAAGATTGGAATCTGGGGGGGTCTTAGTTCTGTCTGCCTACCAGCATCTGTAAAGATCGCTTATTTTAGTTGATTAATCTGCACAAAAAACAAAATGTGAATTTGCCATTTTACAGGGGGTTCTGTGTTGTGTTGTTTCTTGAGTGAGAAAACGGTCTGGATATAACAGCATACAACAGATATATACACACAATAAAAATTAGTGGCTTTAGAGGTGCTGGTGGGCAGATTTTGTCACCTTTTGACAGAGCGAGTTCCGCTGTTTTCCCACTGTTTTACCCCTTCACAAACTCGGAACATGTCTCCACCACTTGTTGAAATGGAAGATTTTTGTCCCCATCACTTTTTAAAGGCATTATTTGTTTAAATGATCTGGAGAAAAGCTTGCACCACCAAAAAAACATTTTGAGTTTCATTTGTACCATAAGAACTCATACAATGCCATGTAAATATATCAGAAATACATGTGCATAGTCCAAAAAAAGGTAACATACACTTAAAAAAATCTTTCCTCTAGCCTACTGATTTTAATATGACCCAAAAACCTTCATGTGACAATTAGTTTGAGTTGTGGACATGATAATAATCACGCATAATAATCTATTAACTGTTCAAAGTTTTCCATGGCATTTTTCAGCCTCTCAAATATAGAGGTTTCCTGCTCTTTAATGTTTTATATCAGATTAAACTGAACATGTTTAGGTTTGAGCTTGGCACTGGGGTGGACATTTTTTTTCTGACATTTCATAGACCAAACAATTAATAAAGAAAGAAAGTAATTATCAAATTAATTGATAATGAAAATAATACATTAGTTGCAGCCCTACTCTGTATAGAGCTATGCCTTTTTAATGCACCCACTTACATTGCCTAAAATCACATTATGTTGAAGACTGCTTAAATGTTGTTGTTTTTTCATTTATTTCTTCTCTCCACCACTTTCAACACAAAGTACCACCCTTGTGTTTCCCATTGTTCTCAGACTGAATGAATACTAAATGAAGGCAGTTAAAACATAATGACCAGCAGTGGAAGAAATATTCAGATCCTAAGTAAAAGTCTTAAGTAAATCTTAAGTAAAAGTACTAATACCACACTGTGAAATGACTCCACTACAAGTAAAAGTCCTGTATTCAAAACTTACTGAAGTAAAAGTACAAAAGTATCAGCATAAAAATGTACTTAAAAAAGTAAAAGTACTCGTTATGCAAAATGGCCTCACCCAGATTGTTTCACATATTCTAAATATATCATTGTATTAGACTTTTTGATGCATTTATGTAAGATGTATTTTATTGTTGTCCAGATAGGGCTGATTTTAACAACATAATATTTAGTAGTGTAGTACTTTTAGTTGTTTCTCTTTGTCTGTTCTTCTTCATCCCCTCCTCTCTCTACACCTCTTCCCTCCCCTGGTGTAACAGATACAGATCAACGTATTTTCCTATCGGATGGCCTGTGGGCTTCATTGTTGCCTCCTGGTCACTATGGAAATGACCTATGGAAATGGATCAGGAAAAGGGTTGTGTGTCTGTGTGTGTGTGTGTTACCTGGGACATCTGAGGGCGCAGGTTGATCTCTCTCAGGTTGACGGCCTGAGGCAGCAGGTTGTTGAGCAACTGGCAGAGCAGCACGCCGTCTCTCAGAGCCTGAGCCAGATCACACACCTGGCACAGCACACAAACACAAAGTCAGACTGAGGAACTGAGACAGGGTGCGTGTTCATGTGCAGGTGTGCGTATTGTTTGTGACACAGCTGATTTACCTGTGCGCCATCCCATGTGACCCGGTGGTTCTCAGGAAGAACTCGACAGTCGATTAACCACATCGCACACTGCCGCCACAACTCCATCTTTGTTTTCTGGTAGATCCATAGATAGGCAGGATGTGAGACACAATTTTATTACACTATGTTCATCCTCACAGGCAAAATATTCACAAACTAGTCATCACTATTGTTCTGTACAACACCCACTAACAGTAAATCAGTCAGTCAGATTTTAAGTTAACACACTCTCCTGACAATCACAGACGAGTTAGCTTCACAAGAAACCAAAAACATGGTTTCTCTATATGAATTTCCCACTGAATAGAATGTATTTACTATTAAGTCACAAAGAGACAACCTCATTAAAGCGTGATAACTTTTGCCCCTGAATTACACAAATAAAGAAGCTCTAAACCTCATTTGTCACAGCTTAACTTTCTTAGTAAACTAGAACCTGGATATTAAAATTATTAAAGATTTCTTTCCAAAATCTGAGACCAAATCAGTAGAGAATCTGTCGGCCTTCAGTGAACAATGAGCAGCCACTCTCACGCCGTCAATCTAGTGAAATATTGAAGCGGCCTTGTTGAAACCCAGCAAAATATCAAAAAAGCCGCTACTCAAGGAGAAAGCTTAATAATTTTCTATCCGTGTGTAAGTGTAGGAGAAGTTATAAAATCAGATCTCACCTTCAGTTTCCCCTGGCAGTTCTATGTCTTCTTTCTCGAGGTTCTCCTCCTTTCATTATCTCATTGTCAGACTTCAGCGCTCTCGTTCTGCCTTTCTTCCGTAGTGGGTGTTCTGCAGAGCTGCACTGTGTCGAAGACTTTTAACTTCATCCCGCAACTTCCTTTTTCCTCTGACGCACCCTCACAGTTGCATTCACACTCACAGATGCACACACACACACACACACACACACACACACACACACACACACACAAGCACACATGCATACACACAAAGCTGCTGCTGCTGCTGCTGCTACTATGAGTGGCACAAGCTGAGTGTGATCTCTGTGTGAAATGGTGTGTGTTACATGTGTGCAAGATATCAGATTGAGTGAGTTTGCATGTGTACATTTGCAGTACAGAACATAAAATAAATGTGTTGTAAGAGGAACCGCAAACATTGTTTAGAACGCCCCTTAAACAAACTTCCAATGTGGTAAAATGACCTAATTTCAGAGAGGTAACTGATGCATATGCAAGTGTTATTTAAGTTATGCACAATCTAGACCCATCAAGGTCAACTTTTACATCTCTAAAATGCAGCAAGACTCACACAAAAGCAAAAAGAAAACAGAACCTTTAACAGTATTTATGAGGAAATGCAAAAGTAAAATTTTACATTTCTATATGGCTGAAAAGCTCACATCTAATTTGTGGCCAAAAGCTGAGCAGCAGAGAGACAGACTGCTGTCATGATATCATTAAAAGAAAAAATCCTGCAGCCGCTCAATGAATAATGGAGCAGCTGCTCGGACACTGACAGCACCCAGTGGTGGTTTTACTGGGATGTGGGCACCTAATTGGCTCACAGCTGAGAATTTCTACAATCAAAAAGTCCTTCACACGTCACAACTCAAACCATAACTAGAACAGTCACTTATTTAGTGTCACTGGATAGACAAAAAGCCAACATGTTCTGATGTACAACACATGTACATTTACTCAAATACAGTTTTGAGATACTCTTTGAGGACATTTTTTTTTATAAATACTTCCATTTTATTCTACTTTGTACTTGTACTACACTGCAATTCAGAGGGAAATATTGTACTTCAACTACAATTTTGAATGCTGTAGTAACTAGTTACTTTATTTTTCAGCCAACAGTATGTAACACACATAACATACCTGTTGAACAGCTAAGCTACAAAATAAAAACTTTGGAAGGGAAACTTTCTTGCAGGTTAAAAATATATTATTATGTACAAATAACTATTTTAAAGTTGCTGTCTTTTCTGCAGTCAATAAACGAGTAAAGGGTGTGCTGATATTAGTCCACTGAAGCATAACATCCAAACTCATTTCATTTGTTTCTCTATATGTGCTCTTTTTAAACTACTTACTTACTTAAGTACTTAATATAAATCCATTTGGCCTAGAGAAAATTATATTTTTGCTTTCAACAATCACATTTTACAGCTATAGTTCAGCTTCTGGAGCTTTTCAGAACAGTTATAGTAATTATAGTTTTGTTTGTTTTTTGCTTTTTTTAAAAGCACTCAGCGCAGTGTCAATAATATTGAAGAAAAATAGCCAAAATGGAAGCAGCAGAGGCTGAGATAACCATAATTTAAGTCCATAGAATGCATTAAGCTACAGAAATGGTTGATCCTACATTAGTGCTCCATAGCATCCTTTTTTATTCACTCCCTGCTTAGTAAACACCCACAACATTCAAATTTAAGTTTTCAATCACACAGAATACATAATACAACTGGACACAGGCTGAGTGGAAGTCCTTATAAGTATAAAATTGGCAGATTTCCCCTTTAAATCCCCCTGAGACAGCAGGTCTGTGTTATTATCTACCTCACCACTAGGTGTCAGTCTTATACACACACACCACCGTATTTCATGCAGATACTGTATCTCCTCACACTCTGCCTGGACAGGAAGGTTGCCAGCCAGACCACAGAGCATACATGCCTATCTCTGACTTGACATGTTGACAGCTGCCTAACAGTTTCACATTTTCATATCCCCCTTCTTGTTTTTCTGAACTCTAACTCTCTCTCATGACATGCCTGGACCTGCGCTCTCCACCTCCTGACAGCTCATGCTAATTCCTACACTGTGATTTGCTGCCGTCCCTGGGGTACTGTGTGTCCACTGTACGATCTGATTGGCTTTTTGAGAAACCCAGGTTTGAGGGGGAGCGGGCTTCCACCGTTACCACAAAGAGAAAGTGAGAGACAGGCTTAATGACAGAGGTTGCAACTCAGAACTCATAACAGCAGCTGCAAAGAAGGAAGGATAAAAGAGGGGAAGTAAGAAAAGAAAGAAGTATTATGAGATAGAAACATCACAAGAAGAAAGAAAGAAGTGATAAGAAGTGCCTCAGTGGACCCTGCAAACAGGTAGGTGTTACATACTGAAGCTCCTGCAAAGTAAACAACACAAGAGCTCTGCTTGAGTGTCTGCCTGTCTCCTTTTCTTAAAGTAAGCTGATGTCAGACTACTCTTTCATTAGTACTTTATTCAGAAACTTGTGCAGAAAAAAACATGTACAAGCATGTGTGTGTGCATGTGTGTTGGTATGTAACGAGTATCTCATCTGCTTCTGCTGTTTAGACATGAATAATCGCTCCATCGCCTGGTGGCTGAGACAGATCGGCCTGCCTCAGTACACCAAGACGCTGGAGAGAGAATATTATGGTCTGGAGGTATGTGAACATGTTAATCTGTTTGTGCTTGTTGACATTTCTACTTTCTGTTGTGCTGTGCATCAATCTTCATAACCCTCAATTTCACTTTATTTCCTTTTCACTTCCCCTGTTTTTGTGTCTCTGCAGGGTTTGCTGAGTGTAACAGATGGAGAGCTGAAGGATGCAGGGATAGAGGATGCAACACACAGAGAAACAATCCTCAATCAACTTTCAAGACACAGACAGACACTGGACCCGACCTCTGGTGATACTCATTGGCAACATGCATGCACACATGCACATCAGTTTGGCAAGTGTAAACATAGTGTATTCTATCGCAGCCAGGCCCTACAACTATGTAGCTAAAACTTAAAAAGATGTTGCCGAAGAGTTTTGTCTAATATAATGCATAACAGTAGCCTGGGTATACCCAGACTGCCTTGCTACCTCCAGGCGGTCTGGAAACCACGGCAGTTTCTTAGCCCTGTTTTAGGGATCCAATCACAGAGCGGGGAGGGACGGTGAGACGATGACGCGTACTACTCGGCACTTGGAAGCTTTCCGGATCCAACATGGCTGCTGCAGACGCGAAACTCTCTTTAGCTGTAGATGGTGTTTTAAATAGTTTAGAGCGAAAGTTGAAAGGTCTCTCAGCGGCTCCGCTGTCCCCCGGCTGGTAGTGAGATCACCGGTAGCGGGGCTATTAGCGCCGCACCGGCGGTCTCGGCGGCTCGTTGCGCCGAGCCGGTGAGACCGCCGGTGATCTGGCTCCGGGCCGGGGGACAGCGGAGCCGCCGAGAGACCCGCAGCAGCTTGTTTGTTGCCCAAAAAATCAGTGGATGTGTGTGGCAGAATGACATGAGGGGGAATAAAGCGTGAAAATAAATAATCTTGCAGAAAGCGAGAACTGGAGGAGCAAAGCAGCAAACAACACTCTCTCACAGACACACACACAACAAACATCCATTTCTGTTGCTCTACTACGTCATCTGGTATAACTGATCTGATTGGCTAAGAGCTACCTACAGACGCATTTGATAGACATTCTAAGCGCCCAATAAACGGCTCCGGAGGATCGTAAACCACACCTCCTCTACGGAGAAATGAACGGCAGGTGTCCAGACCTAATCTCAAATGAGATTTGGTCTGGTGTTAGCCAGGCTAGCATAACAGTGGAATGCAACTAATTGCACTGAATGTCAGTTCTATTTTGCATGAGGTTTTGCATATATTTGCAATATTATTACACAGATATAGAGGTATCATATGCTTTCTATACTAGTGCTAGTACAGTGTCTGTTTTGGCACAGATGTCTCAAATCAATCCTTATTTTGATTCATTACTTTAGACAATATGACAATATTAGCAGCAGCTAGTGGCATGGTGCGATGGATGGTTTTCCATGATATTTGACACGTTCAGGTTACTAATTGTAATATTTTGACGTTGCCCTGACCTCTGGCTCATCAGGTCAAAAGTACACTAATTAGCAAATATTATATTAATATTAAGTACATGGTACACATGCTTTACATCAACAGGTTTACACTGCCATTCTTAGCACGTCAGCATGCTGATTTTAGCATTTTGGTAAAAAATAAATAAATAATAAAAATAAGTAAACAAGTAAATAAATCCAACCAGACATTTCACACCATGTTTCCGTATTTGATACTTTTCCATAATCTGCGTTACAGACACATTTTTGCGGGTAACTTAAAAAGTTTGATAACCAGCTATATTGATAATGGAAAAAATGTGCTTAATAATGCAAACAGATTCATAGAATCATACAACTTATGTGGAAGGTTTAAGTGCAGACTGTGAGTTTTGTTTGCTATTTTTTTTATTTACAGAAGATTCTGTTTACATGCTTATCCTGGATATGAGCATTCTTAAGTTGTTCATGTGTTTAAGTCTTTCTGTGTTACGAATCAAGCATAGAAATAAATAGTTCTCTTATAATCATTTTTTCCAACTTGCAGAGAGCAGTATCTGTTGAAGTCGTTCATATATAACGTGTCACTTTTTACACACTTGTTTCTGAAGTCAAAACATTATACTACTTTTTTTTAGGTGTTTACTGGTTAGTGTAATTAATAGAAGTTGAATGTGAAAATCTAGAGAGTATTAATAATGATGTCACAGCATAAATTAGCTTTATAACTGGAAACGAGAAGAAAAATCTATAATAATTGAGAAAAATTACAAGAACCTCTAAAGCTCACTAATTCCAATTTTATATTGTGTTTTGTTTTAGGTACATATTCAATGGACAGACGGAAAAGTGGTTAGAATCGTTTTCTCTTTAATTCTGCAAGACAGCATTACAATTATAATTGGCAAACTATTCTTTTAAAATGTCTTTGTCTTCTCAGGTGTTGAGCGCAGGGTGAGCAGAAAATACTCCCTGGGATCGTCTATGGATCTGGTGAGACCACTAAGTTGCTATGTAGCCTCACAACACAATAGATATTTCTAGCTATTTTTTAAAAGTTAGTATTGGGTTTTTACCATCTCTTGCAGGTGAAGCCAAGGAAGGATCTGTTTCGTCAGAGCGTCCTGCCCCGCCTCCAGCGGGCTGATAAAAAACACCGCCTCTCTGCCTCCTGTGGCCAGCTCCGCCCCCTAAATGAGGACAACAGTATCAGTGAGGTGGAGCACTGTCAGGACAGCAAACGCAGGTAAGATGACCCCCAACGGGTGGTGTGTTAGTGTGTGTGAAAGCGCCTAATTGTGTGTGTGTGATCCACTTTCTCCATGTTCATGTCTGGCTAATAATTAACTAGTGCCTCGTAAAATGTCAGCAATTGTAAGGGGAAGTAGGTGTACTCAGTTGTCTATAAATATGCTGAAAAGACAATATGAATTAAATACTGTTCTCTATATAAAACAACATCGTGATCTTTACGTTCATCAACCAGGAGAACAGCTGCTTTTTGATGACTAACATAGCAAACAACACACCTTGGGACTTTGATATTTTGGTCACACTTCCCCCCAGTGAGCGGTCAAGGACTAAGTGACAAAGGCCAGTGTGTGTGTGTGTGTGTGTGGAGGTCGTTAATCTTGAAGTCAAGGCCTCTACAAAGAAGAAGGTTTAATGCAGGCCCACTCTCAGCATTAAAGGGCCAAATCCCTCTCTACTGCTATTAGAATATGCAGATAGCTTGGGTCTTATGTGCTCTGGTTTGGGGATATCCAAACCTTGGATTTCTGCTGCCACCACAATAAAATGAAAGTGAATAGAGTTTGTGGTGTGAAAGAACTGAACATTTACATATGAAAGCTGAACAGCAACTTGTCTTTCCAGAAACAATGTTTCACTTCCAGTCTTTTGTCTGACCAGCACAGCAAAACCTAAAGATAGTAGTTTACTTTAACAGCATGGGATAAAGAAAAGGAGAAATTCTCAGAACTTGAATGCTGGAACAAGGAAATAGTTGGAAAATCTGCTTGACACACACAAATAATTGATAATCAAAACAGTTGACTCTACGATATACAATAAGGAACAACAGTTTTTCCTTCCATTATAAAGACAAAGCCGTTTTAAACAACTAAGCCAAATGCATGTAAAATAAATGTGAAGAGCATCAAAACTAACCAAACCAGATTGAATGGTTCTAGTTGGTCCCCAGTTGACTTCTTTAGGAAGTTTTGTCTTAAAGCTTTTTGGGTGTTGTGTATTAATTATCTGCTAGCTTTTCCAACTTTTTGTATGGTATGATAATCATAACAGTCCAAAATGATGTGAAATTGCATTTTTTTTAGGAGGACCCCAAACTCCCTCACCAGATGTGTGCACACAAGTCTTCCAGAAGCCTAGAAACTATATATAAACATAAAAAGCCTGTGGTAGAAATTATATTTTCCTAAAGCAGAGTAACTAAGGTGCAAAACATTTCAAATTTGTGCTGAAGCCTGTATTATGTTTTATAAAAAATATTTAAGCACTCAAACTGTGATCAAAAGCAGAAAACATGATCAGGCCACCCCCTACATTTTCCAACAAGAAATGTAAATACAGAGGGAGCCCAGCCCTGTTCCAGATGTTACCATTGAATATCATCATGTTATTTCCCAATGCACTTAAAACCCAAATTATCTTCATGACTAGATAATATGAGGGAAGTGAACAATACTGTTCTTTTGTAATTTAGGTGAACATACTCTTTAATTTCCTTGCAAAAGCTGTTTCCTTTCATACATAATTGAGTTATTCAACTGACAAGTACTGTAAGTGCATAAATAGAGGCTGGCTGTCAAGTTCAGGCACATCTCTGCTCACCAGTCACAAAGTGCTGAATGTTAAAGGCAGATGTTGTAAACCAAACGCCTCAATGAAGTAGAGAGTTCTGGCCCTGCGCTGTGATTGGCTGAGACACGTTTGAAACCAGGTGAAATAACTAAATGTATTTTGATGCTGATACTTTTGTATTTTTTGTAAGTAAGGTTTTGAATGCAGTGTGGTATTTGTACTTTTACTTAAGTAAGGGATCTGAATACCTCCAGCACTGTCTATTTCTATATAGGTATTCTTGATGCCTGTTTAAGGGTCCAATTCCATATAAAACCAGATGAAACAATTTATGGCAGGCATATCATGAGGGCCTTTGTTTACATTTTTTCCAAGATTTTTTTGTGATGTTATATTTTGTGGTTATGGCAGATTTATGGGCATGATCCGAAAATAGGAAAATAAAAGAATTTACCATTACAATAAAAGTGATAAAGTGATAGAATAAGTAAGTTTTGAATGCAGGACTTTTGCTTGTAGTGATTTCACAGTGTGGTATTAGTACTTTTACTTAAGTAAGGGATCTGGATACTTGCACCACTGACATTAAGCTTATGTTAAGGGTAGAAAACATTTAGAAAAGGTCGTTAACATGAGGATTTTAAAATTAATTGGTAATAATTAGTGTTTCTGACGTGGAATAACAAGTTCTGTCCTGGGCCCTGGGCAATAAATTTCAGTTCGTGCAGTATAAAGTTAGTCAAATCCACATGACACACTTCTAAAAGACTAAATCAGTACCATATGTGGGATTTACAGCCACATACCAGTCTGTACAGCTACCTACCATATAAAATGCTGACTGCAGCCAGGTGATGAGCCAGCTCGGCTTGTGTCGGTATCCGAGGAATGCCAGGCAGATAGCGGCGTTTCAGCACCGGGACCTGGGGCGGTGCGGGGTGGGGGCGAAGGGAGAGCTCGGGAGAACTTGTGTGAACTCGTCCGAAACTGCGCAGGGAGGAGGGGAAGAGGAGAAGGGGCTGGGAGGGACCGGCGGAGAGACGGCTTGAACATTACAACTTCTCAGCTGTTGTTTGGCGGTGTTAGTTTGGACCACAAACCCTAAAAACATGTCGACGAACCCGCTGTGAGGAGGACGGACAGGTAGGACCGCTTTTTGAAAAACGGTTAGCTTTAAGTTAACGGTAATTAACGCGAGACTTCGATGGTAGACGTTTTTGACCGTTTGTTTGACAGTTAATCTAACTTTCAGTGTGTTGTGCTTCCCGGTCCGACATTAAACTGTCAAAATCTACCTATTAAGAACAAAAAAGGTCGACTTTAGATTGGTTATTTCTTGCTTGCCAATTTACGTTACCTGTAGCAGGTAACGTCAACTACCTGTTGCACAATCCTGACTAGGAGACAATGTTCCAAGACAAATAAAGGTAAAACACTACAGAATCATTAATACAACTATTGTCGTCGAGGAACCAGATTACACAGATGAATACAGGTTGGCGAGTGAAGCTACTTTGTTTTAAAGTGTCAGAAACAGATATATGTGGTGTCAGGTTGCATTTCTCAATAGTGTCTCTGCAGCACATTGCACAGGTGTTTCTGTTGTGCAGACTGGGCCAACGCCCCTCCAACAGGATGTTACACACTCTTCTTACCTCATAACGAGTCATAAAGCTGTGATTTATCTGGATATCTGTGTTTTGAGTCATTTTATTGCATGCCGCAGTTGCCATGTTATACTTGTACCCAGTGGTGGAAGAAGTGCCTAAGTAAAAGTAGCAAAAACTTTTGTATAGAAGTACTCTAAATAATCTACAGCAACACTGTAAGAGTCATGCATTCAAGTTTTTATTCAAATTAATTTACAAAAGTATTTTCATCCAAATACAGCCCTACTTAAAAGTAAGATAAGATACTCCTTTATAATACCAAAAGTAAAAGTAACCTCATGCAGAATGGCACATTTTAGAATAATGCATTTTGTATTATTGGATTATCATTATTGATGCGTTAATGTTGTATCTTAATCTATATAATCTATATGATATTACATCTTAATTTATTTGTTGATTATTATTTTATTTTTAAAAGGTAACTAAAAAGATTAAATGAGTCGAAAGTAAAATATTTGCCTCTAATGGAGTGGAGTAGAAGTTTGAAAATACAAATTGGAAATACTCAAGTAAAATACAAGTAGCTCAATATATGTAATTCAGTATGACACAACAGACCTTCAATAAATGCTACTTTATGATTTTTTTTGTTGAAACTGATGTGTTAATTCAGTGTTTATGGCCACTTAGGATGCACACCTGACTAATTCAGTCACCTGAGCTGAGCTCACACAGTTGATTTGTTGTATTAGGTGTGCTGTTGCTTGGTTGGAAGTAAAACCTGCAGCCACACCGACATCTCCTGGATCAGTTTGACACCCCTGCATAGTATGTGGCGGTGTTGAATCATTTTTAATATTTTATCCAAACCTTTTAGGTTGGTAATGTAGACTAACTATTGGAGACACCTCTTTGTCTAAAGCAATGCATTTAATTATATATGTATTTTTAATCCTTTTTCTTCATAGAGTGCTTTTCACTTTACATAAAACCCAAGAGAGAGAAAAAAAAACAGTTTAGTTAGACGAAACAGTCAATTTAAAGACACAACCTTGGGCTGAGCTGTAGCAGACATTGAGTTCATGTTCTTATCTTTTTTTTTCAGGGAGTTTGGAGGATTTAACAACCTTGGGGGCTTTACATTCTGCAGATAAAAACTTACATGTGGTGGGCATTTTTTAGATAGATTTCTGTATTTTTATATTTCATGTGATGAAAAATTTAGTATTTCAGTATTCCTGGTAGCATTGAGAGGGATTTGAAACAGAAGACATTAGACATTTATGTTGGGGAAATAAAAGGTCAAGTTTGCAATTTCATAATAATTTCGTAGTAAAAGAGACACTTTTCTGAAACATTGATTTTTGTTTCGGCTTGTTTGGTTGTACTCCATTGTTGATATCCAGATAACCTGGAAAAATGCTCTAAATCTTGCAGAAAGTATATTTGACCAGCAAAGGATAAGCATAAATATATAAATGATTTAAAATGCAAATTATTTAAAAACATCTTGATGCTTTTGATTTGGAGTCTGGGGGTGTAGTCCGTGTGATAACGGGGCATAAACATGGATGGATTTGTAAATTAAGCAAACATGTTTAAGGTTGTTTCATTTGCAACCTCAACTCCAAAAAAGGTTGGGACATTGTGTAAAATGCATTAAACTCAGAATTCAGACTCTATATTTGGAAAAAAAAACCTTAACAAAACAAAGATGTATCTATTTGAACATAAAATATAGTGTCCTTGTACAGTTTTTAATTGAATATTTGCCAAAAAGAATTAGCAAATGAGTGCATTCTGTTTTATTTATGATTTAGAAGCAAGGTAAATCCTCCAAAATGAGCGGAAAGTTAAATCACCACCTTTCTGAAACAGTTTTAATGGATCCAACACTATATAGCCTTTAGGAGAGTCGAATTTATTGAAGCAGAACTGTTTTTATTTGACTTAATTAGTTTTTGCTATGTGAATCCAATAAATTGGCAAATTAGTATAAATAGAAATATCAAAGTGTGTGTGTGTGTGTGTGTGTGTGTGTGTGTGTGTGTGTGTGTGTGTGTACGCGCTTCAGTGGATGTTAACAGTTGTATTCAGGGTCAAAGCAGGAAAAACAAGTAAACGTCACACCACTGTTTATGCACATCCCTCCAGCAATCCCTGAACACTCAATTTGTTCCACATTGTTAACTCATATTCACGCACAGCAAGAGGCAGGCATAGATGTAGATGTGCTAGAATGGGTAATAATTCACGAGCTGGCTGGGAGTGATCTAGTCGGGCCCTGCTGTGAGTTCTCTGAGCACTTCATCTGTCGGCCTTGTGTTTACAGAGGCAGGAAGGTGGAAGCTTAGGGAGGAAGGAAGGAGGGGAAAAGAGGCCGGCTATTAAAAGTCCCTCAGTTTAGTGCGGTGTTAATGACAGATCCAGACCTTGGCAGTGGCCTTCCATCCTCGTACTGTTCATGTTCAGAAGAAAAACATGGCAGCGTCATCTGTGGCTCCCTGGGGTTGAGTTTAGTAGCTCCAAATCACCTCATCTCTGTTGTTTTTCAGCAAGAGGAGGAGTGTCAGCGCATACCTCAGCCAGCTGAAGGTAAGAGGTTAAGCACACAGTCACTCCATCTCTCACTAACTCTCTATAGCTGCTTCTTTTTTCTACATATTTTTCTTTGTACATTCACACAGATACAAAATGGGAGCACAGAAAACATGAAGAGTAACTGTAGACACTGCTGCTGTGTGTGTTGTAGGTGTTCGGTAGTCGGAGAGACATGGACTCATTAAAGAAGGAGCTGGAGGAGGAGCTGAAGCTGAGCACTGAGGACCCAACGAGCCATGCATGGTACCACGGAGCGCTGAGCCGAGAGGTGCTCCATGGACCATTCTAGTCTTGAACTATTTTGTTTTCTGTTAGGAGTTATATTGACTTTTAGTTGGGTAATGCCCTTATTGGGTATCTTGCACAGACTTAGGTGAGAGGAATCATACCAAGACAAGTTTATTTGTATAGCACGTTTCAGCAACAAGGCAATTCAAAGGGCTTTACACAAGCCATAAAAGGCATTACTACAGAGGGCAGAAAAACAAATTAAAAAAAAGACATTTGAATTTAAATTGGAACAAAACCTTTAAAATCAGAGAGAAAAACAGAAGCTAAAATATAATAAACGTTATATCAAAAAATAAATAGGTAAAAGGTACAGTGCAGAGTTATATAGTTAAAAAAAGTAAATGTATTAAAATAATTTACTTACATTTGTACGATTAGATATTAAGTTAGGTTGACACAGCTTAGAATAAAGACTGTCAACGGGGAAACAACTAGTACATCTCTGTCCAAATGTATGATCATTTATCTTTTTTCAATGGAATCTATTTTCATTAAATCAGTAATTTTGATACACAATTATGTTGTTTAGATTTCCTAAAATAAATCTAATGTGAAATATGTCATTAAGCCTTTTAAACACACAGTTTTATATGGGTAAACGTGTTAATTAGAGAGTTTTAGATGGGCCAGGCTAACGGTTTCCCCTTGTATACAGTATTTATAGTAAGCTAAGGTAATTGGCTACAGTAACAGTTACATAGTTAAAACTTATGTGCAACAAATTTTACCTTCTTGAAGTATATATTGTTCACCAACTTGTCTTGCTTACTTGTTTCCAGGCTGCAGAGTCTCTGTTTGAGAGGGACGGAGACTTCCTGGTTCGAGACTCCTCCTCGGCCCCTGGAGACTACGTTTTGAGCTGCTTTTGGAAGGACGGGCCCATGCACTTTAAGATCATACGAGTGGTCCTTCGTCCCAAAAAGGTGCGTCTGTGTTGTGTGTGTCCCTGTGTGGAATGCGGGGCATAATAAATTAATTGTTTAAATAATACATGAAGCAATAATGCTGTTTTATATCACTGCAACTGCACTCAAACATTTCCGATACTAAATTTATAGTTAAATAATGGACAACACACAACCAAAATGATTAAACATTAAAGTATGTTGTAAACATATTTTATTTGCATATCATCAAACCAAAAAAAAATCAATGTATGTTTGTCAAACACTCACCTCCTGTAGGTTTGTCTGAAAGGTTTGTAGCTTGGCAGCTGTTGGAAGGAAAATTCCATATTAAAACATTTAATATTCCATATTAAAACATCCATTGAAACTTCTCCACCTTGAGTGTAATGGACTTCTCCACCATTGCTCTTTATGTTCAGTATGTTCCAAACACTCACAGTCACAACACACATACAACACATCCACTATTTCTGTGTTGCAATATTGCTCAATCGTGGATAACTAGATTATGCTGCAAGAGCAGTTTGAGAAATTTTATGGACTTTTTTGAAGTTTTTAAAAACTCTTCTCTGACTCAATGTTAGCTGCAATAAATCTGAGCTGATTTATTGCAGCACAGTCTCTGGGGGGAGCCAACCTGTTACTGAAATGATTTTTGTTGGACTAATCCTTTAAAGACCCTGCCTGCTATATTATGTGTGTGCCTCCATCTGTGTGACAGGGCTACTCTCGGGAGCTGTTCCAGTTTGAGGAGGACCGCTTTGACAATGTTCCCGCTCTGATCCGATTCTATGTGGGCGGGCGTCGGCCCATCTCCCAGGCCTCAGGCGCTGTGATCTTTCACCCAATCACGCGGACCCTTCCTCTGCGTGTCATCAGCGAGCGACACGCCGAGTCCACGACCAGCAGCAGTAAAGGTGCAGGGAGAGACAAACGGACTGACTCCAGTAAAAGACGCAGCTTCAGCTCTGCACATGCAGACACGCTGCAGGTCATCAATCCACTGCTGAGGTGGGAGGAAGTCTGAATACACATGCATACTGCTGAAACATACTACATGTACACAAATACTCATAAGTATTCTCATTAACTTTATTTAATGTGTGGTAGGAGTGGAAGTCAGCCTGCTAATTTGGAGAATGTGGGACGCAGGCCTTCACTTCAGTCTGCACAATCTGACAGCAACCTACGAACTGGTACATCATACACACGTGTCTGTCACCGATAACCCCTAATGTCCACTGGATGCGGCTCTGTCACGTCTACCGGAGACAATCCGCTGTCAAACCTGCCACTGTGCTGCCATGCTTGCAGCTCATGTGGGGCTCTTCTCTTCCAATCGGCTATATTTACACACAAGAGCTATATTTGTCAGAGCAGCTCGTACCTCTTAAGCTTGAAATTCACTTATAAATGTTTAAAACCATTCACAATGTATGATTACAATAACATCTGGGTGAAGAAACAACAACAACCTGCATCCTGTAAATTCAATTCAGCAGCACAAAGCAAACAGGATGCGAGGACCAATCAGATATAATCTCATCTGATTCATATAAAATGCATGTTTGAGGCTTTTAATCTAATATCACTTTCACTGAGGCTGGAAACCCAATTAACCAGATTAAAGAAAATGACATCACACAAAACTAGCAGGTAATCTGACTGGCAGTGAGATGTCTCTGTTTGCAACGTTAGATTTGGTTTATCAGACAGCAGCACAGAACATAAAGTAAGCATAGCAGAAACATCAGATACGTCAGACCACTGTGTCTAACTGTATGACTTTAAAAAGTTACAGCTGAAAATGACAAATTTATTTTTTATATTTTTCCATTTTTACAATTGTCTACCCGGAAGTGATTCGGTCTATATGCAGGTACATGTCAATAAATTAGAATATCATAGAAAAGTTTATTTATGTCAGTTATTAAATTTAAATAGTGGAAATACCACATTATATAGATCATCACACACAGAATGAAACATTTCACATCTTAATTTATTTATCCATCCATTTTCTTCCGCTTATCCGGGGCCGGGTCGCGGGGGCAGCAGGCTAAGCAGGGCATTCCAGACGTACCTCTCCCCAGCCACAACGTCCAGCTCCTCCTGGGGGACCCCGAGGCATTCCCAGGCCAGGAGAGAGATATAATCCCTCCACCGTGTTCCGGGTCAGCCGCTTGTATCCGCGATCTTGCTCTTTCGGTCACTACCCAAAGTTCGTGACCATAGGTGAGGGTTGGAACGTAGATGGACCGGTAAATCGAGAGCTTTGCCTTCCGGCTCAGCTCCTTCTTCACCACGACGGTCCGGTACAACGCCCGCATCACTGCTGACGCTGCACCAAACCGCCTGTCCATCTCACGCTCCGTTCTACCCTCACTCGTGAACAAGACCCCGAGATACTTGAACTCCTTCGCTTGAGGCAGTACCTCTCTCCCCACCCAGAGGGGGCAGTCCACCGTTTTCCGGCAGAGAACCATGGCCTCAGACTTGGAGGTGCTAACTCTCATCCCAACTGCTTCGCACTCGGCTGCAAACCGCCCCAACGAGTGCTGGAGGTCCCGGCTTGATGAAGCCAAAAGAACCACATCATCTGCAAAAAGCAGAGATGCAATTCTTAGGTCACCAAACCGAATCCCTTCCTCCCCCCGGCTGCGCCTTGAGATCCTGTCCATGAAAACCACAAACAGAATCGGAGACAAGGGGCAACCCTGGCGGAGGCCAACACCCACTGGGAACGTGTTTGACGTTGTGCCGAGTATGCGGACACAGCTCTCACTTTGGTTATATAGGGACCGGATAGCTCGTAGCAACGAGCCCGGTGCCCCATATTCCCGCAGTACCCCCCACAAGACTCCCCGAGGGACACGGTCGTAGGCCTTCTCCAAGTCCACAAAACACATGTAGACTGGATGGGCAAACTCCCATGCCCCCTCCAGAAGTCTCGCAAGGGTAAAGAGCTGGTCCGTTGTTCCATGGCCAGGACGGAAGCCGCATTGTTCCTCCTGAATCCGAGGTTCGACAATCGGCCGGAGCCTCCTTTCCAGCACCCTGGAGTAGACTTTTCCGGGGAGGCTGAGGAGTGTGATTCCACGGTAATTGGAACACACCCTCCGGTCCCCCCTTTTTGAAAATGGGAACCACCACCCCAGTCCACTGGCACTGTCCCAAACTTCCTCGCGACACTGAAGAGGCGTGTCAACCATGACAGCCCAACAGTGTCCAGAGCCTTCAGCATCTCAGGGCGAATCTCATCCAACCCTGGCGCCTTGCCGCCGGGTAGCTTTTTGACTACCTCGGCGACCTCTGCCAGGGTTACTGGTGAGTCTTCCCCTGAGTCTTCAGACTCTGCCTCCTCTACAGAGGACGTGTTGGCTGGATTAAGGAGTTCCTCAAAGTGTTCTTTCCACCGTCCGACGACATCTACAGGTCGGGTCAGCAGGTCTCCGCCCCCGCTGAACACAGCTTGGGCCAAGCCCTGCTTTCCCTTCCTGAGACGCCCGACGGTTTTCCAGAACCTCTTTGAGGCCGACCGAAAGTCTTCCTCCATGGCCTCCCCGAATTCCTCCCATACCCGAGTTTTTGCTTCAGTGACTGCCGCAGCTGCAGCCCTTTTGGCCGAACGGTACCTGTCTGCTGATTCCAGAGACCCCTCGGCCAGCCAAGACCGAAAGGCCTCCTTCTTCAGCTTGACGGCCTCCCTCACTGCTGGTGTCCACCAGCGGGTTCTTGGGTTGCCGCCACGACAAGCACCGACGGCCTTCAGGCCACAGCTCCCACCAGCCGCATCAACAATTGAGGCTTTGAACATGGCCCATTCGGACTCCATGTCCCCAACCTCACCCGGGATGTTGGAGAAATTCTTCCAGAGGTGTGAGTTGAAGACCCTGCGGACAGGGGCCTCCGCTAGACGTTCCCAGTTCACCCTCACTACACGTTTGGGTTTGCCAGGTCTGTCCAGCATCCTCCCCCGCCACCTGATCCAACTCACCACCAGGTGGTGATCAGTTGACAGCTCTGCTCCTCTCTTCACCCGAGTGTCCAGAACATGCGGCTGCAGATCTGACGATACGATAATGAAATCGATCATCGATCTTTGGCCTAGAGTGCTCTGGTACCAGGTACACTTATGAGCAACTCTATGTTTGAACATGGTGTTTGTTATGGACAATCCATGACTAGCACAGAAGTCCAATAACAAAACACCACTCGGGTTCAGATCGGGCAGGCTGTTCCTCCCAATCACCCCCCTCCAGGTACCGTCATCGTTGCCCACGTGAGCGTTGAAGTCTCCCAGAAGAACTACAGAGTCTCCAGGCGGTACCCCTTCCAGGACACCACCCAGAGACTCCAAGAAGGCCGGGTACTCCGAACTGCTGTTCGGTGCATAGGCACAAACAACAGTCAGAGACCTTCTCCTCGCGACTTGCAGCTGCAAGGAGACGACCCTCTCGTTCCTCGGGGAGAACTCCAACACAGCGGCGCTCAGCCGGGGGCTTGTGGGTATCCCCACACCCGCCCGGCGCCTCTCACCCTGGGCAACTCCGGAAAAGGAGAGAGTCCAGCCTCTCTCCAGGAGTTTGGTTCCAGAGCCCACGCTATGTGTGGAGGTGAGCCCAACTATTTCTAGCTGGTAACGCTCCACCTCCCGCACAAGCTCGGGCTCCTTCCCCGCCAGCGAGGTGACGTTCCACGTCCCCAGAGCTAGCCGCTGGAGCCGGGGGTCAGCACGCCCAGGTACCCGCCTTCGCCTGCTGCCCGACTCCCACTGTACCCGACCCCTATGCCCTACTCTCCGGGGGGTGGGCCCACAGGTCGGCGGATCCACGTCGCTTCTTCGGGCTGAGCCCGGCCGGGCCCCATGGACAAAAACCCGGCCACCAGACGCTCGCCTGCGTGCTCCCCTCCCGGGTCTGGCTCCAGGAGGGGGCCCCGGTTTACCCGTGCCGGGCGAGGTACACTGGTCTCTCGTGATCCGCTTCATAGAGGTCTTTTGAATGGCTCTTAGTCTGGCCCCTCCCCTGGGACCACTTTGCCATGGGAAACCCTACCAGGAGCTATTGCTCCCGACAACACAGCTCCCAGGATCACTGGAGCACACAAACCCCTCCACCACGAGGTGGCGATTCTTTGGAGGAGTACTTTATTTAATTTCTTCTAATTATAATGATTACATTATAAATATATAAAAATTATTATAACTTACATTTAATTAGGACCTAAAATTCAGTGACTCAAAAAAAATGTGTTTTAGAAAAGACCAATTTTAAAAAGTATGTTTAATATGGAAATGTTGGCCTCTGAAAAGTATGTCCATCTATATGACTCAATACTTGGTTGGGGCTGTTTGACTTGAACTACTGGAAATTTACTTTTCCATCATATTCTAATTTATTGAGTTACATTATAAATATATAAAAATTATTATAACTTACATTTAATTAGGACCTAAAATTCAGTGACTCAAAAAAAATGTGTTTTAGAAAAGACCAATTTTAAAAAGTATGTTTAATATGGAAAAAGCTCATATTTACTGGCAGTTTACATAAAATGAATATTAAATCATGCATTTTCTTTTTCATGCTTTCTTTGTCAATATTTACATACAGCAAAAGTAGTTTTCCTTCTAATAATGCGCACTCTTCAGGAAACAGATGCAAAATGAAGATAAGAGAACATGCTGTGTATATAAGTTAAAAGAGTGACTACATATAAGCTGCAGCGTTGCTTTCAAAATTATTAATATTATTATTAATATCCACAAATGGTTTTGGGCTGAATGCTTCCAGTCCATTTGACTTGTGACAGAGACATGACTGAGCTGTTGCTCACCCAAAACACATTCCAGTGGACATTTGTGGTCGGCCTCCTTTTCCTGCATGGTCAGCCTATATTGTTTTTCCAGAACTGAGCAAAAATCTGAATCATTAGAACAACAGAGTCCTACGACAACTTACATGGTGTTTATCTTTCAACTCTCTTCTTCATCCAGGTGTTCCACAGAGCGCTCAGTCGGAGGACAAGGGCCCCGCCCCCATCTCGCCAGTGTTTCGCACAGGCAGCGAACCCCTGCTCAGCCCCCGACCACGACACACACGCCCCACATTTCCAGGTGACATGCACACACAGTGAATTCTTTTCTTTGTGGTTTAGATTGAAAAGAAGAAACGGCACATAAATATTAAACAACTCAAAATTTCCGTCTGCACCATCTGCTCTGTCATAATATGCAGCTACAATTACAGCGATGTGCCCGTTTAATATTCATTTGTCAGAAACCATAGCCTGTTTGAGGAGCAATAATTGCCACCTTGATGCCAGAACAGAATGCATAATGGAAGATTTCTGTAGATAGCAACACAGAGGGGGGTTATTCCTTCACAACATGAAGTGTGTTTGCAGAGACAAATGCCTTTTATGTTTTGGTTCAAGCGTAATTCCTAAAGATATCTCCATCCAAACACAACAAAGCGTTGCTGTCTTGTCAAGAAGATGACAGAGAGAAAGAGCGAACTACAAAGATATCATAAAAAGATATTTTAAAGCTACTTTTTGGCCGTTTTCATGCTTTAGTGATAGAGAGATAGAGAGACAGTTTGGAAAGGAGAGACAGAAGGGAAAGTATTTGAACTTTTCTGCTTATGTAAATGGACTTATTTACTTAAAAACCCTGCTAAAACTCGCAGCACCACACTCTGATTTCATGGGCTTCAAAGTTGTAACACTTGCTCAGAGTGACACATCAACAATGCATTGCAAATATGAATCATGTATGACAGAGCATCTGAGGTCACGTTCTCCCTGTTTTGCTGTGAATTTGAGTGTTTTAGAAACCTGAAGAGAGTTTTCATTCTACAATAAAAACTTAAAAGTACTTTTGGACCAATTTCTACACCATAACTGTATTCCTGGCAGTGCGGAGAGAGATTTTTAACACAAGTTAGAAGAAAGATGTTGGGAAATTACACCGTATCATTTCATTTTAATGGTCTGTAATTAAAAAAAAAAAAGGTACCTATTAGAAGTTTTTGGAAAGAACCAAACTTTGGATTTATTACAGGTAAAATAAGACAAACTTCTAAAAAACAGATATTTTTGTTCATTAAGTTTATAAGCGTTTTTCCATAAAATTAAATTGAACAGCAGACCATCAGAAATTCTGAGAGGACTACTTACAGGTTAAGGCCAAACCTCTCACATGAGGGTGGTGACAACATCCTAGTAACTGAATTCTGACTATTTCTCTGAAACCTTTCTGGGACTCACCTTGTGTCTTTGAATGAGCTGATAGGTCAAGAGTTCAAGTACTGTAGCAGCGTGTCCTGCAGAGACTGACAATGACATAGACGCATACCTCCGTCCTCCGTCCCTGCAGGTGGTGGTGTAACTTTGCGAGGTTCAGATGGACAGCTGCACCCCAGAGCTCCTCCTAAACCTCTCCGGATCTCTACAGTCTTCGGCAACGCTGTCCCTCCTCCACCCAAAGATCGAGACGTTGACCCCTCGTCTTTCTATGATGAGCTGGTCGTCCAGGTAAAGAAAGCCTCAAAAGTCACACACAGTTCAGCTGATCGTCATCTCTCTTGCTATTTGGAGGACAAAGGAAGTCCTCACAGGCTGTCTGTAAATCCCCCACATGGATTTTGAGCATGACCTCTTACTGTTCAGGTGCCACAGTCCGGACACAAAGGTCATGTTGACCGACTACGTGCAGAGGAGAAGTGGCAGAGCCGCGCCCGCCTCACAGAGACTTCCTTCGGTTTTCTGGAGGCACAGAATACCGAAGCATCACCACAGCTGCCGCTGCTGCCGCAGAAGAAGACGGCACATCATGTGGAAGACTGGCATTTTGAAAAGCCACATGTTTGTATAAATAAGATAATTTTTTATTTTTTATGGTTTACCAATTTGCATTGGTTCTATGTAAATATGGAGGTGGTGTAATATTGTAAAGGACTACAGTGTTTTGCAATATTTCTCCTTAACAACCTATGTATACTTTACATTTTTGCTATTTTTTAAATGCATGCTGTACTATTATTTTCCTGTCATGTCAAGCAGCCATTGTTTTCCATTCATTTCCTTAATAATACTCACTGAGCTCAAATGTTTTTTATTATTATTTAGAAATATCAGGCTCAGGAGTTTTAACAACTACAGTATGTGACAGCACAGAGGGTTCAGCACTAATGTTTTAACATGTCTTTTACTCCATCATAGGTGGAGTCGGTCTCATGTTTCCAGTTGGATCAGTTTGAGTCGCTGCTCTTGCCGGAGAACAACAGACCTCTGGAGCCCAGCATCCTGCTGGCTCTCAAAGAGCTCTTCGTCCACTCAAGTGCTGACAACACGGCTCTACACATGCTCACTGTTGACTGCCAGGTAGTTCTCAGCCGTCTAACTTCAGAATCAATATGCTTTATTTTGCATGTTTGCACAGCTGATAAATACTAAGCAAAACAAAGGTGAAACATTCTATTAAATGTTCAAATCAACTGCAAATAATAGATGGAAACTACACTATTCTGGATGGTTCATATTGCTGCAGTTAACACATCAATCATCATGACCAATGATAAACAGCTTTTTATTCTGTGTTTGTTTTGTTTGTGAATACAATTGAGGAACTCAACAAACCAAATTCCCACAAACTGAAAGTAGTGTGAATAATATTCATTAATGAACAGGATGTAACACCTCATGATCTATCATTGTTGTGGTGCTGCAGGTAGCGCGCATCGTTGGTGTGACTGACGAGCAGAAGAGGATGATGGGAGTTGAATCAGGGCTGGAACTTGTCACTTTGCCACATGGACGCCAGTTACGACAGGATTTATTAGAGAGGTACGTGCAGCTGACAGAGATAGATTTAAAAAGTCGAGTTGCACATAAGACAAAAAAACAACTGCTCACTTATCTCTTGTGATGTCTAGCCATGCACATATCTTGCTGACATCACCCCCAAACAATGCACGTGAATGGAATAGTGTTTGCGGTGCAGAAAGCATTACAAAATTAATTTGACAGCAGCATATTTTCTCCAGAATCAGTGTCCTTGTCACTGTGGATGATGCACAGGGAGACAATGTCTTTGGTTAACTGTTGCTTTGTCAATGATCCAGAGGACAGGAATGTTTCTGCTTATTTCTTTTTTTTTTTTACATGCAATTTTTTAATCGTGTAAGTGGCGCAATCCATTCAATTCTATTGTTATGGGATGTCTGGAAAGCTGCTTGATCCCACTAGTGGGAAGTAAGAAAACTGTCGCCCATCTGCAGCCTTATTCAGCCATCCACAGACACACACCTCTAATCCATTAATGTTTTTTTTGTTGTTGTTTTTAGACATCATCTAATAGCACTGGGAGTTGCAGTGGACATCCTGGGCTGCACAGGGACTGTGAGCCAGAGGGCAACAGTTTTACATAAATTAATCTTATTGGCTCAGGCTCTGAAAGACCACACCCACAACCTGTACTCCTTCTCAGCTGTGATGAAGGCTCTGGAGATGCCTCAGGTAGTGAAATTATTACTTATATAATAGAGGTGGGGGGAAAAATTCATACAGCATAGTATTGCTATATTTTGCTTGGAAATATATTGATTTATGGCCGCCAAGTATCAATATTTATATGATTATATATGATATGCCTTTTTTTTTTCAGAGGGTATCATATGAAATGAGACAATCTAAGGAATCTATAGGCACCATGTGCATCAGGATATCGTGTAAGGAAGTTGTTGAAATAACACTGCAAAGTTAGTTGCAAAGTTAGGCTTTTTTAATGTTTCATTAACAAAAAATCAGAGTAGTGAAGCTACTGAAGTTGAGAGAAGTTTGATAAAATGCTGCAGTTGTTGTCATCCATACATGTTTGATATCAGTTCAGTTCAGTTTGACTGAATACTTTTTGGTCAGTCTGTGGGTTTGACTCTCATTGTGGAGAAATAAAAAGACAGAAGTGAGATGAAAAGACTGAGAATTTTCTCTCTTTTGACAAAACAATTCTTGACTGAATTTTATTTTGTGGACACAAAATGCAGTTTAACAGTTAAATCCCAATATATTGTATCGCAATACTCACCATATCGCAAAATGCTTAAAATCGCAATAATATTGTATCGTGACTCAAGTATCCTAATAAAATCGTATCGTGGGGCCTCTGGTGATTCACACCTTTATAATATATGCTAGCTCTGTGCAAAGGAACAAAGGAAGGTGGATAGAAGTTTTCCAAACAATCTGTTGTGCATGCTCCATTACAGATAGTGCGACTGGAGATGACGTGGCGCGCGCTGAGGAGAAACCACACAGAGACTGCAGTGTTATTTGAGAAGAAACTGAAACCCTTCATGAACATGCTGAACGAGGGAGATGGTGAGTAACGGTGTTTGAGACAGAGATGCATTACATTTCATTCATTTGGCAGATGCAACCTTTCAGACAAAAGGTCTGGAATTTGCCATTACAAATTGGAATTGTAACCCCAAATAGATAGATAAAGGATTGCTACTGTGCAGGTATGCAGGGGGTTGAACTGTAGAAAGAATTAAATTACAGAACTAAGAGGAGCTGCAGTTTCTTTGTCTCCAATACAGACAAGCCACACATGAAACCGACCTCACTTTAGACACTTCATCAGCCTTAAGGCGGCCCAAAAGGCTTTACACAACTTTATTTTTTACAAGCTTTATGCAGCATTACTCCACAAGACCCATAAAAATACTTTGACACTCTTCTCCTTTAATTGAGTAAAAGCTCAACACCTGTTAGTCCATACAGGTTAAAACAAGTGCTGTATAAATAGCACCGTGGCCCTTTTATTAGTGATGAATGTGCTGTTTTGAGTCTTATACTGTATGTTCACCTGTTTCTCTGTAGACTCTGTTGTCCAAGGTCCCATAGCCGTGCCACACCTGGTTCCTCTGCTGATGGCGATGGAGGGTGAGGACCCGGTGGAGGACAGCGAGCGCGGCTGTCAGCTTCTCTACGATGTCCTGCAATCAGCTCGCAACGCTGCGCTGCATGCAAAGGACTATCAGCAGCACGCACACACTCTGCTCACAGGTACACACTAGGGTTGTCACGATACTAAAATTTTCAACTCGATACGATACTCATTTACCCATTTTCGATACCACAAGGATAAAAACAAAGACCCCCAAATTTAACAGAAATATTTTTATTAACAAGAAAAATGCAACATGTTAAAATTAACAGAACCACAGGTTAAATATTTATAATAAAAAACAGTTGTGCAAAAAGAAACTGCAACTATGATAACAAGCTTCAGGTCTGAGGTAGTGCAAAAAATAAATAAATACAATAAACAATAACAATTAGAACAATATTATCGGCTGTGTGTGTTGCTGTTTGGTTGCAGGTCGACTTTTCTCTGCTTCATTCTGGGAAAATAACACTTTTCAGTCACCAACATTTATGTAAACTTATTAATTCTATGCTTATGTATACTGACACTGTGTATACTGTGAGGACAGGCCTCATTAGTGTTTTTATCCTCAATCTCTTACCTGGTCCAAGTCAGATTCACCAAACTTTCTTCTGCAAAATCGCTTGTTTTAACATGATGAATGTTAACTCTTTGTGAGTTAATAGGATTTGATAATTTGCATAAACAGCCCTAAATCACTGTATAAGGGTAGCTGCTCTGCTCTAGTGTGGGCGAGTTTTATTCACAGAAATAAGAAAGTAAAAGGATTAATTTCCTAAAAATGACTACTATACTTTGCATAAATTATCTTGCAAAAATATGCAAATACATTTCTAAAACCTGAGATTTTTGTAGGGACGTCATTCAGATTAAGGCATCATACTTACAGTAGAAGTATTCAGATCCCTTACTTAAGTAAAAGTACTAATACCAAAAAAAAAAAAGTCCTGCATTTAAAACTTATTGAAGTACAAGTACAAAAGTATCAGCATCAAAATGTACTTAAAGTATCTAAAGTAAAACTTTACTGTAGTTAGTTTCATTTCCACCAATGTAGTGAACATAGATTTTTTAGCAGGAAGTACAAAAGTAGAACGACTTTTATACTGTACATGGATTGATCTGATGTCTTTCTTCTGGCTCTAGGAGGCTGGGAGCCCGTCCCTGAGATGCTGGAGGCTTTCCGCACAGAGTTCGCCCTGCGGCTGCTCTGGGGTCAGTCAGGGGCGGGGGCCGACAGGCAGGAGCGCTACGAGAAGTTTGACAAGATTCTTTGTGTCCTCTCCGATAAACTGGAACCCGTGGAGATCACTCCACAACAACCTGACCCTCTAACCTGAGCCTCAGGGCCCGTTCCACCGAGTGAGAGGTGAAGTCAGCAACTTCTTCTTCACAGGAGGAGAAGTGAAGCTCTCACCGCTGACATCTCACAGACATAAAGGAAAAGTTATTTTATAAATGTGAGAGACTTTCGAGCTGTCAAGCGGCAACTTAACTTATAAAAAGGATGTGAATCCTTTTCTTTTCAACAAAGACTTTTTATATCTTAAAAGGTGTGGGCTCCAGGCTGCACTGGATTCAGGAAATGTTAAAATTGTTTACCCAAAAACTAGAATGTGTTTACTTCTTGATGCTGACACACTGTTTTATCAACCCACACCACTTTGTTTGATACTTGAGCTCCTAAAGGACCAACGTGAACATTAAACAGTTTCCTCTGTACATGACCTGCTGCTGTAAGGGACAACACTGGACATTGTGTTTTTCATTCAGTGTTTTCTAAAGCAATACATGCATTTGTTAAATTTCGGCATGTAATATTTCATAAATGCGACTGTAAATAAAGACAAGACATTTTTTTTGTTTTCCTTTACACTTTATGACTCAAACAATACATGTAAATACATACATTTTCTTTCTAAACATGGATCATACAATAATAAAAACCCTTTAAATGGTGAGAAAACATCTAGTAGTGCAGGACAGAGTGGTAGAGAAAGAGATGGTAAACATTATGTGGCTCAATGTAGGATTTTAAAATTCCTCCTCCAGTCAAGGATGTGTTTGGTTTATTGATCTCGTGGATGTTTGAGCTTCACAGTGCAGATTGTGCAGTTTGACAATAAAAGTCTGATGAATCTGCTTAAATAGGAACGTTTTCTCTCTGCTTGCATTAAATCTTAGTTTAAAATGAATTTAGTTGAACAAACGATTGTCCAATTAGTGTGAAAATTGCAAATTCAGTGAAAATGCATTTTTTTTTAGATGCACTATCTTGTGTGTAGCTGGTAAAACTTAAAATGAATTAAATATGTATATTCTACGAAGGAGGGCCACATTTAGAAAAAAAAATTAATTACAAGATTAAAGTCAAAATTTACACAAGAATAAAGTTTTAAATATTTAATTAATTATGAGAATAAAGTTGAAAATATTTACTAACAAGACCAAAGTTGAAAATATTTAAACAAAGGAGGAGAGTTGTTAAAATGAGGGCAGTGAAGCATTTTGTAGAAATGTACTTTAAGATAGGTTTCACAAAAAAGGAGATACTAAATCTTATGGCACATCAGCATCACATTATCATAAGTGTAAGGACTTTCAAAAGAATATGCAAGAAACTGCATCTTTTCGCAGAAGGAACCGTTTTAAGTAGAACAGCTAACCAATTATGTACGACTTTATTCTCGTAATTGATTCAATATTTTCGACCTTATTCTCGTAATTAATTCAATATTTACAACTTTAATCTCGTAATTAAATGGTTTTTTTCCTAAATGTGGCCCTAATACTCCATTGTAATATTCATAGATTCTGATTTTTCAACAAGGTAAAAGTAGAAGTAATTCTTAAGTTTGTAAATAGTTGATTGACCATAACAGAAAGTTTTTTATTTAAAGCAAGAGTCTGGATTGGTTCTTTAAACACTCCCATCAGATTTCAAAAGTACATGTTTGTTGTTACTGTTTATCACTCTGGGCAGTGATCCATTTTAACACACCCATTTCCTTCTTTTGAATCCTGGTGTCATTACTTCTTTGGAAATTCAGTTGAACAGGTCATCTGTATTTCAGTACAGATATTCAGATGAATCACAGGTTGTTGTTTTATTGATATCAATTATTTCAGACGTTTGAGAGTGAGATTCAGAGGCCTGGAGACTCAAAATATGAAAACAGGCGGTTAAACTGTGCAAAAAATTACAGTATAAGTTTATGAGAGACATTAAAAAGAAACCATCAGAGAAGAACCATTTAAAGACAAGAATTGAATTAAGACCGCTCTGCAATATCTGTGCGATTCATAAGTGAAGAAGAGGGCTTTATAACTGCTCATCATTCACTTTTGAGTTGCATATATTTTTAGTTTTATGACGTCAGTGCTATATGTGATTTCTGAAGCAGCAACCTCAAACGCAGGCAGTTCACCAAGTATTTCTGTCAGGGACGATAACATGATAGAAACTGTATTTTTTCTTACCTTGAACCATAATTGCCACTGTGCTTTTTCACAATATATTGCAAAAGGAGTTTCTTTGAAAATCTCACTTCATGTAGTTTAAAGACCAGGATAAATTATTATTTTACTTCTTGAAACAGTACTCCCATGCTTGTGTGTACATTGAAGCAGTTTTTGCTTGATTCCTCCTCCTGTCCTTACAGTCATGGAATAAAATGCCTGGTACAACTAAAGGTATATTTGTTTGGACAATATATTGATGACAACAAAAATAGCACATAAGAGTTTAATTTAAGAGCTGATATCTAGACATTTTCCATGGTTTTGTTGATAATAACCATGGAAAATGTCTAGACATCAGATCTTAAATAAAACTCTTATGAGCTTTTTTTGTTGCTATCATTATATTTATATAAATGAACAAGGAATCAAAGAAAACAAGGGCGGTCTAATAATTTTTTCCATGACTGTTAAATCACTCCTGACTAAAGTGCTTTCAATGTCACTTATAGGGAACAAAATCCACAGATCTTGTGATTGTGTGAAATATATTCCAAACTTTATTTGAAGCTAATTATGAGGCTCCAGCACTTTTCAGTTACTCATATCAAGGGAGTCTTTTTCTGCTGAGTCACAGGAAAGCAGAAAGACATTTATGGTAAAACACTTTGAAAGATACCCACTTGATTAGTCGAACTCAAACTGCTGAAGCCTCGTTAGTTTCAGAAAAACTTCACCCAGTATGAGGACTGTTTACTTTGTTCCCCATCACTTTAAAGCACATTAGCTGAGTCTCTTCAGGGCCAGACTGACACGACTAATGATTAAAGCAAGCAAACCTTATTTCAGTGTTCATAAAGGCGCCTGACTATTGTTTTTAAAGGGAAACTTTTCAGCCTGGACCCTATTTTCCCATGTCTTCATGTAGGCTGGGGCAGTAATTGCTTTTTCAATCATATTTGAAAAAGAAATGCCAAAAATCACCCAAAAACAGCTCGATACGTGGCTCACCTTTATCATTAGGACTAAACCAAAAATACTATAATACCGCCCAGGCTTATTTTTGCGGTTCAACAATCTCATATTTGAAATTTGTCCAGTATTAAGCGAAGTGATGCAACCCCAGAACGGGGTGCACTGTCATCCATAGGCGGGTTTTCAGTTTTCAGGCACCGTGCCTGCATGACTTCCAGCATTCAGCTTCTTTAAATACAGACAATGCTAAGTTCAAAACATTATAAACATTTTCTCCTGGACGGCTTCAGGCTCTTAAATCTATTCTTGCTTTAAACTCTAAATCCTTTGAGGCAGTTGCAGTGTACATCCACTAAAAGTGATTGTTTTTGCCACTGACAGGCGTGACCCTGCAGAGAATTTAAATGATTTTGATTACTTTTTGCTTGATCCATTCTTTGTTATTGGGTCTAAACAAACTGCACTCAAGTAGCTTAATCTTAAATCACATGATCTGACACATTAAACTAAGTACATTTACTCAAGTACTTTACATAACTATATACTTCTACTTCACTACATTAGAGGCAAATATTGTATGTTTTACTCCACTACAGACAACTTTAGATACTTTTCAGGTCAAGATTTAACATGAAAAATGTGATCCATTTTTATAAATTAAACTGCATAACAGTATATTAAGTAGTTAAAATGAGCCCTACACTGACAGTTAAATGCTACCAAAATAAATGCATCAATAATAATAATCCAATAATATATTTAGAATATATAAAACAATCCCAATGAATAGGTTCATTCTGTATCACAAGTACTTTAACTCTTGATACTTTAAGTACATTTTGATGCTGACACTTTAGTACTTTTACTAAAGTAAGGACTTTTACTTGTGGAGTAATATCACAGTGTGGTATTATAACTGCCGGGTGAGAAACATTCCTAAAATTTGGTTTCTGCTTATTTTGTATAAATTCAAAAACTCGATTAAGGGGCTTGTCCACATTCACGTAAAAATAAGTCAAATATTCAGCAATAACAATAAACTACACTTTCTGTACCTCACAACAAACTTTCCCTGGCACTCTTCTCTCTCACTCCTGTTATCTTCACACCACACTTCCTGCGAGATTTCAGAGCCTTCTCCTTTAGCTAGACTTGATTGGACACAATAACAAATCGTACAGATCAAGCGAAAGGAAAATAAAAAAAAATGTCCCTGAAGGGCCCTTTCCATAATGCTGTTAGACACTTAAAATAACAATCTGAGCCTTTCAGAGTCAAAAACAAGCACTTTTAGTACACAGAAATTGACTGTTGACAATTGCCCTGAGTGATTACACTGCAGCTGTGGCGCTTTCACTCAATACTGGACCAATTTGAACAATTGCTGTCCCCATTAGTCAGACACAAAAACATGGGAGGAAATAAAAGTACAAGTTGAAAAATGCTGACATTTTTTCTTTAAGGACATAAAAAACCCTATCCTTTACAGTGACAGTCCATTAAGAGATATCATATTTTGTGCACTCCCTATAGAGTAGTGGTTTTCATCCAGTTATAAAACATCACTTTGATTAAAAAAAAAAAAAAAAAAGTCACATTATCCTGTCAGAAAAGAGGTTTTAGCAGAGGGTTGGTGTTACAAAAAGATCAGCAGGTTATTAGAGATGGAAGTGGGTAAAGTCAAGTGAATGGATATGTAAAGAAATGTAGCTTTTAGGCTACTATGATGCTGAATATGTTATATGAGGCGTCACCTAACAGCGTGACCAAAAAGTTCAGGTATACATTCAAAAGTTTGGATTTTAAAACAGCTGAAATCTATAAAAAAGATCAGGCGGTCTGGGTTTAGAGACGGCCTCTCCCGCCGCGGAGACAGAGACTGTACGATATTACAATCAGCCTCGATAACAAGCTTCCTAATCACTCACTTTCATCTCACTATACACGTCACTGGCTGAGATAAAAGATGAGAGCAGCTCCAATTACCGTGGATGACTTTGTATTCACCTTTGGCTCTTAACTTGCTTTCCATCACAAGCTTGAAGTGTGTGTGTATGTGTGTGTGTGTTACTCATTAACTTTGACATAGGATGAAGGTATATAGCCCTCTTCTCCACTGGCTCTAAGGACTCTCATCCATCCATCTCCTTTATCATCCTCCATTACGCTCAACAGCTCTCCCTCTGTAATGGAAATGGTGCCCTCACTGTTGCCTGCACACAAACACACACACACACACACAATTAAAACACACATAAAGAGGCTAAAATTAGATCTATTTATGGAGACATTGAGTGGGATTATCACAACGTACCTTCAAAAGTGTACAGAGCCGTGCACTGGCCGATAGGAGTTTCTACGTCATCAAACTCGTCGTCGAACTCTGTGTAGAGGTTCTGAGACGGTTCAGCTGCTACAACACTGAAATACACATTGACAGTGGGTTTAGACAGTAGAGCAGGGGAAAGGTGAAAGTGACAGATTGGTTAGTCGAGAGAATGTACAATGCAAGAGCTAACTGAATATGAGAGCCGCAACGAAAAAAGTGGTGTGAAGTTTTGAGGAGATGTACAGGGAAGTAAGGCAAGTCTATGCAGAAGGAAATAAATGTTGGGATTTTTATCTGGTAGAACTTAAAGGAAAAGTGACTACTGGAACATGTGAATTTAAAAGAAAACTTGTAGAAACTGGATTTAATTTCCTCAGCGTATATATGTGTTTATCTTCAGCAGGCTCGACTACTGTAACAGTGTCTTTACAGGTCTCCCTAAAAAGTGGATCAGACAGCTGCAGCTCATTCAGAACGCTGCTGCTCGAGTCCTCACTAAGACCAAAAAAGTAGATCATATTACTCCAGTTCTGAGGTCCTTACACTGGCTTCCGGTCTGTCAAAGAATTGATTTCAAAATACTATTGTTTTTGTCTCAGATCATCAGGGACAGGTCTGCTCTGTGTTCCCAGAGTCAGAACTAAGCATGGAGAGCCACCGTTCAGTTTTTATGCTCCACATATCTGGAACAAACTCCCAGAAAACTGCAGGTCTGCTGCAACTCTCAACTCTTTGAAATCAGGAGCGAAGACTTTTCTGTTGCCACTGCCTTTACTGCAATGTAACTTCTATTCCCTTGATATTTAAAAAAAATATATTTTATCTGCTCTTTTCCAATTTTAAAAATTTTATATTTGAATGTAATTTTATATATGTCTCTTTACAATGCTTTTAATATTTTGTGTAAAGCACTTTGAATTGACCTGTTGTTGAAAGGTGCTATACAAATAAACTTGTCTTGCCTATTCTGCTAAACACGATCACATTTAAAGAAACAGTATTTGGAAATACTTTTATTGACTTTCTTACTAAGAGTTATATGAAAAGATTGAGACCACTCTCATGTCTGAACAGTTAAAATAAAGCTCCATCCAGCAGCCATTTGGGTTAGCTCAGTATTAGGGCTTGAAACAGGAAAACTGATGTCTGACTCTGTCTCTAAAGGTCACTAATGAAATTATTTGTATACAGACTGAAGTGTCAAAATAACAAGATGTTTCACAGGGAAGTTATGTGTCACATCCTGTGTCTTTTCCTGACCACTTGTCCTTGACCTTGCAGGAAAACGTCACAAGACCAAGGAAAGATCCATCTATTCATTATCCTTAATCGCTAATCAGAATTTGAGTCGAGGGCGGCTGCAGCCAATCCCAACTGAGATTGGGTGAACACCCTGGACACAGACTATCGCAGGGCTGACACATAGAAAGAAACTCCTACGGGCAATTTAGAGACGTCCAGGGAAGATGTGTAAAGGAATTAAAACAGACTTGAGAAAAGACAATAGAATCAGACTGCACTTTCACTAGGTTATTATATGACAGTGAATGTTATTAACGTGGGTCCAAACCAAAGTCAAACTACTGCTTTAAATGCAGGTCCTACCCATGTTGAGTATCATTGTTGATGGTGTTGGAAGTTTCCTCTCCTCCCACTGCTTCAGACAGCCACGTCTGTGAAAAAAAAAGCAATAGATATTACAGTTTGCAGGAATTGTCAAGTTAACATCTTCATCAGTGTCAATGCGCTACATTATCACACATCTCTTGGACTTTTATTCTTGCACAAATACTTTTTTTACTTCATATTTTGCACATTTCCACACATAACTACTATTCTAAAAACTGGACACCTTTCATTTCTATTCAGATATTTTTTTTTACATTTTTATTGTTGTGCTCTCATACACTCATCAGCCACTTTATTAGGTACACCTGTTCAACTGCTCATCAAGGGATATATCTAATCAGCCAATCACATGGCAGCAACTCAATGCATTTAGACATGTAGACATGGTGAAGACGAGCCGCTGAAGTTCAAAGCGAGCATCAAAAGGGGGAAGAAAGGTGATTTAAGTGACTTTGAAAGTGGCATGGTTGTTGGTGCCAGGCAGGCTGGTCAGAGTATTTTACAAACTGCTGATCTAAAAACCATCTGTAGGTTAACAGAGAATGGTCCAAAAAGAGAAAACATCCAGTGAGCGTCAGTTTGAGATGATAGAAAGGCAACAACTAACCACACGTTGCAACCAAGGTATGCAGAAGAACATCTCTTTGTCAATGTTAAGCAACAAATAATCCAAAGCAGATTCCATGAGAAAACCTACTTGGTAATAAATCAGATTCTGAATTGCACAAAAACTGTAATCTAATCTGCCGTGCTCACAGTATTCACTGTGTATGTGCATGTATGTGTGATAACCTCATATTTGGCGAGCTCCCCCCTCAGGCGGCCAATGTTCTGGGCTGTTTCTGAGATCTGAGGCTCCAGGCTGGAGGGGTCTCCCATCTGTGGATTCTGCTCATACACGCCCTTCATCTTCTCCAGTGCGTCACTGAGGTCACAGCGAGGAAGAAAAGTGTTATTGTTTTGGGAATGTGAGCGCTCATTAAGGAAGTTTCTCTCCTGTGCAGCACCGCTGATAAGGACAGGGTGGACAGGTGGACGTTTTCACAAGTGAGGGGGACATAGAGACATATTGTACTACTGTACATGACATTAGTGAGGACAAAAAACCTGGAAAGCCTGGCTCCTAGTTCATCCCTGAGGTGTTTGAGATCAGGGCTCTAGGTCAGCCAGCCACATTCTTCAGCGCGAAACTTGGAAACTATATCTTTATGGACCCGTCTGTGTGTTCGGGGCTATTGTCATGTTGAAACAGGAAAGGGGCGTCACCAAATAAGGAGCAAAACATCACATATGCTGCAGCAATTAAAATGAAACTAAGTTCCTGAGTCCAAACCATTAACAACAGACCAAAACAAGAAGCACAGAGGTTTGTTGGACAGTTTATATTTGACATGACTGCCATCTAATTACACCCGTCATGATTAATTACTTTATATACTTTATTTCAATAATTATCTGTCCAATATGGACTTTCTATAGAAATCATGTGCAATAATTCCTTTTTTCACACTGTTGTTACATATATACATATATATATATATTTGTACATATCTATATTTCAACATTTCTATTTTATTCTATTGTAAATATCTCTATTTACTTCAAATGTACCCTATATTGCATATGTCTATTTGTACATATCTTAATTTACTTAAGACTTGCATATGTATTTATATTGTTGTATATTTAGCGTAGCATGCTTTTTTCCCCTTTAAATTTTATTTACAGAGTTACTTTCAATTCTATTTCTTATACAGCAGCAACTTTAACAAAAGCAATTTCCCCCCCAGGGATCAACAAAGTAGTTCTGATTCTGATCTGAGAACAACAGTGGCAAAATGTATTGATTTAGTTTATTTGATCATTTAAAATGCAACAAGTCTCACCTACACACAGACAAATAATATCAAAGATGCCACAACAGCAAAAAAAGAAGCTTATGTCTATTGTGTGTACATATCATTTAAGTTTCCTTAATATGTCTTCTTTTACATTAGTGGGAAGGAAAGAATCCAAAACACACACTGAGGTGTTTATTTACTGCACATTGTCTATTTGTGTGTATAGATTTATCCTGAAATCACAAAATAGTTGCCCAAATGTAAGTAATCAAATGGGGAAGTTTCATTTTGATCTCCATAAGTTAAACCCACCTGTCGTGTCACCCCTTAAAGCTTTAAAAAAACAGTTTACTCAATCAGCTTGTAAATATGAGCGATGGAGTCTCATATATATAACGTACTTTTTTTTGCCAAAGTGGCTTTGGTTATTTCATATGAGGGGAGTTTTTATCTGTGTATTATCTGTTTATTACAGTCGTGTTTGCTTATATTACCAGACCACTGTCGATCAAATCTGATTAAACCACACAAACAGACACAATGTTGAAGGGCTTCATCCAGAATGAGCAGCAACCAAAGTTATTCAACATTTAATAGAAATACTTTAAGAATGTTTCTCACCCGGCAGTTTTCCAATAATTTAGATTAAGATTAATTAAGACTTCTAATGAATTCAAGCTGAACTAATTAATTTAAACATAAACAAGTGTAGAGCTGCTCAGAAAATGACAGATATTGCAGATTCAAGCTTGCAGCAGGAGAAAGGCTGTTTGTTGACATCTCTAACTGCCTCATGATGATGATTTCTAGTCAATCTGCAAAAAGTCCTATTTTTAGAGAAACTTTTCTCTAATGAAAGCAGTGGTGGAAGAAATATTCAGATCCCTTACTTAAGTTAAAGTAATACTTCACTGTAAATGTACTCCACTGCAGTTAAAAGTCCTGTATTCAAAACTTACTGAAGTTAAAAGTATAAAAGTATCAGCATCAAAACGTTGAATGTAAAGTATCAAAAGTAAAAGTACTCATTATGCAGAATGGCCCCACTCATAGAACTATATATATTACAATTATATTATTGTTATGTTTTATGCATTTATGTAAGCAGTGTTTACCAAATAGGGATAATTTTAATCACTAAATGTGAAATTTATGAAGATTAATTTATAAAAATCATGTCACTTTTCATGTTAAATCTTGATCTGAAAAGTAACTGAAGCTGGCAGCTAAATGTAGTGGAGTAAAAAGTACAGTATTTACCTCTAAAATGTAGCGGAGTAGAAGTATACATTTGCCTTTAAGTACACTAATGACAACAACAACAAGAACAGAAAGTCCAGAAACATATTTTTGTTGCTAAATGAGGTGAAATGAGGATTCACACCTTTGGTCCTGCGCCTTCTGCAGCTCTTTAGTGATGTCATCAATCTTTGCCTGCAGCCTCTTCTTCCTCTGCTCTGGAGGAAGGTGAGAGAAATCTTCTGCAGGAGGCGGCTACACAAACGCGCACACACACACACACAAACTATCCTAAGCCTCATGTATAGGACAAACGTATCATGATCACCACCAGATGTCACTCCTCCCTGTTTCTATCTCTCTTTCCCAATGATAATGTCAGTCTACACTCGGAAAGAAACCTTACAAGAAAGAGACACATAATTATCCTGTGTCAAGAAAATTAAACCTGTTAAAAAGCTATAAAAGAACTGATTGGAAAACAGAGGAAACACATTGTTCCAGACAGAAAGAGTGAGCAGAACGACTGTAACAGAAAACGACTGGATTTTAGCTGTGCAGTGTTTTGGACAGATGGGATAATTAAAACTTTTCCTCCTGTGATGCCACACCAATTAATTACATTACATATATAAAAGATTGCTCAAAATTACTATCGAGGGAAATTGTAACAAGTGCAAAGTGATTTTTAAATAATTATTTAGATTCTTTGCTTTAGTGCTTTAGTGTTTTCTATCTGTGACCTTTAAACTGCTTAATATTCTGGTTAAGTTAAAGCCTCACTGCAGACTTCTGATATGATTACGATATGAGATTATAGATTGAAGACTTCATCACCAGAATGATGAATTGCCATCAAACTGTGATCATTTCTTCTCTTCTTAGATTTTCTAAAATTGCAGCAACACTATTTCTAAAAGGATTAGAACTGTTGTTTTTGAATTTTTAAAATTAAAAATGAGATCTTCTCCATTATAATAGAACTAATTAAAATGTTTGGTAACACTGGAGGTAAGTAGGAAAATTATATTTTTGCTTTAAGAAGGAACTGACCCATTAAGTCAGCAACAATGGTAAAATAAAACTTGTTTTCTAGTTTGGAGGTTCATTGCTCTGCTGTCAGATTAACTGTATTTTAGACATTGTGTGAATTTGCTCAAGCAGAGTTTTGTTTTTGCTCTCAACAGAGAGAATTAAATCAGTTTGGCATCACAGAATAAAGACTCGGTTCTCTAGTTTAGAGATAATAATGCTCTGTTGTTAATAATGCTCCCTGAATAGAAATGTGGTGCCCTGTGTAATGAGAAAATAAAATCATTTCATTTTGTCAATTCAAGATTAACTGCAGCCTGGAGAATAATCCTGTTTGCACTGTCAAATAGTTGTGTGACACCCTGCACTGTGCAGCATCACAGCAGATTTAAACACCTGACCACACCCAGCTCTGATTACAGGTGAGCTCTAATAAAAACCCAGACACACCCGCATTTTAATTTCAATGGAATCAGTGCTCACTGTGGCAAAGTAAATCTGCATTTGACCAACAGCCATCTGTCTGACTTTAAACAGAACTTACTGCTTCTCTCACAGTATTTACAGAAAGTTTTAAGCTTTTAGTGAAATAGTATTATCAGTGATCACATTTGTACATAGATGTTTGTAGAGACTATTTTATATTTTCAGACACAATAATGTGTTTAAAAATGTGGTTGTGTATAACAAAATGATCAGAGACATAGAGGTGTTTCTGGTTACCTGGATTAGAAAATAGAGTCAGAACTTTCCCTGTTAAAGGGGTTTCTTTGGGGGAGACAGATGGTTTCATATGCTGTATGTACAGATTTTAAAGCTCCTCAAGGAAAATTTGAGATTTGTAATATTGGCAGGATGTAAATAATGACATGACTTCATCCTGAGAAACAGGGAGAAAAAATAATTTTGATTTGTTTTTTTTGTTTTTTTTAAGATTGCTGGGTGATTATTTCTGTGTGACCTGTGCCTCCACTATTATAATAATTACTATTACTAGTACCATTATTATAATTGCTATAATTTTTCTCTTCTACTGTGTTTGTTTCCTCTGTGTGCTGAAAAGCACTTTGGATCATTTGTGTTGTGTGAAAGTGCTATAAAAATAGAGTTTATTTGATTTAAAAAAATAAAATAAAGTTAAGTTAAAATAAAGTTTGGTGTGATTGTTTTTGGGAAAATTGGATGCTTAGAGTTTTGATTGAAATGTAACATTAATACATCTAACTAGCTGGCTTGTCATCTATTTCCTCTTTAATAGCTCCTTATTACACCAACATACAGTCCTGAGAACAAAACGCCCCAGTGCAGAGAAAATAGAAAGACCACCTAGCTCTCGCCTGTTCCTGGCTCACTAACATGTTACGCACTAGTTGACCAACTAGCCCTGCGATGTGAGGAGCCTCAAGCAGTATCTCATAGATGCATGTTTTAATTTCAGTGCAGCACTTTGTGGTGTGACCAGGTCTTTATACTTTTTTACCCACAGAGTTCAGAGCAGCATGATCCAGTGTGTAGTTATCCTTAAAACAGTATTACACCTTGAAAAGATTCCAGCACCAGATTATGTTATTTAAGCACCTATTAAAGGGACAGTTCACCTCAAAATCTAAATAAATTTAGAGTTTACGAGTGTTGGAGATTTCAGCCGTAAAGATGTCTGCTTTCTCTCACATATAACATAACTACAGTCAGAGAAAAAAACATTAGACCACCCTTGTTTTCTTCAGTTTCCTGTTCATTTTAATGCCTGGTTCAACTAAAGGTAATTTAAGAGCTGATATCTAGACATTTTCCATGGTTTTCTTAACAATGATTTTGGTTATTATCAAGAAAAACATGGAAAATGCCTAGATATCATCTCTTAAATTAAACTCTTATGAACTATTTTTTTTGTTATCATTATATTTGTCCAAACAAATGTACCTTTAGTTGTACCAGGCATTAAAATGAACAAGAAATTGAAGGAAACATGGTCGAATAATTTTTTCCATGACTGTATATGTCACTTATAATAGGAACTTTTTTCTTTCTAGTACAGTTCCGACATGAACCTGCATGAACAAGGTCTGTGGATTATCTTTAGTAACTGGGTCATGATTCTGGAAACAGACACTGACGTCACATTTTTTTTTTTGTCACATTATATTCAAGCGAAGGCAGAAATCTCTTCGGCTGGTATCTCCAACAATCTGTAACTCACACCAGAACAACTTTGACTGATAAAATAGCACTACAGGTAAGAGAAATAATGTGTGATTTGGGGGTGAACTGTGCCTTTAAGTGTACCCTCTATGTATGGTTAGTAAGTGTTACCATCTGCTTTTCAGCATGCGATATCTAGACAGAAAGAAACAGACACTCAGCATGAGAAAAGTGTGCAACAAACACACCACATGGGAAACTTTTTACATCAACAAGCATGGTAACTGCACAGATGTCCACGTGTAACAGCTTCTTTAGATGCATGGTGAAAATGAGACGAATACATGAGGAGGAGAGATGAGGGGACGAGGACCTGGGCAGGTGTCGTCACTCACCAAGTGCTGTTTGTGCAATATCTTTAAGGTGGAAATCCTGGGTTTGATAGAGCGGTTAAACTCTCTCAGGCAGAGAGAGAGGGGGGAGTGCTGCAGCTTGGAGAGGGGGAGGGAGAGGGGGTGGCTGCCCGGGGGGAAAGGAGACGGAGGAGAGAAAGACGGAGGGGTAAACTGAGAGAGGGAGGAAGAAGACAAGGGAGCAGAAGAGGAAGAGGAGCAAAGGAGGGAGAAAATGACACTGGTAAAGAGAGGAAAAGAAGAGAAGAAGAAACAGGAGTCAAACAGTTGCAGATAAGTTTGTAATAAACTGGACAGAAAAGTTAAAGAGAGATCGGCGAGGGGTGTTTTTTAGGGGCAAGTCTGTGCAGCAGACTGGAATTAGAATTGGCCCCTGAGGGCAACAGGGTGGCGGAGCAAGACATGAGAGGAATGTGTGCTGAGTTTCATGTGTGTGTGTGTTTGTTTCAACGCATTGTTACGAGACCTTTTCAGCGTCACTTTGCACTTCTACGATGTTCATCGGGAGGAGGGTTAGAAGAAAGCCGGGCCCTTTGACTCTTTGACTAATGATTTTTAAGCTCTTCAGAGCTTTAGTTTTAAAATGTATCTGCAACAAGTCGTCTAACCTGAAGGAGTACAGGTTTGACCACAGTGAGCTGTAACATGACGCCTGTTGAGACACGACGATCTAATTATGATTTCAAATGAAAACAAGTCGGTTATTAAGTGACAAGGCTTTGTTTTGACTATGTCAACAAACTGACAATGAATTAATTTCAAAGTCTTATATAACTTATTCCTCTGTGCTGTAGAGCTTCATTATTGTGCAAAAACTATTAAAAGTGAGCCACACTGATGCACCGGGTGACACATTTCTTTTTTGTAATGAAGGTCATTACTTGAGTTTATTTTGTAATTAATCCCACATACACTTACACACTTGCTTGCCCAAATGTGTATTAATCCGCCGCTGAAAGTAGTCCCCAACAGATGCACTATTTATTCCTGCTGAGTAATGTTTGCTTAAAAAAACTATTTTGGAAAATATATATAATAATAATATATAAACTAAACTCCTCAAGAATTATTAATACTTTTTATATTTCCACTTGTTTACTATTGTATTGCATTTAAACTTATTTATTTGCTAATACCTCTTATATTTCTAGGTTATACTGCCGTTTACTCTTTGTTTTTGCTATCCACTTTGCTGCTCTAATTCTTGAAATTTCCCTGTTGTGGGAATAATAAAGGAAATCTTAATCCTAATCTTAAAAAAGTTTGGAAAGGTTATTTCGGTCAATTATTTCTCCCCTTTAATAATACTAATTGGTGTTGTATTATATATCGTTGGATAGCCTGATTAGTCACCTTTACAAAGACGTACAACTTGTAAGGATCGTGTATTAGCAACACAGCTGAGGTAGTGCCCAGAACAAATGTGCCAAAACCCCCTGTAGTATTCTCCTGTTGGTGTTCACTCTTGATTTGACTTGCTTGCTGGATTGGATGATTGAACTTTCCCACAGCAATAAGGAATAAACAACACATATTGAGCATTTTTACACTCCATACACAGCCACAACAGCTTCGCACCTTCTCCTCATGCTGGTCACCAACCTGGCCACATTTTTAGGTGCCAATCAGGTCTCACATCTGCAGCACTTGAAGCTCAAAACAAGAGTGAACACCAACAGGAGAATACCGCAGGGGGTTTTGGCACATTTATTTTTGGAAACTCCCCACATGTTTAGCTGTGTTGCTCATTCTACTAATACAAGATCCTTACGAGTTGTATCTCTTTGTAAAGTTAACTAATCAGCAGTGGAGGAAAAAGTATTCAGATCCCCTACTTGAGTAAAAGTACCAATTACTCCTCTACAAGTGCTTTTATGTAAGCAGTGTTTTCATTTTGTAAAGAAAGAGCTAATTTAACTACTTAATATACTGTTATAACATTTAATTTAAAGAAAAGTCCAATCACTTTAAATGGATCATGTTTTTATGATAAATCTCGACCTGAAAAGTAACTAAAGCTGTCAGCTAAATGTAGTGGAGTAAAAAGTACAATATTTGCCTCAACGTGTCGTGAAGTAGAAGTATAAAGATACATAAAATGGAAATACTCAAGTAAAGTATAAGTACCTCAAAATTGTACTGAAGTACAGTACTTGAGTAAATGTACTTAGTTACTTTCCACCACTGGTAATCAAGATGTCCAATGATATAAAATACAACACCAATTAGTATTATTAAAGGGGAGAAATAATTGACCGAAATAATGTTTCCAGAGTTTTTATGAGGAGTTTGTATAAATGACCTGTTTTTAAAAAGTTCCCTCTACATATTGGATGTCTTAAATTTTTAACTTTTATCCGACATAAAAATAGAAAACATGGCATGTAATTATAGCATTTTGATTAAAACTTAAAAGGCACCTTGGTGGTGGTGTTCCAATATTACATAACACTTTTAAGATATCAAAAGGGTGCAATTATACAACTAGGAATGTAAAACTTAAGCACTGCTGTTCTGTACAAAGTTATATGTTCTATTAGGTGTGCTAATTTAATCAATAAAATATATCAAGCACTCAAGTTTTTTATTGGAGTGGCTTCATAAGTTTTGTTTAACCCATTGACGCCTGAAACGCCTGTAAAACCTCTGGGCGATTTTAAAATAAGCCCCTAAAACCTGAAGTTTTTCTGGAAATTTAACAGAAGTGTGAACGCTTCTACTAAATAATCGATTTTTCAGCCTCTGTAGCAGATAGAAATTAAATTCAAAAAGTATTTGAGAGCATATACAAATACTAAAAAACGACGTATATGCTTTCCAGGCTTCAATGGGTTAAATGATCCAAATCAGATTGGTGACTTAACTACATACAGTATGATCTCTGGTTTTAATGCTAATTTATTTGCTCTAAATATAATAAAATAAAATAAAAATCCCTACTGTCACAGCTCTCGGTTTGCATAATAAAGCAAAATTACGCACATTTGACGCATTTTTAACTGTTGTCAGACCAATAAAAATAGAAAATATGGCATATAATTATAGCAATATGATGAAAACTTAAAAGCATGTTTAAACATTATATAACATTATGAAGAAATCAACAGGATGCAATCAAATACAGCTGAAGCCATAATGTCAAAACGCTGCAGTTCTGTCTAAAATAAACAGTTCTTTTGAGAGCATCTATTAGGTGTGCTAATTTAAACACTTAAAGGGATTAAACCCACTTTCATTATGCACTCAGTTTTTAATTGGAGTGCTTCATAAGTTTTATATAAATGATCTAAATCAGATTAATTACTGAACTCACATCATACAGTATGGTCGCTGGTTTTAAAGTGAAGTCAATTTGCTTTCTTTTTCTAGGGATTGATTTCATAATTAGAAGATGTTCAAAGGCTTCAAATTAAAACTGTGAAGCACTCTCTCTGATCAGAAGTCGATGATATCGGTGCTCATTACTGTTTCTAGACATGAGAGCATGCAGTTTTTCAACAAAGATGAACACTCATCCCTTTTAACTGGGTTTAAAAGAACCGAGTTATATGGATTAGACACGGCAAGATCATTTTAGCCCGATAACAACTTGTTAGCTCGGATTAGATGAGCCACGTTTGAAGAACAGGACAGGGAGGATTTTCAGGTTGTCAGAGCAGAAGCAGGCGAAGCAGAGGAGGGAGAGGCAGCAAATATTTTGTCCCTGAGACATTGCACGATTTATGCAAACTCAGAGAGAAAGATGTGACGAGAGTGCAAATTCACCTTGTGCTTCTTGCTGAAAGGCCAGAGCTTGGCGCGCACTTTAGGAGGGTTGAGGCTCGAGTCAGAGGTCGCTGGTTTAATTCCTTGGGTGTAGTCTTCAAACTCCACATCTGCAGGCCGCTCAAAACCAGATTTGTGCTGCTCGATGAACAGTATCGAGTCCTGCAGAGACAAACACATACTCAGAATACTGGATTTAAGAGATTGGTCACACATAAAAATTTAACAGGAGGATATTTTACAGCTAGAAACAAATCTAAATTGCATAAATAGATTAGAAAAACAAGAAAATGTTAGGAAATGCCCTGCCTTAAATGCTACAGTAGAGATCAATCAACACCTTTCAGTCAGAAATAGGTTTTGACAAACATAGTTTTTAATACAGTGGTGCATTAGATTGCTTTAGTAAATTTGTGTACATAGAAAAATAAATTTTAGTGCCTCTATTCAAGAATTTATAAGGCAACATTCTTGTTACAAGAAAAACATGCAAAAAAAAAATCAAAACATAATGCTAAAAAAAAAGTTCAATACCAATCAAATGAGAAGTTTACAGGTTTTGCGGCATGACTCAGAAGATTTGACCTTTAAGGTTCCCTGTGGAGTTTGAACATGCCAAGAAATGCAGTAAGGTGCCAGAAAAGACAGGGGAGAAAAAGACTGACTTGTGGATTGTTAACATCCTTGTTTACTAGCTTTCAAAGTGTAAAAATAATGTCTGTCCAGTCTCATATGCAGCCATGACAGTAGTGAATACTTCAAGCATGGATGTTGCTGCAAAGAAATTACAAAATCCAAAAACTGGCTGCTTCACACTCATCTTGGTGATTCAGTTTCCGACCAAATGTGAAATATGGTCACAATCTCGCCTTCTGTTCCAGAGTTATGGCGCTACATGAACAGTCCAGCAGACTTGGAACATTTACCTGTTTCTCATCAATTTTCACCCCCGCTGTAGAAATTCCCTCTAAACACTTGGTGATGATGGGCAGCACTTTCTTCTCGATGTCTGAAAACTGGCAGTAGCCCTCCGCCAGCCGCCGAATCCTCCGCTCGTCCATGTCCTGCATTTTCTGTTCCACACACAAACACAGATGTTGTTTATAAAGTTTTATGCATTCAAATTCACATGAAAACACTGAGGGTTACATTTGGAAAGTGTGTGTTTGGTTGCTATAACGCCTATTAAAGAGATAGTTTGGATTTTTTGCAGTGGGGTTGTCTGACATACTTACCCACAGTCGATGTATTACCTGCAGTAGATGATGCTCTGCACGTTGAGAAGCAGACACACGCTCCAGGCAGGAAACAAATGAATGTATTGCTGCAGACGGGGATGTTATAACCATTTATGTGCATGCTACATTTACAATATGTCCAATTTTAAGTTCACTTCCATGTTGCTATGCATAAGCACAATTTTTATTTATTGTTCAACTACTTCACCCATATCTGTCAGCTCGGTCTCTTAGGTCAAACACATGACATCGATCATTTGAATATGTGGCACCCAAACTTTGGAATTATCTGCCTCTACCCCTACGGTCTGCTATTTCTGTGGACTCTATGAAAAATCACCTTAAGACCTATCTTTTTAGACAGGTATTTGGATGACCAGCTTGCATTGTACATACTATTTTATAATTTTGTGTTTTATTGTGTTTTAATTGTGTTCTAATTGTCTTGTGTTCCCTTTTTTTTCTGTAAAGCACTTTGTGATTTTATCTGTGAAAGTGCTCTATAAATAAACTTTACTTACTTTACTTACTTATATGCTTTGGATGGCTGTGGATAGCAACAAAAATCGGTGGACATATTCTAAATATAGCATACCCTTGAAGGGGTCTAACAATTTAGGGTGGGCCCATAGACTGTTTAGGGTGGGCCTTTGTTTAGGTGGTTAAAATATGATTTGTTAAAGTCCCCATCTGCAGCAATACATTAGTTTGTGTCCTGTCTGGAATATGTTTCTGATTCTCCAAACTGGGAAAGCACAGACCATCATCTACTGCAGGTAATACATCAACTGTGGGTAAGTACAGTAGTGTGAAATGTTTTAGGCATGTGTGAAAAATGCTGTAAAATAAGAATGCTTTTACATTTTTTTAAATGTTAATAGGTTTTTCTTAATCAATATTCAAAATACAAAGTGAGTGAACAGAAGAAAAATCTAAAGACATTTTAATCTAGACATTTTTTGAAGACTTTCGCACAGTACTGTACCTCATACATCCTCACTGCAAATAATCCTAACTATCGCATTAAGGTTTGGGTCGGCATGTACTCTGGAAAAGGCAAAAACATAAACCCCTCAGAATCTGAAATACAGTCCTCCTCCTGCAGCTCTCCTCTCCGTTGTTGTTTCTGTTTACTGATATTGCTTTAACTATTCTTAATAGGTGTTGTTGTTTTTTTACTGACACTGTTTATACCATTTCCTGCTATTGCATTTTATCATGTAAAGTGTCTTTAAGTGCCCTTCAAGGCGCTGTACATATAAAATGTATTATTATTACTATCCTGATAGTGTCTGTGATCCTGATGCTGTTATAAAGCAGCGATTCTGCAAGAATTATCTTCCCGTTTTCTTTGCAAACTTGTTGCCTGTAAAGCTCTTTAATATCATGATATATGATGAATCTCCCTACATAAACTTAAATTAGGCGAGAAATAATAGGTGAGAAATAATTTCTCTCCATCTCTGAAACACTTTCCTGATTTTGACATATTGTATTTATTGTCAGACTCTCTTTTAGCTTCTCTTTTTGATAAGTTCCTAATTTGGGTTGCTTTGCCTTGTTGGCAGAAGTTACCGGTGATGAAATAAACTTTTTCTTCCAACAACCAATAAGAACACCCTCTCTCCAACCTGTAATTGGCCAAGATTTCCTGTCATGTGCTTGAGATTTTCTAAAGCTTGATAACAGAGCCAGGAGGAGGTGCAGGACTCTCTCAGACCACTTGTATTGCAATACAATAAAGGTTTATGATTTTTTTGCAAAAAGAAACCAAAAGAAACCCTTCCTGCCCCAGCTTTAAGCATGAAAGTGAGCTCTGCCCAGTTATTCTTCACTGTGAGTGTGTGTTTACGTGTGTTTGCCTCACATTGAAGATCTGCGGTATCTCTGTATAGTAGAAGAAGTTTTGTTCCTTGTTGTATTTCTGGAGCTGTGCTGCGTAGTCGTTCCTGCACTCCTCCGCCGTGTGTGTGCGGGCATGGGCATGTTGCTTGGCCTTCAGAGCGAGAGGAAGGTGGAACCACGGAAGATGAAGGAGGAGGGGAACATGAAAGGAAGCAGGAAGAGGGAGACACGATGCAAAACAAAATGCAAAGTGGGAGCAATGCAGGAGCAGATGCGGGGAGGATGTGGAGGGAGGAGACACAAGGACACAGAGGGAGACAGGCAGGGAAGTTTAGGGATTTTTTTGACTAAAAAAAAATAAAACAGTGCTCAGTTGTGTCTGTTTTTACCTTCTCGACGTCGAGCCTGGTGGCATTGAGGTCGTTCTCCGTTTTCTCTGCTTGTTGTGTGGCTTTTTCAGCCTCTCCCCACTCCTTAGCGAATCGCTTTTTAGTCTGTAGGCAGACACACGCACACGCACTTAATTCACTTGAAACGAATCAATCTTTATATTTACTACATTATTATTACTATATTATTTATATCTTATTTAGTTGTATGTGTATTATTATATTGTTATATTCATATTTATATTATTTATAGTTATTGTTAGATATTTTGTTCATTGTTTCCTTATATATTATCCTATATTGTGATTGTTTTTGTAATTGTTTTGTAACTTTGGAGAAATCTGGAAATAGAATTTCCTTCAGGATTATAAAGTTCTATCTTATCTTATGTTATTAGCTGCTTTTTTATTTTCTTCTCTTTCTTTTCCTCAATTAAATAATTAATTGAATAAGCAAACAATTAAACATGAATATTAATTACTTATTTATTTATTCTTTTGGCACTGCCTCTTGTAAAAAATGCATAAATGTGGCAGGATGAATTGAATATGTGAAATAGCTGCTAATATTTGTAATTTCATAAACTGCAATAAAGTAATAACAAAACAAAACAAAAAAAACAAAAGTGCAGGGAATCGGTTCCAATCAAGAACTTGCAAAAATGTGAATTCTGTTGCAGGAAAACAACATACATGAGGAATAAATGTTACCAACAATAGATGTATACATTTTTACTATACTTGGGTTTCCTTTCAAGGAAGTTTTCTCAGTCAAAACTGATTTTGACGTCAACAAAACTATTTTCTACTTATGAACATGTGGACTTAAATGAAAAGGAAATTCCCTTTTTTTCCTTCCTCCTTTCCCTTTCCTGCAAGCTTTCACTGTTACTCTGAATAACACCAGCCCATTAAGTTGGAATAATTTTGTTTTCACACACAATCTTCTGTTAATTGTGGTTTCATTTTCATTGTGAAATGTTTGGAAGACATTGATTAATAAAGAATGACGTTTTGAGAAGATATACAGTTTATCTGTTAATAATAAATCACTTTGTCACAATCATTTTATGGTAAAAAAAAAAAAAAAAAAAATCCAACTTAATGGGCAAAAGCTATTCATATGCACAGACTAAAACTAAAAGGCTTCCACAACGATTCTCACTTTTAACGAATGTTGTAACTTAACTCCTAATTTAAATAAAATAAATACCTAAGAGGGTTGGTTGTATTTCAGCTAAAATAATTAATACTAATTAAATTGTTCTTTCCAGGAAACTTTCTAGACATTGTTGAAAAATGACAGGAAAAGACAGAGCTGTGAAATAAAGCCATAAAAACTACCTACAGGACAAGAAACCACAAGAGGAAAGTAAAATTATTTTTTCCAAATTTAGGCGAACAAGTCCTTTATATCACAATCATGCAATCCCTCTGTAAGTAACAACGTGTGACTCACACTTTCTAGTTGTTTAAAGCTGCCCTCTAAATTCTGCTGGGCCTTCTTGGCATCAGACAGGTGCTGCAGGAGAAAGAGGTTTCAGTTAATTTGCTGCAGTTTGAGATGATGAGACACAGAGAGAACACCAGTGTGTGATCCTCCTCCCTCTCTCACCGTTTTGCGCTCATGTTTGAGATCCTGGAGGTACTTGGTGAGCTCCACGCAGATGCCGGTGATCATGTTTTCGGCGATGAGCTCCCGTTGGCCGGCGTAGTCGTTCAGCTCGTTCAGGATCTCCTGGAATGATGCGTGATTGCTGAATCTGCAGCAGGAGGGAGAGACGATTTAGGAGAATCACCACAGCTGGAGAGAGCAACAGTTAGCGGACTGCTCTCTAAGCCCCTCCCCCCTAAACAGAAACGGTCAAATCACAGCAAAGCTTTGGATTTTTCCACATAAAGCAATGAGAAGAGATGTGCACGAGGCTTTAATACGTCTATATAAGACATGAGTAAACGTTTAAGGAATGGATTAAACTGTAAACTGTGTTTATCCATGTGAACCCATAGACTTTACATTATGATGACATTACAGATTTCTTTTTTTGTGTATTTATTTTTATTGTTTTCATAACAGAAAAATATATACAAATTATATATACAAATGAGATATAATTGGTGGAGCTACACAGAACAATACATGTTTTGTTTTTTTGACAGAGTTTTTGACATGAGACAAACAAAACAAGGGTATAACATAAATGGCACAGCAACAGAATAGCACTAATTCAGTTTTTAGACATTAGACATTACAGATTTCTAAACCGCTTTTCTCAGCTCAAGGAAGGTTCTATGAGTATAAAAACCTTGATGGATCAAACATTTCAAATAGAATAAGTCATAATTGACCTTGTTTGCAGTTCAGAGTGTCCTGTCCACAGTTTTACAGACATCTCTTTTATAATGTTATGAAGTGTATTATGCTTATGTTGCTGACGTTTTTTTCTTTTCTTTTTCCTCCTTTCCTCTCCTCACATTGTGCTCCATTTCTTTCTCTTCATCCCTGTCTTCCTGTCCTGTTCACCTCTGTCATATTGTTTTGTGTGTTTTTTATACGTTTTGGATGAGTTAATGGCAAATTTTCCTTTTACTACCCTGTGCAATGACAATAAAGGCTTTCTGATTCTGATTCTGAACAATGCTTTTTAGGCTGTATGAGGCTTTTTTTTTTTGCTGCAATACGGCAAGTGGCCACTGGGCAAAATGGGAAGCAACACTAAGCAGCAACATCATGTTTAGCTCTAAAACAAATTAGACATTCTTTTATGTGCATTGATTGCAAACATAATAATCTCACAAATTATTTTCAAGATTACTCATGTCTTTTCAAGAATGGAGCATCCAAACTGTGGGATATTATTTCATAGTTTAGTTGAGCTCTGTCCTGCTCTTAATAAAAAAAGAAAATAGTTTAAACTCTGTAGCTGAATTTTAAGGTGAACTTTTGTTTGTTGCATTAAAGAAAATGTGAATTAGGGAGGTTTCCATCAACTGGTTTCGAGTGAATAAACAAAGCTGTATAAACGTACTTTGGTCAGAAGATGGCAGTGTAATGTCTTGCAGTAGGCTAATCTGTCAGTGAACAGTAGAAGAAGAAAGTGAGCAAGAGAGAAAAACAACCCACAAGCCACCCACAAGAGAAAATGGAGAGAAGTCTTCAGGAATTGGATTCAGCTGGGCAACTTATAATTGTTCTTTCATGTCAGAGTGAAAACAGCTGATCAGTCATGTGAGTTAATTGTTCGCTACGTCAGAACTCATTCCGAAATAATCGTCATTAACTATTTTTTGAAAAACACAAAAACCAGCCTTAAGGCTTAAGTGAGCGTAAAAGCTATTATACGAATTTTTGAAAGTTTTATCAAATTTTTGCTGTTCCCTTCAAGTTTTTCTCATGCAAATCTTTAAAATGTGCATAGAAAGAGGGTGGGCTGAGAGCCGCACTCCAGCTGCCAAAATCCATTGTTTTCAACGAGAAATGAGAAGCATGCTTTTGGTTTACTTTTGTGTGAAATCAAAGATCTAGTTTCAAAGTTTCAAAATTCACTGCACGTCCTGAGAAATAACGTCGTTATCATTCCTACTGCGCAAGTGTTGCAGAAATGGAAAGCTTGACCCTGCTTACAGCAACAGCAACCATTATATTTGCATAATAAGGAATAATAAGGAAACTGGACATTTTATTTGTCACTCACTTGCAGTCTTGCTCCTCTTTGCTCCCTCGTTTTGCATATTTCTTTGAAAGACTCCTGATAAACAAAAAGAAGCAGTATGACTCCATTATACACACATAAATAAATGCATAAATACATTTTTAAAAATCCCATTTATGTACGTATAAATAAACAGCTTTTAAAAACCAAAAAGGCAAACCTGAGCTGTTTGGCGTAGCTCTGCTCTATCTCCGTCCGTTCCTTCACAAACTTTATGTAACGCTCCACCAGGTCGAGGCCGCACTGCGTATGCTTGTCAATGTGATCATACTGGTCCTGAGGGAGAAACGGAACAGAGAAACACATGTTTTCATACATTTATGTGCACACAAACGCTGCTGAAAAACACCTCAAGCTTTGACACACAGCTCACAGTCTAGAAGTTTTTAAATAGCGCCACATTTTCTTATTGTTTTGGCTTCAGCACTTTGGATGTGAAATGAAGTTGCATCAGTGTACGACTGGCAGCCATTTGTCTGCACGGTCCAAATTTAAGACAATGCAAAAGGGAATTGACCCTTAACACTCACACAATGCAACCAATGTTTTCTTTAAAGGTCAAACAGTGAAAAGTGGTGTACTGCATGAGGCGGTCACATGACCTTAGTTTAAGTCATCCTGTGTTTCATCGACTGAAGACCAGACTGAAAGCATAAAAGCCCCCGAAACAAGAAGTGAAGCTGGCTGCAGGCCGAACAGAGCAGCAGAGGAACACAACAAGTTTCTGTTAATGTCAGTGAAACTTCAAACTAGACCTGAAGTGCTTTAGATTTATTGTTTAGACAACTTTCAGAAAATTAATATGAAACTGGTTTAAATAGTCACTAAAGTCTTTTTCTTTTAAAAAATTGCCAAGTATTGTCTAGTTAAAGTATTTGTTTGCTTTTATTATTTTGTGGGGATAAAACTTTTGGGGTTTTTTGACTGAGGAACAGAAGATATGCTCTCCTTAACCCCCTGTTATGTTGCTGGTCAAATTGACCCTTTCAAAGTTTAAAAAAATATATTTTTTTAAATTTAACATTTAAAAAAAACAAAACAATGTCATGTTTTTATATGTATGTATTTTCAATGCACATAACAATGTTTTAACATGCATTTATTAAAAAAAAAAATGAGACAATTATCCTCATTGAACCTGATCTGTGAGAGGTAAAGAACACTATTGCACTAAATATTGATTGGAATGGTTAGTAATGGGGTTATTAATGAAATATAGACAATGTTTATTTATTTTTTTTGTTTCTGACACTTTTGGATAATTAAACATGCCCTAAGACAAATTGACCCACAAATATTATTGCTGTTCCTGAGAAACGAACATAACAGGAGGGTTAAAGCCACCAGACTCCATTGACAAAAACAGTAATTTTACCTTGTGGAAGTTGCTGGTCTACTGCTGCCTCAGTCTGTTAGTTGTTTGCATTATTGTGACTCTGGTGAATCCAAACTAATCCTCTGACACACCAAAGTCACACAATAACATGGAAAAACAAGTATTGTATAGCCAAACACTCTGGTTGTTCACAATAATAACCGTGTTCTGTGAGGTAAAATTACTGTTTCTGTGAGTGGAGTCTGGTGGCTTTGAATTGAATACCTTCAAATATCCCCCTGCGTAACCTGAAACTGGGCCTTCTCATATCAAGGTAAAGCAGTGGAAATATTCTACATATAGCGTACACTTAAACTGATATTGATTTTATTAGGTGTCTAAAATGTGTTTTGCTGTTCACGGCAAAACATAAGCTTCTGTGTCAGTACTCCTGCCTGCTTTTTCTGACTTTGCGGCCTGTCATACTGTCATCTACTTTAGGTAATACACTTATTATGGATAAGTTCCTCAAACAATCCAACTTTTAAAAAATCCGAGCTTTTCCTTTAATGCATCATATCACTGAAAATACCATTTTTGAATTCACAGATGCAATTTACTGTTATTTTTAAGTTCCCAAAGCCAAAGGTGATGACGTAAAGAGTCTTGTTTTGTCCGACCGAGTCCAAAACCCAAAGAGTTTAAGTTACCCATTACACACACGAGGAAGAACACCCGGAAATATTCACATTTGTGGAGCTGGAAGAACTGAGTTTCTGCCATTTGAAATTATTAAAAGAGCTGCTCCAAACTTTGTTGATTGAAAGCTCAAATCACATTTCATCAGGCTGTGGATCTGACACAAATGAAAAGTGGAAGTATATGAATAACCACACACAGACACACACAGACACACACACACACACCCAGAGTATCCTTCCTTCTTTCAATTTCTCTCTCACAGTAAGACTAACTCTTGTGTAGTAGAGAATAAAAGCAAACTCTCCTTTCAACATTCCTGCCTCATTTTCTTTACACACGTCCATGCCTTCAAAATACACACACACACACACACACACACGCAAACCTGTCAGACAGGTAACATTTGTCCTTTCTGTCCCTAGTGGCTTATATCTACAGACTCATGACATACAGCAAAGGGCTCGCTGAAGGCGAATGTGACAAAGAACACAAAGGCAGACTCCACCTTTCCATTGTTCGTGTGTGTGTGTGTGTGTGTGTGTGTGTGTGTGTAGAGGCTCCAGGGTCTTTTGGAGCCAGAGACATAGATATTACAGCCCTCAGAGGACGATGAAGCTAAATGGAGATAATACAGTTACACAGTTAGAAATGTCCTGAATACGAGAGGGCAGGAAGGAGGAAGGGACCGGACAAGGAAACAAACGAGGCGACAGGGAACTAGATGGATGAGATTGAAGAGCTGGTGAAGAATCTTTGAGCTATATTCCTGCATGTGTGCACCACTTCTGCTGCTACGCCCCATTACTCTACTGCAACACATCTGCATGTTTGTGTGAGAGGCAGGAAATACTGATAGTGAGACAGAGAGGGTTCTGGAATGAGATAATCATTAGCTCAGTGTGAACCTCCGCCCTGTGACTGACGGTCCCAGGGGCCTCTGCAAACCCTGGAACCAGTCGGACTCGTCCCGCCCCTCACTGTGACGACACACGGCAGCTTCCTGATCTGAGGTCAGATTCCCGCTCACCTCAGTCATGATGTAAGCTATGAGACTGTTTGCACCAGAAAGCCACAAAATTTGTGTAAAGTTCTGATTAACTGCGATTGATTCACTAAATCAGTCTGCACCATCAAAACATAAAACCAAGTCCAGAAAGATTGTAATGTTGAATAAAAAGTAAATAAAACAGAATCTGATCATTTGCTGATCCTCAGTGACATACAGTCATGGAAAAAATCATTAGACCACCATTGTTTTCTTCATTGCATTTGTTCATTTTAATATTTGGTACAACTAAAGGTAAGAATTTAATTTAAGAGCTGATATCTTTTATTAATTCATCAGGGTCATAAAGGTCTTGGCTCGTAAAGACTTTATAAATGGGTGAATCAGTTGCTAGAAAATATCTGCAGCTCTGCTCTATTGAGAGCAATCAAATAATAACAGAAAGTCAACATAGAATCACAACCCCTTGTTACAACTTTCCAAAATTACAGGCTTTTAGGGAGCCAAACAATTTTTCTATTAGCTGCCAAAGCTGACTAAATGTAGTTTGTTTTATTGATATATTCACAGGAAGCGTGTGTGTGTGTGTGTGTGTGTGTGTGTGTGTTTAAGAGGAAGTTGTTTTCAAACAGTTTAGAATTAATCTTCAAGTCAATTAGTAAAATGTTATTGCTATAATTTTTGGTAAATTGAGGTTTATGATGAAATTTGATCTAAAATCTTTATAGTTTGCATCACTATTAAAGGGAAAGTTCCCCCCATAATCAAAACCACATTTCATACTGATAAGTAGCCCTACAGGTATGAGAAAATATCTGTGTTTTTGATTTTGTGGTGAACTGTCCCTTTAAATAGGTTTTTTTTTTCAGGTCAGATTGTATTCTGTATGACCTCTTTTACTTTTTAGAGGAAACAGGTTACATAGTAGAGTAGTTCTGTCCGTTGGTTCAGTTACATAAACAACATCTACAAATATTTAGCAACAACTAAATAAAGTCAATGTTATTTCATATGATAATGAATTTAAATTGTAAATATGAAGAAAGAAGGTTTTTCTCTCCCTTGTGTTTAATGTAATTTACTTATTCCCTTCTTAATACTTCTTCCATCACTCCTGTTGAGAAATGTAAGTTAAAATCTTTCCAGGTTTCATTTCATTGTTAAACAGCATTTTTGATAGTGTCACATCATATTCCATATGACTTATTTTACTCTAAACTGGTCACATATAAGTTGTATGTTATCTGTATATGCAACAGCTTTATCTGTAGCTAGTGGCAGTAAATTTGTTGTAACAACTAATCTCTCATCTGGTTTAGAGTTTAAAGTTTGTGTGGCACAGCCCAATTTGAATTTAGTTCGGTGTATATCTCCACTTCTTAAAGCTTAAGCTCCGTGATCACCAGATTAAGTTTAAATTTACAAAGAACTGGTGCAACTTATTAACAGGGACGTACAACTTTATGTATTAACTTTGCTTCATCCGTCTGTCCTGTTCTCAGTGTGATTCTGTGTTTTATTAAGCGGGAGCAAAATGTGAAAATAAAGTGCAACTGGTTATTGTTACAGTGAGAAGTTAAAAAAAAAGTGTTTGAGCTGGCTGTTTGGATTGTTTTGTCACATTCAATAACAGTTGCTGGTGGCTTCGACCTCTGAAACCTCGCTGACCTGCAGGAGGTTTGAGAAACGGATGCTGTGCAGCCAAACAGTGAACTGAACTGGACATCACAAAAGTTTCCAATGATACCAAATATGTTAAGCATGTGTCTAAACTGTGAAAAAAACACAGTTTAATGTTCGCACTGAGTGTAAACATCATAAAGCCTCAATGATGACGAGCTGGAACAAGCTGATGAATCATAAACAGCAGGACAGTGTGGTCAATTTTCAGTCTGAAAACTACTAAAAAGGAGGAAATGGTGTGATATTAAACTGGGGTTACATGAGAGCATGTTCACCAGCCATGACAGCGTGTGGGTCAGATAGTTTTCACATTGTGAGTCTGTGTGTGTGTGTGTGTGTGTGTGTGTGTGTGTGCGCGCTCCATCATAGCAGACTTTAGTCCTGGAGACACCCAGGGTAGCAGGAACTCTGAGTGCTTTTCCAGGTGTTTATATTTCTGACTGTGGACAGATTTTGTCACTGAAATGCTTCAAACCATAGAAGATACAGTCAGGAAACTTTACAGGTGTGAAGCTGAGGTCAAAATGTGTGGTGTGGTCTGAACAGGGCGCCAGAAGAAAGGAAGAGTAGACTTTTCCAGCCTGGCCCAACTTGCATGATCCCATTGAAAAATGGTTTCTTGTCTGTTCCACATTTCATCCACACTGAGTCATCTTCTGTGTGTGTGTGTGTGTGTGCTATGGATGGTATAAAAAATGGACATTGTCTCTATAACTTCACCCAAAGGTTCTAAAGAACTGAAATGAAGCTTTAAGTAAGGCTTCATTTATGCCTTAATATAAATTAAATGGGTTATGAATTATATAAAGATTCTTGCTGACTTGATTTCTACAGCAAGGCTTGGTATCATTTAAAGAGTACCAGCACCCTTAAAGTGATACGAGCAGTCATGCATCACATAAAAATCAATAGCCATTTCTTTTCTAGATCTGGGTACAAAAAGAAACTGAAAGCAGATGGCAGTCTGAGGAACAACTGATACCTCAAATAACTTTGAGTTTCAGTTCTCCTCATGTGTATCTAGTGTGGAGGGAGACTAGGCTTCAGATGGTCATTCTGCAACCAACAACAATCATTTAATAAAAAAATTAAAAAATGCCAATCATGATTTCGTAAAAACCCAAGGTGACATTTTCCAATTGTTTGCAGTCTCTTTCATTCATTCATTCAGTATCCTTAACCGCTTATCTGCAGTTGGGTCGCTGGGGGCTGGAGCTGATCCCAGCTGTCATTGGGCGAGAGGCGGGTTCACCCTGGACAGGTCTCCAGACTATCACAGAGACAGACAATCACACTCTCATTCACTCCTATGGGCAATTTAGAGTCACCAATTAAACCTAAGTGCATGTTTTTGGACTGTGGGAGGAAGCTGGAGTACCTGGAGAGAACCCACACTGACACGGGGAGAACATGCAAACTGCGTTGGTAAACTGGTTCTTGGTAATATTTGACATTTATGCTTGAAAAATGACTAATTGATTATCAAAACAGTACTTTTTTGATAATCAATTAATAGTTCAAGTCAAATATGAAGCAAAAATATAAAAAGTCACTGTTTGAGCTTCTCAAATGTCAGCATTTGCTGGTTTTCTTTATTACGATGTGATAGTAAACTGAAAATGTTCAAGTTTCAGGACAATAGAAGTCATACGGAGACATCACTTCAAAGAAATTTTATAGATCAAAGAATTAGTCGAATTACGAAGAAAATAACCTGAAGATGATTCTTTTTTTTCTGACTTCCCTAATTGATAAATCCACCAATGGCTTTAGCTCTAACTATGATACAGGGTTGAATAAATGCCACGACCCATCAATGATGGGAGACACTGATCAACTACTGAGCCCAATATCATGATCTAAAACCTCCCGCCCCAGTCCTCAGTCATGTCAACTGTGCTACTGTAATTTGGATTCAGGTCTGTTTGTTGATTAATGTTAATTTTGAACCTTGACCACCACATTTGTGCCATTCACTAATAGAGGAAAAAAGTAGCTCCTTAAGAAGTAGGTGAGTAGGTGAAGCTGGGCTGTGACACAAATGTGCAAAAACAACAAATAGTAATTCATATCCAATGCATACATATAAACGGTATAAAATAAAGTAAAACAACAACAACAACATCACAATATTTCACTGTGGACATTCTTGTAGATTAAACTTCTATATGTTTTGGTTTTCTCACAATAAAGTCTGATAAATCCACCGTTCACCACATTTAGTCAAACACAACACAAGCAGTAGTGGCTGAATGTGAATTCTTCATCAACAAACGCAGCATTAAACAGCCTCACCCAGTCTGTGTTTAACTGGAATAATCTCAGAGGCATGCACTCAGACTCTGAACACAATCAGAGCAGGATTACTGAAAATAAGACGTGTTTGCTCTCAACTGCCAGCTATTAAACCGACTATCACAAACAGTCGGAGTCGGCCTGAGCCAGAACACATTCTGTACATTTTCTTGAGGTCATCCTGTACATCTGTCTGGCTGTGATCGGTGTGAGGTGACCAGTCTGCTGAGAGATTAGTCGACCTCCTAGAAGATTCATCAGGAACTATTTTGACAACTTTATGAAGCAAAAAATGTCAAACATTCTCCAGTTTCAGCTTCTCAAATGTGAGGATTTCCTGCCTTTCTGTGTTGTAAACAGGATGTCTTTCAGTTTCAGACGGCCGGTTGGACAGAGCAAGCAATTAAAAGACATAAATTTGTCTAATTTAGCATTTTTTCCCACAAATAATGTATTTTTGCTTTTTATGCTTTGTGGACAATTGACCAAAAAACAATTAACTGATTAATCAAGAAACTCACTGAAAATAAAATAATTGTTTCTTTCAGTGTGAGCTCAAAGGTCACTCCAGTTCAGTCTGGAGCTCCAACTAATGTTTTTCACAACATATTAATTGGTGATTATTCTCTCAATTAATTGTTTGGTCCATGAAGTATCAAAAATAGTGAAAAATATCCATCCCAGCTTCTCCAAGGTCCCCAAGTGTCGTTTTGCCAAAGCTACGTGGTTTTATATGTATAGAATGTTTGAGCAGCAAGACAAGTGCTTTAAATAGAAATTTAAAGAACAATTAAATACAATTAAACAGCAAATAAGGAGCCAAGACAGAAGAAAGGTATAATATATAAATAAAATAATAATAATAAAGGTTTCAAAATAAAATTAAATAGAATAATAAAAGTTACAGAGCAGTGTAAGAAATTAACAAAAAGTCTAGAGGATGATAAATAAATCAGCCTGTTCACCTAGCGTAGACGTATCGGTATCTACAGCTATCAGTGTATTAGCTGTGCAACAGACATTGATATGAAAAGTTTTTCACAAAACATATTATGCAGGGAATTATGTTTTGTGTGATTTAAAAATGATTTCATCATCAGGTAGTCTGGTCCTCCAAAGCGCTCAACTAATAAGAAGTGTTTGGTCACCTAAAGATGGCTGGTGTTGTTCAAAGACAGTGATGTGGTTGATAGTGTAATAAAAAGATCGTATTGTCATGAGAGAGTTCGTATGATTTCATATGAAAACTTTTGCAGCACGATATCCTATAAAATGTGGCATGACAAGCACCGCTGTACCCTACGTCACTATCACTGTTTTCACCACGTTATAAATGCTGTTAAACTGTAAGGATAATGTACCAAATCCCATCCCTTAAGGTTACAAACCAAAACTTCTTGGCTAAGGTTGGAAAAAAGAACATAATTTGGCTTAAGAAATACAACTTTTGTACTAAAATTCCAACAACGGGACACAAACTCATCTCCTGATTGACAGAACAGGGATTTGATCCATCCTCCACCCCTCCTACCCACCCAACAGCGCCTACAAAGCCTACAAATTCCAGTGCATCACTTTTTGTAGGAAATCATACAAATATATAATAATGTATAATATGTATAATCTACAAAGCGGCATTCTGAATATGTTTGCAGTCACAGAGGTGCAAAATTTGTGCACAATCCACATAGAAAAGGTCTATTTTCATCTTAAAAAGTAAATAGCTATATTGGCTGCCATATTGGTAAGCAGTGAACTTTATCCTGCACTTTTCTGGGAGCTTGTTCCAGTCAATCCGAAACCCCCAAGAATTCAGTTTAATATTATCAACAAGTGGTTTAAGTTGTTTGGTGCTTCACAAGGCTTTAGCACCAAAACCACTTCCTTAAGTTAAGACACCAAGGTAAGGAAGGAAATACTTTTGAAAAGTTTTGATCCAACCTCCACCCCTCCAAACTGCCCAACAGGCGACATTATTTTGCTTTGTCAGGGAAAACCTATGAAATTCAAGTCCTACTTTTTGTAGGAAATCATCCAATCTGTTCAGGAGGATAGTCTCATATGTATTATAATTTTAAATATTATTTAATAGAGTTATTGTTTGAAATAGAAACATTCTGAGTACCTTTGCATTATCATATTGGTAAAAAATCTGTGCACGGATTCAAATAGCAAATATCTATTTTCAGCTAAAACACCATCATTTTCCGCTCTAAAAACAGTATAATTCTCAAAAATCCAGTCAAAAAAGTCAGTCAAAAACCCAAAGACAATCAGAAACAAGCAGGAAATATCTATATTTGAGAGGCTGAAAACTGTTGCGGTTTGAAACAAGTTATTAATGCTGTTAAACTTTTAGATTTAAGCATCAAACCCACTTCCTTAAGGTTAGACACCAAAATCAATTGGCTTAGGTTAGGTAAAAAAACAACAGGGTAAGTCTTAAAAAACCTCTACTTCTTGGCCTAACTTCCAAAAACAGCACACAAACACCTTCTCCATGCCCAACAGGCAACATTTTACAATTATTTTGACCCATAACAGAATTTTATGTAGAAAATAGTAGTAGTAATATGAACTGTTCATGAGGACAGCCTTAAGTATGCTAAATATTCTTTAATAAAGTCATTTGTTTGATAAAGAACCTTCTGAGAACATTTGCATAAACATATTGTTGCAAAAGAGGCACACAATCCATGTAGAAAAGGTCTATTTTCAGTTATATTATCATAATTTTGCCTCTCTACAATCAGTATCAGCCCCAAAAATCTCAAATCAGCCAGGCCCCATGTGGCCTATAATTTTCTGGGAATTTGTTCCAGTCAGTCAAACCCAAAGATATTTGAATATGACATAAAGCAGAAAAAGCTGGAAATCCACATATTTGAGAGGCTGAAAAACTGCATTTTCTGCCATTTTTTGCATGAAAAAATACCTTAATAATAATGGTAGTTGCTTATATTCACATGGTTCGACTGATCAGTTTGTCGACTAATATTTGCAGCTCTACTTCAGTATGTTGACTTTACTGGGACTCCACAGGGAGTAGTGGTGGTGCTGTGAGTGATGAGGAGGTTGTCTGACCTGCTGACTGTCACAGCTGAGAGAGACACTGACCAGATGCAGTGACAACAAGAGGAAGAACAAGTCACACAAACGAGCCATCAACACCCCCTGAGAGGTGTTGTCACAAAGCAGAGCTCAAGTTGGAGCATGCATGAAGGAGGAGTGAAGAAGAAAAAGGTGGTGGAGTACACCTTTAGCCTACAGTGTGTAAGATAAGGTGGCCAGAACGAGTAATAAACCCTCTCTTCTTCCCCCTCTGCTTACGATAAGGTATGCAGGAGTTGCGAAATCCTCTGGCTGCAGGATTTACAGATAGACTCCTGCTGCTGTCTCAAGATTACTTCACTTAGGCCTGCCGTGGAAAAACATAGTCCGTGTTGTGTCGACGAAAACAACCGCAGGACAGCTTACTCTTAAGGGATGGGGAAGTTTTTGTTGTTTGTAATAACTTGTCCCGGAGGACGCTTCTTCTTGTGTCAGCTGTCAACTTACCCAAAGATCTGTTCCCCAGTCCATGTCTGTCTGCTGCAACTAGGAAAAAAAGTTGTGGGAAAAGCAGGAATCCTTCCTCAGAGAAGGGAACAACCAGGTGGTGGTGGTGGTGGTGGTGGAAGAAAAAACAGATAAAAAGTCCTCTCGTTACAAAAGATTCCACAAAAACTTTTGAGTCTCGAAAGCGGAGATGGCGGAGGAAATGTTTGGAGGAAGTCTACGCCTTCTCCTTGGCACAGACACGGCCGTCCTGTTTCTTCCAGCAGCAGCAGCGACAGAAAAAAATATGTTCAGGCGCTTTTTCCTGAAACAAGTTTGGGTCCCAGAGAGAGAGAGAGAGAGAGAGAGAGAGGAGGGAGGAGCGGTGGGAAAACCAACCAGCGGTGTCTCTGTTTGTTTTATCTTAAAGAAGCAGCTTGATGTTATTTTCATCATAAATGCTCCTGAGAGCCGGAGCTTTTCAATAAACTCACATTTTATTGTCCGGCAATAAAACACTGACACACTTCAGTTATAAAGTATATATTCATATTGCACCAAGAGAAAATAAACGAACGAAATTATTATATTGGTCAATTCCTGAATGACTTAAACGCATTGTAAAATAATTACAGAGGCTTTAATTTGAGCGATTTAGCCTGATATGTTTAAAATAAGTATTTACGGATCAATGTTGTTGCTTTTAACAAGTGCAATGACTCGTTTAGCCTCTTATCCCTGCAGCCTGTGAGTCGTTTGTATTTTTTCCTGCACTATTTTTTTTTAACATGGATGGATGGATTCTGAGTTTTTCCATCTAGCGCCACCAGCAGGTCAAAAATATAAATATATAAATGATATATAATACATTATGAATTTAAAAATATATATAAATCAGAATACAATTCAGAACAGACATTAATGTTTCCAACAGAATCCAAACTTTTGTTTTATTCAAAATAAATAAATAAATAAATAACTTAAGTACATTTTCTCAAATATGCTGTAACATTTAGAGATATATGTACTTTACTATACTTGAGTATTTCCGTGTTCTACTACTTTATACTTCTATTCCACTATCTCAGAGATAGCTGGCTACATTTATTAATATAAATGATCTAATAGGCCCGCTTAAAGTCATGCTAAATAGTAATTGAAACACCGTTAAAGTGACTAACACATGAATGCACCAAAAATATAATTAAAATATACAAAGCGAATATTGTATCTATATCAGAATGATATCTATGTAATATCTATATCATTCTGCATAATGAGTTGGCCTACCTGTTGAGAGGCCACACCTTTGGGGTCCATGTGCAACACAAGCGCGACACCGTGTGTCTACTTAACATGCGTCCCAGTGGTGGTAAGTAACTAAGTACTGTACTTAAGTACAGTTTTGAGGTACTTATACTCCACTTGAGTACTTCCATTTAATGTAGCTTTATACTTCTACTCCACTTTTTGGAGGTAAATATCGTCAAGATTTAACAAGTAAAACATGATCCATTTAAACATGATTATAATAAATTCAAAATGCACATAACATATATTTAGTTAAAATGAGCCCTAACTTGAGAAAATTAAAATGCTGCTTACATAAATGCATCAATAATAATAATCCAGTTATATTTGAGGAATATATGAAACAGTCTGTATAACTAGTACTATTATTTTTGATACTTTTACATTTTGATGCCGATACTTTTGTACTTTTGCTTCAGTAAGTTTAGGTTTAGAATTCAGAACTGAATACTTTCTCGACCACTGATAGATAGATAGATAGATAGATAGATAGATAGATAGATAGATAGACATTGTGTGTGTGTGTGTGTGTGTGTGTGTGTGTGTGTGTGTGTGTGTGTGTGTATTTCTGTAGACGTGTGTTATTTATCGTAATGCTACCTAGAAAGGAAACCATACTAACCAGTGTTCTTTCCTCCAGCCCTTCTTTGGCTGTGAAAGTGTGTCAACGGAAGCAGCTAATGTTTCTATTAGTGATCCACAGGGACAGACAGGTAAATACTATCATTATAATATATTATTTGGTGTATCTTGTCTTCTCAGGCTGACTCTGACAGCATTATTGTCACCAAGTGTGTGTTTTTGTACTTATGTTGATCTGTTATTTGGTTTCAGCTCAAAAAGGGGAAGAAAAAATGAGTGATGTAGCAGGAGAAGATGTGGCCTTATTCTTTAACCAGTCGTCAGCTACAAACCAGACTGCAGTCAATGGTTCGACTAGCTGTGAATGGAACGACACCTCAGCCAACTGGTTCTTCATGGTGGTCTACAGTCTGGTGTTTCTGGTGAGTTTCAACAATTCAGGTCGCCTTTAGATGCCTTTTCTTGAGAGGAAACCCTTTCAGTAGCAAGCTAAAGACTTCCTGAGGAAATGACACTTGTAAAACAAAACTGGTTTTGTATTCTGTACAGTAAGAGTTATTATTATTAATTATAATTCAATGCTCAACATAAAAATTAAACATTAAAAAAAGTCTCAAAAGTTAAAGTCTTGTAATATCCTCCAACAACACTTTAGGGTTGAAATTTTAAATTTCCAAGTATTTCAATGAGTGCCCTATAAAGGGCTACAGCTACACTTACCCATGTTTTCTCTCCAGGTGGGTCTCCTCCTCAACGGCTCCATCATGAAGTTTTACTTCTGCCGAGCTCAGAAGGAGGCTTCCAGCAGCATAATGGTCTACCTGAAGAACTTGGCAGCTGCTGACTTCATGCTCTGCCTCGGTCTCCCCATCCGCATCATGAACTACGCCAGCAGCTCCGGCACCATCCGACATGTAAACTGTTACTTCGGTGCCTCCGTCCTCCACCTCAACATGTACGCCAGCATTATGTTCATGGGCTACATCGCGGCTAACAGGTAGGCAAGGTTTGAATCTTATGCTGCATGAAACAGATTTCTTTTATCAATACAAACAAAAAAAACAACTACTGGGTTCAAGTAGACCTGGGCGATTATATGAAAGCGATTAGTGATTGTGATAAATTTCAGGTCAATTAGCTGATCACGGCAGCTGTGAGCATATTTACTCGATCAAACATGCCGGAAATGTGCGTGACAACAGCCAATCAGAGTCGACCTTTTCCTGCTCCACTTCTGTTTGTAAGTTGCCGGAGAAGTAAACAGAAAGACCTAATGTGGAGCTAAACGAGGAGCTGAGGACAGCGAAATAGATGTCAGCCATGACTTGGACCAATAAACCAAGGAGGTACAGGTGAATTAACTAACATTCACAGCACGGCAATTCACACACAGATATGGTGCATTCAATAGCTTCGGAACGGCTATGGTGCGTTCAATAGCATTGGAATGGCTATGGAGCATTCAAGAGCGTGGGACGTATGAAAACGTACAGAGAAACAAGTTATTACTGAATGGAACTTAGTTCAATAAACAAGTCAACAGAACATTAACAGCATGGGCTTTCTAACAACAACAAATCTGTTTAATCATCTGAAGAAGTACCACCCAAGTGATTATGTGGAAAGCATGAAAATGCGAGCAGAGTCTGCAGAGCCTTACACTGCTGCCAGCACAGGTAGCATTAGCAGTTCAGCCATCACTAGCAGTGCAGCCACAAGCAGCAATTAATCGTGTCATCCTTTGCTGCCATTGCGCCGTACGAGCAACTTTCCAAGAAGAGAAATTAGGCTCACAACTTGTTTATTTTGGATCTTGCATACCTGCAAAACACTCAGGACTGTAAAGTGGTTCACTGTGTTATTTTATATTTTTTCTACATTGTTGTACTGTTGAGTAAAAAATTATTCAAAAAAAAAAAGCTCATTATTATGGTAGGCTGATTTGGACTTAGTAGGCTGATTAATTTTCATTGTAAGGCTCAAAATAAGGTTTGCTGCTCCATTTCGACATTTTTTGGCCAACAATGGCTCTTTTGTCAGTAAAGGTTGCTAACCCCTGGTTCAGGTTAATGCTGAACTTCAAACTGCAACTGTTTATTGAAATTATCTACCAATGTCTGCCTTTCCTCTCTCCAGGTATCTGAAGGTCGTCCATCCGTCAGGAAATCACATCCTGCAGACTGTGCGAGCCACTCACATCATCTCCACTGTAACCTGGGTTTTCCTCCTGGCTGTGACGAGCTCCTTCGTCATCTTATCTTTTCAAACCCAGGAACCTTTGACCTCTGTCCCACTGAGCTGTGAATGGTTGCACAGTGACCAGCTCACCATACTCTACCAGATCATTCATACCTGCTCAGCCACCATGTTTCTGTTGGTCCTTGTCTCCCTGGTCTTCTTCTACTATAGCACCTCCCGCATGCTGTTACAGGTCCAGCAGAGGCAGCCGGAGGCCTTCAGCTCCACAAAGCTTGAAAAATCACGTCGTAACATGCTCATGCTGGTCAGCGTCTTCTGCTTCTGCTTCGTCCCTTACCACCTAGCTCGCCTCCCCAAAGTTTTCCTGGGGATGCATTGTTCAGGGAGCAGAGTTCTCTTCTATGTGATGGAGCTGAGCATCGTGTTGTCCGTTCTCAACGTCTGCCTGGACCCCATCATCTACTTCATACTCTGCAAGAGGTTCAGGACCCAGCTGAGGCTGGGGCTGGTGTGTGGAAAGTCATAGTTACTGCTCATAACGTTTCAACTGCCAATAATATGTAAACAAGATGGCATAATAAAGGAAAATGTAATCCTTAAAGTTATTGTGTGTTACATTTTATGATTGATATTACTTGCAATTTAAATTTTAAAGTCCTCCTCCACTCAAAATGTGTTTTTTTATTTATGTCCACTAAAATGTCTGATGACTGTATTGACTTCTATCTGTGCAAAGTTTACTAGAGGACAGACACTCATGTTCCCAACAGAATCCAGACTTTGGTTTATTTTAAACTAAAAAAAAAAGATCACTTAAGTACATTTACTGAAATATGCTGTAACATTTAGAGATATGTATACTTTACTTGTGTATTTCCATGTTCTTCTATTTTATACTTCTATTCCACTTTTGCAGAGATTTTGCTTTTTACTGCACTGGCTACATATATCTGATGAGTAACTTCTTTAATGCAAATAATCGAATAGGCCCACTTAAAGTCATGCTATCCAGCTATATAAATAGTTCTAAAAAATTAGTCCCACAACGTTAAAGTGACTAACACATTAATGCACCCCAAATTCTAATTATATTGGCAAAAATACGATCTATATCATTCTGCATAATGAGTTGGCCTACCTGTTGAGAGGCCACACCTGTCGGGTCCATGAAGACAAATAAGGTTGTGCAACACAAGAGCGACACCATGTGTCTACTGAACAGTTACCCAGTGGTGGTAAGTAACTAAGTACTGTACTTAAGTTGAGTATTTCCATTTTATGTAACTTCATATTTCTACTCTACTGCATTTTGAGGTAAATATTGTACTTTTTACTCCACTACATTTAGCTTTCAGCTTAAGTTACTTTTCAGGTCAATATTTTTATATTTTTAAACATTTAAAAAATAGTATTATGAATAAAAAAAAGCACATAACAATACATTTAGTTAAAGAAATTTAGAATGCTGCTTACGTAAATGCATCAATAATAATAATCAAGTAATATTTGTGGAATATATGAAACAGTCTGCATCAAGAGTATCAAGATACTATAAGTACATTTTGATGCTGATACTTTTGTACTTTTACTAAAGTAAGTTTTGTATGCAGGACTTTTACTTGTAGTGGAGACATTTCAGTGTGGTATTAGTACTTTTACTGAAGTAAGGGATCTGAATACTTTTTTCATCACTGATAGACAAGAAGATAAAATGCCATCTTACCAGCATATTCTGTGTGTGTGTGTTTCTTTAAGACGTGTGTTTTTTAAAGTAATGCCACCAATATAGGAAACCATACTAACCATATACTACCCATAGCAGTGTTCTTTCTTTCAGCCCGTCTTTGGCTGTGAAAGCGTGTCAACGGAAGCAGTTCAAAGACTTTCTATAAGTGATCCACAGTGACGGACAGGTAAATACTATAATAATAATAATAATAATAATAATAATAATAATACAGCATTATTGTCACCAAGTGTGTGTATTTGTGTTTATGTTGATCTGTAATTTGGTTTCAGCTCAAAAAGGGGAAGAAAAAATGAGTGATGTAGCAGGAGAAGATGTGGCCTTATTCTTTAACCAGTCTTCAGTTACAAACCAGACTGCAGTCAATGGTTCGACTAGCTGTGAATGGAACGACACCTCAGCCAACTGGTTCTTCATGGTGGTCAACAGTCTGGTGTTTCTGGTGAGTTTCGACAATTCAGGTCGCCTTTAGATGCTTTTTCTTGAGAGGAAACCCTTTCAGTAGCAAGCTAAAGACTCCCTGAGGAAATGACACATCTATCTCTCTACATGGTCTTTTTTTTTAACCTTGATTTGAACCAACCATAAAAATTAAATGAAAGGAATTTTGGAAAATAACACTTTTTCAATTTTCAATTTCCAAGTATTTCAATGAGTGCCCTATAAAGGGCTACAGCTACACTTCCCATGTTTTCTCTCCAGGTGGGTCTCCTCCTCAACGGCTCCATCATGAAGTTTTACTTCTGCCGAGCTCAGCAGGAGGCTTCCAGCAGCATGATGGTCTACCTGAAGAACTTGGCAGCTGCTGACTTCATGCTCTGCCTCGGTCTCCCCATCCGCATCATGAACTACGGCAGCAGCTCCATCACCATCCGATTGATCTACTGCTACTTCAGTTCACCCGTCCTCTACCTCAACATGTACGCCAGCATCATGTTCATGGGCTACATCGCGGCTAACAGGTAGGCAAGGCAGGTTTGAATCTCATGCTGCATGAAACAGATTTCTTTTATCAATACAAACAACAATATGCAAATGTAATATATTTTCTGGCTACGTCAAGCAATTTGTAATCTTCAACTGTAAAAATGTGTAGCTTGTAAATGGCATTAAATATTTTCTTTTTTTTCTTTTTACGTTTTATTTAACTCAACTGTTTACCATAGCTTATGAAAGTCTGCGGTCTGGCGCTGAAACCTCTAAATTATGCTCTAGTTTTGAGTTTCCATAGCTAAGCTAGCTTTCAATTCAAAATCTCCTGAGATATCTTTTTGGTGTCCAGGCTCTCATTTGCACTTGGGTCCTCGCTGCATTCGGACAAAATCATTTCAAAAGTGCTCATTATGTTGTTAGGCTAATTTGGACTAAAGGTGGCTGACCCCTGGTCCAGGTGAATGCTGAACTTCAAACTAGGGGTGGGCGATATGGCCCGATATTTCAGGGTATTTTTGCGATAATGATATTCTGACGAGATAACAAAATACTGAAAAATATATAGAAAATATGATTTTTTGTCTGTAATAAATAAATAAAAATAGTACAACGCAATAAAAATCAACCATAAATCTAAAATGTGTAAAGTGTAAAGTGCAAATCTCAAAATTTGCCAAATAAGTTTCAACAAATAAGGTTAGGGGGCAATTATACGATCATTTTTTAAATTGTACGTGTCTTAATTATGCTTCTTTTTTGGTCAATACCTTTTGTCGCATTTACACACACATTGATATGAATTTATTTAACACTTTGTTATTCTCATTTATTTTGTGTTATATTTCTCACAATCTGAGAAGGTGGCACAAAAAAAATAACTCCCCCTATATGTATGTTGCAACATTATAGCTGTATTAAGACAAACCTATTGTGCATCGTAGAAGCTGTAGTGCATGGTAATGTCTCGGCTACAGGGACGATTCGGCCTAAGCTTGACATCCAGCATGCCAGCTGTTGCTCTGCAGCTGGTAACCATGTCCTGGTATGCCTGATGCTCCATGCCGACCATGCAGAGGTGCTCCTCCTGCAGACTTCACACAGTCTGGAAGGCTGGAGCTGCGGTAGATTGCGTGGTTATTTTTTTGGCAGACCCAGCACAAGTCTGTCATGGGTTTCCCAGGATCAACTGCCTCCACAGCTTTCGGAATGTGCTGTTGCCAGCAGCACTGTGACCTACACCAGTGTTTAAGAAGAAGAGGAATACTTACTTAAGTACTTGACATCTTAAATAGATTTAAAAATCAACAAATTCTAATGAGCACAAAATAAAATACATACCATTGTCAGACATCTGACATCTGTATCTCTGCGACACTGATGTCATGGTCTCTGTTGTGGGGAGCACCTGGATGTCAGACCTTTTGAAACCAGCGATGCGCCCAGGGAGTGGCATGGCGTGGACATCAGCAATATTTGTGATAAACTGCTTTACTCTTTGTATGTCCTGGACTGTCAGCAGCCTCCTGCTCAAAACACGCCCACCAGACCTTTTCAATCTGGTGCCAATCAATGTTGCTTGTAAAATTTTATGAGGTTGGTGAGCTTCTTTTGAGATATTCTGGAACAAATAAACATTATGATAATTTGATTAAGTATTATTTAATATGGGTATCATTTACATTTTTTATTTTTTTTAAAGAGTATATTTTAAAAGTTGACTCAAGCATGCAGAAATTTGAAGGTTTCTCTGCATATTTTCTGTCCATCAAGGTAGTAAGCAGTCCTTTGTAGCTTACGCTCTTTCTGCTGGGATCTCTTGGAGCACACTCTGTCCTTTGATAGAGCCATATGGAAGCTGATCTTTCCGAGGGGAACTAAATGTTTTTAATCTTCAAAACAACATAGCATATAATGAAAAACGTGTATGTATGAATGATTGAATGAAGCCTGATCATTTCCATATTATAGAGTTTACATACATCAGTTTGAGAACCTATAAAATTGTAAAAACCTTTAGTCATAATCACTAATAGCCTATATTATTATAGAACAGATCAAGCTTGTAAAAAAACATTGTTTCACTATTTATACAAACACATACAGCAGACAGGTGTAAGAAATAAACCTCAGCTTGCCTCTACATAATAAATACAATTATGTTACTGTAAATAAAACATGATCAGTGTATTAACTGATAAATAGACAGACTCCAAAGTGTTTAATACAGCCCCATATACAGCAACACAACATATTCACTATACAGTCTATGATTCACCATATTAGATCTTTTTACTAACTTTTTTTACTAATACTTTTACTGTACTACTGCTGTTTATTTTTGCTATAGCCCAATTATCGCTTTGCCTTTGTGTCACTAAAAACAACCCTGTGTCCTAGAAATTACATTTGTATAGGCCTATTACTGTTAAATAACCAGTTTATGTTGTGTGGTGATAAGGTAATCACTGCCAGGATTACGTTTAGAGACAACACTTCTTTAAGTAGGCTAAATGAAACACTATATTTAATCCTTTACATTGTCCTCGTTTGGATAACTACAATCGGAGACATTAGGGGCGTTTCCATTACAGTCCAATACCCGGAATGAGGCGGGTCTCACTCTCCGAAACGCCCCTAATTTAAATATGAGCCATCCTGAGCGGTCTTTTGACTGGACTTTTTTTGGCCCTGTCGAAGAGCAGGAAGGGCAGAAAGGCCGTTCTTCCCCCCTGAAAAAAGCCTGGTTGCTGATTGGATAGAACGCAAAGCAGAATGTGACATAGTACTCGACGCCACAACAACACGCACCATTTGTAAAAGCCGGCGAAGTAGCGAGTAGTCACAAGCAACTATAAACATAAGCCCCTTTCATAGTGTGGTCCCGCAAATCCTCCGCTGTATTGCTGGGCGTTCATAGTGATCCTGCAAAGGTGTGATTTTCTGCCCTTTCATAGTGCAGTCCAGCGTCGCGGAACAACATGCACAGTAGCACAGAGTTAATAGGCTAACAGTTATCTCTGTAGCAGTACAGTGTGTATGTGCTGCTGCTGCAGCAGGAGGTGTTCATTTAGCGACCTCCGTTTGCTTAGTTAGCGATGCCGGTTAATTCATGATCACAATGTTTATGATCAGCAGAGACGCTGTGCATAATTAGCTATGCTGCTTTGTTTATGATCAGCGGCGGACGTTGTGCACAGTTGCGTCTCCTGTGTTTAATCCTTCGCGTATGTGATCACAGATCACAGTCAAAACTGTCGCTAAGCAATTACGCGATGATCAAAAAACATATGTCACCTCCGGAGTCTCGTAAATCCCTCTGAGGCCTTTTTTTGTAATAGAAACACGCTGAGTGAGCGGACATTTGAGAGGGCGTGTCCTGAGACTTTCCCAGCGGCCACTCTTCCCCCTAAAGGAAACACGGTTATGTGTTAGCCGGATGTCCCGCTGTCACTCTCTTCTTCTCTCTCCTCTTCTCGCTCTCTTTCGGTGAAATAATCTGTAATTAAATCGATCCAGTTTTCATCAGATGTAGCACCTCTTGTTAGTTTGGCAATATATTCCTCTTGTGAATCCATTTCTGTCAAGCTAGCTATTTCCATTGCCTGTCAGCCACTGTCATCTGTCAGTCATCTGTCATACAGCCTTTGTTTTGCAAACAGCTGTGCAGCGAAAAAAAACATGCTGACTACATTATATTTAAGAGCTTCAAAATAATAATTATAATAATAATAATTTTGACATTATATTGAAGCTGAGACTTCATTTATTCAGAAACACAAAAAACCCAAACAGCCCAAAATCATGTTTTTCATGTTTAAACATGTTTTTACAAGAACGGGCGGCTGCGACTTCCGACTCATTTCAATGGAACGCGTCACAGATGTACTTTTAAGATCATTGCCTGCGTGTCGCCCAAGCGTTCTTACTGCTTTCTCAGAGTTACTTTCATATTGTAATTAGACAAAAAAGTAAATCTCCATGTACATAAATATAATTACACATGTAGATTGTTAAATATTTATAAATTAATCATATCTACACTGGTGGTGGCGATCTTATTGAGAATAACCCGGAAAACACCGGAAAGTGCCGCATTGCAGATGTGTCCGATTTGGGATACAATAACGAATGGTGTCTGATTTGGGATACAGTCTCTATAGCTATGTTAGATGAGATAACCCAACTGGATTTAACAGTTATGGTTCCTGTCAACTTGTATTATTGCCACTACTAGTGCAGAACTTGTCCAACAAACTAATGTTAATGACACACACAAAATTAAAAATTAGCACGCTAAGCTATCAGTGTTGCTAGGAGCTTAACAGAATACAGGGCTGTACAGTGGTAATAGCTAGCGTCACTGAATCCTACATCGGCTGGCTTTTGGCTAACATTCTATCAAAATTTCACATTAACTACTAATATAAATGATCATGTTGTGTTTCCAATTAATTAGGTGGTGTGATACTAGAGTCTAAATTCTTATCTTTCAAGCTGTTTCTCGTTTAGCCTAGCACTATTGTTTACATGGATCGGTCACTTTAATCTCCTCACTGTGAAACAATGGGGGGTGCTGATATTTTGGGAAATTGGATGTTTCTTGGTAAGCCAAATAAAATCACAGTAATCAATCATCGTTGACACCCAGTCCAATTCCGTATTTATTCAGTCCTTCACAATAAAGTACAGTAAAAATACAGATGTAGCCTATAGCACATGCTCCATCAGTCTGTGCTTTGGATGATTTACCATCTTGGCACCAGTAATATCATATTTTACATGTTTTCTAGAGTGTAGCCTACAGATGAGGTGGTTGTAACTATAATTACATACCAATGATAGTGATTTTGTGGATTGTCCTACAAAACTATCAACCTCTGTAGCACCAGTTCTATAAGCAAGAAAATGGATGTAAAACCCTGTAATGTATATATCAGTATTGAACATAACGTCCGAACAGGCCATTATGAACTATTTTATTTTAATCTTTGTAGCATTTTGTGAATGGGCAGCCTACCTTTCGGACGTATTACTCCAAAAACAATCGCTAAAACATTGACGGTCCGCTCTATGGCTGCTGGAAGCTTGATGGGCAATGAAATGTAAATAATGGGATAGCCTTAAGCAACTACGTCAAGAAGAAGGAATGTTGCCAATATTGTGATATACATTTTTAAAAATATACCGGTATTATCGTGAACAATATGATATGGCACACCCCTACTTCAAACTATAACTGTTTATTGAAATTATCTCTGATGTCTGCCTTTCCTCTCTCCAGGTATCTGAAGGTCGTCCATCCGTCAGGAAATCACATCCTGCAGACTGTGCGAGCCACTCACATCATCTCCACTGTAACCTGGGTTTTCCTCCTGGCTGTGGTGAGCGCCTTCGTCATCTTTTCTTTTCAAACCCAGGAACCTTTGACCTCTGTCCCACGTAGCTGTGCCTCGTTGCACAGTGACCAGCTCGCCATACTCTACCAGATCATTCATACCTGCTCCGCCGCCATGTTTCTTTTGGTCCTCGTCTCCCTGGTTTTCTTCTACTATAGCACCTCCCGCATGCTGTTACAGGTCCAGCAGAGGCAGCCGGAGTCCTTCAGCTCCACAAAGCTTGAAAAATCACGTCGTAACATGCTCGTGTTGGTCAGCGTCTTCTGCTTCTGCTTCGTCCCTTACCACCTGCCTAGCCTCCCCAAAGTTTTTCTGGGGATGCATTGTTCATGGAGCAGAGTTCTCTTCTATGTGATGGAGCTGAGCGTTGTGATGTCCGTTCTCAACGTCTGCCTGGACCCCATCATCTACTTCATCCTCTGCAAGAGGTTCAGGACCCAGCTGAGGCTGGGGCTGGTGTGTGGAAAGTCATAGTTACTGCTCATAACGTTTCAACTGCCAATAATATGTAAACAAGGTTGCATAATAAAGGAAAATTGAATACTTAAAGTTATTGTGTGTTACATTTTATGATTGATATTACTTGCAATTTCAATTTTAAAATCCTTCTACACTCAAAAATGTGTTTTCTTATGTTTATGCCCCACAAAATGTCTGATGTTGACTATACTGACATCTATCTGTGCAAAGTTTACTAGAGATTGACTAAAGTACATTTCCTCAAATATGCTGCAACATTTAGAGATACATACTTTATTTCACTTGAGTATTTCCATGTTCTACTACTTTACACTTCTATTCCACTATCTCAGAGATTTTGCTTTTTACTACACTAGGAAAAGGGCTCCCAGCCGCCTGCTTACGAGGACTGGGCCTCTGTGGTATTTGCTCTACCAGGTGTGCCACTGGGAACGCCCCAATAACTAACTTTTTTAAATGCAAAAATATAAATAATCTAATAGTCACGCTTAAAGTCATGCTACCCAGCGAGATATATATATATATATATATATATATATATATATATATACAGGCGCCGGGCAGGTGTGCGGATACTCACAAGCCCCCGGCTGAGCGCCGCTGTGTTGGAGTTCTCCCCGAGGAATGAGAGGGTCGCCTCCTTGCAACTGCAAGTCGCAGGGAGAAGGTCTCTGACTGTTGCCTGTGCTTATGCACCGAACAGCAGCTCGGAGTACCCGGCCTTCTTGGAGTCTCTGGGTGGTGTCCTGGAAGGGGTACCGCCTGGGTACTCTTTAGTTCTTCTGGGAGACTTCAACGCTCATGTGTACAACAATGATGGTACCTCAGGGGGGGATTGGGAGGAACGGCCTGCCCGATCTGAGCCCGAGTGGTGTTTTGTTATTGGACTTCTGTGCTAGTCACAGATTGTCCATAACAAACACCATGTTCGAACATAGAGTTGCTCATAAGTGTATCTGGTACCAGAGCACTCGAGGCCAAAGATCGATAATCGATTTTATTATCACATCGTCAGATCTGCGGCCGCATGTTCTGGACATTCGGGTGAAGAGAGGAGCAGAGCTGTCAACTGATCACCACCTCGTAGTGAGTTGGATCAGGTGGTGGGGGAGGATGCTGGACAGACCTGGCAAAACCAAACATGTAGTGAGGGTGAACTGGGAACGTCTGACGGAGGCCCCTGTCTGCAGGGTCTTCAACTCACACCTCCGGAAGAATTTCTCCAGCATCCCGAGTGAGGCTGGGGACATGGAGTCCGAATGGGCCATGTTCAAAGCCTCAATTTTTGACGCGGCTGGTAGGAGCTGTGGTTTGAAGGTCGTCGGTGCCTGTCGTGGTGGCAACCCAAGAACCTGCTGGTGGACACCAGCGGTGAGGGAGGCCGTCAGGCTGAACACTTTGAGGAACTCCTTAATCCAGCCAATACATCCTCTGTTGAAGAGGCAGAGTCTGAAGACTCATCAGTATCCCTGGCAGAAGTCACAGAGGTAGTCAAAAAGCTGCCTGGCGGCTCTACTTAAATTTATTGTGTGTTACATTTTATGATTGCTATTACTTGCAATTTCAATTTTAAAGTCCTCCTCCACTCAAAAATGTGTTTTTAGTAGGGGTGCACCGATCGATCGGCACCGATTTCCTTAATTTTGTGGGATCGGCGAAGGCCGGAGGCCGGCTCGTTAAGAAGAACCTCCTTTAGCGGCAGTTAGCTCTGTAGCAGTACAGTGTGTATGTGCTGCTGCTGCAGGAGGTGTTCACTTAGCGATCTCTGTTTGTTTACAACAAGCACCAGACACTCTGTGCGCAGTTAGTGAAGCCGGATAATTCACGATCACTCTTTCAGCTGCTGACGTTATACACAGTTAGCGACGGTGAAAACCATACGTCACCTCCAGAGTCTCTAAATCCCTCTGGGGGCTAACTTGTCCCGCCCATAGACTGCCATGGAAAACCCTCTCCTCCAGATGTCTGTGCTCTCCTCCGTTTGTTTCTTCTTCTACAGCTTGGTATCTAGCCGCCACACTGTATCATTAAATGCTACGCTGCCCCCGTGCGGAATGCACCAGTAATACAACTTTTTTTTCCTTCCAGATATGATGAACTATTCGATTTTTTATGATTTAATGACTATTCGAACAGTCAAAAGTCGCCCATCCCTAGTTGTACGTATGTTGTACTATAACAAAACCAAAAACTCAGGACACTTTATTCATGGTTGCAGTTCTTTTGTTAGTTTGTCCTGTAAATTGTTGCTATTTATTTTAAGTTCAATATTTTATTAACTACCTCAGACATTGTGATTTCCTTTATTTGTTAAAGACAAATACTGCTGTGTTATTGTTTTCCAATAAAATAAGATTCAAACATTGAAGGTGTATGCTGTGAGTTATAAAAAAAATAGGTATCAGCCAAAATCGGAATCGGCAGGTCAGGCTTTTTAAAAATTGGTGATCAGCCAGAAAATTGCAATCGGTGCACCCCTAATTTTTATTTTATGTCCCCAAAAATGTCTGATGACTGCATTGACTTCTATCTGTGCAAAGTTTACTAGAAAACAGACACTCATGTTCCCAACAAAATCCAGACTTTGATTTATTTTAAATTTTAAAAAAATAAAATCACTTAAGTACATTTACTCAAATATGCTGTAACATTTAGAGATCTGTATACTTTACTTGCGTATTTCCATGTTCTTCTACTTTATACTTCTATTCCACTTTTGCAGAGAATTTGCTTTTTACTGCACTGGCTACATATATCTGACAAGTAACTTCTTTAATGCAAATAATCTAATAGGCCCACTTAAAGTCATGCTATCCAGCTATATAAATAGTTATAAAAAAATTAGTCCCACAACGTTAAAGTGACTAACACATTAATGCACCCCAGATTCTAATTATATTGGCAAAAATAGGATCTATATCATTCTGCATAATGAGTTGGCCTACCTGTTGAGAGGCCACACCTGTCGGGTCCATGAAGACAAATAAGGTTGTGCAACACAAGAGCGACACCGTGTGTCTACTTAGCAGTTGCCCAGTGGTGGTAAGTAACTAAGTACTGTACTTAAGTTGAGTATTTCCATTTTATGTAACTTCATACTTCTACGCCACTGCATTTTGAGGTAAACATTGTACTTTTTACTCCACTACATTTAGCTGTCAGCTTAAGTTACTTTTCAGGTCAAGATTTATATATTTTTAAACATTTAAAAATATTATTATGAATTTTAAAAAGCACATAACAGTAAATTTAGTTATTTTGATGCCGATACTTTTGTACTTTTACTAAAGTAAATTTTGTTTGCAGGACTTTACTTGTAGTGGAGAAATTTCAGTGTGGTATTAGTACTTTTACTCAAGTAAGTGGTCTGAATATTTTTTTCCATCACTGATAGACAGGAAGATAAAATGCCATCTTACCAGCATATGTAGTGTGTGTGTGTTTCTTTAAGACGTGTGTTTTTTAAAGTAACGCCACCAATATAGGAAACCATACTAACCATATACTAAACATAGCAGTGTTCTGTCCTCTTTCCTCTTTGGCTGTGAAAGCGTGTCAACAGAAGCAGCTAATGTTTCTATTAGTGATCCACAGGGACAGACAGGTAAATACTATCATAATAATATATTATTTGGTGTATCTTGTCTTCTTCGGCTGACTCTGACAGAATTATTGTCACCAAGTGTGTGTTTTTGTACTTATGTTGATCTGTTATTTGGTTTCAGCTCAAAAAGGGGAAGAAAAAATGAGTGATGTAGCAGGAGAAGATGTGGCCTTATTCTTTAACCAGTCTTCAGTTACAAACCAGACTGCAGTCAATGGTTCGACTAGCTGTGAATGGAACGACACCTCAGCCAACTGGTTCTTCATGGTGGTCTACAGTCTGGTGTTTCTGGTGAGTTTCAACAGTTCAGGGCACCTTTAGATGCCTTTTCTTGAGAGAAAACCCTTTCAGTAGCAAGCTAAAGACTTCCTGAGTAAATGACACTTGTAAAACCAAACTGATTTTGTATTCTGTACAGTAAGAGTTATTATAATTCATTATAATTGAATGCTCAACATAAAAATTAAACATTAAAAAAAAGTCTCAAAAGTTAAAGTCTTGTAATATCCTCCAATAACACTTTAGGGTTGAAATTTTCAATTTCCAAGTATTTCAATGTGTGCCCTATAAAGGGCTACAGCTACACTTCCCATGTTTTCTCTCCAGGTGGGTCTCCTCCTCAACGGCTCCATCATGAAGTTTTACTTCTGCCGAGCTCAGCAGGAGGCTTCCAGCAGCATGATGGTCTACCTGAAGAACTTGGCAGCTGCTGACTTCATGCTCTGCCTCGGTCTCCCCATCCGCATCATGAACTACACCAGCGGCTCTGCCACCATCCGACTGGTCAACTGTTACTTCGGTGCATCTGTCCTCTACCTCAACATGTACGCCAGCATCATGTTCATAGGCTGCATCGCGGCTAACAGGTAGGCAAGGCCAAAAACGCACAAAAAGAACACAAAACTACTGGGTTCAAAGTACTTTCTGTAAAGCAAACCATCTGGTGTATCCGGTTAGATCAATGCAATTGTTTTTATTGATATTATCTACCAATGTCTGCCTTTCCACTCTCCAGGTATCTGAAGGTCGTCCATCCGTCAGGAAATCACATCCTGCAGACTGTGCGAGCCACTCACATCATCTCCACTGTAACCTGGGTTTTCCTCCTGGCTGTGACGAGCTCCTTCGTCATCTTATCTTTTCAAACCCAGGAACCTTTGACCTCTGTCCCACTGAGCTGTGAATGGTTGCACAGTGACCAGCTCACCATACTCTACCAGATCATTCATACCTGCTCAGCCACCATGTTTCTGTTGGTCCTTGTCTCCCTGGTCTTCTTCTACTATAGCACCTCCCGCATGCTGCTACAGGTCCAGCAGAGGCAGCCGGAGTCCTTCAGCTCCACAAAGCTTGAAAAATCACGCCGTAACATGCTCGTGCTGGTCAGCGTCTTCTGCTTCTGCTTCGTCCCTTACCACCTGGCTAGCCTCCCCAAAGTTTTCCTGGGGATGCATTGTTCAGGGAGCAGAGTTCTCTTCTATGTGACGGAGCTGAGCATCGTGTTGTCCGTTCTCAACGTCTGCCTGGACCCCATCATCTACTTCATCCTCTGCAAGAGGTTCAGGACCCAGCTGAGGCTGGGGCTGGTGTGTGGAAAGTCATAGTTACTGCTCATAATGTTTCAACTGCCAATAATATGTAAACAAGATGGCATAATGAAGGAAAATTGAATACTTAAAGTTATTGTGTGTTACATGTTATGATTGATATTACTTGCAATTTCAATTTAAAGTCCTCCTCCACTCAAAAATTAGTTTTTATTAGGGGTGCACCGATCGATCGGCCGGCCGATAGATTGGCACCGATTTCCTTAATTTTGCGGAATCGGCGAAGGCCAGAGGCCGGCTCGTTAAGAAGAGCCTCCGTTAGCGGCATTTAGGTCTGTAGCCATAGGCGGCGCCAAGGAGGGGCTTGCCAGTGCTAAAGCTCCCCCTAGTGGTGGCATAGCACCCCCATGAAATCCAATATAAATCATTAATTAATTTTATTTTTTTTAAAGACATTTTATCTCTAGCGCTTTGTATCTAATTTCTGTCCGAAAATTAAATTAATTATGTTACGAAATGTATTTCTTTTTTTTTTTTACATTTTTTATTTTTATTTTGTGAGAGCATTATCATACAGTGCTTACTTTCAGACAATATACAATAGTATTTCTGCCACTCACAAACAAGGTTTTTTGTTTACAAAACAAGAAAAAAGATACAGAAAGTTAAACGTATTACATTTGAGAACTTTGAACAAACTGGGAAAGGTAGACATATGTAAAAGAGCAAATAGAAAAAAGAAAAAGAAATTATCCACCATGGAGTTTCAAAATGAGATATAAGTAATACAAACTAATCATTAGACCCAATAAAACATAGTACAATGTTACAGTACAAAACAGCATTACAGGGTCATCCTTACAGTACTTCTGTCTGTTCCAGATTAACATATTCAACCCACTTGTACCACAGTTTAACACATTTATCTTTCTGAAGGCGAAGGGAGAAGGTAATCATCTCCATAAGATAAATGTCATTTACTATACCGATCCACTTCTGCACCGTAGGTGGCTCAGGGAGCAACCAACGCCTTGTGAGTGCTTTTTTACCAGCAGTTATCAAAATACCAAATAAATATTCATCAGCTTGCTTGACCTGTAAATCTAAATTTCCTAAAAAATAATATAGAAAACTGCATGGGTAGGTTAGTGTTAAATATGCCACTTAATACTTTATGAAGCTCTATCCAGAAAGATTTAACCATTGGGCACTCCCAAAAGACATGCCAGTGATTGGCTTCCCGGTGTCCACATTGTCTCCAGCATGTAGCTTCCCCTCCGGCAAAATGTGCCTTTTGTTTTGGTGTAATGAAGAAACGGACCATACACTTCCATCCAAACTCACGCCATACATGAGAGCTGGTGCATTTCCACTGAGACCGACAAATGTCGAGCCAATTCTCCTCAGATATTAAAAGATTACCCTCTCTCTCCCATTTTTCCTTAACATATCCTGTACTGTGGGACTTTTTAGACAATAAGCCTTTATAAATTCTGGAAATGACACCCTTGTTCAATTTGCTTTGGTAAGCATCAATAAAAATGATCAATATTGGGTCATTAAGGTCTGTTTCCTTTCTGATATGTTCAAAACGATTACGTACTTAGAGGAATCTGAAAAAATCAGTTCTTTCAAGGTTGCAGTCTTCTTTCAACTTTTCAAAGTCTTTAAATTGTCCCTTTTCTGTCAATGAGTAGTATGTTGTTATTCCCTTCAATATCCATGATTTAAATCCCTTATCAATTGTGTTGGGCTTAAATTCCGGATCATAGGCACACCACTGGATTATCTGTAATTTATTACTTAATTTATACTCGTCTATTATCATATTCCAGATTTTTAACTGCACTTTGATCCATGGGTTCTGTACCTTGTCTACAAATCTACCTAAATGTTTATGAGGTAATACTGCTTGTATTGGTGGGTCAACCAGAGTAGAAAGTTCAATATCCTTCCATCTGGCTTGAAAGGATGGGTTACACAAATTAATTAGGGGTCTAATCTGGGCTGCATAAAAATAATCTTTAAAATTAGGTAGTGCCATTCCCCCTTGCTCTTTTGGGAGTTGTAGAGTTTTAAATCTAACCCTGGGTTTTTTACCCTGCCAAATAAATCTAGAAATATTTTTTTCCAATTCAGAAAATTGTTTTGAGGAAATTTCTACAGGGAGTGCCTGGAATAAAAAGAGATATCGTGGGAAAGTATTCATTCGTATAGAATCAATTCTGTGACTAAGACTAAGAAAAGAAATCGAGTTCCACCTATGTATGTCTTCCTTAATTTTTGTCAAAAGGGGGCCATGATCTCTGCCAGTGTTTGAATTATTTTCTGTAAATTTATTCCAAGATATTTTAATGAATTTTGATCCCAATTAATATGGAATTTCTCCCTAAGTTGCTTTGTGGGTTGGTAGTTGATAGTCAAAATTTGTGTCTTTTGTATATTTAATTTGTATCCTGAATAAGTACCAAATGTTTCTAGAGTGGTCATTCATTTGGGGAGTGAATTAGGAGGGTTACTTAAATAAACCAAGATGTCGTCGGCGAATAGCGCCACCTTGTGGTCTTCTCCATTAATGCAGATGCCTTTAATGCTCTGAGTCTGTCTTATCCACTGAGCTAGGGGCTCTATATAGAGTACAAATAGCAGGGGCGAGATCGGACATCCCTGTCTCGAGCCACGTTCCAGTATAATGGTATCTGAAAGGTGTCCATTTATTTTTATCCGGGCCGATGGTTTGTTGTAGTGTACGGATCCCTCTGATAAAGATGTTGTCCATGCCAAATATTTCTAAAACCTTGTAAAGGAAAGGCCAACTTACCGAGTCAAAGGCCTTTTCGGCGTCTAGACTAACTAAACAAGCTTCAATATTATTCTTTTGGATATGATGTAATATGTGTAATGACCGTCTTATGTTGTCATGAGTCTGCCTTTGTGAAATAAATCCGGTCTAATCGTTGTGTATAAGCTGAGGAAGAACTTTGTCCAGTCTTCTGGCAAGGATGGTTGTATAGAGTTTGTAGTCAACATTAAGCACCGAGATAGGTCTGTATGAACTACACTCTAATTTATTTTTCCCCTCCTTGGGAATAACAGAAATCACCACCTCATTCCAAGATGGGGGCATTTTAGCATCTGTTAATGTTGTATTACAAGCTTGGAGAAGGGTTGGTACTAACTCGGCTTTAAATGCCTTATACCACTCTGAGGAGAAGCCATCCGGGCCAGGTGATTTGTTTGCTTTCAGGGTAGAGATGGCCTTATTTAGCTCTATCTCAATTATGGGGGCTGTTAATCTTTCATTTTGTTCTTCTGATACAGCAGGTAAGTTAAGAGATTTCAAGAAGTCATTAATTTGCTGGTCACCTTCTAATTGGGGTTGTGTATACAGGTACTTGTAGTATTTTCTGAATGTCCTTTGTATTTCTTCTTGTTTATATTGTATAGTTTTAGAATCTGTATCTCTTATTTTATATATCGCGTTATCTGCTCGCTGCTTTTGTAGCTTTCTTGCCAAAATTTTTAATGATTTTGCTCCTGACTCATAGTAAGTTTGTCTTGTGCATATCATCTTTTTTTCAATTTCCATACTATATTTATTTAGTTTCTAATTGCTTTTATTCTAGTTAGTATTTCTGGTTTTTGTTCTCTTTTATGTTGTGTCTCAAGATTTTTCAATTCTTTATTGAGGTCTATCAACCGTAATTGTTTTTGTTTCTTTTCATAGGCACAGAATGATATTATTCTCCCCCTAATAACAGCCTTTAAAGAACCCCATACTATAGCTGAGTCAACCTCCCCATTATCATTTTCTTCTAGAAACCTTTTTATTTCCTCTCTCATTTGGGTTTTGAATCTTAGATTATTTAGGATACTTGTGTTCAACCTCCACAAAGGTCTACCCGGGTTGTCAATAATATCTACAGTGCAGGAGAGGGGAACATGGTCAGATAAATCAATACATCCAATGTCACAATCACGTATTCTATGACGATCTCTTTTTAATACAAAAAAATAATCTATCCTTGTATAAACATCATGTGGATGTGAATAAAAAGTATAGTCACGGCCTGATGGATAGAAATCCCTCCATAAATCTAGTATACCCAGCTCTATCATTAAGGCATTCATTTTCCTATGTAGTCGCGTAGTAACTGAGTTTTTAGATGAGTCCTGTTTTGGGTTGAGACGGATGTTAAAATCTCCACCACAGATGGTGACCCCTGTGCCCTCTATCATCAGATAAAATATGTTTCTATAAAATGCAAAATCACTTCCAGGGGGGGGCATAAATATTACATATTGTTATAGCAACATCATGTATTCTCCCCGAGACTACTATATATCTACCTTCCTTATCAGATGTCTCTGAAACCTGTTCAGATGGTATTTGTTGTGAAATCAAAGTTGCTACACCTCTCCTGTGGCCTGATTTATAAGATGAATAGTATACTCTTGAAAAACCCATTCTTTTAAGTTTTTCGTGTTCCGATGGGGTGAGGTGCGTCTCTTGCAAGAGCACAATCTGCGCATTCTCCCTTTTCATTTTCGTCAGTATTTGCCTCCTCTTAGCTGGACTTAAAATCCCATTCACATTAAAAGAAATCACTTTAAGGGTTTGCCTATTCATAGTCTACTACTGTGGTCTACAGTGATTGTTACACACCCAAAAAACTCTCCTGGTGTCACTGGACGTACATACATTAAATCTATCTTTCCTGAGAAACACGAACAAGAACAATATAGAACAGTCTGGAACAAAACATCATTGGAGCAATTCAGAACAGTTGCTTCCGATGCTGAGGCTTGTTTCAAAAGAGCCTTGCGGGGCTTTGTAAAGTCAATGCCCTCATAAGGGAACGTCCCACGTCGCAGTAGTGGGGCCCTGAGATGTGGCCGCATTTCAGCCAGAGTCCAAATAATAAAATAAAATAAAATAAACAAATCGAGGATGGCTCGCCTAACAAGTCCCCGTTTTGTGATTAAAGAAAGAAAATAGAAGTGCGACTACGATCTGACATGAGTCAGGTAAAGCAAAACTGTTTGGCGGTCTGAGGCACGCATAGAACAAAACGAAATGCAAGCTGCATAATTCAGTATAAAATCGAATATGACTTGTCTGTAGAGCGCGAGGATATAATCCATCAGTAATCAGTATTGTCTTGGGAGGTCAGCCTTCTAAACTCCTTAAGTTTGTCCTTAAAGTGAGAGTGTAGATGTTTCGACTGTGCGCTGCCGCCCGCAGCGACAGGCTCCTGATTTCCAACCTGGTTTCCCCTTCTCCCCACCACGACAGAGAGAAGCTGGATCTCCTCTTGGTCCGGTGCGGCGGGGGTCTTCACCACGGCAACTGGAAATCCTCGCACCAACATGTCCCGCGTAGCCTCCGCAGCATTCTGGAATAGCCGTGTGCTGTCATCATAAAAGATCCGCATCTTTGCAGGATATGGCGTCTGGAACTTAATTTGTCTTTCCTTCAGCGCCTTTTTGGCCTCGGCGTATTCGCTGCGTTTCTTTGACACAGGAGGGACGTCATGGTCAACATAGAAACGAACGTCATAAAACACCTTCTTTTTCTGCCAGGCTCTCTTTATTACCTCCTCTTTGATCCGCCAGCTACCAAACTTGACCACTATGGAGCAAGTTTTGCCTGTTGGCCGGTGGGCTTCGGTGCCAGAGCTCGATGTGCCCGTTCAATTTTGAGGTCTCCGTCATGTGGAAAATCAAGTGTACTTTTCAGCAGATTATCCAGGAAGCCAACCATGTCGGTGCCCTCTTTGTCTTCGGGTATCCTGTAAATCCGCAGGTTATCCCTCCGCGCTCGAGCCTCCTGGTCAATTAGCCTCGCCTCCAGGCTAGCCTGGCGCTGTGTTAGCCGTTTAACTAGCGTTGATGTTGCTTGAAGCATGGTCTCCGTTTCATCTATTCTCCCTTCTACTTCATCCAGTCTGTCGTTTGCTCTCTTTAACTCTTGTTGAATGTCAGAGAGTTGCGCCCTGTTGTCTCTTCTAAATTCACGAATTTCCTTGAGAATACTTTCCAGGCTAACGTCAGGGTTAGCTTCCTCCTCACATGGATGTAAGTCCGGAGAGCTACTTCGGCCGTGCCGCGAGTCTGGGTCGTCTCCTGTCACACCCATGTTTAATCCACTTCTAGTAGTAACCCCTTTCCTCATTCTTTTATAAAATGCCCAGCAGGATTGACAAAATCAAGTTTTTTGGGGTTAATTGGTAAAACCTTCGGGGAGCTATAAATTTAGGCTGTCATCCTCTCAGTGGCGGAACCGGAACTCTCACGAAATGTATTTCTTGATATTAACGCGAAGTCAAAGGTGAAATGTCAGGTGTCACGTATTTGCGTCGGCTACGTTATTATTGTTGTTTGAATGATGTTTGTCTATGGTCGGCTGAAAAATGAAGCGTTTCCTCAACGCGATATCACCATCGGATGGCCCCCCTACTTCTCGTCGTCCTCCTAGCTTGGAGAAAGATACCGTTTTGGACAACAGTATCTCAGAGTCGGATGGGGAGTCGGAGTCTACCGCGACCGCTTCAACCGTTGGTCCCCTCCCCACACCCGGGGAGCTAACAGCCAGGGCCGCCGCGGCAGAGGGACCGTATGATCTCAGCCAAAGTCCGGATGAAGAACCGCGACAGCCTGTGTGCAAGTTCCCGAAACAGACATTCGGTACTCAGCGAAGGAGTTTTAACCGTGCTTGGTATGAACAATATGGATGGATGGAGTATTCAGTTACCAAGGACTCAGCCTTCTGCTTTTCTTGCACGGCACTTCGTCCCCGCGGCTAGTGGATTTCGATCCGAGCCTGCTTTTACTGCGTCTGGTTTCCAGAATTGGCGTAAAGCACACGAGTCTTTCAAAGCCCATAATGTATGTGCAGCACATAAATATTCAATGCAGGCATGGTGTGAGTTCAAACAAAGGAAGCAGGATGGTTCCAAAATAACCAAAATGTTGGGTGAGGGGCATTTAAAACTGGTACAAGAAAACCGGGAGTATATGAAGGCAGTGGTGGAGAGCTTGCGATACACAGCATGCCAGGGAATTGCTCAGCGAGGCCACAGAGAAGACGCACAGGCACAGTTACAGTTACGCACAGTTACACAGGCGCCCCATGTATAGAGGCTACAGTCCTCGCTGCGGTGGAGCCGGGTTCGAATCCGGCCTGAGCTCCCTTTACCGCATGTCCTCCCCTCTGTCACCCCCTTTCTATCTGTCTCTCGCTTTCAATAAAGCATGTAAAATGCCAAAAAAAAAAAAAAAAAAAAGTTTAAAGAAAAGGATGGCAGAGCAGGCCACACAGGAGAGTCGATCGGCAACAATCCAGCCGATTAATGGACTTTGTGGTTGAGGCCCCCATAAACCATGGTAGTACATCAGACGACTTAGGCACAAACTTTTTTTATCCTGTAATTGACCGGCTGGTCAATGAACTGAGAAAACAGTTCTCTACAGATGCGGGCGATGTGCTATCAGGGGTCTCAGCTCTAAACCCCAAGCACAGATCTTTTTTAGTTCTGTGGCTATGGCACAGAACTACGGCATCACTGAGGAGAACTTAAATGCAGAGTTGCATCAAGTCAGACGTCTTCTCGAAAGGAAATCACAACAGGGACACTCTGTTACCACCACTTTGGAACAAACTTGTACAAACTCCTCTGTATATCCCTGACGCTTCCCGTTACATCTGCTTCCTGTGAGCGATCTTTCTCCTGTCTCCGCCGTTTAAAAACCTATCTGAGGAGCAGTAGCGGAGATGCTCGGAGCAGTAACCTTGGACTTTTGGCCATCAACATTAAAAGGTCACGAGCCCTGAACGTCGACAACATCATCGATGCGTTCGCCCTCAGCCATAACAACCGTCGCATAGTCCTCCTGTGAGTGAAAGTGTGTTTTTTTATTATTCTCATGGTGATGCGTTGCTGTTGCTTATATGCTCATAGGTGATGTGAATAATTGTAGGTATGTTATGCATTTGGTTTGCATCTTGATGTTTTCATTGCTCATGGTGGCACAATGCTTTCAACCTTTATTTGATGGGCCCATATGTGTTCCAGTGTCCTGCAGTTGTGTTTTGAGATGGTGGCCTCATTAGGTTGATGCCTCATGTGGCATGTTCTGTGCTAGTGCTAGATGATGTAATGTTACATTATAAAAAAATATGATTAACTTTTTTCATGTAAATGTGTACCTTAGGAGAATTTCATTAAACTGAGTTTGATTCTCATGATCTGACAGTGGTGGAATGTAATACATGTTTTTATGAGTTCAATAGTTCAAGAGAGTGTATTTGTTACATACAATAATACAAGATCATTGCAGTGAAATGAGGGCATATACTCCAGTGACATTAATCTGACTAAAAAGGAAACTGAAAAAACACACTGATATAATCTAAACTAAGTATATACACTTAACAACAGACAACAACGAACATTCAACAGTACAATTAAAAAGGCACAGTGCCAGAGTGACCGTACTGTGCAAAGTGATGATAAAAATGTATTTCTAGGAGCACCCCCAGTCAATGCTGGAGCACACTCATAGCACCTGCAATCAAATTTCTCTGGTGCCGCCCATGTCTGTAGCAGTACAGTGTGTATGTGCTGCTGCTGCGGGAGGTGTTCACTTAGCGATCTCTGTTTGTTTACAACAAGCACCGGACACTCTATGCGCAGTTAGTGAAGCCGGTTAATTCACGATCACTCTTTCAGCTGGTGACGTTATACACAGTTAGCAACGGTGAAAACCATACGTCACCTCCAGAGTCTCTAAATCCCTCTGGGGGCTAACTTGTCCCGCCCATAGACTGCCATGGAAAACCCTCTCCTCCAGATGTCTGTGCTCTCCTCCGTTTGTTTCTTCTTCTACAGCTTGGTATCTAGCCGCCACACTGTATCATTAAATGCTACGCTGCCCCCGTGAGGAAGGCACCAGTAATACAACTTTTTTTTCTTCCAGATATGATGAACTATTTGATTTTTTATGATTTAATGACTATTCGAACAGTCAAAAGTCGCCCATCCCTAGTTGTATGTATGTTGTACTATAACAAAACCAAAAACTCAGGACACTTTATTCATGGTTGCAGTTCTTTTGTTTGTTTGTCCTGTAAATTGTTGCTATTTATTTTAAGTTCAATATTTTATTAACTACCTCAGACATTGTGATTTCCTTTATTTGTTAAAGACAAATACTGCTGTGTTATTGTTTTCCAATAAAATAAGATTCAAACATTGAAGGTGTATGCTGTGAGTTATAAAAAAATCGGTATCGGCCAATGTCCGAATAGGCAGGTCAGGCTTTTTAAAAATCGGTGATCGGTGATCGGCAAGAAAATTGCAATCGGTGCACCCCTAGTTTTTATTTTATTAATGTCCGCTAAAATGAGTTGGCCTACCTGTTGAGAGGCCACACCTGAGGGGTCCATGAAGACAAATAAGGTTGAGCAACACTGTGTGTCTACTTAACAGTTTCCCAGTGGTGGTAAGTAACTCAAGTACAATTACTCAAGTACTGTACTTGAGTTGAGTATTTCAATTTTATGCAACTTCATACTTCTACTCCACTGCATTTTGAGGTAAACATTGTACTTTTTACTCCACTACATTTAGCTTTCAGCTTAAGTTACTTTTCAGGTCAATATTTTTATATTTTTAAACATTTAAAAATATTATTATGAATTTAAAAAAGTACATAACAGTAAATTTAGTTAAATAAATTTAAAATGCTGCCTACAAAAATGCATTAATAATTATAATCAAGTAATATTTGTGGAATATATGAAACAGTCTGCATAACGAGTACTATTATTTTTGATACTTTAACCACATTTTGATACCGATACTTTTGTACTTTTACTGAAGTAAGTTTTGTATGCAGGACTTTACTTTTAGTGGAGAAATGTCAGTGTGGTATTAGTACTTTTACTTAAGTAAGTGGTCTTAATATTTTTTTCTCTCACTGATAAACAGGAAGATAAAATGCCATCTTACCAGCATATTGAGTGTGCGTGTGTTTCTTTAAGACGTGTTTTATTTAAAGTAATGCCACCGATATAGTGGAGCGGCTAAGTGATATAATCTTTCAGTTTATGATACAAGCGTGAAAATTGGCATGAACACTCTCCATGGGTCACTTGACAAGAAAATTGTCCGAGACATTTAAAATTTTAAGATGGCGGCCATTTTTCAAGATGGCCGACATCTAAGTGGAGCAGTTAAGTGATATAATGGTTTATTTGGTGATACAAGCATACAAATTGGCATGAGCAGTCTCTGTTGGTCACTTGACAATAACCCACCCACAGTTACTTGAAATTCCAAGATGGCGGCCATTTTTCAAGATGGCCGACACCTTAGTGGAGCAATTGAATAATATAATGGTTTATTTGGTGATACAAGCATAAAAATTGGCATGAGCAGTATCTGTGGGTCACTTGACAATAAGCCAGCCACAGCTACTTGAAATTTCAAGGCGGCAATTTTTTTTTTCAGGATGACTGCCGCCTGCCATGTGGACCTTTAAATTATGAATTTTCTCATAGAAATGTATTGGGTTCCTCAAGAGAGGTTGTTTGACTGTGCTTTGTCTGACTCCTTGCCCACGACCTGTCCAGTTTGGTAAAACCTGACAGGAGTTCCCTCCCACCGGCGTAGCTCTCCGGGTTCACCGAGGTACACAGGCTCCCTTACCATGAGGGCTTTTTAAATACTTTTTTAAATTACTTTTTTTTTTACAACTAACCATTACTACTGCCATTAAACATGCCAAATAAATACTAAGGGGTGGGGAAACACAGTTGTGGTGCTGAACGGACAGTGCTCCAAAATAATAATTGAGCAATGGTTAATACTGAATGGCAAAAATGACAGATCCAGAGGCAACAGCAGCTCTGGCTGACACGGAACCATGACAAACAGTATCTGAAACTATACTAGGGAACTAAACTGAAAATGTGAAAGCAATGTTACAAAGTAAAAACTGAACATGTCACAGTAATAGGCTGGTGACAAAATAGAACATAATGCGCCGATGTGGCGAGGGGAAGCCGAGCCATAGGCCTACACTTGAAAACACAAAGGACAACAAGGAATAACACTGGCAAAAGAAACAAGCAAATAAGTTCTAGCAGGGGCAACTGAGTCCATATCTGTAGCACTTACACTTTCCAGTACAAGCCTTGGTGCACCCACATTTTGTCAACTCCCAACAACTCTTCGCAATAGGTGGAAGTGGAGTCCAGAAGACTTTCCACTCCTTGTCCTGTTTAACCCATCCCCAGTCGGACGGGCTCGGCATTTGTGGGTGTCTCTCTTCAATGCCTGTCCCCACACATATCCATATCCATCTTCTTGACCTCTTGACATGGATATCTTTGGTATCTTTAGTGTCTTTAGCAGCAGTGGATGCCTTTTTTTATGCCCTTTCCAGCTGTGTGTTGTTGAACATAAGTTTACAACTTGAATGATATTTTGCTCTGTTTCATGTCAATGTGCTTTCTATGCCATCACCTTCATCTAGTCGGGTTGGACTACGTAAGATAGGCAGAGCATTTCTTTTATGAAATAATGGAACATTTCTTGCAATGGTATCATAATCAGTTTGATCTTGGTGTCCTGCTGTTAGTTTTCTCAACTGTTATGATGGCTTCTGCAATGTCTGCAGCAAATTCAAAGGCAGAGGCCGAGGGTTTAGCCTTTTACCACCTTTTAATAAACACTTTGATGTATGGGATACAACTAAGTTCATGCCTTAACCCTACACTTAGTCCAATCGTTCATCCAATGCCATTTTTACCCTGTACGATCTGTACACCACCCAGTTAACTAAAACTACTCAGAGAGTTGTCGTCTCTTCCTTGACTAACTTTACAATTGGCTGACATTGAACCCCACTCTGAGTTTAACAGCAGTCATATATCACCAGTGTGCCCTGGTAGTGCAGATACTCACTGTTGTCTAATCTGTCTATGATCAACAAATCAACACAACTGTATTATGATGTTAAAACTTGCTTTCCAGAATAATCTAAAACCCAATACATTTCTATGAGAAATTTGATCTTTTGAGGATCCAGGGGGCGGCCATCTTGAAAATAGAAATTTGAGTGTTTTTTTGTCAACCCGAGTAACTGTGGGTGGCTTATGGTCAAGTGACCCATGGAGACTGCTCATGCCAATTTTTATGCTTGTATCACCAAATAAAACATTATATAATTTAATTGCTCCACTAAGATGTCGGCCAGCTTGAAAAATGGCCGCCATCTTGGAATTTCAAGTAACTGTGGGTGGGTTATTGTCAAGTGACCCACAGATACTGGTCATGCCAATTTTTATGCTTGTATCACCAAATAAACCATTATATCACTTAACTGCTCCACTTAGGTGTCGGCCATCTTGAAAAATGGCCGCCATCTTAAAATTTCAAATGTCTCGGACAATTTTCTTGTTAAGTGACCCATGGAGAGTGTTCATGCCAATTTTCACGCTTGTATCATAAACTGAAAGATTCTGGCAAAAATTAGCACTTAGCCGCTCCACTAATATAGGAAACTATACTAACCATATACTAAACATAGCAGTGTTATTTCCTCCAGCCCTTCTTTGGCTGTGAAAGCGTGTCAACAGAAGCAGCTAATGTTTCTATTAGTGATCCACAGGGACAGACAGGTAAATACTATAATAATAATATAATATATGATATGTATCTTGTCTTCTCGGGCTGACTGACTGATTATTGTCACCAAGTGTGTGTTTCTGTGTTCATGTTGATCTGTTATTTGGTTTCAGCTCAAAAAGGGGAAGAAAAAATGAGTGATGTAGCAGGAGAAGATGTGGCCTTATTCTTTAACCAGTTTTCAGTTACAAACCAGACTGCAGTCGATGGTTCGACTAGCTGTGAATGGAACGACACCTCAGCCAACTGGTTCTTCATGGTGGTCTACAGTCTGGTGTTTCTGGTGAGTTTCAACAGTTCAGGTCGCCTTTAGATGCCTTTTCTTGAGAGAAAACCCTTTCAGTAGCAAGCTAAAGAAAGACTTCCTGAGGAAAACTTGTAAAACAAAACTGATTTTGTATTCTGTACAGTAAGAGTTATTATTATTAATTATAATTGAATGCTCAACATAAAAATTAAACATTAAAAAAAAGTCTCAAAAGTTAAAGTCTTGTAATATCCTCCAATAACACTTTAGGGTTGAAATTTTCAATTTCCAAGTATTTCAATGTGTGCCCTATAAAGGGCTACAGCTACACTTCCCGTCTTTTCTCTCCAGGTGGGTCTCCTCCTCAACGGCTCCATCATGAAGTTTTACTTCTGCCGAGCTCAGCAGGAGGCTTCCAGCAGCATGATGGTCTACCTGAAGAACTTGGCAGCTGCTGACTTCATGCTCTGCCTCGGTCTCCCCATCCGCATCATGAACTACGCCAGCAGCTCCGGCACCATCCGACTGGTCCACTGTTACTTCGGTGCATCTGTCCTCTACCTCAACATGTACGCCAGCATCATGTTCATGGGCTACATCACGGCTAACAGGTAGGCAAGGCCAAAAACGCACAAAAAGAACACAAAACTACTGGGTTCAAAGTACTTTCTGTAAAGCAAACCATCTGGTGTATCCGGTTAGGTCAATGCAATTGTTTTTATTGAAATAATCTACCAATGTCTGCCTTTCCACTCTCCAGGTATCTGAAGGTCGTCCATCCGTCAGGAAATCACATCCTGCAGACTGTGCGAGCCACTCACATCATCTCCACTGTAACCTGGGTTTTCCTCCTGGCTGTGATGAGCGCCTTCGTCATCTTATCTTTTCAAACCCAGGAACCTTTGACCTCTGTCCCACGTAGCTGTGCCTCGTTGCACAGTGACCAGCTCACCATACTCTACCAGATCATTCATACCTGCTCAGCCACCATGTTTCTGTTGGTCCTCGTCTCCCTGGTCTTCTTCTACTATAGCACCTCCCGCATGCTGTTACAGGTCCAGCAGAGGCAGCCGGAGTCCTTCAGCTCCACAAAGCTTGAAAAATCACGCCGTAACATACTCGTGCTGGTCAGCGTCTTCTGCTTCTGCTTCGTCCCTTACCACCTAGCTCGCCTCCCCAAAGTTTTCCTGGGGATGCATTGTTCAGGGAGCAGAGTTCTCTTCTATGTGATGGAGCTGAGCATCGTGTTGTCCGTTCTCAACGTCTGCCTGGACCCCATCATCTACTTCATCCTCTGCAAGAGGTTCAGGACCCAGCTGAGGCTGGGGCTGGTGTGTGGAAAGTCACAGCTACTGCTCATAACAAAATGGCATAGTAAAGGAAAATGTAATCTTTAAAGTTAATGTATGTTTCATTTTATGATTGATATTACTTGCAATTTCAATTTTAAAGTCCTCCTCCACTCAAAAATGTGTTTTCATATGTTTAGGTCCAAAAAATGTCTGATGTTGACTATTCTGACTGATGTCTGCACACCCTACAATCTGAGATTCAAATATAAACAACAGGGAAGTTAGATAAGGTAGGTCGCTAAGACTAAGACTCGTAAAACCTGAAACACAGGACGGAGAACAGAGAGGACTTTTCAATACAAACACACTGTAGCATTGTAGCACATTTCACTACCACTCACTCTGTGTCAGCCACTGCCCATTATAAGTTTGCTTGTCATCAATTTTGGTGCACAACAGACACCTTGTTTGAGTCTGGAGGCTCACCACTGTTTCCTCTAACATTGAAAACAGACCAGAATGCATCTCTATTGCTATAATCTACAGAATTTCACCAGTCAACCTAGTATGTGGACATCTTTTTGCAAGGTCAGATCCAGAAATTAGGGGAGGAAGAGTAGACGGGGTTCCAGCCCATTCTCACCTATGCCAGTTGCCAATATCGATGAGCATGCAAAAAACAAGATGACGATAGCCAAAATGCCAAATTCAAAGCTTAAAAATGACAAAACAATGGGTGGCATTAAGTTGGTAACATCCACTTCTTTTATTAAGTCTTTGGCTGAGACATTTTTTCTGTCTTTCAGGAGTCAGGAGTTTGTGTCCCATTTAAAATGATGTCAAAAAATGTTTTTTAAGCCTAACCCTGCTCTTTTTTTGTAAACTTAGTCAATTGTTTTTTGTTGCCGCAACCTAAACATTGCAATAAGTATTATTTCATGAAATGCTTCTTCATAGCATAGAAAGTGGTTTATTTGTCTTTGATGTCCTGTTGTTGAATTGCAACACACCCAGAGACTACTCTCGAGTAGAGAAGCGTGTTACTCCTCTGATCTGCGTAGCGGAGGAGCAGCTTGACTTTAACAGCGCAGTTATTGATGGCTCGTCTCAAACACAGAGAGGAAATCAAACCCAGGGCCTTCTGAATGATGAGCCAAGAAAAGGCTAATGACGGTCAATCTTTCTTCTGTTCTCATATATATCTCCGTCTTCTCTCTCGCCATCTTTCTTCTTCTTTTTATCTCAATCTCCGTGTCAGATGGTGCATTGGTTCAGAGGACCAGAGAGAGAGAGAGAGAGAGAGAGAGAGAGAGAGAGAGAGAGAGAGAGAGAGAGAGAGAGAGAGAGAGAGGTGTAGCTGATGATTTTCTGCCAGGTTTTGTTCCTGTCGACATATAATCCATGTTAATAAATGGCTTTTGAGGTCATCACGATGTAGCCAAAGGGAAAATAAGAGAGATAGAGTGGCTTTTAGGTTTAGGTTTCTGTGTGAGGGAGAGTGAATGCTGATAGGCTGTGTGGTCAAAAATATGTGGACACCTGAACACTGTAAAACCACAGGGACAAGATTTCTTTCCACAAGACTTTAGAATAAATAAATACATAATTTTAACATAATTTTTACTTACAGGTAAATCAACCCAGCTATTAAAAGAATGATGAAATTGTGTTTTATATATCATTTTACTTACAACTATGTTTAGTTTGATAGAAATACCATTTTTGCATCTTTACAACAAGTAACTCTGTCCTTTTTTGTCTGATTTCTGATTGTTTGATTCAAGCTGCTTTCTGGCAGGATGCAGAATCGCCAAAACGTGTAGTTTCTTGAATGGCCACTTGAAGCTGGCTCCAAGCAGGGGCAATCCCCATAGACCGCTACACGTTTTGTTGTAAGACATAAAACACGTAAATTTTGTTTCCTTTCTATAACAATTGATATTATTCGATATTATTTGATTTTTTTTTGTTTTCATGCACCTTTGTGTAATCTCCTGGATTAATCCAGCTGTTAATATTCTTATCAGAAAGGACAAATTGTAGCCTGCTGGTGAGGGACTGGGTGGTGGGATGGACTGTGGAGATGAGTGAGAGATACGAGGGCGGGGAAAGGGGAGGGTGTTTTTTATATATATCCTGTATATTATTTAATGATTTTGTTTTATGTGATCAATATTTTTTAAAACTCAGTAAAGAGATGAAAACATAAAAAAACAGCCCCAGACCAAATGTATTAAAGTGCTTTTGCCGATACTGTAGTGTATATTATTAATCTGAATAATTAACAATCATAAGTGCACATTATTTATTAAAGCATTTTACTTTTTTTGTGCAATTTTGTGGCACAATGTGGGCCTAAATGTGTATTTTGCGTGTGCTACACTCCTAAAATAGCAGACTCAAGGTCAGAGCGTGTCACAGGGACCATATGCTCACTGTTTTTAGTTCTGCCTCTTCTGTGCCAAACTCCGAGGGCTGAGAGTAGCTGACATGTTGTGCACTTGGTTCGTGCAGTTATGAATGAGCAGCTATCTTTGTTTACACACAGAGTGTACGGACAAAGAGGAGCACACATTAACAGATGTTTATCAATGAGGCAATAAGAGAAACCCTCAGCGCTGCAGCTTTTCTCTGCACCACTGGATGGCACTGCTCCTCCTCTCTCCTGTCTCTGTCGCTCCACCACTCCCTCCCTCCATGGGCTCCTTTTCTCTCTCGCCCTTTCCATGCGTCTCCTCATCTTGTGTAGGAGGAAGATTAAAATCGCCAGAGAGCACAACGAGTATTACCAGATCGATATCGGAGACAATCTCTTTCTCCCATCTCTTTTACATGGTCTATCCTTCCATTTCCCTCTGCTCTCTGCCTCTGCCACTCACTTGCTCTCTGTGGTTAATTTGTGTTTTCACCCTCTGCCCTTCAAGTCACTCATTGCTTCTGGATATATAAGGGAAAATGAGAGAGAGAGAAGGGGTGGCGGGTGGAGGTGGGTGGACAGATAAGCAGACAGACAAGCCGAAATATTTGAAAGGAAAAGACAGATACAGCTGTGAGACGGAGATGACAGATTTTGTTTCCTTTCACTCCACAGATACATATTGATTCGCCATGACCTGCTTGCACAAACAGTCATAATATGCAGTGCTGTTAATTCATTACACAACGGCAAATAGAGTAAGCTGAGGCTCGGGGAGAGACGGCAAATCACACAGGGACACAGATTCATAGCTGAGTGGCGATGATAAAAACACCTAAAGGTATTTTTCAGTCCTCTCAGACAGACCGAGGCCTGAGGAGGGGAGGGGAGGGGAGGGGAGGGGAGGTGGAAAAGACCGAAATAAACACAGGTGCACAGATCCATACAGGTTTAAAATAACAAGTGGAACCGAGGAGCCTTGTTTGTCCAGTTCCTGGGTACACAGAGAGGTGGTAAATGAAATCCTATGAAAGAAGATTAGTCAATAAACTCAGGTAAACACTTATAGATATAGTAGTGCACATGTGTGTGTGTGTGTGTGTGTGTGTGTGTGTGTTTGTGTGTGTGTGAGAGAGAGAGAGATGGTGGGGTACGGGGTGGAGAGGAACTCATCTTTTATGTATGAGTGTTTGTTTAGCTGCACTTGCAGCTGTGCCTGGGTTACTTCCTATCTCAGTCACACACAGCTGACTAATAAACCCTCTCGCCACGTTTAAACACACCACTCGACTCCAACTCCAATTAAAACTCTCTGAATGACACTGTATTTACCATATATTTCGACTGTCCTCACCCCCAAAAAAAGACCTCTTGTGTTTTTTGTTCAGCAGCTTAAAAACATTGGGTGTTTGTATTTTTTGGTGCCCTCTAGTGGTCGTAGTAAATATTGAAGATGGTAAGGCAGAAGTAATGCTACAGAGTGTAAAGAACAACAAAGTCCACTCATGGTGGCGGATGGGTTCAACCAAAACAGAACTTTCACCCAGGAAAATGTGCGGCAACCAAAGGTCAAGTGTTATTAGTAACGAAAATCAAGCTTTACGACACCTTCACAACCTCCTCACTTTCGGTAGTTACATCCATTTATTTATCTTTTGTAACACCTTATCATGTCCTTTTTTATCCTAGGGAAGTACTTTTGTTGCCTAAACTGAACCAAATGTTACTGTTTCACAATTTTAATGATGTGTTTAAAACAGTGACTACTACATTTAGAGCAACATAGACAATAAAGTAAGATGACAACGACCAAAATGTGACCATGCAATGTAATGTTGACATCCACGTAGGTCGAGTTCTGTCTTTGTTGTTTGGGTTTGCTCAGCTCTAAATCTTTCTCTTCTCCTTATTTTTCTTGTTGTTGTTTCTCTTATTGCAGAGGCTGAAATATTTTAGGTATACCCTGTGTTTTTTTATTTATTTATTTACATATATTGTAATTTTATGGATTATTTGTTTCCTTTTTCTATCTTACTTTTTGATGAGCCCTTACTATGTCTAGTATTGACATCTTTTCCACAAGATATTGGTGCTTATGTTTGTTGTATAAATTTAAAAAAAAAAAAAGTCAATAAAATGTTAATTCTTTTTTTAAAAAGCCACGTAGGTTGCCTATTTGCCAGAAGTATCCTTTTTTTTAGGTTCTCGTCCTATTGTTTTTTGGGGGTTTTTAGCCAAGTGGTTTTGATGCCCAGCCCTAACCATTTTACGTCATTATGTGTTTAAAAATAATGCTTTTGGCAAAGGGTCCAACAATGGTCAGTTACAAGGGTATAGGTTTGATTTTAAAAATGGTGGGGACATGAATTTCGACCGTGTCGAGGAATTATTATTTATTACATTTCCTGCAATTACTCATAATATTCTATGACTAATAATGCTTTCCTGATGAAAAAAGATAGGAAGTTATCAGTACAATCACAGCATTTTACAGTTCAAAATGTTGTTGAACTAACATCCACATCACTTAACTGACAAATTTTGTGTCACAAGCATTTTATTATTTTTCTTTAATTTATATATTATCTTCAGTTCCTGGTAATCATCCTAGATTGATTGTGTTTAATTTGATGCAGCTACCATAATGTTATGATCACAGAAGGCGAAGCGCCTGCAACTCGACAGCCTGGATGGTTGAGTGCTCCAGCCACGAGCTCTCTCCTCTCACTTTCTGATTCATCCAAACGCTCTTCAACAATCATATCGCTGCATGTAAAGGAGGTGGCAACAAAGCAAACCAACACCAACACAAACAATTTCTCATCACGACATATTTGAGCTGGCCCTTTGTAGAGCTGATGGAAATTATATTTGATTTAAATGCAATTAATATCAAATCAGTGGTGGGGACAATTATAGCTAATCAGAAAAGTGTCAGGGACAAATCTTCGCCCATGCAGGTACGTGTTAATCTCCTGCCACTGGTGAGGGTGCTAATTCCGGAAAAACGCTGCTGTGGGTTGTATTTGAAGGTAGGAACAAAGGATATATGTGGTCTTATGGTTTGGAGGACTTGTTGCTTATATAATATCCAAACAAATCATTCTGAAACACTAAGAAAATTATTAAATTTGGTGAGTCTATCAGAGTGCACTTTTATAAAAACGTGAAATACTCTGTTAGGTTCGGTGAGTTATTTGCATGAATGAACTTGCACTTGTTTGTTTGTTCGTGCATGATTTTTTTTGCAAGTCAACAGTGTGTGTGTGTGTGTGCATGCGTGTGTGTGTGCATGCGTTTGTGCATGTGTGTGTGTGTGTGTGTGTGTGTGTGTGTGTGTGTGTGTGTGTACTGGCCACCTCCTGGTACAGAGTTCTGCCTGGGACAATGTGCCTCACAATCATCTGTTCCCAACCAAACACCCATTTCCTGTGTCCAACTGAGATCCAAGCTGCCCACACACACACACACACACACACACACACACACACACACACACACACACACACACACACTCTTGCATAATCAACCAAAGTAAAGTCTGCCAAAACTCATGGCCATTTCAACAAATGCAAATATCAAAAAGGAGAGTGTGAATAATGCACACACATACCATCACAGATACACACATATCAAACATGACTCTACAGATGTGTGTGTGTGTGTGTGTGTGTGTGTGTGTGTGTATGAATCTCATTGACATGCACGAATGAAGGCGTGTTATTGGTTCCTACGGGCTCGTTTGGGGCTAATTAGAGAGAGTAATGAGATAAGAGGAGTGGGAGAGGGAGGCGATGCTCTGATGGATGTGGGGAAGGGGACGGCATCTCAATGAAGAGAGACTCTGAGGGAGGGAGCTAGATCAAATTAGAGGATGAAAGGGAACAAGAGGGAAGGTAGAGAGGGTGGTGTAATGCAGGGAATCAATAATGTGGGTAGAAAGGGAACCTCAAAGTCCTGGGGTAAACGTTCCCTACAAAAAAAGATCCATCTCGACCATGCAGCAGACGTTTTCTGCCCACTTAACTTCAGTCGTACGCATAATCGCAGTAAATTATTCATTTTCAAGTCTGTCCCCAGTACTTAACACTGAAAAAACCATAAAGTGAGTGTGTCAGTGTTAGGGTTTACTCCAGCAGATCAATAATCATAACATTTATGTGAAAGAAACATTAAAGCAGTCAATTCAGGGGAAGCAGAGTGGCGTTGTTAAAAGCAAAATAAACTCAGCCAAATATGAACGGAATAGTTTGTTTGGGAAATATTTGTGGAGAGTAACATGAGAAAAGCGACACCACTAAAATTGAAACTATACACAGCAGTTGGTTAGCTTAGCTTGGCTTAGCATTAAGACTGAAAACCCAACTGCCAAGCAGGGTTCAACGTTAGGCTTTCTTCTTTGCTTACATGCATTTTCTCAAAACTAACTGAAGTCACGTTGTCAAAGTCTTCACACCGTCAGCAAGACAGAAGTCCATGTGGACCAGACTGTGAATCTTTTCAGAATGCATTTAATTACCACATTTTTCAAAATCCATGAACTCTTTTCTCACTCAGACTTCACCAACCTGCTAACACTTAAAATCTGCAGCACATTTGTTTTTAAATGCAAACACACTGTTTTTAAAATCTGTTAAAACACATGCAAAACAGAATGGTGGCAGATTTTGTGCATTTCTCCAGTAACCATATTCAAATATATACATCATCTGCAAATGCAAAGATACAGAAAAAATGGTATTGAAGCTGATTCATGTACATTAGTACAGATAATGTGTTATTCTTTTTCTGAAATCAAATACTGATTTATGGAAGGAATCTTTGATTTTTTCATTTGTGTAATGCTTCTTGTCATAGGTCAGTGTGTTATGAGTGATAATGTATGCTTTCTGACTGAGATTTAACAGTGTTCTGGTCAAACAAGCTTATTTTGAGACAGGCATGAATTGCTTTGGTGGTTTGAGTGAGATTTGAAGGTGAGATCAACTGTTCCGCCACAATACATGTTGGCAGTGCAAACTGTTTAGAGTTTTGAAAAAGTGGCTTTAGTATTGACTGATGCTTGTTTCATGTGCCCTGTCAGGGATATGGACAAGATACCTACTTGCCAAAAGTCCATTTTATACAAATTGTTTATAAGTGCTAATCAAATAATAAGCCGAAAGTTTCATCATGTTTAGTATCTATTTAAGTAAATCAATAAGAATGAAGACAGTGCGTCACAAAGATTTTCATAAAATCAATGTGGCTTTGAAAAAATGACCCTTTTATACGCTTTACTTTAAAACTTACCAAAAAATGCACGACACATACTTCACACAGTTGTCTTGAGATTAACTAGCCCGACATGGCATTTCACTTGCCCTAGGCCAGGGATGGGCAACTGGAGGCCCGGGGGCCGCATACGGCCCGCACCCTCACTTGAAGTGGCCCTCAGTACAACTACATGCATTTGAGCATGAAATCTTAAAAGTGCAATATCAAAATGCACAAAATTACTTCTTGCAATTAATGTTGGTCTGCTGTTCTTGCACTGATAAAAAATAAATCACAGTAAGTGGTTATTTTTTATTTGCTTCAAACTCTTTGTAATTCTATTTATACTGTTATACATGCATTTGAGCATGAAATATGTTTTTTTTGTCTTTTTTGTGTCCAAGTTATTTTGTGTCTTTTTTTGGTCATTTTGTGTCTTTTTTTAGTTGTTTTGTGTCTTTTTTTAGTCATTTTGTGTCTTTTTTTGGTAATTTTTTGTCTTTTTTGGTCCTTTAGTCCAATGTAAAATGTGATTTTAAATCTTTTTTTTTCTTATCTTAAAAGTGCAGTGTAAAAATGCACAAAATTACGTCTTGCAATTAATGTTGGTCTGCTGTTCTTGCACTGAAAACAAAAGAAATCACAGTAAGTGGTTATTTTTAATTTGCTTTAAACCTTTTGTATTCCTATTTATACTGTTATACATGCATTTGAGCATGACATATGTTAAGTTACTGCACTGTAAACATATTTAAAATTGCATTTCATCATATCTGGTGAAGTACACGGTCCTATATGTGGCCCTGTGGTAGTGTCCATGAAAAATTGTGCCCCCCTCCAGCATTTAAGTTGCCCATCCCTGCCCTAGGCAATCAGGAAATCCTTATTGTTTAGCACTGCCAAACATTTGTCTCACACATAAACTCTCCAATAATCCCAAAAACTGTTTTTCTGTCTGTTTTCAAACAAAATGTGAAGCATAAAATTGAGCTCAAAGTCAATGTAAATACGGGATTAGCTTCCCGGACAGCAGAAGTTTAACAGGACGACACCTCTGCATGAGTTGAAAAATGTATGCAAATCCTACGATTTAATGAATCTGCCTCGTAAGACATGCAGAGAGAAGAAGAGATGTGAGAGTGGATCTGCTGAATAACAGAAAGAACTGATGAGTTCAGTCAGGGAATCACAGGCACTTCAGCACAGACATGGGTACAATGCCAGCAGCTAGCACTAGCTGCAAAGTCGCTTAAGTTCCCATGATGAAGTCATACGCTTATTTGCATATTGGTGATGTCATCGTGCATCATTTGCATGAAACTTGTGTCTGCTGACTGCTTGCCTGCCCGCGGTGCAAGAGGAGACTGTGATGACTCGAAGCAGCATGCACTGGAATAAATCAGCCTGGATAATATATCAAACGGCCAATATTATTAAGAGTCATATCGGTGCTAAATCAGAGTCTAATCCATGTAGAAATCCTGTTTTCATTCTAGCTCAAAAGATCACTAGAATATTGTCTGTCATATCAGTAAACAGTGAATAATTACCCTTCAAAATCGTTATCAGCCTCAAGAATTTCATGGCTGTAGAATGAATTACCCTGATGGTCGGAGTAAGTAGCCAAATCTAGGGTCACATTTGCAGTTTTAATTTTGTGCTTATTAAATATGAGATGTAACCTCTTATTTAATTTGTGGGCATTAGAGTGCTGGTATGTGAATCTGTTTTACACCTTTGAACAGAGCTCGGCGAGCTGTTTCTCAGCTTTTATCATGTTTAGCAGATAAATACAAGAGTCATATCACTTTTCTCATTAAACTCTCAGCCAAAGGTTTTTAGTTGTAAAACAGACAGAACTTGTATTCCTTCTCTAGTTATTAATGTTTGGATTAGAAGATATTCTAAACTAGACTGTGTGAGCTGTGTGATTTGGGATTGAACTCCCCTCTTCTTCAGCGTTATCCAAACTCAGTGCTTTATGAAATGACAAAATTCTGAAATATTATGAGAAAATAAAAAAGGGCATTATATAATTTAATCGTGTCATAAGAAAATGTATTCACTGCAGTCTGGAGCTGCTTTCTAGTAATTTGTGGCATCAGCAGGCTGAACATATTTGTATTCCAAACCTTCATCATCTTCATCAGTCATCTGAGCGGTGAATACTGCTGTCTACATTAACTTTATGTTTCCCCAGTGATCCTGCAGTGCAGCCTGTGTGTAGTTTGTTTTATGTATGCAGACGTTTACATCCTCATTTAGGTTTTACTGCTTTTAAAATTTAAACTTTGCTGACACAGCAGTTAACTTTCATGCCAGTGGAAACCCTGCAACTGTGGCTTGATATATTCAAGATTGTAATAGAAAGCTACAACAAACTCAAATGGTATTATGTTTTTGGTAATATTTCATGAACATTTTGCCTTTGTATTAGCTCCTTTTCTGAATCATTTTAAACTCTACCCCGACCTGCTGTCACAGGGGTAGATCTCGCAGTAGAGAGCTCAAATGCAGACAGTTGAGAGTTCAATGATTTAATGAGCAAGTGAAGGTTTTATATAGGCTAACAGCTGGGCAGGAACAGGAACCACGAAGCAGGCAAGGCTCAAACTTCTCCTAAAGGGTTAGGTACAGAATCATTACTCTATGGATCGGGTAGGTACAGATTATTGGTAATAGGATTACAGGAAAACAGGTAACGGGATTTCAGGGGGATCAGAGGCTCGAAAGTAGATAACAAGAAGTGACAAAGCAGCATTGACAAACTGGCAGCTGGCTGGAGAAATGGGGCTGAGAAATATATATGTACTGCAGGACTGCTGGAGGTAAGTGGGAACAGGTGGGGATGTCCAGGTGATCCGGGCCTTCTGTGTTATTATGGATCCCAATGCATTTCAGAACAAGACCCGCCCTGTGACGCTAGAATTGGTCAGCGCGGTGCCTTAAGTGCTTCTGGCTTAAAGTTAATGATAAAGATTGTACAGTGGGTTGGCTTTTTAACTGGCTGGTTAGCTCATGTTGGAAGTCGTGGGACCATCAAACCTGGGAAGGCAGGTTTTGTTCAGTTTAGTGCAGATTGGTGTAAAAATGGTCCATCTACAGGGCAAACGGTAACTTTAGGGTAAGGGATAACTTATAATTACACAAGGTCTCATGTTGGTTAAGTGAAATACTCAGTTAATAAACAACTTCGCTATGGTTGCATTTTGCGAGCTTCTTCCAAAGGTGACAAGAAGACCCAATGCAGCGATACGACACTGTGTGAGGCAGGATGTAAGGCACTGTTCTGAAAAGCAGTTTGATCCATAATAACACGGGCCTTCCACTACGAAACAGAATTCACAGTTAATGAGGTAACTTCAGGATTAACCCTATGACAGTGGTTTACTTCATGAGAAACTAATGACTAATGACAATGTTGGTCAGATGTCTGATTTGCATTCGTTGGGAAGCTGAGACTGTTTGTGAAACTTGACCTCACTGAAAAAAATGCATGCTGTGATAATTACAGCCTCATGAAACTTTACAACCACAAACTAGAGACCTAGAACATTCAGAGGATATAGGCCTCCCTAGGTATACTGATAACAAGGGGGTTTGTGAAGAACTTCCAGGACAGAAGTCGCTGAAAAATGCAATTCTTGCAGAAATCTCCAATTCTTGCAGAAATCTCCAAAATGTTAAAAGTGTTTGACACCAATTCACAGCATGGATTTTTCCACATTCCTCAAAGTTCAAGTGTCTTAATGTGGTATCTGAGAGGAATTTTACAATTTTTTTTATCAAATCTTAAAGGGTCAATAGTTGTTAAATTTACCACCAAATCTGTGCAACAAATGGTAACAACCCAAAAACTGTTGCAACATCTTACGAGACATAATTGAGCATGTGAATGACCTTCATACACTTCCATCATGTTGTTCTAAAGCCTTATAAACTCTGAATAGGTGCCTTACAAAAACAGATTTATGGCCAGAAAGTCTTACATACTTACACATACACACTGAGCTGCATCTCAAATTAATATTCTGGTTCCTAGCTTTCAGAGAGTAAAGAGCCCCGGTCCACCCCTAAAAAAGACAAAAATGGGTCTAAAAGAGAATAAGTCTTGAAGCTTTTCTTTTACCAAGTCTCACCTTATTGAACTGTCAGTGTGAGGAATGAGGGGGCCTAACCTCATTGGTGAGAAACAAGCATTAGCTGAAACTTCAATGTTTAGTTTTGCCATCTGACAGATAAAATGTACGTGTCTTTGCACTGCAACAGCGATTACATTTAATCCATTTTAAAGGATCTTTTGTACCAGTGCTGCAACACTGCTGACTTACATCACCGCTACCACACAAAATTCCCAAGTGCACCACAGCCCCTCAGGCTCAGACGAGAGGATTCCAACTTGCGCAGCACCGTTCCTGCACACAACATGGCCGACCGACCAGACATCGCCGAGGGTCGCCATTAGTGGTCCGGGTTGGATAACGAGTGACACCCACTGCTTCCCACGGAGGTCCCTGAAGAGATGATCCAGGTGACAATAAGTGACAACAGCAAGTCTGACAGGATAGCGAGTGCATGTGTGAGTGAGGGTTTTCCATTGGAAGTGAAGCTTGATTCTAATTGGCTGGTTCCCCCTCCCCAATGTGCTCTGACTTCTATTAATAGAACAGCAGCCCGGGTGGAACCTGATGCCTCTCTTTTCTCTCCCCCACATCCTCTCTGGTGCTCGTTTACGTACTCCCATTTTTTTCCCCAATGCTCAACGAAGGAGAGCAAACTATCTGCCACTTCTCTGACCTCCCCCTCCTCCTCTTCCTCCCTCTGTTCATGTTTCCCTCCCAGGCTAGTCTTTCAGCCTGTGTCCTTGTTTAATAGGCTGATCCCTCCATCATTAATTAAACATGATCACAGGCCATGTGTCTCTCACTGCGCTCGGCTCTGCATCGACGTGCGTTTAGGGCTAAGCATCCTGTCTCCTCCTCTGTTCTCCTATATCACGATTTTCCTCCTGAACTAAAGGTTGTACTTTATTTTTCCCTTCTTATCTTTCCTTCCTTATTCTGTTTCCTTCTCTCCCTCCTCGGCCCCCTCAGGTGGTGTCTTTTAACAGCAGTAAATTATTCATCAGGCTGATATCTGCCCTGGAGACCAAAGCCAATGGATAGATGGACAGATAGAGATGAATAAATAAAAAGGTAAAAATGATCTATCAGGCAGCGTTTTGTCAGAGGATGTGTGTGTGTGTGTGTGTGTGTGTGTGTTTGTACGCGCACTGTGTGTGTGTGTTTGACTGCGTATCCCTGTGTGGAATTCCGGCAGGTCTTTCCGGAGGAGCACTTCCACGATGCAGAAAATCGGAGCCAATGATGGTGATAGATGGAGAGAAGGGAACCTTGCAGCAGAGACAGTGCCAAAGCAACTGGGGCCCCGCCAAAGACAGCAGGCAGGGAGGCAAATAAAGAAGAGAGAGAAAGAGAGAGAGGGAGAGAGAAATAAAGATGGAGACGCACAAAAGGGATGGAGGTCTATACAGTCTGTCGGTGCAAAGTGAATCCAACAATATGCTCACTTGTGTCAGAAAGAAGAAGGAAAATGTGCGCAAACTTGTTATGTAACACGTCTGCAAGGATAACAACAAAAACTGCAATACTAGACATGGACCTGTGCTTTACTGTGTGCAATAAGCTGCAATGACACAATGCTGGAAAGAGAATCCTTAAATATATATTTCAATATTGTGTAAAAAGGGAAAAAAGGCAGATGTGCGCTGCATTTTTGGGCCCATTTGGTTGTTGTTGGCCTTTAAGGTAGAATTAAATTAAGGGGTTGGTAATCTCCTAATGATTTCCTGTGAGGTTTCCTGGAAAGAGGAATGTGATTTGTTACTAATTATATGGCAAATGGAGACAGCGTTCAATTAGTGCACTTTGTTGCTAATCCAGAGAGTGTTTTAGTCAGTGCACAGCAGGTCTGCTGAAAATGGAGGCATGTAACTAAGTACATGTACTCAAGTACTGAACTTAAGTACAATTTTGAAATATGTGTACTTTACTTAATCCATTTTATGTAACGTTATACTTCTACTCCACTACATTTAAAGGCAAATTTTGTACTTTTTACTCCACTACATTTAGCTGACAGCTTAGTTACTTTTCAGGTCGAGATTTAACATAAAAAAGGGATTTTGTTTTTAAATTAAACCTCATAACAGTATGTAAAGCAGTCAAAATGAGCACTATCTTTACACAATTAATACACTCCTTACAGAAATGCATCAATACAGATAATGTAATAGAATATATGTAACAATCTGAGTGGGGCCCTTCTGCATAATGAGTACTTTTACTTTTGATACTTTAAGTACATTTTGATGCGGATACTTCAGTCAGTTCTGAATGCAGGACTTTTACTTGTAATGGAGTAAGTTCACAGTGTGGTATTAATACTTTTACTTAAGTAAGGGATCTGAATACTTTATCCACCACTGAAGGCAAGTGTGCAATTCAGTATACATGAAAAATAGAGTTTCCCAATAATAAATAATAATATTTACTTGGATTTAAATGTAAATTTCCTTAAACATAGAAAACTAGAAGCTTGATGTGAGCTGAGATTGATGCAGAACTTAGTTGAGTAACTCGGCTCTGTGGATCCTTACAGTTTGACCTTGATGCAAAAAAAGATAACCCTGTTAAGGAGTTTATATAAGCGCTGTAATTACATGAGCGTCGCTTCGATCTGGTTATAATAGACTAATTATTGTTGTTGGAAAGGAAATGAACAGGTGCAGCAGGTTCGCACCTGTTCTCTCTCAGGGCTGTTCAGGAAATCACACAGTGAAGAAGTCAACGAAGCAAGCTCAAGAAAAATGGGACTCCTTAAAAAAATGTCCTGAACTTCACAGTTTACTGACATATGACATGAGATTTTTTTCCCCTCAAGTATAGGGATTATTTATGTGTCAGTATGGAGACGTTTACAACAACATGTAAAAATGTCTACACTCAATTAATTAAATGTCTCAAATAAAATACGAGGTAGAGAGAAAAACAGTGGAAGATGTGGTGTCATATTTGTTTTTTCGAAGCAGTGACCTGAACTCAAGGCACTACATCATTACAGTCACCATGGCAACTGAATGGCCTTTTGTGATGTTACCACAATTAGATCCACATATAGCCGAGTCCCTTTATTATCCTCCATCGCTTCGTATCGATCCAGCGTTTCATCTCATCATCAGTGAGACCGTCTGTTACACCTGCCTCTTCTTCTCTGTGTCTATACGTTTCATGTGTATTTACAATATGGGTTGTGTGTGTGTGTGTCTGTCACCTTTTATGCCAGCATATACTCTTGTGTGTGTGTCTGTGTGTGTGTTCATTGGTCTCAGCCAACAGTATTGACTATTCTTTAGGGACGTCGCCCGCCATTTTCAGCTCATTATAGCCATTTAGATTATAATGAGCAGGTTAAACTTTGCATCTGCCCCCAGAACCAAAACGTAATTCTAACACTAATCTTCCAAAAAGAGCTCCAGCCATCTATTATATAACGTGATTGTGTGTCAGCAAAACGACTGAAAGGTTACTGGGCTTAATGGTGTCATTTCCAATTCATTTCTGCAGTAAATCGTTACACCGTTGTGTGCTGCTACTGTTTAGTGTTTGGCTTAACACAGTTCTGTCTGGAGAAGTTGTACATCTCCCTATTAAGGAGAGACTATACAGGTGATTAGGATTTTGACATTGTATGTTTAGATATGCAAATGAGGTACGCAATCATTAAGATTTTGCTAGTTTGCATATATTTCCAGAACAGAAATCTGAACATTGGATGAAGCAAATTTAAGTTAGTATTTTATTTTGTTGATATATTAGATTCAAAGTTTTTTACAGAAGGAAATTGGGATATTCACTTTTATCATTTGATAAATAAGAATCTAATGTCAAAAGCCATAAGAAAAATGGATTTTCATCATGTTTTCAGGAACAAAAATCTATAAATCAGGGTATGAATGATATATAGACAAACCTCTCTATTAAAACCTTTAGAATATCGTTAGGAATACAAGTGGTAAGTTTGGTGTCTGCAAGTGGAGCTGAAGTTGAGATTTATGGCTCAGAGTATGAGAAAAAACTAATTTTGAGAAAATGGCCTTTACAGGTTTTTATACGTTCTTAATGGAAATAACTATTTAAAGACAAATTCATAATTGTAATAATTGTAATTCATGCTAATTCATAACAATAACAAATTTCTAAAACACATAATATTGTGCAGGAGAGTGGGAGCTCTCTAACGTTGCCTGTGATGACAAGGTTTAGACTACGCTCATGGTACTACACGCTGCAATAGAACGCCAACTTTTAATCTACAAAATATAGTAAAATATACACCGAAATGTTTTTTTTGGATGTGAAGACATGTTATTAGAGAAAAAAAGGCCAAAACTTAAAGTGCTTCAAAAAAACTATGTTTTGCCTTAAGCCTGCAGTTTATGAAAAAAAGGCAAAGAAAGGGACTTTTGTTCCCCCAACTTGTCCTTGAAAGTGCAGTGTGCACCTAATGCCTGGCCACATGCTGCAATAGGAAACGTTAGATTTTACTTACCAGCCTAAAAGAAACGTTGCAAGTTCAGCATCGAACCTCATCTTACTCTCCTTCATCCTCTCATGTTGGACAGACTGGTCGCTACAGTGACTCACTACCGCCCCCCTCAGGTATGTGATATAACAAGACAGGACGGGCCGAGGCTAGCTGGTTAGCATGCTCATTTCAGTAGATATCTCTGCAACACAATACATAGAGGGCTTTGACATGACACCAAAACTGTCATTATGCAATCAACTATTGATACGACAATCAATCAAATGTTTTACTGCAAGTAAAATACTTTTGTGATTTAAAATGTGATATTACATATCAAAGACATTTGTTTGCAAATCTGCAAGTTTTATTTTCTGTGGAGCATAATCTTGTTGGCGGGACCTAAATTAAAGATGTAAGACATGTCTCTAACGTCTAGTCTTGATCAGAGTGACAGATGTGGCCACAAGGATTCAGCAAAAAAATAAAAAGGAGAAATAAAAATGGCTCTGCAAACAAAACTTTTAGATTTGCAAACATTTTTGAACTACACAAATATATTTTAATCACTGATGAATTTGTTTTCCAATAAAACATTATTTGATTGCAGAGTGTTTTGTTCTTTTTGATTGCATAATAAAAACACAAAAGTAACCTGTTAAAATTCTGGTCATATTTTACACATTGCACCTTTTAAAAAAGCTCCCCTCCTTGGCTTTTTTTTTTTTTTTTTTTTTTAAAGGGTTACCCCCATGTGTCTGATAAACAGATACATAATCAGCTGCAGCCTTGCAGCCTGCTGGCTATTTTTATCTAGGTGTATGTATACTCCCTGCCCAGAGGAGGATACCTGCTGCCACTACACCTCTGGTGAGGTGTCATGTGGGCCTCTGTTGGCATTTCCTCACCCTTTGTTTTGTTGTTTTTTCTCTCCTCTGAAACACCTTCCTCTCACCTCTCCCGACCCTATCAAGCAAAGGAGAGCACCTCAGCTGACTGAGTACAGATGGCAGAGTGGAGAGAGAGACCATGTACCCGCTGGCGCAAAGCTCGACTGTTAGGCTGCAGTTATTTTTCACTTGATTTGTGTTGGAGGTCACTGTTACCAGTTTTGTTTTGCTGAGGTAAGCTTTATACTGTTTTGGTAGGACTTGTATGATCCCTCGCTGAATTTCTCTCCCTTATTTGAAGGTTGTATTTCCCTTTGTCTGATTTGTAAGATAATTGCAATAAATATTGTTTATTTTGAGTTACTCTTTGGGAGGGTCTTACAATGTTGTGTAAAATGCTGAAAAAAAAAAAAATCAAACTTACATTCTCTCCAGACAAACAGGTTGTATTAAAAACAAGGTAAAAAGTTTTCTCTCATTTCTCCTCTCCACTCTCTGCTCAGAAAACAGAGAAGAAAACAGTCTTGGCAAAGTTTAACAGTAATGTTTATTGAATGAACAACCATGCTGACTGAACACGTCCACGATCACATCACAAACCCAGAATATCTCCATCAGGTCCGTCGTCAGAGCTCAAGGTTTAAGGAGAGTTGAAATTCAGTTCACGAGCTGCATTTTTTTTCTTTTTTTCTTTTTTTTTGGACGAAACAACCTCGACTTCCAAAATCACTTCTTGAGACACAAGTGGAATGAATCGCAACAGAATATGGATGAGCTCAAACTGTCTTATTTCTATCCGCGTCCCTGAAGCAGAAGCAGTTAATTTTCTTCTTCACCGTGATGAATACTCTTGTCTGTGACCTTTAGGCATGTGTTCGACAACTGTGTTTTGTGTCTAGTTATTAGCTCAGTGAGCTCTCGTAGTCGGGAAGTCATTCAAATTCAAACACAGACAGTACTCATTTTCCTGTCGATGTGAATGCCCATCGTGTGTGTGTATGTGTGCATGTGTATGTGTGTGTTGTAAGTTGCAGTACCCTTCGACCCATCCGCTGACGTCTCTATAATAACTCCATCTCACTCTCTCTCTTTTTTTTTTTTTTACTATTTGTGTGCTGATCTATCCGTCACTCCTGATGACATGAAACAGTGTGACGTTGTAGAGCACCTGGTGTCCGTTGTTCCAGGTGTACAGCGCCCTCTCTCTGGGGTTGTAGTCCATCATGCTGATGTGGGAGTACTGGTTGTGGAAGGGGATGTCAGTGTACTCGTACGTGGAGGAGTTGGTGTGGTAGGCAAAGTGTACCTTGGCCCCGGCCAGGTGGGAATTGGTGACATACAGCGTGCCACAGATCATGAAGGCCTCCCCTGCACTGCGCTTAGGAAACCCCGTGTCCCAGCTCCGAATGACTTCCAGGGAGCGAGAGTCAAGACGACTCACCTGCAAACAGAGAGGAATACACTTCATGTTTCCTTTTTTACTTAATCACATACAATGCCTAAAGTTACAATCTCAAAGACGTTTCATCTTCTTTGGTAGCACCAATGGTGATAACATTTACATTTACATTTGCCATTTAGCAGAAGCTTTTATCCAAAGCCACTTACAGAAAAGGGAAACAATCAAGGTATAGTGCAGTAAGAGCCATTAGTGCAGCAATAAGTGCTAGTGAGGATTCTTTAAAGAGTAGAGTTGTGGTGTGGTGCTAGGAGAGAAGATGCTCTCTGTAGAGCTGGGTCTTCAGGAGGTTTTTAAAGGTAGAGAGGGACGCCCCTGCTCAGGAACTGGTGGTGGTTCCAACAAAGGGGAACAAGAAATGCAAAGAGTTTGGATTGCCTTGGATGAATATGTGGCAGAGCCAGGCGCCGTTCAATGGAAGAGCGCAACGGTCTTGAGGTAGCATATGCCTGTATCAGGGCGTTCAAGTAAGTGGGTGCAGCCCCAGCATTAGAGATTTGAATTTGATGCGGGCTGCAACAGGTAGCCAATGGAGCTGGATGAGCAGCTGTGATGCTAGATAAGTCAAGTCAAGTTTATTCATAAAGCTCAAGTATTTTGAATAACTCCTCTTCTGTTAGAACCTGGTTTAAATAACTTAGCTTTAGGTGGGCAGGGGACAGAAACAGTCTCTTTGAGGTTTTGGGTGGGTGACTAATGGAAGCACAGAGAAGTGTTTTACACCTGCCTCCTGGCCTCAACTCTGGGTTGCCATAGATTTGGACCACTAATAAACTTGGTCAGGTTGCTAGATATGAGAGCAGCCCCATCCAAAGTGGGATGAACATCATCTCTCCTAATAAGACCAGGTCTCCCCCAGAAAGTTTGCCAATGATTAAGCAGTAACAGAAATAGACAATAGACACAAATAGAGATAAAAAGATAGTGCAAACTACAACTAAACTACAACACTTTTCAGACACAAATAATTGTGTTATCCTCTAAAATTATCACTGTCTATTAAAGTTACTGACAGGCAGGACTGATAATTTGCTGCCTAGCTCCCCTATTAACATTAGTTGTTTTATTATTAGTGGCTAGCTCAATGATAACTTAACAGATGGCTAATGTTGCTATCTGCTCATTTCTAACGAAGACGGCACTTGATACTGTTGCAAATGAGCATCTAATCCGACACTACTTTTTAAATACCAAATGCCACAAAATGCGAACAGGCCGAGTGTTTACAGTATAAGAATGAGAGTCAGACATCCACTCATGCTTTGAGTTTTCTTTTGTAGATTTCTGTTGAATTTTTTGCTAAATTCTGGATGAAAACTATTAATTTATTAATAGTATTATTATTGTTATATACAGTAGTACCTGTTGTACCTTAAAGGGAAACTTGGATTTTTAACTGGCTTTGTGTTATTGTAGTCGTAGTATATGCAGATGAACCATGCTTGGCTTCCTGCCATGTTGCCAGTGGCCGGAACTCCCGACTCATTTGCTAGCAAAAGTCCACTGGATGAAGCAAAACACGTCGGAGAGTGGAGTGGAAGGTCCTTAGAGGTAGGCTGCAATTTGATTTCATCCTGAATCTTCCATCTTGTTCAAATGGAAAGTTCAGTATTTCTCTTTGGGGTTTCATTTACTTTTTCGGGATGTCTGAATTGTTTTGTTTATTTCGTCATGTGTCTTATTTATAGAATTTCATTTCCTGTTGAATTGCATTTTATTGAAACCCTTTTCTCCATCTTTAGAGTTAAATATTTCTGTTGTAAATTGTGCACAATGACAGAGAAAACTAGGTGTATAGTACATCATAAAATCATGTAAAACTGCAGTACACTTGCTGTTCATTATGATGGATTACGATATTCATTGCAGCAATCTGTCCAAGCTGTTTTAATGGATTTTTAAATAGTGTGGGAGTTTATGACTTCTGAAAGGTAACTCAGAGCTGCTGACAGCGGTAACTTCTGTCTGGAACAAATCAGTGGATTTAGATTTTGTTGCAGTCATTTAACAATAAATGTGCCTTTTAGGATGGAGTGGAAACACATTTTTCATGTTCTTCACTTGCTTTGCTTACTTATCACAAGAGTGTGCAGGAACACACACTTAAGACTGTACCATAATGTTTCCAGCATTTGGGATGGAGGTGTAGACGGCCCAGAGTCCCATCTCATCCGCCATGAGGTCGATGTCGGAGGATCCGCCCCAGCTGTAGGGGAAGGTGTTGTTGTAGCCGGCTCCGCTCAGGCTGCGCTGGAGCAACACACTGCGAGAGCGGAAATGGTACTGAACCTGCAAAGACAGATGGATACATCTCTCATTCTGCTACTATCAAATTGTCACTTCTCTCATGTTTGTTTTCCAGCTGGTTACTTACCAGGATGTTGCTCTGGTGTTTGTTGTAGTAGAGTGACCCGTTGTACACCACATGGCCAGTTCCTGCCCAGGGGTGGGTCAACAGATGCTGCACGAAGTTCTGCCCCTTTGTGAAATCCCCCATGGTTCTGTACTCCAACACACGCCTGCCTTTATAGTAGCCATCCATCGACCACACCTGATGGAGGAGGGAAGAGAAACAAAAGATTCACCTGCTGTGATCTTACGTACACCACCCACCAAGCATTAAATTCTGTTAACTCTGCAGAGAGAGATCCATAATGGACACCTTCCATGCTCACCAGCAACTTGATTAGATAATGACATGGTGCTTGGTTCTTGGCTGGTACTTAAGCCGCACACCTTAAGCTAATGAAATCGGTCACAGCCAACCACAGACATTTAACTGACCATACGCTCAACTCATCACCTGAACAGCAGTTGTCTAATCACAGCTTCGCAAGCGTAACGAGGCACAGCAGGTTTGTCATGCTTTTGATTTCTGCACATGCTTAAGAGGTGTGCATGGGGCTGCAGTAAGAGTGATGCTCAATATCTTAAGAATTAAGAGGGTTAAATGGCTTTTTCGAATGTATGTCCAATGAAAGCTGCAAATGTGGAGTTACCTCTTCAGCAAGGTAACTTCCAAAACCAAGGAGCCCATCATTAACCAAGCACATTTTTATGTTGGATAAGAACAATTTAATAAGAAAAAGTTGGACCAACAAATCCACTATTTAGCATTTTCCTACTGTGTGGAAGCTGGTCCTGGAAACTACTAAATCAGAGATTTCAGGGTAATGTTAGGATCACAGACTTCAGCAACCTCAGCTGAATTATTGGCAAAAGATAAACAGTATTTTTTTCCACAAAAAAACGTTTCAAACTCTTCAAACTGATTTAAAACCTTGAAAGATATTGACATTAAACACCATTTTAGCTACTACAGGGAAAAACTGACATTGAGGATATAAAATGTTTGATTTTTACTGAAAGATAAGTATTAGAGAGGTAACACTTGAGATAATTAACATATGACATACTTATTAAACAGATTTTCACATGAATGAAAACAAGATTCTTCTTGAGGAAGTGCACATGCTCAAAACAACATTTCTATGCAGTAATTGTATGATGCTGCTGAAAGAAGTCAAAGACGGACTAACATGTGATGTACATTATTTTTGGAAATATGCCTCAGTCTCTAGAAGAGCCAACTTTATTCCATGGTGTAGTGTTGTAAAAGAAAAACAAAAATCACAATCAATCATAATATCAAAATGCAAAAAATGTAGAATAAAAATAATTAAAAATCACAATATATATAGAATCGTCACTTAAGTACTGTGATAGTATAGAAAGGTATTGTCACAGCCCTGGTATATTATAGTGTTATGTTTGTCAAACATATGTCATTTTCAGAGATTTTTTCCTTGTAAAAGTGAAAATATGAACATTAAATCATAATGTGTACATAGCCATCAAGTCCATGTGTTTTAAAATGATGCAGCACGGGGCAGTTGACATTAAGTTGACATTAATAAGCGAACACTTACTAACAGTTAATAACATCTATTTCATCATCCATAACCATCAGAGATCCCAGGAGAAACAAACGGATGGAGAACGAGAGAAGACACGGGGGGGAAGGAGAAACGAGATGGGAGGGAATTGAGCCTCGACAGCACTGAGGATTAATTACCCAAGGAGGGACAAGAGGTGAAAAAGATGAAAGAAAGGAGTAGAGAGCGCTGGAAAGAGAGAGTGTTGTTGGTGAAAAATGTGCTCGTTATTCCCTCGGCAAACAGAGAAAAGTACATAGGGCAGAGAAGAGGGAGCAGATGAAAAGGATATTTTTTTTCGTGGGTCATAGAAAAGAAAATCTCTCCTGCCGCGTCAGCACCATTTTTTAAGATTACAGTTCATTTGCAGTCGCGATATATAAAATCCATAATGAACAAGAGACTTCCACACAAAGGCAACTGATTGCGGTGATTCTGAGGGCCTTCAATAACACAGCGTTTAACTGAGACTTAGTGTGAGCTTTGCAAAGACAATGAAGCAGACTGATTGCTCGCTCTCTACCACCAACACTCTCTCCTCTCCTCTAAACACTTCTCGTTCCAACCTATTTTCCTCCCTGCTTCATCAGCTCATCTGATGAAGCTTTCTCTGTTTTAATTCCCCTTTAAAACTATGTTTCAAAGGAACTGGAGTCCCTTTGTTTTCTGGCAGCTGTAATCGTCTCGCATTTGAATGCACCATTTGCTTTATATAAACAAGCCCCAGACGCTGATTATACAACGAACGCTGCGTGCTAGAAAGGGATTGAGGAGGGTTTTTTTGTTTTTTGCTGTTTCTTGAACTCACACCTTAGTTTTACAGATTGTTGCACCATTTTTCCTTTTTGCTCCTTCCCAGTTGGCCTACTCCAACACTTCCCTGAAGGATAGGTTCAGATTTTTTCAAGTCTATCCTTATACAACCCTTGCATGCCGTGAAGTGAAGAATAGAGAACAAAAATCCACAGCACGTATAAAGCCTTGTCTTCAGCATGTGAAATCAAGTGTGTGTACCATGTTTTCTCTTACATTATGTCAATTCAACAACTGTAGTTTGGTTCAGTAGGTTCAGAAAAAGGACAAGCACTTTACAGGGCTCCACACTAACCTTGGTTGCACTTGTGTGCCTAACTTTTCATTCAGGTGCACCGGCACATATATAAGGCGGACCCAAAATTTTCCAACACACCTTTTTCCACTGAATAATAAACATTGTAGGCTGTCACTTCCCGTAAACGTTGGTAATCTCTTAACATATTATGTAAATGATCGTTAACAAGAATAAATGTGCAGATAAATGTTTGTTTTTTGAGTCAGATGAGGCCAGATCGACCAACGATGGGTCAGACGGCCACAGGAAGCAGAGGAGTACAAGGCGTAATTTCACACATGCACACACACACAGACAGACCTGCTAAATGTCAGGTGCACCGGTGCAACCAATGAATATGTTTGGTCACACTTAACTGACTTTTGGTCGCATGTGTGACTACAATTGGTTGCAGTCTGGAGCCCTGATTATACATTGTAACCTTTTGGTTCTGGTCTGGTTTGTGTTCACACCAGCTTTTTTTTTTTTTTTTTACAAAAAAATGAAGAGGAATATTGATTGGACAGTTGTGGTGACTGTCTTACTGCACCATCAGAGCTACACAAACCGACAAAGGGAAATCAAATTACAATACGTGACAGCAGGAGACGCAGCACCTTATGAACCTTATGAGTTCATTTATGTTCAGTGAAGTAAATGAAGAAATAGCTGATAATAAGCGTCATTGGTTGAGACTGAATCTTGACTGTCACACAAGTTAAAAAAGTTTAATAATGGGTCAATCACTTTTAATGCAGAACGGCTGAAATATGGTACGGTACAATACGGTAGATATTATTCCTTATTTCTTACAGTGGACCTTTAAAAAACAGAACTATTTCAGTGTTTTTCAATCTATTTGTTGCTGACCTGGTTACATACTTGATCCACACTCATGATTATGTTGAGGGAACAAAACAATTTTGTTATGATTAAGAAAAGATTTGTTGTTTGGGTAAAAAAAAAGAATGTTTGTGACAGCTTCACATGAGACACAAAAATTGGTCTCCTAGATGAAAGTCACAGGCACAAACAAAGGTTTTCAGGGTAAAAGTCCTGTATTTTTTTTAATCTATCCTTCCACCCTGACCGTCTCACTGTAAAGACTTTCCCACTATACAATCTCTCCTGACTTCATTTGGCAGCCCTGCAAGTCCAAAAAGAACACTAATGGGCTACCCTGTGGATTGAATATTGTTGCTAAAATAGGGCACAAAATAACTTGGGCAGCTGTAAAGATAACAGGGTAATAGTAAAGTCTATGTGTGGGAAACACTGAACATGTCTTGACCTCCTTTTCCCCTCTCCCTCTGCTGTTTTCATCACCTCTCATGTTTCCTTCATATCATCCTGGCTGTCTTTCCCGACTGTTGCTCTTTTGATCAACCTTTTCCTTCTTCTCCCCTACTCTCTTTGTTTCTTCCCCGTTCTGTCCACCCCCTCTTTCATTTTCCTGTCTCCTTTTCCTGCGTCACACCTCTTCACCAACAGGCCCCTTTCTCTCTCTCTCCCTCTCTCTTCTCTTCTGTGTCTCTCTCATCCTCTCTCTCGCTCTCACACTATCAGCAGAGACATCTTGACAGATCAGGGGATATCCACACCTCAGCAGCTGTTCTCAAACACAGCGACAGGTGTGTGCATGCGTGTGTGTGTAAAGAACAATGCGTGCACACACATTCACACACTGATGAGCTAATGAAGAATTCATAAATGCCAAACTGGGACCCTTTGCAGACACTGTAGTCATGGATACCAAAGGATGTATCAGAATGACTTACTGTGTGCGTGTGTGTGTGTGTGTGTGTGTGTGTGTGTTTGTGTGTGTGTGTGTGTGTGTGTGTGTGTGTGTGTGTGTGTGTGTGGCACTCCTACCAAACAGCTTTAGCTGATAAGATGCAGGTTGTCCAATCACTAATGTATTTAAATGATTTTACTTGGCTTTATTTTCTTTCAAATATAATTTCAAAACATAATATAATTATTTTTTCTAGTTGCTAGGATATGTTTCTGATGCTTAATATCAGCAGCCATACAATCATGACCTTATGAAATATCAAAGGTCACCTAGGTCAGCTGCGAGAACAAGCCAGAAACATTCACAGATTTCTCTGTTTGGATTTGTATCTGTATTTTTTGAGAGAGAAAAACTCCTCTTATTGGGAAAATGTATGCAATAAGTTAATTGTAATTTCAATTCAAGTAATCAAGTAATTTCACAGTGTGGTACTGTTACTTTTACTTGTGTAAGGGATCTGAATACTTCTTCCAGCTCTGTCACAGACTTCTCTGTATGTTTTTTCTGTATTTCGAGAGAGAGAGAGAAAAACTGGGAAATAGATACAGGTGTAGGTTTTTTCTGCATACATGCCCGATGACCAACTTTTATAGGAATGAACAGGGAACAATCTTCAAAGGTGGTATCCAGTTCTCCTTATTACATACATGGTGTAAACTAGGTCTGCAAGATATTGAAAGAAACTGATATTTTTTAATGATGCTGAAATAATAGAGCGCGCAGCCATAATTTAAACAATGCAGGTTTGACAAATATTCAAAAAATCAGCCCTGTAAATATTTAATGAGGAAGAAAATGCATCCAAAACATTTGTGAGGCTTGAAGGAAACACACAGTGCATCTTGGTAAGAAACGCTTAATGTAAACATAACGAGTTTGTTTAGAGGAGAACTCCACAGGGTTCCTTTAAGCTTGAAGGAAATCAAGATAAAAGTCATTTCAGTAGATTACAGCTTTTCACAGTTTCACTGGCTGATTTAAAATACAAATCCAGAAAGAATTTACTGGGTTTGTCTAGCAAACAGCGTTAACAGAAAGAGACAGAAAAAGCTTCATTTTCTTGGGACAAATATGCAAACTGACACTGGGACCAGGAAAAAGCCCCTGCCCATAACTGCAAGAGTCACACTGGTAACTGGGAAACAGAAGGCAATAACTGGGATACTGCTACTGTGTATAGCTCCTTCTCATCACCAGGGAGAAACTCTAATAGGGAACAGGCAAGGGTCACCATGGCGATATAAATCACACCTGGCAACTGGGAGACAGTCGCCTTGACAACTAGCTTAATATGCGCTTGCCGAACAGACTGTGTGTGTGTGTGTGTGTGTGTGTGTGTAGGAAATGGGTGAAGCTTGTAGCGAGTGAAGACAAAGTGCACACAGGAGTCATGTTCGAAGTAAGACAGAAAAATCACATTAAGAAAAATATAGAGCTAAGCTACCTTATGAACACATTCACAACACCTGCTTCACTTGTCATGCACACACGCACACACACACACACACACACACACACACACACACACACACACACACACACACACACACACACACACCTACCCTGCTGTCGGAGCTGGGAATCATGGCATCAGTCATCCAGGAGCCAAAGCGGGACCCCGAGGCTCTCACGGTGATTGGGCTACTGACTGCAGTCAGGCGCCCACAACCTGTTAACAAAGGAGGGGCATATTTATGTTTTCAGTAAGCAAATAGTGAAGGTTATAGAAGTCAAGTAACAGAAGCTGTGTGTCCATTCAATTTGAAGCAAATTTTTGATAGAAATTTTTGAATGTATAAATAAAAAAACCTTTCCATCAAATGTTTTAGAGCAAACAAAGCTGATTGGCAGTGTAATGTATTGCTGCAGGCTAATCCCTCAGTAAACAGTAGAAGAAATAGAGCTTGCAAAACAGAAAAAACAACAACAAAAAAGAAGTTTCTTGTTGGACAACTTTGGCCACCCACAAGAAAAAATTGAGAGAAGTGTTCAGGAATTGGATTCAATTGGGCAACTTTAAATTGTTCTTTCATGTCATCTCGTCTTGACCAGCAGAGCAGAAACAGCTGTGAGTCATGTGAGTTAAATGTTTGCTACGTCAGAACTTATTTGGAAAACATTGTTTCCATCTTGCATTAATTATTTTCCGAAGAAGACAGAAACCACCTCAAGCAAGCATAAAAACTTTCATGCACAATTTTTGAAAGTTTTATCAAATTAATCTTCAAAATGCGCAATTCGTTGGTGGAAACTATGTTCATATTTCCTAGTTTTGAATCAGTCATGTTGTCAGTCAAGGTCAACTTGTTAATGAGCAGCCTTCACCTGCCACCAGTCTCCATTTAAATGACCAACATTTCATGCAGTCTCGTCATTTAAAATATGTTAGTGCCCCAAACACGAACTGTGAAAGATGTTTTTAAGACCAACATGACAGCAGAGAGATGGAAGCCTGAGTAAAAAGGGGGGGGGCTTTCACAAAACATTTTTAAAAATAAACGGTCAAAATTGGTGAAGCAGAGGCTGAGATACCCTGCCTGTTAAATAGACACACATTTCAAACTGCACTGCCCTAGTTCATAACCCTGTTTTTTTATTAACAATTTCATGGCTCAAGTACAAAAAAAACAACCTTGGGACTTCAACAGGGTTGTTTTCTCTGTTTTTAAAAAGCTCCCTCCAGAGCCACAAAATGTCACAAAAACTCCTTGTGACAAATAAACTCATCTTCATGAGTATAATCTATGGCGTGCCACTTAAAAGCACTTGAATGCTAGATATTTTATGTTCTTGACTTTCCTATATAACCTCATGAGTTATTTTGAAGGCAGCATCAGTCATGCTCTCTGTGTATTACTGAGATTGACTGTCCCTCCTGCACGTACCAAGTTTGTTCATGCAGCTGTGTAGCCTGGTCTCCAGCAGTAAAACCCTCTGCTGAAGCTCCTCGTAATCATATGCTCCGATCTCTTCCTGAATAGACGACAGGATGACTGACAGGTTGAGGAGCTCCAGCCGCAGGGTGGCCAGCGTCTGCAGGTCCAATCTGTACTGCTCCACCACTGACAGAAGGGGTCGTAGCTGAGACATCTGGCCCTTTAACTCCTGTGGGTGCATGAAAGGCAGGAAGAAAACTATGTTAGAGGGAGAATATGAGATAATGTAATTCTCTCTTCTGACTGAGGTAGCTTTTGCGTCTGGTCAGGACGCCCTCTGAGTGTGACTACTTCCCTGTGGACAAACAGGCCCCAGAACAAACTTAAGTGCTTTCCATTCAACTAATTATGCTCCTTCCTGTCCTCACTTCTGCATCCTGCAGCCTGTGACCCAAAAATCGATCGAGTGAGGAGAGAGGAGGCTTCCACCGGGTGTATTTTATGCAGATGTTTTTACCAGAAAGCAACACACCTTCAATGGGAATCGTTAGTGATTAGTCAGCAGAGTTGAGTAAAAAAATTTAAAACTGGTTTAATATTAAGCCAAACACCGGACTGGACTCATATACCAAATTGTGTCCTAAAGTGCCCTAATAAGCTCTGCCGCCATTTCACCTTAGGACATTCATACAGATCCAGCAACAACGTAATATTGGCGTCTATTCACACTCCGGCATTGCCGAACAAAGTGGGAGGAGACGGTAGTGCCGTGTGACAAAGCAGCAGCAGTACGAGTACAATAAGCAACGACAACGGTAAGTGCATTCAAAACAATAATTTCTGAAGAACTGCCTGTTGTGCTGTTTCTCGCTGTCGAGACATTACATGCTCAAGCAAAGGTGTTCTGCATTTTGCTGAACGTTCAGACTCAAGTTGGGTCCTACGTTCCCGGACCAGCAGGTTTAGGAACAGTTTCTTCCCTGCAGCTGTCACCCTGTTGAACTTTGCACCTCAGTCAGAGCCCCCACACCCCCCCCTCCAGCACTGAACATTTGAACATCTGCACTGATCTGTTTAGCACTGTATTTATTCCTTATAGCATATTCATATACTGTCACTGTACTTTATTTATACTGATCTACCTACTGCTATCTGCTGCTTAAACCTATTGTATTTGTTTATATATTACTGTACATATGCACATACTTTGCACTTTACTGCCCTTTTGCACTTCTGGTTAGATGCTAAACTGCATTTTGTTGTCTAAGTACCTGTACTCTGTGTAATGAAAATAAAGTTGAATCTAATCAAATCTAATCAAATCTAATCTAATCTAATCTAATCTAATCTAAGTGAGAGGCTTGTTTCTGATGATAGGGTCCACTTCTTTTCTTATGCCCGAGTGTTGGTCGCACAAATAACGGTTGCCCTCCTAGCGTATTTTACTTGATTGCTTGTTAAGTATTTTGCACATTATCTGTATTTGTCCAAATTCATTGTTTGACATGTACAATTCAATAAAGGAGAAAACAATAACTCTTTTAGTCATCTGATCTGACAGTAGGGCAGTAACAGGAACATTTGGTCATCATGATTCATTACCTGATTTAAATACTACAGACAAACTACTTGTAGAAACAGGAATAAAATCTCCAATGGCAGCACTAATGCAATTATTCATTCAATAAAAATCATTACTTTAGATAAATATGTATAATCTGACTGATGAATAAATCATTACGCTTCTTTTGCAGATTTGTCTCCTTCTCTTTTCTTATTTTCCTTTCAAAATAAATTTTGGCTCATTGAGGAAAAGTCACACAGTCCTGTACAGCTGCAATGCCACAGTTATTATTATCATATCAGACATACTGTAGCAGATTTTTTCACAGCTCTATAGGTGTTATTTCTATCACTGGTTTTTCAACCCACAGATCAGTATCAATATTAATCAGTATTTGAGCAGCAGCATCTATTAGGTTTGTTTCTTTTCATTTATACTTCAAATCAAATAGACTTCCATTTTCAATGTCAAAATTCAGCAGGGGGAAAATATGCAGGCATTTCAGCTTTCTCGGTGTCGGTGTTTCAGTGAGGCACGTCTGACAACAGGTAGCCACTTGGCGCACCTGTTGGGAATACTTTGAGTGACAGGTGAAAAGTTTAAAGGACTTAAAAAACATGAAAATGAAAGACTATTGTACAATGAGGGAGGGATAGTCTGATCATATGTGCATGTGCATATTTCTCCCTGTGTTTAAGTTTCACACAAACTAAAAGGAACCATCTTATTTAATTGTCCCCCTACTTAATTATCACTACACATTCGAGATTGGAGATGCTGTCCATCATGAGTAATTGCCGTCTCCATCTTCACGGAGCTAAGATGTGAGGAAGAGACGTGGGTGAGGGAAGCAAGGAGCCACATTAGCCAAATGGAAAGAGCCCTGAGAAAATGCTGGAGGGACAACATATCCCATCTGGCCTGGGAACGCCTCGCAATCCCACAGGAGGACACGGAAGATGTGGCTGAAGGAATGTACGTCTGGGCTCCTCTGCACAGTTTGCTGGCACTGCGACCCTGATAAGCAGCATAAAATGGAGAGAGAAAGTTGGAGAATGAGTCTTTTATTCCCCCTACATTTTGGCCTCCTGTCAACAGTTAAAAGACAGCTTTTTTGTTTTTTTTCCCTGAAAATTGAGCCTTTTAAAATTGTCTGGCTGAATTTGAGCCAGTGTGGAAGGAGAGAACAGGAGTTTTTCTGTAATCGTCTTGAAGGAAGATCAATGTTTAGCCTGTGCATTATATGTATGACACATGACTGTACTGCAGCAGGAGGATAAAGGATTTTTCAAATAAACCCCTTTATATCTCTTCTTTATGCTCAACACTTAGATGTCTTTTTGCTCTGAAATCCTCCCCATAAACTGCCTGCTGTGTATCTAGAGGTCTTGGATTTGATATGGAAAAGAAGAGAAGGATAAAAAGAAGTGTCAAAAGTGAAGACAAAAACCTTATCATCTCGTCAGAACATCACACCCCCACACACAAACACAACAACACATCCAGGAAACAGGCTTGGCAGCCAGTCAAACACTTTATGTGTCTAATACTTCCCTGCTGCCTTCCAATCAGGACCTAAATACTTTTCCAACATCACTTCAAAACACTTTTACAGAGTTTTTTTGGCATTTGTTTTTGCATAAGAGAAAAGTGTGAAAATTTCTTGTGTTGACATTAATTTTGTCCGCTTTATCCTCACTGATTGGTATTGGCATCATTATTTGCACAAGTTCATTAATATGCATTAAAAATTGTTCTTGACAAAATGCTCAAAATGTCACGGCCTGTAAGATAGTAAACATTTTACCTGGCTAATCCCTCCCCTGCCATGTGTCCTCCTTCATCTTAATCGCCCTCTAATCTCTCCCCTCCTGTTTCACTCTTTTATCTCTCTCCCTCTCTCTCCCTAACCTTTACCTCCCTTTTACTTCACTTTGCTCATTCCTCTCATCCCTCCCTCCCAAAGGGGAAAATGCTAATGTGCATAAGCCATCTTTTTCTCTCTATTTCCTCCCCTTTTCTCCTCTATCTCTCTGAAGCCCTCCGTCTATCTGTCCATCTTAATCTCTCTGTTTGACCTCCTCTTTTCCCTCTCCCTTGTTCCCTTTCCCCCAAAGGTATAAAAATACTGTTTAGTTATTGATAAACTTACTGTAGCTGCACATCACATAAATATTCACCAGTTCTGCCTCTCAGTGCAAAGGCAAAAGCTTATGACTGTGAAAACCCCCAAGGAGCAACAAGCGTGCACACAAACACACACACAAGCTAAGTGCATAAAAACTTAAATACAGACCCCAGAGCCCCGTGATGTTGTTAAGAAGATGCTCGGCAAAAGATGAAAGGCAGAATGGGGAGGCGGAAAAGCTCTCTATTTGGGGAAGTAAGGGGTAGTGTGTGTGTGCGTTTTAATTTGTTTGTTTGTTAGTGGACCTCCTATGGAGCCTCTCCGTCCATATCATATAGGTTCTCATGCTTATAAATATTGAATATATTATTCTATAATGTTAGATTAATGAGCTTCTTGTTAAATCTGTTATGTTTGCTGCTTTGTATTTTAAGGGAATAGATTGACATTTTTAAAAATAAGCTTATTCGTTATCTTGCAGAAACGGCAAGAATCGTCTATTCTGTGAATATGTAGCTAAAGTCAGCAAACGGTTAGCTAAGCGATTGCCAGGTAGCCAAAGGAGACTCCAGGATGTTACTGGTACTGGCCGAGCAAAAACAGTCACAGGCACATAACCCTCCTGCAAAGCCGCAAATTGTTGTTTTAATACTGCAGTTTTTGAAAGGCTAAAACAAATGAGATATACTATGTTAATTAGTGAGTTTCAGAGGTGCTGATAGGTGGATTTAATTTAATTTGGACTAACCCAGGCTCGCAGTTTTTCCAGTTTCAAGTCTTTGTGCTAAGCTATGATAATGCCTGTAGGTTCATAATTACCCTACAGACATGAGTGTGGTATCAGTCATCTCCAATGTCTTCTAAAAGGTGAAGAACTGGATTTCCCATAATCTTAACAATAATAATAACAATAAGAAAACCTTAAATGTATATAGTGCCTTTTAAGAAACCAGAGGACGCTTTACAAGGGACATAACTAAAAAAGTGGGCACTGGGTTGATGGGTTTAACTGAGGCATTGGTGAACATAAGGTGGTAAGGAGTTTATTGAAAATGTCTAGGGATGCAGCATTGCGGATATCGCTTGGGAGAGAGTTCCAGAGGGTGGGGCCTGCAGTGCTGAAGGCACGGGCTCCAGAAGTTTTAAGTTTGGTGTGGGGGGTAGAGAGGAGACCTGCATCAGAGGATCGCAGCTTCTGGGACCCCTGTGTAGGGGTGGAGGAGATCAGTGAGGTATAGTGGGGCTGCGGCGTGTAGGGATTTGTAGGTCAGGAGGAGGGGTTTGTAGTGGATGCGTGACTTGATTTGGAGCCAGTCAAGGTGGATGAGGGCGGGGTGATGTGCCGCCAGCAGTGATGCCGCTAACGCACTACTTAGTAATGCGTTACTCTAATCAGACTACTTTTTTTTACTGACTACTGTTGAATCTCGGGGTGACGTAGGCTACATGACAAATCACGTTTCCACATGAGGAGGTCAACTCACGTGTAATAGGCTACAGTGACACAAACGTAAACAATGGAGGGAGGAGAGAGATATGTGTTTTCCAACTGGAAATACAGCGATTACTTTGACTTTGTGTCAGCAAAAGATGGCAACATAAAGGTTCATTTTACACTTCAAAAATACAAGTCCAATTTAAAAAAACATGGCGCAGCCACACTGAAAGAGCAAGTCCCACCCGATGTGAAGCAGAGAGCTGCTAATGCAGGAGGTCCCCCACCTTCCAAACAACGAAAAACTGGACTTTGGTTCAAAACTGATAAGTGGAGGAGAGCTGAATAATAGAAGAAATGCTGCCCTTAAACACTGTTGACTCGCCCTCGTTTCATGGCATTATAAACAAGATCCCTACTGTCAGTGCCCCCGAGCTGCCTCACAGAACATCTTTTTCTTCTTACCTGGATAAGGAGTATGCAGAGATGGAGAGAAATCTGAAGGCTGCGCTGAGTGAGGTCGACTTTGTGTCAACTACCGCGGATACTTGGACAGCTCTACATTAGTAGCGTGGGGGGGGGTAAATCTAAAGTAAATCTAACTTAGTTACTTTTAAAAACAAGTAGTCGATAACGTAACTAAGTTACTTTTAAAAGGAGTAATCACTAATCCATTACAGCAGAGTTCTAGATATACTGGAGCCTACTCGGGATTTGCTTGAAAACCCTGATAGGACTCCATTGCAGTAGTCTAGTTCTTGAGATGAAAGAGATTTTTGTGACGGATTTGATGTGGCATCGGAAGGAGAGGGAGTCCAGAATGAACCCTTGGTTGTGGATCTCAGTGGTTGGGGAGATGGAGCAGTTGTCCACAGTGAGGAAGAGATCTCCAACCTTTCGCAGCAGTGCCTTGGGGGCCATAACGAAGAGCTCTGTCTTACTGCTGAGTTTGAGGAAGTTAATTTGAGTTTTGAGGAGGGTGAGAGAGTTGAGACCGAGGGATAGAGCACCATGGTGTCAAGGGGAACAGAGGTCAGGTGCCCAGCTCGCTGGTTAATCAGGGGGGTTGGTGATTAACTAGCTGGTTCCTTAAGGCAGCCATTCTCAACCTTGGGGTCCCGACCCCAATTGGGGTCGCGAGATGATTTCTAGCGGTCACCAAATCATTTTGGAAAAAATATAAATGCACAAAATTAATATTGAGTCACATCATTTCAGATAGGGAGATGTTTTAGTTGTTGTCTGCTTCATTATTTGTCCAAAATTCGTCATATCAACTGAGTTTGTATGATCTGAACTGTGTGAACCGTGTGAGATTCTGTTCAGTGAGCACAGCGGAAAAAATAAACAAACAAAAAGAAAAAAAACTGGTGCTGGAAAAATGGAGCGATGGCTGCAAAGAAAAGCTCCAGACTGGGTCAGCAGCAGCAGCAGCAGCAGCAGCAGGGGTCCCAAGGTTGACCAGCAGAAAGCCTAAAGGGACCACCAGCCGAGAAACAGGGGGCAGTGGGGCCTACACCGGCTAGGCTCTGTAAATATCAGCCCGACTTCTTCCATGCATGACAAAAAATACTACAGAATATCCAGTGTTTCATTTGCTCTGAAGTGCTAGTAAACAAAAGCTTGAAATCAGTAAAACTGAAGAGACAAGAGGGTAGGGGGGCCATCCGTCCGGGTTTAGGCTGGAAGTGTCCGGCTTTTAAATGCCCTGTCCGGCTGCAGGCGCAACCTTAAGCCCGACACTCATTTGTCCTCCTTTTAAGAAAATAACAAAAAAGGTCCGCCTTTTGTTACCTTGTTAGTTTAATACTTATTGGCTAAAAATATGTGTCAAAACGCTGTTTCAAAATAAGTAATTTCATTGGTTACATTCGTGTGGTGCCCTATCAACACATGGCTCATTCGAATATTCAAATGAGCCATGTGTTGATCTGCCACAACAAGCGCTCACGCCAGTTGCTACCGCCAGGCTGTCAACCAAGCTCTCAGCGACTGAAAGTCTGAAAATGCCAAAGCGAAAGACCTCCATTAACCCAGAATGGGCAAGAGAACACGGGTTTGTTACAAAAAGTAAGAGGGATGAGTTTCATTATTTTTGTACATTATGTTGAAGCGATGTAGCTATCGAGAGACGTGCTAGCACTGAAAGCATCGAGCTAATCAGAGTACAACTCTGCTCAAAACCGGATCATACCAAACAAATATCTTCTTGCTTGTCCCATGTATGCAAAGTGTCCTCCTTTTTGATGTGAAGGAAATGGCCACCATATAGGGGGGGGGGGTTCACGGACAACATGCATGTGCAGCTGGAGGAGGGTTGTGCCAGGGGAGCAGACCAAATCCAGCGTGTGACCTTTGGAGTGGGTGGGACTTTGAACGTGTTGAGTAATGTTGCAGCAGGTGTAATTAATAATCACTGACCAAATGTTTCAAAAAGGCAGTATTAGGCAGTAGTATGACTGTGTACAATGTGCAGTTAGACACGTAATAAATCTTGCAATGTCCTCAATAGTGAACTTTTCAAACTACAACGAAGAGCTACACCCGAACTGAATCTGCTAAATCCCTGGCAGAGATTACTCCATCATTGTAGTCCATAGAGACAAACAGGAATTGGGAGTGATCTTTGGTCTGATTGCATCATAAAATTGGGGATCATGTGCACATAAAAAACATCAAAACATCTAGTTTAAAACCAGGTTTTATTTGGTGAAAATGACTTCTACTTGAATGTAAAGCCTGTCCTAACTACAGACTAAAAAATAGCCCTTAAAATGCTGTTGAAACAAATAATACATGTGACCTAGATAGCTAAAAGCTTTTGCTTCTCACCACAATTTAGCCAACTTTTCACATCGAAGTCCAACGACACATAAACCCTCAAATCAAAGCTTATTTAGAAAGTTATGAGCAAATGTTGACAGTTTACAGGGTTTAACTACCTATTAGCTTGGTGTTATTAGGAGTCCTGAGCTGCCAATTGCAGACATAAAACCAGTAGTGTCACACCTGATTTAATTGTTTGGATCATTCGTCTCTCATTCCTCAGATCCACAGCCTTTAATTCTCTATAGCTCTTGAGATAATCTTCCCCTTGCATGCTGGTTTGTTGCTGGCAGAGACGCCTGCCAGCAGCCTCATGGCAGAAAACACACACTGATGAGATTAGTACTCCTAATTTAAGAGGTGCAACACATTTAGATTTCCCTCTATAAAAGGCAATACTTATCCAGCCAGGTAATCTTATCTTCTCTCCTGCAAATTTAACACACCAAACTGAAAAAAAAAATGTTGTAAAAGAACTGCCTCCGTTTTTAGTTGTGTAAATATTATGTAAATTTCATCATTAATATTTAAATGTGAGACTCATTCCAGTCACATTCTTTTTTTCTTTTGGACAGCTCAAAGTCGTAATGTGTGCAGTGATGCTGCAGTTTTGCTGGCACCTTCTGTACCAAGCTGTGTGACACTTTTACACAGTGGACATGAAGCCAGTGAATTGACAGCTTCAAGACAAATTTTGTCCTCTTCATGAAAGATGCTTGCGTGTCTGAGTGCAGGCAGGAAACTTCAGCTTGGCATGCGTGAAATCAATGTTTTCACACCAAAGGTTATGTGTTCCCTACAGCGACTGTCTTACAGTGTGTGTGTGTGTGTGTGTGTGTCTGGGTGTCTGACTGTGTTTGTGTGTGTGTGTGTGTATGTGTGTGTGTGTGTGTGTGTGTGTGTGTTTACCTGCAGGCCCTTAGCCGTCAGAGAGCGGGGGTTGGCGACATAAGTGTGTAAACGTCCGTCCACTCCTCTAAGCAACGGTTCAGAGTCTCGGACATACTGCAGGTCTCTGGATGTCCGCAGGTCTACCACCTCCATGGACTGACTCACATTCTGAACCTGACACAAACACACAAACACACACACACGGTTGATATCATGAGTGATTACTGTTAGCAACCTGCATTGCCAGAAATGCTTATGATTGGTTTTGGCTGTTGCTTGATTACTGCCACCTGTTATTTGTTTCCAAACACCTGTTGTTGTTCAATATGGCTGTGTGTTGATATGACAGAATATTTAAAGGGTAAGTTCACCCAAAGTGCAAAAAAGAAGGAGAACTTGAACTTTATGGGTGCGATACTGAGGCATCTAAACGGTATATTTGATGTTAGAATTTTATTTTTTTATTATATTTTAACTTGGCGATGACTACAAAACAGAGTCAACCCTAATTGACCGCAAAATAAAAAATATCCAACTTTTCATCAAAAACAAACGTGGGAAAAAAACTGTTGTCTCAATAGCTAATTTCCCCCTTCAGGACAATTAGGACGGGGATTCATTTTTATAAAAATAAACTGTTTCATTCATATTAAGGCTTAAAGTTATGTATTATTAAGTACGTGGTCACTTTCAGTGTCCTCGCAGATGGCTAACACCACCTCTGTGCCAATATTTTTTGGATAAGCTTGAAGTTTGGAGGAGAAAAGGCACTGTCAAGATGGAAACAGCTGGAGCCACAGAAACCACCCACTTTGAGCGCCCTCTCCTCTATTCAGAAACCTGTGGGCTACGTCATATTTTATACAGTCTATGTTTTTTTTAATCCATCTGAGGGAACGACATGCATGAATCATTAACTAGTGGACAATCTCCTCATGCGCCTCATATCGTATGAAGGCTCTACTTACAACTACACATGCATGCGGCCTACCACAATATCAGTTCACAGATGGATATTATCATGAACACTTCTGCAAAAATTTGTCCAAAACTGATAAATTCAAATTAACTCTGATAAGTGTCAGCAACATATAAAATCTAATTGTGGTAACACCGGATCACAAAATCATTAGGGTTCATCCTCAGGGCAGCATAAATGTCAGTTCAAATATTCATAGTAATCTGATTCTGGAATGTTACAGCTACTGAAATATGATTAGATTTAGCAAAACTGTGAGAACCACAGGCATAATCTCTTCCATCTCAACTTTAAAGCGGGGGCAGCTGAAATCTCCGGAACAGATGGCTCAAAAACTGACAAATAAAACCAAAAATATGTAAGAAAATGTGTTTTGGGGGGAGTTATGTGCACTCTATATTCAAGGGGGTACCGACCTTTAATATTCCATCTACCATGGCTCCACAACATTATGCAAAGTAAGAGATCATATTTCTCTTTGAAGAAGCTTCTCATTAGATCTATTTAAGCAGGAGATTCTCACCTACAGTCTGTTCTGCTCTAAAGAAACAAACACTCCCACGCTTCTTCGCATTAACCACCCTGAAATGCTACCAGATATTTAAAATCTCTTTTGATACTGAATGGAAAAACAAGCATAAAAAACAGAAAACCCATTATAAAAAATGACCCAGATATCTAGAAGTGATATGCAAACAAACAAACAAATAAACAAACACTCAGAAAAAAAAAGCACCCACGCAACTCCAACTGTAACACATGCTAGGGAGGCCGGAGATGAGGGGATAAATCTGTGCAAAACATGCGTAAACACACACACACACACACACACACACACACACACACATTCACACACTCAGCAGGATCTAGGTGTCACTTCCAGAGACACGCTGAGCTAATTAAGATTCATAAATACAGAAGCCTCCCAACAGGAGCAAGAGTGAGGAGAGAGAAGTTATTTCAGAGAGTGTTCATCTTTTTCTTACTCTATTTGTGTAAGTAGAGTACAGGATGCAACACCAGCAGTGAATGAAAATAATCCTCACGATGCTATCGTTAGTGTGCCGCAGTTTGCTTTTACTTTGGCGAGAAAACAGGATGTATATATCTTGATGTGTGAGCCTGGCAGTGGTGCATGCTTTGGGAAATGTTTGCTGGCCTGATGGTGTTCAATAATTCATCAACTTCTGTCACAAATCACCTTTATTTCTCTCTCAGGAAGCACATATACATTGAGAGAAATGTGCTCAGGCAGCCAGATGCCTATGCTCCCATAAAGACACATATATAAATATATATATAAACATCCATGCATACAAATGCTGCACCCTCCAATATAGAACAAAGTGTTTCTTTCACATCCGTCAGTGTTTCCTTTGAGTTTAAACTCTTTTGGCATGTTGAATGACTGGGAGTCTTTAGAGGATACAGCTACTGATGTATCAGGGATACATCTGTCAGTGAAACCTCAGAGTGTGTGTGTCTGTTCATGTGTGTTCCTGCAAGTGTCAAAACAAAGAGACAGTCCAGTGAATATTTCATTCCAGTGCGCTGCCTTTCCCCTGTGCTGCATCGCAATGCTGACCACTGAAACATGCAGAGATGCACTCAGAGTCAAGAGACAAACACAAACAAATACACACACACACACACACACACACACACACCTGTTCAGTCAGCAGGCGTAGTTGTCGACTCCGAGGGTCTCGTTTGCAGAGGTTCCGTGCCGGAGCGACCACCGTGCAAACACACCTGCCGTCAGGATCTGAAGCTGTGCTGTAAACCTGCCAGCCCTCCTCTGAGCCTGGGTACAAACCCTGCACACAAACAAGCTCTGCGTTAATGAAGTCTCTGCAGGAAAGCCATGTCAGCCACGCATTCAACAAAGGAGAGGGTCAACAAAGTAAAACTCAATTTAAATCATGGGGTGTAATTGTTTGCTTCACATTTTTGAGGATATAAACATGATGTCTATTGAACTGTATAAAACACAACTTTGTAAACGCATTTCAGTCGAAGTTTTGCATTCTTGCTGATGCAATGTTTAAATTTGAAGACAATTTTATTGAAACTCATCAACAATTTCTCCAGAAGCCACACAGTCTTTAAGGCCTTGTTAGATTTCATACTTTCTTTATTAAGTCATCATTGGGCGCCTATTTCAGACGGCAAAGAAATTTAGTTCTGACAGCACTGTGGATATAGGTCTGGCTATGTGAGACTAGTCTTATACAAATAAGTCAATAATCATCCATCTTAATTATTGTTTTAAAGTTAAACCAAAATGGCAAAATGTCACATTCTCTAGCTTCTAGAATGTCATGACAGGCTACTTTCGCTTATAAAAAACTAGAGGAGGGATATTCATTGATAACCGATATGGTGGCAGGTATATTGGACTGGAAAGACCTTTTTTAAGTGGATTGTGCACCGATTTATCACCACTCTGCAAATGTAGCCAGAGAGCTCAAATATAAAACTTTATGAAATAATACTGTACATTTTTAAACATTATTATACATTATACAAACAATGTATTACATTGTCAGCCAATTACATAAATGATAACTCATTAAATAAAGAATAAGTAGAAATAAAATAAATAGCTAAATAATCATCATTACTGTTACAGTCAATTTTTGGCTATTGAAAAAAAGAGAAAAAAACATAAATAGCTAACACCATTTCTGAATCACACCAAGCGGCACACATCAGACAGCATATATATCTGTCTGGCTCTATTAAAACAATAAATTAAATTCAACATGGATGTTGGACTATTTTTTGTACAAAACAAGGTATTCAAAGCAACTGCAGGCTTTTGGATCTGTGATAGACAAATGTTTTATTTGTGATAGTGGGTAAGTACTTAATGTACATTTTTATGACATCCTATAGACTAGAATAATTATTGATTAACTGAGAGAATAATCAAGTGATTTACAGATTAGGCAAAGCGATCACGATTGTGACGCCTTTTAAATATACCTTGTGTAGTGTTTCCAACTCTTTTTTCCAAAATATAAGTAGCTAGCACTAGCTCCAAGAATCAGATGACGCCTTATGCTCATTTGTTGATGTCATTGCGCGTAATTTGCATGAAGCAAAATGAGAGAGATAGCCTGTGGTGTTGGCAGAGGAGCAGTGGGCTGTGATTTGTGACTTTGAGCAGCACATATGGGAATATATTACAGTGTAATATATTACCTGCTTTTACCCTGATGGTGTAATTAAGTTGCTAAATTTGCTGCTAGTTGCTTTTTGGAAATAAAAACGCTAGCAGGGTCTGAAAAGGTGTTAAATCTAGCAAGAAAGGTGCCAAGTTGGCCACACTGACCTTGTGCACAATGATTGCCAAGTTTTTCTGGAAAGTAATTTCCAGCTACCTCTAAAACATTGCAGCTCGATTTGATTTATAAAATCTAAATTGTGTCCCTTTCCGTCGAGTTGTATGAGATAATTCACTCAGATATCATACTGTAAGTTCATCAAATGTACCATCTACCATATTGTGCAAACATCACAAGCTCTATGAGCACTGGCAAGCCTGTTATGGAATATTCTGCCCTCAAATCACATCCCTCAGGACCTCTTTTCCTTCAGGCTGCTTACAACTCACAAACAGTATATAATATATAGTATCAGTGTACAGAAGTGTTATATATATAGACATGCAGGAATCCTCATAAAAATGTCTGTCTTTTGATTTGAAGGTGACAGATTTTTTTTTTTTACATTAATAAGGCAGCAATACTTAAGTGACTGCTAAAGCTTTATTTGACTGACCTTCATGTGTTTGCTGTTTATCATTTTGTGTGAATCTCTTTTGTGTAAAAAAAGAAAGAACCCAATGAGTCATAATACTGAAGCAGTTTCTTTTGTGCATTTTTAACACACATTTGCTCAGCTTCTCAGCATGGTATTCAGGTCAGGTTGTTGTTAGAAGTCTGGGCAAATATTTCCCTTTCAAAAATGTTTAACTACATCTTGCTGGTGAATCTCAGCGGGATTTCAGGAGCTCTTGACTGGACACATATTGTGATTTAAGAGCACAACAATATTAAAATGGATTGTGCATGTTCTACCCACTTTATTGTACTTGACTGGACCAAAGACAGCTGTGTCTAAATTAGATATTTCTCGTGTGCAGCTAAAATCAGCTGTGACATCTCCCACATGCCTGTGTCCAGGAAAGCTAGCAGCAGAACTGGAGATTTTCCACCCCCTGCATCCACAGCCGGAGCTGCTGTTCTCGCTGGCAAAAAGTCACCGACTCCCCAGAGCACCCATAAATCTGAACAAAAACATGATTTCTCACTACTCACAGTCCATACTAATGCACGACTTCACTTCGATTCGAGCTGGAACCATTTCATTCATATGTTCAATACACATTTCATCAAGATACTGTGTGTGTTCTTTAGACAATACCATTTTTCTTTCACCAAACAATCAAGTTATGCATATAATGTTGTTACTTGAATAGGCTTTCGCCTTTGTTTATTTCCACCTTTGTTGTTCAGACAAAAAAGATCCCAGAATAATATGGAAGCAAATTATAGTAGTAGTACCTTGCTTCATTTGTTATTTTTTATTATTCTGAATTAATGTCGTGACACTGTCCCCTCTATTAATTTTTCATTAGGTAATTTCAAGAGGTGCATTCAAGTTGTTTTTTTAGGGTTCATATATTCAGATAAAAAATTAAAAGCGTCCAATATTCAAAAAGCTTTATTCACTTGAAATTCTGATTTAAATCATGGCCATACATTTATGAAAAATTCAAACTTTAGGGCATCCAAGGATACTTGGTCTCTTGATCTCTCTTGAATTCCAGGTAAATTATACACTTTGATCAGATGACTGACAGAAGGGTTAGGTGGATTCCATTCAGACTTGATTAATTATCCATGGTGGCCGGGATGTTAAAACATTCATGTTGAATTTTAGTGTCTGCACTTAACCATCCAATTTAGACACAGGTTGCTTCTAGATCAGGACAACCTAAAAAATGAACACTTTAATCCCAAAACAACTTAAAGTTGCTATTGATCTTATTCTTTGCCTGAACTAGGGTGCTTCCACATTGCATAATTTTGTAATCTTTCTTCCATTTTTGAGCGAAAAGTGGAATAACTTTGCTTAGCGTCACCAGCTTTATCACCCTTTATCCAAAAAACCTGCTTTTAAGCCTAAAAAACTGTTATTAAGTCTTCATTCTTTGTCAGGCAAGAAAGTAGATTCCCAATACGTTATCAGTTTGTCCAAATAATGCCAACTGCAGGTTTAAATTGTAGTTTTTGAAAGTGCACCACTTGAAATGAAGTTTTTCAGTAGCAGCCTAATTTCAGTGGCATTTTAAGTGCCACATTAATGACTTCAGTGGTTGTTTCAAGGTATTCAGTTGAAAAAATTGTGGAAATACTTTAGAATGAGAACAACATTTATTTGCTGATGTGATTTTCAAGGCTGCAGCAAGACACATTCATTCATCAATAGTCCCTAAAATACCACCTAAGTTGTTATATAATGACACATGTTTCTTTTTTTAATGTTTTGGGGTTATTTGGAACCTCATTAGGTAGTGCTGAGGTGACAGCAATTGTTCCCTGAGGCCTAAACGTTTGACCCAATTCACAACACATTACATTCGGGGGGACATGTGAAATTGTGAGCTCATTTTGGTGGGATTTAACTAGGTCTTCAGTTTGACCTACTTACAGTAGTGTTCACATTTAAGAACAATGTAAAGGCACGCTGAGCTCAACCTGACACACACCAGCCTGTCACAGTAATCTGGCTGAGAAGCTGCCCTACAAACCCTGAAAAGAATAACGACAGAGCAGGAAGCTGGGAGGATAGAGACGTGAGGGGAGGTATGGGAGGGGGAGGTGGAGGCCTGGAGGGAAACATCTGATAAATCAATCAGCTGGGTTTGGTGTGGTAACCTTGAAGTCCCATTACAATGGAGCTGATGGAGGTGGAGGGGTGGGGGTTTCAAACAGAAGGACGTGGATGGGTTGAGAATATAAGCATCGTTTGTGCCTACTGCTCGATGTAATTAAACAGAGGAGGACATACGGCACCTAAGGGCTCATTTCACACAAGGGAAAAATGATAAAAATCTACTCAGGCAGCTCAGCTGATTGTGATCAGAGCAAATATATAGAGAGAGCGAGAGCAGAGAACTAACAGACCCGAATTCCTGCAAGAATTCAGCAGATAAGAGGCATAGATGGGACAAAATGCAATACTGAAAAAAAGTGTAACAGCCTATTTCATACACAAAGTCTAAAAGTCGAGATGTTGTCATTAGAGGCGGAACAGTTCTATTAAAAAAATCTGTTTGGTTCGCTGGTTACAGTTCAGGGTCTTTCTGTATTGTACAGTTCATTTTGGCCTCGCAGATTCAAGTCTAAAAGGACTGCACAGAAAAAAATGTTAGAAAAGCTTTTTGAGGAAAAATGGCCTTGTGCTGACAACTCAGTGAAACTTCATTGTCGTGGAAGAGGTGTGAGTGCAGCTGTCAGTCTTTGAAATGGCAAGTGGGAAGACAAAGTACAGTTCAAGAACTTGGATTTAATGTTACCTATGACAATGGCGGGAAGAAAGTGTGCCGTGTGCTAGCAGCAATACTTCTAATATGATGGCAAATTTATGAAGATATCACGCCGGTGTTTCTGTTGACAGCACAGGGGGGGAGACAGTTGGATAGGAAAGAACAACTCCTTCTACTTACAGCATCTATACAGCTTTTTCATGCAGATTTAGACCGACAGATTCAATTTTTATATTGAAATTGTGAAAAAAAATTCAGAATTCCCAAAAACAAAACTTTCCTTAGAAATATTCCAGTGCAAAAGCATGAAAAAATAACACAAAGCCCACTTTTATATAACTAATAGTGCTAAATAACAACCAGTTTTGAACACAACAAGGGGTCAAACCAGTTGGCAGAGTAAATGTAAAAACCAAAGGTCTGAATTTAGACATTTTTGAACCACAGATTTGTAGCATTTCAACTGTAAGTGCTCACACACTGACAAACTGATATACAGTAACAAAACAGCTTAAGATTTAAGAGATTTTCTGTCTGTCATCTTTTAACATAGCAAGGAGTAGAAACACTGCCCCTCTAAAACCTCCATCTGTTCTCAGCCAGTTCTTTTGTGTGTTTGTGTGTAGGCGTCTACTTGCATGAGACTGCATGCACTTTGCTGAACTTGCAAAGTACTGCCACATAGCAGCTGTGAGGTGCCTCTCCAGCCAGAGAGCTAAATCATGCAAAGCCCCAGCACGCACATAAACACAAACACACGCACACTCAGGGACACAGTATGTATAAAGAGTTAAAGAGACCTATATGTGTAGCGGTCCAGCATCTACCAGCATGTCTGAGATGCCAAGGTGTTGCCAGGGCAACAAATCGCTGGCTGTCCCACGGGTGAGTCAGCCTTCCCCAGGAGAAATATCACCCCAGTAAGTCAGAGAGAGCGCAATCCTATTACCCCTCTTCTGTGTGTGTGTGTGTATGTGTGTGTGTGTGTGTGTGTGTGTGTGTGTGTGTGTGAGTAAGTGCGTGTGTGTGTGTAGCAGGGGATGCAGACTGTACATGTGTTCTTTATGACTCATATAAACAGATGCATTATTTATTTATTAGTGCTATTTATTCTTCATATTGACAACACCCTGTGCTCTTTTTTCCCAAATGTACTAAATCTGTCCCTCTAAGCATCTTTTCTTTTTTCTCTTTCTTAGTCTCTGCTCTATTTTCTGCACCAATGAACAGATAAAATATCTGCTGCTTGTACTATAGGCTAAATGTTCCTGATTGTTTTGATCCCTAAATTTGACTTCCTTTTTCCTTGTTATTCTAGATTTTGTAATTTGTTTTGCTGCAATTCAAAAGCAGCAATTTCTCTAATCAAATGTCACATTAGAAAGCTTTTGCAAGTGCGAGTGTCAATGTGAGTGTGCACAGAAAGAACACAAGATAACTTCAGCTGCTGGTCCACAAAAAACATCTTCTGTGCTGTTAAACTGAAGAGTATAAAAAAGACAAACTTGCTGGCAAAATGCCTTGCTTTAGAAAAAAAAATCATGCAATGTGTGTGCATGTGTGTGTATATAGTGTGAATATATAGTACAGAATACATACACTGACGATCCGCTCATGTGTGCCCTCAGGGGAAATGACGGTTCCATTGAGCCCAACCAGCGACGGCAGAGTCTGGGACATCCAGTTAGTTACCATAGCCATGGTGCTGAGCACCGCGCCAATCTTCAACATGGGAACGCTCATCCTGACACACACACATTCACACACCCCACGCACACAAACAGAAACTCTGGCTGGCTCTCACACACAGTCCAAACTGTTAACAGCAGTCATTCTAAAAACAGTGGGTACACAACATCATGCTACAGGTAAAACGTTGTGTACAAAAGCATGAGTTTGAAGCTCTAGAATCCAAAAAAGCCACAGCCGGGATCGTCCCACTGCTGAAGTCTCCACTCCAACACTGCCACAGGTTAGAGAATAAATCCTGGAGCACAAGACACTCCAGATGCCTCCATGTGAAAACGAATCAAGTCCAAACATCCAACGCTCGGCTCAGGCTGCAGGAGATGCTCCTGGAAACAGCTGGTTGGGTCCTACTGATCTGTGTGTGTGTTCCCTGGACTCCTTCCTTCGCCTGGCAGTAGGACGCTGTGGCTGAGCCAGCGCTGCTCTCTCATTTATCCACTAACTCTCTGCCTCTCCCTCTCTCCACCCTCCCTCTCTTCCTCCCTCCGACACACTCCTCCATCTCTGCCTCTCACTCAGGCTCTCATCTGTTCTCTCAACTTCTTCATCAAATGAGCTTATTTTCCTCTTCAACAATATTTCCGAAATGAGAAGCGGATAATATAAAATGTAATTTAAGATAACAAGAATCTGCTAAAACTGTATCTTCTTTTCTTGTGTCTCCCGTCCTACCCATACTCATTTTCTTCTCAGTTCCTGAGTTCTGACCTCCAATTTTCCATTTTCACCATTATTGCAGTGAATGCATTCCTTTCTTTCCCTCTCTGTCCGTATTCCCCTATTTTCCTTTATATTGATTAAATGCAAACGCCTACATGAAAGCACAATGGTCTGAAATTGACCTGTCCCTGGTCTGTGTGTATGTGTGTGTATGTGTGTGAGTATGTGTGTGTTTATGTGTGTTTAGTGTGTGCATATGTGCTTCATGTGGATTACAGACTGATGCAACACTGCCCCCATGTGGCCAGTGTTCCCATGCCCCAAACTCAGTATGCAAGCTGTTTTACACTAGATTTGATCAAAACATGAGATGATGTACAAGATGTTCAGAGGATGTTTTATTTGATGTGTGTTTGCAGCGTTTCCATGGGAGCAACATTCTCCCAAAATAAAATCCAGCCAATGTGCCACATGAGTATTTGTGTGTCGACCTGCCAAGGGACTGCAGATCAAACAGAACTAGTAAATCGGCTTCGGAGAAGAAATATGGCCAAACTCCACACTTCATAGTAAGTGTACGCAGTATATACTATTTAAATACTGTTGTTTTTGCAGTAAGTCTATGAATAATTAATACACTAAACTTTGTATTGACGCTGCAGATTGAACTTCACAAATTGACAGCAAAATGTTGTTTTTCATTAGAATACAGTATTGTTCTTTTGTATTTGGTTCCTGACAATGAATAAATAAAAACAAACATTTAAAAGCGGAAACAATGAGTCAATGAGACCGAAAAATATTTGGAAAATATTGATCATTATAATTATTGATACATTTTTTAGTCAGTATTTCATTAAAAAAAATGCCACACTCACTTTGCCACAAACTGGGCATGCACATTTGTTGAAGGTGACACAGTAAGGGAATTACTACGAAGCTTTGTTAATGCACAACATAGAAAATACTAAATCGTGCTCTATGTTATATGGGCTATGCATAAACAAATAATGTATGTATTCCTTTTATCTGCTAAAAATTACAGACAGAGAAGTTACTTATGTTTGGGGTCAAGGAGACTCAAGAGACCTTTGTAATGTATAAACTGTAATAAAATCCAATAATTGAAATCCAAATAGACTAATTGGTATTTTTACAGGTAGAGTTGTGTAAATTCACAGTATTTAACCGGTTTTGGTTTTAAATCGATTGATCCAATAAACAGTGGGGGGAATAACAATTAGCCAATCAGTCCTTGTCAAGCTGTGTGCCGGAAACAAGGAGGAGCAATCACAACAATGGTGATCGCTAAAGACAGGATAGATCCTGGCTGCTGCTATCGTGGCTGCTTCAGTGTCAATTCACAATGACGTTAGTTTCAAGTGGATATGTTGTTCTCTCGTGATTGGTTTGGGAAAAAAATCTAATCCCACTCCCCCACGGAAATCAGTAAGAGTGAGAGCAATGTAAGACTGAAGATGGAAATGAAATAGAAAGAGCTGAATTTTCTGTTTGATATCAGGGGAAAGTTTTACAGCTACAAACACCAGACAGAAGTAATGCATCCTTTTCTGCACTAGCACTAATCAAGCTGATGAAATTATGTGAAGCACTTTTTTGAGCTAGTAAATAGGGGTTGCGTCCAAGACCCCCCACAGAACATTAGTTTTAATAACTGATGTGTGAGAGCACTTCCTGGTATGATAACAAGACTGCGATGAAACTCAGCTACAAAAGAACACGGCTGCTCTGTGCTTAACGCCTGGAGCGATTATGTGTCGACAATTTAACTAACCAACACTAAATGTTTTATTTTGCCTTTGTTCTCATCAGCAGTTACAAGCTCAGGCTTTCTTGTCTCAGTAAAGAACCCCCAGGATACACATGGATTATACATAAAAAGCCCTTCAGCGAATACGCTGAACTAACATGAATATTTCAATCAGCAGCACTTAGGGGTAACACAGTCTTCAGGAGATGGAGGGCCACAATAGAGCTGACATGACATCTGAGCCGTGTGAAACACCTTCAGGGTACTTATGGTCACTGACTCAGGTAGTGCTCTGTTTGCACTTCTGAGAAATATATAATAATAATTTTTCAAAGCAAAATTGCAAAATGCATCTTAGATGAGCAAATAAGATTAAAAGAGAACCGGAAACCCAGACTAATAAGCCAAAACAATGAGCTTTGGAAAGGGCATATTAAAACCCACAATAAAAGGTAAAGATGTTTTCTCTGAGTACAAAGCCGAGAAAAATAAATTCACAATCATGTGATTTTAGAGGTAACTGGAAGGAAGACTCTGAACATGCTGGCAACTCCTCTAGCAGCAACTATTATATTTATCTAGTCCTTTTTATGCTGTTGATGTATGAGGCATTTCATTTTTTTGGACACAGCGTAGAAAAAGGCTCAAAAAGACCCAATTTTCACAAGATGTGCTTTTTGGGAAGTATAAATTAATTTCACATGCAAACAAATGCATGCTTTAATAATTGAATTGGGAATCGAAAAATGCAATAAAAAGAGCTTGCCAAAGTATTACAAGCCTGAACTTCACGTTGTATATGCTTAAAAGTCCAGGTAAAATATTCAGAGTGGAAAATAATGATCTGACAAAAAAAGAGATGAAAGAGATTATCTTATAGAAAGTTATAAATGAATCTCCCTCAACCGTATGCCTGGAGATGTGATGCAAAGTTGGAAAATTTCAATCATTTTGGCTTGTGATGTTTTAACACAAAGATTAGGAGTAGGAGGTGGGGCATCTTCTTACCGTACATGAGCAGACAGTAAACAGCAGCAGCAGCACCCAAAAGGCTTCACGTGGACCCATCTCCATCCTTTTCTCCCCTTCAGGTCTCTCAAGTCTTGACCCAGGTTTGGCTCACCGCAGGCATTAAGACCAAAACACACGCCGTGACCCTGCAGAGCACTTAGGAGACTCCAGCTCCTACCTCAGGTACCACTGGGGACTGTACACCAGCCTTAGTTAGCCTCGGGGTTATGAACTACTGTAGTGGCTTGACTAGAGTGACTGAATCCCCTCTGGCTGTGGAAGAAGAACACAGTCCTGGTGTTGGCTGCATGCTGAGGAAAGCCATTCAGGCGCCAACTGAAGAGGATAACTGTCTTAGAGAAGGTGAAAGAGGGGAAGGAGGAGTTGGAGGGAAGGATGATTATCTGTTACGTCAACACAGGCAGTGGATATACAGTTTAATAGTAGGTGTGTGGTTGCACTTGTGAGTGAAAGATTGCATGTTACCTTTGACCTCATGAAGTTACACTAAGACACTAGTGGGGATATATGTTATGTTTAGAGTCCAGTGTTGTACTAGAGAGATATGGCTGGGTATTATTAAAATCTTGAATTAGGTTGATGCACTGATTAGTCCACTGACAGAAAATTAATTAGTAATTATGTTCATAATAGATTAATTGTCACTTTTCAAGGAAAAACATCAAACAGTCCCTTGTTCCAGCCCCTTAATTGTGCTATTTTTCGTTACATCCATTATTTTTGGACAGCATTAGGAAAATGTTTAAGTCATGCCCCCCTTTTTTCTGACATTTCACACACTGAACTATTGACTGATTAATTAATTAAGCTGCAGCTTTCATTTTTATTCATAGTAGCTAGTGCTGATGCTATCTCTCAGTTTTGGCAATAATATCATAACAACTCACTTTACCTAACAACGGCTAGAGTAAAATGATTTAACTTAGCTAAATAGCTAAATAAGGCAAGTCTACATCTAGAAAAATCATAGTTTGAATCAAAATATTTACAATGGTTAAATAAACATTGTCAAATGTTACTAAATTGAGTATTTCAAACATATTGCGTCACTGTAGACTAAGCTAACCACTAATGCTAATCTTAGCTCACAGTTAGCTATGCTAATCTTTAGCTAGCATGAAACTTTAGCCTTAACTTGTTATGTCATGAAAGTTTAACTAACTGTTGGTGCCTGTTTTAAGTCAAATAATCGCCCAAATTATTGTTTAAGGGACCATAAATGTCCGTTCCAACAAAATTTGGACCAACTGACATTGCTAACACTAGCCACACCGCTAACTGAACTGCTTACCATTAATGGTAATTAGGAGATAAAACGTCTTCCGTTTACTTTTCATCTTGCCTTTCACATCCTCTCTATAGACACTGACATGTATCATCAGTACACAAACTAAAAAAGGAATAAAATATTAAAGAGTGTTGGACCTGCCCTGGTTGAAGCTCAAAGAGTAGCTATAAAATATGCACACTCTCATGCTAGCTCCCGCCCTGGGTGTTGTTAACAACGACGTTACCCCACTTTCATGTCATGACATTTATATTTAATTGTTAAAAATTAGCGACTAAACGCTCCTGGTGCTCATCTGCTTCCTCTCATTAAAGTTTCAGCAGCATTGTTTCCAGTGTTGGATGTACTGTAGATATGTCAGAGTAGACAGAAGAAGAGCAGGGAGAGAAAGATCAGGGTCACCAAAACAGGGTGAATGAGCGGAGAGAGGGCAGAACAGAGACTATGAATGATGTATCCTCCAGCTGTAGTGCACAATGAATACAAAATAGCACACACACACACACACACACACACACACACACACACACACCTCTTAAAACACAATTTCACTGGAGAGTGGAAATGAATGAAAAACCTGGCTCTATGCCATCCCCTAGTCAGCTCCCTGCCAGAGAATTTAGGAATTATCTTTGACTCAAATTTGACGTTTGAGGAGCAAGTACAAGAGGTCTGTGTGCTGCTGACCTAAAGAAAGTTATTCATGCATTCATTTCAATTTGAATTCATCATGTTCTGCACTTTCAAAAAACCACTATGGGAGTTTAACCGCTAATCAGAATTCAACCTTTTACCTGGTACTCAGTTAGAGTGTACTTTTTTATTATCCCTTCAATGGTTTCCGGTTGCTTTCAGAATATAGTTTAAGCTTGTACTGATCAGTTAGGAACCATTAAATAGAGTGGCCTCAACCTTTTCAGACATTTAGTGCATTGTCATATGTACTTCTTTTAATTGATATACCTAATTTGTGGTCTCCAAGTAGCCCATAAAATGTTTTATGAATATAAGAAATAATAGATCAAATGCAGGTCTTAGAGCATAGAGCAACCAAATAGTCATGGAGACATTTTACTTAAGACCATAAAAATCAGCTTGAGGGAAAAGTCAGGGGAAGTCATTAGGATGAGTCCTCACTGCACCATAAAAACTAAAGTTAATGACAATCAATGTAAAAGTTGAGACATTTAACTATAATTACCACCTTGCAGTTGTATGCTTCCGCCAAGCAGTTGCAGTTTACATCCATGTCTGTCAAGACCATAGATTATACTGTATATAAATATATAAATATATAATCTTTATAGTCCATGGTCCAGACTCATGTAGCCATGACAGTGGACAATTCAAACATGGAAGCTTTTGAGGTGGGCAACCAAGATTACTGTCACCCATTGTTCTTGAGTTATGGCGTAAATAATGATCAGAAAAGGGTTTTTGCAAAACATTATGTTGTCAAAGTGAATCTGGCATCACTTCATTTTAACCTACTTTGAAATGTCATCATAATTAGCAACTTCTAGGCACTGGAGGTCACCTAGTGACTGGGTGAATCGGGAATCGGAGGGTTGCTTGTTTGAATCCCAGGACTGACAAGTCAAGGGGTAATGGTGTTTAACTTTCCCCTTAGTGCGACTAATAAGGGATTCTTAATCTGAAATTCTTGAGTTAAGGCCAGAAGTCATAATGGATGTATCTAGCCGTTTTCCATGGTTTTCTTGATATTCATTTTGATTATTATCAAGAAAACCATTAATTAACCATTAAACTCTTATGAGCTATTTTTGTTGTTATAATTATATGTGTGCAAACAAATGTACCTTTAGTTGTACCAGGCATTTAAATGAACCAGAAATTGAAGAAAAAGGGTGGTCTAATAATTGTTTCCATGACTGTACATACGTATGAACAATCTGACACCATAACACAGCTCTTGCCAGCGTGGAGACATAAAATGTTAACCTCAAATTGACGCAAAAGGAAAAGTGGATCACTACAATCGTACACATTTTCCCCTGGGGACCATGAATGTCGGTACCAGTCTTAATAGCAATCCTTCCAATAGTAGATAGATATTTCAGTCAAAGTGGTGGGCTGACTGACAACTACATTCCTAAAAAATGCTTTGACATGATTTATACTGTATGTAGTCATCAAGCATCCTGTAACCATTATATGAGAAGTGCAGTGTGAATATTCTGAAAGTCACATGAAAGTGCAGAACTAAAAACAGCTCACTGAAGGGAATCCCAGGTTGGAGAGCAGCAGATGGTGCGTCTCTCTGCTCCAAAAACATTTCCTCTGTCAGCTTTGCTTAACAAACAATAAAACTAAATCTCATCATATTAACTTAAATGTACATTATGTACTTTTATTAAAATATGTTACTCAGTCACTTCCCCACACAACTATGCACAGAATGACCTTGAGGCAATCATGTACCACAGTTTGGTTTGTTATGTTGAAGAAATATAAAACACAGCTTCACAATATAAAAAAAATGCACTGCCCCAGTTCCCTTTTACAAAGAAATGTACTCCGCAAGGAGCCACGTAATAGCACCGTGATGAATTACACTCCAATATACATCACATAACAGATAATTATAACAACAAAATGACAACAACAAACAAATACAACACAGCAAATTGAGGTTTGATGATATCACAGAACATGTTGGGTGAATGCTGAAATGTGTATTTATGATTCACTGACCAAAATGTTTGAAGGCTTGTGTGTGATCTCCTTACGTGGAAATAGAGTGCACAGATTGATAAATGTATAAACAGACATGAATGCAACAGTGAGAGCCCCACTCAGTCCTTCAAAGAGGAATGACAGAAAAATAAAAAGTGTGTAACCGAAGATGTGATTGACAGTCAATATATTGATGCAGTTCTATCAAAAGCACAATATGAGAGTCAGAATGCATGAGATGAATAAAGGAGAGTGAATTAATTAATATCTGTATGACAGAATGAATGTTTAGGTGAAGGAACACTGTTGTAGGTAAATCAACTTATAAATATGTGGCACCAGGTAAGTCTTGAATGTAGTTTTCTCCCTGCATGTAAAAAAGTGTCCATGGCTCTTTCTCCTATTAAATTACTCCTGTTATAACCTCCGCCGGCTCGATTAACCGTTGAAGCAGACTGGGCCAACTTGAAAACCAAATTTCTGATTCCCCTTCCCAAAATCAGACACAGCAACATCAATGATTGGGAGCGTGTTGGACAGCGGAGCATCAAATTCCAACACCGTCCTCTCTTGTCCCGAGCGTGTCTGCAGCAGAGAAACACAGTGGAACAATCAAAAAAACTACACAAACTGCAGGTGTTTATGATCAAATGTATATCTGTGGTACTCACCTGACACCCGTCGTACAGTGCACTGATGTAATGTGTGTTCTCGTGAGTCAGCTCCTCCCCGTTGGCGCCTCTGAAGCGCAGTGCGTGTTCGTGGCTGTAGGTGTCGACGTGCAACCAGGCAGCAGAGTTGAGGCAGTGGTAGGTGAAGGTCTGCTTGGCTGTGGCGCTCAGCAGCTGCAGAAAGGTCAACTGGACCACGTGGATTGGAACTTCGTCCGACCCAGAGTAGGAAATCTGGGGGAGAACCACGCACGTTTAAAGTATGCAGAAAGGTTGTTGTGTACACTGTAAATTGTGTACATTCAATCCTATAATAAAACAGGTGCAGGAAAAACAGATTTGAGTAATGGGAAACACTGGGATAAAGCTATGGAACTATAGTGCACTTAATTCAACCAGGTCTTCTCAAGCTTACATGACAAAGGGAGACATGGGTAATAGAGATGTGTGGATCAGCTCTCATGTGCTCCAAATCTGAATGCACAAGTGCATCTCAATACATTAGAATATGATGGAAAAGTCCATTTCCAGTAGTTCGAGTAGCCCCAAGTAGCCCCAACCAAGTATTGAGTCATATAGATGGACATACTTTTCAGAGACCAACATTTCCATATTAAACTTACTTTTTAAAAAATTTTGAGACACTGAATTTTAGGTCTTCATTTAATGTAAGCCATAATTATTATAATAAGAAATATAATAAAGTGAGACACGAAATGTTTCATTCTGTGTGTAATGGAGATATATAATGTGTTATTTCCACTTTTTGAATTGAATTACTGACAAAAATAAACCTTTCTATGATAATCTAAATTATTGAGATGCACCTGTAAACATAAATCATCCACCCGTAATCTAATTTAGTGAAACATCTGGGGTGTACTTCTATAGGGGCCTATGGGTTTATGATGCTGACTGTGACTCTGGAATTTAATGAAAAACATCACCAAAATTGTTACATTCTTTTCTTGCAAACATTAAATGTTTGTATCATACTGCATGGTAAATCATCCAATAGTTCGTCTAGAGATATTTCACTAATAACTAAATACATGGACTTGCTGGTGCCTTTGGCGGTAAAGTGAGATAATCACCAAAGTCAGTAGGATTCATCCTCTGAAAACTGTACTTGTCTGTACAAAATGTCATGACAATGGCAACCCATCCAATATTTGTTGAGATGGACCAAATTGATGGACCAACTAATAGACAGACATTGATCTCGCTTAGAGCCATGCTGCTAATTTATCAAAAAAAAATGTAACGATTGAAGATATTAAATATATATGTAAACATACTTTTAAAAATACGTTTGTTTTATTTGACTTGCCCTGATAATTTTGGGGTCATTTGCTGTGCAAGGACTCTTGTCGGCTGCAAATCTTTGAACACATTTGATTATATTTGTTGAAATATAAATGGGTGGGCTGGCAATGCACCAAATTTACATTGTATGGATAGAAAATATTTGAATATATTTAAACTTTTATAGAGAGGTACAGTGTAAAAGCAAACTGCACAAGATTCAGTCAACCTAATGGTAAAGTATCTTGGTTGTCTACAAAAATTCCAAACTGACGTCTTCACGTATTTGATGCAAAACCGGAAGACTCCACCAGTTGTTGTTCAACGTTTAACATCTGTAAAACGCCCCTTATTAGATTATTGGTTATGATTTGCCCAACCAGGCCCAGGTCGGCTGGAAATTTATTCAAATGGGTGGGGGACCATTTTGCCAGAGCAAAAAAACAAACGAAAACTACGCTGTGGGCTCAGTCCCTATGCGTCTCAAATGGGGTGTCTCCTACCACTGTGCTCGGTAGGTGTAAAACATGCTACTTGCTTTTGCCAGTGGGGGGCGCTATGACTGTGTGTCAATATTGACACGTGGGTGTGTTCAGGGCTGGACCCTCATCACGTGTGTGAAATTTGGGACAGATTGGACAATGTATGGTCAAGTTATCCAGTCTTGTGTTTTCTGGCGAGACGCCATATTTTGCCGCCATGCCACGCCCACATATTGTGAATGTCAGTAAAGGTCTTGATAAGTTGTGTTCCCCAAAGCCTTGTGATGGTACTCACCAAGTTTGAAGTCAATGGGATTAAATCTGTTGGAGGAGCTATGTAAAGTATGCAACATGGTCATTTTATGAAAGGGGGCGTGGATAAAGCATAAGGGGTGGGGCTTTATGAAATATTGTTATTTAGAAGTGTTAAGGGCTGGACTCTGATGAAGCATGAGAAGTTTGGATCAGATCAGACAAAGAATGGAAAAGTTATAACGATCTCATGTTTTATGGCGAGACGCCATATTTTGCGGCCATGCCACGTCGGTAAAGCTTTTGATAACTTTTGATCCCAAAGGCCTTGTGATGGTACTGACCAAGTTTGAAGTCAATTGGGTTAAATCTGTAGGAGGAGTTCGTTAAAGTATGCGGCGTGGAAATGGCGAAAATGCCATATTCGATCCAAGATGGCCGACTTCCTGTACGTTTTAGGAATGGCTTCTGCAGACTTTTTGGTGCGTCTTCCCATGATACACGTATGTACCAAATTTCGTATGTCTACGACAAACCTGTGTGAGAAAATGAAATTTAGGGGGCGCTAGTGAGTCATTTTGCCACGCCCATTCCAGCGAATACTAGAATACGTAAATTTCACGGGAGATCGATTTATATTCCAAAAATGGTGAGTTTTGGAATATGTTAAAGGCCCCAAATAAGCGATTCATTTGCCAGAAAAATAATAACTAGGACTGCAAGCAGTACTGAACGGGCCCTCACAGTACACGCGTGTCGGGGCATGCTGCCGTTGGGGTGTGTGCGTTACAGGGGCCAGTCTATACCACCCCTATGAATTTCATTGCCTTAAGTCTTATGGTCTGGGCACAGTGGCACTTATTAAATTAAACTGCCGCCAGAGCGCCACCTAGGGGCCGATCAATAAAACCTTCAAGGGTTATCCTCAGGAGGGCATTGACAAGTACACCAAGTTTGGTGTTAATCTGACCAACTGATGTGGAGATATAAAATACTTCCGTCCATAGATGCTGTGTGCAAAGTTTAGTGCATAACGATGAAATTGCCTAGGAGGAGTTTGAAAAAGTAGGTTTGCGACATTTCGCGAATTTGCCGGGAAAAAAAACGGGAGGCGAAAATGGGCGTGGCGATAAAGTATGTGGGAGTTATTAGCCAAAACGCACTTTCCTTTATTATAGCGCCACCTAGTGGTCGAACTTCAGGATGACAATAGATTATAAAATTTTCGCCAGGTGTGACTTATATTTAAAGTTTCATGAGTTTTGTGGTATGTTCAGGCAGTGAAAAATGCGATCATTTGGGACAAAGAATAAAAATAAAGAATCATTCGAAATACAATAGGGACCTCGCAGGTCGTTGCCTGCTCGGGCCCTAATAAACGGACCAAGTACAATAGGGTCCTCGCACCTTCAGTGCTCGGTCCTTAAAAACCTGCAGATTTGTCTGGTTTCCAGGCTAGGAAACAATTAGAGGAATTAACAATTACAGCAACAGGGTGTGATAAGTTTGTTACCTTTTTAATGATGATCACTAGCTATAACTCAGTGTGTTGATATTACCTGCATTTTCCAAAATAAAGTCTACCCCTCATGAAAAGGTGCTTTGAAGCTGCTTCTACACTTGCACAATGGTGGGTCATATCAGGTTTAATGCCAATTATCAGTTTTGACAACCCCTTCTATCATAATAAACATCACCATGGCTGTTAGTTTTGCTGTCACCCTCTGTTTCAGTGTTCTTTATGAGGACTGCAGCCCCTGACTTAATGTTTAAAAGATTTTTAAAGCTTATAAATCCCAGACTGGACCAGCACCTGTCTACCTTCAGGCCACAGCAGTCCCTCTGCTGGAGCAACATATTTATCATCTACCCGTCGCCTGCAGCCATCCTCACTCAGAACTCCTCTCAAAAACTCCCCAAGAGTATTTTTGTTTGCTCCTCAGAAGTGGCATAAGCCCTGGGAGAGATCTGGGCTGCAGAATTTCATTAGTTTCCACTCTTTAAATAACACGTTGCTTGTTCTAGTGGAAACTCCCAGCCCTTTGTTTTATTTGACTTTCCCTGATAACTCAGGGGTCATTTGTGCCCCTCATCTAACTACTAGTTACTATAACCCTTTCTTGTTTGCTGTGCAAGGACGCTTATCAGCTGCAAATCTCTGAACACATCCGGTTTTATTTGTGGGTGGGGTGGCAACTTCACTCCTTCCCCATCAATGCACCAAATTTAAAACAACAACATTTAAAGTAATTTTCAATTAAGTGATATAAAAAACGACCATCAAAGATTCATAGCATGCAAAACCATCATGCTCTACCTGTTTTCCTTTCCTGAATTTACTGTACCAGGTGCCAGACTTTTCCCCTTTCCAGGCTGCTAACTTCACCTAGCGGCAAAGAAACAAAGGCAAAAAAAAAAACAGCTTCAATTTCACTGAATCAATCATGTTTAATATATTTCTGAGAAGTTATTCAGCTTTTGGCTGAGTCTCATACAATCTTTGAATAGTAATTTGTGTGTTTCTGCATGTGAACTCACTGACTGGAACTTCTTGTCAGGGTACAGACACGTCTCTCCCTGTGCTGTGAAATTACAAAACACCTTGAAGGAGTCTCTATGGCAACCTTGGTTGGGATCTATCCAGTAATCACCTGGAGAAAGAGAGAAAAAAAGGAGAGGAGGGCAGGGGGGTGAAAAACTCTGTCAACAACAAAAACACCTAAAAGAGAAAAATCACACAGATGATATCAGATGGAGAAGCAGGCACAGAGACAGCCAAGAAAAAATACTGATAAAATGAGTTTAGACATGCAGGCAGTTCGCTGTGAGGAAAAAAAAGGACAGAGACACAAACTGAAAAAATACCATTTGGGAGGTCTGGCTGGAGAAGCCAGAGCTCCTTGCAGGTGCGGGCGGGGCTGAGGTACGTCCCTTTTGGTGTTCGCAAACCCTCCACCTCTACTTTCATAGAGGACAGAGATGCAAACACTTCTTCCATGCCTTGGCCCTCCTTCTCCTTCATCCAACCATCCTGCCCCGCCTGGTCCCCCTGCATCCACTCATCCTCTCCTCCGTCTATCTCCTCCTCTGCCTCTTCAAGTGCAGCACCATCCACCAAGTTGTTGGTTCTCCTTCTCCGTCCTCGCTCTGGCAGAGGGGACATGCCAATTGCTGGTTTTCCCTGAGGAGAGGAAACAAGAGGAGAGGAAACAAGAGAAGAGGAAACAAGGGGAGAGGAGAGAAGAGGAAACAAGAGGAGAGAAGAGGAGAGGACAGGGAAGGAGGAGAGGAAACAAGAGGAGAGGAGAGGAGAGGAGAGGCAAAGGGATAGAGGAGAAACAAGTGGACAGGAAAGGAAATGAGGAGAGGAGAGGAAAGAAGAGGAGAGGAAAGGAAAGAAGAAGAGAGGAGTGGAAACAAGAGGAGAGGAAATGAAATGAGAAGGAAAGAGGGAACAAGAGGGGAGGAAAGGAAATGAGGAGATGAGAGGAAACAAGAGTAGAGGAAAGGAAATAAGAGGAGAGAAGAGGAGAGGAGAAGAGAAGAGAGGAAATGAGGAGAAAGGTGAAGGCAAAGAAACACATGGGGAGCAGATTCAGGTGGTGGAAAAGTTGAGGAAGAAACACAGAAAACACATGTTTTTTATGTTAATTCTAAGGTAATGAGACTTTTGTGGGTGTCAGCTGCACTAAATTTCACTAAACTCACTGGTGGTCCTGGAGGTCCTGCAGGTCCATTGTCTCCTCTGGGACCAATTGGACCCTAAATGCAGAGAAAAGGGACTCATTTAGGTATGATGCTCCAACGTAACAGAACTGACTAATTCAACCCAAGGGAACAATGAGCATCACAGTTACCTGGTTCCCTTTAGAGCCCTTTGTACCAATAGCACCCTGGGAAAGAGGTAAAGAGTTAACGACACATAGTAATCCAGATGATGTTGTTTATTTTTTAATCTTGTATACTCACAGACAGACCCGTGGGACCAGGGGGCCCGGGGGGACCTGAAGGACCAACTGGACCCTGATATTACACACAAAAGAAACAAAACTGTCACAAATGAATTGTTGGAGTGTTGGAGAACTTAGAGAAATCTACTACCTTCACTAAAGTTAACTTCTTTAATAGGATGAGACTAGGGGTGGGTGATCTTATCATAATGAATTGTGATTGACTTTTGAAGGTTTAAACAATCTATTTTTCTGGGGAATCGTACAAACGTCATATAAATGTTTTGACTACAGGATCCACCACTAGCTGAACAAACTAGTGAGTGAAACTTGATGGATAGACTGATTTGACAAATAACTTGACAGGGCTCTTCCTTTGGTGATCTATTAACAATGCAATATGAGTTAAGAGTAACAGCATGGCGAATGAGGAGCTTGTGCTAAAAAAATAACTCAACATCAGCAATACAACATACCATTTTAAAACTATATAGTATCTTTAATGCAATGTTGTTTATTTAATGGTGCAAATTGAGAAATGCAAAAGCAATTTAAGTATCGCTATAGTCTACAGAAATTTAGATCATGGATTGTGGTTAAATAGATTGTGATATTATATTTGTGGCCAGAGTTTGGTAGGAATATACTGAATTTACAACCACAAGTACAACAAAAATTGGGACACTTGTGTAGAACGTAAATGAAAACAGAATGCATCTAATTCAGAACAAGGAAACATTATGTTTGGAAACAGCTACATGGCATTAAACATGCTAACCATTAACTTTCATAACTTTGAACTTAAATTGGAGAATTACGAATCCATCGGCATCCATCAAGAATTAAGGCCCATAAACCAGTGCTGCGTTAAGTTGTTTCTCCTTGTTTTTTAATTTGCATACAGTTAAATACTTAACATAACCTGCAGACAGGCTGCCTACTCTGCCTGGCTGATTGCTTGATCCAGGTTTGTGTGTTTGTGTTTGTGCAAATTTTCAGCACCTCGTCTCCTTTTGGACCCGACAGTCCCTGGTTTCCTGGCAGTCCTCTGTCCCCCTTCTCTCCAACGTCTCCTGGTGGCCCTATCAGACCTATCAGACCACCGTGACCCTGCACAGATGTCACAAACAAGCTCACGGTCAAAGTCAGGTCGATGTCAGAGTGAGTGTTTACGTGTGTGAAGTATGAACGCACCTTGTCTCCCTTCTTGCCATGGTCTCCCTTTAGTCCTGGTAATCCCGGTGGGCCCTGAGAAGATGAAGTCACAATGAGGTCAAACGATGAAATGCGGCAGGTTCTTAGAAAAATTGATTCATTTATCACTCTGACAATATATCCCAAGGTAAAGGCTCGCCTGCTACACTTCCTCTATTATAACAGCTTAAGATGTGATCAGTGTATTTATCATGCCGTCCTTCAGTGGTGATATGTAACTAAGTATATTTACTCAAGCACTATTTTCTCCTATGTATTTTAGTTGAGTATTTCCATTTCCTGCTAATCTATACTTCTACTCCACTATATCTCAGCTGCAAATATTGTACTTTTTTGCACTACATTAACTTGACAGTTAGATTAATTTTTTCCAAGTAAAAAACATGATATGCTTGTAATATGATGTAGTGGTTTACAAATAATCTACCCAATAATATACAAAGTAACTAAAATTTGCTCCATATTGATGAACTACAACATTAAAATGCTCTTACATGTATTCATAAACAATAAAAATGTAGTAATATATAATATATTAATAAAACCATTTGAAATGAGCCTGTCTTCATAATGACTCTTTTTTTGCTACTTTAACTGATTATTTTTAGACCATAGTATTTCAAGTTTTACTCAAGTAAAGGATCTGAGTACTTCTTTCACCATTGCTACCCTTAAAACATTAAAACATTTTCTTTTCTTTTCTGTTGATGTCATTTGAAATGGTATTTTTCCTGTATTATGTTATGGTAAGTCGCCTTACCATGGGACCTGGGGGTCCTGTCTGGCCAGGTGGTCCATTTAAACCCTGCTCCCCCTGAGAGAGACACACACAAACATTTAACCGCCATCTTTTTTATTTATGCTCCATTCCACTGCTTTATTCTTTGCTCTCTGACTTACTGCAGGGCCGGGGATCCCTCTTAAACCTTGGGGGCCGAACTTGCCAGGGTGTCCCTGAGCACCTACGGGCCCTGTCTTTCCTATGGGACCCTCCAAACCAGGTGCACCCTGCAACAGACAGAGAGAACAGGGTGACCCTCAAGAAGCTGTGAGCATTCATATGTTATTGTTATTCAAAGAGTTGTTTGAAATTTCACCTTCGTTCCTTTCAGGCCCGACTTTCCATCCTTCCCTGGTTTTCCTAAGTGGCCCTGAAGAATACATTTTAAAACATTTTAACCTGAATCTGTCACACAGATGTACTGGTGCGCACACACACACACACACACACACCACACACACACACACACACACACACACACTGTGAGAATGCACTACTAAAAATACCTTCAACGTCATAGAAAATGAAGATTCTGAATGAACACAGAAACACACATACCCTTCGCCCAGGAGGTCCAGATGGCCCAGGTTCTCCTGCTGCTCCTGGTGGTCCCTGAAAAATATAAAGACAATTTTAACATGTCCACTGCATTGCATTGCATGATCACAGCATCTTTCGTTTATTAAAGAACATCATGGTTGGTGATGATGATGTAGAAGGAAGAAGCTTACAGATTTTCCAGGGTCTCCTGTGTCTCCTTTAGTCCCGGGCAGACCATCCACACCCTGATGAGGACAGGAAAATAAACTAAATTTATTTCGTACCAGAAAATGGCACTTTATGGCAACTTTAAGGCTATTCTGATCTGAATTTATAGTGGTGTGCACAATTGTGAGACATATTAAAGAAGAGTCATAAAGCAAAAGCAGATGATTGGTAAAGTGTTTGTTTTGTTCCAAACTAATTAAAAGTGAAATCATTTCAAAAGATCCCATTTACAAAAACAACTTTCTGTCTCAAGGGTACTGTGTCTTAGCTCCCATGGCTTTTCCATAAGTCTTCCAAAACCATAGTATCCTCTTTAGAAAATCAACTACATACATTACTTTCCATGAAAAATCAAGATTCTTTAGCCAAACACTCAAAGTCTCATGTACATGTGGAACTAATCTGACTGACCGTTCATTTAAATACATTACAAGTCAGAAAGACATGTACATGTACATTACAGTGACATACTTAAAACCAAGAAAAACACGTGTTTTATCCCAGAAACATCTTTTTGTTCAGCTTTGGTCTGGCAATTTCACATTGTGTTTCCATAACTGAAAAGGAACTGGAATTGAAGAAGAACTAGAAGAGGAAGAAGTGAGAGTGAAGTGAAAGAGGAAGAGGAATAGAATGAGCACTCACGTTGGGTCCAGCTTCTCCCTGCTGTCCGATGTCCCCAGTGAGACCTGGAGGACCCTGAGAAGAGACAGAGAGACCTTCAGCTTTCGCATCATATTGTATAGCACAGAGATATAGCATAGAGATAAAGCATACAGATAGAGCATATAGATTAGGTTATATATGTTTTATTTACAGTGTATTGCACAGTATACACCAGTACAGTACTGAAGAATGATTTTTAGTATGAATGTCTCTCACAGAGTTGCCCTTGGCCCCATCCTCTCCTGTGGCGCCCCTGGCTCCTGGAGGACCAGCTGCTCCTGAAGGACCTGTATCTCCCTTCTCTCCATGGTCTCCTTTTCCTCCCTGAAGTAGCAAAGAAGAAGAAACATTTAAAAGGGCTGAGAGGAGAAGAGCAAAAGAAACCTAAAAGTTAAAGATGGGCAAAAAATGTTTTTTTGATTAAGCAAACCAACTTACCGTCCTTCCTGGGAAACCAACTGCTCCGGGGTCACCTGCCTCGCCATCCTCCCCCTGAGAGAGAAAGAAATTAAGTGTAAGAAATCCAGAAAGAGACTATTTGATGGCAAAGGAACATTATCTTAGAATATGCATACATAAAAGTCTAACTATCCATTTCTTTACCTTCTCTCCAACAACACCTGGCTGTCCTATCATCCCGAGTCGACCAGTCGGACCCTGCACAATACAGAAGGAATCACAGTGACTCTCCAGAATTCAGTGCCTGGCTAAATGAGGATGCATTAAGATAAGTGTGAGACTTACCAGTCCCCCAACAGGTCCTTGAGGACCATTGGGGCCTTGTTGACCAGGTGGACCCTAAAACCAGGTATTGGGGGGAAATAATCATAATGAGTTTAGTAACTTGTGTGAGTGAAGGAAAAATGAAATGTAAATAAGGGATCTTTATAGTATCTTTATATATACAGAACAAAAGCTCACCATCAGTCCCGCATGTCCACTCTCACCCTTCTCTCCTGGAAGGCCGGGCATGCCCTGAGAAAAAAACACACACAGGATTAGAGGATTAACGCTAAGAACTCCAAGTTCACCTCATTTATTCAGAAGTCATCTCTTCAGTTATCCGCTCCCTGACTGTTGTACAAATTTCACCTGTAATCCTATTGGTCCTCTGGAGCCCTTGAAGCCGCGGAGTCCCTCATCTCCTTTCGGACCATACATGCCCTGCTGGCCCCGGGGCCCCCGCAGTCCATCTATACCCTGCAATACAGAGGAGAGTGATTATCTTTATGAATGAAGTGATCAAAGAGAACGTAACAAGAGGTTTTAATTATGAGGTATTATAATTTCATAGGAATGGCAGTAAGGCAGGGTGGCCAAAATTGTGTTGACTTTTTGGTTAAGCTTATTAGTAGAGGTGGGGGAAAAAAATCGATAGAGCATAGTATCGTGATAATTTGCGTGCCAATATTAAATCGATTCATGGCCGCAAAGTATCGATACTTAGCGTTGTAAGCGCAGCGGTTCTGCTCCGTCCTCTGCCCAGCGTCAATTCCCACCGGGCGCGTAACGCCAGTGTAGCGAGCCAGCCGTATACACGCGAGATAACCAGAACACGCGATAATCCAGAGACATACGGGAGACTGCAAGATCCCGTGATAAACTGTGTGTATAAAGTATAAACCATCTATCCTTATAAAAAGAATGTGTTATGTCATAAATGATTGTATGCTGTTCCACTTCAACAATCAGTCTTTTGTCGTCTGTGTCGCCAACCCTCTGAGATCCTTTGATTGATTGATTGATTGATTGATTGATTGATTGATTGATTGATTGATTGATTGCTGATCTGGTGCCTCGGTCATAACATAATGTTGATGTGAAGTAGTTTTAAGCTACATGAACTGCGTATTGTGTTTTATTTTGAAAGGAGGCGGAAGTGTATTACATTGATACTGTGTCGGATTTCCTGTCTGGTGCAATCTGCTCTGCTGAACTTGACACAGTTTAGAAACGGCTTGCAGCAAAAAGTGCTAGGGATCGATCACACTGCAGAGCGGAGAGCCATGACTGGGACGCTGCTGATCGTAACTTTTAATTCTAGTTTAGATTTAGCAAGCAGAATATAAAAGGTTGTTCTCATGGCTATAGCTTCATATTTAAAGGACAAACCTGAAAGTAAATAAGCACAGTTGCAAAAGCAAAGTTATTATTCCTTTCATGATTATGTTTTGGTCCAACATACGTCATAAATATATAAACCAGAGTTATAAAAGCCAGACTGTGAGTGTTGGGAACAGCGTCTAACTTGTTACTGTGGGATTTACAAACTTGTACATTTGTGCTACAGTGCGATTTGAGATCTTTCAGTTTTCAGGGATAAATAAAATACAAAGAGAAGAGTCGACTCACTGGAAGTCCTGGCTGACCCACTACACCTTGAGTGCCAGTGGGGCCTTGGGGGCCCTGTGGAGAGGAAGAGAAATAGAAACATTCAGACACGATCAGATCTACTCTGGTTTTGGAGTCCAGTCCTCGTTGATGTACATCTCCAGCTCCAAACTTACTGCTTCTCCTTTGTCTCCCTTGCTGCCTTTCTGCCCGGGTTCTCCCTGCTCCCCCTGTGGACACACACACACACACACACAGAAAGGACACAAAATTTGTCATCACAGTACAAGCCACACACTCGCTCTTTATCTCTTTGACTCACAGAAACACACAGTTCACCTTATCCCCGTCGTCTCCAGGAGGTCCTGCTGGGCCAGTAGCCCCAAGCATCCCTAAAGGTCCATGCTCTCCATCCTGGCCTGCTGGTCCAATCGGACCCTTCTCGCCCTGCAACACAAACACATAAAATAAGAGTGTCAGGGACTAAAAATGGATGAAGTCTAAAGGCAACACATAAAAACAACCACTGAATACAGTAAGGTAGAAAAAAAGGAGATGTAATTACAGGCTCGCCCTTCTCTCCCATTGGTCCGGGTCCTCCGATAGCTCCGCCCCGACCAGGCTGTCCAATGGCTCCTGCTGTTCCTGGAGGGCCCCTTTCACCTGTTGACCCCTACAGACAGAACATGTTGGTGAACATGTTGGCAATTTAAAGTACTGAGACGAAAATTAGGTCTGCATAAAGACAGCTGGAATCATTACAGATAATACTGTTTTCAATTATAAAACATCACAAAATGTTGATTATTTATGTGAATTTGTTCTGTGGAAATCCATTGATCTTCTCGTTGGTCTTGGGTAAAATATTGCTCTGAAAACATACGCAGCTGAAGAAATATGCTTTCCTTTCACAAACAAAAAACAGATTTGGAAGGCATCCCCCAACAGAAATCAAGATGGAGTGTAACTCACTATGCCTCCTGGTGATCCAGTAGGTCCGGATCCTCCTTTTAGACCAGGAGGTCCCTGGAAAGATCAAACACAATTTGTACTCTGTAGCCTGGGTATCATTTATTATACATATAAAGCAAGTAATCTGTATGGAGTTTGGTGTGTGTGTGTTTGTTTTTGTGAGTGTTACCATAAGTCCAGGCGCTCCTCTGCTCCCTCTGAACCCTTTCAGTCCTGGAGGACCATTCTTCCCAAATGTTCCTGGCAAACCTGGATCTCCCTGAGACAAACACAAAAAACATTGTACAATAAAAACTTAAACAATGACTCTATTAGATGACGATCAGTGAGTGACTGTGTGCACCCACCTTTCCACCTTCCTTCCCAGCAGCCCCAGGTAAACCATGCTCTCCAGGTACACCTGGTGCTCCTGGGTGACCTCTGTCCCCTGTTGGACCCGATTCACCTGATTTTCCCTGAAAAATACACACAAGTGATTGGGTCGGTTACACCAATACACACATGAAGCACAAGACAGGAGGAATATTACATAACAAAACGGAGTCACATAGCTGAGCTCACCTGTGGCCCCACAACACCTGAGGGCCCTGGAGGTCCTGTTTTCCCTTGGAATCCCTGCAGTTACAGAAAGAATGGATATTAAACATACAGAAAACACACATTCTTGAGTGAGTGAGTGAGTGAGTGAGTGAGTGAGTGAGTGAGTGAGTGAGTGAGTGAGTGAGTGAGTGTGTGTGTGTGTGTGTGTGTGTGTGTGTGTGTGACAAGGACTATTTTTCAAAGACAAACTGCAGTAACTGATGTCCTCTAATGAACTCTTATAAAATTTGATCTCACTCACCGGCTCTCCTCTTTGACCTGGGTGACCTGGAAGTCCGTCTTTCCCGCCAGGACCCTACAAACACACACACACACACACACACACACACATGCATACGTGCACACAGAACACAGAAATGCAAAAGACCAAGGTGAGAAATTAAAATTAAAATTTTTGGGAGCTTGAGATAAAAATGGGCCTTCACCACAGACTATATTTTGTTAATTATCATGTGCAATATAGCTGTCTACTACATCCTGCCATGTCATCTGCACTTTACTCCTTAGACACTTATTTTTTTTTTTTTATTGTTTGTTATATTTATATTATATATTGTTATTGTTACTTATTTTGTTCTTTGTTTTTTCTTATATTTTACCATATTGTGATTGTTTTTGTAATTGTTTTTGTAACTTTGGAGCAATCAGGAACCAGAATTTCCTCCAGGACAAATAAAGTTCTAACTTATCTTAAGCATTTTATTCACTGCACGTTCAAATATTCAAATAAAACTTCAGGAATGGTCCCCCGCAGGCCACTGTAGGTTATTAATGACAGTTCACTGTAACTGGAACTTTTGTATTTGGAAAATTAGCTGCAGAGACTAAAACTGCTTTCTGTACCAGGCTGTAAAAGTGTGTATTTTTGCTAAGTTGCACATTTTAAAATAGGGGTCGATGGGGACTGACTCACTTATGGAGGCAGCCTCAAGTGGCCATTCTAGGTACTGCATTTTTGGAAATACCTACAAGGTACTGTCCAGAGATGCACCTGTTTTGATGTACAAAACAGGTGTTTATTTGCCAGTATGTTGTACAAATGTACTATTCTATTTTAAAAATGACAAGACTGGGTGAAGTGAAGTGGTGGAGTAAATATTTCTCTTGATTTGCAGTTACATATAAATATTTTTGACTAGTGTGTGTGTGTGTGTGTGTGTGTGTGTGTGTGTGTGTGTGTGTGTGCGTGTTTTGTCACAACTCACGAGTGATCCTTTAGGTCCTGGCTCTCCATTCCTTCCTTGCGGACCTTGAGGTCCCTAAAAAATAAAACCAGCCATTACAGCAGGCCATCCACCAACTGATGAATCATTTCATATTACATTATAACAGTGTTTTTCTCACCCGCTCTCCAGGAGACCCTGGGGGCCCGTCATGTCCTGAGGCGCCCTGGGGAAGAAGAACATGGTGGTCATGACAAACAGAAGCTGGTGAAGCAAAGCTCATCGTGTAAGTGTATTCACCCATTAACAATAACAGAGTGGGTGTTCAATTGGCTGAGAGGTGAGTCAGCTGACCTTTTCTCCTGGTTTCCCTGTTGGCCCTTTAGCCCCTCTGCCTCCTCGTGCACCCTGTTGTAGAAAATAATGCGTGAGACCAAACGCAGGACGTCCATGAACTTTTACTTTTAACTTTAACTTTAACTTTTACTGACTCAGTATACAGTGAACCTTCTGGGATTCATTCAGTCACTGCTTCAGTTAACACAGTGACCATGATGAAAGGCTAACATCAACAACGTTTAGAAACAGATAAATTGTTCAAACTGCAATAACTGATTTTTTTGGCCACATGGGGGCATCAGAAACACAGCACTGACATATTATCACATCTTAAAGGCGAAGTCAGCAATTCCAGAGATATATTATTGATACTGGAACTCAATATCCCAAAAATTCAGATTTACAAATGCCCCCATCCTGCACTTCTTGTTGTACATGTATTAATTTATCTCCCAGTGCAGTGTAGGAGCAATGTATTGCATACATGCACAGGAAAGTTTTTTTATCAGGCTTTACGTAAAATGATGGTTACTTGTGGCCTGCTTTTTGAAAAATATCTCACTTTCTGTGCAATTAATTTCCTACTGAACCAGGGAATGTTTTGAGACAAAGTACTCACATTTGGACCCCTCTGGCCTGCGCCTCCTGGTTGTCCTGCGGGACCCTGGGTAACAGCACAAGAGACGGGACATTCATGAAAAAAAAGTTTGATGTCAAGACATACAACATTATGATTTCAAACCCTTTACTCACTTTCTTCCCTTTCTCTCCTGGATCTCCCAGTGAACCAGGAAATCCATCAGAACCCTGAAGAAGAGGAACAAGGCACACTTTATGATATCTACTTGATCTGCAACTTCTTTGGATTAATCAATCGCTCATTAATTATTTTACCTTTGGCCCCTGTCGCCCTGGATATCCTGGCAGCCCAGGAACTCCCAGTTTACCCTGAAAAAGAGACTTTAAGGTTTAATTTAACTTGTACAAGTTTTTTCTACAAGTTTAAGAACTTTTAATTCAAGTTTGGAAATATTTAATGCTATTTTATCAATTTTGCTAACTCTGTACCTTCTCTCCAGCAATACCAGAAGAGCCAGCTTCTCCTTGAGGACCCAATTGTCCTTTGGGCCCCTCAGGCCCATCTTCTCCTCGACCACCTGGAGCTCCGTTGTCTCCAAGGTCCCCCTTTGCTCCCATCTCCCCTTTGGACCCTGGGAAACCATCCTCTCCCTACAGACATAATAATTTGGAGGAGACAGAAAGACAGAAAAAAATCCAGTTTATCGGACAACATAAAACCACAGATGGTTGTGGTAAAATAGCATGTTTTCTGTAAATGATTTGTTTGGATGATATGATATTTTCTCACACAACAAAACATCCTGAATGGGCACAGTATGGACTACTTTTCTGTTTCTCTCACCTTTTCGCCTTTGCTTCCCTTTAATCCTCTAACTCCATCTGCTCCCTGTCAAACAGGAGGAAAAAAACAAATGTGAAGTCAACAAGAAACTAGATATCATGAAATTATGATATAATATCACTGGCTGTCAAGGACACCTTTATGTGGTGGCAAGAATATTAAATTGTGAGCAGACTTTGCCTTTAAACCTGATTGTCAGCAGTGAAAACCATAATCTGTTCCTTTTTTTTGGCTAGAAGATCTAGCTCTTGATCTTTAAAAAAACCTCTAAAACTACAAAATACAGCCTTATTTTAGATGAATAACTGCGTTTCTTATTTAAATTATAAAGTAGGGTTTCAAAAGATCTTTACCAACAGAGGATCATGAAATTCATTAGGCGAAGATAAAGCCAGATGATAGGTATTGTGTTTTACAGCAGGTATATTTCATGTGTGCATGTACTACCTTGACTCCTCGCTGTCCAGGGTATCCAACAGGCCCCTGTACTCCTGCAGGGCCCTAAAAATGGACACACACACATTGAAGGAATAGTTTGACATCTTGGGAACCATACTTATTAGTTTCCTAGATGAGAAAATTGAAACAACTCTGACATCTATGTAATTATTATTCCTCAGGTTAGAGATGTCTACAGTTATTTCACTAAAGTAAGCTCCACTGATCCCTGTACGGGAAAGGACGCGTTTGTATATTCAGCAGCAGTTATGTGGAATAAGTGCCTGCAAGTCTGAAGTCGATAAGCTCTATTGGAAACTTTAAGTCCTGTTTGCTTTAGTTGTTCATGCATTGCTTGAGAAATTGTGTCTGGGTTAGGACAACCAGGGTTTTATAAGCCTGACTGAAATGTACTTTTTTAAGAATAAAATAGCTGCTCAGTAGTATTAATTCATGTGTTAATTATTGAATAGGTTAGAGACCGAGTACTGAATACGTAGTGTGCTGCTGCCTTCTCTGTGCACAAACAACAGGGGAAACAGCCAGCTTGACTGTGTGTGAACTAAGTTACAAAAAGTGCCCAACAGTTCCTCTAAAACTCACTGAAGTCCCTTTTCCACCCCAGGAACTTTGCTCAGGAACTAGAAACTTTTTGAGGAACTAACTGCATTTTTACCACAGGATGTTCTATGGACATTTTACCCCCAAACAGTCCCTGTTCAGGGAGCAGTATTTTTTAAAAGTAGAAACATTTTCAGGGTGGATCTTGCATGGATGACCGTTGCTGCACACACTCAGCACAGCTACTTTAACTTGTGTACTGCTTTGTTCTTTTCTCTGTTTGATCTGATTAAGAGTTATGATTGGCTCTAGGTCTCCTGAGGTTTTTTAAAAAAGACAAGAGAGAGCCAGTGAATTCTCCTAAAAGCTTATCTGTACTTGGGTCGCAGGGGACTGGAGCTGATCCCAGCTGACATTGAGGCGGGGTACACCCTGGACAGGTCACTAGACTGTCGCAGGGCTGACATATGGTTACAGACAATCACGCTCTCATTCACACCTACGGGCATTTTAAAGTCACCAATTAAACCTAAGTGCATGTTTTTTAGACTGTGGGAGGAGGCCGGAGTACCCGGTGAGAACCCACGCTGACACAGGGAGAACATGCAAACTCCACACAGAAGAGCCACAGGCTGGTTGTGAGTGCCAACAACTACAACACTATGTAGCCCACAACAGTTATATATAAGTTATATCTAGGTGTAAATGTCAGTGAGACACAACTTAACTTGCTTTTTCATAAGTCCCCTGACTAATTTGCCTAATCTTCACAGATCTTTAGACTGCAATAAATATGCAGGACCAAATGAACCTTTTACTTCCTTGAAAAATATCCCCAGGACTAATATGACCAGGAACTTTTTGGTCGAAGCGCAGCTTAATTAGCACGATATATCTCGTTTGTGTGATCCGTCTCGTAAACTGTGGCAACATCGACACAACATGCATTACACACAAACACAGACACATCCATACAAGAGACTTACCGGCAGTCCTTTTTCACCTGGAGTGCCTTCTCTTCCGGGGTGACCCTAAAGACAAGAGGACATGTTTATATCTGTAGGCATGCGGTTGTGATGTTAAGGTTAGGATTAGAGCCTAGGGAATGCATTGTGTCAATAAGACGCACATGAGGCAAGAAAATGCTTGTACTTACCGCTGGCCCGTCGTTTCCAGGTAAGCCCTGCATCCCTTTCTTCCCTTGAGGCCCCTACAAAACAAAGATTAGTCAATAAGTCATAACTCCTTCACCCCAATGAGAAAAAAAAAAAAAAAAAGTGTCTTACCTTGTCTCCTGGCAGCCCTACTAACCCCTGAGGACCAGGAAAACCCTGCAGCACAGATTAAACATTAGTGTTTGTGTATGTATTTGCAATTGAGTTGTTTTTGTGAGTATCTGTTCTCTGCTCCTACCACAATGCCAGGGTTGCCTTGCTGTCCAGGTGCTCCGACGTCTCCTGAGGATCCCTGTTAACAAACAAAGAATGACATGATGGAGGTTATTTGTTATAAGGCTCTGCTGTCTTGACTACGACCTATATTCTACTCACTATGTTTCCTTTTGAACCTTGAACTCCGTCAATTCCTCGAATGCCCTGTGAGGAGAGAAAGGAAGAGTTACTGGAAAGGACTCGTTTTTTCTTCTGCGTCCTTGAATTCACTCATGTGGCCTCCGTATCAAAACACTGCAGAATAATAGGACGCTGGAGAAAACGTGTGGTTTTGAAAAAGCAGACTGTGAGCTGCCAACTTTACACTGCAAGTGATAATTCCCCTGTATTGGATGTATTTCCTGGCTGTACCCTCTATTTCTATCAAATACTTTATTTTACAGTCTGACAAAAATATATAAGGCGGCAGCATTGCTGTGTATCTTTAACAGTAATTTTCCTGAGGCGTGTTATGTAAGCCTCCTGGGTCAACAACTAAATGAAACTAAAACTTATCAGCCACCCTGTTGGTTTTGGCTGCACCATGTCCTTGCTTGAGGCCCCCAATGCTTAATTAATCAACACTGAGCACAAATGTGTTTTTTATACGAATTTAAAAGTGCTTCCTCTGAGTGCTATTAGATTGTTACAAGTGCAAACTTGCGTTTCCATAAATGAAAATTAGAAAGAAAAAAAAACAGCTTGGGGTGTCTGTGATGTTGTATTTGGCAGAGAGGTAGTCATTTTATCAGATGAGATAAGAATTACATAACATCATGTTAACAAATGGGGAACCACAGTAACATGACGTGATTAGGCATGATCGTGTGGCGTCATGTGATAGTGACACCACAGCTGGATTTATGTTGGTGGTGAGGGGAGCTGCATTTTAGCTGCATGGATAAACACAGAGACGAGACAGCAGGATAATTAGTGGTATTGTATGTCTTTTAATGTTGTCAAGGGGAGAGATAAATGTGTGTGTGTGTGTGTGTGCATGTGTGTTTGTTTATGAAAAAAGTAATGTAAATTTCACACTCACAGGCTGGCCTGGGGGACCAGGACGACCTCTGTTGCCATTCAGACCTCTGGAACCCTGAAATACACAGTTATATATAATAAAATATCATTATAGTTAATGATTATTATATTATAATAAGACATATTTGCATGTCATTGGGTGTGTGTGTCCTTATACTTCTATTTTTCTGAGGACCAACATGAATATAAGATCTTAAGAGTGAGGATATATTTGGAAAAAACACTTTGGCTGATCTTCACTTCTTCAACAAGCTGTTTAAGGATCAATATCTGGTTTTAGGGTTAAGGTAAGAGATGAGGGAATGTTTTATGTTAATATGTAAATATAGAAGTACAGAGCATGTGTGTCTATTTGTGTACAATCAAATAGATTTAAATTATGGGTAAGAGTTGGGGTTTGGCATGTAGGTAGGGAATGCACATAAATGAGGGTCCTTATTTGTATATATAGACATTGTGTGTGGTGTGTATCTGTGTGGTAGATGAACTCTGCCAGGTGTGTCTCTCTCTCCCTCCAAACAAAGAAGAGTTGAATTCCACTCAACTGTCCCTGCCGGCTGTAATATTCCTTTTCTCAAAAATGTTCTGTTACAGTCCCGCCCTCCTGCGCTGTGATTAGCTCGTACTCATCATGTTGAAACGTTGAGATAAGACATAATTAGGGTTAGGGGCAAAGCGGTCAAGGTTAGTGTTAATACCAGCCAAACACAGCACAGTAATAATAATAATAATAATAATAATAATACATTTTATTTATGGGCGCCTTTCATGTCACTCAAGGTCACCTTACAAACACAGCAAAAAACACTAGATAAAAACAAGAACACAATCAGCTACATAAAGACAACAATGAGGATGGCAAGGTCAAACAGAAAAGGCTAATCTAAACAAGTGAGTCTGGAGCTGTGATTTGAAGGTGGAGAGAGAGGTAATGTCACAAATGCTTTGTGAGAGAGAGTTCCAGAGAGAGTAGACAATAGAGCAGGACTAGGTGTGAAACATTTGGGAAAAGGAATAACATCTCCTGGCTCTGTTACAGTAGAGAGGGGTGGAAAGATGACAAAAATAGGGATTTATTTATCTTGTATCATGTCTAACTTTAGTGGATCACACCATATCTGGTATAGTATCAATCTACAGATGCTTCAGCTAAAAATTAGACCAAACTATTCTGTTGATGTCAATCTGGCTGGTTGGGGTTGAGGTTGAGGAGTCAGCAGTGAATGACAATATAAAACAGTCAATAAAATTGATTTTTCAAAAACTGTGAATCACCACAACCATGAGAGGCCGTTGAGCATCCAGTCATAAATGTGCACAAGATATTAGGCTGATGGATCCTGTAGTATGCCTGGCACTGGCAAAGACAATTAAATATGTTTGTGATAGTGTTTTTCTACTAATGCTACATTAAATAAAACTAGAGTGGAATCAATTGAGTCATTCATAGTATGTGTGTGTTTTTTTGGTTGTGTATTAACACTTACAGCATCACCTGGTTGTCCTCTTGGCCCAGGTGGCCCCTCAGAGCCCTGTGAAAAAAACCACAAACATTAATCCATCTTGTACAAACAAAACCTGCATAAACTTTAATATGCACAACCACAATGACCTCTCACCTTTTCTCCTGGCTCTCCAGAAGTACCTACAGGGCCCGGCTTTCCCCTGTCCCCCTGAGAAAACACACATGAATGTTGATGATCAGGATTATAAAAGATCTGCTTAATCTAACCCAGCTATTCTCAACCTTGGGGTCGGGACCCCAATTGGGGTCGTGAGATGATTTCTGGGGGTCGCCAAATCATTTTGGAAGTCAGCTCTGTCTCCACTTTATTAAAGTGTTCATGTGTTATAGTCTTTTTGGTAATTTCATGTCTTTTTTTGGTCATTTCTGGGATTTTTTTGGTCATTTTGCGTCTCCTTTTTGGTAATTTTCTGTCTTTTTTGATCATTTTGTGGTCAATTTGTGTCTTTTTTGATCATTTTGTGGTCAATTTATGTCTTTTTTTGGTCATTTTGTGTCTTTTCTTAGTCATTTTGTGTCTTTTTTTAGTCATTTTGTCTTTTTTTGGTCATTTTGTTTCTTTTCTGTGTCATTTTGTATCGTTTTTGGTCATTTTGTGTATTTTTTTGGTCATTTTGTGTCTTTTTTGGTCATTTTGTTTCCTTTTTTTGGTCATTTTGTGTCTTTTTAGTCATTTTGTGGTCATTTTGTTTGTTTTTTGGGTGATCTGAACTGTGTGTGTGAGATTCTGTTCAGTGAGCGGGGGTCGCGGACAACATGCATGTTAAATTGGGGGTCGTGGCTCAAAAAGGTTGAGAACTACTGATCTAACCCCCCACAGCTCCCTGGGCACACAGAAATGTGCTGCCCACTTCTCCTTAGCATGGCGTGTTCAGCCTTGTGTAAAAAGGATGGGTTAAATGGAGAGTTGAATGTCCCCATTGTGGGACTAATAAGGGAATCTTAATCTTAATCTTAAAACCACTCATCCAAACAATAATAATATGAAGAACAAGACTAACAAGAAAAAGAAGAGGAAGAAGAGTAAACTCTATTTAATGGTGTCTTTCATGGCACTCAAGGTCACCCTGCATCAAAACATAACATAACATACAACAAAAATCTGTATAAAATAAGATGCTGTTGTTACAGCTAGTAAGGTAGTTTAAAAGGATGGATTTTAATAGCACCTTTAAATGCTGTAATGGAGTCCAGTACGTAAGAGGAAAGTTCTGTAGTTTGGGTGCAGCCGAGGGAAATGGCACCCAGCCAGATTACTTACTTTATGTCCTTTATTTCCAGGAAGACCTGGTAGGCCATCAAACCCTCTGTCCCCCTGAGAAAAAGAAACAGATTAGTTCATATTTCAAGAAGACAGAGCAGATAGTAAGCGAACAGACATCGGTTCTTCTTCACCTTTGCTCCAGTTTCTCCTATCGCACCACGGCCGCCATCTGAACCCCCACGACCCTAAAAAACACGTTACAGTCCTTACTGACATATCGTAAATACGATACTGAGACTATTAAATGGTCATTCTGTGGGAGAGAATAAGTCAACAGAAGATTGCAGTTATTGAGAAAAGACTGCAGGAAATAGTCTTACCCTTTTCCCAATTCGTCCGTTCTGGCCTGCAATGCCCGTCTGTCCTGGAGGACCCTAAGGTAAAAGGTGAAAGAGTGTTATACTAAAGGAGTGAGGTGCTAATTGTGTTCCTGTGACAACCAGCTAACTCACCATCGGCCCATTCTCTCCGCTGGACCCTTTCAGCCCAGAGGGACCTGGTGCACCCTGGTAAAAAAAAAAAGTTTTGAAAACATTTAGTTGTCCGAACAAGTCTGTTTTGCCATCCATCGTCTGCACAAGTGTGTTAGTCTGTGTGTGTGTATATATGTATTGTATTGTATGACTGTATGTATTGTATCTTGTTATATCTTGTAGTATATCTACATAGTATATTTTTCCAGCAAACAGGAGTCTAGAATGAACCAAAAGCTGTGTTGCTTTATTGTATTTAAAAGTGCAGTATGTGATTCTGGAGAAAGATATCTGATTGCTGACTCTCATTTCCCAGGTTGTCAAATACAGTTTGGGTCAGTGTTCTGCCCCTCTCTCTAGAATCACATACTACACTTTTAATAGTGAAGGAAAATAAATCCCGCAATCCATTCTTAAACAGATTATTCATCCTTTACCTGCACCTCCCCATCTTCTGATTCAGGAGAAAATCAAACAGTGGATATCTCTCACTCACCAGTGGTCCAGGTCTTCCCCTGAGGCCGAGCGGCCCTGGAGGTCCCTTCATAGCCAGCTAAAATAGCAAGAAGGAGAAAGAAGAAAGAGTCAGACAGTGGAACACACACTGCAGTAATTCTATATCAGCTCTGTGAGTGTTTGACATGCAACAGTATTATTTCATGAGTAATGTACCTTGGTCTGCTGCAGGATGGCCTGAGCCTGAGCCTCCTGTGCAGAAACCACAGTACCTGTCTTTGGATCACCACCTGACTGGAACTGCATTCACACACACATGCACACACACACATACACGTGTAAGCACACAAACTGCTTTTAAGTCATCTCAATACTCCACCCAGTGGCCAGTGGTGATATTGCTATCCAAATGTTGCATTAAAAAAGTGCAGGAAGGTGAGATTAAAGGAAAATCTGAATAACTTAATGGAGGAACATGACATGCAGCTGTTCCATACAGGGCAGAGGGGTTTCTAAATAGTTTGATAAGAATGAAAATGATCTGAATCACATGTTATGTCCCTCACAGATGTCAGCCATAAAAAAACACCCAACTGAGTTTATAAGATCAGTTAAGTGACCACATTTTGACCACACTAACATATCCAATCACACATTGAAAAGCCAAATTGTTTTTTTGGTTGAACACTGGGAAGTTACATGAGAGCCAGGTGATGTAACAATCCCGAGGCAGCCCATTTCTTAGTTACGACTTTCAAACATTCCCATTTGCCTCGAGGGCTCCGTTAAGGGTTAACAGGACCAAATAACTGCCTTAGCAACATCACTGCAGCTTGTAAGGCCTCGGGCAGCACAGAAGTATCGTCATGTTACCGGTATGAGCATGATGTTTCCTGGAGGGCCGGGTATCCCGTCAGCTCCATTAAGGCCTGGCCGCCCTGGAGGGCCCTGAGAGGAGGCAGAGGAGGACAGTTATGGAGAGACAGCAACATGTGGTGGACGCAGTCACACACATAACAAAGAGAGGACAGTCCTCACCAGCTCCCCGGGGTCTCCTCGAGGTCCTACTGGTCCTGTGACTCCAGAGGGCCCTGGCTCTCCCTGCAACGACAAAAACACTCAGCTGAAATCACATACATTATTGTACATTTAATTGCAAGCTTAAATTTCCATATTAAAGGCCACTGCAGATGCACTTGTGTCCGCCTATCAAACATGGAAAACAGTGTTTTAAGTTTAACTTCATGCAGCAAAATTCACTCACTGGAGGTCCTGGTGGCCCATGTGGTCCTGTAATCTGTGTTCCCTGCAGAAATTTCACAGAAATTAATTTTTTGGGCAATAAATTCCATCCTTAAGTTATCTAGAAAATCTCTTAATAAGTAATAAATCAGGAATGACAGCACTTGGTTAATTCAGCGAATTAAACCTGAAAAATCTGAGTACTTTCATTAAAAAATCCGCTAACTGAACAAATGTATTTCTCAAAATGTCAAATTATTCCTTTAAGGTTTCAACTAAGGGTAAGAGTAAAGGTACATTCATGCAACAATTCTAGAAAATTCCAATATTGCCGTAAAATAATCCTGATAATTTATTTACAGCAACGTTCTAATACAACCAGAGACATCAAATGGATAGTAACTACAGTATAAACAGGAACGGCAAAATAAATGACCTGATTGTATATCAGATTGTGTATTGTTTGATGGTTTATCGTCATATCAGCCATCCATCAGCTGTATCTAATACCTGAAGTTGAGAAGTGTAAACGTTGTACAAGTACACAACATCTCCTGATTCATCACTATTGTCCTTTGTCCTGACACAAGCAAGCATGCAAATAAGAAAATATCTGCTCAACCTTGCACAGGACAACAAACAGAGATGATGAGAATGAGGGAACATGTGATTAAAGAACAAATCACTAAAGGAGTGTTTAGTTAGTTTTCACACAAAGAACTCCAAGCAAACCAAAATCCATCACTCAAAATTACTTTCACTCTGCTTATTAGTCAGATGTGTCTGGAGTTGGAGCAAGAAAGTAAATACGGGACAATTATTATTATTACTCAAGCTGCTATCGTTTAAATGCTCTGCTGCATCCTAGAATGCAGAGCATGCCTGGCTACAGGAGTAGATTAGCTCAAACTTGTATTCTTCAGCTGGTAGTTGGCCAGAATCACTTTCCCACCACTAACTAACAGCTCCAGAGTTTGTTTGGGATCAGACTAAGACCACTTCCTCTTAAAGGTCTTGGTGTGGTTGTTTTGGTCTGCACACAAGCGTGATTACTCACACCTGCTCAAATGAATCGCACAAATGGGGAAAACAAACCAGAGTCCTGAAAAGCGCTGGTTATGATACATCCAAAGCCTTTCAATTCCTTTCTTTTTTCTTTTTGATACATTTTGAGGACAATATCAAGCTTCCTTGCAGTTATGTTTGTGTTTTCCTCACCTGACCCAAAAAGCTTGGCTCTCCTTTCTGTCCTTTCTCTGGTAAATCCTGACAAGAGGGAGATGGAAATAGACACAGGAACATCAATACAGCGGGGTAGTTTTGTACTCTCTACACAGGACTCCTTTGTGTATAAATGCACAAATGATTGGTGCATCATAGTTTGGATGGTACCTCTGCGTTAAGAGAGAACTCCCTTTCTCTCTCAGCAGGTCCGTAGCGGTCGTCGTATTCTTCCTCATATTCATACTCGTTCACCTGGTAGTAATCTGTTTGGTTGTCGTAGTCTTCGTACTCTACGATCTGTCCAACACAGAGACAAATAATGAGGGACTGAAAGGAAATAAAAGCACAAAGAAACAGAGAGACAAGCTCGTACTCAGAGTCTCACCTCATACTCAGTGACATTAGGACCTGCTGTCACCGTGGAGACGGAGATGTCTTCATACAAGTCACTATAGTCAAACTCCTCAAACTCCTCCACCACATGTTTCTTGGGTATTCTTTCCAACTGAAGGCCATAAAAAGATCAAAATAGAGATGATGAATGATGTAACATTTTATATTACACATAAACAGAGCACTGAAATGGATAACCATTCAACTTTAGGATGCCTATTGAAATATCAGATAGCTTTAGTAGTCCTGTCTGGCTGAATACTCAGCTATGTGACGGATATTATGAAACAGCCAAGATATTACATGGCACAGCCCCCTCATGGCACAGCTACAGTTTAGTCTTTTTATTTTAGCTCCTTCAGGATAGCCTGTTTAAAACATGAGAGATTTATCGGAGTGTCATCAGAATACACAAGAGTATCTAAATTCCACATTTTCCGTTGGCAGATTGCATTTCCGGTGGTGTTACAATAAAACAACTGAACACAATGAATCGGGAAAATCCTGGAGTGTTTTATGCTGTAAGCCAGATGATAAAACAGCAGCAGCGGAAGAGGATTTGAAACCTTTCCCAGGAGTGTGGAGCATTGGCACAAAGAACTTGGCAAAGTATTCTGGATCAGAAAACCATGAGCCGTGTTGGGTAATATGAAGAGTGAAGGATAAAGGGGAATATAGAAAGTAAGAGAGCTGAATGGATTCTAGGTTTTCTAAGATTTATTACTTTATCTAAAACTTTAAGTATTGTGCAGGAAAGAGGAGGCTGGGTGATGCTTCTCAAACTGGAACTAGTAGTGAGATATCTGTGTTTGATGCTGATACAAGCCACACAGGCTTATATTTACAGTATGATGGCAACCAAATAGTGTTGAGCTAAATAGTAGCAGGCTCACTCTCCATGCAGCAAATTTTTCTCCATAAGCCACAATGATGTTTTTACAATGCAGTTTGTGGAAAAGGCAAATGAAAAAAACACCAGAATTTTAACTCATTGTAATTATACAAAACGTGATTTTGATCCTGATGCTGTTATATAGCACCAATTTTATGAGAATTACTGTCCTGTTTCTTTGCAAACTTGTGGGCCTGTTCCAGGTGAAGTGTTTCAGAGATGGAGAGAAAATGTTTATTTACTGACACGTTTTATTACGTTAATTTGTAAAACTCTCTTTTAATCCATCTGAAAATCCTTCTTCCTTTTTGGGTTTCTTTGCAGTGTAAGCAGGTGTTGCCAATGCTTGAATAGCAACTTCTCCTGCTTGATTGCCTTCCATTTAATTAGGCTTTTACCTTCTGAAGGGACGTACGCTCAGATCTGCATTTGTAGAACAGCCTCATCTCTATGACATAACCTGAGACTGTCCAAAGTCTCCCGAGGAGTAGTAGAAGTCTATTTTTCTTTCAAATTACTTGAACTACAATATGTTGAAAGGTTAATGGGATTTTTTTACCTGATGATGCCCTACCTGAGCTTTAACTTGTGCTACCCAGGTGATTTTCTTGTGTGAAAATAATTAAAGCATTCATCTTCTTGTCATATCTGCCTTCAAACTGTCCATAAATACCTGTAATAGTTTCTCTTCTTGCAAATGAAACCTGGGGGGCTCTTTTGCTTTCAAACGACGGCCTGAATTTACAACATTCAACACCTGAGATGCCTCACAGCGTGTGTTATGTGTGGAATGGCCAAGGTAGACTCAAAGACTTATTGGAGTCTCGGTTTCTGTGTGTTCATGCTGACATGTGTTTCAACTCTTTCTACTCTCTCTCTGGCTTCTGTGATTGGCTGTGAGGAGAGGGCTTACCTCCTCGGCCTCTACCAATATGCTGTTGTAAGGCAATGCAGCGTCACAGTCTGGGATGTAGTCCTGACAGTAGGTCTCTGCTGCTCGGGGGTCATCGACGATCAGCAGCTGCTGGATGTCTCCCTGTGTCGAAATAACACACACTCTTCATTAACGAAATCACATTAACAATGCACTGTGATGTCATTTATCCTCACTGTACAATATGTCTTTAATTACTGACATGTCTTAATAACTGACATGTCTTAAGTCTCTGTTTCCAATGTATCTTTGACTGTATGTGTTCATTTAGTCTGATCAAAGTGACTTAACGGGCAGCTTTTATCATCGCTCCGCAGTTAATCGTCTCCAGAGCTTCAGTCTCAAATGGTGCCAGCACACACACACACACACATACACACACACACACACACACACACACACACACACACACACACACACACACACACACACACACACACACACACACACACACACACACACACACACACACACAAGCTCTTTCTCCCTCCTGCTCTGTTTCACACATCCACACACATGGAAGGGAGTCCAAGCCAAACATGGGCTGAGAATGGTTCAGTTAAACAGATGGACCACCTGACATTGCATTAAAAAAAAGGGTCAAAGTTCACGCTTGGGATCTGTCAAAATGACCTCACACTGCTGAGGACAACAGAAACAGAAGTCATAAAAGTCTACAAAGGTTTTACACAGCTACAGATTTGAATATTTTGTTTTTCCAGTGCTTATTGTGATCAATTAACCATGACTGTGTTAAATCCTGCATTAACTACTGATGAGCTGGGGGAATAGCTCAAAATATAGAGTATCTTTAAGCCCAATTATCTGCCATAACTTTGAGCTCTGCATACATCAACAGCTGCAGCTCTGTAAATTTGAAGCCCTCATGGTTTGGAGCAGATGTGCAGTGCACCCTCACAGCCACTGGAGGGCAGTAAGAGGAGACAGGCCTTTATGTTTATTATTCATTTGTCATCATTTGATGGATAAATTTAACAAGCAGGAACAAGCAGAGACACTTCCTCACCACACACAAGAAACTTATTGTGTGTTTCATTTCCTGTAAAACTGGCCACATATTTTTTTATTTTTTTAAATCAAAGCTAAATGAGTCTACACTTCAACAAGCATTTGACAGTGTCATCTTATTCTTTATGTCTTATTACATAACACGCAAATTAAAACATGGTAGATCTCACAGACCTCAAACACGTCTTCATCCAGCAGTCGTGTTCCAAACACAGTGACTCCCTCGGTGCTGACATGGGGGTCGTAACCTCTGGGCAGGTCCAGGGTGTCCAGTCTGACACAGTCCAGGTAGAGAGTCACTGACTGGCCCTCCACGCTGTAAGCTACTCTGTGCCACCTGGCAGAAAGGAGAGAAGAAGGAATCCACTTATTGTCCATCAGTTATTTTACAAGAAGGTTTTGTGTCTGAAGTTTGTGCCAGAATTTGGTGCTGTTGTGCGTGTGTGCGTTACCCACTTGCCATCAGCCAGGTTGATCTTTCTAAAGGTGGGGTAAAGTTCTGGAGGGGGTTGACCCTCATGGTTCTCATACAGGAAGACAGGAGAACGGCCGATCTCCAGACCCAGCTGCTGTGTGCCCTGAGAGACATTGGATAAAATGATAATGGGAAAATGGAAAAGTTTTCATGTCAGTTTAGTGGTATGGGACAGGAGGCAAGACATTTTGCAGACAAAAGACTGACAAAAGCTGTTGTCTCACACATCAGGATAAACTGTATACACGCCTTTTAACAACCAACAAAGAACTGCTCATCTAGACCACGGGAAACGCACTCGAAGGGTATTCAAATGATCATTTTAACCAACTTTTTTGCAAAATATTTAACCTAATTTAGCAAAACTTGCAAAGTATATTTGAATTTGGAGATCAATCTGTGATGTGGATCCCAGTAAAAGTTCTGCAGAGTGGAGTTGTTGGGAGAGATTAAGTGTTTTACTCAAGGTCGAGCATACATTTACTGAATTTTCTGATTAAAGAAAAGGTTCCCTTTTTTAGACAATGTTCCTCAAAACAGAGAACATGCCACGTGACAGAAAGAAGAAAAGTAAGTTCCCTCATCCTGATATAGCATATATTTGATACGTACCTGTGAGTCGTACAGGGAAAGGAGAAAGACCTGTGATCCTTTCACAGCTTTGACTGTTGTCATCACTGAGAAGTTCATAGGGAATATTGAATCTGGAAGGAAATGCACACAATAAAAACCACACAATAAATAAATGACAAATTAATTTATACACATTTTTACTCCATCAAAAGTTACATTACACAGTTATATAAAAATGTACCAGGGAAAAGTTGATTGGTGGGGGCGCTCAGTTGAATCTTTCTGTCGATTTTATAAGAGAGGTCCGTCTCCTCTCCGCCCTGCCTGCTGGTGCACAGTCCTGACTCCAACGACACTCCCTCCATGTCCTCTGAAAGCTCTAGGACCTTCAGGACATCAATAGGATTGGCTGCAAAGAGACAAGAAACAGTATGGCTCAGAGGATTGGTGGGTTCGATCTGCTGTTGCACAGAGCACTTCATTAAATGTTTAAGCTACTGAAAGAAAAAAGCTTTATTTAGTGCCCTTTTGGACTTGATATTGATCTGCAGAGGTCTATGCAGAATCATGCATTGGCAAGCAGTGATTTACTCTCAAGTGGCAGAAATTCAACACAAGTTCTCATGTGTGGTAACTTGAATTCTCATTATAATATGACACCTTTGTATTTGTTCTTGTTATACAGAAACATCCTTCAACTCAACACTTCTATGCCTCATTGGTAATACTGTGCTGCTGCGTTAATAAAAAATCAGAGAAGAGAAATTAATCATATCTGAGCGACTCACCAACACCTATAGATACAGTCCTAAGTGAGTACCAATTCATTGTCATTCATTGTGTGTGATAACAAAATCCTTCATTTTCTGCTGCTGCTACAGAGTTTCCTGCTTCTTATTCTGAAAGAGGCTTCAGTCAAGGTTGCCTTATCTGGCCTCCCCAAATCACCACACCAGGAGCAGAGAACCTTTGTCTTAATGCAGAAAACATTATACACAATAAGAGATAAAGCTAAGATGAATAAATGCTTTTGGTTGCTTCTTAAAAGTATTGCACAGTTGTGATGCTGTGATGTTTAGAAAAACATCCCAACAATGGAAGATGAGAGGGACAGAAATTAAACTATACTCACACACAAACTATAACTATAACTACACACACACACACACACACACACACACACAAGTCCAATATTTAATAACTGGTGTCAGGTATACAACAGTGTCCTGGTTTCTTCTGCAATTCTCCATATTCAGGTTTGTTAATGCATATCCTGGATTCTGAAACCAGGATATGATGTTTAGATGCTAGAACATATAGACAGGATTCTCCAAAAATTGGTTGTTCAGCTCCATGTTAACACAGTCTATGTTGTACTGCATTTTTAATAGTGACTGTTTATTACAGTTACCTTTAGTTTAACATGCTTGGCTAACTGATTTAAAACAGCAGTGATCAATATCAATGAAAGTGCACTAATCAATATCTATTAAATTAACAATGGATCTACAGAGTGTTTTAGCCCCTTAGGTCATATTTTCAGACTTAACCCGCCTCTTAGCAACTCGACTAGAAACCTCAGCTGAATAGACAAGCTCTGAATGAATTTCCTAACCAGCACAAAACAGCAGGCTGAATACTTTGGCAAACTGAGGAGAATCAAATGTAAAAGCCCAGAACTGTTTTTGTGTGATGTTACCTCTGAGACATGTGTGTGATGCTGGCCCTGTAATTAAGCTACCATGTAAACAAACTAATTAAATACTTTATCAGTCAAACCATGTGCTCTCTCTCTCTCTCTCTCTCTCTCTCTCTCTCTCTCTCTCTCTCTCTCTCTCTCTCTCTCTCTCTCTCTCTCTCTCTCTCTCTCTCTCTCTCTCTCTCTCTCTCTCTCTCTCTCTCTCTCTCTCTCTCTTTCTAGGACACATACTTGTTGCAGAAGCTTGGTGTAATTACATGATAATGCCCCTCTTGGCACTGACGCATAAAACAGTCATCACACAACAAAAAATAATAACGGAGAGCAATAAAAAATACATGTGTTTCAAGAGCACACACACGCAGAGAAAAAAGGAAAAAGAGACATTTGGAATTTCTAAAGGCATTTCTGAAGCTGTGGCCAGATTTTAAACAGAAATGCATATCATATGAACGCACACATTCTTTTGAACACAATGGTCACAGAGTTCTGTGAGCTGGACTAAGCAGAAAAAGATGGGATGGGAAAAGACGAGACTGGAGGGAGAGACGGCGGAGAAATGTGCAACATATTGAAAGTGGAAAGGGAGAGAAAGGGGTAAAGAGGGAAAATAGAAGAAATAATAGATGGTAGGGGAGAGGAGGGCATGCCTCTACTGGTGTGGCTCCTTTTCACACGTATTTCTGGGTCTTACGTAAACCCTCCATCTGCTTTGCACCTTTCAACACACACTCGTGCATGTGCATGCACACAAGGTTGGCATAATGTCTGTGTCTGAGCGCCAGATGTATTTATCGCCCATTTTTTTTGTTTGTCCGTCTGCTTGTCCATCTGTCTGTGTGCCAGCCAGCCTGCTGGCATCCAGTCCGCTTGTAATTCTGTCTGTTTGTGTGCAGGACATCAGATCATATTACTGATTCAGCAAACACTGCACTATTAAAACTCCCGATTATTTCTGTTGCTTTATGAGCAGAGAAATGTTTGTAAAAAAAAGTTGACATTTGGGAGATTTGTGCTCTGATTTGTAGCTTCAACGCAAAACATGAAGAGAAAAATAGAAACACCAGTACAATTTAATGTAATGCAATACAACAAAGGTCCTGCAGTGTGCTTACAGTAAAAGGTTTGTTTTTAGTTAAGATTACTACTTCAGTTGTTTGTGTGTACTGATTCAATTTTGAGTCTGAATCAGAGTCAGAGTCAAGTAGGTTTTCACATACAAGGAATTTGCTTGGTGTTTTGATCATAACGTAAACACATAAGAGACAAATATAGAAGAAAATCACAAAGTAAATATGAAAGAAGTACTATGAAGCATATATGTACGGTAATATATCTTATTGAAATGAAAGAGCTGTGCAGCTTTTAGAAGTGGTAGTTTTGTGCAGAAATGTGCAAAATTGTCCAAGAAATGTGCAAAGGTTCACCATGTAGAGAAAAATGCAATGCACAGAGATAAAGTAGATATAATTAGATCTGAGTTACAAACATTGAGGAGTAACGATACTACAAAACCTTAAATACAATTATATAATATAATTCCAACACAAAGCTACACACTATAGAAACAAAAATTACTAAAATAGACAGAAACAGCTCCCTGGCTGTGACCACAGCAACAAAATCAACAAACCAGCACCTCTAGAGTTCTTTAAGGCTCACTATCTTGTTTGGTATAAAAACCAAAGTGTGACAACAACAAGTTGTGGTTTTACAGGGGTTTATGTGGCGGACTATTTCTTGGCCAAGTGCAGTGACAGAAATAGACCAGCTGTTTCCATCTGCTTCAAATGTTCCAATAATGCAGTGATATTTACCATGTAGTAATCTATGAGGTTAATTTTGGTTGTCAATGAAAACATAAAGAAATGTGAGATTGCAAAGAAAAAAAGCAACAGAAGACTGCCATTATTCCAATTATTAGTTTGTGTTTCCTGTTTTGTGTTTGTTAGTCACAGTTTTTCTTTGCACTAATTAAATGAGAGGTGGTAAATGGGTTTATTTGGTTTGGTAAATGGACATGGATTGAAGCATTGATACTGTGTGTTTCTGCTGCTGTTCGATTGGCCTGATAAACTGTCAGTTACATCCTGACTAGAACTCATATCATTCATGATCTAACCCCTGACCCCTAAACATATAACTCTCTGCAAGACAATAAAAAAACTGTTGAACTATTTACCTTTAAAACCCTCAGAACCATTTTATTCTAAATGTCTTAATGTCTTTTCCCAGAAACACATTATAATTGAGAACTATTAAACCATCTGCATGTTGCTCAATGTGTACATGTTTTTTCTATCAGTACTATGTTGCTACAGTAAATATATCATACATAAACTAAAGGCATAAATAGGCTACAAGGCAGCTCCTGGTGTTCAGACATGTTCATGTCATGGTTGGATTTAAGGTGACACCACTCCTGACACTCATCAGCAGCATGTACAAGAAGAGGGGTTTCAGTTGAACATACCAAGAAATGATCTGACATCTGAATGCAGCAGAGGACAAGACGAGACATGGAAACTCTCTGCTCTTAGTCTATATGCACTTAAACACATCAGGTAATGTTTCCCTATGCTGTTGATTCCTAGTATCCACAAGCACAACACAACCGCAACATAAAGTGGTGCCCACACACACAAACACACACACACTTTACACATACTGGGCTCTACATACACAAGAGGTGTTCTGGTCTCCATCAGTAGCTGCTGCTGTCCTGAGGCTCTAAACTTTGGTGGTGTGAGGGGGACCGTGATCAACATGCACACACATGCAGAGCATGTGAAATGTAAGCCTCAACATAGAGCAGAGCAGCCACAGCTCTAACACAAAGATCAATAACAAGAATGAACTATTCTTTAGATAGATAGATAGATAGATAGATAGATAGATAGATAGATAGATAGATAGATAGATAGATAGATAGATAGATAGATAGATAGATAGATAGATAGATAGATAGATAGATAGATAGATAGATAGATAATTACTATTTATCTATTTCTATTTGTGTGAAATTCTGTCATAATTCATGGTAATCTCTTGGTGGATTGTTATGGCAAGTGGACACTTTCCCCTCTAGCTGTTTGGAGATATTGCTTTCAAAAGAATGGCATGGATGGATGGACAAACAGAAAACCTGAAAACATGATGCCTCTGGCCACGACTGTTGCTGGCACAGAGGCATAAATTAATGACTTCCTTAAGTTTATGTTATTTTATCCAGTTACTTTAACAATTTTCAATTGTTAATATATATTAAAGGGCTACAGTTCCAAAAACCTTTAATCTTGTTATGCTAAAAACTCCCCACTAGACGAACCATTTCATATGCAGTGTGCTGAGACAGAGGTAAAACAGAGACAGATGTGCTCCTTTGTAATACTTTTTGACTGTAATGTAGACAGGCGTACACAGATCAAACTTTTTCTCTACCAACAGTGGTTCAGTTACCACATCTTATGGCGTGTTCACACCAAATGCAACATCTATGCAAGTACATGCAAAATTCACACCATTCGTGGTCATTTTCATCTCAAATGAGAAATTCATGCAAAATTCATATGATGCTATGTGGTGAAAGCCCCCTGCATTGATAAGCATTTGAGAAGTTGTTTTGGATCATGATGCAGTTCTTTTTGGCCTACTTTTGATGCATTTATTGCAATTACATCACTGCAAAGTCTGTGTATTTTGGGTTCAGCCCACCCCAATATATTTTGCAGTCAGCCAGATGCTGTTCCTGGGGAAGGTGAAATTCACAGAGCTGTGTGCACCTGCAAGTCATGAATCAAGATATGATGCACTCTGGTTTTCCGACATATCTGGAACTTCAAAAAATAGGTATAAAGCAGCAATAGTGGTTATTTTGCCATGGTTTGTGATAGGGTGGTGAAAATACACTAAACCACTGTTAGATTTAAAATTTGAGAATAGATATTTCTCTCCCCAATCTAAAATCGGTACCCCACACTGCATGGAACTTATTGGAAACATTTTTAGGTGAATTTGGTAACTGATAGCAGAAAGCTAAAGCTAAATTCTATAATTACAATGACAAAAATGTATTCAATGGGTGAATGAATGGATGAATGATGCAAATGTTGAACTAAACATATTTATGACAAATGCTAGCTGACAAATAAATAAATCAGTGAAGTGCATATGGACACCACTTTCTTGGGTAAGGACAGGACAGACAAGAAAGTGGGCCAGACACAAACAACACACACAGACAACTTAACGGGCACCATATTGGAAAGACTATGGATTTTCTGGAAAACAGATGCGTGTCTGTGTTTGTGTGTGTTTATGTGTGTGTATGAATGAAGACTGGGTGAGTGTTTTTTTGTTGTACATGTGTGGTTGTGAGTGTGTTCGTGATTAGTCCGTCATTAAATCAGTAACGGCAAAGAATGCAATAACACGCCTTTTGCTCAAACAAGAACTAATGTTTTGCCGAGCCTCCTACACTGCACCAACACACAAGCACACAAAGACACACACACCAGCCTTCAGATCCCCAACAGAGGATTTGCCCCAGGAGCCTGTCATTACAGTCCTTCACCTCTTTTGCTCTCTCTAGTTAACTCTCTCTTTCTGCTGCTTTTGTCAAACGTCTCTCTCTCTCAAACATCTGACACGGCTCTCCTCAGAGACTAAACCAGGAGAATGATAAAAAGAGGGAGATGAAAACCAGAGAGAAGATGAGAAGGAGAAGGAGAAGGGGAAGGAGAAGGAGAAGGAGGGAAGAATAGGATAGAGGGACCATATGTTTTCTTTCCTCCCATTTCAGCTGGCTGTGATCAAAGAAACACACACACACACACACACACACACACACACACAAACACAACAGTCTGTGCATACAATACACAGATCTACTTAGATGACTCTACATTGTCAGTGACAGAGAGGGAATAAGAATCAAGCAGACACAGACACACAGACACAAACACACGCTCCTTATCTCCTTCTAGGAATCTGTGGCACTCGTGTTGAAATCACACATCATCTCACGTCCCAACATCTCGGTCGTAATCTTCTCTCCCCTTGATCAAAACGAACAACGGAGGATTTCATCTATGTTCCTTCCAAAAAACTCTTCCTCTCAAACACAGATCAAAGACTACATCAATATTTGTCAGTCACTGGGCTCCAACTCTTCACGGACAGATACACATTGCTTTTCGTGGCCCCGTGCTCTATTTTTATTGGAAGTTGCATCATACAGTACAGTGGCTTTGATTTTGGGGAACAAAGAGTGAGCTTATTTTCAAACATAAGACAAATTTATAGCACTCAGTAATAACATGCCAGAGTGCAAAGTCATAAAATTTACATTAAAGGTTATTGTAATTATCTTGGTAATATATTTTCTACAGAAAATTTTAAATGTAAGCATATCATCTGTGTTTTAATTATGACCTTCTTTGAATAAGTCTGTGTACCATATGGCATGTCATGAGTACAAGTTAGAAGCCAAGTGTGCATAAATTTGGCTTTACTTGATCAAAAAATGTTTAATAAAGCAGCACATCACATCCTGTGTAAAGTGAAATTTAACACATGCAGCAATGGTTAAAACATTTGCATTTTGCCCAGTTAAATGATCACATGACTGCTGCTGCTCTTCTACCTGATATTTTTGCTGCTAACTGCATCATACAAGTTGAAATAATTTGTAGGTGTCAGTCTATGTAAACAGTTTCATGGACTACTATTTAACTGATTTGATTTAACATTTTTGTAGATGTTTAGTTCAGTCTCATATTTATACAGACAGTGTTAAACATGGGTTCAATCATTTGGAGCTTGTTTTCACTTGAAACAGATTGAGATGGCTTTGTGATTTGATTGGAAAAAGTTGAACAGAGAAATTACACTCAACTGTAATTGTTATAAACTTGAACAAATCTGACATCAGTTATAGCCAGGCACAATACAGAAAAAAAATTGTTTGATAAATGGCATTAACTCGACAAGTGTCAAAATAAGAGTTTTAAGCCACAGTAGCTGCTGTCTGTGGCTGTTTTGGGGCTGCACTAACAATTTACGATACCGTGCAATAAAGTTATTTCACAATAAAAATATGTGATGATTGAAATCATGAAAAAATAATTGCAATACTCTTTTTTAAACAGCAGAGATGCTATCTTCTTTTGACCGTGTTATGTTCGATATACTACTTCACTCGCGCCAGTAGCTGGATTAGGGTGCAAAATTGTGGTCGCAGGTGAAGATTTCGGCTTTAAGGATGCTTCTTCGAGTGTCAAAGAGGAGGTGTGGCAGCATTTTTCTTCCTTATAAGCAGAGCCGAGTGGACTGCCATGTCTGTAATGCTTCTTAAGCTCGTGGCTGTGAGTCTGGGGAAATCTCAAGCATTGTTGGGTACCTGTCATCAGCTTGGCACCCGCATCACAACCATAACTATGCCAGGTGAAATCCGAGTCAAGTCGGAAAATGAAATATATGTGTGCACTGTGAATGTCTAGAGATCTAGATGCTGATAGAAAAAAAAGGAAATATGCATTGTCCATGCCCTAAATTTAGAAATGAAAAAGGGATTCTTTAGTTTGGGAAGAGAATCTTTTTACATGCATTTTCTCTCAATCTCATTTTGTTAAAAAAAAAAAAAAATGGGGAGAAAATCATATTGATACGTTCCCTAATGTTCACTATTTTAGTTTACTGTATTCAAATGCAGACATTTGCTTTTTAGCACAAAACCCAATAATTATTAATTGAAATATCCTTCCGTTTGCTGGTATTTGTTCATAAATTAAGTATAGTATACCATGAATATCTGACTGACAGGTTGCTGTCAGTGATTGCTATCACATTCTTCAAAATAGACTTCAAATAGAGTTGTGTAATTTTAAAGATGCTCCAACATCATTTTTCATGTTGAAGAAGAAGAATGTTGAACAAAATGCTGTCCACAGCCCACTCATAACATTACCCATCCAAATTCATTTGGCACCCTAAAATGACACAATCTGGACTAAACACTGTGCCCCAATGAAACATAAATGATGAAGCATCCAATTGCACCAACCCCAACATACTGTTGGAGCTCAAACCTTTTGCTTTTTCCATCATCAGTTTGTTGATTCTGTTCTGTTGTGTCTGTTGTGAGGAATGCCTTCATTCCAAACTGCTTGAATTGACCTGAAAACCTAATTTAAACAGTTCTTCTCAAACTCTCAACTACAAAGACGCCTGTCATCAATCACTGCACAAGAACTTTTCCTTTGAGGAGGCAATTCCACACATGTTTTGGACAGATTGCTCTGCTACAGCACAACCTGACAAGAAGACATACATACACAGCCAGCTGACTGTTGTTGACTTTAACCTACAGTTTTTTTTTCTTAAACACACAGACAAAAACAGACACCATCTATTTGTCTACAGCCATGCTCCTGGACACATGAATGCCTGAATAGAGAATAGAGAAAAATGATTAATTCAATATTGGAGTGATATCCAATTTCTTACATATTGTTGTGGTCTTTGTGTCTTTCCTTTTTTATCTTAATCTCTCTCGGCAGAATCTCCATTACATATCCTGCACTTATTGTTTCCTTGTAGTTTTTTAACTTATTAACTGATCTTGGAGGGGACATAACAGAGACTTGAGAAGGCTGTGGTTTGGCTGTAGCTATGCTAAATACGTCTAATTGTAAAACAATAAAAGGGCCCATTCCTCCAAAATCATACACGCCATAAACACTGTATTTCACTTTTCTCAGAGGGAGCACGGGCTACACACTCCACCACCACAAAGACCTGGGTTATAGTGGTGTCTCCATCTGGTTTATGCATTTCAACAAAAACAACTGTCACCGTGTCCTTGTCTTTGTGCTAACAACTCCTACTGGGTGTAAAGGGCACCTGTGTGGAACCACATGACTCTGCACACATAATGCTCTTGTGGGGAAGCTCTTTAAAGAGCTGCAACCCAGAGCTCTCAACACCTTCTTGAGGACAACAGAGAGAGGAATTATCAGTTATAGGAGTTATGTCAGTAAAGAGGAAATGGTGGTCATTCCATATTTGTGGGAAAAAGGCTAAAACTGTTTAAACAACAGCTCAGCATCCCACTCTAGCTATGTTAACATGTTAATATGTTCACTATCTTCATTTAGCAGTTAGTATGCAAGCATTTGGTAATAGGGGGCCGGATCTGTAAGAGCACATTTTTACTTTGTATAAATTGACAGGCAGAGGGCATTTGCTCTGGCTCTGATTGGGGCTCCTAAATAGTTTGTTGGGCAAAGGGGAATCAGAGATCAGTGTTGGTATGTGAGACCCTCAGAAAGAGGAGGAATTGCAGGAAATACCACCTGCTGGCCCAGGAGCTATGCCTAGATTATGGTCTGTTCAAATCTTATTTTAGGACGAGTTGAGGACAGTTCCTTCCCAATTCATCCAATTGGACAATGGAGAAAAAATGCAAATGATGCCGGACTCATTTCTGCACAGAACTGAATTTTTCTCGATTTGAGGCCTTCAGGGTACTCCTGCAAAAACTTCAGGCATATAATTAAAAGAACATGAAGTGCTCAACAATGCAAAAGCAGCAAGCAAAATGCTTCACTTTCATTGAAAACTATTACAAAAACCTGTTCCAGGCTACTAAAAGCACTCTCTCTGATCAGGGCCAAACACTAAAAATTTAACAACTATGGTAGAGCTGAAGCTGCTGTGAATGTCAGCAGTTTTGTAGATATTCATAAACCAAATGATGGCACTAGATTAAAAGTTAAGGGATCACCATCAAGCACTTGAAATATTTCCTCTTAGATCAAAGTGTAGGACCTACTGACAAATCCGAAAGATGCCATCCCTAGAGCCGAGCTGCTGGCGTGGCTAAAAATATCTGAAAAAGATGATTTCCACACTGACTCACATGTGGTAGAAAACTACTACTGTTATGCCTCTGGCAACATCCCATTCAGTGATGCCACAGCAGGTGTTTCCCATCATCGGTCAAATCGAAAACACCTGCTGTACCATCACTGATTGGGGTGTGGCCAACAGAGCACCATCTTTTACAGTTTAATCTTTTTATTATTGTAGGAGAAATAAAAAGGTTAGCTGTTGTTGCTGATGCCAGAAATTGAAACATAAGCTAAACAAGGAAGAAACCTAACTAAATACGAGGCACGTGCCTCATATTTAGTTATGTTTTAATAAAACCAAGTGTGATTTTGAATGCTGATATTATTATTTTTTTTCACAAGACATAAACTGTGTCCAATACAAACATATTTCCATTGAACTGGGCTTCTGAATTCATCTTGACTGCTGGAGTTTTGGAAGCTAAACAAATGGATTTAGCTACATTACACTGCAACCAGATGATTTAACTGAATACTTTGAATACTTTGAAAGCAATAAATAGCAACGTCAGGCTTACCTGAGCGTACATGTTACATACAGACACTGGGCCAGGTAAGAGCCTGAAACACCTTAGGCCAGACCGTGACATGTTTGACCGTAACTTGACCACATTGCTCAGGTAACTATAATCATAATTCACACCCAACCTGCTGACAGCCAGGTGTGTTATCGCATTGACAGTAAGCAAAAAGAAAAAGCGAGACATACCTGTAGACAGTGTAATTATGGGTGTTATGAGTTTGTCCAGTAGCTGCAGAGTCACGTAACAGGAAAACGGAAGTACACATAATACTGTGTGTATGTATGTGGGAATCTGCGTTTCTTTGGTTATTTTACGAATAAATTCCTATTTATGATGTGTTCTCCTACTGCCAGGTGTGAGATGCTATAGGGTTCACAGCCTGACCTAGTTTGACCCCAGATGACCCTTAAGGTCCAGAGGTCACATTAGTCACTTCAGTAATGACCTTCACAGGCAGAGTGAGGTGTGACCCAGAATCTGTTTTAATTAAAACTGCCTAAAAATAAGTGCAACAACCTCTGTCTTCATTTAGCTTTCACTTTTTGAATGCATCGTTCAGACACAATCAATTAAACTATAATAAAGTAGCCCGCAGGCAAGTTTTCTTTTATCTTCAGTACAAAGAAAGATTGTTAGAAATTCTTTGAGGTCTATTGGGACATAACATAACTAACAATACTTTTCAGATTTCTCTCTTTGCATCCTATCAGACTCAGCACGTTGACGCAACATGGTTGGAGTCCTTGCCAAGTCACCTGCTCGCTGATTCTTTCACCATGAATCACTGGTGTAATCCTAAATAAAGCCGGTAGATGCTGACTTGCAAATAGAACAACCATTAAATGAGGAAAACAACGGATGTAATGAAGTTAAGATAAAGGACGTTTTTTCCATGTTTTTTCTTAGTGTGGGCTGAGGACTGTTGATGCTGCAGGCTTGTAAAAGCCCATGAGGAAACTGGAAGTGACTGACTCAACCACCTAAACTCAACGTCCAGTCAGCAGCTGTTTTAATTATATCCCATGATCTTTATTAGCAGAGCTCCTCTTGAATTGTGCTCGTTTTGCCAATTGCTGTTTCCAAAGTCAAGAACTTACTTTGAAGCTGACTTTTTTAAAGCAGTAGTAAGTAGTTTTTAAATTTTTAGTTTAAGTTTTTTTTTGTGAATTTTTTGGCTTTAATGTCAAGAGTTATGCTGTGTTCACACCAGCAACAAGCTGACATAACTTAACATAACTGACTCTTCGGTCAGGTGACGGCTTTGACACGCTACAAATCAAAAGCAAGCTCAACTTTTTTCAGCACTCCAATGGCGCGATGAAGCTTTGACCCATCATATGTCTTTATTTCACCAGGTATTTTAGAAGTTACATCACCAGGTAGGCTTATGTAACATCATTTTTAAATGCAGAATGGCTAGCTGTAGCTGTGATACTGTATTATTTAGCTATGTTAACTGACGCTATGCTAGCTTTCCGGAGAAAGTTAGAGTTAGGTTTTTTAATGCATAAAACAAAAAAGTAAATTATAAATGTATGTCCCTTTATGTGCTGATAAGTGGATTTGGTTATGTTTAGACAGAGTCAAGGTAGCTTCCCCGTCTTGTAAATCTTTTTGCTAAGCTAAGCTAACAAGCTATGGACTCAAACTTTGTATTTACTATGTACACATGAGAGTGTTATTGATCTTCTCCTCAAACTTCCTGCAAGAAAGTAGTAAGCATATTTTATGCAATTTCTTACCAAACTATCTTTAGATGTGGTGCAATTGAAAGCTCCAGAATGGAAAGCTACTAAATGGACCTTGAGGCTACAATGTTTGATCAACTACTGCTTCCAAAGCCAAGCAGTAACTTTGAAGCTCAAAACTACTTGTGATGTTCTTGAAAGTTTACCTAACATTGTAATGAATCTGACAAAGTTTAAACAGAAATGAATATCAGTTTACTAGTTAACAGTAACCTGACTCATCTGACCTGACTGTCTAACTCATCAGGTCCAAGTGGGTTAAAACTGACACTAAGTACACAAGGCTTAAGTTCTTGTAAGGGACTACTTTGAGGTCTTCTGCAGTTTTTATGATATCATTGTTTTACATTAGCAAATAAAGAAGCATCATAAAACCTGCCTGCTTAGAGACATGAACACACAGTGAAAACCATCAGTGACACCATGCTCTAAAAGCCCCAGAAGAACAAAGTCTTCCTCCTGTGCCTCCAGAGCAGCTCAGGGGGCTGCTGTATATGTAACTGAGAGTCCCCAGTACAGTTCAGCAGCACAGCTCACTTTAATTTGCCCAAGTCTGTTCCCCATTACCCAGCTGTACAGGTTAAATATCCTGTAAGCTGCTGTATGAGAGCACACACTGATGCAGGTATGGAAGAACAAGTCTAGACATATAAGCCTATGCCTTTCGACTGTCTAACAAATGTGCATTGGGCTCCAGGAGCCCAGAAATAAGGTGCTTCAGTTCAGTAAGCTTTATGCCTGCATGACCTGGCATGACAAAATCATCCGTCAAAAAATATACATCAAAAATGCTTTTTTTCTTTAGGTTGAGTGGAAAATGACTGGGAGACTTTTTACATGTGTGTGGAGAGGGGGTGGGGGGACGTATCCCCTGACAAATCAAGTTCACATGAACAACACACAAATTGACTGCATGCACAAACAGCTGACAGTGTGCGTTTTGTTGGAAAGGAATAAAAATTATGTTCAAGATGACTGTGATGAGCTCATTGCGCCTGGAAGGCAGGTGATGACAACTGATGTGACACAGAGAAGAAGAGAGAGAGAAACGACTTATTAAACTTTTTACAAGCTGACAAAATAATAAGGCATCTGAATTGAGCTACCAAATTATTTGCACAAAAAAACAAATAAAGAGTTGTGAATATTTCAGCCTACCTGCCCTTGAAGTGTAAAACACCGAGATGATCAGCAAGAGCATCCATGTCTCCCGCACTGGACTCCATCGATCCATCATATTGAAGCTATCGATCCTGCGGCCAGTAACTCCCTCGTAGCTCCCCGCGCTCCTCCAGACACCTGAAGTCACAGAAACTTTTTTTGGCTCTGCGCGCGAGAGCTTTACCAGATTATAGGAGCTGCTGCCTCGCGCCCGTGCGTCTCAGCGCGCACCTCACCAGCTGCCAATTAAGAGAGCGCGTGCATAAAGGCTGATTTAATTGATGAATTAACGAGATTAAGCAGCGCATTTACTCCTCCTGTCTTTACTGTTTATCTTCTGTACGGACGGGACGGATGAAGAAGGGAGACCAGCGAGAAGAAAAAAAATCCCTTAATCTCGGAAGGTCTTTTCCTTCTTCACCAGCAGACAACTTTCCTCACTTTCTTTCCTCTCCTCCCCCTCCCCTCCCCTCTCGCCCCCTGTCTCCTCCGGGGTGACACCTCCCTCCCAGGAGACTCCTGCTTGGGGCTCGTGGGGCTCCACGGAGACATAATTACTGCGCGTGTCATTATTTGCATCATTATTGTCTGAGTGATTTAAGGGGCTATGTGGTGTCTTCATTTCTATTTCTCTCTCTCGTGTGCACGCACGGGCACGTTTTGGCACTCATGCATGCACCCGCACATATATTCTAACGTTGTCCCGAACATATGCACGAGCACATGTGCAATAAGTTTAGGTTTAAATGTAAACCTGCAAGCAAAGTTTCTTTCTATAGGACCAAATGCGAAACATCCAACATGAACAAGGAAAGCTTGTGCCACATTTAATTTTCTGCTCTCTATCTTTCTCTCAACACACACACACACACACACACACACACACACACACACACACACACACACAAAGCATGCTAGGACAGGACAGCGGTGCTGCCCAACTAATAAAAATATGCTGCTGCAGATTCCAAATTCCACTGCCTGTCTGTCTTTGCCCTCACTTTTCTTCAAACACACTTACGGCATATTCTTCCTAAAGGCACTTTTTTTAAAAAACGAAATGCGCTTCCTGCCTTCTATTTCAAGGGGTTTATCATTCTTTATCTCTGATGTGGAAAATCTAAAAAAAAAAAAAACAAGCAGCCCATTGGGAGGCATCAGGAACTTTTAAGGAGTTTATTGGGAGAGGTTTATAGGGTGCAAAAAGGGCTGACAGCATCAGAGCTCAGTACATGCACACACATGCATACATGCACATGAATACCTATATGAGCCTCAGGCCCCCCTGTTCTGCTTTAGCTTCCTTTTAAATCAACTTGTATTGTCTAAGATGACATGTTTTTATGTGCATTACTTGTAGGTTAAAATATGACTCAGGCTTAAAAGGATATAATGAGCAGGTGACTCACTATAATCACATCCAAATGTATTGATGTTCTACAGTCATCTATAGATTAAAATGTAACAAATGCACTTTATATAACTGTAAATGAAGATATAAGACTGAAATCTGATTTTAAATTTAATATAGGTATATTAAGAAACATACATGTCAGGCAACTAAAAAAATTATGTCCAAAGTAAAACAAACTTTAGTGCACTGTACTTTCAAAGTGGGAAGGGAAAATTGCACTTCATCTTGCAGCAGCATTTAAAAGATGCATTTTTGAATGCTATTATTGTGAAGGTGAGATCAAAAGCATAAGTGCTTTAATAGTGCTTTACCTATTACCAATGAACAGCTGCACAGACGTCTTTGTTTCTCTAATGAATATACGAGAGAGGAACATGTGGCGTATTCTTCAGGTGCATGTAAATGATATGCCTGAAGACACTGTAAATGTAATGTACAATAATTATTAGAAGTTCATGTTTTGGTAACAGTGTTGTTTTGGTAACAGAAGTAAATTGTATGCAGAGACACACTTTTTTTTTTTTTCGAAGAAGAAATTAGATTCCAGGCATATTTCCAAAAGCCCATCCTCCTGCTTCAAGTAGGTTGTCTTAAACTTATGAGTGCCAGCTACATGCCTGTGTTCAAGTGTATGTGTGTGTGTATGGGAAGGAGAGAGAGATTTTGTACTTGTGTGTGGAGTTTGTTTCATCTATTGTACTAGTCATAATTAACATTTCTGACACTGACACAGCCCAAAAAAAAAAAATCATGTCCGGGCATCATCATGTTTGATGGAGCCAGATTTGTGTTGGCTTTGAAAAATAGAAGAAGTCTTTCAATTCATAGTTACAGTGGATTGATTTCGAGAATAATCATTGTGACCACTGGGCGGCGCCAAATCTCTTAACAAAGCAAAAGCATGCAACTTTAAATATAACCTTAAATTGGTGGTTATCAATTTGTTGATCACACTGTAAATCGGGAATCTAAAGCAGGCAAACTGAAAGGAAGATGGTTTATTAAGTTTAGGATAACGTCTGTCATGGAATAAAATAAAGATATGTAACATGACTCAGCCAGGACTGACCGGGCCAACCAACTGTGTACCAGATGGATAATCTCATTTTGCCCATGTGACTCTCTCTCTGTCTCCCTTATCCTCTTACAGTGGCTCTCACCTCAAATCGCCACTCATCTTGCAGAGCCGCTGGTGGTGGTAGCACAAGTGTGACAACAGAGCGGAGAGGCAGCGCAGCCATGGCGAGTCCCGGGCAGAAAGTGGTGCTGATCACCGGCTGCTCCTCCGGCATCGGGCTGAGGATGGCTGTGATGCTGGCCAAGGATGAACAGAAGCGCTATCATGGTATGTGCAGTTTGTGCCTATGAGAGAGAGAATATTTCAATTTAAATTCACTTGGCATGGCATGTAAATAGACTACATTTGTGTTAGAAGAAGCATATAGAAAGGAAAATACTTGAATAATAACCGAACACATAGTCTTATAATTGTACAACAACTATCCTACTACTACTAACAATAATAACAACTCAATTTGCATGGCTGTTAAAATCTATAGACTCTCTGTCAATATCACTCCTCTTCGTTTACACATAAGATGCTTACATCATGACTGTGGTGCACATAAGAGTGTTACATAGTCCACATGATTATGCAGATTAAAGCCACTGTTTCTACAGGAGTGATCTCCATCCAAAGTAATGCTGTGGAGATGATGTTTGCAGTGGTTTAAATATTATGAAAATGTAATCTAAACCACATGAGAGTAAACAAGGATCCACTTTAGACATCTTAGAATCAATAACACAACTGTCAGATCCAAGAAAATAAAGTAGAATAAATTGATAATTGGAAACAAAGGGGCAAATTCAAGTTTGTGTTTGCTGCTGAACCCTGAAGAGGAAACTCCACAGCCTTCAGTATTTCCTCTCCCCACAGGGCAGTCAGAGGTCAAAGTCAACATTCTGTGGTCCAGATGCATAAAAAAAAAACAAGATTTAAAGGCCACATACCGGTCAAGTACTTACAGAATACCAAAAAGCTGTGTCAAGATGTGTCCAAATTATTTATTTGTGTTTCAGGTACTTGTTGCTGGGTATTTTTTAGGTTTCAGGACTTTCAGAGACATGTTATTTGCTAAAGGTTGCATCTGATATACATCATAATCAAGTAAACTACATAAGTTTAGTAAAGTAAGTAAAGTCTACATCACTTTTTCTCAGGCATAAAGTGAGACTAGGAGGTTCTGAATTTTTCTAATTCAGGAGAAATTTGTCTATATGCTATTACAGATACAGGTTAAACTACCTTTTCTACTTTAAGCTACTGCTGTTGTGTCACTAAGGTCTGGTTAACAGATTTACAATGTTTAAACAATTTAAGATAGAGGTTTGCCAGGAAGGCAGAAAGCAGCTTCCACCAGTAACAAAGAAAGTAACAAATTAAACTACAGTTTGCCAAGTTTTACCACAGAGAAATAAAGTCAATGCAGAATCAGACCATGTCTAATTCAAACTAAGGCTCCTCAATAGGATCATACTGCTCAAACGTTATAACCAGTCCCAAATCGTCCTCTCCTCATTAATATAAAAAGATTTCAGTTTTCTATTAATCATATTCTTTCAGCCAAATAACACTTCTGTATCCTAACATTAACTAAATACTGGAAATGGAAATTAGAGGCAGGAGCCATACTGAGTGAATATTGGCTAATTTCTATATTGATATACGTTCAATTTTACTCATTTTAACTTAAGTTTCATCAATTTGGAGGTCCACTTAAAGGACCAAACCAATATTGTTTTTATCGTCTGTCAGCGCATCGCTGAAAACCAAAAATCATCTATTCTTTGTATCACAAATAACCATTAGGCAAAACATTCTGCTGTGTTTTAGATATGTAAACATATTTTTCGACAGTTCCATGTATCCATTGGTTTCTATTCCAAAAGAGTAAAGTGTATTAGTGAGTTATATTAAACAGTGCAGGCTTTTTCAAATTAATCTGCGCTTACACTACATTACTTAGAAATGATAATGTAACACTGACCAAAAAAATAATGCAGACAATATGGAAATCCAAGTCAAGCCATGTGTTGAATTGACATGTGGAAGTGAATGGGAAAAATGGCTTCCTCCTGCAGTAGGAAAAACATTTAACATGCTTTGAAAATGGTCAGCAAAAAGTAAATTTTTAATTTTAAGAAGATAAAATGCTCCCAGCTCACTCAGCCTCCCTGCTGCCCCACATAGTCATGTCTCTGATCCCAACTTAACCTTTAGTTACTCTAAATGCATGTAACACCAGACATTTACTAAAGCCCCACTACAGCCATGCTTAGGCTAATTATGGCCTGGCTCGCTGGGCTCCATTGTGGGTGACAGGCTGGTGAGGACTATTCCTGGAGGAGGCAGGTGATGTGTGCCGACGGCAGGACACTAATGCTGATTTGTAAACAGGCTGTTATAACAAGGGTTTTTTTTTTTTTTAGATCACAGCAGGATTTAAATTAGGGCCACTTACTGTTATCTTTACTAGAAGAGCTATCTTTAGCAGAAGCGTTTCCATTGTTGCGTTATTTCAGTTATTCAATAAGTGAATTCAAGGAAAACTAGTATTAACGCTGCCATCAACCAGTCAAGTTGCAAGTTACATCTGTGTCTGACTGGACTCATAATATACACAGGTGCACGGGTGTAAGGGGTATTTTTGGGAAAATATGGGTGCTTCACACATATCTTCAACCTGGCAGCACAGAAGATCAAAACAATCACCACAGATTCAAGGTGGTCACCGAAGACAAATGTCACCTATTCAGTTTTTGACCAAATCAAAATCTGAAATACTTTAATGGTCGTCGGGGGTAAATTGGGTATGAAATGAGAAATATGGTCATATCTCTCGCTGTGTTCCTGAGTTTAAAAATGGCCAAAAATGTGTTTTTTCAGAAACATACAATGTCACAGTGAAGTTGATCTTTTGGATATAAAATGTCCTCACTTCATCATTTTTATCCTCGTAGACATTTGTGTGAAATATTGTCATAGATAGCATATTAATTATTGAGTTATGGATAAAAACATGTTTTATGGGGTCACAGTGACCTTGACCTTTGATCTCCAATATTTGATCAGTTAATCCTTGGGTCCAATTGGAAGTTTGTGCCAAATTTGAAGAAATTCTCTCAAGGCGTTGCTGAGATATCATGTTCAAGAGAATGGGACGGGCAACCCAAAAACACAACGCCTCCAGCCATAGCTGTCAGCAGTGTGGAGGCATAAAAACAGCCCACAGGTTGAGTCAAGAAAGGGGCGTATATGAACAATTTCCTGTGTGTGTGTGTGTGTGTGTGTGCGTGTACTTTTTCTTCCATTCTCACCTATTATCTCATGTCTCTGACAAAATTCTCCCAATTCTTCATGACCTTTACTCCTTACTTTCCGTTCACTCCTATGGCAGGAAACACACACAAACACAGGATAACTCAGGATGGAAATTCTCTCCTAAAAACTCACAAATAAACATGTTTGCACAAGGACAGAACATGTATTAAAGCCGAACAGAGATTCTTGAAAATTTTACATTTCACCATACACACATATGAAGACAATGGAACCTTAAAAAGTGAACATGATGTTTGCGTTTTGGTGCGTATATTGAGCCTGAGCCACTGAACTCAGATTGACTCTCCACATAATTGTTGTCTTTTGTAACCTCTCTTCACCTGGGCAGGAAGCCTAATACACATGCCTATTTACAGCAGCAGCCTGAAGGCATAGTGTGGTGGGAGTGATGCATCCATTCACAAACTCGCACTTGGAGGCTGCCAATGGAAATTAAAGGAGTGTAATTTTACGCAGACCTATTGGCAAACAGCAATGATGGAAAGATTAATGCCTGCACACAGTTCAAAGTAGCATGATGAAAATATAATAGGGACCGAAAACCTTTCAGTCAATTTGTGGTTTGAAGTGTGGAGGTGCTATGATTAAAAAAATATGAAAATTGTTTATTTTATAAATAGTATTTCGTGTCTTTCATTTTTTCTAATGTCCTTTATGTTTTCTTGCAACTGATGATGGGGTTAGAGAAAAAGTTGAAGGCTCACCAAAGTTATGGCTTTTCATTCTACAAGGGACATTTCCAAAATGTAATTTCAATCAATCTGATAGTTGTTAAGATATTTTACACAAAACCACACATTTCAAACTCATGGTGGTACCAGAGGGAAAGTCAAAGGATCACTAAAGCCAGTGGGCTTCATCCTCAAATTTTAAGGAAATCCATCAAAAAGTTACTGAGGTATTTCAGTCTTAAGATTGAAAACACAATTATTTGTTGAACTTTTGATTGTATTTTTAACTGTTGATAGTATTTGAAATAACAGGTACATGTTGACTATTGTGTTAAAGTATTCAATATGAACACCTTTGCATCCTAAAACAACGATGAAACCACAGTTTGACATTGGTTTTGGATCATGTAATGTATTGTTACAAACAAATATTGCAAGCAAAAAAAAAACAAAAACGCAAGAACATTTAAAAAAGAGCAGCTAAAGAAATGAATCAAATGAAAACACAGTGAATTACAGATTCTAGTGGAGCAGACTGTGGGACTTTGGCTTTCTATAAACCTTTATTCAACTCCTTTCACAATCTCTTCTAATCTCCTTAATTCTTTCTGTCTTTCCTTATCTTCCACCTGTTCACAGTCATAGCAACAATGCGCGACCTGAAACGTAAAGATAAGCTGGTGGAAGCTGCTGGTGATGCGTACGGGAAAACTCTTTCTCTGGCTGTTCTGGACGTCTGCAGCGATGAGTCTGTCAAACAGTGTATTAACGGCATCAAAGACCGGCATGTGGATGTCCTCGGTAAGTGTCCTCACTGTTTTGCACTGCTACGCTGTCCCATTGTTGATGCTGATTACTCACTTTCTTCCTTGTCCTCTTTGTTTCTTATTCTTCTCCTGACCAGTCAATAATGCAGGTATCGGCCTTGTGGGTCCCATAGAGAGCATCCCCATCGAAGAGATGAAGAAAGTGTTTGAAACCAATTTCTTCGGTGTGATCCGCATGATCAAGGAGGTAATGCCTGACATGAAGAAAAGGAAAGGAGGACACATCATCGTGGTCAGCAGTGTGATGGGACTGCAGGGTAAGCAGACAGGAGGCGGGCTGGGGCGTTTTATGGTACATGGAGAAATTGTAGGTTTGTCAGCTTCAGGTTGATGTTTGCATGTTTTGATGATGGACGAATGGAAGAGAGGGCGGATACTTAAAGGAAGACTAATGGAGTTAAAGTACTACTGTATGTCTTCACAAAAAAGCAAAGAAGAAGAACTGATCTGTTTCAATGTTTATGTTGTCTTGAAGTTAAATTTTAACATTTATTGTGTGTCTTTTCTTTAGGTATCGTGTTTAATGATGTGTATGCAGCTTCCAAGTTTGCTATGGAGGGCTTCTGTGAGAGTTTGGCTGTGCAGCTCTTTAAGTTTAATGTCACGTGAGTGCCACTGATGCTACTTCCATCATTACTATCAAACATTTGACATAGATACAAATAGTCTGACATTTAAACAACAGGCTTTAATCGTGTGTGTTGCCTGCTTTATTCCTCAATCCTGACGGATCCCCACAGATTTATCTTAATCTTGGCCTAATGAAGGCGCTGGATAAAACTTCATTGATAGCTTCTCTCTAGCTGTAATTTGCAAAATATATGGCATTTTAATTTGGTAAATGATCAACTCCACTCACTCACTGTTTTTGCTAACATCTTCAATTATTATTTTCAGCCAGCAAAGACATAATTAGACCTTTCTGCCTCTAGTCTTTTGGTCATTTAGAAAAATATTAACACAGTGGGGACAAAATACAAAATATATAAATAAAACCTCAAATATTTTGTATTTTCCTACTTCAAAAACTTCAGACACTTTTATAAATCCTTTAAATAATTTAAATACAAATTGATTGCAAGGGTCTGACAAAAGAATTGGTGATTTAGGCACCCAAATGTTGAAGGGATCAAAAAGTTATGGAATTAATTGTTGATTAATATTTGGTTGCAATATTAATCGATCAATGATTTCAGCACTATTGTTTGCCCATTTGCCCACAGAGCTCTTCCTCCATCTAAGCATGCAAATCGCTCCCCTGTCTCTCTCCTCAGATTGTCACTGATTGAGCCGGGCCCAGTGCACACTGAATTTGAGGCAAAGATGATTCAGGATGTGAGCCAGAAGGAGTATCCTGGAGCGGATCCTGATACAGTACATTACTTCAAGAACGTCTATCTTCCTTCTTCTGTTGACATCTTTGAGACACTGGGACAAACGCCTGATGACATTGCCAAAGTAAGTTCACAGGCAGTCATCACTGTGCCTCATGTATCTGTCTGTATCTGTGATTAATCCTGTCATCCTTTTTTCTCTATCCTCTCACTCTGCAGTGCACCAAGAAAGTGATTGAAGCAAGCAGCCCGCGTTTTCGTAACTTAACTAACCCTTTGTATACGCCCATTGTAGCCCTGAAGTATGCTGATGAAACTGGAGGCCTGTCCGTCCGTGCCTTCTACCACATGCTCTTTAACATGGGTCCTATAATGCACGTCAGCATGACTGCCATGAAGTATCTCACCTGTGGATGTCTGAGGAGCAGGACAATCTCACCAAACTAGAAACTAAAATCTCTTGTACACAAATCTGAACAATGTGCATCAATAAAGAGCACACACTACCTCAGCTTAGGTTATTAAGGAAAAAAATAAACAAATACAAACATACACAAGAGTTTGACTTCTGGAACCTGCCATATTTCGCACTTCATATACAATATGTATAACAATCCTCCCTAGTATCTTAGGAATATACAAATACCACACGTAGTCCAGTTAAAGTGAAATATTACAACAAATTGTTTTAGGCTACCCAGAGTGCCAAATGTGTAGTGTTTGCACTGTAGTGTAGGCAGGTTTCATCATTTTAACCCAATCAGCCCAAGACAACTTCACATTTCAGACTGTATTAAACTGTAATTTGATTATAAAGATGGGTCTACACCTTGTTTACTTGTATGTTTAGCCTATGTATTTCCATCTAATGTACATATATTTAAAATGTTGCCAGTGTATTGGACTATTTTGGCATTAAAAGCTGTCATTGATACCTTCCAGTTGCAGTTGTGTTTTTAGCTTTTAGTAAATGTGGTTGCATGCACATAACTCATGAATATGGTTAATTGGCTATGTGAACATAAGTTCCATCAGAAACAAGTCTTTCCTGGGAATGTTTCCTTCATTCCTCTCAGGTGACAAATAAATGTGTGTGTGTGTGTGTGTGTGTGTGTGTGTGTGTGTGTGTGTCTGTGTTTGTGTGACTGTAAATAAACGTATTTGTCTGACTCGTAAAAACATGTATTATTCAGTTCGGCTAAGATTCTATCAAAATGTCACATTAACTATAATATAAATGATCATGTTATGCTTTCAATTAATTGGAGGTGGTGAATTAGCCGTGCGCTAACTGTATCCCAAATCGGACACTTGGGTCTCCTTGCTGTAAAACAATGGTGGCTGCTGCGTTTTTCAGGGATATTGGATGTTTCTGGGTCAGCCAAATAAATATCACCGTTATCAACCATGGTTATCAACACACCCGGACCGTACTTCTGCCCTTCACAATAAAATACAGTACAGTAAAAATAAAGATGTACTTTTAACCCATAACCCAGACCTATTTATCCTTATAGGAACATTATGGGGGATATACAACAGACCAAGTGGACCACATAGAACACATTTGTAATGATTTAAAAAAAAAATACTACCCCTAAATATCAAAGATCTGTGATGTGACATAAACGTTACATTGGGCGTTTATGGTATTTATGTTTATAATGTTTCTTATTTTAAAATTTAAAAAACTAGACACATTATCTGCTTACAGAGACACAAATTTGCCTTTTTCTTTGCATCTCCACAACATTTATCAAAATTGTGACATTAATAGTGCTGTTTAACAACACATTATTTTTCAGATTTGTTTTTAAGTAACAAAATAATATTACATCAATAATAAATAAAAACAAATAACCATTTGCCTTTTTGCATCTCCATAACATAGATCAAAATTGTGACTTTAATTTGTTCAGGAAATATGGTCAGAACAAGTTAAATGCAATACAGGACACACGGATTAGAATTGTTAAATGGGTTTAAACTTAGCCTCGTAACAAAAAATAAGCTTTTTGAATTTAGCTAATTTTTAATATTTTTAAGAAGTCACTTCTTGTCACAGTCACATGACCACCACACCAGGGTGTTGAGTTTGCGTCGCTTACAGATTTAATGAGTTAAGGTGAAGCATAAAGCTGAAAATGGGAGATTATAGAAGATTTAAAGTGTTTGTTCCATGGGTGTCACCATGGGTTCTTATAGGTTAAATACAGATGGACTTTTAAGATCGTCGCCTGAGTGTTCTTACTGCTTTGTCTCAACAGATTTACTTTCGTATTGTAATTAGACATGTAAATCTCCATGTACATAAATTAAATTTCACACGCATATTGTTAAATATGTATAAATCAATTATACCAACACTAATGGTGGTGATCTTATTCGAAATGGCCGTGACACACCGGAAAGTGCAGTATTGCAGATGTGTCTGATTTGGGTCTCTATAATGAATAAAAATATCTGTATCATCTGTGTAAAAGTTCCAGATAGTTGTACTTATGGATGTGATTAAAGTGGTTAAAGTTACTTCAAGAAAATTCTTACTTTATGTTTTTCTCTTCTTTCTTACAGGACTAGCCCATTTGCAATGACTTAGCTAACAAACAAACAAACAATCTTTTTTTGACAGATGTTAGAATAATCTGTGATTCTGTTTCTGTTGTTTGTCTCTGTGAGTGGGTGTCACTATCTGATTGACGCAGGTCACTATCTATGCATGCGTAATTCACTAACTGTGTATGTAACCTCTCTCTGTGCATTTATAGATTAATCATGTAAGATGCTTTGATACAATGATCATGTGCTAATATTGTTTTAACACTGTGGTTACTCTAAATACATCCATAATTAATACACTTATTCCATCTGCTCAAATGTTCTCTGTCCTACTTAGAGTAAGATTCTGTAATCACAAAAAGATATATTTTATGTTTTATATAGACATTGCAAAATCTGTGTCTCCAATAATATCTCTGCAAATCATACCAAGGCAGGAGTTTGTGATTTGAAAGTTTTGTTCTAGGTCAGGTCACGGATATGGTGTGCTGAGCAGAAGAGATAACTGTCTTCTCTGCTTGGTGACATGACGTGTCCACATATTGAATAAACTGACAAATAAATGGATCGAGAGGAGGCACCTTCTGGACTTCTACCTACATTTGTATACTGCACCTTCACCTTGTTCATCTACAGCACACATATTGTTGATGAACATAATGTATCACCTTATTTGCTACTACACACATATATATATATATATATATATATATATATATATATATATATATATATGTATATATATATATATATATATATATATATATATATACGCACTACTGTACAGTTAGATTTTTTATATAATCCATACCTATATATACTATACTTATACATATACATACTATACTTTTATATAATTCATTCCTGTATATATTGCACTATGATTCACTTAGTTACTGCTTAAGCACTTCTGGTTAGATGCTATCTGCATTTCGTTGCTTGTACTTGTGACATGTGCAATGAAAATAAAGTTGAATCTAATCTAATCTAAGTTTTAGTAAACGTTGTCAGTTTGAACCCAGAAACTCTGTAACGGCACATTTCTTGACGTATTGTAATAAAGTGAAGTTAAACTGAGAACTTGGACGTCTCCTGCTCATCGTTCCCCAGCAAACGATCTGTGCAGAGAAATAAGTGAGAGGATTCACTGTTGGAGTCAGATAATTTAATTTTAAAGGTTTTCTCAATGTATTTCTCAATACAGAATAATTACCTTTGAGGCGGTCACAGGTGCTTTGAATAGTTGTGTAAGGTGAATGTGATTTTGTAGTAACTAACTATAGTTGTTATCTTGCGCTAGGTAAAATATTAAGCTAGCGTTAGCTTGTTTGGATCGGACACTTTAACTGACGAGTTTGACGGTTAATATCAGTTTAAAAAGGTGAATATCCAATGTCTTCCTTCATAAATGGCCATTTCAACATTTTTGACATTATAAACTAATTACATTTATACGAAGAAGTAATACAGGAGTGCTTTGTGATATTGTAGTGAATACTTAAGTAAACTTTTAAGTTATTAACTGACTAAACATTTCACATTTACCTGTTTCCTTTGCTCCGACTGGACCGATCGAGTCATCGGAGCTCTGCTCGGAGGCCTGTTTGAGGCAGTCGCGGGAAATTGAAACTAAATCGATTCCCGCTTCATCGAACTTCAAAATAAACTTTCCATGGACACACCGGCGGTGCCACTGTAAGTCTGCCCCAAATATGAACCGATTCTCATGTATAGACGAGTTGTCATTTCAACGAAGTAGGTGTGTTTGTGTTTGGACAACTTTTCAGTCATTTCTATTGACTCTTAACTTTAATGTAAGGGATTGCTTGTAGCTAAAAGTACGTTTACTAAGGTCGATCTGTGCCGTTAGCCTTCTAGCTAACGTTATGTGAAGCTCTATTTTATACAGTCTATGGTGAAGCTACTTGTATATATACCACCCATACCAACTGAACCAGTGTTAAAATAGTCGTGCCACAGCTCAACTTTAAATTGTGTTTTGGATGTTCAGGGCGGGTAAGCTGGATGCAGAACAATGTGGAGGTATGAACTGTGAGGAGCTGCTGAGGACCACACTGCACTGTGATGACAAGGAGAAGGTACTGTTGTCTGCACACTTACGCTATAAAAAGTGCCACAATGAACCATTTGTATTCAGACTGCTGCTGACATATTTACATTTTGCCCACTCAGCTTCGTAGGAAATTGGCACTGCTACAGAGGGAGTACCTCAGGACAGCTGAGAGACTACAGGTAAGAGTCACTCTTCTTCTATGAGCCCAGTATAGAATTTCAGTGTATCAAATCAAAATTACTTTATTTATCCCCGAGGGGAAAGTAAGTTAGTCTGGTAGAATCTCTGTGATGGCTGTAGGAGAGAAGGATCTTTTGTATCTCTCCGTCCTGCAACAGAGAGAGGAGCCATAACATCTGCAGCATCTTACTACAGGTGTCCAGAGATCTGAGCTTCCTTAAGAAAAAGAGGCGGCTCTGCCACTTTTTGTAGAGAGGGTCTGTGTTTAGGGACCAGTCCAACTTATTATCCAGGTATACACCTAGATACTTATAACTTGGCACCACCTCCATGTCCACCCCACAGGTACTCACTGGCTGAAGAGGGGGCTTGAACCTGCGGAAATCTATGATCATTTCCTTAGTCTTTCAGGTGTTCAGTAGGAGATGGTTCTTGTGACTCCAGTCACTGAAGGCTTTTATCAGATCCCTATATGCAGATTCCTGTCCATTCCTGAAACACGGCACAATAGCAGTGTCGTCCTCACACACATTTGTTTATTTCCTCACAGCGTGCTGAGCGTTTGGATGTAGTCCGGAGACATGTGAAGAGTAGGATCAACCAGCAGAACCACCAGGACCAGAGGGACAAAGAGGTGACATCTGTCCCTCGTCTGAACCCATCTTCATTGATACTGAACACCAACAATGGGACAGAAACAAGGGCACACACTGGAGGTGAGTCAGTCCGTCCCAATCAGCTGCAAAGAGCAGTGCATAACTGCAGTGATGATTACATAGGAATGTACTGTGTAGAATGTCTAAAAGTGATCCAAGGAATATGTTTGCCACACAGGATATATGTTTTAGGTGTACCAAGATTTTAATACTGATCGAATCATAAAAATGTAAACATTTAACAATATAGCCTTAGTGGGGTACATTCCAGAAAAATATGGCTGTTATATAACAATTGATATGATGTAGACTAACGTTTTAATAATATTTTTAAAATGTGAATGACAGTTGTCAGGGTATAAACCCATAAATATGTTGACTTTTATAAATCAAGACTGAATGTCTAACAATGGCATAGCCCTCTGTGCTGAAAATATGTAATTGAAAGTTGAATCAAACTGTGACATTAAAATCCAAAGACTAATCAAACTTTGGATTTGGAGAATTGTGACAACCCTAGACTATATAGAATAATTTAACTCTATGTGTGATACGGATGTAAATATTTAAGTTGTAATATAATGTTAGCAATTGTTGATGCAAATCCTATAATCATTGCATGTCAGAGATGCAAGTTAATGGGTTTTTTTAATATGTTTTCCAGTTGTTGTCATTCACTGTGCCTGCTAATTAGTGTAAATGACACCTATGTGGACTATGATTATTTTTTAATGATTGTTTTTGTTGAAGTGCTTTTGAGATCCTGGAAAATATCGAGAAATTATAAAAAGGGAGACTGTGTAAAGAGGAGATGGCGATATTGTCATGGTGCCTAACTTGATTATATCATGAACAATACATTTGTTATTTGTAATCATGTTTTTCTTCCTCTGTCTTATGCAGTGTTGGCACATAAATTGATTCCATGCCTGTCCATCACACATAAAAAAAAGTAATATGGTTGTTACTGTCATTAATCTGAGAAGCAGAAAGTGCTTTACCTTTAATAACAGTGAAACATTTCTGATGTTTTACCAGGTACAGCAGATTCTAATAACCCCAGGAGGAGCCAAGTGATAAAGTTCCTGCTCCCCTCTGATGCTGCTTGCCCACAAACCCCAGATCCCAGCCATGACGCAGCTAGAGGTCACAGAGCCAGTCCTGCCCTGCGGCTCAGGTCTCGGCGCAGCCGTCTGCGCTGGGAAAGGAGGAGCGCTGAGGCTGGCAGGAGCACAGACGACAACAGTGAGGAAGGACCGGAGCAGAGTGAAAGGATGGAGACTGTTAGGACAGAAGGAGTTGAAGAGAGAGTCAAAACTAAAGAAACAGAGGTTGTGAATGGAAGTGAGGAACTATTTTCTGCTACTGACTCTGAGTTTCCGTCTCTGCTGCTTACACACTGGAACACTTGTGAACAAATGGAAACAGAAGATAAAAAGGAAAAAGAGATCCAGGGACAACAAGAACAAAGGGAAAAAGAGACAGAGTTAAGAGCTGAAGGGAAGAAAGAATCAGAGTCAGCCTCTTTGTTGAAACATGTTATACACACTGAAGGAAGGGACCAAGATGGCACACCAAATGAAAGAAGAAAGGATACAGAGGGAGGAGTGGAAGATGAGCATAGTGAAGGACAGCGGGATGGAAGGCTGTGTGAAGACAGCAGTAATAAAGAGACTGAACAAGATGCAGCAGCAAAAATAGAAAGTGAAAAAAGTCATAATACCACAGCTGAAATAAAAGAAGAAAAAAGTGAGACGAGTCTCCTGGACTCCTGTACTCTAGTAGAGGGACTACTTTTCCCAGCAGAGTACTACGTCCGAACCACAAGGCGTATGACGTTTTCACAGAGTCAGCCTGACATGCAGGCCGTCATACTCTCCCAGTTGAGCATAGGACGACCTCGCCGGAGCCGGGGCAGAGGATCCAACAGACACACTGTGACAGGTTCGCCCTCATCTGCAGATCCTCGTATGGAATCACAGTCTGCTGAGCTAAACAGTCAGAGCTCCAGTGAGATTTCAGAACAGATCTCAGGTTGTCAGATTGACACGGAGGCTTGTTTTTCTCCTAAGATTACCCCTGCTCGTCCAGCAAGAGGTGGGAGGAAAAAAAGAGGGAGAAGGAGACCTCAGACCCCACGATGCACTCCTAGTTTAGGCACCCATCCACTCGGCCTGGAACAATGCTCAGACAATCTCAGCTCCCAGTTCTCTACCTCCCCGTCTCTGCGTGGAGCTGATGAACCAAAGCTCTGCCTCGCTCCAGGAGAAGCTGCTGTTCCAGTGCAGGACGACCCCCAGCCGGCATTCATCCAAAGCACAGTTACACCGCCTTCTTCTGGAGTTAGTGGAGCTCCTTCTGGCTCTGCCTCTGAACATCTGGAGAAGGTCTTTCCCATCTTTCTGAAGGGCAGCAACAGGACTGGCAGAACCTCACAGATGAGTAGAAGTAAGACATTTCTTGTGACTCTGTAGAGACAGATAGTGAAGACAGGGTCTACCGGTTTGTCATGCTCAGATTAGAATATTTAGTGTAATTAAAGGGGTGGAAACAGTTTGTAGAGAACTAAAGACACCAGCAAATTTTCTTTTTGAAGAAGCTGAAATGAGAAAATGTGGGCTTTAAAAAAAAGAAATAGAATCATTGATCATCAAAATAGTTGCAGATTTATTTCTGTTGTCCAACTAATAATTAGATAAACTAATCAGGGTGATAAGCTACAACCTAATTTAAAATTGTCTAATAACTAATTGTAAAAGTTATATTCAATTCAGTAAGATTATTTAAAGTGTACACTACACTGTAATGTGTAAAAGAAAAAAGTTTCTTTCTTCTTGCACATTTTCAACCAGGTCATTAAGAAATTACAACACAAATTTAACATTGAACACAAAAAATAAAAGAAATGTTTCTTAACACAAATAAAGGTAAAGTAATTATAGTATGTCTTAGTACAATTTTAAGAGTTGTAAGCATATTTCAATCATTATCGATAATTATTAATAACATGCATGCAGTTATTTTGGCAAGGATAATTGTGACATAAAATTTTCATACCGTTCAGTATCGGTACCCAATTTCTCCAACTCACCACCCCACATACAATATAACCTCAAAATAAAATAAAGTGTCTTGGAGGCTACAGAGATATGTAGAAATTACCCTATAAACTATCTGAAACTATTCCCTCACATTAATTTTCTTCACTGTGTGTCCTGCAGGTGCAGAGAGCTGGCGATCTCTCCTCTTGCCGTCCTCTCCACCTGCCCAAACTTCTCTGCCTCCTCTCTCCTCCCTGTTCCCCGGCCCAGTTGGGAACAACCTGATGAACTTTGACATGACGCTAGATTTCCATCTCCCGGATGACCAGTTTGCTTCCTTGAAGTTGCAAAAACTCCGGCAAGTCGCCGTCGGTTCAGGAGTTGAACATTTTGTATCTCCAGCTTACAACACGCGCAGGAGCTACTGGCAATCTGACGCCCACTTAAGCAGCAGTGACGCAGTGATGTCTCTTCCACTCAGCCTCACGGCCACAATCCCAAGTTCCCCCCATCCCACTGAAGCACAACAAGCTGCTGCACAAAACCTTTCAATAGAACACGACCTTATAGATAAATTGACAAGAACTGGAGAGTCATCTGAGCGAGATGTTACAGAAAACCCTGGAGAGCAGCAGACTGAAAACCCTCACCCAGAGAGTCGGACTCATGCAACCTTAGCAGAATCGATGTCTGTGGATCAAATTTGTGCTGCTGACTGTGTCGATCAATATAAAGAGCAAGATACTGTGACCCTGAGTATGGACCACCCTGTCGAATCACAGCCTCACATCAACTTTGCAGACAAACCTGCAGGCGAAGTGAATGATAATATCATCGGACGCTCAAAAGAACTTCAATTAGAAGAGCCCTCTGTCATTTTATCAGAAGAACAAACAGATTGTCCTGCAGTAGTCCATCCACTGGAGAATCAGAAGTCTAGAAACACCCAAACAGAAGACAGAGCTATCATCGAGACTCTTTCCTTCGATTGCCCTTTACAGAAAACCCCCGAGGAGCCTTCGAACAGCTGCACTCCTGTACAGTTATGTAATGACGGTGAAGCTTCACCTGTGCAGCATGTGGGTGTTAATTCTCCTGCTAAAGATTCAAAGGAATACCCTGAACCCAGTCCTCCCAGAGACAGGCCGGTGGATGATAAAAATCAGAAGTGTTCACCGCACCGCAGAGTTCACTCCCAGCTCCTGTTGAGCCCTCCTCTGGCGTCAGCACCCTTCATAACACCACACCTGCCCTCTGTGCTCCTCTCCAGCCCCACAATGCCATCACTAGGACTGACCCCACACCCTGTCCACGCCGCTCTAACTTCCTCTCCATCTGCCCCATCTCTCACCCTGCCTCCTCCTCATAGCCCGTCCACCTTAGCTCTCTCTCCTCCACCTTTGTCCCCCTGTCCATCCCTCCCTCCTAGCCAGCCTCCCACCTCCCCTGCAGGTCAGTTCCAGACTTCCTCTGAGCAGTTACGTAAAGATGATGACTCCCAGAGGGTTGAACCTCCTACTTGCCCAACGGTTTCCAGCAACCAGTCACAGGGCTCAGGTGGACAGGTGCACCTGAGAACAGAGGAGGCGGCAGAAGAGCATGTGATACGATGCAAACACACACTCAAGGTAAAAGCTTGTCCTCGTCATACAATTAGAAAGTAATGTTTGGTTTCTGCAATGGCTGCAAGAAGCAGTTTTGAATCAAAGTCAGCAGTTATTTGCAGAGAAGATGTGTGTGTATCTGCAGCATGTATAACATTTAGAGTGAATAACTGTGTGTGTGTGTGTGTGTGTGTGTGTGTGTGTGCGTGTGTGCGTGTGCGTGCGTGCTTGTTCAGGCCCCAGCAGGAGGCTGTCTGGTGGATGCATGCTGTCTGCTTGGATCCTCAGGTAGTTTGTGTGTCGCAGCAGCTGGAAAGTGGGCTGTGTGCCTCTGGAGTCAGACTTCAGCTGCTGATTGGAGGTTAACACACACCTGGGCCTTCAACGAGGTGAGTGTGCATATCGAAGTAATTGATAAATAGGCATTCAAGGAATTAATCAATTTCAAAAAGAGGATTCTCTGTTTTTCTATTTTATATCATTGACTATGTTTACAAGCAAAGACTGTTACAAGGTGTTTACATGACTTATGTAAAGAAATATTCATCCACAATTCCCGTTCATTCATTCAGTGTATGCAGCATGTGTACTCCAACTAGCATGTTGTTTATTGCATCAAAATATGGTCAAGTGAATTGAAATGGTTGCAGAGCATTTTGCTTCTTTGCATCAAAATACAATTTTCCAACATTAATCGCCAGACACAGCCTCCCTTTTCATTCCTTAAACAACCTTCTTGAAAAGGTCAGCATTGCAATATCTGAGCATACCCCAAAACATGTCGATAGCCAGTTCTTTCATAATTTTTAAAAGTAGCTGTGTGTCTCCTTCCAAACAGAAATGTAGGCTTTTCTTTTGGGCGTGCATCCCTGCTCAAACTGATTGTTTTTTGTGTACTAAGAATGCTCGTAAAACCTGAATATTATCTGTGTATTTGTGTCTGTGTATACAGTTTTTTGAGATCTTCTATATTCAGCAATAAATTAAGAAAAACATCAATATTGAAAATAGCAATAAAATACAGTTAAAACTATAACATTTAGCTGTTGCATTAGACACTAAAACAGCTCAAAATCTGTTAACATTCCTGTTTTTCTGCTTTTCCTGTGACACTTTCTAATATGCCACACAATTCGGTCAAACATGCAATCATTTTTCATTTTTATGCTTTATTTCTGTTTGTTTACAGGCCGTGATCAATGTGTTTCCTGTCCCGGATGCTTCTGGGCTGATGTGTGTGACTCTGGGTCAGTTGGAAATCAGAGAAGTGAGGTGAATACAAAACACTTTATCAGACTTTCTGACATGAATTTTAACATTTTTGGCAAATTTTCTGCACTGAAGATATTTTTTGATTGACATCTCCAAATTTTAATTTTCCAGAGCTTCTTGTACTTGACTGTGAGTCTGTTTGTGTGCACAGGATGCTGTCGTGCTCCAGCCTCTCACAGACTCTGCTCTGTGAGGGCGTCGTCCAGGCTGTCCTGTGTGTGTCACAGTCCAGAGTGGTGACCTCCGCCCACTCAGCATCTGGTTCCACCCTGCAGGTGTTCACGCTGTCAGACAGTGGCAGGTAACACAGAGTTTGTGTTGTTGCCCTTTCTCTCTTTCAGTTTTTGCCTCATTGTACAAATATCTAAGTTTGTAATTTCTCTGTCAGCGCATCAAGCTCTCAGCCTCTCGTGTCTCCTGGTGTTTGTGTCGGGCTCCTCGCTCCAGTGGACGGACTCTCAGATGCTCTGATCGGCTCAGATGATGGTGGACGCCTCTTCATCTGGTAAATTTGGACCAGGAGTCATTGCTACATTCGTCATTGCCATGGTTAACAAATAGCAAAATCATTTGATGACATCTGGCTGAAAAAAGAGCGTTAAAGTGCTTCAGTGTTTGTGTATTTATTGCCTTCATCAATACTTTTTATGGGTGTTTTATGACCCAGACCAACATTTCAGCTCATCTCTATAATCAGATATCAGCATATGAATGTCGATAATTTTCCTTAAAAGCTAGGTCATCATTAGCTGATAGCCAATGGGTTCTGAGAATGCATTTCGTCCAGTGTGATCCACCTCTTTTGCTCTCCACACGGACTGCCAACCTGCATTCAACCATAGCCCACTCAAATACAATTGTAGTACAAATAGAAACCAGGGTGCTTCCGATTACCAAAATCTTGTCCCAATATCTACAGATACTACATTTCTATAAAATCTATATTAATATCTGTTAATCGCAATTTTGCAAATGCTGATCATGGTTTAATATCTCTAATTTTACCATTATTTCAAAATAAGAGCACACCTTTATTTGAGATGACTTCATCCAGGACTGACAAATCAATCCAGATTATTCAATTAACCTAATTAGCCATTTTAGAATACAACGGAATATTATAGGATAGGATGATACAAGCATCTTAGCCTGGATAAATTAAGCCACATTTGAAGAACAGGGCCCAGGTTCTTTAACTGAAGCACAAATATTTAACACCAAATGTAATCCATGTGTTCTCTTTGAGAGTAAGGATTTTAGAAATTGTAAGAATAGCATCCAGATTTGGCTCTCGTGGACTACTTCTGTTGACAGTTAAATGTATTTGTGTGTTGCAGGAATTTAAAGACTGGACAGCTTCTGCAGAGAATCATCCTTGGCGATGGTTTATCACACACGGCCTGTGTCAGAGGTTACTCCTACTGTGTAAGTCTATTTGCTTTGCATGTAAAGGAGCCTGTCTGTTGTCATAATATTGCATGTGCATCCAAAACTGTCTCACTCTTTAGTTGATTTTAATTCTGTGTGTATGTCGGTGCACAGGGAGTGTTATTTGTCCTGCTGCAGCATCAGTTGCTCAGCTCCTTGGAGGAAGAAGTAAAAGAGGTCACTGCAAAGGAAGAGGCGAAGGAAGAGGAACGGAAGAAGACTGCTCTGTTCTCTTTAGTTGCCATTAACCCTCGGAGTGGGAAATCTGTCCTAGCCACTCAGCTGTATCCGCCCAAAGCCTGGTCTGGCAGGTGAGATTGATGTATTTTTGTGATTCTGCATGTAAAACCTTCAAATAACTAACACTCACATCTGTCTGTGTGTTCTGCAGGCTGTGTGAAGCCGACGTTAGTGGCTCCAGTGTGGTCGGCCTGAGTCAGAGCGGCTGCGCATGCGTGTGGGAGCTCGGGCGCCGGGGGGCCTCGGGGATGGTGTGGGCTCCTGAGAGTGAAGGCTGGCAGCTGGCTCGATGGGGGGGAGGAGGCACGCTGGTGACTGGACATCACAACGGAGACGTTTCTTTACACTGCTGAAGTCTGAGTCAGACTCCTCTCTGCCACGAACGTAACTGATTACTTTTATCAAATAAAAATGTCTGTCTGTCACTGGATGAAGATTTTAACCTTTTAAAATACTTCAATGTCACATATGGTTCTGCAGTTCTGTGACTTCCCTTAAAGACATTTTAGTTTGACGTGTGTCTCCAAACCCATATTATACACTGTAAACTGAACATGTTGCATTATTTACAAAGTAACATGACCTCAACGAGACTGTTTTCTTCCAGCCTTTAAAATATTTCAACACTACCAGTATCACAAACTGAACCCCTGTGTGAGAGTGTTTACTTGATGGTGGATTTTCATTTTTTAGACCACTGAAACCCAAAAACCAACTTTGTGTTTTATTACTGCTGCTGATTTGTTCTTCACTGTGATTGCTTGAATACATTGTTATATTTCATATATTTAAAGAAAAAGAAGTTTGTTTTTATAATTTACATTAAACATTTGTGAAATCTAATTTAGTTTTTGTCTACTTTTGTCACTTAGGTGGACTAGAGCCAGCTTGACTTACTGTATTTTCATTTAAGGTGGCAGACAGTTAAAACATGCTTTTTCTATCACTTCTACAAAATAGTAAATGTACTCATGCAGGCTTGGGGTGTTGAATTTTCACCCTCTCTTTTAATACAAAGCATTAACACATGGTGTAGGCCGGCAGAAGTCTGTGGTGTTTGAGTGGTTAAGTGTGATCGTCCCCTCATGGCAAAGATTACAAGTTTGATCAAAGCAAACAGCTGTTTACTTGGACAGCACCGCCCAAAGCAAGGAAGTGAATCTCTGGCTCCCAGCGGCAGTCTAAGTCCAAGTACACTAAGTACATTACTACTATAATCATACAATGGCTGTATCCTTGAAAATAAATCCACGGTGGGTTATGTGTGGGATTTAAGCCATCCTGAAACATCTAAAGAGAGTTTAGTTGCATTATTGCATTTTGGCTATCAATAATTAAAGGTAAACACATAATGAAATATTGAGAAATAGGAACTAATTGTAATAAATTAAGTTGTAATGACTCCATGTGGCCGCCAGGGGGCATCAAAAGATTGATTTATCGTTACTCTGCACAGTTCAGAGCTTTTTTCAGCGTCCTTTAGCTTTATTCCAGTTTAACGTTAAACACAACAAACAAAGGGTTTGTTTTTGTGGATGCATATTTATGTATGTGATATCTGGCAGAATAAACAGAGGAATTACAATAAAAAAAAATTTTAAGATCAGGAGATAGTGATATATACAGCCAGGCCAGCTGACAGTCTTGCCTGGGCCCAGGACGAGATTATGTTAGATGGGCCCCCCGCGCCCAGATCTCTCCTTTTCTCTTGTTGTTCCTCTCCTCTCCTCTTTCTTTATAAACCATGACTAAATGTGCAGCTATTTACCCTGCAGATTATGAGTGTATATTTTGAAATAAGGGGCTAATTCCCATCTTTCAAGTATAATATCCCTGATTTACAAAAAGCGTTTTTGCAGATAGCCTATTTGTGCAATGAGCTTTATGAATCTATTTTATACTTAAAAATAAATTAAATATTAATTTAATAAAACATTGCAAGCAAAAGCATTCTCTCCTGTTCCTCTCCTCTCCTTTCCTCTCCTCACATCTCTCTTTGACAAGAGACAATAATGGTTAAGATTAACAAACTACACATGCGCTGTTGCTAAATACACTCTTCATATGTATTGGAATTCTGACACTAGCAGGAAAATAACTGACTAAATAAAAAAATAAACTATAAATGACTCTCTCTCTCTCTCTCTCTCTCTCTCTCACCGGTAGCCTGTCCCTCCTCTCCTCCCGCATCACTCTCTCTGTCACCTGACAGCTGCTGGATCTCTCCCCTCTCTGTCTCATCCTCTCTGACGGAGCTACCAAACTTAGTTTCTGTCAAAGATAACGTTTTGTGTCAGGCTTTCATACAAGCTAATGGACGTTAACATTAGAGCGAGCTTGTTAGGTTACGTTACAAGGCTGTAAACATTGGCTGCGCTGTTTCTTACCTTGCTCTACGTTCACTTTACTAGTCCCAGCTTCACCGTCACCACCTTTTTAAAAAATATTTGTTCATAAAATAAGGCCTCCATTTGCTTCTTCTTGTCTTCTCTTTTCTTTCCGTTTCTGAGCACCGGGCTTGTGTTTACCGGACATTTTGAGCGAACTTCAAATCAAACGGCAACATCAAAGTTTGATCAGTGGCCAAACCATTTTTGTGTTGGGGGTGGGGGGGGGGGGGGGGGGGGGGGGGGGGGTTCTTGACCACTAGTTCAAGGACAATTAGGAAGAAAACAAATAAAAAGCTTTTAACGCAAATAATTATTACATATTTTTTCCACAAATAGGCCTATTTCATTTTATTTTTTTAATCATTCCATAATTTAATGAGGGCCCAGTTCTGGGCCCCCCCCTACCCTGGGCCCGGGACAGCAGACCCGTTTGTCCCCCCCTATCGGCGGGCGTGTATACAGCCATACAGTTGTTGCTTTTTTATTGCAAAATAAATAAAAAATAAACAAAATACAGAGTATACACCAAGGGTTAAGAGGAAAAAATAATTATGTTGTGAAAAGACTTGAAGGAGTTTTTATGTATTGCTGCATTTAATTTATAAAAACTTCAGATTTTTTTTCTCCAATATAAGGTTCTAAGCATGCGCAAAATAGAGGACAGTGAAACGTTTAATGACTGCCACAATTTTAGGAGACAAAAAGATAATAGAATAAATATAATAAAGTCCAGAGATGGAGACTATCTGAAAAGATGTTCCAGCTAGGAGTTGGAAGTAGGGGATTTGTCTCTCTGTTCATCTGTGATATTAACTAGACGTTACACTTCAAAAACTAAACTACTCTGTTGAAGATGACGACAGTTTTTGTTTAACCAATAGGATAAGAGATTTTCTGACGCTGACCAATCGGATCGACCAATTCAGACCCTTTAACCGCCTACGTACGTATTAAAGCCGCAGGAAAGCGCTCAGAGTCAAACTCTGGACAAACTTCACATCGGAGAGACATAAAATGTTAATACTTTTTATAATCTAATCTTCACATCCTCGACAACCATGGTTAGTATTGGATCATGTTAAGTTTCTATATTTTACGTTATATATTTGACTTGATTAGATGCTAGCTGGTTAACCGGTTAAATGAATCAGCATTGGGTGGCCGTTAACCGCTGTCATTCAGTTAGCGGTTGACTTTTATTTCAGGTTAGTCGATGTGTAACTTAAGTTTTCTAGCAGATGTTAATTTAGTCATTGGTGTGTTCTTTGTAATGGAAAGGCACGGTTCCAAAACAGTTTTAGTTTTCCCTGTCTGGTAAAGGGAGAGATGCTTACTTTAGCTTAAAAAAAAAAGGTAATTACATGAGAAAACATGGCGGACGTTAATAGACTCCAACCATCAACGGTTGTCCACGGCGGGAAATATCTCTGTTTAACCTGCTGCTCTGTGGTCCAATAGTATGTCTGCAGACCCGGAGGCAGCATCTCACCCAAGCACCACTTTTTGAAATGAGTTACACTTGTAATACAATTTTAAAATTTTACTACACCCGAATAAAAATACTAAGATTTAATTATTGACGATCATGAAGCTTCTAATTAAAGAATTTCCCTCCAGAAATCAGTCTGATTCTGATGAAGCTTTAAGTCTCTTCTAACAAGTTTTGAAGATTTATTTACACCATCAATTCTAACAGTTTAAAGGTTTAGTACACCCCAATACTAAACAGTTGGAAGGGTGATTACACCAAAATACAATAAATTAACAGATGATTAAAGGTTTGTTCCACCTATGTTTTCTTTACATTCTTTACAATCACACCCAAATATGTATTTTTGTATACATCTATATAATTTACACATGTTGTTTGATCCAACTATTTCAGTTCTTCATTTCTTAATATTCATCAGAGCACAAAACTTGCACTGCATTGATCGAAACCGCCACAACATATAGGAAATGTCTGGCCTTGGGTGTCCAGTTCTCACTGTTGTTGTGGGAATTTGAAATACTGAAATTATTTAACATGTTTTATTTAATAAATGAACTAATGATGCTAATAATGACACACAGGTCATTGTTTTGTGTTAAAATAATATTTTCTATATTTTTAAACATTTTTGATTCACAAATGCATTACTGTAATGCGTCCAGATAAAAATGTCATGGTTTCCCCACACTTTTATACAATAAATACTTAATAAACTTCATAAAAAATAAATATACATTTGTTTAAAAATGTATAATTTGACAGAATATAATCAAACATAATGGTTTTTAACAGTGTATAAAGAACAAAATCGGAATGAAATTTGATGAGAAAAAAATGGTTAGATGTTACGGTAATGATAGAATTGTTTGCATTAAAATATGTGTATTTTTTAATCAAATACATTTTGGTGATACCAGCTACCCTTGAGCATATTTAAGTGCTTGCCAAAGAAAAGAAAAAAACCCTTTTTTGTTGTTTTTTTAATTTAAAAGTGTGTTACGGTAAAGAATTTTGCTCACAGTGTCTCCAAAAATGTCAGAAAATACCTTAAAAATGTTTAAATACATTATAAATTTATATTAAACAATGACTTTAGATTGTATATGTTATAAAGGGTCAAAGAAAATATGTATTCAATGCTCTTGGATTTTTGCTATGAGCTGTACCATGTTCATGAGAATCACCCATATATACAATACAGGGTTGTACTTTTTTTTCCCCCATAACATTGGTGCTACAGAGGTTTATAGTTGTGTAGCACAATCCACAAAATCTCTAGCATTGGTATAGTCACAAACACCTCATCTGTAGGCTACACTCTAGAAAACATGAAAGATAGGGTGTCACTGGGGCTAAGGCTGTATAGGCTACATCTGTATTTTACTGTACTGTGACTTATTGTGAAGGGCGGAATAAACACGGAATTGGACCGGGTTTGTTGATAACGGTGATATTTATCTGGCTTACCAAGAAACATCCAATTTCATTTTCATGAACAAAGGCTAATAGCCATCCAATAAAGCAGTCTTTACATTTAACTAAAACCTTAGATATTTTCTTATTATGTGAACACGTATAAAACTACAAATCCAATGAGAAAACCAAACCGTGTGGCAGTCTGAGACTTGCAATCTTGTTACTTTCATAGCCATAAAAACTCACCAAAACTTTCCTATGTATTTTTTTTCTTTTTAGTAATTATGCATTTACAGACCCCGTCCTCCCTGCAATTGAATCCAGTTTTATCTTTTTCGCTGTTGTCGACAAGCATCTGAGAAGAATGAATTAGCTAAATGTTTGACTTTGACTTTTTTTTCCTTTCCAGCGTGAGTGTATCTCGGTGCACGTGGGTCAGGCTGGTGTCCAGATTGGAAATGCCTGCTGGGAGCTTTACTGCCTGGAACATGGGATCCAGCCTGATGGACAGATGGCGTCCAGTGAAAAGACCAACAATGGAGGAGATAGTTCCTTCAACACCTTCTTCAGTGAGACTGCAGCTGGAAAGCATGTCCCCAGAGCTGTTCTTGTGGACCTGGAGCCCACTGTCATTGGTAAGCTCATTATTAAATATAGTTGCTGTTTGATTTTGGTAAGCCAGACCGTTCAGTAATATCTTATTTAACATATTTCCTCAGATGAAGTGCGAACTGGGACCTACCGGCAGCTGTTCCACCCTGAGCAGCTGATCACTGGCAAGGAGGATGCGGCCAACAACTACGCCCGTGGACACTACACCATTGGCAAAGAGATCATTGACCTGGTGCTGGACAGGATCCGCAAACTGGTGAGTCACTTCATAGCAGGAGGGGTACTTTAATAATGAAGCCAGGAGCCTGGGAAAAAATTATATTCTTAATGACTGATGTATCAGGAAAGTGCAAACAGTGCAGTGCATGCAATGTTATCCACTCAGACTTAAATTATGCAATTCACCTATGTGACACCAGAGGGCACCAAATAAAAAAAAAAGTAGGTTAATTTCTTCTCACTTCTTATGATATCCTAACCATGCAGATATTTTGCTTTTAATTTTTCCAGGTTTTTTGACCTGTCTTTGAGATTTCTGCCTTTAACACAAGGTTATAGACAAAAATGAACAAGAAATAAATTCTTTATTTTGTAGTTTGACTAGCTCATAGATGTAATGTTTTTTTGATTAAGGTAATAAAGGTGCCAGTAACAGCTGACATATAAGACTAAAAAAGATCAGATAAGTAACACTGACCCTGAGTTAACAATGACAACATTAAGTCATATATACATTTAAGCTTCATGTCAAATTTAGGTTCAATTGTGGCTTTGACTCTATCTTCTGTTTACTGTACAGCGTCAGGTCAGTGTGAAGAGGCCTTTGTTTTTGTTTGTTTTTATGTGAAGAACTATGAAGTAATTTAATATTACTGTGTTAAACTAGTTAATAAATTAATTGGTCTCAAGTGATTCTAATCATCTAAACTATGTTACTGCATTCTGTCCCCAGGCGGACCAGTGCACTGGTCTTCAGGGATTCCTGGTTTTCCACAGCTTCGGCGGTGGCACCGGCTCTGGTTTCACCTCCCTGCTGATGGAGCGTCTCTCTGTAGACTACGGCAAGAAGTCTAAGCTGGAGTTCGCCATCTACCCAGCTCCCCAAGTGTCCACAGCTGTGGTGGAGCCGTACAACGCCATCCTGACCACCCACACCACCCTGGAGCACTCTGACGCTGCCTTCATGGTGGATAACGAGGCCATCTACGATATCTGCCGCAGGAACCTGGATATCGAGCGCCCCACCTACACCAACCTGAACAGGCTGGTGAGTCAGATCGTGTCCTCCATCACTGCCTCCCTCCGTTTTGACGGTGCCCTTAACGTTGATCTGACAGAGTTCCAGACCAACTTGGTGCCGTATCCACGTATCCACTTCCCTCTGGCCACCTATGCCCCCGTCATCTCTGCTGAGAAGGCTTACCATGAGCAGTTAACAGTGTCAGAAATCACCAACGCCTGCTTTGAGCCCTCCAATCAGATGGTGAAATGTGACCCTCGCCACGGCAAATACATGGCCTGCTGCCTTCTGTACCGTGGTGATGTGGTGCCCAAAGATGTAAACGCTGCCATCGCCACCATTAAGACCAAGCGCACCATCCAGTTTGTGGACTGGTGCCCCACTGGTTTCAAGGTGGGCATCAACTACCAGCCTCCCACCGTAGTTCCTGGTGGAGACCTGGCCAAGGTCCAGAGGGCTGTGTGCATGCTGAGCAACACCACTGCCATCGCAGAGGCCTGGGCTCGGCTTGACCACAAGTTTGATCTGATGTACGCTAAGCGTGCTTTTGTTCACTGGTATGTGGGCGAGGGTATGGAGGAGGGAGAGTTCTCTGAGGCCAGAGAGGACATGGCAGCTCTGGAGAAAGATTATGAGGAGGTTGGAGTTGAATCTGTTGAGGGCGAGGGTGAAGAAGAGGGTGAGGAGTATTAGAAAGAACATGAGGCCACTAGTTTAACAGGACAGATAATCTCGTTGCGGTTTTAAATACATTCAAATGTTTGTGCTGTAAAATGCAATGTTGTGAATGTTCTGAAAGATTTGAATAGGTCCTGGCTGTGTTCTAAATAAAGTACCTGTGGCATATAAAGCTGTGCATCTGTTTTTTTAAATTTTCTTATTACTTTGTTCTTTTGGGGAATTAATGAAAATGAGTAGTTGTTTAATTAGTCTTTGAAAATCTTGAAATTCTAAATCCAGTTGTTAACATGATTTTAAAAGAGACCTGTATAACTGAGTGAACATAGCATGCCACACATGCATATTTTGCTTTTAGCTTCTTTTCATTTTTACAGAAAACTGGAAAATAAGTTAATCATGCCATGCACAATCCCATAACTACCATACCACTTTAATCAAATAATGTATCCTCCACTACGTCTGAAAGGGCCTTTCTGCCTAGATGCAGTAAGGCAAATGGCACAGGAACACAAAATCCCTCTACTGAGTAAAATAAGTAAAATCAATTTCAACAGAAGTTCAAAGAAGAAAAAGTTTTAGTTGCTTTTTAATCTAATGAGCTCAAATAAAACTATGTAGTGTCAAATCATTTGAACAGTATTAAAGACAGCTTGGAAAGGTGAATTAATCCAGCCACTTTTGATAATCACCTTACACCAAACAGTCATCTACTGAAATGTTCAGTGTGTTCCAATACCCACACTAATATACTATTAAGTATGCCAGAAAAATATATTATACACTGTATAGTATGTATAATGCAGTGTACCCAAGTACCAGAATGTCCCACAACAGTATGCAAGCCAGCATGTTTTTCTGGCTATTCTTACCCAAAATCCTCATGTGTCCCAGTTGTAAAAAGTAATTAATTTTCTTTTCTGTCCTCTGTACTTCTGGTTCCACTTGTAAATGAGATTTAGATCTCAATGTGCCATCCTGATTTAATATAGGAGGAAGAAATGGTGGATATGTATGACAGAAAGATGATATAATCTCAAAAGTAAAACAAATGTCAATTGTTCAGAAAATCCAGCAATCACTGTATGGTTTTTGTGCATAGCTCTTAAGAAAGAAAGTTTACAATGTTCCAGATTTTACATGGAGGATCAGATGCAAATTATAGTTGTTAGCTATTCAGATAATTTGTATTACATCAGTGGAACTGATAAGTGGGATAATGTTCTGTATAAATGAGTGACATTAGCTCCCTCAAAAGGCTTGAGTCTTAATTTAGATAAAAGTATAAAAATAAACATGGTCCATTTGGCAGCTTTTCTGGAGCTTTCACAGCTGTTGTGGAACTACAGATGTTCAAATTTACATCTTGCTTAAAATCACTATGGATTTTTTTTGGTCAAGCACTATTTCCTGTTCAGCAAAGAACTTTCTGCCACAGAAGTATGCATTTTGCTGCGAATGTGACTGAAACAAAACTACAGTTATTTGTCAAGTTCAAGAGAATCTTTATTTAAACTTGTGAAAAGTTAAATCACCTTTACAACACGTGTGCATATTCAGCATTATGTACAAGTCTGCACACCTTGTTAAAAAGACAAATATCTAAAATATTTAATAAAACAAAAAAGTAAGAAGTTACTATAGGAAGAATGTACATGATGAGCAGGTATTAACATGGTCCTTTTCTCTACGTACAACACAGATAAAACAGACAAAACTAGAGAAGCAGACCAAAGGAACTTTTTTCCCATCTACACAGCCAGTCTGAGTCTCAGTCCACTCAGCTTCAAGTTTAAAAGCACAACTGATACATATACAGGAAAAATGTGGGAGAACGTTTCAATTTCAACATGAATTTGAACACTTTAACATCTCTGTTCCTCCTAGTCTCATGTGAACGTTGTGCGTCAACTAGATTATGTCAACATTTAGCTTCATCAAGAACTTTAAGATAATGAGTTTCTATCAACAGCAGGAAAATAGATTTAAAAAAAAAAAAAAAAAGAATAATCAGTGGCTGAGAGACTGATATCCAACAATCATGTACAACAAATAGATTCATTTCCAATGTACAGCCTCGAAGATGACACTGCAACCCTTCAATAAAATACAGGAGAATTTAAGTTAATCCTCAGAGTGGCTGGCAGACAGGAAGAAGTGGCTGGTGGTTAAAGATAGATAGTGATTGAGGAGGTCTAATGTGCGGCGGTGGAAGATTTGCTGTCGAGCAGCTTCTCCACCATGAGCTTGGCGTAGCGCATGCGGCTGGCCAGCTCCTTACTGCAGCCGAACTCCTCCAGCAGAGACAGCTTGTACGTGCGGAACTCCCGCTTCTCGTCGATGTAGGTCACGGCGTTCATCAGCGGACACATGATCAGCTTGGTGTGGTCCTGGGAGAGAGGGGTTTGAAGAGACGGGTTCAGGATTTGTGGTCAAAGCCAATAAGGCCAAATACAGGTGCATCTCAATAAATTAGAATATCATAGAAAAGATTATTTATGTCAGTAATTCAATTCAAAAAATGGAAACAACACATTATATAGATCCATTATACACAGAATGAAACATTTCATGTCTTCATTTATTTAATTTCTTCTAATTATGGCTTATATTTAATGAAGACCTAAAATTCTCTGGCAAAAGTGTCTCAAAAAATTTAATATTACAAAAGACCAATTTTAAAAAGTATGTTTAATATGGAAATGTTGGCCTCGGAAAAGTATGTCAATCTATACGACTCAATACTTGGTTGGGGCTGTTTGACTTGAACTACTGGAAATTGACTTTTCCATCATATTCTAATGTATTGAGATGCACCTGTAAACCTGGATTATTTAGTAAAATGTGTTTTAAAGAACAGGCCCCTGGGAGAAAATGTGGCGCGTGTCTAACCTGGAAGAAGTTGATCTGAACGGTGCCGTTGCTGAGGTGCAGGACGATGGCGCTCTTTGTTCTGAACCACAGGGCGAGGTAAGGCAGCCGAGCCAGCTCGTCTCCGTCCCGCCGAGCCATGTTGGCGCCGGCCTTCAGCAGGTGCTCGCTCATGTAGTTGCGGAAATATTTCAGCAATGTTACCTAGAAGGGGAGAGGACAAGTGCATTGGAATAAATTAGCATTGTGTCTCATGTCACCAGCTTATCATATTAAATTTGATTGTATGTTGCGTGTGATTGCATGTTAGTTTACATGAGTGATTTTGTAAATGATATACCAGATTACGTTGAAAATCATGAATTTGTCAAGATGTGTATTTGAAGTCAAGCATCTCCCCAACCTTCAAAACATTATTGTTGCTGCTACAAGTTACAGAATTTAAATCCAAGGCTTGAAAAGTAAATGTAATGTCGACTACTGACCTTCTTGGAGAGCGTAGTGGGGTACGAGCGCACGTTGAGGTAAGATTCAGCTGCTGCCTTGTCGATGTACTGCAGACTGTCTCCGTCGGCGTACATGATCAGCCGTGTGTAATCGTTGAACAGCACGCCAACGCTGTTGTCACAGAGCTGGTAGCCTGAAACACATTTTAAACTCTTAATAAGAATCTCTTAAAAATTTCAAAACAAAGATTTTTGGTTTGCATGACTAGTCAATTTAAGAATATTTCTAACCTTGAAATCATAACTGTTGAAACCAAGTACTTTCTGAACTTTTACAACTTTTTACAAACCCCAAGTATAACCATAGAAAACAAAATGTCAATACCATGGTTGGAGCTGAAACAAACAAAAACAAAAATCCAGTCTCAGACGTGAAAACTAAATGGTTGTAACATTGGGAATGTTGAATGTCCACTTGTATTTATCAAATTAATTTAATTGTATGGAGAAAAAAAAAAAAGATTGCTGAATATATGCAAGGTAGACACAACATGAGAGGTCTAGAAATCTACCACTCTGCATATCATTAATTTGTTTTCCTGAACTGCTTTTCGAAGCTAAAACCTCTTGTGATTAAGGTCGATTTTCTACATACACCTAATTTGTAGGATATATATATATATATATATATATATATATAAAATTTAATATATTATATATATTTAATGCTTACCTAATCCATATTTGTCAGAGTAGTCGACCCATTTGCTGATCCAGAAGATGGGGACACACGCAGGATCCTCTGCTTCTCCTGCAAAGGAACAGAACAAAATGTTTACACAAGCACAAAGGTGATCCAAATCTCTAAAATGTGCAACATTGAAACTAAAAGGGATTGGTCAGCTAAACTGAAGAGTCTGCACTCACCTTGGCAGATGACTGCTTTCTCAGAAGGCTTAGCAGCAATGATGCTGTTGAGCTGCTGCAGCATGTCTCTCAGGTAGCAAGTTGCTGGCTCAGGCTCCCTAATAAACACAAGTCAACAGTTATATACACAAGATAAAAATGAAAAGGTTGTGAGCAAATTAAACTTGAATGTTGTACAAATATCTCTCACCTTTGCACAGGCTCGTCCTTCACATCCACCTTCTCTGTCCCTGCTGGAAAGGGAAAAGCAAGTCAACACTATATCCTGTGGAACCAAAACTATTCACAAGTATTGGTGTGTGTCATTTACTGCTGGGACCGTTACCTTTGTTGTTGATAGCAGTCAGTGGGCGTCTCTGGTTGGGATCTGTAGCTGTGGAGGGGGCAATGGAGAACCTCGGGGGCACAGTGAGGCACGTAGTGGGCAGACGTACGGGGCAGTAGCCGCTTGTGAAGTACTCGTCCGCCTGCACCTCGGTGACGGTGGGTCTTTGGGCAGGGTCAGCATGCAGCATCCGCTTGATGAGAGAGCTCGCCAACGGGTTGACGTGCTGCAGAGAGAGTTTTGAGATTGTATGTCTAAAAAGGAAATACAATACATTGAAGGTGCATTGTGTGCTTGGTCACTCCAGCTTACCCATGGGATAGTATAGTTGTTCTTCTTGATACGGTTGTAGGTGTCCTTAAGACAGGAGGTTTCGAATGGGGGCTTACCCACCAACAGCGTGTACCTGAGAGAAGACAGACAGACAGTGAGGGGGATTCTTTGACTGGGCTTAATGGTGTGCAAAGTGCTGTTTTTGAATTCATGGCAAAACACAATGTACAATAGTGAAATTGTCAACTGTCTCCCAGACTTTAGACTTACAATATGCATCCAAGTGACCAGACGTCCACTTCATAGCTGTGGCCTTTCTTACAAAGCACTTCAGGTGCAATGTAGTTGGGTGTTCCACACAAGGTCTTCTTCCTCTCGCCATCAAACTCAATCTTAGTGGCCAAACCAAAGTCCCCTGGAGAAGAAAGATGGACAGGTTTTTGTAAAGCCGCAAACTAAAAGCACGTATGGGACATATTAACGTTTGTGAATGTGACGTTTTCCCTAATAGAAGCTTATTTGTTTAGTCTAGTAAATAGAAAACACTCATCCAGGATGTATGACAAATTTCCGTGAGGGTTGTGCCATATCCTTTAACACTGGACCAACAGGTTTGTGTGAGTCATGATAAATTATACTGGTGTATATTACTCGTCAGCTGATGATACAAGGAGAATTGGATTTAAATCACTTGCCTATCTTGACATCCATGTCATCGTTGAGGAAGATGTTGCCCAGCTTTAAGTCTCTGTGGATGACTCTCCTGTTGTGCAGGTACTGGACACCCTTGAGCAGCTGGGTCATGTAGTAGCGAGCCTCGGGCTCAGTCACAGCCTTACGGCGCTTGTGCAGCTCCAACAATGACTGGAATAGAAAATTAAACGAGTTAAGGCAAAGAAAACACTAATAAAAACACATGAAGTATGTGGCTCAGTTTTATTTCTGAGAGACCTGAAAATGCAACTTGGCAGTAATGCTGCCTAAGATGGGTGTAATGTGAAAATAGATCATTAGTGGGTGGACTGGACAATGCAAAGCAAATATTTGGGAGGTGACCATGGCAGCACAAACGACAAAAAAAAGAAGTCATTTTTGTATTTTTAGCGACTTTACCTCGCATATTTAAAGTTTTTAAGCAACCATGTTCAAAAGTTATTTGGCTTTTCTCACAATTTAAGACTCCTCCACTAGGCCTTGCGGGACAACGGATGAGGCCTCCGTGATAACCGTTGACCCTGTGAAGTGTGTTCACAGAGAGAGCATGCATTTTAGCCCTTGGCACTCACCCTTCTTCTGCAGATTTCCAGGACAACAAAGACAAAGTCGTCGTCTTCGAAAAAGCCGTGGAAACCCACGACGTTGGCGTGGTCGAGACTCTTGTGAATGGAGATTTCAGAGCTCATCTTCTCCCTCTGGTGCTGCTTTAGGATCAGGGACTTGGGGACGATTTTTCCGGCGAAAACCTGGTTCGTCTCCATATCTGTGATTTCGTAGCATTTGGCGAAACCACCCTTTCCGAGGAATCTTCCCCTCGCGTACTTTTTCATGGTGCGTGGGTCCACCAGAACATCTGGGATTTCTTTCAGAGGAGCCGATTTCGGGTCGACATGTGCCGACGGATTCGTCGGCTTCGGGATACCTGCACTCATTTTGGATTAAAGTGCACTTCGGCGTCTTTAAAATAAACGTTTGACTCCTTTCAGCTGTCGACGGATCGATACTTTCTGTAAGGGTTAAAGTAGTGTTAACCGACGTTACTCTAGCCCTGGAAGCTAGCTGGCTCCCATACACTTGTGAATTTAAATCAAAACTAACCTTAACCACCTTTGGACGCGAACGTTGCCTCAAAACTTTAATTCAACGCTAAAAAAAAAAGTAGTACATGCGAGTTTCAATAACTTCAAAAACCTGAGCTAGCCGTGAAACTAGTCTCCAGACTGGTCTCTGGTGGCTGCAGCGCTACTCCGTCCTGTCTTTGACAACAGTCTCCGCTACAGATTTAAAATGCTGCCTGGTCGTTACGGCGCTCTCTGATTGGTCCGCTCGATTTGAATTCCAAGGCGGCGCAGCAAAGCATCGTGGGAACAGCAGTGCAAAAACAGCCAATCGGTGAACGCGAAGTCATATTCTGCGACGTGATTGGTTGAATGCCTGTTGCTATTCGCTCGTCAGTTCCTAAACAGAGTGCTGACGGGAAATGTTGTCCGAGTGGGATTTAAAACCAATGAAGTGGTGGGAAAAGTATTCAGATCCCTTACTTAAGTGAAAGAATTAAGACCACACTGTGAAATTACTTCACTACAAGTAAAAGTCCTGCATTCAAAACTTAATGAAGTAAAAGTACACAAGTATCAGCACCAACATGTGCTTAAAGTATCAACAGTGAAAGTACTTGTTATGCAGAATGGTCCCACTCATGTTTTGTATATATTCCAAATGCATTATTGTATTATTATTATTATTATTATTATTATTATTAGTAGTAGTAGTAGTAGTAGTATTGTAGTATTGATGCATTTATATAAGCAGCATTTTAATTTTCTCAAGGTAGGGCTGGTTTTGAATACTTAATATATTATTAGGAGGTTTAATTTAAATGAATAATGTCTTTTTATGTTAAATCTGTACCTGAGAAGTAACTAAAGCTGTCAGCTAAATGTAGTGGAGTAGAAAGTACAATATTTGCTTCTAAAATGTAGTGGAGTAGAAGTGTAAAGTTACATCAAATGGATATACTCAAGTTAAGTACAAGTACCTCAAAATTGTACTTAAGTGCTTGAATAAATGTACTTAGGTACATTCCACCACTGAAATTGAGGTACTTTACTCCAGTATTTCTATTTTATGTTACTTTATGCTTCTATTCCACTACATCTCAGTAGAAATATTTTACTTTTCCCACTACGTAAAGCTACACATTAAAGATTATGGTTCAACATATGATCAAATATGACGCAATGTTATAGATTATATTAGGCAACTAAAATTAATCACCTTGCTACAATATACATACATGATGAAGAAGAAAGAATAAGAAGGATAAAAGCTCATTTGGTTACTGACCTCATTTTAAATTTTGTGTCTTTTCGAAACTAATATAAAGACAGTTTACCCTAAAATGCATATATTTGATTTTGGGAGAACTGTTAAATTAAAATAGACCTATACTGAGCAAGAGTGATGTAAGAATAAGATAATTTATTTTATGTTTTACAAAAGGGATACAAACCGTTAGGCTCCTGGCCGCAGTGGTGGAAAACTACATATATTACTTAATTACAAGTACAACTTGAGGCACTTTTACTATTTTATGTTACTTTATGCTTCTACTCCACTATTTCTAAGTAAATATTGTACTTTTTCCACTGTGTTTGGCTATAGCTAGTTACATTAAAGTCCATGGCTTTACGTATGAAGCAATGTTATAGATTAAATTCGGTAATATAAAGAGCTGCATACAGTAACGTATCCTTAAAGCTAATCTAAATAATCTAAATATGTCTTTATATTACACTGACAAGGGTCTTTTTACATTTTCTTGACGTTAGTTCTGTAGATTTATTTAGTTATACTTTTAAATGCAATAATTTTACTAGTAATGGAACACTTTTGCATTGTGGTATAAGTACCAATTTTCACTTAATGAAATATACTGCTTTCTTTCTTAGGTCAGTAAGGAGTGCCATTTCACAAAATCCAGTGTGAGGGGCTCATGGTTATCTTGCAAAGTACTGTTACTGCTGTTTTCCTACAGTATAACTTCCTTGTACTATGCCATGTGGGTGTTTTGTCTCTACTTCAACTACAATTATGACTTTTAGTAGTAGCCGGCTCCTACTCATTCTACAACTAATAATAATCATCACTATCACATCAATCATAATGAACTTCCGAACATGGTGCCCATACTGTACATAAAGCTTATGGCGGGTGTCCAGGTGAAAACTTCTGAGCCAATACATTTCATGACCTGTAGATATTTTACATACATATTTGTATTTCTATGTTTGCTTGAATTGTCTCTAACTGTGCAAATGACAAATAAAGTCACTTGAACTTTATGTTATTTTTACTTATTTTACTTACTTACAGTACCAGACTAATTGTTTTCATGTACATCACTCCATTTGGTGAAGGGCTGAACTTAGCACAATATGATGTTATTATGGTATTACCTTGCATTTACATCCTTGTCCTCCATGTCAAAAATATTATTTCAATGTTAAAACGAAACAAATGTTATATTTGTTATATATCCTCTTTCATAAGCTGCACTTCTAACATAATCTGCTGTATTGATGCTTTCGTGCTCACTAGCGTGCTGTATCTGTTTTCAGTAGCAGATAGGAGAAGACAAGAGGAGAATAAGTGGATGAAGAGAGGGCATGAAAAGACCATGAGATCCGTGGGCTTGTTTATCCTCTTTGTTCCACTTGACAGTGTGTGTGTGTGTGTGTGTGTGTGTGTGTGTGTGTTTAGCATCCAAAAACAACACAAAGTGGCTTCATTCAAACAGAGGAGCTATTTTTATTTATGAAGCACTGACTGATCTAAATATTTCCTTTTATGCATCTGCTGATAGTGGCAGCTCATTATCATCGTCACAGGAAGGATAAAGAAAGAGTAAGAAGGATAAAATTACTTTTATCATTTACTTATTGACAATTTAAAAATATGCATTGTAATATTTCATAATATTTTGTGTCTACTTTTTTAATTGGACACAGTGAAAAACATCTTCTGAGGTTCTTGAAGGCACCATAAGTTAAAATGACCTCTTTGGAGTTTATAGTCAATTTATTCTCATTCTTGCAATTTTACTCATAATCTTCATTAGCAAAGACATCTCCAATAATCAGGAAAACTATTTTTTCTATCCTCAATTTGGAGTAGTTAAGGTATTTGACCAAACTGTCTGATCCTAGGAAGAATATTTAAGTATAATATCAAAGTTGAACGTTGAGGCCCTCTGAAGGGAACATTCATCCCCAAATTAAAATAAATATTTTTTATTTTTGGTTGAATTGTCCCTTTAAGATATGCCTACTGAGCAGGAGTGATGTAACAATAACAAAAACATTTTTAATTTTTTTTCCCCATCAAATATTAGGCTTCTGGCTGCAGTGGTGGAAGAAAACTATGTAAATTTACTCTATAATAAGTACAAATTACTTGAGTAATGTTACTTTATACTACACTACATCTCAGGACGAATAGGCTATTGTACTTTTCCCACTATGTTCCACAAAATGAACGTAGAGTTACTTACATTAAATATCATGGTTTCACACATTAAATATGAAGCAGTGTTATAGATTATATTAGGCAGTAAAAAGCTGCATAAAAAGTAAGACCATATCATTCTGACAGGGGTCTTTTTAACACAAGAACCATTTTCACTTTTAATACTTTGGTAGTTCCTTACATTTAGCTGCTCTTACTTCTACATGTAAAAATATAAATTCATTTTTACTCTGGTAAGTGTGCTTTTACTTTAATAAAATATCTAAGACAGTCAACTCAGTTAAAGTAGTGAGATTGAGGTAGTGAATGGAAAATGTATGAAACAGCAGACAAAATCACAACAAATATTTTTATTCATAAATAAATGTACACAAAAGTGAATCTTTAAAACGTAGCATATAAAGTGCATCCATATCAGTGTTTCCATTCAACTGTAAAGACCCTCAGAGACTGTAAAGGTTCGTGAAGTTCATGGGGGAACTTCCTTCCAGCTTTCCACCTCTGGACAAACCAGGTAAATACTGTGATGACCAGCAACACCTGAGCACGAGCAGTCCAGCTGCAGAGTCAACCAGGGACATGTTCCTACGACAGGACGCAGCTGTTGTGCTTCTTCAGCGGTGGTCTTTTCTTGCCTGCGGGTCTGGGCATCGTGTCTCTGCGCCTCCGCACCGTGGGGCTCAGGTGCGGCAGGTTCACCTGTTGCAGCAGCGCCTGAAACACTCCCACCGTGTTCCCACCGGTGCGCGCGGACGCCTCCACGAAGTTGGCGTCCCACTCGCCCTCCACCGTGGCCATGACATCAGCCGCGAGCAGCACGCGACCCTCGGAGTCCTTCAGGTCCGCCTTGTTGCCGACCACGGTGATGGGCGCGCTCTTGTCGCCCCGCAGCTCCAGAATCTCGTCGCGGAGCCGCCGCACCTCCTCCAGGGAGCCGGGGTCGTCCACCGCGTACACCAGGGCGAACGCGTCGCTGTGCCGGATGCTGAGCTCCCGCATGGCTGGGAAGGAGTAGCTACCGCTGGTGTCCAAGACCTCCAGACGCATCTTCCCGGACCCCGTGGTGTCGTACTCCAGCACGTGAAGCTCCTCCACTGTGCGCGTGTACTTGTGCTCGAAGCGGTCGTGGAGGAACCGGAGGATGAGCGCGCTCTTACCGACCCCCGCTGCACCGAGGAACACCAGCCGGACCGTGTTGGGCCGCCCTGGTGTAGACATGGTGGTGGTGTGTGTGTGACCCGGAGCCATCAGCTGTCCCACCCGGAGATAAGCGACTGCTGGCGGCGAAGTGCGTCCTGCGCCCTGCGGTGATGCCAGTAGCTCTGCTCTTCTCTTCAAGCACTTGTGGGTTTTTATAGGCTGACCGCCACTGCTCTCCACCAATCAGCTCCCCTCTCTCTGTCTCACTCTTTCACGTGAACAGGTGAAGAAGGGAACGTATAGGTCCCTCAGCACTCATTTGACATTAGCAGCATGGAAACTTAAATTAATTTTATGTCTTTCTACGGATATGTCAACAACCACCTGTCATATTAATTAGAGGGACTCACGCTGACTAGACGCGCACGTGCATTTGTTTACAGCATGCATGAGTCATGAAACTGCAACCCCCATCACAGATTACGTCGAAACTTGGAAATGAAACACAAATGAAAGAACACAGTGTCCTATTTCTGCTTCATTTTGTCAATAAGTGTGCTGATGAGATTAGGCATCCATACCTGGGGGCCACGCAAGGATATTTGCCGAACAAATAATTTCATCATAACCTGCTCAGTGGTGAAAGATGAAAGATATTCAGATAATTTTAATCGAGTAAAACTACTGAAGTATTATCAGCAAAACTGAAGTAGCAGTAAGAGGTACAGCTCTCAGTTGGCAGCAGTCAGTATCATAATATTCAAGCTGATACCCTTTTTAAAAATAGGTTATATAGCATAATAATTTATGGAACAACCCTATTTAAAATAAGACATCCAGCAGACCCTTTGTTTCATAACCACATTTTTACTGCTAATTGAATAGTCTTGGGGTCACTCCCTACAAGAAATATGTATAAATATATCCAAGACACATACAACAATCATGCAAATTCTGAATTAAGTATAAGTATTAAGTATATACTAAGTATACTGGCACCCACATAAGTGGACCTTGTCATTCTCTATACTATCTATCCTCACTTATTGCTTTAAAATGCCTTATCGTCACTTCCACCATACTTCATAATTACTTTGGCCAATAGAGGATGCTGCTAACTGTCAACATACATATATGCTGTTGTGCAAACCACACATTGGGGTTGTTTTTTGGGGGAAGACGTCACCATCATAGACTGTATAAAACTGATGTAGTCTTTGTGACATCAACTATAGCTTCCTTAGAAGCCGAAATAAAGCTCAAATGGGTTGGATCTGACACTCGCCATCATGGCAGTTATAACGTTAAGTCTTAATATAAATTGAATGGGTAAGTTATATAAAAAATCCCACCATCTTTGTTGTCATAATGTGTAAAAAAAAAAAAAAACTATAGAGACCAAAGCCTTTTTTGTACCAGGCTTTAAGCATGTTTATTTCTCCAGGAAAATGTTGCATTTTAGCATGGGTATCAATTATATACAGTCTATGGTATCAATGAGGATTGACTCCTTTTTGGAGCCAGCTTCAAGTGGCCGGTGAAGGAATTGCATTTTTTTTTCAATTGCAGTTTTTTAGCCCTGGCTTTGTCCTCATTAATGATTTACTGTATGTAAAAAACAAACAATCTATAGTTCATTTCCAGCCTTGCATTGTATAACCAGTCCTCAACATGTCTTACCAGTCAAACTCCCCATCACAAAATGACTTAAATGCTTTATATTATAACTGGTGACCATACCTTTGGCCCATTACCCTTATTGGTATTTCTCCTGGTCCATTATCCCCACATGATTGTATTATTGAAGTCTGGGAGTCATAAAGAGATGGTCATTCATGCACACACAACCAAAGATACAGACACGTGCAGTCAGGGATGAGTCATGGAAGACTTCTCTGTAAAGATACACACACACATGTTGTATAAACACAAAGTGGCTGCACCCTGCCTGGTAACAAGTGCATGACTATAGTGTAGCTCTTGGTCTGAATTTTTATTCACTCAGAAATATCTTGGATTATTTAAGAGCCTGGTGAATACCACCTGTGTGGGCCGCACCTACGTGGATTTCTTGAGAAGCACTTAGTGGCGTGGTAAAGTCAAACAGATTGATTGCACAGCAGATGGGTAGCAAGAGTGGGATTATGAAGTAACGATTCATGTGAAGCAATCAGTAGGGTTTTAGATAACCTCCTCATTGTCTTCTCCTGAAGCGTGTCATTATTATCACAAGATACAGAACAAAACTCTACATCTCTGTCTCTTGCTGACTCACACTGTCTGGCTGGACGTGGTTATCAGTGGGTAAACAGATACTGTGATAATTTGTCAATGTGTGCGTGCATTTGGGTGCATGCACTACTTTGTTATATCTCTTATCGCTACCCTTGAAGAAGGTCAGTGCTTCCTGTTTAATATAAGGGAGCAAATAAGACAGGAACATATTTAATAGAACAAACCTGCCGACAAACTGAGCCAAGCCACTGGTTGCAAAAGCACTTTCAGTGGATGCATCCTATTATATTGGCCTGTTCACTGTCTCTGGCATTTTTTTAAGGCATGAATTGCAACATTTTTGCAAAGCATCTACATGTCATGCATACGTTTCTCTGCAGGGAATGCTTAAAATTATGTACAAAACTAGGTCAAAAGCATGTGGACACCTTAACATTACACCAACATGCAATCATCTTATTCCAAAACTATGAGCATTATTTTCCCATAATAACACCCCCCACTCTTCTATTTTTTGGCTGCAGAGATTTGCTCCCTTTCAGCCACAAGAACATGCTAAAGTCACCAAATCATTGATGGATAACTGAACAGGCCTTCTGGGCAGTGTCAGGGACTCCCTGGCCTTCATATGCACACTGTCATCTGAAGAGACACGTACCAACTACAAATAGATGCAAAATGACAACAAAGAGACATAAAAAGACCACAAAGAGACAGAAATGACCACAACGAAATCTAAAATGAACACAAAGAAACACAGAATGAATAAAAATGACACAAATAATGCATAACAATAACAAAGAGAGGCAACAACAAAAAAGATGCAAAACCATCTAAACCAGACACCATAAAGTTTGTGTCTTGCTCCTATGTAGGAGAAGTGATGTGGCCTTCTGTATGTCTGTGCCCAGGGGCCCTTTACCACATAATCTATGCACCCAGTGATGTCAGGTGATACAGCCGGGCCCATAGACTGTGTTCAAGTTCATCACAAACAAGTTGAAGTCAGGGCAGGTACAGGACAGTCAAGTTCCTCCTCAACAAACTGATGCAACTATTTCTCATTTACCTGACTCTGTTACAACAGAAGAGGCAATTTACCAAACAAAGTTCCATAAAGTTTGAAGCACACTATTATCTAAACTATAATAATACAATGTGTCAGTAACATTTCAATTAACTGGAACTAGCATATGCAATGAAATGTATACATGTATACTTTTGGCCTCTAGGGCCGATAGTGAAATCAAAATCACCTTCACATCTTCCACACTAGATGGCAGCAGTAGACTCATTAGGACAACCTTACATGGCAGTTGGGCTAAACAGTCAAGAAGTTGATTTCCTTTTAAATCCCATATAAATCAAAGTTTGAAAAATTGATATGTGAAACAATGTTTTGGAAAAAAATGACTTACTCTCCATCTCGAGGTCCACCTACATTCTGAGCCAAATGGACCCAGTAATGAGGATCATGAGATGTCTGTGTGGCTCTAAGGAGGTCAGTAGGTCAGTCAGTTCACCACTGAAAAATCTCTACAACTATTAAATGGATTGTCATGATATTTGCTATGCATATTCATGTTGCTCAGAGGATGAAGCATATTGACTTTGATGATCATCTGCACTCTTACGAGTGACGCCAAAAGGTTTTACTTATCCAGTGAAATATTTCTAAATCTACCTTGTGGATTTCCACAAATTTGGAAAGAGGATGTATCATACTGACTTTGGGGGTCTTCCATGGATGCATCAAAAGAACTGGACACGAGCCTTGCCCCATTGTGTTAACAGTAGTGATGTCAGTTAGGTTTGGCTCGGTCAGAGCCACGGAATATTAAATCATCCATATTTACTCAACATTGTAGCTTTTCTTATCCTCAGATATGCATAAACAATCAGAAATGTCCTATCTGTATCAGCCATGAAAAGCAGGTAAACATCGTTTACATATGGGCTGAAAGAAATCCCTACCGTGCATCCCTGGGCAACTGTAAACATTATGCCTGCTAAATATCAGCAGGTTAGCATGCTGGTGTTTGAAGTTAGCTCAGAAAACAGCTGTGCAACCTGCATGGTGGTAGACTCTTTATATTATTAAATGGTTGATTATATCCTAAAAAAAAGTATTATATTCTTTAACTCAAAAAGTAATATTAGTCTTTAAGTTTGTCAGAAAATAACAAAAGGCAACAATTTTTACTTGGCAGCAATCTTCTCCTGTCACATGAACAGATCCCCTCAACAGAGACTGAACAAACTCAGTATAAGAGACGTATTGTACAACCCGGGCTGACTCAGGACTCAGCTCTTGCATGCAAAATGCAGCTGAGACAAAAATTTGTCCCGCTCCTCGTGCTCAGCAATAACCTTTCTGCTGCACATCTCCTCTTTTCATCTTTCACATCATTCATTTCCTGCTTTATTTTCCCTCGCTGCTTATTATTCAAGTGCCATAACTCCTTTTTTTGGCAGGCAGATTAGTCAGGACCCTGACACATGTTTTCTCTTACAGATGTTTTGCACACACAGCACACACACACACACACACACACACACACACTGACTGACCGAAAAGGATGCACAAATTTGGAGCGTTATTATATTAGTGTGAGTCCAGTGGATGCTCCAATTCATTCTGGGACTATCACGTGTCTGTGCTTTTTATTTTCCTCTTTCACTCACTTATATAAATGCATCACTCCAGTTATTGACTTGAGTATTACAAGGTTTATTAAGATTATTGATCTATTTATGTCCATTACATCTCCAAATATTCATCCTCCTCATCCCGGCAACATTACCTGTTACCATGGCAACATGCAGAGCTCCTGCAGGGGAGGATGAAGGATGCTTGATAGTCTGTTTCTGTTTCCGACTCTGTCAGAACACACATGTAAAGTTTGGCACACGTTGGAATGACTGTGTGTTTTGGTTTTAAAGAGAGGAGAAGAGCTGAGTTTCCTCTGCAGAAGGAACGGGGAAAGTAGAGTAGGTTACCTCCCTCTCCCCTCGCCTTCCTTTCTCTTGTACAGTTTTGGCTCGGTGAAATCTCGAGGGGGACGTGATGCAGGCGCTTTCATCCTTCTCCCACACATAACAGCATTTGCAAAAGAAAAGAAGTCATGACAATGGAATTTTCTTATCGGAACAAGATGGTTTGCTATATAATCCTTGAAAAGTCACTGAATTGAAGCCATGATGGCCCATTTTCTTTTCAGGTTTAAACAGAAGGAACATGATACCAACAAGTTGGGCTCATTAATGCACTTTTCATAGTTCTTGGACAACAGTGGAGCTCTATGGCACACAGGAATAAGCTAAAATGTTGTCAGTGTTCATCTCATTATCCTCTGTCTCTTTCTCTCTCAATCCTCCCCATCTCACACTCAATCTGCTATGTTTTACTATGTTGATCTATTATGTACAAATGGCTTCTATGCACATCTCACTGTCCTGGGAGGAGGATCGCTCCTCTGTTGCTCTCGCTGAAGTTTCATCTTTTTTTCCCTGTTAAAGTATTTTTTCATGGAGTTTTTACTCGTCCTCTGCGGGGGTCAACGGACAGAGGGTGTCGTACCCTGTGCAGTCTGTACAATGTAAAAAAAAATCTCTTCAATTAAAAAATACTGGCAGCTGTGGTTGCCAGAACTTTACCGTAAAAATACAGTGAGTGGGTTTTCTACTGTAAATTTAAATGTAAATATTAAAAAAACTGTAATTTTGACTGAAAAGTCTATTATTTTTGTGTCATTGTGACATTATGGTATTTCTTTTTTGTTTTGTACTATTCCTTGATTTAGGGTAATTAAAGCGTTTACTATGGTGATATTACATTTTTAATTTTACGCCCTATTTCTGATGCAATTTGACAGTGTTTTACTGTAATTTTACAAAAAAAATTAGTGTAAAGCTATTTGAGGCAAATCTGTGATAAGTGATCTGTGTGAATTGTGATTTAGGGCTACATAAATACAATTTATTTAGATTAAAATGTACTATGTTGTAGATACACCACTAACTAAGCATATGCTAAATTTCAGATTCATACTTTTGACTGGCTAAAACAATATGTCACTCAGAATAAGATACAGCCCTTACTGTAAACAGTTTTCTTATTCTTAGAAATTAAACTTAATGAAAACTATTTTTTCAGCAAGGTCTGTAGAGTATGTATCAGAAAATGGAGCTATAAAAACCACTATAAAGTCAAGGAGAAGGTCCACCGGAAAAAACTTTATTTTTTTTAATTCTGTTCTGTTCAAATGTGTAACATGAAAAAGACTGAAATGCTTTATGGAAGGCACAGCCACAAAAACAGCCAGAGAGACTCTTTCATTGTGTTCACACACCGGCAGCAGCAGCAGCACCTGATCTCAGACATCACAACAGACATGTGCTTTTCACTTCTTGCAGATGGACATTATTGTGCAGGTTGTGCATATATGTGCATTTGAGTGTGCAGCAATTAAGCCACTTTCTTTTTTAACTGAAAGAACGCTTAAGAAAGCTCCTTCAGGCAGGGAGTGAATCATAAAGCTCCTTTAATTTGTTTCCTCCTGTAGTATAATTAAAAACCTTCCAGGAGTGGATTACAGTCTTTAAGGGAAACCTTTGACCACTGACTACTTCCTGTAGATGTGAATATACAGATTTTGTCTGCCTGCACATTTAAGAGTGAGAAAGGAAAACTGGAGAGGAGCAGCAAAGCAGCATACAGACAAAGAACATGTACGATCAGCCAGCCACATCTCATTTCCTTTTTGAAGCATTCAGAGACAAAGAAAGCCTTATTTACAGCAGAAACATGTAAATTTGCAACATCCCTTTATCTGATGCATGTTGTGCTTTATAGTTGAAAGAGAGCAGGAAATGAAAGCAGCGTAAATAGAGGCAGCAGGACATTTAGCATGAGAAGGTTAGATATTGTAAGTTATGAGTTATAGCATTCTATATGTTTGTTTACACCAGTAGTTACCACAGATAGGCACAACTAATAACAGCAATCGTCCTGACATTTATCAGGTTCAGCGTGTGTAAATTTGACTGGAAGTGAAACAAATAACCACACTATGATTCATTCATTAAACAACAAATCATCAGTACATCCAAATCTCCAGTAAAAAGCCCAGTAAGAAGGAAACAATAATAATTGAGAAAGAAAAATAATAAAAAATGAGTGCTTTGGTGCTATGACTTCCAGTTTATCAGCTCCAATTTCCACCACACATCCATCCAGACAAATTCACAGTTACACACACAGGCACACGTATGCAAAAAAACAGCTACCTACAGTTTCTATCAATAGTTTGAAGCATTGTTTCAGATAGTGGAGAAGTCCAGCTGTGCTTTCTCAGTATTCCCAGAGGGTGGCGCTGTCCAGGGAGTCGACGCTGGCCTTCAGCCCTCCAGCATGGTCTCCTTTAAGGTACTTCCCCCCCAGAGCACGGATGGCCATCTTGTTGAGGTCACAGAACTCAAACAGGAACTGGACAGGTGTGGAGCTGCTGCAGCCGATTGCTGTGTCGTCTCCAACACACCAGTACTTCCCCTGGGAGTCTGGACAGACAACACACACTTAATGAAGCCCGATTCACACACAGCACGTATAGCTCTGGGTGATTTTTAATGTGTTCAAAAACATGCTGCATTTATAATGATAGTTCTGATATTCTGAAGTGGGGTTGTATGAGGTACTTAACCGAGGTCATAACCTACAGAGATGGTGGTCTGCACAAACCCTAGTTAAAATCAGTATCAGTTAGAGTGTAGACTATATTTAGAATATTTTCATGGCTTTACCTTGCTCTCAGACAGCCATTTCCAACAGGGAACTGAAGCCCTTATATCATCCATGCTCTCTTTAAAGCCACCATACTCCCTTGACAAAAACACTAAGTTTACCTGGCAGAAAAAAGTAGTTGCTGGTCTGCCACCGCCTTAATCTGTTACTTTGTTTGTGTTATTGTGTAACTTTGGTGATTTAAAAGGTTAGTTCATTCACCAAAGAAACACAATAGGTGCGTTTCCATTAGATACTTTTTCCTCTAGTGAGCCGCTATGGGTGTGGCTTGGGAGAGAGGATCCGCCCAACTTCACCGGTAAGCGGCTCAGGTAGCGGTTTAGAAAGTACCTGCTTCGGGTAGGTACTTTTCTGAGTCACTACTAACTAGTCAATGCTGATTGGATACGGTTGAGGCGGCGATTTCACACATGCCTGATTCATTTGCAGACTGGATGCTCTGACTGCAACTGGGAGAGACTGCTGCAGGAGTGGGCCGCTTGTGAGTACTTTGGGACGACGCCTGCTACTCGTTAAGAAGAGTAGGAACAAGTCTCTAAAAGTCTCCAATAACACCAGAAAAAGTCGCTAGATTTGTCACTAGTCACTTATTTGAAAAGAGTCACTAGAGGGGTCTGAATAGTCGATAAATATAGCGCCAGTCGCTAAATTTAGCGGCAGTTGCTAAGTCGGTCTGTTGTCACATTCGATCTCTGTTGGTTAGCCGCTACAAAAGAACCTGTAGCCAAAACACTCCGCTTTCCAAAAAGTACTTAAAAAGTACTCAATGGAAACACGCCTAATAATACAAACAAACCAGCTGCAAAACAGCTGTAGACCAGAAACTCCTGTGTTCCCCCATGTAAAATTAAGGTTTTTGTCAAAGGAGTCCGGTGGCTTTGAAGAGAGCATCGATGGACATGACACCTTTAGTTCCCAGAAAAAGGCTGTGTCTCTGCAAGGTAAAGCAGCAAAAATATTCTTAAAACAGCATACACGTTTAGGTGGCTAAAATACATTTTCTTCTGGCCCTGTCCATGGCAGTACCTTGCTTAGCTTTTGTATTGGTGCTTCTGTCTGCTTCTTCTAACTGGGGACGTGCTGATTGCCATCTACTAGCATCTCATATATCCCCACTTAAAAAATACCACTGAAATTTCACATTTATTCTGGTTATGTTAGGGGTGATGTGAAAAAAACCCAACCCTTTTCTTATATTTTTCATTTAAATATTATATACCTCATTTTGCTTTTTGTCTCCATTAAAATATCACCACATTATAATGGAGAGGAATGCTTACAGATCATATTGATTCATTGTTCAGTTGTAAATCAGTTTGATGATAAAATGTTAAAAGGTTTTAGATGATGGATGAGCCATATAGTCATAATATGATTCCAATTAGATCCTATTGACTTTCTCTACAGCACAGTAGAGTAAAAACAGGGCTGTGGTGAGACCACACTGAGACATGAGCTAATAGGGATGTTGTGTACACTGTAATGTGAACCTCATATAGTTTATTGCATTAAAAAGAGGTTTCTTAATTCTCAGATGTCTGAATTTGCCACCAGAGAGTCAATTGTCCTATTGATAAATGATGACAATGTAGTAAAGAATAAGGTGGACTACATGTTAACACAGATAGGAACACTCAATAAAATCTTTTTACTGTACTGACATGAAATTAAACTTTTGAAAATACATTAATTTAAAGGTCCACTGCTGATGAATACACTGGGCCTCATTCATGAAACGTGAGCAGAACGAATTTGTGTGTAAACCGTTCGCAGACGGAAATTTACGTGCATCTCCGCATTCATCAATATTTTAGTAGCTCCGATCTTTTCGTAGCTACTAACAAAATCTACACATGCTGCTGACCACACGTAGTGCTTGTGTAAATTTAAGAACGCATATAAATAATGCTCGTCACTGTTGGAAATTACAATTTTAATTCATAATGCGTTCTGTTATGTACACAATACGCAGATGCCTTTGAAACATGTGATATAAACATGGCAAACGATTAAAAATATAACATATTTAGTTAAATTAGTTGGCAATTGGCGGGATTAAGATTCAGATTAAACTCATAATTGTGAATTATCTATGTAAATTGACGCATCCTGCCTGCAGTTCTCAGAGGTATCATTAAATTAATGCCAGAGTATATCCAATTTCCATACGGCGCACAACGGCAGACAGAAGTAATGCAGGGGTTCAGCGCAGTTGCAAACATGCCAGGTGTTATCGGTGCCATAGACTGCACACACGTACGCATCAAGGCTCCATCCGGTGATGCATTTGCTTACATTAACCGGAAAAACTTTCATTCCGTGAATGTGCAACTGATCTGTGACGCAAAGTGTGTGTTGTTAAACGTTGTGGCACGGTGGCCCGGTGGGACGCATGACGCATTCATCCTGCGTAATTGCGCAGTTGGCACGCGTTTGGAGGATGGAGCTGTGAGAGACGGCTGGCTCATTGGTAAGAATATAGACTGCATAATCACATGTGTGTGTTATATATGGACTTACCTTTCTATATCCATAGGGGATAGGGGTTACCCACTGACGCCGTGGCTTATGACCCCACTGGCCAGCCCGCAGACACCACAGGAGCATACAATGAGGCGCACGCGGCTACTCGGGCCGTTGTAGAGCGCACCAACGGGGTATTTGGACTCTGAGCGTCCTCCTCCTGTGGCAGATGTACTTTTTTTGTGTGCGCTAATGCGTTTCTTTGCGTCAAGTTTAATGTCAAACCATTTACGTTTAACCTCGGACGTAGTTCTTTGCACTACAGAAACCACATTTACTGCGTCCGTCACCTCCCTCCACGCTTTCGCTTTGCCTGTCCCTGTCACACCACTACTAACAGATGAAAATAAAAAATTTTTTTGGACTCCACTTCTCCCAAAATAACTTCAATCTCCGCTTCGGAAAAATTCTTTTTTCTTTCTCGTTCTTTTTTTCTTTGTGCCATGACTGACAGGTTGACAGGATGCCTCTACACACCTCCTTATATGGTGGTCATTAGCAATTCATGGGCGGGGTTCATGCTAATTGCTGATTACCGGGAGCGCGCTGCCACCTTACGATGGATTGGCATTCATGATCATACACACGTGTTTACGATCAGATCTGAGTTTCCCGCGGCGTTCATGAATCCGGAGTAGGTTTTTAGTAGCGTAGGCTTTTATGTGCAAATCTACGCACAAATCTACTAACGTTTCATGAATGAGGCCCACTGTCTTTACTTAACAATCTGCTATCAGGATGCTAAAGCACACTATATCCACATATTTTCTACATATTGGTCTTTAATTTGTCAGAACAGGAGACCACAACAGAGAGAGAGACTTCTGTAAACCGCCTACCTTTAAGGGAGTAAGCTCCGTTGTGGAACTCCAGTTGGAATACATCGTATGAAGCTCGGTTGGAGTCCAGAGTCGCCATGCCGGCTTTACGAGCCCCGATGAAACCGTGCTCTCCACGAAGGACGATGATCGGACGGTTGATCAGCTTCATCAGGAACTGTTCGGCCTCCCCTGAAGACACATGTTGTTTAGGTTTGTGCCAAACAGGTCTGAGGCTTGTTTGCCCAAAGCATGATGGTTGGCAAACTGTTTTTTCTGCTTTTAGGTGCAATACTGTTACATTCTGCTTTAGACTTCATAACATGATGTCACAAAAAAAAAAAAGCCATTTATGTTGCACTCCCAAACCAACACACAAGACTGTGCTAAAAGCTGAGACGCCTGTCTTGGTGTGAACGCAGCCTTAGAAATTGTTTCACATAACTTCAAGTAAAAATAACAAAATTTCAATGCCTTCAAAAAATAAATGTACATGACAACTTGAGGGGCATTTCCATTAGGGTAAAAAGTGGCCGCTGGGAAAGTTTCAGGCCACGCCCTCTCAAATGGCCGCTCACTCCAGAGGGATTTACGAGACTCCTGAGGTGACATATGGTTTTCGTTCAACGCCTAATTGCTTAGCGACAGTTTCGACCATGACGTCACCTACGCGACGGATTAATCACGGGAGACGTGCCAAACATAAACAATAAGGAAGGAGACGCCGAGATGGAAGAAGCAGAGCTTGCTGTGTTCATGCACATGACTACTTGCTACTTCGTCGGCTTTTTAAAATGGGGCGTGTTGTTGTGGCATTGAGTACTACATCACATCCCGCTTAGCATTCTATCCAATCAGCGACCAGGCTTTTTTCAGGCCTGTAAAACGTCCACTAGGGGTGGCTCACATTCAAATTAGGGGCGTTTCAGCGAGGGAGACCCGCCTAATTCCGGGTATTCGACTATAGTGGAAACGCACCTTTGGTTACATTATCAAGAGCAGTTCAAATATTAGAAACGTCACTGACCTGCGTTGTCAATAGTAGCAGCAAGCTGCCCGTTCCTCTTCGCGATCACATATTTGTTGTTAGCTGCACGCACACACACACGACCGTCACGCCACTCCAGCTCAAAGAAACTGTTGGCCGACCTGCAACACAAACACAAGTACACAAACTCAAAGAGCAGACTGTGAGGGATGAATAAGTGTGTACTGAAGTGTGTGATATTCAACGTGATGCAGTGTGTGTGTGTGTGTGTGGTTACTTGGTGGAGGCAGTGCACTGCAGTCCTCCACTTGCTGTCAGAGTCCAGTATTTTCCAGAGGCGGTTCTGAAGGCACACTTCCTGTCTTCACGGCTCATCTCCATCTGGAAGACTTCCTGGTCCCCTTCCTCATCCTGATTGGCTGACAGGTCCATGCCTAGAAAAGTGGGGCAGTCTGCTGTCAGATTTCATTTGTCTCCGGAGGTTTTGTTCCTTGTCTCAAACTCGCTTTTCCTCTAACTCATGAGGATCTAGAGGGGCAGAACATCCTGAACTCTCTGAGCCCAGCTGGTAAAACTGTGGTGACAAAGGATTTTGTAATATGGCACCAAGAGAAGGGAAGGGGAGTGATGGTGAAACTGCAAAAAGATCCAAATATCAGTCAAAACTGCCAAAAATGTCTTGTGACTACATTCTGGCCCAATAAGGAAACTGTGGACATATATTTCTGCTTCGGTTTCTGCCAGCAGGGATGTTCAATATACACAGGTCATCTTATTCTTATCTGGTTTCACTAAACTGAACAACCACAATCATGCCAAACGGTCACATGACGCTGGTTATCAACTTGGAAAGACAACTGAGGGTTTTCTAATGTAGTTAGGGACATTTTCACATAAGAGGCCATAAGAGAGGTATTTCCACCTTATGACTTTGGAGCAAATAAAAAAATAAACATAAAAACGTAATTAAAAGCTGCAAGTTGGCTCACTTTCATACCATAAAGTACAATGAGAACACAGCTGTAGTGCTTTAATCTAGTCTTTATCACACATAAAACATTTTTTCGGGGAAATCCAAAGAGCTTCTGTCAGTCTCTGAACACTTCAGTGTGTAGCATAACTACCATAAATCACCAAAACACATAAAAAAAACATGGATTAAACCTGAAGCTACCTTGCTGACTAAAAATCCTGCTTTGTACTACGGGCCTCTGGTCTCAGTTATGTAAGAACAATAGTAGAAAAGTTTCAATTGATTTTTAGTTACTTGGGAGTAAAACAAGAACAGCAGATTTGTGGCAACACTAGCTTTCATTTGGAGTCTTGGAAAATTTTAGACCACCCTTGTTTCCTTAATTTTCTTGTTCATTTTAATGCCTGGTACAACTAAAGGTACATTTGTTTGGACAAATATAATGATAACAACAAAAATATGTCATAAGAGTTTAATTTAAGAGCTGACAACTAGTCTTTTTCAATGGGGTGCACAATGGTTATTATAAAGAAAACCATGGACAATGTCTAGATATCAACTCTTAAATTAAACTCTTATGAGCTATTTTTGTTGTTATCATTATATTTGTCCAAACAAATGTACCTTTAGTTGTACCAGGCATTAAAATGAACGAGAAAATTAAGGAAACAAAGGTGGTCTAATATTTTCTTCCATGACTGCAAGTCCAATATTCACTCTCTTAAAGCTCTATTTTGGTGTCCACCAACTCCTGAAGGAAATATCTGGATCTTTAGCTGTTAAGTGCTTCACTATGCTCACCAGCTGCCACCTAACTGTGTCAGTGTCTTATTTGGTGGTGGACAGGGAGGATTATCAGGACTTTGATATTGAAATCAACTGACTGCTGCTTCTGAACATAACACTGATGAAAATGATGACAGGTCGTAAAAAACAAAACAGTAAGCTGCAAGATGCTAAAATGCTCAATTTGGGTTTTAAGGGAACTGGCAGGTGATAATTACCTTGCCAAGGAAGTTATGTTTTAGGTTTGGCTCGTGTGTGTCCGTCGGTTTGCTTGTCAGCAGCAGTATAGAAAAACTACAGGCTAGATTTTCATGAAACTTGGTGGAATAGTGAAGCATGGACCAAAAAATGACCCATTATATTAAGGATCAAATCCATATCATGGGACAGACACACAGATTAACTTTCACATTGCGAGACAGGGCATTTGTGCTGCATTCATGTGGTGCCAGAATAATCAGAAATATTAGATCCCGATCATATTTCATGCCTCACCTTTGCTCCATTTTGTCATGCAAATACCAGAAACAGATATCAACATGATGTTGAAAAACTCTGAGCAGTAAACACATCTTCTTTGGAGCATCTACGCTGTTCAAGACTCAAAGCTCACAAAAACACAGAAGTCAGAAGCACAACTTCCCAACCCAGGAAATGTGATTGAGGATCATGTGAATACCACATTGGCCTTGTTGGAGGTCTTAAGTTAAATTCTAGTTTATCTTTTTTCAGAAGAACATTTCACATTACAGGATGTCATTTGGCCCATCAGAGGCTGGAGAGCATTCATCTAGATTATAAAGACTTGAGACTTGACTTGTCTCAAAAGATTTAATAACAGCTGTGAATCTTTCCATAGATGGGTTCAGAGGAAAAAGAAGCTCTTGCTCTTCATTAAAAGACTTGACACAAAAACCTAAATTTCGCTGTTGAGCTGCCGGCTAACAAAATGTCTGAGCACGCACTCACTGAGCTCACCAGGAGTCACGGGGCTACAGATCCAGGAACACCTTTAAAATGATGTTTGAATGTCTACAATGAATGACCAGGTCACAAGTCACTGCCCTCCACTGACATTCAAACACGATTATCTTTCTTCTGCAATCCATCTCTCCTGGAATGCACACACGCCATTTCTGCCTGCATTAAAGCATATTGACAGTGATTACCTGCTGCCAATGATCATGTGTATGTCAGCAGAGAGTGAGTCTGAGTGGCGACAAGACAAAGAGGTTGCATGTGGCACAAAGATCCACATTCGGCAGGACTGTCTGAGTCACACCTCCCTCTGTTTTCTCTGCCTCTCCACCATTTTATCCCTTTTGTCTCCTAAACAAATCCCTCCTCGTTTTTCTGTCTTTATTCCCAGTCTGAGATAAAGAATGATGGATAACTGTAGACTGAAGCTGACCCTGAACCAGCAGCCACAATGCAGGGGTAGAATTACTGCAGAAAAATGTTAAGCTAGGCAGAGGCTGGCCCAAAAAGAGGGAGGCAGGGAGGGAGGGGGCAGAGAAAGTGGGAGCATGATAATGGAAAACACATGGTTTGAGGAAAATGAAGTAACTGGAAGCTCTAATTCTCTCCAGCTCTCTCTTACACAAAAATCATGCAACAGCTGAATCGGTGTGTGCCCAGTTATGCAATGACTTCATCTGTACAGTGAAATGTGATTTTTTTTTTCTCTTTCTGGCTCTGTGTGGCTGCAGAGCCTCACCTTGCCTCGTGGAGACGTTTCTCTCGTTGCCTGCAGTCAGCACGACCTGCGCCTGACTGCGCTCCAGGCCAAACAGTTCATCCTTCCCGACCCGGGTGCTTTTCCCAGACTTCATTGTGCCGGTTGGGCCCGTGGGGGCCAAGTAGCGGCCGTTGCAGTCGCGGAATGCCACTTTCCCGGAGCGGAACTCCAGCATGTAGCCGGTGTCCTTGTCCGTTTTTGTGGACAGGGTGCCATCATTGCGGAGGAAGCGGTTGTCAGAAGTCTCGAGGTGGTAGCGCTGGTCACGGTAAACCAGTGTCACAAGCGAGTCCACCCCCCAGGGGACATCCCGGTCTATTGACACCTCCTGCCGCTCCCCGCGCGCGCTCAGGTGGGCGAAGCGTTTGCGCGCGAGGCTGTACAGGTTGACCTGCGGGTGCACGGCCAGGTGCACGCTCCATTTCTCCGCCGGTGTGGCAGTTTGCGCAAAGCAGGTGATCCGGTCCTCGCTGCCGCCGAGGTACCGGCCGTGGGGCTCGGACTGCAGAGACCACCGCCCGTCCTCATGCGCGGTGATGACGAAGCGGCAGTCCTGGCCGCCGCGCGTCTCGCTGTCCGCGGTAACGTTGCCGTCTTTGTCCGTGGCGAGGTAGCGGCCCAGGTGGGAGCGGAGGAACACGGCGCTGCCGTCCTCCCCGGTCTGCTCCAGGGTCCAGGTCTGCTTCTTCTTCAGGCTCGCGGCCGAGGCGTTGATTTTGAAGCCGAAAGTCTCCGCCGTCAGATACTTCCCCGCGCTGTTGATGAGCCCCAGAGGGAGCTGCAGCAGGTCCCCGTCGGCGCCGTTTGCGGACATGATTGTAGTGTGTCAAGAAGAGAAAAGAACAGAGATGTTCCTGTGTGCAGAGACGGACAGAGAGAGGGAGAGTGAATGTGGGGGTGTGTGAGGGAGGGACAGAGAGAGAGAGAGAGAGAGAGAGCTGCTCTGCTGACTGATGATGATGATGATGAGGAGTGTCCCCTGACTGCAAATCCACACTGCCTCGCTGGAGCTGCAGGAGTTGCAGGACTGGGAGTTTTTTCTAACAGCAGTACACGCCCCATATACAGACAGAAAAGCTGAAGGGAGATTGCTGCAATTTTGGAAAACCACTTTACTCCTGATCACGTACACAGACACAGAAACACACACAGGCCTACAGCCCCATTCAGTATCATCAGAACTAATACATACACCCCCTTCCCTACTTTCCCTCTAATTGAGATCTGCTCAGCCTCAGTTCCACATGGTTAGAGCCATTCACCCTCTGACAGAACAGGGTTTGTCTTCAGGACTTGCGTGTGTGTGTTCTGTTATGAAGACATTGACGTTAAGTTTGTTAGAATGAGATCTGACCAAAAGTAGGCCTGTGTCTATTCACTTTAACTCTGTGGTGGAAGGAGTATTACTTTACTAAAGCAGAAGTACCAATATAAAAATATTCTGTTACATGTCAAAGCAGGCCAGACATTAGGAATTATGGATATGGGGACAAAGAGTCTTGAGGATGCAATGTTGGGAAACAGTGACAACATTTTCTGACATTTTATAGCCAAAACAACTAATTGTTTAATTGAGAAAATAATCAACAATGGAAATAATATGAATGATATGATATGATATGACAGGGATGGGGACTACAACCATTTCCAAATCCAGAGCTATAGGTCCATCCAGGCCAGCTCTGTTTTGTATCAAAGAGTCAAGACAGATTATTTTCTGTCAAATAAGACTGTGACAGTTGCATTTCTCCTTTTACGTTAACAAAAAGGACAGACAAAAAAAGACCTCCACACACAGGAAATGTTGCTTCCAAATTCGACATTCCTATATAGATAGCTTTGCATTGTACCGGGTGGTACAATGGTACCAGTGGATTCCTCAGGTCATCTAGTTTCATATGATACCAGTATATTTGCTCTAGCATTAGAACTGAGCCCACTACAGCAGGTTTTGTTTCTTAGTCTGCCAACCTCCTGAACATTACCATCTTCAGCTTCACCTGTTATACCTGCTGCTTCTTCACACTTATTTTGGCCAGGAGTTTGGCCATTGTCTCTCTGCTCTTATTTTGGTGAGGCACTTTGACTCTGCTAGTCAGGCTGCAGTACCACAGATAGGCACAACTAATAACAGCAATCGTCCTGACATTCAGGTTCAGCGTGAGTAAATTTGACTGGAAGTGAAACAAATAACCACACTATGATTCATTCATTAAACAACAAATGATCACTACATCCAAATCTCCAGTAAAAAAGCCCAGTAAGAAGAAAATAATAATTGAGAAGGAAAAAGAATAAAGAAAATAGTGCTTTGGTGCTATGACTTCCAGTTTATCAGCTCCAAATTCCACCACACATCCATCCAGACAAATTCACAGCTGACACATTGACTCAGCTAGTCAGTATGCAGAATGCTTTGCATCTTTACATTAGAATAAATACTACATACAAATACTAAATTAAGTAAAGTACAAGTTGTTCAAACTTGTACTTACCTTTGGTCTTTGGCTGTTTCTACTGGTTTGGATATATGCCTAGTTGCAATTTAGTACAATAAAAAACCCATCAGCATATATTTGACAAGAATGTGCTTGTGTCCAAGAGTTTGAGAATGTTTGTCAACATGAAAACAGAGCCAGGTCCATAAAGAAACAGTTTCTGAGTGTGGTATGCACAGACCCCACCCCAATCCAACACCTTCAGGATTAACTGTAAGAGATAGCAACACACCAGACAACTGAAGCTCTCCCTGCTGCAGGCACTGGGCCTCTTGTCTCTCCTCTCTCCGCCTTTATTTGCCCCTGGTGACATCTTGTCATGATAACATATGTGTGTCGGTTATAACGTTCTCCCTCTCTTTGTTTTACACACAAACACAAACTTTATTTCACCGCTGCATGATCAGCTCTATAAGTGCTCTACTTGTGAGGACTGTGTTGTAGTCTGCAGCAGCAGTGGAGGTACTATAAAATATTGTGTTTTGGAATAAATCTATGCAAATCAGACGTCCAAAAGCAGAACTAAAAGTGTGGGTTTCTGTTATGAGCTTCAGTTGTTTCCTGACCTTTCTCCACCCGTTTCCCTCCGCTGATCTGGTCAGTCCTGTCTGTCTTTTCCGTCCTCGTCCCACAGGCTCTATCATGAGTCCTGTCTGCACATCCACCTTTGTTTATATTGGAGAGGAGAGGAAGTGTGTGCTCATCTTTTCCACACAACTAACACAATACTAGCATTTTGAACCATTTTATTAGTATGGATAGGAAAGTTCGTGAACATTTCACAGCAAGCAAATTTGCATACATTTGCATGTGCATGATTTCATGTCAGTCTTTATTATTCAAATCACTGACCAGCAGAGCCCAGGGGATATGTGTATGTTTGTGTGCATGTTGTGATGATAATTTTGATAACTGATCATTTGACTTTTTACTGTTATCTAGATAAAATAAACGCTTATCTCTTATGACTCTGGTAAAGTTACGTACTTGTCATTTGTTTTGTTGTCACTTGCAACTATTGCATAGCACGCTGTCACATCATGTAATCTGTACAACAAAGAGTTGGAGAAACTACTAAAAAAACTACTCAAAAATACTATTAATTGAACAAATACTAATTTAACAATACAACATTTCTATTTTTTATTTATTACTTTTTTTATTTAGGTTACAATTTGTGAAACACTTTCTGCTTGCGTCTATTGTGAAACACAAGTGTATTTGTAAGTATTAGAAGTGTTCCAGTGCTTATGTAAGTCACTGATATAGAATGACTTTACCATGAATTCAATTAGTTTAAAGCCTGAACATAAAATTTGATTAAACATGAAGCTGTAGATTGGAACTGGACTTTATGAATCAGGGTTGGGAGATGATATGATGGGAGAGCTTAAAAAGTACAGATTTATTGTAAAAATTAAAATAAAAGCATCTTGTTGGTCAATTAAAAATACACTAATCAATAGTGAGTGTGGATCTGACAATACCAGCAGTCCAGGGGTCTGAACAAGACTGGCAGCTGGGAGCAGGACTTGGTCTCTGCTTAGAAATGGAGGTGGATAGGACATGAAGACTAGGCTCGACCTGGTGGGGACATGCAGAGGTGGGGCAGTCGGAAAAGCATTGCCTGGGCTGCTGGATGCTGGGGACCGCTCAACTCAGACCACACCGCCCCCGTCTGGGCATGAAGAGAACAACAACAAAAAACCTGGATCTGCATGTTTTATGACAAAAAACAACAACAAAGTTATTTTAATCAATGGGAAATCTGGGTACAAGCTGAGACTAAATATACTGCATTGCAGTACTAGCATATACTTGCATTTGCTAACATAAGATATTTACACAACTAACAGTCACATTCAGCATTACAAAAATTAGTTAGCTTGGACGTTTGTAAAGTTTTGACAGTCTCGCGAGACTTTGGGTAACTCTAACCTGAGTAGTAGAGTGAGTTACTGCGCAGGATGGTGCTTCTCAAAGTCAAGGGTGCTGTGGCTCAGTTGGTAGAGCGTTCATCCAGTGTTCGGAGGGTTGGTGGTTTGATCCCTGACCATGGCAGCCTACATGTCGAAGTATCCTTGAGCAAGATACTGAACCCCAAATTGCTCCTGATGCTGTGTTCATCGGTGTGTGAACGAATTCCCAATGGTGGCAGGGGGCACTGTTTAGGGTAGCCTCTGCCACCAGTATGAATGTGTGTGTGAATGGATGTATGAGCGCAGTCTGTAGTGTAAAACGATTTGAGTGGTCGCAAAGCGACTAGAAAAGCGCTATATAAGTGCAGGTCCACTCCTTGATAGGACCAGCGACAGCGAATCCTGTGAGTGTGCAGGTGTGTGTTATGGCCATAGACTGTAAAAAATAATTATTGCCTATTTATACAGTCCCCAGGAGGAGCTGGACATTGTGGCTGGGGAGAGGGACATCTGGAATGCCCTGCTTAGCCTGCTGCCCCCGCGACCCAGACCCTGATAAGCGGAGCAAAATGGATGGATGGATGGATATTTATACAGTCTATGGTCATTGCGCAATTTGAAGGGGCCTACGTTCAATTCAGCACTACAATTTCAAAACCAATGCACCAATGCGTTTTGACCCTCCTTGACTTTGAGACGCACCAAGAGACAGGTCTCAGCACAGTTCATTTTCTCTTGATTTGTCCGACCGAAAAATTTAATTTTTTGTGTCAGAATGTTCGGAAGATTAAAAAAAAAAAAGCAATTACTGTGGTAACTCTGGAACAAAAGACTCACTTTTATTTCTCCCATTGGAATCAATAGACCTGCTGCTAGTCTCCTGAAGGGTCGTGGCAGTGGTGAAACCCATGTGATACGGATACAACTGAGTCAGTGAACCGTCTCGCTTAAACTGTCTCTAACTGCTCCATGGATGGTATGTATGAAGATGATCTGACCTGATCTGGTCACACTTTTCCTGACGAAAAAATGGTGGCGTAAAAAAGACGAGTCATGTGACATCTAGATCTCTATACTGTATATTTATTTATATAGTTTATACTCTATACCAGCACACTGAAACCAATGCATCCAATGTATTGTTTTATTCACTCCTGTGTTTCTCCTACTGTGACTTATCAACTGTCCTTCCTAAAAAACTCTGATTAATGTCAGTTTACAGTGTTACAGTGTTATCTGGTATATTCAGAGACACTTTGAAGAAGTGTTTGAATTACCAAAGTTATCAACCTGGCTATGATTTAAGTTACAGATCCACATACTTAATCTCTGTTGTGTGCTCCTCTAGGCTCTCTGACCTCCTCCAGGTAACATGATGTGCAGTTTTACACCCACTAGGTGGCACACAGACTTAGACAGACTTTATTGTCATTCTGTTATACATGGACACATGCAAATACACATATCCAATAATATACAAGGCAAATACAGCCTACCTCTGCCTTGCAACAATTCACACACATCTCCTCCATATCCGTAGAAATGATGAAAAGAGAGATATAATACTTGACAGAAAAGCCCCTCAAGGATTAAATTAAGTATAAATTAAAAGACCGATAAATTGAGTAAATACAGAAATGTGGTCCACAATACATTATCACATGTTGATTTTGCAGACACCAGCCATGTTTGCTCACTCACACAGCTGATGTGTTCCTCAGTAGGTTCGGTATAAAACACAGCTATGTGAGCAGTGTGATGATGGAAAGTTAATTTTGTTTGGTAGGCCATGTGAGGAAATCATGTTTGTTCACTGTTATATTCCCATCATCTCTGCAGATATACAAAAAAGAGTTGATGGGTTTTATGGACATAGCCTATATTATGAATTTAACGTCCAGAACATGACAAGATCCACGGGTACAGCATTAAGTGAGACTTTTTTTTTTTTTTTTTTAGCTCACAGTCAGGAGGTAGTCTTGTTGACTTTCCTGGACTCACAAAAAACATTTTGTTTAACCTTTTTTTCTTCAAACATCAAAACATTCAAATGTATGTCTTAGATGAGATTTGCAATGGGTTTGTTTGCCCTGAACAAAAGCCTGCTGGGCTGCCTGCCTGGCTGTGTGGCTCTGGGGGTCCACCACCTGTATAAACAGTGTGTATGAGAATATGATACAATAACAAGAGACCAGTGTGTTCGCTTCAGAGTTTGAGAGAAGTGTGAAGAGAGTGTGGAGAACAATGCAAAAGGAGAGCATGCCAGTTTATAATGCGAGAGTAGAATAAGTTGCATACATATCTGTTCTTCCACATATACAACACATGCCAAAATACATCCAGCATTTTCACTTATTCCTCATCATGCATTATGTTGTATAATGCTGATATTTTTTTTTACTGTAAGAGGAGGATTGCACAATGGAAAAGGAGATGAAAAAAGGAAATGGAGCATGACAATGGCAGGTCACATGGGAAACAAGATTCTGGAAGTGGCAAAAAATCCTCAACTATTACAATAAATTGAATAAAATGCTGCATTTCATGTAGATGATGTTTTCAGAATATAATCAGATAAACACCAGTTTATGCAAAAATATATGACACCAGTTGCAGGTAGATGCAAGTTTTAAAGGATACTGTCTTTAATTTGGTGGACTTAAAGACGGTTTCTCTGAATAAAAAGTACGTATTATTTGCATGGGTAAAATGTTATGTTACATGCTGTACTACATGGGAGTCCCATGTGGATTTGCTGTGGTCAGTACAAGCTGCACAGGGAGCCCTGGATCAGACTCAGACGGCTCATTTACCTTTCCTTTTCCTTTCCAGTCTCCTTCTGTCGTGTTATTGGAAGAAAGCTCTTTAAGTCCCGCCTGTGAGTACCTCTCCACCAATGAGCAACGTGAATCAAGAAGACAAAAGCAAGGAGGGTTGGAAAAAGAATTGACACTTCTCCCTGGGCTGTGGTTTTAGTTATTACATCTGTCAAGCTAGAAAACGGTAAAAATGGTTAGCCGGCCAACATTTTCAAAATAAGTCTCGTATTAAAAATTCTTCTTGATATTTACTCTTATTGAAAACATAGTTAATTAAAAATGAGATCGTAAATTAATATGTATCGCAATTTACATAATTGTATACAGGCTCATTTATCTTTAAAAACCTCCCGAAGACCGAGCTCTTCAGAGAGCATCTCCTCTCCTAGCACCACACGACAATCTACTCCTTAAAGACTTGTCACTAGCACTTATGCTGCACTAATGGCTCTTATCGCACTATACCCTGATTATTCCCCTTTTTCCTGAAAGTCGCTTTGGATAAAACCGTCTGCAAACTACGTTATTGTGTCTTCAGTATAAAAGCAACAGCACGATAAATTACATTTACATTACTTTTAGTCATTTAGACTAAAAGTAATGTAAATGTAATTTATCGTGCTGTTGCTTTTATACTGAAGACACAATAACGTAGTTTCCGGTATCGCTCTGACTTATTCTAGCTAGCTTGATGGAGGTCATTAACAGCTGCCTGGTTGCTAGACGACTCAATCTGCAACACTAATGTGAAAACAGAAACCTCTGCATGGACATAAAACAACATTTTCTCGGATTTCAGGGAGATATGGACAACAGTGTGTATCACCGCTTCACCGGGTTTTTCCGCGGAGAAACGGCAGTGTTGTGGACCCATATCCGAGTAGTAGTTTAGCTAACCTCTCATGTTGTTCCGTGTTTTTACTACTAACGTTAGCTGGAGTGGCGATTTTTGACCCGGGGGAAAAGATGAAAAGATTAACGAACACAAGGAGAAAGCCAAGTTTTGCCAACTTAACGTAACTGTTTGCTGTACTAGCTATGTGTAGTGCGACTGCTAAGATGTCTCTGGAGGCGAGTGATGTTCAAACAGATGAAGACTGTGAGGAGCTGGTGAGTCTTTAGCTTTGGTTAGGTCAACAAATACAACTGACTTTGTCCCTGTGTTTGTAAATTAAGTTATTTATGTAAGCGCTAGTTACTTATTTGTGGTCTGTAGTGTCATTGATCACACTGTTGTCACTACTGAGCCTGTAACCATAAACACAGCACACAGTTTATGGCAGTTGCTCCCAATAATTGGAGCCCGACCCAACACTTCAGCTTCTGACCCCCTGATGTCCATTATAATGCGTTAGTTTGGATGTATTTTAACCAAATCCTTCTGGGTTGTTTGCTGATTGTCACATATGAAGGGCTTTAAAACGCCCGTTGAGATGAAATCGTTTAGTATTTCACCACAACACAAAGCAAACATTAAAAATGACTGACTAAGAATGACTTGTGGCCAATATATATAGAGTTAAAAAACAAACTTTATTATGCATTTGTCTCTTTTGTAGGCAAATAAATTACACAAATAAATACAAATGTAGTACGTTTTGAGAGAGTGTCTGTAACCATGACTAAATAAAAAAGCAGAACGGAAAGAAATTAAAATTATTAAAGAGGTGCTGGATTATTAACAAGACATTATCATATGTATATTATTAACATGAGATCCATATATATATATATATATATATATATATATATATATATATATATATATATATATATATGGATCTCATCAGTATCTGTATATTGTGACACTCCATAATTATTTTTGTTGTCATTATTATAAAAATAATAATAATAATAATAATTATTATACTATTGGTATTAACTTCAGATCAATGTTTTCTCTCTCTCTCTCGTCTTTGTCTGTCTTCCTCACTGCCTCTCCCCTGTGTCCAACCTAGGTTGAAGATGGCTTCTCTTTCTCTGCTGATTTTTTGGAAAAGGTAAACAAATGAACAGTAAATAACATACATTTAATCTGTGTTTGATTAACTTCTTTAACACCTTTTATTTGTTCACTATCAGAGAACAAGAAGGAAAAGATCTTCTAGCAAGCCTCCTCCTTCTCCAAGTAAGGCCTGCTCGGCTGCTCTGTCGGGGACATTTGATACTGTAACAAACCTACTTTCCAAAGTCCCTAATTGTTCATCATGTGTATATATATATCTGTGTAGGGTCTCCATACCTCTCCAGTCTGAATGTGAACCAGAGAAGAGCAGCAGTGGCGGCCTGGAGATTGCCAAGGGCGTCCCTTGGGGACACCAGAGGGGACTCTCTTGGGGAGAGTGGCTCAGCTCGCCTCACATCCCTCAGCAACGGTCACGGTAGGCACCACACACACACACACACACACACACACACACACACACACACACAAAGCTCTGCAAACTGTGATTCTCCTCAGTAGGGGAGGAGTGGTTACTGAGGCTCAGATGGAAAGAGAGAAATGGACAGAGTGAGAAGTGAGAGACTCAGTTTGTTCAGCTGGTTTGCTGACTTTGTAGGTGTCCTGCTTAATACTGATGTTTTAGGGAAATGGATGACTCTGCTCGTGTTACAGCAATATTCAGTTTGGCTTAATCGATTAATAGAAAATACCTCAAAGATACCTTAAACCAAGCCTCACTGATGTAAATAGACTGGATGAAATGATAGAAACCCCACAGTGTGTTTATCAGTGGTTTCTGCTGTCTGCTGCTGTAAAGGGGTCATTTAGAGTGGACTTTGCAGGCAACAAAACAGACTGAAAAAGCTCTGTGGATTCCACATTCTCTGATTTAATTTCTTAATTATCATTTTACTTCACTGCTTTGTGAATACTTATTATTTGATGCATTGTTATATAGGAAATGTGGAAGTTTGAATGCTCAAACTATTAAGTGTTTAATGCATGAGCCAAATAGAGTGTTAACTTGTGCTGGAAAATATAAGCTTGTTTTTTTTTGTCTACTTTTTCTTTTTTTAAGATGTGTCCCAGACGCTGAGATCAGAGTGCGATGTCACACCAGAGCTTCTCAAGCAGACTTTGAGCATGAGGAAACACAAACATCTCCACTCTGGATCCAATGGTGAGAGAATGTGTAGTCAGAGTGTGGGAGTAAATGAGGAAAAAGTAGAGACAGGGGAATTTGAAGGTCACACTTTGTGGTAAACAGATGAGTTGGCTGAGGAGAGGAGACAGTATCAGAGTGAGAGGGACATTATAATACCAACACCAGGTGTTACATAACTGTAAGGTGAGAATGTGGGTGTGATTATGTACCATCTCCCAATTTGTCCCCATATGTCTGCAGGCTTCACCCTCAGCACAGGTGACTTCAGAGACAAAGAGGACATGTACGATGAGATTATTCGCCTCAAAAAGGTAAAGAGTTACAAAATGAATGTGGTGATGATTGAACATATTATACATCTTCAGGGTCTCAGTAGCAGTGAGGTGGCAGATTTTTGTTCTGCAGGAGAATTGAGCTTCAAATGTCAAGTGTGCAACATAATGTGTGCATCTCTGGTCTGCTGAAATGGCCTTGAGCAAGGCATTGAATTCCTCCCAGCTCCACTGTGCTGTTCTGCAGCTGTGTCAGACTTTAATTCCTCTACAGAAGACATATTTTCCCACACAGATTAAAAGCTGATTTGGCGACTCAGGTTTCTCTTTATATGTTGAACTTTTCATTTTATGCCTTTCTTGATGTGTGATTAATCACACATCTGCTGTTGTCTGCAGAGTCTCCAGGCACAGAAGTCTGACAACCACCAAATGAAAGCCAAATTACGCCGCCTGGAGGAAGATAACGCTAAAAGAGAGAAACAGATAGAAGAACTGTTGGAACCCACTAAAGTATGATATCAAAATTCAGTCATTTGTTATAGAAACTTTGAACAGCACATACATTTTAAAAAACATGTTTTTTTTCAATAGGGATCTGAATATACTCGTAGTTTGGTGGATAAGAAAAAAGAAGGCAGTGTGGTGAGTATGTCCAATCTGTTCATGAACATAAAAGAGATTATTTTAATGATTCAATTTATGCAGATTTTGTAAAATTGATTCTCTCTGTCAAGGTTCTCAACGGGCTGAAACAGAGAATCCTGAAGCTGGAGCAGCAGTGTAGAGAGAAAGAAAATGCTCTGAGGTAAAACACTTTCCCACCTTTGTACAAATCAATTAGGTTTAAGTGTGAACCAGCATAATGTTCAGGTTATTTACTTTTCCTCCCCAGCAAACTACAAAGTGAACTGAGGACCACAAACCTGGAGGAGCTCAAGATCACAGTAGAAACCTATTTTGACGAGGTAACAGCTATGGCTCTAGATGCAAAATGTCTACTTTTTGTTACTTTTCCACCTGAATGTTAAAGTAAAACCTCTTCTGCTATGTTATCCGGATAACTGAAACAACCACCAAAGGAATGAGAGAAAGAAGCTTACAGTTAAGATTGTGTTTGAATTTAAGTGGTTCTCCTTGACTGCTGTGATAGAAACATAGAGGCTTAAAGTGGGTGGCTCTCGTGGGTCTGCCTGTCGCCATCTTGGCAGTGCCTGACTCCTCCTAACTCCTGGCTAATCCAAAAAAGGGAGTGTGGGTGAGCTAAATGCAGCGACGAGGCATTTGTGAGGGCAACCGCCTGCCAATCACAGCAGCCATGCCCTTAATTATGCTTAACTTTAAGCTTTAATATACATTAAACAGTTGGGTTAAATAAAATTCACCCCGTCACAGTTGTCATGAAGGGAGAATGTAGCTATAAAGAGAAAAAAATATTTTTCTTTACCAGGCTGTAAACATTTTTATCAGTTCCTTGAGTGATATCAATGTCAATGAGGATTGATGACCTCTTGGAGCCAGACCCAAGTGGTCAATCGAGGAATTGCAGTTTTCAGCTTCACTTTTCAGTCCAGGATGTTGCCAATTGGATAGAAGATGTTATTGTCACGTTTACTTTGTAAGCAGAGTTTGAGTTCAGCTGTGGGGAAGGAAATGTCCACCTAACTGGTAAAGTGTGTGTTTGTGCACATTATCTTTCAGATCCAGAGGCTGAGGGTGCTACTTGAAGCTGCAGAGAAAAGGTATGTATCTGCAAATTCAATTCACATTTCTTTGTCTATATGTGCATGTCATAGAAAGTTGTAACAACTAGGGCCAGGACTTTAACTCGTTAATTAAGATTAATTAATAACACAAAAATTAACGCGCTAAAAAAATTGACACATTTTAATCGCACTTATCTTTGCACGTTTCTCACTGGATGAGTTTCAGGCAGACCAATTATACCGGAGCACCAACTAGCGTTCATGAGTTCAGACAACAACAAACCACAGTGAACATGAACAAAGAAGCTGATGGGATGATGGGACATTTTGTTACAAAAAACGATTGGATGGACTGAAATTAATTTCATTTTTTTAAACCAGCTGTTGGTAAATCAACAAAGTCTGTTATGGCCTCTGAAGCAACTGAGAGATGTTTTCTAATAGTCAGGGTTTCCAATGTTCTGAATGTACTAAAAAACCAAAGTATTCTAGTTTACAGAAGGTCTCCCTACCTATCGGCTACCTGAATTTCTGAAATGTACTATATTTCTAAATATGCTATTGCTACACTTAATGGCAAAAATTGCACTGGTCTGTTGGACTGTTGGACAATATTAACAATATTTGTGTTGCTTAAGCTTATGTATTCAGTCATTATTCAGTGGTATACTAAAAATCCATGTGAAAAAAATTACTTCTCACTGGTCAAATATTTATATGCGATTAAAATGCGATTAATTTCGATTCATTTCAATTAATTAATTCCAAAGCCTCTAATTAATTAGATTATTTTTTTTAATCGAGTCCCAGCCCTAGTAACAACATATAGTGTTGTGACAAAAACACCAGTGATCCAAGCAGCCAGGCATCAAGCTGAGGTGGCCAATCACATAACCAGTGAGCCGTTGAGAGAGGACTGTAAAAATCCCTGCCTCTTGCTGCCAATGGTCAGGCTCCAAAAACAACAAGAAAGTTTAAAAAAAAAAAGAAACCCAATCACTTGCCTCCAAGTGCTCAGGAGTTCATGATAGCGTGTTTCCTGCAAGAAGCTCCTGCACACGGCTCAGTCTCTCGCCTCTCTTGTCTACCTGCTGTGAAATGATTTATGCTACATTGGGGAGGTTAAAGTTAACAACATGATGTCACACAAATGGGCACTGTGACACTTCTAAGTGACACTCCCACACCACCACACAACCTGTCGCTAAGCGCTGCATCACCAGATCTCTTGTTAATGGGGCTTTATGCCCCCTTCAGCCTGATACAGTGACCCTGAATAATCCTGTGATTATGCCAGTCTGAATGGGGAGAGGTGGGTCAGACATCGGTCTGGTCCAGTAATAGGATTACTGCGACTCTTAAGTTGATTTTGGCTGTGACTTCATGCCCTCTGCTGCTCTTTATCTCGTGGATATTTGAATATGATTGTGGGTTGTTGGCTGGTTGTTGCATTAACTTTTCATAAAGCTGCAAAGTAAGCAAAAGAAATCTTCTAAAGATACGGTCCATTGTTTGCAATGTCAGATTGACATGCAAAGTAAATATTAATTTCACCTTTGCAGAGTTGAAATTGGACATTGGTGTTTGTTGAGTTCTATAAAATTAAGTCTAATGTAGGTCAAACATGTGTTCAGTACTCAGGCTCTAAAGATCAAATCGGTCACCTCATTTCCTCCAACCAATATTTAGGAGTCCTTGGCTGTGAGTTGGGGAGAGAAAACTGGATTTAAACGATGGTCACACAGATCAGTCTCAGGAAAGGGTCACAGGATTTCTGATAAATGTCACCACTGCATTTGTTATCTCCATCTTTCTCATGAAATCCTTCTCGTTCTCCGTCTGTCTGCAGTAGTCGAGCAGAGAGTAAATGCTCCCAGAGGCAGCAGAAGGTTTTAAGCTCCACAGTTCATCGTCTGTCTGAGAACCTGAAGCAGGTCCAACAGGAGAACACAACGCTCCGAGAGGAGCTCAACACTGACAGTCCTGCAGGAGGACTCAAAGGTCTTTTCTCACTCACACCCAGTGCTTCCAAAGCTTGCTGTGTAAGCGACTGTGAGGCGTAAAATCAGGATAATGTTCCGTTAACTTACTGATTTATGTGTCTACGATTTTGTTATGTGTGGAAAATTACGAAAGCTCAAGTCGAGTAAGGACATTTGAACGTTCTGTTCCATACAGAGGAAGTTATATATCAACTGTACATGTATTATGTTACTCAGAGTAATGTATTTAACACATTGGTCGCATTAGTGTGCAGTTTTCAGCTTCTCATCTCAACAGAAAATCACACTGTGTTGGTAATCAGACCCTATGCCCATTTACTGCTGTTTTTGAGATAAAAAAACATTACTATATAAGGAAGTAATACAATATTTAACATTGATACAAAATGGATAAAATCTTGTATTAAGGTATACGCTTATTTTATATCACAATATTGATAATTATTATGATATAGGATCCTGGAAACTTAACTGAAAAACCTTTTTATGGGTTAAAAAAAACTAGATGATAATAGAGGGGACGTGACATTAATGAAAAATGACAAAGAATGGATAACTGCAGACAACTACACCTAATTTATACCTTTAAAAGACTGGAATTTTTCAAAATAAAATGCAAATTTGAGGTTAATTAATTAATAAATGAATAGTTTGATGTATGTAAGAGGGTTTATATCCACAGTTTGTCCTATATTTTGGGGAAACCTTACCTTCCTTCAGAGTCCGAAGGTTTTTTAATGGATTATCTGATGACAGGAGTTTTTTATAAGAAACAATCTTATGATTTTTTTACCAAATAGCATTAAAGCTACCCACAACTGTTAGCCATCAAAAAGTGTCTAAAATGAATGCAAGGAAACAATTTAATGTATTAATGAAACATAATTATTAACCATTAATCCGCAGTATAACAATTTGTTTATTTATGCAGCCTATATAGTTAAAAGTCATCTGTTTAAAATCCTGCATTAATGGATGACACATCACCCTATTGTTTTCTGCACTGTAATGCTGATGAACAAAGTGTGTGTGTGTGTGTGTGTGTCCTAGGTTACAGAGAGTGGAGCAAACAGAGACTGCTGAGAAGGCTGTTGGAAGTGGAGAAGGTGAGAGAAAGCTGTAACTAGTTGTTCAAGTAAACACATGCAGTCACCTGTGACAGAAAGCAGCTTCATCACAGAGCGACTCCTCTCTCCTCCAATCAGAGGCTGGAGGACAGCAGGAGACACGCCCAGTCAGCGAAACGCAGCGGCCGATTGGACAAGGAGGTCCAGGACACGCCCACGGAGATTCTGGGGTTTACCATGGCAACAGAGGCAGTGGTCTCCGTGGGAACTATCACCGAGGGAGGGGAGGAGGTGTCTGATGTGAGGGAACGCCTCGGCCAATTAGAGAAGGAGAAGACGGAGCTGCAGGAGACGCTGTCAAGTAAAGAGTGAGTGAGCAGCAACTTCATAGCCCTCAGTGCATCATTGTCTCTTATCAGAGGGTGAAAATTGTTTAATGTGGCCGACAGTGACAGCTGCTATGGGCATAAAAAGACACTGAACTTGGTTCTTGACTGAAAATGTGTTTTGTGTTTGTGTTTCAGTGATGAATTGAGACGGTTGAGGACAGAAAGAGAAGAACTGGAGACAGAGACAGAACGATGGAAAGCTGAGCAGACAAATGAACAGGACAAAGAGAGACAGCAGCATAAGTATGTTTTTAGCTGTTTTGTGACATTAATGTGATTAAATGATGTGTTATTTGACTAAACACACGCTGCCACACTCTGAATGTAACATCTCAGAAATATTTTTATTGAATTTTACATAAATCAAACCAACATAAAGAGATCATCATGTAGAATGTACAGCAATCAGCGTACACTACATAAACTTGTAATCACGTACCATCCATCAACCACCTCATAAACCCCATTAAAAAGCTTTTACTATAGATGTTGGAGGAAACTCAGTCATAATACAGTAAGAGACAGTAAGTAACAAAATAAGGTGCTGTAGGTCAGGTTCTATATGTAGAGGGGAAAAGGGAAGTATGTATGTGAACTAACAATAAAAAGAGAGTTGAGCTGATTAAGTAAAAACAAATAAAACATTAAAAGGTATTGAGGAAGTTGCTATAGTTAGATTTGTAAAGTTCTGCTCATTTCTAAAATCACAAGGCATTCTTAGACATGTGCATACATTTTGAATGTATGGTGGCATATTTATGCTCTTGGATTTACATTTCAAACAGTAGTTTTATGGGGAAATCTACTTAGACCCAACGTACAGATCACAGCTGAAGCCTCTGTCATACAGATGCTTTGTAGTTACTTCAAAACTGTCCCAGCAAACACAGTCGGCATCATTATAAAGTTGTCGTGGAGAATTGTCTGTATGCAAATAATTTCTTAATATATAACAGCCTGCCTGGCTGGAAACAGAGATGACTGAAAGAAAAGTGTCAGTGTGGGCGATGGTCAAATCAATATTCTAAAGACGTTGAATCATAAAGAGAGTTGTTTAGAGATGCACTTCACTAACTCTGCAAGTACCAGCTGGATAGAGTCACTGTAATAGTTTGTTTAACCCACACTAATCTCTGTAAACACAGATCTGCATATGAATGCAGAATCTTTAGGAAACGGGACAAGATTTTGGTATTAAAGGTGTCCTGGTTTCAGTGTCATCGATCTTCTCACATCTTTTTTTAAAAATTGACCAGTTTTCATATGCAGAGAAACAGTCCAATCGTGGACATCTTCTTTCAATACCAACTCGATTCTCATGTGTCAAGTTGCTAATCGCACTTCATACAATGACCAAACCTTGGAAGAGGAACTCTGGATTACTGTTATCAAGATTACTCACAGGAACCCCAGAAATATGGCAGGTTGCCGACCTCTGGGCTAAACCATTGTCGGACCAGCAGCTGATGGGTTTTGAGATTGAACCTGAACAAACTAGTTAACAAGAAACAAAGCTAACAGCAAACCAGCCAATAGTAATATGAGATTTGTCAGCTGATAAGATCACTCTCATTATACAATATGTGCTTGATGCAATGATATACAGTGTATTAGGGTTGTCGCGATACTAAGATTTTCAACTCGATACCGATACTCAGGAAAATATTTGATACTCGATACCATTTTCGATACCACCAGGATAAAACAAAGACCCCAACATTTAACAGAAATATTTTTAACAACAAAAAAAATGCAACATGTAAAAATTAACAGAACCACAGGTTAAATATTTATAATAAAAAAACTGTTGTGCAAAAAGAAACTGCAACTATGATAACAAGCTTCAGGTTTGAGGTAGTGCAAAAAAAAAAAAAAATACAATAAATAATAACAATTAGAACAATATTTTGTATGCTGTGCACAATATTAGGCAAGCTGATAAGTCGACTTTTTGAAAAAAATCGTATCCGGATACAACGTTTTAGTATCAATACTTTTTTGAGTATCGATACTTTTGACAACCCTACAATGTATAGCATGTGTGGAAAAATTGGTTCTCTGTCATATACCTCTCTAGCACTTAGGCTGCTGTTGCATTTTGTCACTCGTTTATGAATCATTTCAATTTGTGTGTTTCTCAGACAGGAGTTGGACCAGCTGTGGGCGAGGGTCCACACTCTGGAAGACAGAAGTAACTCTGCACAAGCTGAGCTCTTCTCTCTCTCTGCCACATCGCCAGAGGACTATGAGGACACTCAGGCTGGAGCAGCTGTGGAAGAGAGTGAAGAGAGGGACACTGAAGGTAAAGAAGAGACGGCAGGGGAAGGAGATGAAGAAGTGCGTACAGACGCAGAGAAGGAAGAAAGAGAGAGAGCAACGTTGGTAATACAGAAAAACTGGAGGGAGCACAGAAACAGGGTATATACAAAAACGCACCACAATTATGTAAAAGACGTTACTGATGTGTCAGAGAAACATCATATAAAAATGTCCTGACGCCGGATTTCTCTTTTTATCTCCTCCTTTCTCTGCTTTCTATCTTAAGGACACAGTGATGTTGCAGTCAGCATTAAGAGGCCATCTATACAGAGAGGCACAGCTCACAGACCTGCTGACAGACACTCAGAATAAGGTTACACACACACACACACACACACACACATTCTTGTACTTCTATCTTTGTGAGGGCCCTCATGTAATAGTGATTTCCATTGCAAGGTTATAATAGTTTCATTTGTTTTAGTTTTAATTTTGTTGTGAATTTTTGTTTTCAAATTCAGTTAGTTTTCATTAGTTTTTAGAGTGAGTTTGCTAGCTTTAGTGTTTATTTATTTTAAATGATTTAGTTTTAGTTTAGTTTTTATTAGTTTTAGTTTTTTTGTAATGGTATTTGTTGGTTGGGAGATTAAAAGAGGTCACAGTAAATTTTTCTTTATTTGCCTCATCCATCTTCATTCTGTATGAAAAAAGTTGACAAAGACGAAAACGAAGAAATTTTCACTATAATTTTTGTAAGTTTTAGTTAGTTTTGTAACCGCACGATACAGTTTCAGTTAGTTATCATTATCATGTAACCTTTAACCCTGAAAACAAATCTGAAATGTCAAAAAAGCCTTAAAAGAAGTGAGGACCGGCTGAAATTTCCTCACTTTGCAAAAATGTCCTCACTCTGTTAAAAACGTGTTCTGGTCCTCACTATGTAGCAAGCGCGCACACACACACACACACACACACACACACACACACACACACACACACACACACACATCCTGAAAGTATTAGATATAAAAAATAAAGACTTTATCATAAAGTTATATGTATATACCATAGACTGTATAGGTCTCAACCTGAGGCACTATTGCTTAACATCAATATGGACAGGCTTGTGCTGAAATGAACCAGAGTTGCAGTTTTTGAATTAACCACTAGATGGCTCTGAATGTCTGATTAGCTCTCCCTCTGTCTCACCTCATACCGCATGTTTTTTTTGTCTCTGTCTCCCTGACTGAACCCCCCCTGCCCCTCCTGTACTCTGATTTCTTTCCCTCCTTTGTTCTGTCTCTTCCCCATCTCCTCTTCTCAGGCTGTAGAATCAGCAAACCGCAGTGATGTTGCATCCTCCGTAGAAGGAGAGCTGGATGTTGTTGCCTTGACGACAATACAGTCTGCATTCAGGGGACACCTGGCTCGCTGTAGTCATGCAATAGAGAGGTGACTCATGTGTTTACTCAGAAACATGTTAAAAAACACAGATCCAGTCAAACATACAGCAGATTTTGCAGCTTTATGTGTGTGTGTGTGTGTGTGTGTGTGTGTGTGTTTGTGCATCAGCTCAGGGTTCTCTGTGCCTTCTGTAACGGGAAACAATTTGCCCACGCTGGTACCGAGACGATCACGCTCAACACACACACCCAGCAGAAAAGGTGAGGTTCACATGTACCTTTTTGTGATCAATTCTGCATTGTGTATATGAAAAATAGAAATAAAAAGTCAAATACAGGCAGACAAAACCAAATTCCCGCTCCTCTATCTTACCCTATTGCATACCCATGAAGCTATATGTCTATCTTCACCAAATCTCTTATTAAAGTTAGCTAAAGTTACTTTATTTTACCTAACTTATGCACAATGATGGAAGAAGACCCTTTACTTGAGTAAAAGTGCTAATACCACACTGTGAAATTACTCCACTACAAGTAAAAGTCCTGTACTCAAAACTTACTAAAGTAAAAGTACAAAAGTATCAGCATCAAAATGTACTTAAAGTATCCCAAAAAGTTATTGTATGTAGAATGGCCCCACTCAGATTGTTATAAATATATTACAAATATATTAATGATGCATCCATGTAAGCAGAATTTAACTGTTGTCCAGGTAGGGCTAATTTCAACTACTTAATATATTTTTATGTGGTTGAATTTATAAACATGTGACCTTAAATTGATCATATTTTTTCATATTAAATCTTAACCTGAAAAGTAACTTAAGCTGGCATGTAAAGTAAAAAGTACATTATTTGCCTCAGAAAAATGAATTTACATATGTGGACATACTCAGGAAAAGTACAAGTACCTCAAGTACAGTACTGGAGTAAATTAACTTAGTTACATTCTACCACTGCATATGCAGTACTTGACACATACCTTTTAAACATCCAAACACACACCAGTGTTTACATAGACTATCGCTAGAAATGTCCTTATTTTTTAAATAACAGACATACAGTCTAGACACTGTTAATGTGGTAAATGACTATTAAAGTTGGAAACGACTGATTTTCTTATGGAATATATATTATATATTGTCAGCAACCATCACTCCTGTGTTCCAGTGGCACATTGTGTTAATCACGTTTATAGTGTTGAAAGGCTCATTGATCATTAAAACAGCTGAGCATTATGTTAGCACAGCTGAAACTGTTTTGTGCTGATTAGAGAAGCAGTAAAACATCCTTCCTCAGGCTGGTTGAGTATCTAGAGGCAAAGTTGGAGATTTGTACAGGTTAAAATAATTATTTCTACCCTTGTCAATGTCTTTACTATATTTTAGATTCATTTTGTAACTCATATCATGAATAAAACGGTTTGTTTTCATGGAACACAATAGACATTTTCTTTGTGACCCCAAGCTTTTTATTATATTTGTTTAAAACATGCACCTACTGTGTTAAATGAATGAATTGATGCCTCTGTGCCAAACTTTTTATTTGTTGTTTTCCCCTTGCAGTCATGATCAACACTTAAGTGTCACTTGTGTTTTGGCCAGTGATGAGACTTTGAGAAGTCCAATTACCCTGGGGATGTTAAAAGTTATTTTAATTTGACAGGAAACACACCATCGATTAAAACCATTGCATTTATGTCAGTCAGGCTTCAGAATTGTTTGCTGGGTACGCAATGCCATGGCATCGGTTTGCTCTCAACCTCAAAATCACTCATCATGCTCAGCCTGACACCTTTATGAGTCGTGATGGATCTTGCTGGCACACTGATCTAATTCCTGGGTGCCTGTCTCCTGTGCACCAGGCAGAGCTTTTACAGCCTGCCTGTCAAAGACTGACGAGGACACCCAGCAGCCCTGTGTGTGTGGAACAGCAATGTGGTTACCTCAGATAACCCCCAGAGATGTTAACTTGCCACGGTTCAAGAGCCCTGTCCTAGCTTTTCTGCTTCTTTACCTGAATGACCCTGTTTGACTCCACCAGCATCCGCAATGCTTTCCCCCCTCCATCTCCTTGACTTTCTCATAGTTTGACAGCAGATGGGTGCATTGAGCAGAGCAGCGATGTCAGCGTTTTTTTTTTCCCTTCTCCTGCATACTTACAAGACTGCCCCTGCATTTGATGTGCAGTGGGTATCACTGAGAGGTTTTGGACTGCACCAGTTTTAGTTTGTTTTCCTGATGGCACTTCTTAAACCTTAACCCCTATGCCCTCCTCAAATTTACTAGCCTCTTGTGACCTTTGTGGCCAAAAATGTACACGCACACAACAATTGCTGTTAAATCACCATACATCAATATTTTTTTCTGATTTTTTCCCATAAATCTCTTAAACAACTTCAGACTTGTTCAAAACTACCAAACATTCATTTCAGAATTTTAACCCTTATATGCCAGTTTATATATTTGAAATATTTCATAATTTCCTTCCACAAAAAAATTATTATTTTCCATATAATTAATAGTAGGGAGCTGGGGCTGCGGTGGTGATTGAAGTCTTTGATATGTCAAAGATTAGCAACAGAATTGATTTGATGGCATTAGTATTTTTTTTTTTTTTTTTTTTTTACAAAAACTGCTAGTAAATCACCATACATCAATATTTTTTCCTGTTTTTTTTTCCATAAATCTCTTCAGCAGACATTGTTTTGTTGTAATGGTGGTGTTAGTGAAGTTTCTGGTTAAAAAGCTGCAGTCATTTACACAGTAACATTGTTGAATGTGAAAAGTAAATAAGGGAAACTGTAATTCAAGCATGATGTGGCAGGGTCATTTTTATTTAAAAGCATACTGTTGCCATGGCTGCTTCGTCTCATCTCATCATATATTTTTGAGGATGTGTCTGAATTGTCTTGTCTGTGTTGTTTTGTTGCCAAGGTGCTGCATCCCCTCATAAAGCTGATGAAAAGCAGGCTGAGGTAGAAGAGCCCTGGCTTGTCTCCAGCACTCAGTCCTCCAGGATGACACCCACAACAGGTTAGTGAGAGGGGCCGTTCTTTTTTATGTTTTGACTGTTAAAAGCATCTTTGGGTTACAGTTTTGCATGTTTATTTACTTGAGTTTAATTTGATTTTTCAACTTTGATGTAATTAAATGTTTGCTGCAGGAAAACATGCAGCAAATCTTCATAAAATCATAAATATTCATGTTGAAAGCTACTTAAGATTCTGTTAATTGCACCTTCTATCATAAGTTAATGTTGTTTTTCTAAGCCGTTTACGTTAAAAGCAGTTGATAAATTGATGCTTTGTTGATTAAGCACAGTTATACCTGTACATCCTTTGCAGACCAAACTGAGCTCCACTGCACAGCTGAGTCTGGTGGAGCCATTGCAGTTGACTCTGATGACTCTGATGACATCATTGTATCTCCGTCACGTCCTCTGAGAAGCAGAGAAGTCTTAATCTTATAGACCTCTGAGGTTATGTGTGTGTCTTTGTGTGTGTGTTTGTGTGTGTGTGTGTGTGAGAGAGAATGTGCAGGAAGGATTTCTGCTCAGAGCCTGTATGTGAAAGACTTGCACAGTCATACAAACCAAATCTTTAAGCTTTGGGTTCTTACTGAACCTGCAAATAGTAGCTGGGATAGTTTGTCAGGGTAACATTGAACGTACACAATATTTGCTGTCTTCAAAGCGCTTTCTTTCACAACAGTAATAACCAGAATATTCTGGGAGGTTGGCTGCAGGTTTATGACATGAAGTTAATAGGCACATAAACACCTTACTTTGATCATGAACTTAACTACGATTCTGTCATAATACAATATGTCGATGCATCCCAGTGTTGATGTGAGGTTATAGGATATCTCTTTTAGTGTAGGAAAAAGCACTCACATGAACATGAAATCCCCTTTAATTTCCATTGTTTTTTTCATTTGAGCCAAATAGTCATTTTTAACCAGTTTTCTGTTTTCTCAGTAGTTGTTTTGTTTGCCAAAGTGCCTACTGTATAGTCATTCAAAGTAGAGTAATAAAGGTATTCATTTTTCTTAACCTTGCTGGCTCAAGAGGGCCACATCACAGTAAATCCTCTGGATATCACAACCTTGAAATAATTAATTAATCATCATTCCACATGCCTGATTTGTATCACACAACCGTCCTTACACTAATCCATCATGTGCGCTTAATAAATTATGGCTGATTCTGAGGTATGCTTGAGGGCTGATTCTCAACTGATGCACTATTGATTCAAACTGTGAATAAATTATAGATCAGTCTGCTGCAATACTAAACACAGTCAGTACAGTGGAGGATACACAGGGAGTAATGCCAATAATGCTCAGAAAAAGACTTATGATAAACTATAGGGTGGCCAACAGAGAGAATGGATAGAGTGCAGTTTTCCCCACATGATGTGTTTAACTTAATTTCTGACATTCAATAAAATGCAGTTTTTATAATGAAACTTCTCATGTCTGATTTAGTTCTTTCTGCTATCTTTACTCAAATGTCATACACAAGACTGTACTTGTGCAAAATAAACATGTTACTTTTCATACATTATGGCATTTTGCTGCGAATAGTTCTTATACTTGAGTAGGATTTTGAACTTTTATCTGCTTATTTTCAAAGGCAGTGGTGGGAGAAGTACTCAGATCTTTTACTTAAGTTAAAGTAGCAAAACTACAGAGTTAAAATACTCACAAGGAGAGTCCTGTATTACATGTGTTAAGTAAAAGTATCAGCATCAAAATATAGCTAATGTGCATTAATTGTAAGCATCTTGATCTTTGAAGTCATGCTAAAATATAGGATAAATTAAAAAAAACACACTTAATTGTTGCAGCTGGTAAAGGTGGGGCTTGGTTAAACTACTTTATACACTGCTGGTAGCTTTATCTATTAAAATGCATAATAATGTATCATATGATATATATTTTATGTTAAAACCTAGAAGCTGCAAAGTACCAAGTGGTTAAGGTTATCATATAAATGCAGTGGACTTAAATAAATAGTATTATATTTTAAAATGTGGTGAAGCAACAGTATAAAGAAGCATAAACTGTAAGTACTTTAAATCCTTTGGGTGGAAACCTTTGTCTTAATACGTGTTTTAATCTTTAAAAACAAGACACTGAATGTAATTAATAAATAGGCCTAACAAAAGAGAAAAATGTGTTTACTGTCAATATTACTGTTGAATATTAAGACAGAAATGACAAGTATTTTTTGCAGAAGGAAGACTGATTATTAAGTTTTAATTAGTCTCTTTTCTCTGTTTTGTGACTGCTTATTTATTTCATTAATAAATAACAGATTGTACATTTTTAATTTTTAAATTAACTTTAAATGTCTATTATCAATTTTCTTTCTCTTTTTACTTTGATCAATGTTTTTTTCTGGTTTGTTACTTCTCTATTAATGACATGTATTGACCGAAATAAACGGAAACGAAACGATTATTAAGTATTAATACAAAATATATTTAGAAGCTGTATGTTTTATTTTTATTTTATTTAATATTTACCATCATAATGTACACTTATTAAAAAATGCAACATAGTGGGGCGGATTAGCCCAATATTTTACAACAATCGTTCACTTTGTGATAAAAGCATGAAATTTGGTAGATGTGTTGGTGAATATGTTTCAAACAAATCTGGATATTGGGCCACCTCAAAAGCGCCCCCTAGTGGCCGTGGCAGGCATTTGTTATACGAATAAATCAATGATGAATAAAAACTGTAATAGTAATAATACCAACTGGTGATGAATTGTATATTGTTGGAAAGCCTGATTAGTCACCTTTACAACGAGGTACAGCTTGTAAGGATCGTGCATTCATGGAATGAGCAACGGGGCTAAACGTGGGTAGCACCCCCCAAAAATGTGCATCCCCTGTGGGGCGGATTAGCTGAACAATCGTTCATTTTGTGATAAAAACATCAAATTTGGTACACTCATTGCTGAATACATATTTAATGAATCTGGATATTGGGCCATCGCAAAAAAAATTCTGATGGCTGTGGCGGCCATTTTTAAAAATGGCCATTTAAAAGAGGCCATTTTTAAAAATGGCCGCCGGTGGTTACTGGCGAGGAATGCTTTGCCTACCCTACAGCTGCTGTTTCATGTTTTCAGCACCACAAATATAATTTAGAGACATGTTAAAGTGACAAAAGCTTTATTACAGTCTCATAGAAAAGAACATTAACTTTGTATAACATTTTATTAGGTCTTGATATTCCCATTCACAGGCTACGGCCTCCTCTCGGGCTTGTATTCTTCTGTTGCTCCTTAAAAAGAAAAAATAATTTTCAATATTGTATGACCTGCAACAATAAAAACAAAACACATTTAGACAGAGAAAAAAATCATACATTTTAAAAATTATACTAGGGTTACTTGTAGCAGGTACTCTCTGGCAAAATCCTTGTACTGAGGTGTGTGACTTAGTCAGGCGGCTTAGCCAAATAAACACGCCGGACAAGAGCACCACATTTTTTCCACATACTCTCTATCATTATAGGTTTCAATTTTTAGTAGGAGCCACTTCATCAAGATTGCGGTGATGGCAGCCATATAAAGTCTATGAGAAATGCTATATCTTCCAAGCCACTCAGAAGGTCAATCTTGGTGTCAAAATATAAATTTTCTGGGTCCAGGAATCATTTAAAGCTATTGAGAATATCACTAGATGATTATTTGATCAAATAGATATGTTCATTTTCACTCAGACTGGGCAACTCGCTTCAAGTGCTGCAGCAGGGAATCCTGAGTTGAAACTGTTTGGAATCTATGTTCACGGGAGAGTGAGGATTAGCTGCCATGTACACTGCTCAAAAAAAAATCAAGGGTACGCTTTCATCTCATGTCAGATCTTGATCAACAAATTATTTACAGTGAGTCATCCAGTGATATTCTCAATAGCTTTAAATGATTCTTTGACCCATAAAATGTATATTTTGACACCAAGATTGACCTTCTAAGTGGCTTGGAAGATATATTGGTTCTCATAGACTTATGGCTTATATGGCTGCCGTCTCCTATCTGCAATCTTGATGAAGTGGCTCCTACCAAAAGTTGAAACCTTTGGTGATAGAGAGCATGTGGAAAAATGTTGGTGCTTTTGTCCGGCGTGTCCCTTTCCTCTCAAATCTGGTCCTAAGCCGCCTGACTAACTGTGATGGAGTTATAAAATACATTTAAAAAAATAAAAAAAGAACCACATGGGCAAAGGAGACATTACATATAGTGTGTGTGTGTGTGTGTGTGTGTGTGTGCAGAGAGGGATGTCCACATTCCACAGGACATAATTTAACAGTGTCTTATTAAGCTTTCACACCCAACAGCCACTGATACATGTTCCAAGCTAACTAGCTAGCTTAAGTACCTATTTTTGCTATCTTGCTAATTTACTTTTCCGCCAAGGCCCATGATGATTGTTTTTCTCTTTAGCCTTTATGATGTTCATAGCATATTTTATTCATAATTATAACAGGTGAAATAAAATATTTAGACATACCTTGATGGACAGTCCACTGCACTGCTTGTCCCAGGAAGCAAATGCTAGCTAGCTCATTTACTAGCTAGCTCGATGGCTAGCCCGATTGTGGTGGGGCAGGAAAAATAACTGAAAGAGTGTCTAACTGGATTTTTGTTAATTTAATGTGTATTTACATTTTTTAATTTACGTTTGTATATTTAGTTTACATTTTTTAAATATTTTAAGAAATAATTTAAATATTTTTTGTAATTTTAACGAAGAAAATGACTGCTATGGCCACTAGGGGGCGAATTTGCGATGGCCTAATACACAGATTTGTTTGAAACATATCCACCAACACATCCACCAAATTGTGTGCTTCTATCACAAAATAAACAATTCTTGTGATTTATTGAGCTAATCCGCCCCACAGGGGATGCACATGTTTGGGGGGTGCTACCCACACGTTTAGCCCCGTTGCTCATTCCATGAATGCACGATCCTTACAAGCTGTACCTCGTTGTAAAGGTGACTAATCAGGCTTTCCAACAATATACAATTCATCACCAGTTGGTATTATTAAAAGGGCAGTTTTTATTCATCATTGATTTATTTGTATAACAAATGCCTGCCACGGCCACTAGGGGGCGCTTTTGAGGTGGCCCAATATCCAGATTTGTTTGAAACATATTCACCAACACATCTACCAAATTTCATGCTTTTATCACAAAGTGAACGATTGTTCAGCTAATCCGCCCCACTAACAGGGGGCTTGGGAGCCTCTGCCGTAGGGGGTACTTGCATACCACCACTGATTGAAGCCCCTAACATGTACTACCGTCTTTATAACGTTAGGGGGCGACTTCTTTGCGCATTTGCTCTCTCTCTCAACACACACACACACACACACACTGCTCTCTCTCTCTTTCACACACACACACACATTTGCAGAGCTGGAGCTGCCGCAAAGCCCCGTCCTCCAGGGCTTTTTAAACACCGTGTTTGCTTCACGCTCCAGCAATATCATCCAATTGAAGCACCGCAGCGCTAAATGCACTGAACCGACGGTCATCGTGGGAACAGCGCCGACGAGCACAAACCGTTATGGTTTAGGACACAAAAACGAAGGTATACACTAAGAAAGAAAAAGCAAGATACTGTGTTACGGGTCAACGAGTTTAACCCATCTTCTACCGTGGCATTGCTGCTCTCTGGGAAGGCAGCAAAACAGGAGGGCGTCTCGGTGAAATGTGACCGTTATTCCGTTGTTTTCAATGAGGTTGGGACTGCAGCCGTTGCAGCTAGCTCGGTACGGCCGCGTTGATGCAGCAGCGCACGGCTGTGGTGTTCAAATCCACCACCGGATCTGGGAAGACAATAGGTGAAATATACGCCGGCCTGGACTCCCAAGACTACGCTAAACGAGAGTCTCCATCCGCTTCGGCTTCACTAGGTAGGTTATTTATCTACAGTCTATGGTTGTAACACGGTTCCTGTTACCGAGCTCCGAGGCTTTGATGTCCGCAGACATGAAGCCTTGAAGCGGATTCCTGCCGATTCTCCCCCTCGTTGCCTTGACGACTCTGTGAGACTGCGGTAGTTTTAACGGACAAAGCAGGATAAAGCTCGCTAATCCGTTTTTCTTTTTTGCTAACAATTTCTGTACTCAGCGTGTTAGAACAAATAAGGCTTGCGGCTTGAATATGTGAGGATACCCTCGACTGAATTGACCTACATGCGTTGGTACAGTAAGTCAATTATAAGAGAAAGAGTGGTGGTTGTCGTTGTGTGTGTGTGGGATTTGATATAACGGCCATTTCACCGTCCACAACACATTTTATCTCACGATGCCTGTGTTTTGCCGTATGGGCGTAAAATTGGGTGATGCGAGGTAGCTGTCAGCCATGCTATTGTCATGCTATAATTCATGTACAGTATACAGTATGACCTTATGGGTTTCATATTTGCGTACAATGGCTATTTGAAATGACATTTTACCGCAGATATCATCATCATATCAATGCATTTAATGCTTTGTTGTTGATTGGAGTGGGAAAAACAGCTGAGCTATTTTTTTGACAATGTGTTATCATGATACTGGCACATTACATTACATATTATAAAGCTATAACCCACAATACACCAGGACATGTAATGGAAAACAGCCCTTTAATGGCAAAACAATCATATTGCTTCATAAAAGACGTCCTGATTCCCAGATTTTTAAAGAAAACAAATGAAGAAATATGTCATATTGCAGTGTTTTAGCCTTTTTAACCCCACAGACCCAGCAGCAGCATGTACAGGTGTGCCATTAACAGGAAACTCCTGTATTTCTCAATTAAAATCTCTTAAATTAATGGTTATTAATGAAACATTACTAAGTTAAATATATATGACATCTTAAAGAGGCTCTTTAACAAGTGAATCCTTAACAAATGGCAAAAGAGTGTGTGCAGTGTATTGACATGTTGGTGTTGATTGGCATGTTTTTCCCGCCCCTGTTAGTGACTAATCACCGATAACTCATCACATTGGCTTTATAATGTCAGTCATCAGTAATTACTCCGGCAGATAGAAGCAGGTTTAGCTGGTAAACAGTATTAGCAGCAAGGGTTGTGGATACTGAACCTTCATCTTGCTAAATATGTTAGGTGTAATGGCATCGATTCTAGCTGTTTTCTACCTCTGCCTTCCATGACAGGTGGTGTGATTTGTGCATTAAGTCATTGCTGTGCCCTGTTAACCCCTAACCATTCTGAATTTCTCTCCAGTGTCTGTGTGAGGAATCGGTTCAGAGAGTGAAGTGACAGGCGGCAGGTCGCTGGATCAGGATGGCGGCCGTAGTGAACTACTCTCCGCCATGGTGGGTGAACTTGCTCCACCGGCTGCCTCATTTCAACATCGAATTCCAGCTTGTGAGCAGTGACTTCAGACCGGAAGACTCTGAGTACCAGAAGGTAAGACAAATATGGGGTAATAATTACCTCCCACTCAGAATTTATCATCCCCTTCATCATGCAGCATCACCTTATCATCCCACCTCCTGCCACCTGCCCACACTGTAATTTCACAGCAGAGTGGCCAAGTGGTGACTGAGGCTCTCCCGCAACCACAGAGTTGTGGCTTCCCTCCCTGCATCGATCAATGCTGTGTGTGTGTATGTGTGACAGAGAAATGCCCTTGAATTAAGACACAGATTTCCTACCTGCTCCATCTTTGTTATGGATACATTTTATTTATCAGTTAATCAATAGATATTCAGTTAGTCAACCTGGGGTTTGGTGTGCAGAATGGCTTCAATCTAAGAGTGAGGAATTGCAAGATTAATAACAAGATAGGAAAGATAAAGGCACTAAATTACTGCTTAACAAAATGATATTCATTTTTTCATAAAATATTGAAGAATCTTACCACTTTAGTTAAAAAATACTAAAATGACATTTTTGAGCATCTGCTTGCAGCTCCTACACATCATCCTAGACAACATGATGATGGTTAGTGAGTAGGCACTGCTTGCTTGGCTCTCCAAAGGTCACAAACATCTAATGGTATTGTCAGTGGGCAGAAAAAAAACACGATGATGACAATTTTGGTAATCAATTAAAAATGAGAGTCTTTTATGAAGCCAAAATGGCAAATATATTCTGGTTCCAGTCCTTTAGGCTGTAATATGGAACATTTCCACATTAAAAAACGTTTGTTATATATTTTGTTTAGTTGTGTTCTTTCATTATCCCAAATGTTCAAAGAAATCTATAATTTTGTTTTAGTTAACTTTATTTGGTCAACTGTCAATGGCCCCATATAACCTTTTCCCCATCTAGTTGCTCTAACTTCTAGGGAAACACGGGATAATTCGCTATATATAACTTGAAAATCTGACAGTGTCACAGATGTACACTCAGTAATAGTACTTGTCATTACTTGCTCGTTATTTGGCATGCAGTTGCACCCAGCAGAAACCTTATTTGTTGATATGCTATTTAAGCATCAAACTTATCAGACACGCTACTATGACACATGGCTCAAGCCAGCCACCAAGCTAATGCTAGGGTAACGTTATCACCAACAATGTTCAACATGCTCATTAAGGTATAATTAGTATACTTGTTTTAAACATGTGTAATACCGCTGAGCTACCCTTCAACTGAAATTGCCAGATGATGTTAGCAGTAGTTGGAGGGATAGTTGACTAATTTAATGGCAAATTATCTTGCAAATGCACCCTGCAGTCCCTCTGCCTCACTCCCCGCTGCTTCATCATTTGGAAAATAAATGGCAGGTCCGGAGACATACTGTGTGCTTAAATATGAATATTATCTCCCTGTGTATCATCATGTGTAAGTTAAATACATATTGGCTTTGGTCAGTTGGTTGAACAAAACAAGCAGTTTAAGGACATCATCATGGGCTAACATGATGTGCCGACATTTTATTGGATTACCAATTTACTGATGCATTGAAAAAATAATTAGGTAGGAACAAACATCATTAGAATTAGTTAAAAGCATAAACCTAACTGCAGTCGTTCTTTGATGAAACACTGCCTGAGTCTGCAGTGCTGCCTTAGAGAGCAGCTCTGTCTCAAAGATGGGCTTTGGCCCAGTTTTTGCTGCATTTCATTTGAATCCTCAAACAAGGTGACTTCCAGGTCTCTGCACCAGAAAACACAGCCCTGCGAACCCACATAAAGCCGAGACACATCGTTTAGAATCCCACATTTCATGGGCTGCAGTCACCCCTCAATGTAGTTGCTGACATGTAAGGGGAGAGGAGGGAGGGCGTGCAAGTTCAAGAGCTGAGCGTGGGAAGGCACCCACGGCCATGGACAAGGGAGGGAGATGGGAACCGGAGAGAGAAGCAGGGAGAGAGGAGGAGTGGGAGAGATAAAAAAGAGACTGATTGGAGGCGAGAGGAGAGAGAGAAGACTCGATGAGCCATGGGAGGTGCTTCTAAATTGCCAAATAGCCACTTCCTGCGAGCTATTCAATGTTTCACTAAGGGCCTTTGTGAGTGTGTGTGTCAATGTGTGTGACCACTGGAATTTTAAGGACCCCCTTTTTAGACTAATTACATCCTGGCATATTTCAGCAGACGGGGCTGTTTCTATGTCACTGAGCATCCTGCAATATGATCATATGTTTGTGTGTACATCAATCGTATCTACAGCAGTTGTGCATGTTATATGTATGTGCTGTATGTATATAAGCCACATACAGTATGCTCACTTTCTGTGTCAGTGCGTATTTAGCACTCTGTGTTGTTTGTCGAGGTGAGGTCACAGATCTCCCTCAGGGGTTGTGTGTGTGTGCGTGCGTTATTGTGTGTGTATGTGTGTGAATATAGGGGTTCTATTCAGGGTGAAATCATTAATTCTGGCTAGACGAGGGGAGGGAGAGGGAGGGATAGAGGGTGAGAAGAACAAGAAGAAGGAGGTTGAATTGGACTGGGGGAGGGAGGGAGAGAAAGGGGGGAAAGAGAGTGGAAAGGGGAGGGCTGTAGTCTGTTGTGAAAGAATGCTCTCTTTCTTTCTTTCACTCTTTCACTGAAGCCCGTCTTTAGATTGGCTCAGTATATCTGTCTCAAAGGCTTTCATGCATCCACTCATCCAGCTGAGAAACACACACACACACACACACACACACACACACACACACTCTCTCTCTCTCTCTCTCTCTCTCTCTCTCAGACACACATACAAACAAGGTCCTACACAGTGTCCTTCAGTGCAATGAGTCCGTCACCACTACACACACACTATCACACACCCCCACACAATGGAGAGAGATTCTTCTGTGTAGTGTTTTTCTTTCTGATGTGATTTGGCACAGGTTCATTTGTATTCAGCTCTTGAGCCCTGAAGCTGCTCAAAACTTTTTTTCTCACACAATGTCACTCACTCATTTTCATTATTCTATCCCATGCAGAAGTTTTTTTTCTCTTAAACAAACAAAATAACGAAAAAAATACCCTAGCATTCATTCACAAGAGCAGTTGTTCTCTGATGACTTTGACTTTGTTTAGGATGCTGACTCCGTGGCTTTTTGCAAGAACTGTTTTTTTTCCTGAGGAGCTGAAATAGGAGCTCTTATCCTGAGGTTCTGTGAGGCATTGGAATAGCGTGTGTGTCTATCTGTGTGTGTATGTGTGAGTGCATGCATTCGTCTGTTTGTATTATGGCAGAATCGCAGAGTCAGCTACCAGCCACAGTTAAACAGCTGCAGAACATTACAGAGGAATCATGTGACCTGTAATAACACATATTCCCAGCTGTGGAAAGTAAGTCTGTAATTGGTATTTTGAATAGTATGCTACAGTTTGCACAGTGGAAGACATTATCTCATAGCATTTTAAAAAGGATCAAAGTGGATCGATGTGAAAAACGTACCACTCTTAAATCTTTTTTTGCGTTTAAATGTAGCAATATGCCACACAGGTCAGTCTTAACATGCATTTTGCCCTTAGTCTTTTGGTTGCCCTTTGACCCAGTAGCACAGGTGAATATTAGCAGAATGAACTTGAGGTCAGTCGGAGCTTCAGGAAAGAAGTTGAGAGGATAGTAGGCAAGGCCTGACTACAGAGTAACACAGAGGCAGGGAGAGTGCAAGGACAACTCAGCGAGGTGGAAATGATTGATCCTGTCAGCTCAAACACACACACGCATTCACAGACGTGCACATACTCACACTGAAATAGACAGATTGAAAGTAGATCACTGTGCCTGGGTGTTTAACATTTAGCCCCTCCTCCAGCCTGCAAGCCGATCTCCAGTAGCATAGATTTGCGCGCGCGCGCACACACACACACACACACACACACACACACACACACACACACACACACACACACACACACACACACACACACACACACACAAACACACACACACACACACACACACACACTTACTCTGAAGGACACAGACACACACACACACACACACACACATCCACAGCCAAGCTCACTATGCTTATTAGTAGCTAATTGATCCCCGCTTAATCTGCTCTGATGGTTTGTCAGCCCGACAGTTAATCTAGCGGCCATCATACACAGTGGGGGCACAGTGAAGTGGCTGCAAAGACCTGGTCCCCAGTCAGATTATACATTTAACATTAAGCCCATGCACCACACATCAACAGTTCTGGGTCAGTTGTTGTTGCATTATATGCACAGTAGTACTGACATGATTAGCTGGGTGTCAGTTTTTAGTATCAAGTAAATGTTTATCTCATTTTTCAAGCCAAAATGCCAAACATTCAGTGACACAGCTTCTCAAATGAAGCATGCTTGTCTTTTATTTTTATCACAACAAAATAAGTAAATGTTTGATTGACGTATTACAAGGAATTTCAAGATGTAATTTTGTTTTTAGTTTATTAATTGTGACAGGCATATATTGGATTTACTTGAATAATGGGGAAATAATAATGGACTGAAACAGTTTTATAGGACTGCAGCTAACGATTAGTTTTCATTATTGATTAATATGCTCCTTTTTTCCCTGCTATAACCCCTCCCCCATATAATGTCAGAATATAGAAAGAGAATGCAGATTTTGATTTTCCAAAGCTAACGGTCACATTTTTTGTTTTATCCAACCAAATACTTGCCAGTTTTATTCCTGTTAATTGTGTATGAGAATAACACATTTCCACTATCATATCACTTCCCTCTGTATCCCTGTATCTGTGTAATCCCATTGTCATTCTTGTAGCATGATTTATGATGGATGCAATGAAAACATCCATCGTTACATAGCGTGAGGCTCCATTCTCATTCTGCAAAGCTTAATGTATTTTTACCCTATATGGTATTAAGCCCTAACGTTGATTTTAAAGACACAAGAGATCAAACAATGCATTAGTGCACAGTACGCCTTCACCACAGCACGGCGTTTCTGCCACTAAGCTTGTAGATAATAACATAGGATAATACCAGAGACCAGGAATCTACAGAGCTTATCTCCCCCTCCTCTCCCATCAGGATCCTCTCCTGCCATCCTTCGCTCATCTTCTTTAACCTGTTGGAACAAAGCAGTCTGGGAAAAAGCAATCAACTGATTTCCTCTCACTCAGCCCAGCTTTACCAGCTGCTTTCCCCAGGAGAAAGTAATAATGTCGTAATGACTGAATCACAGAAATGGCGTATAAATGCAGGCTGTTCCTTACTGATTCTTGTGGAAGTTGTAATTCAAGTTGTAATGGGATAAAGCCACAAAAGTTTTATAATATTTAAACTAAGATTGTCTCCACCACCTGAGTAGTGTGAATATTAATTTTAATGCATGTAATTCATATCTCCTTGCTGTAAGATTGTAGTTAGAGACCTCGGACAATAGAAGTACTTTGATGCCTCAGCAGGGACTGAGGTCTGTGGTTTGGACCGCTCTTTAAGAGATTAGCCCTCATCTCTCCCTTCAGATGTCATATTACAACACTGCAGGTCACATCCTATTATATATCATGATGTATCCTTTCTACTCGAGTGTTATCGTGACCTACTAGCTGGGCTAGATTGGCTCTTGCCCTCCAGATTTGATGTAGTGTTTGTTGGCCTGCTTACACATCTGCCACAGTTTGCACTTGGAAACGCTGATCTTATCAGGATGTATTGTTTCTCAATATGAAGAGATTTGTGTCTTTAAAGACAAGCCTGTGACAGCACATCAGCTGGCTCTGGTGTGACTGGTGAGCCTGAATGGTTCATTATGTGATGTTTCTGAAGTTCAGGAATTTCCTAGGAAATCATAGTGCCAAATCAGCTGACCAGATAAGCAACAAATTCAGTTCAGCTTTTATTTCGAACATGTGCGAGTAACACAACAAAGTAAACACAAAAACAAATACATCCAATGAGAATAATCAAAAAAAAAAAAAAAAAAAAAAAAATAGCAATAGTTAAAACAAACACTGTAATGTGTCCGAAAAGGAGTAGGATGAAGCATATGCTTATTTAAACCTACCCCTTCTCCACTACTCAATTAACACTCCCCCCCCCCCCCCCCCCCAAACATACATATTTAAATAATACATATTTACAAAAAAAAATAATTTTTTTTTTAAATAAATAGATTACATAAACAAATACATGAATAATTTATAATTTATGAAAACACCCGGTTGTTAAAGCCCTTCTTCCTCCCTGTACCTTGTGAAAACCATGTGTTTGTACCGCTTTTTAAACTGGATCATGCTTGGACATTGTTTGAGCTCCACACCCATATAACATTTTGCACAAAAAATCATATTATATCTGAGCCATAGCGCAACAATTATTAGCTGGATTGCCATGACATTTTGATCAGACATTTAGGATAACAAGAGGATGGATTGTAATAACTTCTGTGAGGTCATCTAGTGCTCATCTGATGATGACCTGAAAACTGTTTGTAACCAAACACCTGCAAAACTAATGACATTCCCATCAGCCTCAGCTGTACTTTGTGTTTCGTGCCAATCAGCAAATGTTCGTATTCTAATGGGCCAAACTACAATGTTGAATGTGGTAACACGGCTGCAGCTGTTTCCTCATACAAACCCGAACACTTGTCTGGAGTTTCCCTTTTACACATAGCACACACCAGAAGATCACACCTGTCAGAGTGTGAAGAATGCAGGACATGATGCAAGTAGGCAGCGGAAATCACTGTGCTTTGTTTACATAGCTGGTTCGTAATTTGGTCATAAACAACCAGGTCTCTTTCTTTTCCCTGAATTGGTATGATGATTTTGGTGTCAGCCCTTAACAACAGATTTCCCCAGACCTTGTTGTCTCTCCAGTTGAACATTTTTGTTGGCTTCTTGAGTAAGTGAGTTGGTATTCTTCCAGTTTTGCGTCAGTCTCATGGTAGTAACATCATCAACACATCCACTTGTTTGCTGGGAATTCTCCAGACAGTGACCTGCTCTATTCACACATGGGCTCAATTGGACCTTACTACTAAGGATCTGACTGGGAAAATGTCTAGTCCACCTTATTGAGACATTTGACTTCTCACAATACATCTTGTGACCCCTCTTGGTACCAACTTCTAGGATGCAAACCACCCTGGAACATGATGCCTTACCTCAGCAAGATGCAATCCATAAAACATTTATAAAAAACATTATACACAGTTGCCATAAAGTTGGAATCAGTTTTCATTGTCATATGTTTGTAAGAGATTAGTTAACCGAGTTTTGAGATGATATTCACTTTATCTGTTAAGAATAAATCACATTGTCACAAGCATTTCATGGAAAGAGGTAAAAAAATGTTTTTATTCCAACTTCATGAGCGACCATGTATTTAATGCATTTTTGAAAATTCACTTATACTTTAGGTGAATATTTACAGTAGAGGTACATAGGGTGAGGAAATTGCTGGTTGCTAGTGAGGAAAAATTGAGGTCAGCAAAAAAAGCTTGGGAAGCCAGGATGTCTGTAGGATCTTAGAGGTAGAGTCAGGTTTTGTTATCATCCACGGAGGAGTCCCCAGAATCTCACTTGTACTGCTGTTTCATGCAGAACTGTGGCACAATTCCTTTGTCTACTGTAAGTAGTCTAGCAGGTGGAGATTTTGGTTTTCCAGAAACGTGCCTTTGTCTCTCCACGGTCCTGCAGTGCAATGACTTTTCCAGACATACCCAGTGGGGAAAGAAAAACATTGCAGTGCATGTGTTAAAAAAAGATTTCATCAGTTCAAGGCAAATTGCTGTAACAGTCCTCATTTCTGCCGTTACCCATCCTCCCTTTTTAGTGTTCAGTTCAGTCATCTTCTTTCACATCTTCCTTTTCTGTCTCTCCAGACTCTTTTTTTGTTCCAAATTTACCCTCCCCTCACTTCTCCTTCTGTCTGCCCCCACCGCCCCTTCCTTCTTTTACACTTCAAAGCTTTTAGAGGGTGTGTGATCTGTGTGGTGGGTCTCTAGCGCACATAGCTCCCCAACTGCATTGCTTCCGCTCACTCCATGGAGGTGTGCATGTTTGATGGTGTACAAATGTGTTTTTCATGGTATCCATCAGACAGCCATTTAACAGCTACTATTTTCTGGCCTCAAGTAGCTGAAGAGAGGAACACAGTTTGCGTGTCTGTGTGCGTCTGTCTACACAGGAAAACCTAGATCATGTGGTCCGTCTTCGTATCTGCTTTCTGCTCATATCAGCTGATTTGCTTCCTGTATATTCAACCCACTTCCTAAATTGTCTCCTGTGATAAGGACTGAATGAACCAAGCTCAAAGTTCAGACAGAAAAATACATCATTAACTGTGTTATGACATTATGTATTTCTGGTTATTGCAACTAACTGTTTTTTTTCCTCCATCCCCCTTCTCTCCAGTCCATTTTGCTGCTCGGGGCTATAGCGTTGCTGTGTTTGGGCCTCGACCTCCTCTTCCTCCTCTTCTACTCATTCTGGCTTTGCTGCCGGCGACGCAAGAGTGACGACTCCTCGCACTCCCATACGCACTCCCAGCAGCCCAGCGCTGACTGCTGCTGCACCGCCTGGTGCGTCATCATCGCCACACTCGTCTGCAGGTGAGAAGTTATTCCCATTAGAGCAACACGTCAATACATTTATAATAAAGTCATATGTATTTGAACGCATTTAACACCCTTTCCCCTTCAGCCGCCACAGAGTACAAGATTTGCTTTATTAAGAGGAGTTGAGTGAGTAAAGGTTGATATATATTTAATCATTCTTCCCAATTAAAAGGAATTGCCCAGTAGCCTTGAGTGGAGTTTCCAACTTTTCTCTGGGGATTACTGGGCTGTATCAGCTGTATAGGCCATATTACTAAAACTGCATAAGACAGACACTATGAATGAGCCACATAGCAACCCATATTAACATTTTGTGCAGTCATGGTAGTGTCAGTTTCCTTGTATTGATAGTTATGTTTCCTGATGATAAGCTTTCGCTGAAAACACACCAAGCAGTGCGGCCTGCAGTGGCTGCTCTTATCTGGTGGCAAATGAATTGTGGCCAGAGAATACCAGCTGCCAGTCAGTAAACAGAGTCCTGTGACTCTTGTGACATGTTGACCTATGTTACGTAGAATTTCTTTCCACCTGAAACACATGAACAGGCCTCCCGGATTCCAAAAAATGTAATAATTGTGACAAGTGCACTGTGCTTGGTGTGTTTTTCTGCATTAGCTTAAAAAGTTGGGAACAGGCTTAATGTCATGGTCTCCGCATCTACGCCTTCTACTGCAGACAAAACATGATTTTCACTGTTACATCAGCCCCAAAAATAAAAAATGTATGTCACTCTTATCGCTTTCCCCATAGCAGCAGATAAAAAAACTGCATTGTAAAGGTTGACTACAACAGACAAATGTATTATTGAAGAGGAAATGCCATCATAGCTTGGAAATAACAATGAAATGTCATAATATATCAGAGTTACGGGAGCTCAGTTATTTGTATAATCTTGTCATCCCCTCTAATTCATGGAAACACATGAATTAACACAAACACAAGACATAGACAAACACACAGTCTTGCAGAAATTTCAGACATTTGCTCAAATGTTATCCAACATTTAGATGGAAACAAATAGTCTGCCTGACGCACTGTAAACTGAATATTAGTTGTGGTGTGAATTTAGTTCTTGTCCACATTTTTGGAAGAATAAGATACTAAACAGAGAGGTTGCAGTCTGAGGGAACCCTTTAAGAACTCAATCAAGCAGAAAGCATGGCCACTATTCTCACTTCTTGCAAAGATAAGAGGTTTTCACAGGACAGCTGCCATATGTACTATAATGACTTTAAATTTACCTTCATTACAACAATCAAGTCCACTCACTCTTGTGTAAGAAAGAAAGCCCCTGTGGTGTAACTGGGAGCCAGCCAAGTGGTTAAAATCCATTGTTTGTGTTTATCTGGCTGAAGGTTGTGTAAACTCTGAAGTCTTTCACCCAATCGACCCAGCAGCAGGGTGGAGGGTATTCCGCCCACAAATACCTGACTGTATGGACTCTGGTCTTCCTTGCACACACACACACACACACACACACACAAATATATAAACTATTCGTCTTTCTTTTACTCCCTCGTCACTTTTCTACTTCGTCTCTCCAGACATTTTCTCCCCCTTTTCTCCTTTTCTTCATCTCCATTAGTCCCTCTCTGTTATTTAGTGTTTCTCTCTGATCGGCCTTCTCCCTGGCCTAGAAAGGTTGCCATGGAGACAGAAGCAGATTTGATGCAGAGACGAGAAATGAATTATACAGTCAGCGTGTGTGTGTGTGTGTGTGTGTGTTCGCGTGACTCAGTGCTGAAGAGTGTTTTTTTGCAGCTTTTTAATATTTTATGATTAGCTATAATATTTCGTATTGAATATTTGATATGGATCTGTGTGTGTGTGTGTGTGTGTGTGTGTGTGTGTGTGTGTGTGTGTGTGTGTGTGTGTGTGTGTGTGTGTGCGCGCGCATGTGTGTACATGTGAGTGCACTCATGTGATTCTTTGTCCACAATTTAGTATGACATCATACTTTATTTCTGGCACGACACCAACAGCATGTGGACTTCCTCCATTTGTGTGCAGGTGCACTGTGTTTATATTGAAGAGACTGCATCTTGTATTAGGTTGTTTACTGGATCAGAAAGGATCAGTCGATTAATGGTTTGGTTGATCAGCAGAACATTTGTTAACATTTTGGATTATCATCTTGTGTTTTTAAAGACACTTATTAAGAAAAAAATCAAGTGTTTGCTGGTTCAAGTTTCACAAGAATAAATCAAATATTTAGGGATTTCATATTGTTGTCACCTTTTAGAATGATATTCATTCTACATAAATGCAGCTAAGTACATTTACCAAGTACTGTACTTAAATAAAATTTTGAGGTAATTGTATTTATCTTGAGTTTTTCCACATTATATGTACTTCTACTTCACTACATTTTAGGGGCAAATATTCTACTTTTAACTCCACTACATTTAGCTGACAGCTTTGGTCATGAAAAATACTATCGATTTAAAATGATTATGTATGTTTATAAAGCAAACCAAATACAATAATAGAAGTAAATAGAGTTAAAAAAAATGGTAAAAAGTCAAATACTTCTTACAAAAATGTATCAAAAATAGGGATCTGAATACTTCTTCCACCACTGCTTGGAAGTTATTGTTGTAATTTTTTATGTAAGGTGACATGAGGCCAGGGCTACTGTTGCACTAAGAACTGACTCTGCAGGTGGCTGTGGCTTAATGAATTCAACTGACAGCTCTAACACTGAATTTCATTATCACACTAACAAAGACACCATTTAAAGTTACAATTCTTAAGGTTAATTTGGAAACAGGGTGGTTACTGGTGGTGCAAGCAGGGAATTTAAATCCAGCATGGGAATGGCTAGACATCTCCGTTAATGATCAAAACAGCAAAATAGAGAGCTCATTACAGAATGTAAATACATTCATTAATTTCTGAATAAATGCCGGCAACACTTGGTATCAAAAACAGTGTTTGATCATGACCATACTAAGAATTTTTACTTTGAAGTAAATCGGTTATGGAATGGCAATACCCAGAGCGTTAATTAAAATCAGTATGGGTTCCAATACACATCGGCTTGGTGCATCCCGAGCTGCCGTGGTCTTATGTTGCTGGTAACATTTTCTCCCAGTAGTGTGAAGTCTCTAGTGGGATTAGGTGTCTGGATGTTTTCAACTGTTTATATGGAAAGTAGCAGTTTGTGTATTTAAATACACAGCTACTACTGAGGGCATGTCATTTGGCTGTACCACTAATTGGATCATTTATTTTGGACTCAGGTGAAACCCTTTGGTTTGGACTTGAACTCGCCATGGACCCAACTTTGACTGACTCCAACATTGACTGTCTCATGTACAGAGCTCCAGCTGAGTGCGTTTTAGTGTGCTCATTTAGGTACAGCAAAGCTTTTTTACCGTTATGATGTCAGTCTGTTTCAGCTGAAAATGGACTCAGGCAGAGACTCGAGTGGCGCTCCATCTCTCTGAGTTAGCATCACTCAGAACAGGTTGCTGTTTCTCAAAGGGAAAAATGATACCTTAGTGATGTATGTGTGCTCTTCTAGGTGGGAGCTTTATTAAATCAGAGCTAAGCTGGCCAATGCATGCTGTCAATTATTTGAGCTCTGAACTTTTGCCTAACTGCCTGTCTTTCCTCTTTTATGTCTCATATCCTAAGCTGTTGGTTTATAAAGTATTGAAATCCCCCGATGAGCCTGCAGATGTTAAACCAGCAAGATAAAACTCATGGAGAGCAGAGAAGAGTAGGGATGAAGGGAAATGATGAGAGAAAGGAGTGGCAGGAGAGCAGAAGAGGAGGAGTGAACAGGGGTGAAGGGAGATGATTTACTGTAACAACTGAGATGATAGGATGGAGTATGATGTGGGAGGCAGGGATGGATGGATGGGGAAATGGACCAATAAAAGAGACGACATTCACATTAACATATAAAGCATGTCTCCATGCCTTTATTCATCTTTATACAGTTTCTCTTGTCAAGTCTTTTTCCGTCTTCATTTGTTGTTTTATGTCACATGTACTCATAAAGTCCCTTGTAAAGCTCTGAAACGCACACACACTCTCTTACACAAAGGCGTGTGTGTAAACCAGCTGTAACACGGGGCTACTCAAGATCTAATGGGCTAGAATGAATTGCCTTAACAATGGCCATAAATTTCCCTCTACAAATCTGCCTGTTGTTAGTGTGCAGACAGAGACATCATCAATACAAAGAGTGCAGTCATACACACACATGCGCACATGCACACATACAGTACACAAAGAGAAAAGAGGGGGCTACAAGAGCTTTACAGAGTGAGTGAGAAAATAAGAGCATAGTGGGGAGGGGCTGCGCGGGGAGAGAGGGTTAGATGTGAAGAAATAGAGAACGTAAAGGAGATTTCTTTGGATGTGATAGTGGTGGTGTAGGGCGGGCGAGGGGTTAGCTGTGGTGTGACCATGGTTAGGGACTACAAGGGGTTTGAAGAAAGGGTGGTGGGGCCAGGAACCTCAGATATTGTAGCATGTGTCATGTGTGAATGTGGATGCAGAGCTGCAGAAGGATCATATTATGTGCGGTCTGGTGACCCAATTATTGTGTAGACTGTGTGCGTGTGTGTGTGTGTGTGAATCATTCTTGGTAGTCCTGTGCCTGCCCGAGGCCCGAGGGTGACACCAAAGCAAAGAACATGGAGCTCAGCGCCGCCTGTTGCTGGTTAACAAAGGAACTGCACTTGTTAACTTTAAGACCCCCTCATATGAAAATCAAGTTGTTAACCTTGTTCACATCCATATGGTGTTTTTTTTAATATGCTGCAAGACATGTCACGAGAAAAATAAACCTCAAAAGGAGGAGGGAGACCTTGAACTTTTTTGCTTTATTGTAGTTGGGAGCGTGCGTGCGTGTGACAAGATAAGAAGAGTTATTATTGAAGTCATTCATCCATATTGATTAATTTGATGCCATGCGATGGTTGAATTAGTCATTGTGTTAACACTTGGCACTTCCTGTTTTCTGCCTCCCAGTGCTGGCATTGCTGTCGGATTCTACGGAAACGGGGAGTCGAGTGATGGAGCGAATCGTTTGGCATACTCCCTCCGTCATGCCAACCGCACCGTGTCCGGGGTGGAGAAACTGGTGAGTTGCCTGCTGTATGGTACTACTTTAAAAATGTGATCCAAGGCAGTTCCAAGGTTAATTTCTCTCTCCTGTGAATGCCCCAGGTGTCAGAAAATGCCCTAGCCTTAAATCAGACAGTGGAGGAGAGCTTGGTCCAGCTGGAGACAGCCTTCCAGGAGCAGACAGACTACGTGTCCATCGTCCAAAAGCTGCAGGGACAGCTGGACGAGCTGGTGAGGCTTATGGTGGATGTCCCCTTCTGGTCCAATACTGATATTTCCCTGGAGGACTTGGCCCGCAAGACGGAGATTTTTGACTTTTACAGGTACAGCACTGACAAGTAATGGCTTGTGTCTGGGATGGAAAAAGTATTTGCTTGATTAAACTGAAAACCTTGTTAAGGAAAATCAACATGTTCAACATATATTTCAACATAACAATACATACACCATTATACCCCCTTTTTGGTATATAATCCCTTCAGGCTGGCTTGAGGGTACAAGTTAAAACCACTGAAATGAATCACTTTGGGCTGAACTTGTTAACCAACCATGGCAACAATAGAGTGCAGCAGGAATGAGATTAGATTCCAAATCCAATGGAAAAGTCACATTAGATTTTGGATTATTTGCAGAAATTAAAGTCTAAGGCAAAGAAAAGGTTGATATTTATATGTTTGGTTCAAAATGATACTCTCAACAAATGAACAAAATTTTGCAGTCACCAGAAGTAAAAAAAAAAAACAGCTATAAATGGACCACACCAAGATCAAATGACTTTAACGTTACCTCAACTACCTCTGTAGTCTCATTTAGCCACTTTTTAGTCACTGCCTATTTTAAGGCAGCTTCAAAGTGAATGAGTGGGGTATTTACTGATGTATTTTATGTTGAAGAACAATTCATGAATCTCTTGTGTTAACCACAGACTTTATTTTCAGGCATCTAACTACCACTTTGCATGCATTCTCTGCCGAAACACTGAACAAACACTTTTAGCTTTCTAAACTTATGATTCTCAGTCCAAAACCTTCACCAAAAAATTAGCTTGTGATCTGATTTGTGACCCTATTATCCTTGAAATGTTCTGCATGGTTTATGTTAAAGGTTTAATTAACTCAGTCCCAAAAGACCACCACCCTCTACTTATGTGTTTATGTGTCTCTGTGGTATGTTTACCCTCTACTGTGACTGGGCATATTTTTGTCCAAATGGGTCATTTCTCACTTTGGGGTTTTGGCTATAATTTTGGCTGTGTTTCTGCATATGGCATACTTTTTTATTTTTTTTCCAATCTCTTCCACTTTCAATTTTTCTAATGGGTCTATGTGTAAAATATACTTCCTTTTAAGGCCATTATGCACTCAATGCCCACTTCCAAAAACTTGATAAAACATTATACACGGTTGCCCATAAAGTTGGAATGATTTTGTTTTCAGACACAACCCTCTGTTAATTGTGGTTTCATTTTCATTGTGATATGTTTGGAAGACATTGATTAATAAAGTTTTGAGAAGATATACACTTTACCTGTCAAGAATAAATCACCTTGTTACAATCATTGCATGGAAAGAAGTAAAAGATATTTTATTCCAACTTTATGGGCGACCGTGCTTATAAATATATTCCCCCCCGAGTTTTTTGGGTTAAATCTTTTAATCAACTTCAGTCCTGATCAAAACTACCAAATATTTAAACATTTTTGGCATTTTAACCATTAAAATGCCAGTTTGATTACATGATGTCACTGTTGTTTTTATGAAAAAAACCCCACAAAAATATTTACTTAGCATATAACAAATGATGGGGGGCTGAGCCATTTCTTTGTAATCTTGGATATGTCAAAGATTAGCAACAACATTAAACTTTTGAATTTTTTTGGAAGCTGACATTTTTTTTCTTAATGATATTAAGGGGTATTATATTAAAGTGATACCAGAGGGTTAAGGAATACCCCCTACTTGTAATAAACACTGTGCTAAATGTTTACAGGTGGTTGGGGTACCTGGGCCTGCTGCTGTTTGATGTACTCATTTGTCTTCTGGTGCTCTTCGGCCTGATACGCAACTCTAGAGGCACTCTGATTGGGTAAGCTACTCTACATCACAGCCTAAGAGTTCCTCCTATTGGACGAGGCCAAATTGTTTATAGACTCAGTATCTGAGCGTGTCGATGTTGGTAAACCGAGCCTTGACTTTAAAAATCTCTATATGTGTGTCCTTCAGAGTGTGTTTGCTGGGTGTTTTGACTCTGGTGATCAGCTGGGGGTCTCTCGGCCTGGAACTGGCTGTCGCTGCTGTAAGTGTAACCATGGCAACATCGGCGAGCTCTCTGGCTCTGCAATGATGTAATCTTTTTCCCACTGCTTAAACAAGTGCGTTCAGCGAGGATGCTACTGTAGCCTGATGTGTCATGTGTGCTCACCCTCTTACAGTCAGCCAGCGACTTCTGCGTCTCCCCTGATACCTACATCACCAGGGTGACCAAGGAAAACGCTGTCATCAACCAAGGTATGCAGGCAAAAAAATCAGCAGTACAAAACACAAGATAAAAAAACGCTGCCAACACTTGGCACAAGTTAAATAAATCCATTTGTTGTGAGCACTAAATACAATTTTTTTCTTATCAGATTGTATATTTGAGTATTTTTAGAGCCCTTAACAATAGATATATCAGTTGACAGATATTATCGGCCGATATTGGCCTATCAAAGGCATATCAGCATCTGTGTATATGCTTTCTGATATGTGCCATTATGAAAACTTTTTTTTACAGAATATGTAATGCAGAAAATGTTGCTTGGCAGGATTTAGAAATGTTGTTAGCTTTTCTTTTTTTAAATAATTTTCTTAAATAGTCAGCAAGTGACTGAAACCAAACAGTAATCGTGTTTATTTAGCCATTTATTTTATTCCTTATTCTTTATTTCCTCAGTTAATAAAGTTTTATGTTTGAGTAAGTAGTTCTCACATTTGCAGAGTGGTGTAAAATCAGTTCACAATCCACATAAAAACTTTTTTTTCAATCCAGCTCAAAAAAATGCTATATCAGCCACCATATCAATTCATTTTCCCGTCTAAAATCAGTATTGGCATCGGTCTCAAAAATTCCATATCGGTTGGGCTCTGAAGGGATGAAAGTCATAAGAAAAGAAGGAAGATTCTGTGAACCATTCCCATTTCCAAACTGCTCTTATTGGGGTTGACTTGGGCTCTCCACTGCTGTAGAAAGACAACACAGAATTATTAAAACACTGGAACATGAAGAAGGAATGAATAAGAGATGACTGGTCAATGCACTGCTCAAAGGGAGATAGTGTAGGTTTACAAATAAGCAGAAACATCTTGAATAGACTTTAGCATTCACACTGACAGTTGAATCTCACCCTGACATGTTGCTTCTATTTTAGGAAACAAGTGTGTGCGTTTATGTGTGTATCCAAGGGGATTGTGTTTGACTGACACTCTGGTATCTAAAAGCTCTTACTCTCCCTCGGCTGACTGCAATGCATCAGCAATCCCGCACCCGCTCGTTCTCCCTCCTGCTTGTCCCAAATGTAAAAGAAAAAAATCTGCAGCGCACATTTTTGCTTTTTCACTTAGGATCATTATCTGATTTGTTCCCTCTCTTCATCCTTTTATATCCCTCTTTACCTCTCAATTGCTCCCTTTCTTCCCCTCCCTCTCCTCACTTCCCTCTTTGCGCTCATCTAATGAGTTCTGTTGTCTGTCAGTTGTTTCTGCTCTGTAGAGCACAGATGTTGCCTCTGTAACACACATATGACACACACACACGGACACACACAGACACACACGCACACATAATTATGCCTGAGTAGTACTGCTGACAAGCCTCCATAGAGAGATTCTGGGTTCAGAAAGTGATAGTGTTTGCCGTTGATCATTAAACTGTTTATTTTAAATGCATGTATTATTATTCAAGTGATGTGTATGTATTGGTTCATTCCCAGATATCCTGCAGTATTATCTGAGGTGCAGCCCTGGCCAAATTAACCCCTTCCAGCAGGTAACTTCACCCGCCTGTTGGAGTTATTCTTCTAATTCTTGCTTTTTATAGAATACATGTCTTTCTTCAGGTCATTTTCCTGCTTAAAGGAAAACTTCACCCTTAAAACAACCATTTGTGTATCATATATTAATCCTGTGTTACCTTGAAATCCTAAAGAAAAGTTTTTTTTTCTTGTATGCCTCCACGGTTAACCAGAAAATGCAAAAAAAGGAGTAAATCTTTGATGAATAGATGTAAATGGTAGACATGTTTAACAACAGCAAAACTATACTAAACCACCCATTTAAAAACTCTCACAAGTTGTGGAGTTTAATCAAATTGTCATTTATCCAGTCTATGCTCAGTACTTTCCACAAAGCGAGACAGTTAATATCAAAGTGTTTTCATCAGTTAAAGTTCAGCAAAAATGCTTGTATTTGGGAAGTAGTAAGCATATGACTGAATAAACTGGGATCATACTTCATGATTTGTGTGAGAGATTGTAAATAGACTGATAGTTTTTTGTGTTTGTTTAATTTGCTGCAATTTTTCAAGAATATTCTCAGTTTTCTGGTTTTCCATTCACCGTGGGTGTGAATTCAAGGAAACACGGTGTGAGTAATTGATATACAAATAACCACATTAAGGGTGAAGTACTGTGTCAAACCTGTAAAATAATCAAATAGCAGAAAGATGTGTTTGTGTGCGTGTGTTTTTTGTTTGTGACTCTCTGTATGTTTTGCAGAGGCTGTCAGGGAGTCACAAAGCATTGGTGGAGATGCAGGATGATGTGGCAGAGCTACTGAGATCAGCAACACGTGATTATGCCAACACCAAGGTATGTGTGTGTGTGTGTGTGTGTGTGCAATGATCTGTAGGTCTTTATTTCCACGGATGAGTGGATTTGCGTTAGTGGGAGCGTGATGAAAGTGGCAGTTTCAGAAGTGCCACGTGTTTATCTGGTGTGTGAGGATGTACATGAAGGCGGATATCTATATCTGAGCATGCATGTGTAACCTCTGCTTTTTGTGTGCAGGGGAGTCTCGAGCAAATCCAGTCTGTGCTGAATTCCACTGAGGTTGGACTTCACCAGCTGACTGCTCTGGTCGACTGCCGCAGCCTACACATGGTGAGTCATGGTGTGTGTTGTGTTCAAAGAGAAAACTCCTCAAATCTAAAACTTTCTGAACAGCCGACTCCTCTCCTTGCAGGATTATGTTCAGGCATTGACTGGGCTGTGTTATGACGGGGTGGAGGGTCTCATCTACCTGGTTCTCTTCTCCTTTGTCACTGCTCTGATGTTCTCCTCCATCGTGTGCAGTGTGCCACACACCTGGCCTGGCAAGAGGTAACACACACACATACAGTCTCTCTCACAAACACGCACAAGACCCACACAAGCCTTTACGTTCCTAAATCTATCTGTAGTTAATCTGTACACTAACAGCTAACATGTTACTAGTTCTAACTACGCAATTGTTTAACCAAATTCATCTTATGACCTGAAAACAGTGGAAAGACCCATAAAGGATCTACCTGGTGCCCATGCATGTCATTCTTTAAATGTTTTTGCCTCCTGAGCTGTTGTTTCCTTCTGTACGTCCTCCTGCCTGTCTCTGCACCCATCCAGTTTTTCTCTGCAAGTTTTGTTTATTTTATTGTTTGCCGTCAGCACCGCCAGTCTGGCTGATTGTTTGTTTCCATGTTTGTACTTATCTCTCATTTTCTTTTCTCCGCTGTGGACTTGGAGCACCAGTGTTGTGTTCGATTGTGTATCACCACGTTTTTTTTTTTTGTTTTTGTTTTTTTCCTGTGCCCCACTTCCTCCTTCTGTTCCGTCCCTTCCTTCTCTCTCCCTGTCCTGATTTGGAAATGCTTTGGACTTCAGCGAATGATGGTGGATATCAAATAAATTTAATGACCCTATGGTCCAATAAACAGCTTGTTCAAGTAGCCAAAACAAACAAATAACCATTTGGTAAAAATCAGTGAATAAACCTCTGAATAAACAGGCAGTGACGGGTTTCACTCCGGTGAACGATTCGCATTATGAAGCACAGTTTGTTTGTTGGGTGTGAATTACCAGTAAAGCTAATACATGGCTCAGCAAGTAATATAACAATCATCCATAATGTCCCAGAATTTACAAGAATAACTGCTCATGGGGTTGGTTGCATATTAGGCTGTGCTGCAACTGCTGAGTCTGTTTGATGGGCTGCACAGCTTAGCTCCTTTGGTTGCCTGAGTGAAACACCTCCATCTGGTGGCCAGTCAATGCACTAACTTCTTTTGTGCCTCATGTCTATGTAAACACACAGTAAAGCCCTGCTAAATATGTTCCCTCCCTTACTGCTTTGGAACATTACCAGCCTGACGTGACTTTGTTAGTTTGTGGACAGCTGGTATTGACTTCCCAAAACCAACAAATAAAATCAAATAAAACAGTCTCAATTATAGGGTATACATATGCACATGCACATGTATTCTGTTGTTGATCCATACATTGTAGAAGCCAGTACATTTCTGTAGCCAGAGATCCAACTTCCAAATCAGCACATATCTTATTTGATGCCTCATTTGTTTACGTTGCTGGCCGTTTTCTACATTTTTGACCATTTTATGTCTGAAAATGGTTTGCCCAAACCAGCCATGTTATCTCCTTTTTTCCTGATGTTTTTGCTTTAAGTTTCATGGAGCACTCAGTGATGCATGAAGTACTTTAAAGAAAATTGATTTTTTTTTAAATTTGATTCAGTTTGGACAATTTGAAACGGACAGTAATTATCAGGAGCGTATCCTCTATACCAATTGAGGATGAGTGCATGAAGCAAATGACTGCATGTTTATGCGTATTAAGAGAAAATCGAAGAGTCTGCTATCTTCATATAGTTTTACTATTTTGTAACCACACATAGCAACAAAAACAGCTTCATGGGTCGACTCTGGGCTGTGTAGTAATACTAGAGACCCCACTGTGCTTGTAGTGGACCTGTTTGTAGATGAATGCTGCCCATGTTCCTTTTCTTCTTGTTGCTGTAGCTGCTTTGGTGCTGAAGGCATGGCCTTACCCAGTCTTTTGTATCAGGGGACTCCACATAGTACACCTTCCCCTCTCCTAACCTCCTCTTCAACCACTTGTTTACACTCTGTTGTCTCTCTCGGATCTCCCTCCCCTCTACCTTTTCCCCTCCTATTCATCATGCCCTCTCGTGCCCTGCCCCTACCCTGACCAATTGAAGGACGGATGAGGAAGACGGAGAGGACGAGTCGGGCGCCTCACGGGGCGGTGTGCACGATAACCTGTACCGCGTTCACATGCCCAGTCTCTACAGCTGTGGCTCCAGCTACGGTAGCGAAGCTAGCCTGCCCGCTACAGCCCACACTGTCAGCAATGCCCCCGTCACTGAATACATGTGAGTTAGCACCCACCGCTAGCTAGAGACTAGCAGGATCAATACACTGCCTGCCATAGGTAGCTGATGCTTGCCCCTTGTGACTAGCAGCATAGCAACGCTCACTGCCTGCGATACAGTAAGTTAGAATAGCTAGTTTATGTTCTGTATGGCTCGCATGTCCCTCATGACTCATGTCAGCAATATTTCTCTCAGAGAGTTAAAACCCTTCACTAGCTTTCCCTTTGCTGATAGAAAAAAAGCTGCCTGCTGTATCAGCCAGCCTGCCTGTTTCAGTCCACAATATAAGCAAAACCATATTAAAAGAGAATTCACTCGCCATAGTATAAGTTAATAATTTCACCCTGCTTGCTACGTTACAGTTTGCCAAAGGACTGCTTGCTTTGAATACAACACAATTATATAGAGAGAATTAGCACATACTATATAAATCTATAGTCTGCCACTGCTTGCTGCTATTTAAGCTGTGAGCTAATCAAGTACAACGTGGTGACAAGAAAGTCATATGGCATTGTGAGCTTTTTGACAATTAAAGGACCATGTTTTTCATGTTTTGGGCTATCAAAAATCCTGTATGCTTAACAGAACTGATGACTATGTTCCAAAGCATACAGCAGGGTTGTAGAGTGATTTATTCTGTTACTTGTAGCCAAATTGTCAGTGTTGGTTTATAGCAGGGTGAGATTTGACACTTGCCTGAGTTAGGTAATCTCTTATAGTGAATGTTTGGTCATATTTGCTTTTTAGTTAAGTAAAGTTAAGTTAAGCTATCATTGCATGATTAGCAGTTTTGAGCACATATTTTCCTTGCTGTGCTTTTGGAATCTGACATTCAAGAACAAAAAGTGACTAAGAGCAGGACCAGATTCATGTAGATCACTTCAGTAAGATCAATCAGTTCAGTAAGACTACACCTATACTTTGGAACATGGTTTGGCAGTTCTTTGAATTATTCATTTTTAGTGAATGGACCAAAAAAACAGAAAATCATTTGTCCTTTGAGCATAAAGATCAAGATTTAAACTGAAACAGAGCTTTATACAATGAGCAATGAGTGTGTGTTGATTATATCATGGAATTTTGATTTATTTTCCTTGTGGGAACTAAAGTCTTTTCCAATAAATATTTCTTTGCCTTAATACTGTAAGTTGAACCATTTTCCTTCAGTTTTGCTGACATTTATAATATCTACTTAATGTTTTTAGGCATAGTTAAATGACCAATATAAAGGATACTTTTTCTGTTTCCTGTTGACTCACACACACATTGATAAAAGTACTATTTTACTGAGTCAGTGTCTCATTGTGAGACTAAATGTTTGTCTTATATGCATTGTTCAGAAAGAATGTAAACTATGTTGGACTGCGGCAGAGGTGTTTAACCCCTGGCTATATTCTACCGCCAAGATTAAGTCCCTGACCCTGTTTATTTGACTTTGGCCATTTGGCAGAGAGTTATTTGTCAGAGAGTCATTAAGTCGTAATCATGAGCAGACCACAGATGGACAACAGATCAACAACAACTGAGCACCAGTGGCAGGGTGACCACATGCAGTAACCTCTTATTCTATAATGCAGGAGCCAGAACGCAAACTTTCAGAACCCTCGGTGTGAGAACACCCCCCTGATTGGCAGGGAGTCCCCTCCACCCTCTGTAAGTGCACACTTTCTAGAACACACTCTCCCTCCACTATCTTCCAATACCCACAGTGCAGCTGGGAAATACTCAAAATTGCAGATATGGCATTTTATAATCTTTGAATGCAACGAAGAAAGCACGGTGTTTTAATGTACGTGTATCTCATGTCTGATGCTATTATAGCATGCTAGTGTGGATATTGGAAGGTAGTCCCCTCTCCCTACACCACTGCAAGTGTCCTCTGTGCTCAAACTAGTCCGTGATCATGGATCGCCTTTCTGAAGGTCATTTTGGCAGCCTGGGATAACTGGACGTTTGAAAAGAAGCCTGTTGTTTGTAGGATTTGCACTTGCATCAAAAGACATTGTCTCTTTTGATAAGGGTAATTGTTGGGTCATGTTAGACACAAAGTTGTCCTCTATTTCTGATGTAAAAAGTCTGGTTGGTTTCACTGTGGCTGCCAGTGCCATGTGAGGAGAACTTGCAGATCATGTAACAGTTCACTGAGAGAACCTCATGGGATTTTTTAAATATTTAGAACTGTAGTGCATCAACCCTTTTCTCCAATACCAAAAGACACAATTCTGCCAGTCTTGCAGGTGTCTGAACTGCACCTCTTGTTTTAAATATTCACCACAAACAGGTTAATTATTCTGGCTTTGACAAGGTGCTGCTGGGCCTGAAGTTGTGGATGTTGTTCCATGCAGTAATCTAGCATTAATACTTCTGAACACCTTTTAGGATACATTCCTTGCTCCATGTCAACTGGAGATGAAAAATTTTGAGCCCAAACCTCTAAACTTCCTGCTCCCCCTCCCCCCTCTGTTCCCACAGTGTGTCTATGTGTGCATTTTCTTGTCGAGGTGTATGTGTCCTCTGTTTCTGTGCCCCCTCACCCTTCACCATTAAACAGTAACAGGAGCACACGTTCCCCACCTCCACTGTTGAACCGTAGCAGCCACCAAAATGGCCACGATTCATCACTCTTAGGCAGGGCTGTCGGCCGCGCTGCTGTCCAGAGTGCTCACCCGTCATCAGTGTCTGCAGTGATGTGGAAACCAGAGACCTCCAACAGTAACTAGCCAGCTGCTCCACAAGAGACCACTAACTCATACCAGGCTAACCTACTACATCAGAACTAGAGCACTAACTACAAACCACTGACAAAATGGACCACATCTGCTAATTTACAATAACATCATCCAGACCTAATCAGCTGTTTATAATGAATGTTGTAATCAAACCCCCGGCTGTCCAAATGACTGGTCAAAGTATTTCTGCTGTACATGTTTGTGTTTGTTTGCCTCACACATCTATCTATCTATCTATCTATCTATCTATCTATCTATCTATCTATCTATCTATCTATCTATCTATCTATCTATCTATCTATCTATCTATCTATCTATCTATCTATCTATCTATCTATCTATCTATCTATCTATCTATCTATGTCAACCATTCACATTTCCTGATCTAATGTGCATTATTTAATTGTGAAACTACATTCTTTTGTTCTTCAGTGTAAATAAGGCCTGATCATAATCCATACGTTTTTCTCTTCTTCTCTTTTTGTCTTTTTGTTATCTTCCCTCCTGCCTCTAATTGTTTCCTACTTCAATTTCTCCCAACATATTTCTCTCTGTCACCCGCCACTCTTCCTCTCCACTCCCTCCCTTCCCTTTTTCTCCTCGCTGTCCTCCACCTCTATAGTACACCTCCAGTATGAGAGCAAAGTACCTGGCCACCAACCGACCGGACCAGAACCGACGCTCCGTTCCCAACGACCAGCTGGACCCGGCTAGCCGGCCTCACTCCGCCGCCCGACCACAGTCCTCAGTCCACTAAAGACCCACGACCGCACCAGTCCACCCCCAGTACTGCCTAAATCCAGTTTTTCACAGCCAATATCCAACTCAGCTCAACCAGAGCGGAGCGTTTAAAAGCACCAACAGGACCCATGTTTGTCAAGGTTCCACTGAATTTCACCTCCACCGACCGGTTCACCACAAACAACACAGCGAGTCAGAACTCATCAACCAAGCACCTCAGCAAAGGACTGCACTTTGAAGGTCAACTTCTGCTTCTCACCCACAGTTATTCAAAAGCTTAAAATTCAAAAAGTCAACGCCCATTCAGTAAGATCACAATTTCTACCCACTTCTCAGTGAACACACACACACCCCGAGCTGCTTGTTCCACCACTGCCCTGACGGATCAGCCCACATACCCACAATGCACAGCAACTAAAGCGCCTTGGCTCTGTCTTCTGCTCTTCTTCCACTCCCTCTCTCCACTGGGATCTGTATGCTGCCCTCCAGTGGAGACAGCTCTCACCGCTCACTCCCCAGACACTCTTACGTACAGACAAGAGCACACACACACACACACACACACACACACACACACACACACACACACACACACACACACACACACACACACTGTACAGACCTGTAAATAGTAAACGTGTGCTTTACTCTGATTTCATGAGAAGTAGACTGTTGAATCATTACTGGTAATGTGGTGTGCTGCGTGTTTATCATTGAAATATTTGCTGTATCTCTCATACATACAAACACACACACACACACACACACACACACACACACACAAACACACACACTTACACATTTAGGCGTAAACATCTGTATAAATAATAAGCCAGTGAATCAGAAAGCCATGTTTAGATAGAAACAGTACCACCACATCCTCTTTAGCTTAACATTGTCGTCTAACTAAGACTTGAATTGTGAGCTCGAAAAGCGTGTCCACATCTCTCTCTGTATCTGTTTACGTGCACATGCAGTACACGTGTTGATTAATGCGTTTTGAACATGAGCCAGGAATCCTGTCGTGGAATAACTGTTCTGAATTGGAGAGAGAGACAAGGGACATAAGAAGGCTCAACCTGTGCCAAAAAACTCTGAAAAATGAGGGATGCCTGATTCTGTCCTCCTCTTCTACTGCCTCCACGTCTCAAAAAAGGGAAACAAAAAACTCACACGGAATGTTTTCCCGCAGACTGTAAATAAAAAGGGAACAGAAAAAGACACTTGAAAAGGAAAACAGTGGACAGAAATGAAACAAGACTCACTGAAAATTGTGACTACACATTTGCCAGGTGCTATGTAAGCCAGTCAAAGTCCCAGGAGACGATCAGGACCGAGGAGAGACGGAAACGTTTTATTTTTTATTTTTATTGCTTCATTGTTTTGTTTTCAATCAGGGATGTGATCAGGAGCATAAAAAGCAGTAAAATTAAAACAGCTTTCCATCATCAATGGAAGTCACGAATCCTGAAGAAATCCCTGATAAATAATGTTACATAAAAGTGTTACACAATGAAGGAAAGTGGGTGTTTTTTATGTTTTATCATAAGCTGAATTCAGGATGTGATACTGTGACAAAGTAGTATTCTGTTCATTCGACTATACTGTTTTTTTCTTTCTTCCTGTGCTTTTATTTTGTTAACTGGTGACCTTGATCGACTGTTAGCCACCAGAAGTGATTTTTTTTCTTTATCTTTTATTTTATTTTATTTTATTTTTTAAACCCACAAGCACAAATTCTCTTCAAGGTGACTTTGCGGCATGGAGAAGTAAAACACACTGCCTGGGACACTGCCAGTGGTTTTTCCTCCCGCTCTAAACTCTCTGTACAGTGTATAAAAACTGTATTCGTGAACCCATGTGTGTGACATCACTGCAGCGTGATTGGCTATTGCTCTATCTCAGTGTTACTGTGTGTAAGTACAGTGATCAGTGTGTCTGACTGGCATCAAGCAAGGGCCAGCTTATCTAGCCTGAGTCATTTCTACACGGACGCCGCGCATGCCCCCATACACACACACAACAAACATGCTGTACAGACATAGACACTCAATAAACACCGTTTCTTATTAAGAAAAAAATCCATCTTTACCTACGTTTGTCCCGTTAACATTCACATCTAGAGCTGTAGTAACTGCACGCCCTCCCACAGCTGTGACATCACACTGATAACCATTTGCATTATGGGTGATGTAGTTGGTAGAAACCTGGAATCCTGTTAAGTAGCTGAGTGAGCAGAGCCCCCAACACCTTCCAACCATCATTCCTGTACAGCATTTTAATATTTTATGATTAATCAATGACCACTTCTCGTATTAGCGAGACAATCTTACATGTGTGATTTTACTAGAAAGAAAATGTCCATGTTATGGTAACAATGCTACCTATGGTCTAGTACTTTACAGTGTTTTTTGCACCATAAATGCAACAAATGTTCAGATGTGTGGGACTAGTCACTGATTAATGGCCTTTCATAATGTTTTTAAACTCTTACAACACTCTTCATATCACAACATGTTTTTTTTTTATTTTTCTGTCTTGTAAAAATCAAACTTTAAAGATAAAATAATAGCTAGCTGTTTTGTAGGAAAATAAAGGCAAGAGCAGCGTTTTTCCTCTCTTATTAATGGTGAATGACTCTCTGTCTTGCAATGTTTTAATAAAACTATTCCAGTGTAGTCTGCACACCTGACTTAAAGCTGTATTTGAATTCCTGTGCAATGCATTCTGGGATTTAACCAATCTGGTATGATCCGTCTGATGGAAAATTAAAAAAAAAAGATCCAGGCTCATGTTTAAGAGTCTGTAATGTTCATGTGTAATGTTGTGTGGTATGTACAGGACTTCAAGTACACCTCGGTCCAGATGTGACGGACAAACAATGTTTTCTATTGCTGTTTTTATTTTCTGATGGTTTAACTAAGATATTAATGATGTACATGTCAAAACTGTGGTAATGATATCATTCAGCCTGGAATAAATGTTTTAAAAAAAGAAATTAAAGCAACTTTAACGTACTGATCGAGACTGAACATTGTTCTTTTTCAATGTGAGTGAATGGACAAACATTGATGCCAACTGATAGAATATAAATCTATAACTGAATCCCTCAGGTCTTATAAACATAAAGTGAATGCTTTTAACCCTTTATCAGGCGAAGAACTATATGTGGTAACTTCAGTGGATATCATCAATATTTCGAGAAAAAAGTTGCAAATTTACTATATTAAAGTGGCAAATCTACAAGAAAAAAAGTCACAGATTTAAGAGATTTAAAGTGGCAAATCTGCATGAAAAAAGTTGCAGATTTACAAGAAAAAAGTGTGAAAAAACAACTTTTTTTCTCGCAGATTCTCCACTTTAAATCTCATAAATCTGCACATTTTTTTCTCGTAGATTTGCCACTTTAATCTCATAAACTTTTTTCTCAAAATATTACCCCCCTCCCCCGGGTCCGTATGTTTTTTTTAATACACATTCTGGCAGTTTGTAATATCCTCCAATATTCTCTAGGGTTGAAATTTGGAATTTGCAAGTATTTCAATGAGTGCCCTTTTAAGGGTTAAAGATCTTACATTAGACTAAAATGTTTGTTTTTATTGCCACTAAACACACTTTATATACCTTATTGATTCAGATGTCATCATTTTATTTTGGATGATTCATTTTAAAACTGATCTCCTGCTTAATGCCAATAAACTGTACTTCAATAGTTCTATAAACTTCACATAATTCTATATAGCTTTGCATTATTAGCATTTATATAAAAGACAGAGTGAAAGTGATAGATGGTGATGAAATGATCAAAATATCTTCATTTGTCTTGACTCATCCTAGTGGAATTTCACATGATTGATGCCTTTAATTTGATGTTTTAACCTTCTTAGGGTACATTTCATTTAGGGTTCATATTTAAATGCAGCTGTTGATTGCAATTATCATGTTTTTTTTACTGTTAGACACTCATTTATTGATGTATTTATAGCAGTATTTTTTTTTTTTACCATAATTCCTTAGTCAAGAAGTCAAGGTGAATAGAGTTGCATTTTGAAACATTTTTCCTCAGCCAGAATAATGTATTCAATTGTAAAGTATGAAAGCATAGTCCAAAGGGAAAGCATTGAAGTTGACTCTGAATTTATGGCAAATAAGATCAAACCAACATCAGAAATACTTGAAATATAATTTTGAGCTTCCACATTTCAAGGTGTGATGGCAGGAATTGACATTATATCATTAGTCTGCACTGCAATGCAAGGAATTGCCTCTCGTCTCCATCTAGTGGTCTTTTGGTGCAATTACACAATTTAAACCCTGAACTCTGCTGTACATCCATACTTCTCTCACCTGGAGGAAATGTTTCAGACTTAAAGTGTGTAGAGACACTGGATCTAATCAGAATCAAGCAGTAACGGACATTTGAATTCAGATGCTGCAGGTCATTTCTCAGACAAGATGTCAGAGTCTTGTGTCAGTCAGTGTTATGTCTGAGGATCTGTCCAACCACAGCAGTAAAACCAATCTTAAGCATTTAGAAATAATGTGCAGGTTGACCTCCAATCAAAAAACTGTTGCAGAAGGTCAATCAACATCATATTCTGTACTTTAGATAGAGAGCATCATCACTGGAGTAAAGCTGATAGTGTTGTCATCTACTAGAATTTTGCAAAATAGCTTATTAGTGCATGTCGCAAAATTAGTATGTCTCATTTGCTCTTTGATAAAGCTGTCAAAGTATGAGCTGAACCACAGGCAGCTGAGTCAAACAAAATGTGACTCAGACACTGAGCTGTCTGCAGAAACTGACACACATACGGCAAATGGGCTCAGTCAAAAAGAAGAAGAAAAAGATGTTCAGCTAATGCAATTCTTCAGATTTGGAGTTGGTTTTCCTGTTCACTGTGACTCAGCAAACAAGCTTTTCACACATCATGCCTGTCAAGCTATTTCGGGTGGTGGTAACCTACTTCTGAAAGACAGAAACAATGTGAGGAAGAGGAGGGCTGGTGGCTAAACAATGTTTATAAGACTGCTTTGACTGATTCAATTTAGAATTGGCCTATTGTTAAATGGGACACATTTAAAAAAAAACAAACTTTTTTAATGCTTGTGCACATACTGTACATGTTAGTATCTGGAGTATGTACCAACCCACAAACTTTGTACAAACTTTGTATGTACAAACCACAAACTGAAATTGGACAGCACAGTCAGTAAAAATTGGATTCAACAAGCCATTCAGATTTGGCTTCCTCTCCTATTTCACATTGAGGCTTTTTACAAAATACCAACCCCATCCGCTGTTTTACACCCAAGGTTAGAGAACTACCATTGTGTAGTTGCACATATTTTTCTAGCAAGCCAATCAGAGCAGACTGGGTGAAGGGGGCTTAACGAGACAGGTGCATTTAAGACAGAGTGTGAACGCTGATAAAATCAGACGGACAAATGTGAAAAAAATGTATTCTTCAACCATTGAAGTGTGTAATCATGTTCGAGTAATAACCCAAAATACAATATAAACCGGAGGAGTTGTATACAAAACAATATATCTAACGTTTTAGGGATATAAATGGATGATAAAGTCTGTATCCCTGATGCTTACACAGTCCATGGACCTTCACAAAATGTCTTTTTTGTGGAAAACCTAAAAAAACAACAACTTAATTTTAGTATTTGAGTTGTATTATTTGACGGTTGGAAGTCTGTCAGTTAAAATATGCAGCTTTATATATAGTATATATATATATATATATATAAAATGACTCAAAACCAGCAACTGTAAGCTGATTTTAATAAATAAAACTACTTTTGACTCATTGTAGTAACTTATGCAGGCAGCAGGGGGCACTCAAAAACATGTTAAACCCCAAAATAACCTCACAAATTTACTACTGTATACTCCCTGTGGTCCACACAGTCTGAGTTCACAGTGGGAGAGAGGCCATGAAATACACACACACACACACACTCACACACACACACACACAGTCTGCTGATGTTTTGGTTCTGCCATCATCTCTCCGGGGCTTTGTGCATGGCTCGATCAGATAAGAGGACGGCTGTTGTTGTGGGGTTGCAGATGCGGGCGGAGTGGACTAGGGTCTCCACACAGGAACCCAACAGCTCAGAAACAAGGTCAGAGGTGAAATATTGAAACAGTGTCCTTTACAAATCACATTAAATTCCCCCAAAATGATTATAGCACACAGTCACAAAAACAGAGTCACGTATTCAGGACCAGAAACAGTTTTTATTCCATGTGTACACACAGTCCAGATACTGGAGAGCATGTTTGCTTCAGAAGCAACGTTTCATCAAATACATTCATTTAACGAGGGACAGAATTTAACTTAACAACTCTCATTCAGTTGTAACAACTGCTTTCAATGCACAGAAAGATAGAAGGCGACCCAACATGAGTCATTTAGGGATTTCATTGTTACACTGCTACTGTGTAGCGATTTAAAGCAATACACATAATTAACAACCATGATTCAGCCATTTAGACAGATTAAGAAAGGTGGAGTCCACCATTTTTTAAGGAAGTATAACTGGTAACAGAGGCTTTACTGGATGAGTTCAGAATATGAGTTTTTAAAAGAATAGTTCATTGTGGAAAATACTTATTTGCATTTTTTTGTCCTTTTTGGTTCTACATTTTCGGTAAATATGTAGCTTGAACTAGCAGCCAGTCAGCTTAGCCTAGCTTAGCATAGCACAAAGACTGGAGACAGGAGGAAACAACTAGCCTGGTTTTGTTTGAGGGTAACCCGATTGGCTTTCCAGCACATCTTAAACTCATGAATGAACATAATATGCCCATTACTGAGTGTAAATGTGTGGTTTTATAGATGGTTGTGTTGGAAAAAGTCAGGCTAGCTGTTTCTCCTGTGCTATGCTAACTGGTAGCTTCATATTTAGCGTACAGACAAGAAAAGAAACAAGCATATTTCCCCATAATGTCAAACTTTTTCCTCATTTTTTCTCTTTTTAAAATATGATGAATTACAAACAGAAGAAATAAAACAGCAAACAGCACCATGACTGTGCTCAGTCATGGTGATATTCTTCAGAGACAAGATAATACTGAACACTAACAACATAAAACTTCATTTAACACTGTTAAAATCCCCCAGGTGTGTTTGTTCCTTCATCTATTCAATGTAGCAGTGGATAATCCACATGGATTAAAACTGGAACAGGCAAAGGGGGGAGGGATTGTATCCAAGTAACATTTTCATTTTTCAGGGCTGAGAAAGTGGAGAGAAAACACTGGAAATGTAGGAGAATGTGAGGAGAAGCAGAACAAGCTACATTAAACAGCTGCAGTTTAGAATCTCTCTGGATGATAATATCAATCTGTCGGCTCTTCTGTTGGTTCGGCACTTTGGTCCAGAGTGAAATATCACAAAAAAACAATTGGACTGAATGTCAATAAACTGGTATTTATGGTTCCTAGAGACTGAAAGCTTTAGTGAGTGTGAGGATCTCTCTTTTCATCCAGCACCACCAACGTGTCCACTTATCCAAACACTACAAGGATCATTCTGTTTTGGCCATAATTTCACACGTTAACAATAAAAGTCTCTCATGTGAATAAGAAAGATCTGGCAATGTGGCAACATCATAAAAAAAAAATTTTGAAGGGTTAAGAACTAGTCAAACTTACTCAGAAGAATAATAAAATCATAAAAATGACAGCGACCTTTACAGAAAACGTCATAGTTCAACTTATTTAAATTATTTTTTTCTTCTGACCTTAGCGCTTCTTCTAGTTTAACATGTTGTATCTTGTTTGTTTAGTCTCTTAAGCTTACAAAAAGTGTAAAAAAGACAATTTTATCATCTATCCGACTGTCTTACTACTCATGTTTCTCGACCTGTCTGAAGTTGTCGTAGCTCTGCCAGGATTTCAGCTCTTACTTTGGTGAGCATAGCTGATAAAAAGAGCTGCAACAGAGCTAAATAAACCTCTAAACCTCAATAAAAAATGTTATGTAAGCAATAAGCTCAATGCACAGCTGAGTCTGAGTGCAGCTGAAGCTAACAAACAAGCTGAAACTGACAGCCGAGTGTGAGAAGGTGCAGCTGATGGAAATATGGAGCAGGTCTGACAGGTTCAGCTCTACATTTGGGGGATAAAAAAGAAGAGGATAAATCCTTTAGATTTGGTAACAACAGGGCTTTTCTCTCGTGCTACCCTAAATATAGCAAAGTTGTCTCAGAATTTTCCATCCATCCAACAATTTTGACCTTAAATCTTCTTCTCTTGTTGCAGTTTTTGGCCTTTTGACACCATATAACACTCAGAGTTCAGGTGTCAAACTAATAAAAACTGTCGTCCCTCATAAAACTACTCAGACTGGTGCTTGATAAGAAGAAAACATTTATGTCCAAATGTTTCTTCACCACTGGGGAGCCAGAAGAGGGCAGCAGTGGGACTCCTCTTTATTCCTGGATGTTTTCAATGATATCCTCCTCTATCAGAGAAAACAGAGTTAAGGCAGACACCAACTTCTTCTTCTCCACCAGTCTGTCTGCGTCTGGATGGCGTTAAAGTGTCCGGGGGCTCGGGCACCAAGCGGTGTCTGGGTACAGCAGACAATGGACCGACCTGAACCTGAGAAAGAGAGGGAAATGAGTGTCACAATGCCTGGAAGCCGCCAACTGGGGATTTCAAAATAAGAATACAATAAGCCGTGTGCATACATTCATACACACACACACACACAATGAACAAAGCCAGGAAGCTTGTCGTAGTAGTAAAACATACACACGACGACAACCTCTTACATAAAGGAGAACACGTTTTAAAGCTTTTCCTCAAACATACTGAGCAGCTGCAGGGCTGCCGAAAAATATTTAAATCGACACAATTAACTATAATTAATTTAATCGTTAATTAACCTTTTCACCTAAAGGTCGACAGGCTTATCTCATTACCTCCAGCTCTCCCTCTCACTCTCTAGGCTCGCTGCCATCAGAGTCTATTGACTAGCTACAGTAATAATGACAATCAGTCCAATTCAATTAGAGTGACTGGAGCAGAAAGCAAAGAAGGGGGAAGAAAGAAGGGAAGCAAATAAAGTAAAAGAAATCCACTTAATGTCAGGAAGGCTAAAGATAAGATTGGTTCGTATTGTTTGTGATGTCAGCAGTGATGTAATGAAGGCTGCCTTTTGTCTTACACTGAGCATCACAGACCACCATTCACAGGATAAAGTTTATTTTTCTTCACAAGCATTTATTCTGTTTAAACAGTTAAAATACAAGTTGGACACTTAGACAGGTGATAATCATAAATAGAGCTGAAATCAATTCATTGGCTAGTTGAGTGACAGAAGCTTTTCTCAATTATTAAGACAAAAATGCAATTTTTTTAATTCCAACTTGTCAACTGTGATGATTTTATCTGTTTTTTAAATTGTCTTGTGTGATGATAAAGTTAATGTCTTAATAATCACACAAAACAAGCAAGTTAATGCCACTATTTGGCTTTTGGAAATTGTGCATTCCACACTATTTTCTGACAATTTATAGACCAAACAAAAAATCTGTTTTTTTTTTACATTTACAGCTGTTATTGAGGTTTTTAAATGATGCTTTGAAAATTTTAAGCATTAAGTTATTAATTATCATTAATTTGAATAAATTGACTCGGCAGATTAAGTGACTCAGTCTTGTTTTATTAATTCACCTTTGCAGTAATTTTCTAAAAAGATTTATGGACAAAAGTAACCATCTCAATCATCACGGTGCCAAAGACCCCAGCAGAGTGAAATTAGTGAGTGAATCTGGGGCTATGGACGAAGTTTCAAACTATTCACTAAAGCCTTAGAATCATCAAATTATAAAATAATCGTCAGTTGCAGCCCTATATGTTATGCTGTTTTTATGCTGTGTCATAAACTGACACACACAGATATTTACCTTGTAGGATCTTCACTTATTGAAAAAGTTCCTTTCAGGTTGACAGTGTTTCTGCTGTTTTCCACCGTTCCGTAGCTGAGAGTCACCTGAAAAGAGGCACGACGACAAAAACACAAGCTGTTTAGACAGTCTGCAGATCTGTGATTCTATTTGTGTATATGCATGTGTGTGTGCATGTGTTTACCTGGTTGTGTATGTCTGACACCAGGCCCAGGTTCTCCAGGTGGGAGTGGAACAACGCCGAGCGGATGAGGCTCACACCGAGCAGCCCCTCCACGATGTAACCAATGGTGCAGTCGTCTGGGAGGCGAATGTGCTCAGCTGTTGCCATGAAAGCTCCATCACTGGGCAGAGAAAGAATTAGAGTGAGAATAAGAAACAGGAGGATTTATGATATAGTTAAATATGTGCTGCAAATGTATCATATAGTGAAGATTTACCTCGCCCAGGGTTTCATCTTGAGAGCGAGGCCTCGGCTCAGACAGAACCCAGCTCCTCCTGTGGCGAACCAGAAACGCACCTGCTTCTGCACAAAACACACACAGGAGAAAAAACAGTGTGAACTTTCTTTTGGCACCTTAAAGAATAAAGCGAGCAACTAACCAGAGACTGAGATCTTGATGCATATATTAGTAATGGAGCAGAGCTGCAGAATACTAATTGGAATCAAAGCTGCTGAAAGTTAAAACCCTCAACCAATTAAAAGTTTACCATGTCAGCTGTTCCGAGCCTCTCCGTGGCCTCTATCGGCCGCTCGAGGCTGGGCCGGCCGATATAAACATCCTGTGTGTGACCGTACTGAGACAGCAGCTTCAGGAGGGAGCCGACGTTCACGTAGTTATCATCATCGACGTGACAGAACCACCTGCGACCAACGAGAGTTAGTGAAAAGGCTCTTTGTGTTTGTTTGGGACAAGTGTTTGCGTGTGCAGAGTGTGTCTTACTTCTTTCCAGAGTTAATAAAAGCGTCATATTCCAGAGACATTTTACAGGAGAGGGCCTGGCGATTGTGGGCCGCTGAGCAGTTGGTGTTGATCAGGTGAGCTCCTGAAGAACAATGACAAACAAATAAAATCAATAACCAACCCTGACAGAGAAATGTTTAGATGTAGAGCTGCACAATTTAACAAAATATTGTTAAAATTGCAATGAGGAATGGTGCAAAATCTAAATCGCAGGAGGTGTAATATGTTTAAAAGGCAAAATATAAGTCACAATACCATTTCAAATTAAGTATTGTGGTGCCGCAAGATGTCCCAGCCTACAAATCAGATGCTACAGACTGTTTTTTGGTAGAGAGCCTTTGAAAAATAATTACACCACATTAATTTGAATAATAAAACTTTTCAATGATAATAATAATAATAATGCAGAAATGCAAAAATTTTGCAAAAAATATAATTCCCTCCAATACATCCTATTGCAATATAAGTCAAAAAAAATCACAAATAGATATTTTTTTTTCCAAATGCAGCTCTTGTTAGAGTTACATTAGGGTAGAAAATATGTATGCCTGGTGAAGAAACCTTGACAAAATATTCATTCCAGAAGCAGGAAAGCTGTTTTTAAAATGAGTCCAATCATAACCAGACTCCTAATAAATGTCCTAATTACACATTTTTGTGCATTGTGTTGCACAATGTGTCTGATAGTGAGAAGAATACCTCATTGAAAGTAAAACAATTCCATGAGTAAGATGAGGAAAGGCCTGTTGATAAGACTGAAATGACTTCCTGCACTTCATGGAAACACAGTTTTGCCCAGTCAGCAGCCTGGTTCCTGCTTTCCTGCTCACAGACTGCAGATAACACCACTGCTACTCAGCGAAACTGCTGCGTGTGTGTGTGTGTGCGCGCGCGCTCACCCATCCTTTTCCTCAGCTTCTCGTCCTCTCCATCAGTGAACACGAACGTCTGTGGAAAACAACACAAACACACACACAGTTCATGTTATTTCAGCGGCCCTCAGTGACCAGCAGGGGAACAAAAACACCATCGTACAGAAGCTCTCACTGCTCCACCATCATTGTTCATGGACGATTGTTTGTGATTTCAGGTGATTCTCCACCTGTTTCCTCGGTCACACACACACTGACATGCACCAACACACACAGCAGCAGCAAGCATTACTAATATTGGAGGGAAGCCAAGACGAAGGTAAGCCCCTTGTCTATCAGCAGCAGAGCAGCTGTGTGTGTGTGTGTGTGTGTTTATGTGATGAGTGATAGGGTTGAGGGTCACTCCGCTGCTCAGGAAGCCGTGTAGACCCCTCAACTTTCCACAGGAAGTGAACACACACCCTGGGTGCACGTGCAAAGCGTGCAGTGTGTGTAAATATTGTCGTGGCTCTGTGATCCAGGACCAAGCATTTGAAATGAAACAGTGACAATGAGGTTAAACTGCTGAATCTCAGCTTTCATTACAGGCTAAAAAAATATTTAAGACACCCTGTGCACAGCAGTGATTCTCACTGTATCATCACTAAACCACAGGAGATAAAAAAGCTCCAGCACACAACAGGATGCTTAAATAGATTTTTATTAACACATGACATTAAAAACAAAGATGTTCATCATGTTGCTTTATCAGATTCACACTGTGCTTAAATGCCATCAGGTGCTGCTCTTTCTTTTTAACGTAAGTTAGTAATAAGGTAGTCTATCTGAGTAGGTTTGAACTTTAAATCTGGGCTGTTTTCATCCATATTATGTGAACAGTTCAGGACTTGTAGAAGGGCTTGGTGATATTATATCTTGACAAAATTATATAAAAATGACTTTGTCTATATTTTTCTATATATTTATGGCCAAACATAAAAGCAACGAGAGGTTATGATGCCTGGAGAGCATGATGTTGGTGATTTGCAGGTCAAACGAAAGTAAAATGTTGACAGCCACGCTAGCTGCAATTAGTCACAGCAATACAAAAATGTATAATTTTTTACATTTTAAATTAGCTTGGGTGTGTTGACAACGTTTTTTCGTGGTTTGTCATAGTGTTGATTATTTTCTCAATATTCATATTATTTTCTGTCAATTTAACCAACCTGGCAACCTTGCAGAAGAAGGCTACACCAGGCTCAGATCAGACCATCAACTGGTAGCAACTCTAAACACTGCGATATAATATTATATTACAGTCGTGTAGCAACATCTTACATGTTCATGTTGGGATGAGAGCAGGCAGACGAGCAGGTCTTTGCAGAGTGACAAAAACACAGAAAAACAGTCGGTATAATAACATCCAAAGCACAAGATTCAATCTCAGTGGTTTCTGTGACATGAGAAATACTTTTAAAACTGTTTAAAAATACAAAAAAAATGCCAAAATACACAGAGCAAGCTATAGGGCCACAACCCAACCTAGTGGAAAAAATTACCTCACAACTTGATGGAAATGTCATTAATTTTGCAGGTATGCAGATGAAAAGGGAAGAGACCATCAAAGTTACTACAATGATTCCTCTGGACACCATGAATGTCTGTACAATGATTCATTATAATCTATCCAATGGTTGTTGAGATATTTCAGTCTGGACTCAACACTCTCATCTCTGGTTGTAAACATGTTAGATAAAGTCTAAAACTGCTGTAAGTGTCCTTGAAGTCTATAAAACTTTTTAACATCAATGCCAAGACGACTCTCGACCTGCAGACCAGCAGATCAATATTTAATGGGTTGCTGCAGTGCAGGCCTGCCAGGACTTCAGCGGGGAAGTTGCCAAGAGTCTCTTTATGTTAGTGCATTATAGTTTTTAGACACTAATTAACTGCAAAGGACTCAAGGCCAAATAAAAAGTATTGACTTATTTTGTCTAAGTTTGTTTTAACTTGTCTGCTGACTTCCGTTCCACTTAAAGATTAGTAAACTATTCTCATGCAACTACACATTGTTTTTTTTTTTTTAAATCAAATTGTGTCAAGTGCTGCAGGACAAGGAGGATAACAAAAAAAGTGTCCTAAAACTTTCTGTGCTCCCCCAGTGAGAAGAAGTCGCTCAGAGAGGTTCCACTCTGCAGCCTTCCTGCCATGCAGCACAAATTCAATAATAAATCTCTGTGTGATCACATCACTGCCTGTTACACAGAGAAAAACATATCTGTGTGTCCAGCCAGCTGTGAGTTTTCGTCAGTCTTGAGTTTTTTTTCCACTCTGAGCCTCTTAAGCCTCAAGAGAGCAGTCAGCTCCTGAGTCTGTTCAAGTGTGTGTGTGTGTGTGTGTGTGCTGGGCCAAGGGGGGTCAGAGTGAAGAGAAAATGTGGATTTGAAGAGGGGGGGTTGGTGGGTAGGCAGGAGTTGAGCTTTACAACACAGGAAACAGTGACAACAACAACAACCGAGGCAGGAGAAAGTGGAGTCTCTCTGTGTGTGTGTGTGTGTGTGTTTACTCTTGTGATCAGACACATTTTTAACTTCCCATGAGAACTCTGGCGAGTTCTCAGGGCATGTGTATGTGTGTGTGTGTGTGTGTGTGTGTGTGTGTGTGTGTGTGTGTGTGTAGGTAACACTGTGAGAAAGTGTGTGTTGCTGAATTTCCATTACTCAGCAATCTCACAGTATAGAGGTGTGTCTGGGAAACAGGTAGAGTTACACACACACACACACACACACCTGACCGTGAGAGCAGATGCAGGAATGCGTCACACACACACACACACACACACACACACACACACACACACGCACACACGCACACACGCACACACGCACACGCACACGCATCAGCTGATTTCCCCAACACAAGCTCTATTTACATATCAACAGTCGCTGTGCAGCATGAGATGAGACTTGAGTGAGTCCTTCCTCCAAACACTGAGGTTTAAATGGAAATCAGAGCGACCGCTGAGCGCTCCACAGTCGTGTCTGCATTCGATTATGAGCTTTGAAGCCGCTGGGTGCAGCTTACCACAGCGCCATGTGTTTTACAGCAACAGATTCATCTTTGACTCACTCACCGCCGTGATTCAGACCAAAAAGCTGTCTGTTCGTACCGTTTGATCTCAAATATTTATCTGTGAGGCTCAAAAACTCCCTCTTCCCAAATCCAGTAGTCATGTTACAGCTCCCCCAGATCACAGGACTGCTGCTTTAATTACAAGGGAAAGATGTTTTCTAATATGATCAGTGGAAAAAAGATCAGGATACAGAGATGAAATGATCAGTCGATTAATCCAAAATTAACTGACAACTATTTTCCCCCAATTGATTTATCCTTTTTAGTCATTTTAGAGCAAAAATCTGAGTTTCCAGCTTCCTCCAGTACAGTGACATTTGGAAAATCATAATTCAATCACAATTTAAGCAAATAATGGAGCAATGAATCAAAAATTTAAAATTGTATAAATTGCAGACCCATTCAGATCATTCACTTCAGTTAAAGAAACAATGGCTCAATAGAAAATACTAAAGTATACAAAAAAGCCCATCATTACAAAAAAGTACTTGAGTAAACACAAACTGAAGGTTAAGCAAATGTTTAAGTACTCAGGCTAAAGAACAGCTCCTTTCGGTGTTAAATTACTGGTTTCGGTTTAGAATTAAGGTCTAAGAGGTAGTTTACTGTTGGACCTGGTCCAGGTGGAGGATTATCTCGACTTCTTTCAGCAGATGTTTGCATATAAAATCTCTAGCAAAAATAACAAGTAACCAAAGCTGTCTTATAACTCTAGTGTAGTATAAATAAATGACTCTATGTCACTCTTACATGCACAGTATGAAATTTCTGCCATTAGTGGTCTCTCAATCAATATAATAACAAAAAACAGACTGATTATGTCATGAGGTACTCGGGATCATGGTTGTTGTCTTTATTGTTAAACAGCCACCACTGCCAATGAAAATCTATCTGGAGTGACTAAAGACAGAAATAATGAAAATGAACAAGTTAATGTGTTTTTTGTGATACAGCATTGATTTTCATTAAAGAGATGCAATGTTTACGACAGAATTAGACTCTATTTGTGGTGGTAGCTGAGCTGGGGAGCCTGTTAATAACACCGGTAGTAATTCAGCGAATACAATCCCCAGCTCAGGTGGATCTGATCCCAGACTGCCCAGACTTCTCGCCGGATCATCAAACTTGTTACTGTTACTGTCATTAGTGCTGCTGCTGCCCATCAGCCTGCTGTGAACCCTGGTGCTGGGGTGTGCCCTGGCTAAACCTGACTGTATCTCCAAAGGCCAACCACCTAACTTGGCATTAAATGTGTCAACTAACCGTGCAGCTGGTGCAACATTATGCAGCTGATTCAATCGTGGGGTAGCCTAGTGCTGCAATCTGTGATTTTCGGTGTTTTATACGCATGCTAAACTTAACTTTACTGAATGTGCTAACTTGGTGACTGGTACTCACAAGGTTGTGAAGCGGATTGATATTGAAATATTTCAATAAATTAGGTTTCTACGGGAAAACTGTGTTGAGAATAATATGTATATAATGTGTATATAATGTATGTATACATATTTTTTATATTCTTAATCCTGTTTTCTATATCTATGTGTCTTTATCTTGGGCTGCTGTGACAACTACATTTCCACACTGCAGGATAATAAAAGTCTTATCTTATCTTAAAATGGCAGAAATTAATGAAAAATCGATGCTGTTTAGCACAGAAAAAAACGATATCACTGTTACCGTGTATAATTCTGTGACATTGTATGTTTTACTCTCTGACGTATCAGCTAGAGTTGCCAGTCAGTGACAGTCAGAGCAACCAGGGGGGTTAAAGGTTATATGACGCCATTGACCAGTGACCAGATGAAACAGACTGTTACCTCGAATAAAATTACGATTACTAGTCTATGCATTTAAATTTTTTTGGAAACAGGTAACAGGACCAGTGGTTTTTGACATTTTAATCTGCAAATGTTAGATATTACACCTTTAAATGTAGTGGAATAAAAGCAGAAAGGCTATAAAAGTACAAAATTGTACTTTTATTTTGTTACTTTCCACCTCTGAAACAGCAAAGCACTCTGAAATGTAACTTTATTTATTTCAAAGCCATGACATTAAGTGTTTAAAGCTGGTTTGCATAATGCAGACTACAGTGAGTCTGAACTATGACAATAGTGAACAATAGTTTTGTTGTATTGGCAGCCTTTAAACAAATCTGCATCTCACTGAGACAGCCTAATGAAACCCAGGGTCTATTCAGTATGCTCTCTCCTCTTTATGTGCCCCGGTTGTATGATGTCAACACGTTAGCAGCAGTGTGGTCGCCCGTTAACCCTCAGATCTCCCTCTCATGCATTACAAAGGCTTCTATCTCTGTTTTACAATTCACCAGCAGGCTGGATCAAAGAGCCAGCGGACCTGGTCACATGTCAGGGGGTTTATAACCACTTTGCAATTGCAGGAGGAGATGAGGGAAACTTTTACTATACAACTTCCCTTCATATAGGAAGTATTTATACAGGATCACACTTTGCGTGGGGTCAGATGATGGCCTCCTGAGCTCTGATGTTAAAGTAAATGTTCCTTCATGTGACGCTCCACCAGCTGACAGATAACACAACATCAGATCACAATATCTTACAAGCAGTGGTGGAATATAACTAGTAACTGTAGGTTTACTTAAGTACATTTTAGGTACTTTTACTAACTTGAGTATTTCCATTTCATGTAATTTTATACTTCTACTCCACTACATTTTGAGGCAAATATTGTACTTTTTACTCCACTACATTTAGCTGCCAACTTGAGTTACTTTTCAGGTCGAGATTTAACACAAAAAAACATGATAAATTTAAAGTAATTAGACATTTTCTATTAAATTAAACCTCATAACAATTTATGCAGCTACAATGAGCCCAACCTTGTGAAAATTAAAACTCTGCTTATATGACTAATAATAATAATCCAAAACACATGTAGAATACATAAAACAATCTGAGTGGGGTCATTCTGCATAACAAGTATTATTACTTTTGATACTTTAAGTTCATTTTGATGCTGACCTTTTTTTACTTTTAGGAGTAATTCTGCAGTATGTGGTATTAGTACTTTTATTTAAGTGAGGGATCTGAATACTTCTTCCACCAGTTTACAAGTAAATTCAAAGTAATATTTTGGTAAGCTTTTTTTATTTTCTTAATGTTTGACAAGGAATTACACAAAAATGAGTAAAGAATAATGATTATTCACTTTCTGAATGGGTTGGATCCACATTAACACAGCATATTGCAGTCTAACAGCTGCAAAAGCCATGTTCAACTCATGTTTTTGTACATTGATGAAGTTAAATTCCCATTTCTCTGAATCATAGTGGAGAATTCAGCTGACTTGTTTCCAAGTGAAAGGTATCAGGTGACCTCCACTCACCTGTTGCGTGTTCCTGGAGATCCAGGTGTCCAGCAGCAGCTCCAGTCTCTGCCGGTGATACCTCCCGGTGGTTTTCACCGCTATGAACAGGTCTGCCGGGGAGAGATGCTCCACTGGCCCCGGCGGAGCGCTCCTCCGCGGTGGGTCGGCTATCGCTCGCCTCTCCCGGGTTAGTTTCCGGAAATACGCCGAGAAAACTTTTCCGCTCGTTGAAGCTGGAGGCTCCACCGGGTCTCCGCTGCTCGGCTGTCCGACGGTGACGACCAGCATCCCGGTCACGAGCAGACAGGTGACCGCGGCGGCAACAACGCGAGGTCCCACTGCGGAGCTGAAGGTGCTCTTTGATCCGCCGCTTTGTTTCCACATTGTGACACTGTTTTCAGGGACACAAAATAATTCTCTATTATTTACAACATGTTTATGGTGCAGACACAAGTCAGAGCCGCTCTGTCAGCCTCGATCAGTGGGTGACCTCCCGCTGTGTGACTCGCTGCTTTATTTCTCCGTGAAGTTATAAACTCCTCTCGTGGGCTGAGCCGAGCCTTCATCAACCAATGGCCGGTTTGAGCGCTCGGTGTGGGCGGGGCTAACCAGCCAAAGAGGCGGCGGAGTCTCCGGATGAACATCCACATGGCAGATTTACTCCTGCAAACAAGCAAAGTTATTTATTTAGATACTTTCAAAACAGCTGTTATAAAGTGATTCACATAAAAAAGAAATAACATGTAATTGTTTCCTGTTAAACAAAACAGATTTAATTAAAAACGTTGCTAGTCCTTTGTGACATATTTTCACAATGTAGTATTTTGTACAAAAACAACACATTCCACCTCTGAAACTAGAAGATGTTACCTTTCAAAAGAGGAAGTTATTGTCTGTGTGCCTCTGCATACCGGTCAAGTTGTAGTTTACATCCATGTCTGTCCAGGCCAGTGGTGGAATGTAACTAAGTACATGTGGTCAAGTACTCAAGAACATTTTTGAGGTAAATATACTTTACTTGAGTATTTCCATTTTATGTAACTTCTACTTCACTACATTTTGAGGCAAATATTGGACTTTTTACTCCACTACATTCAGTACACAGCTTTAGTGACTAGTTACTTTTCAGGTCAAGACTTAATATGAAAAACAGGTGATCAATACTAAATGGTTTTGCATTATTGGTAATCAAATCACAATATGTATGAAGTAGTTAAAATGAAACTTACCTGGACAGCAGTAAAATGCTGCTTACAAACATGCATTATTACAAATTATCTAATGGTATATTTGTAACATATATAACAAGCTGGGTGGTTCGATTCTGCATAATAACTACTTTAATTTAAGTACTTTTACTTGCAGTTAAGAAATTTTACAGTGTGGTATTAATACTTTTACTTTAGTGAAGGATCTGAATACTTTTACAACCACTGGTCCAGGCTCATATGTAGCCGTGACAGTTGACCATACTTCAAATGTGGGTGTTACAGAAGAACCTATAAATTGCAAAAATGTGGATGCTTCACACACATCTTTAACCCAGCTGCTAAAAGATGTAAAGGAAATCACATCATTTTCAAGACTGGTGTCACCAATCTAATAGTTATGGTGTTGAAAATGGCCAGAAAAGTTTGAATATAAAATTTTATCATTTCCTCATTTTATCCTTTGAAATGTTTGTATGAAAGTTCATAAAATCTAATAAATCTAATCACTTTATATTTGAGTTCAAGTGAATGTTTGTGCCAAATTTGAAGAAATTCCCCTCCAAGTGTTCCTTAGATATTCTGTTCAAAAGAATGGTACATACATGCAGATGTGCTTTTCTTCCCCCTTATATTTAACACCTCTCTGTATTTGTGTGTGTGATGGTGTTTCCAAGGTGTAATAGTGAACTAGAGGGAGTCAACAGCACAGAGAACTGTTGCTCTTGAAGTGAAAAGGAGTTATTATCGCCTTTACTTCACTGAAGCTGATGCACTCACAACCTCAATGATACCAGGATTAAAAAATAACAGATATTTCATATGCAAATTAATGTTAACTGAGCACATTTACAGCTGTTTGAAGTCACTCAAGATGAAAGCAGCAGTCTTCTTCGCTGCATAACAGCGTGCCTGGAGTTCTCGGGTCGATCTCCAAGTGGACAGATGTTGAAGACGACCGTGACATTGGAGTGTGTGTAGTGCTGCCAACTACACACACACACACGCACACACGCGCACACACGCACACACGCACACACACACACACACACACACACACACACACACACACACACACACACACACACACACACACACACACACACACAGAAGGCAGATGAGCCACGCAGCAGGTTGCCAGATTCACCAACCATCTGAGGAATGTTTCCTCTCCAATAATGTGCAGTTTGTCTGTGCCACATAATCTGTGCTGATCCCTCAAGCAAAGTCAGTATAATATTACATTTTAGGAAACTCTCTCTGACCACTGAAGAATGGACACACTAAGTACATGTTCAACTAAACTTTTAGTCCTTTTACACTGACTGATGCACTTTACTCATATGGACAAACCAAACTCAAGTTCCACTTTGTAGCTTAATGGTTTACTGGTTTTCATTTAAAGGTCGCTTTCACATATAAAGTCTGGTGGACTCGGGGCAGTTCAGTGGTGAGGTTGCAACATTTTTGCTTTTTCATTTGGTTTGGTTTGTTTCCACACTGTGCTTTATGAAGCGCACAAAGCATTGTTAACAAATGTCACGATGTTGACGCTGTCCTTCATCTGTTGGACAGAATATGTGAGGGAAAGAGCAGACACTTTTTGAAGAAGTCGCAGACTTTAATGTATTCTTGGATGAGTGTTTTCACTTATATGCAGCATTGATCTGCTGTGCGAAGGAACCCATTAGCCACCAATCTGTTGCTTAATAAAAAAAATAGTTTTTACTCCTTAGACACTTTATTGTTTATATATATACATACATACATACATACATGCATGCATGCATGCATACATACATACATACATAAATACATACATACATACATACATACATATATATTTTGGAGGCTTTGGAGCAATCTGAAACCAGAATTTTCTTTGGGATTAATAAAATTCTGTCTTATCTACCTTACCTTGCCTCACCTCACCTCACCTCACCTCACCTCGTCTTTTGTTTTCTTTTCTTTTTTTTGTTTTCTTTTCTTTTACACATTTTAAAAGCCTGCTACTACCTTGCCTGGTGTTAATTCTCAAATTCAATCCAGAATGGGTTGTGTTTTGGCTAACATCCTGCCTTTAATTCGGTCTGCATTCTCACCTGCAGTGAATCAAACTGTGGTGAACTAGGAAACGAACCAAGACCCTGTTTTGGGGGGTTTGGTCCACACCAGAATTGGTTTGAGCATTCACATCAGCAAAAAACAAACAGACTATCAGACAAAAATGCACCAGAGTTCGTTTCAAGATGTGAAAGCACCCTTAGTCACGTTAAGATCATTGAGAAAGAAACACAGGGGTGGGGGGTCGGGGGTGTTTATTAAAGTATGATTTATTGCAGAGGTTGGAAGATGGAGATGAAGTGGAAGATGCCCTGAAGTTTGCAGGATATGATGATGAGTAATGAGGAATGCCAGAGTCTGGCGAGGCTGAAAGCGTGGCTGGCTGGAGTGAAGCAGAAATGAGGAGGTAGGTTGGCAAGCAGTCAGGTTAGACAGACAGACAGACAGACAGACAGACAGACAGACAGACGGACGGACAGACAGACAGACAGACGGACAGGAAGGCAGATCAGAATGCAATGATCCTAGGATACATTGTGGCAGAGTACCAAAACAAAGAAACAACAACTTTTTCATTCATTAATCGCAATCGGGTCGTGGGGGTTGGAGCCGATCCCAGCTGACATTGGGCGAGAGGCAGGGTACACCCTGGACAGGTCGCCAGACTATCACAAGGCTGACACATAGAGACAGACAATCATACTCTCATTCACACCTCGGACAGTTTAGAGTCACCAATTAAACCCTAAGAAGGCCTGAGAATGTAAAAAAAACAAACAAACAAAAAACAGGTAATGATAATTACTAGTCTACTTAGTCTGAATTACAGTTTTTGCTGATATTTACATTTGAATTCACAGTAGAAAACCCACTTTATTTTTTACGGTGAAGTTTTGGCACCCACAGCTGCCGGTATCTTACCGTTAATTAAACAGATTTTTTTTATTTTTACAGTGCAGTTATTAGACTCTGGGTGGTGCAGCGGTGAGGGGGTGTCACTTATATGGACCATTTGTGTGACATCATGTTGTGAAGTTTAACCCCCCTCAATGAAGCACAGGTAGACTTTTTATTTCCCAATTATTGTTTTCTAATCTAAACTTTTTAAAAAGATAGGAGACTGGGTCTTGTGCTTTTACTGCAACAAGCATCCATGTGGCCAGCTGTTACATCACCTCCTGGGCAGCTGGAGGTAAGTGCTTGTGTTTTGTTTTATTACCCTCATAGTTTTTTAAAATTGTTCTTGTACTGAAGTGGTTTTCGGCCCAGGATATTTACTGTGTTCTCTCCCCGACTCAATGCTTATGTGATTAAATACCACAGCGTGATATCAGGCTGTGATGAGGCTGCTTTTTGGTCACCTTTTATTTTACAGCCTCACCTGGGGGGACTGGCATTAGGTTCATTCCAGATAAGCTAGGCCTGCGTAGAAAAATTTACCAGCAGTTGCAGCACATGCATGCAGGTTAGATTTGTGTCTGACTTTATTCTGAAAGGCACATGGGGGCAACAAAAAGATCGAGGCAGCCACAGTATTTAAAGCCAGGCTGCTATCTAACAGCTGATTGCTTTATGTTTTATACTATTCTATAATAACATTACACTCTGAAATGAGCCATTCTGCATATTTGATTTTGGTTTTGTTATTTTTGGACAATGATTTTTATACTTTTACTCAAGTAAAGTGTAACTGCCACAAGATACATTTTATTTTGTGCTTGCTGTTTATGTTTCAGACATATATTCATAATTGTATAAGTTCAGAAAGTCCTGAAAAGGTGATTAAAAATGCAATAGATAAGATGTTAAAAAGGTTTATAAATATGTCTAAAGGATGCTTGAAATGTTTGGTTAGAAATGTATTGCCTTTATGTGGGACTTTTATTGCGAAGTATAACAGGGTCATGGTCTGATTTGAGGGCATTGTGGGAAATGTGAGGTGGAAATGTAAGGCGGGGTTAGTTTATTATGGTTCAGTTGCATTATGGGTCAGAACGACATGGCTGTAGAGAAGAGCATGCAACTCCACAGTGACAATTCTACATGTGGTCCAAGTTGTCCACACAGTAATTTTCCATTTATACGTTTCATGTTCATAACGCTCTTAATGTGGCCTATTATGGACATTGGTGATGTTTTTGAAGTTCATTTATTCCAGCCATTTCTATTGTGCTTATGTACTTCGGACATTACAACGAGAGACTTAACAGTGGGAGTTGCATGTGTTTTTGAAACTTGTTTGTCTTTATTTTGTTATAGTTTTCACGGTTTCTGCAGAAGTAGAGAGACAAAAATAAACCTTCAAGACATCTGTATGAATCGTGGCTAATTATTTTGTTGGACCGGTGTACTTACAAAAAGGGTGTACTTCTTCCAGACACAATGTAAACACCACAACATACATTGCCGCCTCTTTTATTTTCATTGATATGTATTTGAATATTGCTTACAGGTCTTTTTCTTGAACACACTAGCAGTAAATCTGAGGTAAAATAAGTATCAGATGTAGATTCTGCCCCCCCCCCCCAAAAAAAGGTTTTTATCCTGTATTTCTTCTTCTGCTCTGCACAACATATAGAGGAAACGCTGCTAATAACAGACGTTCAGTGTACTGAGAGAATCAGAAGAAGAACAAAGTCAGGCCTCTCATTATTTCCCCTTCTGTCTGTGCTCCTCATGAAAAAACAGATTTTTCTTTCCCTTCAAAGGTAAGAGCAGCTTAGTGCCTCCACTTTCATCCTACTGGAGATCACGTTGAGCACAACAGCTGAACTGCACATGCACTTACACACTTGCACACAAGTTCCCGTCTTTATGATGGCTTTAATTTCCTCTCAAACCATATCAGTGCAGCCGCAGTGTGAGCTGAAGCTCTGTTTGTGTGTGTGAGTGCGTATCTGGAGAATGTTGTGGTTGTTCAATAGACGTGGATTGAAGAATCTCTATTTATAGTCCTGTCAGAAATACAGTGTGTGTATGTGTGTTTAGAGGATAATGGTCCTCTTTGGCGCTGTGTGTGTACTATATGTGCAACAGTAACATACAAGGACAGTATTTTTCCTCATTTAATCCCTCTCTTTTTGATTTCTGCTTCTCAAATGTCCCTTCTCTCTCCCCTTTCTTTCTTTGTTTTCCCTCCATTCTTGTTTTCTCCCCTCTTGTTTCATCTTGTTGTCAATATGTGGCAGGATTCAGAGTGCAAGGTCACAGTTTTCCAAGCATCCAGTTGGGGCTTTTCCCTCCGTTTCCTCTCAATCTCTCCAAACAGAAAAAAAAGACCAGACATTCTTGCGTTCTAAACTTTCTTTCATCTCCACGTTTAAATTAATCGAAGCTCAGCCGCTGCTCAAATGTGGTTATTCCCGTGAAAAGAGAAACTGTAGAGCTGTGTGATTGCGAGTGGGGAAGGAGAACAAACAACAAAGATGTTTTCTTCCTTTCTTCTTGCCAGAGCGAGGGATTGCTCTCAGACCACAACTAGAGGAAAGGAGGATGCAGTGGTGGTGGTGGTGGTGGGGGGGTGGGGGTTGCAAGTGATCGGGTTTTTGGGGGGAGAGGATGAGGAGTAGGAGGAAGGGGGGAGGGGGGGGGGGGGGGGGGGGGGGGGGTTAGATATGTCATAGGTCGCAGTCTGGGACAGGGCTTTGTGGCTGTCATGGCGTCAGTCACGATTCAGGGGATTCTGGTCCACAATGTGATATTGATTAAAGCTTTTCTCTGCCCTGAAAAGAAACATGAGGCTCAGGGAAACAATTCATCTGCTTGTTTGATTCTATGTGTGTTTAAAGGAAAACAGAAAATTGTTTGATTTGGGGAATGCGAGAAAGGTTTGTCGAGAAAGTAGGTTTAGAATCCCGCAACTCTTGCATGATGGCTAAGGACCTCAAATTGTTAAGGTTAGGTATTGACTTCTAATGGTTAATGTATGAAGTGCGTATCGAGGATTGTTTCTTTAATGGCGAGTGAGGTCATTGATGAAGTTTGAAGCCTTGCTGGTTCAGGAAGCGGTTCGAGTGTTGGTGTGATTTGGGAACATTTACAGTCATGGAAAAATGATTAGACCACCCTTTTTCTTCAATTTCTTGTTCATTTTAATGCCTGGTGCAACTAAAGGTACATTTGTTTGGACAAATATAATGATAACAACAAAAATGGCTCATAAGAGTTTAATTTAAGAGCTGATATCTAGACATTTTCCATGTTTTTCTTGATAATAACAAAAATCATTATCAACAAAACCATGGAAAATGTCTAGATATCAGCTCTAAAATTAAACTCTTAAGTTAAGTTAAGTTATTTTTGTTATTATCATTATATTTTTCCAAATATTGTTGCTTAATAAAAATGAATAAAGTCATCATCACCACCCCAGTATTCATAAGCACAAGCACTGTCCCATCTTTGGAACACATTGCAACAGTTTTAACAAACATCTCTCCTTCCTATTGGATTTATTTAAATATTGACACGTTTTTTAAATGAATAGACTCTTACCATTACCCACACATTAATCAAAAACAGATTGAATTAATGAATGAATGAACCACACAAAATCAAATTAAATTGTTCTTGGCAGTGATTATTCCCATGCAGACTCTGCTGCAGACAGCCAAGAGGCCATCACAAATTGTTGAAATGACACTAAAGGTTTTTGACCAGCAGGGGTTTTGTGTGCACATGAAGCCTTGAAAAATGTACCTTTTTTTGAACCAATTCGTTGGAATGCTTCAAGGCTTCATGAAGCTTCATATGGCCATCACTAGTTGTCAGGAAGCAAGTCTCTAGAGAGTTTTTTGCCAATTATGACCTTCCAAACACTTCTATTCCTCACAGTACCATGTTGTCAACAACAGCCTTTTTCTTTTGTTTTTATGTTTTCCTCTTGTGAGGAATTATACCATGTCAATGCTTCTCAGATTCTTGTAGATGTAATGTGATATTTTTGTGTGATGTGATCTTTTTTATGAAGTAACAATGCACTGTGTCCATGCCAAATTTCCCCTCGGAGACAATAAAGTTTAACCTAACCTAACCTAACCTAAATGTGGCTGTGTTTCGTCTTTGCTTCTGTGGAGGATTGCACCTGCAGTTAGTTGAGCCACAACAGCTACAATGAAGCCAAGTTTTTGTTGTTTTCTGCAGTTTTTGGAGATCGCTGACAAAAAAGATCAGAAGCCAGTCAGTGCATGCTTGTAACGTTTTCTTTGTGTGAATGTTCTAAGACAGATGTCTGAGAGCAGGTTAAAAATCTGGGCCTGTTTGTGAGTCTGAATCCTGCAGTGTGAAAGTAGTTTTGGCTGGTAATGACAGGAGCTATGACCTTAACCCATAAGAACACAGACCCAGTAATCCTTTAAGGAAAATTATGGGGGATATACAACGGACCAAGTAGACCACAAAGAACACATTTATGATGTTTTTGAAAAAAAAGATATGACCCCTAAATGTCAAAGATCTGTGATGTGACATATATGATACATTGGGCGTTTATGGTATTTATGTTTATATTTCTTATTTAAAAAAAAAAAAAAAACTAGACACATTTTCTGCTTACAGAAACACAAATTTGCCTTTTTGTTTGCATCTCAATAACATATATCAAATTTGTGACTTTAATTTGATCAGAAAATATGGTCAGAACAAGTTAAATGCAATACAGGACACCCTATTAACGCATTGGAATTGTTACAAGGGTTTAAACTTAGCCTAAACTAAGCCTAGTCACAAAAAATAAGGTTTTTGAAATTAGCTCCTTTTTCACATTTTATGTTTCCAGTCACACCCACATTTTGGAGAAGTCACATGACCACCACACCAGGGTGTTGAGTATACTTCTCTTAGGGATTTAATGAGTTAAGGTGAAGCATAAAGCTGAATATGGGAGATTCTAGAACACTTCAAGTGTTTGTTACATGGATGTCACCATAGGTTCTTATGGGTAAAGACAATGACACACACGATACAAAGCAAGGGAAATATCATGGGGAGGAGTGGTAGCACCTGCAACACAACAGACAGACCTGCCTTTCCCTGAAAGTCAGTGTGCTGAAAGAATCACTGGCTTTTTGCAGACATCCATTTTCAGAGGAAGTAACTCCAGTCTTGCGCATGTTCTTGAGTCTATTCCCAAATCCCTTCTTACATATGTTTTGTTGACAGAGTTGTCAGGGATTACTCCTCGTGAAATGTCTCGTAATAGTGTGCAAACTACAACAAGTATAAAACAGCTCATTATTCAGCAGACAGTGGTGCAATGTGATCATTACAGCAATCTGAAGACTTTGACAGTGATGTATATGTGTGGGAGCCATAATAAAGACCGACAATAATATCAAGAAGAAATTCTCAAAACGTCTAGAGAAACTTCTCAAACTGCTCCTGCAGCATAATCCAGTTTTTTGGTCGAGATCCAATGGTTTAGTATGCAAAGCTGAGCTACGGACCAGGTAGAGTTGCAGCTGCTGGAACCGTGAGACCTAAAGAGGCTTTGCACTGTGTCAGTGTTTCCAGCCATGCTTTGTAAATGCAAATGCTTATATGAACAATTTGAAATGCCACAACATAATTTGACATTAATGATTGTACCAAGTGAGGTAGTAATAAAGCAGAATATTAACAAAGGTGATTTCTACATTATTACTTAAAGGTTGATGCAGGTTGAGGCCGTGATAAAAGGTGATATTAAAGCGGTAGTTTGACATTTTGGGCAATGCACTCATCATTGCTTTCTTGCCACGAGTTAGAGGAGAATATTGATATTACTGTCATATCTGTCCTTTAAATATGAAGCCAGCAGCGAGAGCTTAGCTAAGCATAAAGACTGGAGGCACAGGGTCAATAAGGGACGGACAGCAAACGATTTCCCCTCTGGCTCCATAATAGGTTAATTGGACAATGTCCTTTTGCCAATAATTTGCTAAATATGCTTCCTCCAATTGAGATTATAAATTATAGGAAGGAAATTGTGTGACAAGGAAGAAATGTAAATGGCTCACATTGTAGAGTGTGTGCTCCATATGCTGAAGGCTAAGTCCTTATCACAGTGCATGTCGCCCCCCTTCCACCTTTCCAGTCTTCACTGGCCCTAAAGGCAAAACCCCAGTAATATTGAAACAAGAAAAAGTAAGAAATGTATGTGCAATAAGTGTTTGGAGCATAATACTCATTGGGATGTCTGAGGGAGTGGTTTTGCAAAGTTTTGTTTTTTTATTAAGTCCCTTTCAGACTGCCGTTTCTCTGTGACGTTTTCCTTCAGTCTGAACAGCCCAGAGGCGTTATGGGGGGACCGAGTGATCCTGGCTCTGTATTGTCTTTTGAGGTGGTAACAGACGCATTAATTTGGTGAGGCTGTTCAAGGCGGGATCAACGTGAAGAGACGCAAGACGGAAATATGCAACGTATGTTATTTGTGCGAACAACACTCGACTCATAAGAAAGGAAGGGCACCGTATTTTCAGAAACATGCCTCTCACTTGTGTCCAACAGTAATCGAATCATGTTAAGCAAAATGCAGAACAACTTTGCTTGAGTCTGGAGAATCTTTACAGCGAGAAACAGCATGGCAGGCAGTTCTTTCGCCATCTTTTTTTGAATGCACTTGTTGCTGCCATCGCTTATTGTCTCTGTTACATGGCACTACCATCTCCTCCCACTTTGTTCCGCAATGCTGGATTGTAATGACTGGGGACGCCAATATTCCATCGTTTCTGAATCAGTGTCCTAATAGTCCTATAATAATGATAACAATAATAATAATAATAACAATAATAATAATAATAATAAAAATAATAATAATAATAATAATAATAGTAATACATTTTATTTATAATTCACTTTACATTAAAGGAAAAAAGGAAAAAAGATTCAGTGTAATTCTAAAAAGGATTTAAAAAAGGATAAAAACTGCATTAAAAAAATAACACAAAAAAACAGATAAAACCAGAAACCATCCAGAGGCGAAGAACAAAAAGTTTTGCTAAAAAGGAAAGTTTTTAGTTCTTTTTTAAAAACTGTCTATGGACTGTGGTGCCCTCATGGTGTGAGAAACGGTGCCCCACAGCAGCACAGAAAGCCCTATCTCCCATGGTGCTAAGGCGCATGATGGCAGAGCTTCATTGCGGCACTTTTGCAGAAACGCAGTATGAAAAGGGCTTAAGAGGCTTTTAGGATTATTTTAGCTGCTGTGAGTCAGAGCTGTAGTCTTCCACGAAAAGTGAGTGACAATGTTTTGTAAACATAAAGGGTGAGCCTACTCAAAAGGTAGATTTTCGTTGGAGTTTTCCTTTATTACGTGATTTCATTAGATTATGCACAATCATGCAAAGGTCAGAATAGATGAGGCTGAACAAACTATCACACCCATCAGGCTGGGATCAGTATTGTTTTATCGATGATGAAAATCTGCACAGCCTTTGGGTACTTTGTGTGTGTGTGTGAGAGAGAGAATAAGATTAACATTTAACAGAAAGCAGTGTTTTCCAGCCTCAAGGACGGGCAAATGAGAACAATCTGGATGGAGCACTTTGTTCATTCCCCTCGTTTTTGCTATTTTTATCCATTCCTGCTCTCCCTTCCCTCGACTCCCTCCATCCACTCACTTTTGTTCAGCACATTCATTATCTCAACCTGCGTCTGCTCTCTGATTCTGTGCCACGGTAGGTACTTTCTGCTTTGAACCACCGAAACAGAGGAGAGACGCAGACCAGTGTGTGGTCTTGCCAAAAGTTCCCCAGTCTGCTGCTGCTTGTGTTTCACATCACTCGCCTGTTTTCATTCTGCAATTCAATTAAAACCACATTAACAGTGAAATATGTGTGTGTTTAATCTGTCTGAGGCCTTCTGTTTCTTCTCCTGGACAAATAAACTCTCAGACAGGATACATTTCCTCTCTACTGTATGGGATGTTTGACAGTTTCCAGTATGTACGTGTGTGTGTGTGTGTGTGTGTGTGTGTGTGTGTGTGTGTGTGTGTGTGTGTGCAGCTACAACAAGAGGTCTTGTCATCTTAACCGGGATTGTACAGTCATGTGCTTCTCATTAAAATACTTCCCTCAGTTTTGGATAAAAGGACTGACACTACACACTCGACATGCTAACAAGTGAGTGTGTGGTCTTTGTATTATCTTACTGTTTTTGTTGGTTGAAGTCCTGATGAAGATCTGACCGTGTTTCAGCTCAGCAGGAATAATGAACTGTGTCAATAATACTTCAGTCTGACATGCTGTTAACTTTGTCGATGATAGTGTGTTAAAGCTGCTGCTGCTGCTTCTGATGATGATAATGACGATCATGATGATGATTAAAAAGCGCTCCAAGCCACACAAGCTTCCAAGATTAAAAGAACAGAGCGAGTCATAATCATATGATTAATCGAAAACAAGAATAAATCTTCGTGGATGACCTAGCAGCTACTTACGCAAAGCTGATTAACTTGGACCATGTGAGTCCATTAAATGATATCGTAACTGCACATACCACCCAGTGTGTGAGTGTGTGTGCATGTGCGTATGTGTGTGTGTGTGTGTGTGTGTGTGTGTGTGTGTGTGTGTGTGTATGTGTGTGTGTGTGGGTCAAAGGCGCCTCCCAGGAGCAGTTGCAGACAGTGTATGATCCGCAGGGAATTGAAGCGCCCTGATCACAAGATTTCACAGCAGTTAAATTAATGAGTCTGATGTGTGCATTGTGTGTGTACATTGTGTGTGTGTGTGTGTATGTGTATGTGTGTGTGAGTCTGGCAAAGTGAAATTGAGAGAGGTGGGATTATGAGAGAGTTTGATAGAAATAACTTGCAGACTTGCAGATAAGTTAAAGAGCCTGTTGAACTTTGATTAATAGACAATTAAAAGACAGAATACGAGATGCAGCGATGGACAGAAATGTATAAAGAGACAGATAGGGAGAGAAAATCTTTGCTCTAGGGCCTTCGGATAAAATCCCCCCAATTCGTTTTGAACGTCCAGATTTTGAAATATTCATATCTGAGATGTCTGTTGCCAACAAAATACAATGAAGGAAGTGTGTTCCAAATGCAACATTTATTTCCAGAAACAGTGAGTGTGGTAACATGCACACTGCTGTCCTCATGACTGTTTTTGGGGGGTTATCTAGATCCAGTGCTGTAGTTCCAGCTTGGATCCATTCAACTAGTGCCCACAAACTCTGCACGTACTTGGGTAGCATGATTGACGATCAATCGACCTTTAAGGTTCATGTGGATCATGTCGATTCGCCCTCTACAACATCAGAAAAATTTTAACCTACCTGACCGAGCAATCAACACAACTCCTGGTTCAGGACCTCGTGACATCACGCTTAGACTACTGCCACTCTCTACTGGCAGGTCTTCCTGCTGCACCACAAAGCCTCTGCAGATGATCCAGAATGTCTGGTCTTCAACCAGTCCAGGAGAGCACATGTCACTCCGCTCCTCATCTGTCTGCACTGGCTCCCGGTCACAGCCCACATCAGATTCAAAGCCTTGTCTCTTGCCTAAAAAATAGCAACAGTCAACAGGCGAAGGCCGTCTGGTTCCTGCGCTGAAGGCCTCTGCGTCTCAAACCAGACTCTTCTCCTCTTTAGTGTCCCAGTGGTGGGATGAACTTCCAAACTCCATCCTTTCTGCTGAGTACTTCTCAATCTTTAAGAAGAGACTGAAGACCAACTCTTTACTGAACACCTTCACACTTGATCTGCACATTTGAGAACTATAGAAAAGAAAAAAAGAGAAAGTTTGCACTGCCTTAAAGCCCTTACGTCCTGTTAGACTCAAACTTAACGCTCAGCACTTACTCTACTTGTGTTGTTTCTTGACTACATCTTTGCTTGTGTTGAATTAACTCCTAAATGTACGTTGCTTTGGATAACACCGTCTGCTAAATGACATTGCAGAATTGTAGAATTGTAGTGGAGGGTATATGCAGGTTTATGGGGTAGCCACCTCTTTTTCTGTCAGTTTACAGTATACCTACTTATCAGCCAAAAAGCCATCGTGTTATATAGAAAATTATACCCACTTTCAACTTGGTAAACAACCCATCTACCTAGTTGTGTACCTACATCATCAACAACCACTCCAACGCTGTCCAGATTATGTTTTGTGCAAATAAACATCTCATTCTGGTTTCATGACATGACACCTTAATGTCCTCAACCTGCCCTGCCCGATAGAGGACATTTGTGGAATGATACAATTTTTTAGGGATACCCATGAAGTCCAGTGCAAAGACCAGCCTGTTGAAATATCCACAAATAGCAAGGAGCAACACAATTTGCTCAGCAGTGCAGTTAGGGGCACATTTAACCCCTTGGTTTCACTTGAAGAATGAAAAAAGTTTATTTTTCTCCCATTTCAGCCTTTTAATTCACCCGCGTGTGTTTACATGATGATTACTATTGTGATTGGGTTTCATGAGGTTATCCAGGTCATGTTTTGTTAATAAATACACAATTTCCTAGTTTCAGAAGCCGGGATAAGCAGTTAACCCAAAACTAAAGCAATTATTGCTATAAATTGCTCTTTAAAACATTATTATTTGTTATTTTTGGCCATTTGTAAGCAGCAGAAACAATCTGTGAACACAACACTGACATATTATTGCTTTAAATGTTAATACGTGGAACATGTTAGCAAACAGTTGCCTTTTTATACCTCCACGAGATGCAAAGCAAAGTTAGGATTCATTCAGTCGTGTTTCAGTCTGCTTTTAGCTCTGTTTTGGTCTCTGCCAACTACTGAATAGCAAGTTACTGAATACATATTACAAACTCAATTTTTCCATAAATCAGAAATGAAAAACAAAAGCACTTTACACATTATTTAATAGCAATTGCCATATTTCAAAGATGACATACAAGCTGTTAGGAGTCTAAACTGAACAGTGTGTGATCTCATAAAACAAGCTGTAGTGAGAAACTCGGGACTTCTGAAAATGAAACCGCTGAGTGAGTAATGTAGCAGAGGAGTTGTAAAAGACGACAAGGCTGTTATGAAGATAAGTTTGATTCATTCAGTGGTGCAGTAATAGTTGGTGGGACGGATGACTTTGCAATGCAGCACATAACAGCAGAAAGAGTCAAATCTGATTTTGTTTTCTCTCATCACCTTTTCTGCTTCCTGCCATCACCTCTCCCACGATCGTATCTCAGGCTGCGCTGAACTCCCACTGCTCATCAACGCTGCCTTATCACTCACATCAAAGGCAGCAGCATGATAAAGCTCACTGTGTGTGTGTGTGTGTGTGTGTGTGTGTGTGTTTGAGTCTAACAGTGAGGGTGAGAGACTCAGATAGGGCTGAAGAAGACTAATAACGAAAGGGAAATTAACTGCTGTTTCATTTGGATCTGAGCCAAAAGACATCTAATCAGTCTGGATTAATATCACCACACACACACACACACACACACACTAAAATAAATGAAAATAAATGAATGAAAAGAAAACAGACTGGACTGTCCTCACTCAAAAATGACCCAAAAGCTTGTTTGTACAAGCAACTTTATCACAACCCATGTTTATGTTTGGGCAGCGACCTCTAGTGGCCGGAGTAATTATGACTGGAGCAAAAGAGGAATTCGTAGAATAAAGAGCTACAAGTCTTTGTAGTGTATGTGAACAAACACAGGAGACTGCTGTTTGTGTCCCATGTGAAGCCAAAAGTAATTTATTCAATTTGTTCATTATCTACTTATACTAATAAGGGTCGCAGCCAGGAGTCGCGGGGTAGCTGGAGCAGACCCAGATGACGTTGGGTGAGAGGAAACATCCTCGACAGCTCATCAGACTATGACAGAGCCGACACATTGAGACAGACAACCATTCATGCTCTCATTTACACCTACTGGCGATGTACTTCAATTCAATTCAATTTATTTTAGATTAGCCAGAATCACAATTTACTTTCTGTACAGGAGGACCCTAACAATTGACAAGGAAAAACTTTAAAAACTCATTTAACAGGGGAAAGTAAATAAAAAAATACTGCCTGCGTGTCTTTGGACTGTGGGAGGAAGCCGAAGAATCCAGAAAAAACCCACATTGACATAAAGAGAACAAGCAAACTCCTCACAGTTCAAACCTGTAAACATCTCGTTGTGAGGCAGGCGGCAACCTCCTGGTCTGAGCATGGAGGCAAACCAGGAAGTGCCTTAAGCTGCATTCTACCGAAAATTCCAGCAGGGGGTGCTAAGTTTGGCTGCAAAAAAAACCTGTCCATTAATTTCAATGCAAAATTTGAAAACTTATCACTTGATTTATTACCTCAGAAATTTTTTTAAGGACAACGCTATGGTCTCAATCACTAGTAAAAAATCTTCTTCAAGACAATCAATAAAGAGGAAAGAAGAAAATAGAAGATAAAGAATCATATGATTTGGGGCGTGGCTACCTTTGATTGACAGGTCACTAACAAGGCGAGCCGTCATCAGGAGAGAAGCAGAACAATGCGTATCCACGGCAACGTGTCAATAAAGTTACATATAACTTTATATAGATAGAAAAGAGGACGTTTACCGATTTGGTTTTGTTCAGTAAAATGTCTTGTTCAGCGTTGGACTAACAGACACTCCAAGGAGTCGCTGTTCATTTTTCTGAGGTAAGTAACATACATTTTGTTTTTGTTTTTTTGCTAGCCAAAACTAACATCCCAGTTAATGCTAACATGAATTAGCAGCGGCTTCTCTCAGTCAGGTTGAGGTGTAGAGGTTGTAGTCAGTTGTGATCAGATACCTCTTGCTCCTACACAGTCCAGATATGGTCTGCTCCCCGTATCGGAAACAAGATGGTGACACAAGATGGCGACACAAGATGGTGACACAAGATGGCGACGAGTGTAACGCTGAACTCGATGCTTCCAACGGGCCACAAACCAATGGGTGACTTCATGTTGACTACGTCCATTATTTATATCCAGTCTATGTTGTGAGGTGACCACTGCAGCAGTGTGCGGCCAAACCAAAAGTCAATGTTTAACTCATGCCTGTTAGTTAAAATAACCCAAAAGCCAATGTTGAGCTATTTTAATTTACATACTTCGCCACCTGTGTAACATTGGTGAGTGTACTCTTACGTACTTATTTAAACCCTAAACCATAGCCATATTTCCATTTAAGTCAAAGCAAATTAGATGCGAAATTTTGAAATGTTGCATTCAAATTTTTTTTGTGAGGTTTCTATCAACTGTTTTAGAGCAAATAAACAAAGCTGCATAAACGTACTTTGGTAAGAAGATGGCAGTGTAATGTGCTGCTGTTGGCTAATCCGTCAGTAAACAGTAGAAGAAGATTATGTGAGGAAAAAAAAAAACAACAAAAAAAGAGGTTGCTAATCGGACAACTTTGGCCACTCACAAGAGAAAATAGAGAGAAGTCTTCGGGAATTGTATTCAACTGGCAACTTATAATTGTTCTGCCATGTCGGTTCAGAAACAGCTGATCAGTTATACGAGATAAATGTTCACTACATCAGGATTTCGGAAAAAGTGTTTCCCTCTGCCATTCAGCGCATTAAGTATTTTCGATAAAGTCAACAACCACCTCAGGCGAGTGTAAAAATTTTTATATGCATTTTTGTTGTTTTCATCAAGCTTTTGTCATGCAAATCTTCAAAATGTGCAACAAATTGTTTTGATGGAAACATCTCTCTTCCTCGACTTTACCAAGTGTTAGGGCCGGGACTTTAACGCGTTAATTAAGATGAGTTTCAGGCGGACCGATTATACTGGAGCACCAACTAGCGTTCATGAGTTCAGACAACAACAAACCACAGTGAACATGAATGAAGAAGCTGATAAGACGCTTTGGTTGGCCCCGTGGATGATGGGACATTTTGTTACAAAAAACCAACAGATGGAAGCGTTGATAAGAGCATGGTTGTGTGCAAGCTATGACCCTAAAACCAAAGAATTATAGTTTACAGAAGGTCTACCTACCTATAGGCTACCTGAATTTCTGAAATGTACTATATTTCTAAATATGCTATTGCTACACTTAATGGCAAAAATTGCACTGGTCTGTTGGATCTGAACAAAAATAAACAATATTTTTGTTGCTTAAGCTTATGTATTCAGTCATTATTAAATGGTATACTAAAAATCCATGGGAAAAAATTACTTCTCACAGTTCTCAGGTCAAATATTTATAAGCGATTAAAATGCGATTAATTAATTCCAAAGCCTCTAATTAATTAGATTAATTTTTTTAATCGAGTCCCGGCCCTAGTTATTATTATCTGCCACTATCAATCAGTTTTATTGACACTGGGATAAGTGATTTTTGAAATGTATTTGATTTGCTACAAAGGTCTCTAAAGCTCCTCTAACAGGGAGTTTGTAACTGGCATCCTTTGGAAATTTTATTAGAATATGAAATCTTTGGGTTTTGCTGCACAATAATGACCCAGCAGCTGGTCAGTGGGGTTCAAGAGATTAAACATGTTTTCGTTACAACTAAAACACTTGAACCCTGTTGCCTTCAGCTCAGCCAGTCGCTGCCCTCCGTGCTCTCCCTCCAACTCTTGAAATCTAATAGCTGATTTGTTCCTCCTCCCCCCTGGTGATTCACCCTTAACCCCTTGCTTTCCTGGTCGCTGTAATCCGAACCGTCTGCCCTGACCTCCTCCAAACACACACTGACTTTCACACACACGTTCAACAACTTTAACCCCGTCCTCAGGCTCTGTGAAATCAAGCCAACCGACTCTAAGCCATGACAAATGCAGGGGAGCCTCTGGTCTGTGTGTGGAGCCTTGGCGCGGTCACGCTGACACAGTCGTCGTCTCAAACTGGAGAGTGAATCTGCTGAACTGATATGAAATCGAAACAGGTAAAAGCCCCATTGAGTCTCTGCGGTGATGACCGCGAAGGTGCGAGGACTCTGCTTTGAAACAGAATCTTTTTAGAGTAAGAAGGAGAGGATGATGGGGAAAATAAGCAGCCAATCAGGTTTTGTTTGGAGTGATAAATCCACAGCTGTTATTCAATCTTAAACATACATATCTGGTTGAACTGTCTGCTGGCCCCGAGTGTGTGATAAATGCATTTTACTTGCTAAAAGAGACTTTTCCATTTTACAACACATGACACTTTAAGCAACTGTTGACCTCCCTGTGTGTGCTGTAAATGTGGCAGCATGGGAACATGGATGCATATTCATCTATAGTATGTCATGCTATAAAAATGTTTCGCTACAAATCACCCAACTCATGATATAAAAACAGACACAACAAATTAAACTAAACTATGCATCTGCAAACAAACTATAATTCAAGTTCATAGCAGCAGGAGCCTCAACTCAAATCCTCCTGATTCTGTGCCAAGAAATATTCAGTTAAATCACTTAGATGAGACAATACAGACAAAAACATGGAGAGATTTTTGGACTATTTTGCTTCTATAACATGTTTAGTTTCACACTCACTCAGAATACATCCCACATACACATTTAGGTGTTTATTTTACTACACTTTGTCTCTCTGTGTCCGTAGATTTTTCTGAAATTCACAAAAAGTTAGCATTAGAAAACGCACCATTTGCATATTTAAACATAATATTGTTATTATGTCATACAATAAATCATTGTCTTTAAGTAAGGAATCAACTGGCCGTTTATGGTGATATCTATCACTTAAACTTGTTCACTTGTGTCATGCAATATGTGTGGAATTTCTAAATAGATATCTTAAAAAGGCAGGTTTCTAAAAAATTAGTTTATTTCTTAAATTCTGAGACCGAAATCTTTACCTCAGAATCACTTACATACAGCAAACTTTGCAGTTTAATTCCTATATTATTCTGCAGGTATTTTGCAAAGGGGTTTATTCATATTTATCATTTATAGCCTGATTTATATAACATTTTATTCCTAAAAACATGGGGAAAATGGCTTCTTTCATGGCTGTTGACAGTATTTACTGTAACAAGAGATATCCAAAAGTACCTCTGTAAATAGCTTTCACTCTTATATGTCAACAAAAGAAAAAAATAATTTTTAACCTTGCTTTATCCACTGTTCAGATTTCTGTTGTGGAAATGTAATAAGATAAGACTTCACTGGCATATTTAATCATACAATTAACATTTTTTTTGTCTCAATGTAATTATTTGATTCGGGAATTTTCATGATAACTCTTAGTTAAATGTGTTCAATGCTGAGCTCTGTCTTTTGCACAGTCAATAATAAATCACATGATGTAACTGTGATTGATTGAGTTTTAGAGTTATAGTTAAATGATTCTTAGTTTGGGGAAAATGTTGAAGTTAAAAAAACTGTGGGGTCTACAATAAATTTACAAATGTAACATTTGGACAACATTGGAAAGTTGAACCAAAAATGTAAAAAGCTAGATTTACCAGGTTTCACCATAGACTGTATATAAATAATGGACGTAGTCACCATGACGTCACCCATTGGTTTGTGGACTGCCCGTTGGAAGCCTCGAGTTCATCGTTACACTCGTCGCCATGTTGCGTCACCATCTTGTTTCCGATACGTTGAGCAGACCATATCTGGACTGTGGAGGAGCGAGAGGGATCTGACGACTGACTACACGACTCTCTACACCTCAACCTGACTGAGAGAAGCCGCTGCTAATTCATATTAGCATTAATTGGAGCATTAACTGGGATGTTAGTTTTGGCTAGCAAAAAACAAAAACAAAATGTTTGTTACTTACCTCAGAAAAACAGTGACTCCTTGGAGTGTCTGTTAGTCCAACCAAACGCTGAACAAGACATTTTTACTGAACAAAACCATGCTCAGACACGGAGATTGCTGCCTGTGTTTCACATTGTTCCACTAACCTACAGGTGGAGGTAATGAGCCAAAACATTTCAACAAAACCAACTTTGCAAATGTTTAAAGAGGAAGGAAATACATTCATCATGATGGCTGACCTTAAGGATCGCTACAGTTTACTTTAGTGAGTAACTCTGAATGTAAACACAACTTTTGTTTGTTAGTTAGTGGTTAGATATATTATGAACTTGTTTACTGGTAAGTCAAAACTGTTCGGCTTGGTAACCTGAGTTTTCATTTCAGTGGTGAGGGCACATGTGGTACCAGCTCAAACAGTTGGTAGGAAAAAAGGAGCAACTTTAGTGTCTGAAAAAACCCAGCATAAAGTAGTTTTTATGGCACAAATTCCAGCATAACCATAATTCAGCTAAATGCATTGAGGAGCTGGTCACAGCAGTATTAACACAGCTTTGAAATTTTGAAATTAAAATTTCTTAATATTTTCCAGTCATTGACTTGGCCCAAAAGATGTTGTATTGTATATTTTTCTGTGTGTTTACAAATCACAAGAAAAGTCCAAAATCAACAATATTTTGTTCCTACCAATACAAGTTTTTATTCTCCTTGGAGCCAAAAACATATTACTTTGTATCATAAAGCTCCAGAAATACACATACATTATTCACTTTGTAAATCTATGCGACACATTCCTTCATTACAAAGATACTGTAGTTTATTTTGAGTCTATTCCAAATGTACACTGTAATGCTGGTGTGAAAAAATATATATTCATTTGTCGCTGGAAATAGTCCCCAACAAATGGACAATTTACTCTCAGTTTCAATAAAATTTGATTACTAGGAAATAGTAATTACTAATATTTGACTTGTCCAAGACTGATTAAAAAAAAAAAAATTCCCCCAGCGATCCAAAATTTGTAATATGGAAAATAACCAATTTTTGTGTTTTTTTTTCATAAGTAACAGTGACATCAAGTAATCAAACTGGCATTTAAAGGGTGAAAATCCTCAAAATGATTAATTGTTTGGTAGTTTTGATCAGGGCTGAAGTTGTTTAGGATATTTATGCAGAAAGAGCAGAAAAAAATATGAATCTGTAAAGTTTTGGAAGTGGACATTTTTGCCTGAGGGTTAAGTATGTACTTAGTTACATTCCACCACTGGACACAATCACGTAGCTGGTTTGTAAATCAGCCATAACTGAGGCACCAGGTCTCTTGTCTTGAATATTTCTTATGATTTTGGCCTTTATCAACTGAATTGTGAAAGTCTTTGATTCTCTGGTTAGAGGTTCTTGTTGGCTTTTTCTCCGTCCTTGTTTGATGTTTGTAGTCTTCTGGTTTCATGTCCCATGATAGAAACGTAATCCACATGCCCACTGACATGACATAGCCTTTGTACTCAACATCAGTGAATCAGTTTACAGTGTTAATTCACCATCCTGTTCCCGCTGTAGCGAGACCTCACATGGCCCTGATGAAGCTGCCCTTTGGACAAAATGAGGCAGGCCCAAATATAGAAAGAGGATCGGCATAATGTCCTCACAAGCACAGCCAAACAAGAACATGTTTGTGTCTGGCCTGTGAGTGATAATAACACTTCAAATATGGCAGCGCATTAATCTGTCAGGATGAAAGGAGCTGACACCTTTCAGTTTGTGTGAAGGTGATAGTGACGGAGTCTTATCTTATCAGCGAGGTACAAACAGGCCTGCAGCAGAGGTGTGTGCATCAGCCTAACGCCTGCAAATCTCCACTCAGACTCTGCCAATTACATTAAGGACTGATGTGCCACACACACACACACACACACACACACACACACACACACACAAACACACACACACACACACACACACACACACACACACACACACACACACACCCACACACACACACACACACACACACACACACACAAACACACACACACACACACACACACACACACACACACACACACACACACACACACACACACACACACAGACTCCTTATATCTAATCTTCACCCGACAGTCTGGACATTTATCTGTGTCTTACTATTTCTCTCTTTTCTCCCCCTCTAGTCATCATTATATGGTAGTTTTATTAGTAGGAGAAGCTACAGAACTGATTTAGTCATGCTACATGCAAAATCTTTTTTTTTAAATCAAGTGTGGCTGGAAAAGTTTGTCTTACTGCTACTTTAGAGAGCCTTAAGTCTGCAGTCAGCTATCACATGATTGTGGAAAAGAAAATCCCTAAAGTTGAGAATGGCTGCAGGTTTCATCCGTCATGAATTGTGTATTCTGAGCACACAGACTTGTTGAAGGCTTGTAGTGAAGTTTTCATGTCGGAAAATATCAAAACATCAGTTGAAATTTTTCAAATGAAGAGTGTGACATTTTGTGGAATATGCTGTTGGCTGTCTTGCCGATGGTTACGTTAAAAGTTCAATACAACTCCCATGTCTTTATGATAAATATGAGCTGAGGGGTGTTCCATCAACGTGGATGAAGGAAAAGCTTGTTTTGATAAGTCTTGCTAATTTAAGTGAGAGATGCGTTCCATTATCTCCAATTTAATTATTCCATTTTTAGCTTTTTGTCTCCATATCGAGTTTTTGGTTTTCAGTTCCCATAAACATATGACACACACCGACATCCTGTAAAAGAAATCATGTAGGCTTAGCTGGTTATGTTGCCAATTATTATTTAATTTGTCAGTTTCATCATCTCTTGCTGCTGTAGTTGTTCCAGCTGTGTCCTGCAACAAGGTGCATGGTTACACACAATCTGAAGAATGAAGAAACAGCCCAAACATTATTACGTTTTCACTTGTCCAAGTCCTTTTGGCTGTTCTGATTCCTACTGTTGAGATGTAACAGAATAATTAATATAAGACAGGGTTACTTCACCGAGTTAGGCCAATTACAGTAAATTCATTGTAGTTGTGAGTTCTCCTAACTTTGCCTACACCTAACTGTGAACATACAGCTGTTATTATCCAGCCTACTGATAATATAACCACTCTTATTAGGGCCCGAGCAGGCAACGACCTGCGAGGTCCCTATTGTATTTCGAATGATTATTACTATTTTTTTTATTATTATTCTTCCCAAATGATCCCATTTTTCACTGCCTGAACATCCCCCAAAACTCATGAAACTTTAAATAAAAGTCACACATGGCAACATTTTTTATAATCTATTGTCATCCTGAATTTCCACCACTAGGTGGCGCTATAATAAAGGAAAGTGTGTTTTGGCTAATAACTCCCACATACTTTATCGCACATTCAAAAACCTTATATCTACGCGTTCACTGAGTTGTGCTGAATCTCGTGATATAGGCCACGCCCATTTTCGCCTACCGTTTTTTTTGTGTGCAAATTCACGAAATGTCGTAAACCTACTTTTTCGTCCTCCTAGGCAATTTCATCGTTTTGCACCAAACTTTGCACACAGCATCTATGGACCCTCATGACAAAAAGTTATTAAAAGAATTTTGATAACCCAAAGAATACTCTATGTTATTTACTTTATTTGTACCCAGAGGTAGATTTTGTTTGCAGTATAGATACTTCTTTATTTTATTTTTATTTATTTTTTCGTTATCATTTTTTTTATTTTTTATTTATTTATTATTTTTTATTATCATTATTATTTTTTTCTGTGCAATGCGCGGCCCCGCTGCGCAATGCGCATGCGTGGCTCCGCTGCGCAATGTGCATGCGTGGCCCTTCTGCGCAATGTGCAGCTATGATCGCGCATGCGCAGAAAATAAATAAATAAATAAAAAATAATAATAATAATTAAAAAAAATATATATTAAAAAAAATAAAAAATAAAAAATAAAAAAGTAAAGAAGTAAAAAGGACAGTGGTGGAAGAAGTATTCAGATCCTTTACTTCAGTAAAAGTACTAATACCACACTGTGAAATGACTCCACTCCGCTCATTTTAACTACCAAATAAACTTTTAAGTGGTTTTATTTATAAAACTGGGTAATAATTTTAAATGTATCATGTTTTTCATTTTAAATCTTGACCTGAAAAGTAATTAAAGCTGTCAGCGAAATGTAGAGGAGTAAAAAGTACAATATTTGCCTCAAAATATAGTGGAGTAGAAGTATAAAGTTACACAAAATGTACATAAAAGTACCTCAAAATTGTACTTTAAGTCCAGTACTTGAGTAAATGTACATAGTTACTTTTCACCATTGCTACCTGCCTCTTCTAACATATATATATCAGTTAAGAGTCCTCCTTCAGACACTGTATGAGGATTAAAGGGATAGTTTGTGCATTATTATACAAAACTTGGTACAATTATTGTCAATGCCCTCCTCAGGATAACCCTTTACGGTTTTATTGATCGGCCCCTAGGTGGCACTGTGGTGGCAGTCTAATTTCATATTTGGTACCGTGGCCACACTATAACACTTAAGGCAATGAAATTCATAGGGGTGGTATAGACCGGCCCCTGTAACGCACACGTCCCTGGCTCTGTCAATGAGAGCAATATTGTCTGTTATTGTGACCGTCACTTTATATTCTTTATAAAGCTCCAACAGCATCGTTTGCTCGGCCGCTGAGGAAACATCAGCCCTTTTTTTTCATCTCTTTTTATGGCTGTCACTTGATAATCTTCATAAAGCTCCTTCAGCGCTGATTTTTACCACTTTTTGCGACATCTTATTGACTGTTTCAGGCTGTTCCATGATCGGTTAATACGGGCTGCTTATATACTCTGCGCACGTGCACAGTGGCTGCTTGTATAATCTGGGTTCAGTTACCGTTGACTATCGTTGTAGCCTCAAGTGAAAGTTGGTGTTAATTCTAACCAGGCTTTCTCAACGAAGCTGCGGTTTGTTTAGCCACGTTGATGGAACACCCTCTGCTGTATTCTTTTGATGTATAAAAACTTACTTGTCAAAACAAACATTGTTATATTTGAGGCTGGGTGTGCTGGAGATATTTCTTGGCCGTAATAGTCACTTCCTGGAGGCTTGTTGTCGCTATAGTGACATAGTGCAACGTGTCATAGGCTACTCTGCAGACCACGTCGCCGATCTTTGATAAGCCATGCTTCTCGTATGTTGTGATGTACTGAATCTTTAACTATCCAATGAAATTTTCTGTTGATTTGGTCATTTTTTTCTTGATATTTACTTTTACCATAATTAGTCTTTCTCTCAATGTGTTGTTTTGTGTACCATGAAAGTACAGCTCCATTTCAGCTCTCATTTTTCACAAAGGAGCTGACTGTCAAACTACTTATGGCCACCTTACAAACTGTACAGACGGTGATGGATTGTTACTCAAGTGGAGAATTATTCATTTAATGTATCTGAAGCCCTATAGTTCCTTTTGTAGTATTCAGCATTCAATGAAAAACTCCTCCTGCCAAAGCAGTGTAATGTTAAAAACAGTGCTCGTCACATTTTGTAGCATATCCTTTGAATCATGCTGCAAACTTTTTTGTAGGAAATCATATAAACCTGTTCATAGATTTTTTAGCTAATCAGCTTCTTAGGAGCATTTCAGACTTGCACATTTGGCTGATTTAGTCATTTTTTAAAATATTTGTGCTTCTACCATAAGTAACTGAGTAGGCTACATCAGGCTATATGATCAGCTGGGACATGTCTAGACTTGAGAGTGTTCATCTTCTCATCTAACTCCTAGCAAGGAATAGCCTGGCTAACGCCAGACTAATCACAAATGAGATTAGTCTGGACACCAGCCATTCATTTCTCCGTAGAGGAGGTGTAGTTTACGATCCTCCAGAACCGTTTATTGGGCGTCTGTACGTAGCTCTTAACCAATCGTATCAGTTATACCAGATGGCGTATGTAGAGCGACAGAAATTGATGTTTATGTAGCCGGATTAGCCCTCTAGCATCTCTACTTTGAGACTAAAATGCTCACTTCAGCGTCTGCAGCATGTTGTGGCTCTGGCTGCTCTGTAGTTTCAGCTCACAGTCTACCGGCAGTGTTGGTGTGTGTGTGTGTGTCTGTGAGAGAGTGTTGCTTGCTGCTTTGCTTTGCCAGTTCTCGCTTTCAGCAAGATTATTTATTTTTACGCCTTATTCCCCCTCATGTCATTCAGCCACACACATCCACTGATTTTATGGGCAATAGACGAGCTGCTGTGGGTCTCTGGGCGGCTCCGCTGTCCCCCAGCTTGTAGCGAGATCACCAGCGTTACAGCAGCGAGCGGTAGCGGGGCTAGTTGGTAGATTAGGCTTTGGCCAACCCCTGTCGGAAGCAAAACATCCTTTTTGGTGGTGAAACAGGAGTTTAAAGTCAAACGTTGTTCTTCTTTTAAAATCAACTTTCGCTCTAAACTATTTAAAACGCTGTCTACAGCTAAAGAGAGTTTCGCGTCTGCTGCAGCCATGTTGGATCCGTAAGAAAACTACAAAACTACAAATTTTCCATCTGTCAAGTAGTACATCGTCTTGCCGTCCCTCCCTGTTCTGTGATTGGATCCCTAAAACAGGGCTAAGAAACGTCCGTCGTTTCCAGACTGGCTGCAGGTTCGAAATGAAATCGAGCGCGCAAGGCAGTATGGGTATACCCAGGCTAAGCAAGGAAGCAAATTTCCCCAAAATTTCAAAGTATTCCTTTGGACCACTCCCTGCAACATAACCCATAATCCTTCACTGTATATTGATATCCACTGGAATCTTTTTATTTAACAGCTACCTGTAAATAAAACCTGCAAATACCAAGCATATGGATGACTAGTTTGCTGAGTTTCTCTTGATTTGTTGTTTTGTCTACTATAAAAGTAAAGCACCATTTCAGCTCTCATTTTTCACAAAGGAGCTGACTGCCAAACTTTTTATGGCCACCTTACAAACTGTACAAGCGGTGATGGATAGTTACTCAAGTAGAGAATTTTGAATTTGACATATATAAGGCCCTATAGCTCCTTTTGTAGTATTCAGACCTCAACCAAAAATGAACCTACTTACTAATTATATTTTTGATTGACTTGTGATTATGCAAACTCCTTTATGTGCGAGTTATTGAAAGGTAAGGCTTGCTGAGTGTACCATCAGCTTTAAATGATTTGTAGCTTCTTTTACCACAATGTTGAATGAAGCATTAAGTGTCCTCTAATGCTTGACAGACTGAATGTGAGAGTATGACAGTGTGCGTGTGTGTATAATCTCCTAGAGAGCCTAAATCAAATCAGGGATACGTGATACCAAAATAAATCAGAACAGTGTCACCAGTGAGTCACCATCGTGTGAGCTCTTTCTCACACACAAACACACATAACATCACACACACACATAGACACACACACACACAGAAGTAGCTGGCCTTACAGTGCAACACTTTCCACTGACACCGATAAGCAAACAACCCCGGGGACACATAGAATCATTTTTAGCTGCTTTAGCATTCTGTGCATGTTTGATTGAGTATCTGTGGATTATTTTCACATGCATATGTATGTGAGTGTGTGTGTGTGTGTGTGTGTGTGTGTGTGTGTGTGTTTGCAGGCATGTGTGTCTATTAAGCCCTAAAGGTCTTTTGTAGGGAGAAAGAAAAAGTAATCAAAAGGTATTTATTCTAAAATAAAGCAAATAAAAGCACACATCTAAAAACTAGAGAGAAGTACATTACAAAAGAGAGGGAACGTGTGTGTGTGTGTGAGTGAGTGGGGGGTCGGAGTTCCTCACACAATAAGTCGTAAAACTTCAGCTGTGAAGAGCCAGGTGACTAGGCTTTGCCCTGGTCATGTGAACTGTTATAAACTGTGTTTAGTTCCAGTTAATTTAAAATATATCATGTGAAAATCAGTGTATGAGCAGGTCAAAGGTTAGTATAGTTAGTTGCATATAAGACTGACTGTCTGTATGAAGCAAGATTAACATACAACTTTGATTGTAACACGAATATCACATAAATATACTTAAAACACACATATAAACCAAATCATTAATTACGGGTCAAATCCTTGCTACTAAAGTCCTTGCTGATTGCTTGTCTAAGCCCAGTTACATTACTCACGAATCCAGTTGAAAAGGGGCCGGCGTGGAAGAAGGAAGTTGAGTTCAATAATTTGCTGTCTTGCAAATTAAGTTGCTGGTTGTCCTTGTTGTTGAGTTAAGCTTTCTCTGGCAGTATTAATGAACTTTGTGTTCATTAAGGCGACTTCCAGGCCTCTGGATCCCCTCCTGAAGGAGATGGAGGTGTTACTCCTCTGGGAGCGGTAGAGAAAGAGAGAGAGGGGAGGGAGTACTGGCTCCTTATAGCAGACCAGTGGCCCTCCTGCAGTGCCCAAAGGTGCCTTGACCAATGATGTGACCTGGAAAGTGTCGTAAAATGCAAAGCATCCTTGGAACTGAAGTTCTTGAGAGGGGACAAAATGGCGCTGACCTGCCATTTTGTGACTTGACTCAGAAAAATGTTTCATTTAGTCCATAAATGTCAAAGTCCACAAATGAAGCCAAGATTCACCTGTGGTACAATCCCAACAGCAGGAAAGCAGTGCGATTTGTGCAGCGTTTTCTATTGAATAGGCCCAGCTCTGACTCAACTGACCATAAAATGCTATACATTTACATTTTGTCATTTAGCAGACGCTTTTATCCAAAGCGACTTACAGGAAGAGTAAAAGCAAACAATCAAGGTATACTGCAATAAGAGCTATTAGTGCATCAATAAGTGCTAGTGACAATTCTTTGAGGAGTAGAATTATCGTGTGGTCTAGGAGAGAAGATGCTCTCTGAAGAGATGGGTCTTCAGGAGTTTCTTAAAGGTAGAGAGGGACGCCCCTGCTCTGGTAGGAACTGGTAGTGTGTTCCACCAGCGGGGAACAAGAAGTGCAAAGAGTCTGGATTGCCTTGGACCAACGGGGGGTAGAGCCAGGCGCCGTTCATTGGAAGAGCGCAACGGCCGTGAGGTAGCATATGTCTGAATCAGGGCGTTCAGGTAGGTAGGAGCAGTACCGGAGACAACTTTGTAGGCCAGCATTAGAGATTTGAATTTGATGCGGGCTGCAACAGGTAGCCAGTGGAGCTCAACGAGCAACGGTGTGACATGTGACCTTTTTGGCTGGTTGTAGACCAGGGGCGCCGCCGCGTTCTGGATCATCTGAAGCGGTTTTACATCCCTGCATTCAAAAGTTACTTAAGTAAAAGTACAAAAGTATCAGCATCAAATTGTACTTTAAGTAAAAACTACTTGTTATGCAGAATGGATCCACTCAGATTGTTTTAGAAGAAACACAAAAAATACAGCAAAAAAGTTAAAAACCAAATAAAAGTCAACAGAATTAAGTAACATAAAACTCTAAACTCTTTTTTATGTTAAATCTCAACCTGAAAAGTAACTAAAGCTGTCAACTCAATGAGTAAAAAGTACAATATTTGCCTCAAAATGTAGTGGAGTAGAGGTATAAAGTTACATCAAATGAATACTCCAGAAAAGTACAAGTACGTCAAAATTGTTCTTAAGTACATTACTTGAGTAAATGTACTCAGTCACATTACACCACTACTGACAACGAAAACTTCTAATCAGACAGTAAGAAATGACAAGCTGACCTATCCAGTTGCCTCACTGTCAACTCAGCTGAAATAAATGCAAATTTATGCTATTGCTTCTACTTTACAAATATTAGCTGTACTTTTTGTGAGTGACATTGGAAAAGGAGGACAATCAACTTACCACTTTGTGGGCTCTCCTCCTGCCAACTCTGCTATGTGGCTGGTGGAGACTTTAAAATTGACTATATCACGTGGAGTGTCCATGTAAAGTTAACACTTCATCTCCTCTCTGCAGGTAAGAGTTTTATACTGCAAAGTGAAAAAGAATGACAGTAAAGTGTTTATCCTTCATGTCAGCTCGCTCTGGACCGGCTCAATGAATTTACCATAAATATCACAATACGGGCGCACTACATGGGCGACTGCTTTTACTATGGAGAAGTGAATGACGGCAGGAACCAATCAGGAGGAGGATCAGTGTCCAATATGTACCTACCCTTTCCGGTTTGATTAATTGCTGGTGTGCTGTGATGAATTGCTGGCGTGCTGTGGTGAAATGCTGGCGTGCTGTGTGAATTGCTGGCGTGCTGTGGTGAAATGCTGGCGTGCTGTGTGAAATGCTGGCGTGCTGTGGTGAAATGCTGGCGTGCTGTGTGAATTGCTGGCGTGCTGTGGTGAAATGCTGGCGTGCTGTGTGAATTGCTGGTGTGTTGTGTGAATTGCTGGTGTGTTTTGGGCCACCGTACTCCAACCATCTCTACATCAGAGGAGGCCAGAGACGAGCATGAACACCGGATCTATTCGCCCAAACATCCTGTGAATGTTACAGGAGCTTGATAATGACTGGACGACCTCTGAGCCCACATCACTTTCCAACAGGATATCAGGAACTGTCATATCTGTTTCACCGATACTTGGCGATACCAATGTCCTGCAACACCAGACAGCCCCATTCAACCGGGTGACTCTTTGTAAATGGTAAATAGACTGCACTTGTTTTGCACTTTTCTAGTCTTTGCGACCACTCTGTGCGCTTTAACACTACAGACCCAACATGGCATACATGCACACATGTTCAAATTGCCTGTAGGAGTGAATGAGAGCATGAATGGTTGTCTGTCTCTGTGTCAACCCTGCGATAGTCTAGTGATCTGTTCCAGGTTCAGCCCCGCCTTCCGCTTAATGTCGGCTGGGATTGGCTCCAGCCCTGTGACCAGAGTTCAGATCAGCGGTTAATTATGATGAATGAATGGACTATGCAACCAAGCTTTCAGCACTACGTGTTTATAATAATGAACAATTTTACTGGGATGTTTTCTGCAGTGACTGGCCACTTAGACCAGGATTACATCATTATATCATTTTATGATCAGTTGAGTCACCAGAGCTGGGGCTATTCAACAGAAATGCTGCACAAATCTCTACCAACCTACATGGTGCCACCTGCCACCATTCATTCACACACAGATGAAAGGTTCAGTTGCCAATGGATACCTACTTTGTCAGAACAGAGTACTTGTGGACAAGTACAACTCTTTCTACTGTACGATGATTTCATATGAAACATAAATTAATTGATTGAATGAATGTACCATCTGCTCCTTTCTCACAACTGCCTTCAACATTTGCAGCATCTCTTTTCTGAAGCAGTTCATTCTCAAGCAGTGCCGGGGTTTATTAAAGCAGACACTCTCCTCCATCTTGGACTCTTTTGCTCTCTTGTTTCCTCAAAGGTCAGCATTGTCGAGATGCATTGCAGTTGGTCAACAGCGCAAATGAACGTGTCAGAAGTGTCCCAAAGATGAACTCCACTTGAAAGCTGAACTACATTTTTTTTTAGTTTGCACTGTTAACAGTTTGTTTGGTTAAAAAATGCATCTGAAATGTTGATGTTGTGGCTTTCAGGCCTCAGTATGCTTCAAATAAAGATTCCGTATAAAGTTGAGGTTTGTGTAAATCAGAGGCGTCCAGCTTTGTAGTCTCCTCCAAATGTTTTAAAACAGCAGAGTGTAATTTTTTTGGCTCCTGGGCGTGTCTGGTATGGCCGTTCTGTAATGCATCCATGTTTGCAGCTTTTACCACTGCAGCTTCACACATGTTTATATGTGATAGAGCATTTCTCCCCACTGGATGGTGCTGTAGCCTCTTTCTGTAGCATGTCACAGTCATGTTCATAACTCCATATACTGTAGGCTTTTTTTCAGTTTACTCCCACACTATGCAAACACTCACACTCATGGTATGCATCAACAAGACGAGGCATTTGTGGAGTATTTCTCTGGAAATCAAACAAAAAGACAGCTGATGGTTCACACTGCCGGGAGGACAGGATGTGATTTACTCATCATGGGACTCATGCATCTCCCACCTGAAACAGACGGGGAATCATTGATGTGTCAACCAGAAAGTCTCAAGTGAGAAATTAATTTTATGGTGCCACTGGGAATTACCCTGGCACAGTTTGTCTTCCTCCTTCTCTTCTACCACACATGTGCATCCATATTCTCCTCTTTTCCCCTCTCTCCATCCTTTCTCCTGTAACTACGCCCCCTGGCTGTATGTGTCCGTGTTCTTCCAGAAACTGCCTGGTGAAATGAGGGTGGAAAAACCTATAGCCTGCAGCCAACAGATAAAAGAGGCTTGTGCTTTTCCTGTGCCGTTGTTTGTCTTGTTCACTATAGGACAGGATGGGGTGTAGAGTTCAGAGATGAGTAAGAGCAGAATATGTGGCTCCTTGCATTTCCATATTTTCCTCATTATTGCACAGCAAGTGTCCGCACAGCAGAAAAAGGACAGCGACACATATAAAAGAATCACCTTGCAGAAAGGCGTCTGATCCTGTGTTAACTTCTAATTATGGTAGCTCCTGTTAAATGATTAAATGTAATACTTTTAGAACAATTAATGAATTCATGTATCCACTTTAACCCCAAGATGTATGAGGCAGATATGACGAAAAAATGATAAAGTGGTACATGGAGAAAAACATATTCTCAACCAACTATAATAAAGTGATCCTAAGAGATGTAATTAGTTTGCAGTTTTTGCTGTTTGGAAAGAACTGGATGACAAAAAGAAGAGGAGAATAAAGGGAGAAAGAGGAAAGACTCTCAAGGCATTAGAATTCCCAGACACAGATCTGGAATCAGATTTGGTTTGAGTCCCTGCTCTGCCAAAATCTATAAGCTCACAGCGTGATTGATCACCAAAACTTAGTCCAACAAACAAGCTGGCTGTGAGTCAATTTGAGATTTATTTACAAGGCCTAGTTTATTTGTAACTGCAGAATACTAACAGTGTTAATAGACAGAAGAGAAGGCAGAACATGTACACATTTTGAACTAATCGCCACCTGGTATTGAACAGTAAAGAGGCTTTGTCCTTAATCAGGATTTGAACCTTTTTGCAGTTAAGCGTCGCTTCACTGATACTCCGCTGTCCTAAATATGAACACTAGACAACTTTGCTAAAAGCCAAACATCAAGCAAATGCAGCAACACAAGACATAACAAGCCAGTTAATATTACTTACTAAGTTTAGCTCAGTGTCTGTCCTGCAGCTTTTTTATTTCCAGAATCTCTCTTAAAGTCACTCTGAGATACTCTTGTCTGGCAGCCTCTCGCTCTATCATTCTTTACTCCCCCCCCCCTTATTTTCCTCCGTAATGTCCTCTTTAACTCTACCATAATGTCCGTAGAGGCTGCTGGAGCGAGGTCTGTTGACCGCTTGCCCTTCTCCAATTCTGGCACGACACTGGCGATGCTCCCCGCCAGCATTCCCCCACTCCGGACCTAAAAAACCTCCTCAATTTGAGATTTATTTACAAGGCCTAGTTTACTTGAAAATGCAGACTATTAACAGTGTTAATGGACAAGAGAAGGCCGATCACAGCATTTTAACTAATCACTACAATGTCATTCAGCAGACGCTTTTATCCAAAGCGACGTACATTTGAGAGATCATACAACACAAGCAAGGATGAAATCAAGAAACAACACAAGAATAAGCAAGAATCAGTGGCATATATTACGTTGAGTCCTGTTAGGATGTAAGTGTTTTTGGGACGCAAGTGCAGTTTTATTTTTTTTTTGTGTGCTGTCTGTTGATTATGTGTGTAGGTGATCAGTAAAGAGCTGGGTCTTCAGTCTCCTTTTGAAAATTGAGAGGATTTCAGCTTGTCGTATGGAGTTTGGAAGGTTGTTCCACCACCGCGGCACAACGGAGGAGAAGAGTCTGGTTTTGGACGTAGAGCCTTTCAGCAGCAGAGGACTCACTACCTGGTATTGAGCAATAAAGAGGCCATCCGCTCCTTTGTTCTTAATCAGGATTTGAACCTTTTTGCAGTTGAGCGTCCCTTCACTGAGGCACTGCTGTCCTAAATATGAACGGCTGTACACTTGCATTTGTTATGATTACATTACTTATGATCAAAAACTACTAGACAACTTTGCTAACAGCCAAACAAGAAGAAGAAGAAGCAAATGCTGCAACACAAGACATAACAAGCCAGCTCAGCGTCTGTACTGCAGCCTTTTATTTCTGTCTGAGATATGCTTGTCTGACAGCCTCTCGCTCCATCACTCTCTTCTTGCCCCCCCCCCATTTTCCTCCGTAATGTCCTCTTCACCTCTGCCATAATGTCTGTAGAGGCTGCTGAAGCAAGGTCTGTTGACCGTTTGCCCTTCTCCAGTTATTGCATGACCCTGGCGATGCTCCCCGCCAGCATTCTCCCACTCCGGACCGAAAAAACCTCCTCCTCACTTCAGACTTATACTTTCATACCCTCTAACTTCAAGTGAAACCCACGCTAATGAGCTCTGAAAGATAAATCTCCTTTAACTTTTTGCAGGTCACAAATGCTGCTTGACATCTTCAATATACTTCTATATGTGCTGGCATTGTATTATTTAGTGTTGTCATTCTGTTTCTAAGAGATCTAAGCTCTTTAAGTGGCAGTAGTCCTCTCAGTTCCCCTTCCTGTGGTTTCTTCCTTTTATTTTCCTGTTCAGTTTTTTCTTATCTAAATGGAGCATATTGGCAGGCGTTCATACTGAAAACAGCACTTTGTTAAAACAACCCAAGGGGCAGTGCTGGTGGGGGTTTGTTGCTTCAGGCACTGGTGAGACAATGAAATATGATCCAGGAAGTTTAGATTGAGTAACAGGGGTCTCACTACAGAAACATATCTTGATGTATATCTATGGTCAATCTTAATGGTTGTGCTATGTCAACTTAAATGTGCAATATGCAATTTTCTGCCGTTAGGGGTCTCTTAATCAAAACAGTAACAACAGAAGGGGTAATGCAGTCATTGAAGTCAGTTTTCCACAACTCCTTTCCTTCATTGTTCATTTATCAGGAGGTTTTTTAAGGTTATTTAAACCAGTAAAGCACTAAAGCAGTTTCATGTTAAAAATCTGCTTCTTTAATTGTACGTTTGCACATATTTTGGCAGTTGTTTGAATTGAGGACAGGGTCCAAGCTGTCTGTGGCAACTGTCTGTGTTCAACTTGGGGAAAACCCTAGCATAAGTCGGTCTCCATCCATCCATTTTCATCTGCTTACTCAGGGCCGGCTCGCGAGGGCAGCAGGCTAAGCAAAGTATCCCAGACGTCCCTCTCCCCAGCCACAACTCCCAGCTCCTCCTGGGGCACCCCGAGGCGTTCCCAGGCCAAATGACACACATAATCCCTCCAGTGTGTTCTGGTTCTTCCCTGGATCTTCTTGCGCCCAGGAGGCATCCTTACAAGGTGCCCAAACCACCTCAGCTGGCTCCTTCAGATGCATAGGAGTAGTGGCTCTACTCCAAGCTCCCTCCGGATGTCTGAGCTCCTCTAAGGCTGAGCCCAGCCACCTTACGGTGGAACCTCATTTCAGCCGCTTGTATCCTTGATCTCATTCTATCGGCCACTACCCAAAACCCATGACCATAGGTGAGGGTTGGAACGTAGATTGACTGGCAAATCGAGAGCTCCCCCTTCCGGCTCAGCTCCTTCTTCACCACAAAATCACTGCTGACGCCGAGGCCAACTGTCTGTCTGTCTCAATCGTCGTTCCTTCCTCCCTGGCTTCAGCTCTGGGGATGTGGAATGTCATCTAGGTTGGTCTGTAACAATTAAATTCCTATCCAAAGATAAGACAGGATTTTTTCCCCTAGATGCAGTTAGGAAACTTACTTCTGAGATTACCAGGAAGTTTAAGTAATGAGGCCCCACGTCTGTGAAATTAAAGTCTAATCAGGCGCAAAACACTGTACAGCAATCTTTAATACTGTCACACAAGATTTCAGTCCGGAGAGTGATCATTGAGGCAACTACTTAACCTTTCGCTTCGCTGATTGCAAGCCAACAGAAATATGAGGTTCATGTTACACAGTGATCCATCAGGAAACTGCACTTACATTTATTTGATTAGCCACCGCAGCTTCGTGTTTGCTGGAGTGACCTCCTTCAAATAAATGAGCCTGCTGTGTTTCTTTCTGTTGGTCTGAAGGCGACCTGAGAAGAGAGGATGTTGTATACTGCACTGATTGTGAAACCCTTTGAGGCTAAATTGTAACTTCTGATTTTGACCCAAAGCAAACATTTTCTTGGCTTGGCAGACCACGGCATTTAACCCTAAGTAGTTCCCAGTCTACCTGCTGTAACCTGCATGTCATATATCTGTGGAGTAAATTGGACCTGAACAGACTGAGCCCCGAAGTAAAGGAAAAGGAGCAACTTTACTTGGCTAATTCTGAGAAAACGGAGCTCAACATGCTGCAGGCCAAGGCCGCCCAATTTCATTTACATAATCCTAAATCACATATTTGCCTGTGTGATTGGACCCTACAGGTGTGGGCTTAACTTCTGTGCAACATATCACACACCCTCTATCCTCTAACCTATATTCATGGACCTATAAATGCAGAAGCTGGAGGAGCTTATTCAGTGTACAGGCTTGAAAATCACTCACCTTTCGGCGAAATTTGCTGTTTTGAAGCCAAAACAGGTGACATACTGACTACTGGCGAGCGCACACGCGAATGGAAATATTAACGGGAACGGCAAGCAGTTCGCTTTGTTCATGCTGCCTGTCGCTTGCCTGAATTCACGTGGTGATATCCACCGTGACCAGAGCGTGCACATCGAGAAGTAAGTTGGAGGAAGTTGGATTTACTGGACTGAATTTGGTGAGTGATGGTTTCAATCATTTTTATATTTTCTGGTATATCTAAGTTACCCAGGAGCTCTGTTGACATAGGCTTAGTTAACGTTAGCTACAGCTTGATGAATTGAGTCACTGAACACAGTGAGAGAACATAACGTTAGCTGCTAGCCAACTAAAGCTCCGGTGGAAAATAATTAGCTAACGCTACTGTTAGCTAGATATTGTTACTGAAGTTAGCTTGTCAAGCTTGTAAAGCTAACGGTAAATCACAGAAAAGAAACACTGGTTATATTGCTTCTTTCTAAAATCTCTATAACTCGTATTTCCAGAATATTTGGATGCTATTGAGGTGAGAGGACTGGCAAGGCTGAAGGTGAAGTGGTCCAACTTTCTATCACTAAGGCTAAACTAGAGAACACCTTATTAGCAGTGGTGTAGTCTATGTGATATGCAGGTATACGCCCCATATACTCGCTAGATTTTTTTTCTTTATATATCCACTTGATGCGCAAGCATACCTAACAACATAATTTTGTGAGAGTTTTCACATGTTGATTAATTAATTAAATCAACCAAGTCTGTGTTCTTCACTTTCTTCTTTTAATTTTATTCTTCCAGGGCATAATTTAGAAACTCTGTTGAAATTTGTATTTGTATGTCCTTGTACAAATGTTGAGTCTATTGTTATTGTCATTATTGTGTGCCTTTTAATTCAATGTTCAACTCAATAAAGTATTTTCATCAGAACCTGTGCTTGGCTTATTATTGCATCCACTCAACTCATTTGGCTACTGTGAAATTGGCAAAGGGAAACTTTGATTCTAAATTAAACATCATCTTTTTTTCTGGCATGCTCTGTCTGCAATTGCAAATTGCATTTCTAATTGATGGTATGTTTCGATAATGGTGGAAAACACTTATTAGGTTGGTTCTTTGCATCATGCTTCTGTGGCTTAAACTGGACTCAAAATGTGACCACAGAAAGAGATAGGGGGATATAAATCAGGTTGCAAAGGGATTATGTCTTGTAAATTTTCGTTAAATTTCCAGAAACGTTCCATGGGAAGTTAAGCTGGGGAATTGTGGAAATATTTTAAATCCAAAAATATGACTTTTCAACAAAGTCATATTTAGCTAGCTAGATACACTAGCTACACTTTTTCACCTTTTTTTAATTAAACAACAAAAAAATGAATGCTGTTCAACCCCCTCGAGCAAACCCATTCAAAAATGAAGTAAAATGACCCTCACCTCCAAAAATCTCCAAGAAATGAAAAGAGCCCCTCTCCCTCCAAAAAAAAGTCCCATTCAATTGTAAATATTGAATTGAACATGTGCTGGATGAATGCACAGTGCATGTAGGGGCGTGGCCTCGATAGGGGGCGTGGCCTCAGTAGCCCTGCAGTCAGCAGTGCGCTATGTGCATGAAATCCGGTTGTTTTAGTCAAGATTATGCTAAAATATATTCTCCCAAACTATATTTAAGGACCAACCTTCAATTTAGTAAATGCCCTGTTTATTCCAATACATTATGTTTAATTCCCATGGAAAGGTTTCAACTTTGGAATTTCCCAGAATTTTGCAACTCTAGACATAATTCATGGTGAGAGGAGGACTGAGATTTATAGCTGCTGACTATCTTGTTAGTGACTCTGCTGGAGGATAAAGGTTAAACTGCGGGATGACCAGGTTACAAAAGTGAAGGCACAGCAAATTGCCCATGTCTGCCATACAACGTTGACTACGAACCGGATGCATGAGAGTCACTTTGTAGCCTTGAACGCCAGCCGTGAGGTGTTGAATCCAATACGAGTGACGCTGTCATCTCACCTTTGTTGTCTCTTCTTTTTGTTGTAGCTCTGAGTGCACAAGCTCTCACTTCACTACTCTCATATCAATTCCACAGGAATAATGATTTAAACATGAACATTTCTCAGCTGCAGTCCAATTAGAACAAGCAAAAGGTAATCCAGGAGTCAAACCCTCTTACACTCGCTCTCAGAACCACACCCTCAGTGAACCAGCAGGGGGACCAGAACAAAGGTGACCGAAGAAGAAATGGAATATATATGATTCAAAGCAGAGGGGTTGGGAGCGAGGAATCGCTCCAGGCTCATTTAGCTGCGTTTCATTTAAGAAAGTATCCATTTCCATCTGCACAAAAACACACTCTTGTGAATCTTCTGGTGGACATACTTGGAGTAACACATCCACCAGTCAGCAATGGTGTCCCCGCAGGAAATTGGATCGCAGATGAGGAGGACAGGTCACTTTGCTTGCTCATAAGGCAGAAAATTAAACAGAAAATTACAGATTGCTGAGCACACCTTCATACTTGGGGGGTGGAAATGTGAAACTTCAACTACAAAATGGAAAAGAACATAGCGCATAAAGGAGTACTGTATAATGTGAATGGTGTCATTCTATAAATATCCAATCCTTTATGATTAATAAGTACTTTGAACATTATATAATATTGCATAAGGCCTTGTACATGAGCAGAATCTCATTCAGCCGGGCTGAGCCATGTTTTCCCCATGCAGAGAACCTTGGGTATTGCATGCCTTCCTGATTTAATGTCTCACTTGGCTGCTCAGAGATCAGTCAGTTTTAGCATTGACCTTGTTCATTGCAACTTTTCAATGCACAACCAATCACAAGAGAGCTGTCTGTGATGCACCTGGTAAACGACCATCTTCTTTCTTCATCATGCATTACCCGGGTAGCTCATCTGATTGGGTGTGGTTAGGGAGAGACGACATGCCCAGGATCCGCCCCATTGGCAATTTATCTGGGGAGATTTTTTAGTACTGGCCTGAGGCAGGGATTGGACGATTTTAACAGTTGACGTCAGAAAGACTTGACGCATTCTCATTTATCTTTGTTCTACCTCCCTCTCAAGCTCCTCTTCCAGTGCTTCCTTCTGACTTTCTCCATTACCATGAGCATAAACACAACGACCATGAAGCCGGCAACCAACTGATCTTCCATGTCGACTGTCTTGTCTTCTTGTTTTTGTTTTGGATTTCGTGGCAGAGTTAGCCTGGTTGCATCATTGTCATGATTGAAAAAGTCGCTAAATGATTAGGTAACATTGAAATAGACGCATGGTGTTTACGTAATCAGCAACGAGACGCGAGGGAATTGTTCTAGGTTGGAGACACGCTGTCTGAGAGGGGGAAGTAAGTGGGCAGGGTGACTTATGAGACTAAACTGGGACTAATGCGTATAATAGAAACAGGACTTTTATCTCTACTTCATGTTGAAGAACATACAGTATGCAACAAACAATCTCATCTCAAACTTTTTCTGCAGGCTGCCCCCTTTTGAACCTAAAAATATTTTCAAGCCTCCCATTCTACTCCCCCGGACAAACAACACACTCTCTTTAAGGAATGGACAAGAAAGGCTGTGTCATATTTTCTTGACTTTTTTTGTATTTGTGATGTTTGTTGTAGAACCATGATTGGATTTAGGTTTACCTTGCAGGCTTTTATAACTCTGGGCCCCCCCTAGGGGTCCCGTCCCACATTTTGCTGCACAGTTCTGCAACAGTCATATCCGGACACTTTAAAGTGTGTTAGCTGACTTGCAGCTCCTGACACGTGTGATTAATGGTTTTCGAGCTTCAAATCTAATTTAAGACAACTTCTCTATAACTTCAGAAACTTCTTTGATGCCTCACCCATAGGGTTGAGCTCCTTCGTTTCAGAATTTAGAACTGATCTTTGCCAGGTTTGATTTTTCAAATTTCTGGGAGTGTTCCAGCCACCTGCCACTCACTGGTGATGTAAACCTTTTGGCCTGCTGCACTGTGTCTTCACAGAGTAAACAGCTCATATCTCTGATTATGTGTAGGGAGCATTCACTTTATGTGTGTTTTATCTTGTGATAAATGATACATATCTAAAAAGAGAGCAACGGGCAGCAAAAACAAACACAAAGGTCCCTTTATGAGACCTCAGGGAACAGTTCGCTCAAACAAACATGATGTACATCACAAGTAAAACATTGTGTCATTCCCCAGACAGAATGGACTTATAAGGCACCAGAAAATAGTGTTGCTGCAGTGAAATATTAGTGAGACATGAACACTGCAAACAAATAACTTTGGTAACGCTTTATATTAAGGTCCTTGTAATAACCATTAATTAACCAGTAATAAGGCCCTTGTAAGTCCTTACAAGACGCTTATTAACATTATTGTGTGTTTATAAGCCTATATAAGTGTTAATAATGGCATTATAATACAGTTAATAGCAGGCTATAAGAGATTTATAAGCGCTTATGAGAAACTTGTTAACAGTTTGCAAATGCTTAAGAACATTAATAAAAGCCTCATGAGTATCTTATACTTGTTCATAATAGCATTGCAAACACCCATTATGTCTTTGCCATGCCTTTATTAATCTTCTTTAGTTGCTTATTGATATTAAAATATACTTTATTGCTCATCTATTATAAGCTAACTATGTACTTGTTAACAGTTAACTATGCTTTTTGCAGCTACCGGATCTAAAGCGAGAACAATGCTTTATTAAAGCTAATAAATAATTTATTAAGCATTATTAAGCCTTTAAGAATCTTTTTTTTGTTTGCTTTACTTTACTTTTTATCTTCAAAGTTTTTCTCCGCGAACTACCTTCAAAAATCAGTTTTCTGACTTTGTCTCTTTCCGGTGCTTTTGGCGGGCCACTTCTTTTTCCGCTTTTAGAGCTTTTATTTTGAAGGCAGACAGTAAAACCGAAGGTTCCGGTTTAAGGTAGCGGGCGGCTGATAGCTTACACACACACACGATCGACGTGAACGTCATTCGGATCCCGCCTGAAAAATGGAGGCAGTGGCCCCAATATCTCCCCCAAGTCGGATTCAAATGCGAAGTGGACGTCGAAAAGAAGCTGAGAAGAGGAAGCGTAGTGAAGGTGACTCCTCTGGTAAGTTTAACTGCTGCTCACTAGTTAGTGCAAAGTCAAACACGCATCCAGCTACGTAGCTAGCTAGCTAAAGCTAGACGCATGACTGTTGCTGCCCATTGAATCGATGGAAGCACGTTAGCAGCCACAAGTCGGTCGCTCCTCTGTGTATCAGTGAGGAATGAAGTGCCTGCCCAATTAAAATAATCAAACTCATTAAATTCTCAACTGATTTTCACAGTTTTTTTTGTTACAAACCCCTGACATGTGAATATGATATGATATGGTTACATTAAAAACGCTGTTTTCATATTTAAATACTCTAGTTCATGCATCTAGTAACAGTTGCTAACTTATTTTGTCTCCACCTATGCTGTATGCAATTTATGTTGTGAAAATATATATCTTCTCTCTTTAGTTGTGCACTGTACACATTTCTGCACATGATACTTGCTGTCGTTTACACTTTAATATACAGCAGTGATTTGAGTCAAATAATGATCAAATAATAAATAAAATTTCAACCGTAGAGAGTTATTGCAGGATATTACAGGACCTTTTTTTTTTTTTTTTTAAATTAATGTCATTATTATGAAAACACAGATAACAAGGCAAACTGCATTGTTATCTATATATAGCTGAAAACAAAAATATATTATGTTTTATAGCCATTACTGCTGCTTTCTGTATAAATTAAGGTATTTCTGTATGGAAACCAGCCTTTTTATTGTAACCACAAAATATCCTATATAACTACCACATGTCTGATATTTGTCTTCATACAGGATCAAGAAACACCAACATGAGAGATGATCCCCTGAAGCATCTGTTGCATCAGCTTCTGATTTATCTGGATATTCTGAGTCAAGTTCCTCATCCTCTACCAAGTCCTCCTCAGACTCCTCTTCCTCTCCAAGCTCCTCAAGCTCGGAGGATGGAAAGAAGAAGAAGAAGAAGATGAAGAGGAGGAAGAAGTCAAAGAAGAACATAAAGAAGGGAAACTGTTACCTGTTGGAAAGGGGGACTTTTGAATTGATGTGGTGCTGATGGACCATGTTTTTAAAATAAGTTAAATGTTCAGGAGAATTAAAAAAAAAACAATCTACCTCAGTTTTATGTTGCACTTGCACTTTATGTTAATTTCAACGTTTTTAATAATATGTCTCCATTTTTACAGTTCCTGAAAGTGCTTTTTTTATTTTATTTTTTTTTACATTTTTAGTCCACAGCAATCAATAAATAAAACAATTTTGACCTTCACAGTTGAAACAATTGTATTATGCTTTTTTACCCCTTCCCATTATATCAACATTGACCACATTCTAGATGTGGAGGTTGTGAAAATCATTTACCAGTAATTAACACATAATTATATATTTATTAGCCTTAATAAGGCATTGTTCTCGCTTTAGATCCGGTAGCTGCAAAAAGCATAGTTAACTGTTAACAAGTGCATAGTTAACTAATAATAACAGCATAATAAATTACTTATTAGCTTTAATAAAGCATTGTTCTCGCTTTAGATCTGGTAGCTGCGAAAAGCATAGTTAACTGTTAACAAGTGCATAGTTAACTAATAGCATAATAAATTACATTTTATTTTAGTAAAGCAAACAAAAAGATTCTTGAAGGCTTAATAATGCATAATAAATAATTTATTAGCTTTAATAAAGCATGGTTCTCGCTTTAGATCCGGTAGCTGCAAAAAGCATAGTTAACTGTTAACAAGTGCATAGTTAACTAATAATAGATGAGCAATTTTAAGATCAATAAGCAAACAAAAGAAGACTAATAAAGGCATGGCAAAGACATAATGGGTATTTGTAATGCTATTATGAACAATTATAAGATACTCATGAGGCTTTTATTAATGTTCTTAAGCATTTGCAAACTGTTAACAAGTTTATTATAAGCGCTTATAAATCTCTTATAGCCTGCTATTAACTGTATTATAATGCCATTATTAACACTTATATAGGCTTATAAACACACAATAATGTTAATAAGCATCTTGTAAGGACTTACAAGGGCCTTATTACTTGTTAATTAATGGTTATTACAAGGACCTTAATATAAAGCGTTACCATAACTTTTTCTTCTGCCTGATGCACTACGAAAAAGCTTTTTTATAATGGTCATACGGATAACTCTTTTGAAATGAAGGACATTTACAAAAAAGCTCTTAAATCGTCATCTAGTTCATCTTAAATCACAGCTAAATCAAAAGGTCTTTTATTTTCAAGGATAGCAGCAGACCTGCTGAGGGTTATATATCTGAACTGCAGCCAGGTTTTTTTACTTTAATTCTGCTTCTCATAAGGCTCTACACTGCAGTTGTTTTTCATCTGTGTGTGGTATTAGTCCACACAAGTCCATATCGACAGACCAAGTCCATATTCAAGTTTTGTGGGTGTGAGTGAAATTACAAAACCCTAAACTACAAGAATAAATCAAGCATACGAAATAAAGATTTTTATCTCACTAATCCAGGCACATCCATGCAAAATATCCCAGTAATATACACTGTAAAAACAAAATCTGGTTAATTTAGGGTAAAATACCAGCAGTACTATTGATTTACGGTAATTGAAAGGGTCTACTGCGGTGCCAATTTGCAATTTTACGCCCTATTTCTCATGCAGTCTGACAATGTTTTCCTGTAATTCCTACCAACATTTTTTTACAGTATATATTTAGAGAGGTATATTCACTCTGCTCTCTGAATCGTATTTGCTTTTCAGTTTTTTTGACATAAATAAAACCCAACAAGCCTCAACTGAAGCGGTCTGGCATATACGCTATGATGGGGTGTGGATCAAATGTGAATCTTTTAGCATTTTCTTTGACAGTTATTGTTGCTGTGGCAGCACATACTAAAGGTCATGACAACATTAGGAACAAGGCGGACAGGAATATGCTGGATTTTTCTGGGCTGTCTCTTATTGGTGTTGCTTTTCAGTTTAATGATTTAGAATTTAGGATGATTGTAAGTTTGCGGTTTGCTGTGGTGTAAATAGTGCTGGACAAGAAAAGCGTGTGAGACAAGCAAAATAAATGGTTTCGGTAGCAGCTATGAAAGGTCAGTGAGGCAGGCAAATCAGGGAGAAAAACTGTATGCACAGAGAGAGAGAGAGAGAGAGAGAGAGAGAGAGAGCGAGAGAGAGAGAGAGGGCGGGGTGACGTGAACTTCATGTGTGTGTGTGTGTAAGGGGGATGCCTCTGGAAATTGATTGTCCCCATACACGCATCCTGATGGCAGAGATGGTTCGTTAAACGCTTTCAGAGATTCAATTAATAGCACAAATTAGATCATTCTGTGGGCATGTGCATATGTTTGTGCATGCATGTATGTGTAGAACATGATTCATGTGTGCCTTCAAAAAGGATCCGAGCGTTTCCACAAGCAGAGAAGCTCTAATGATTTATGATAATCACTTCCTGTCCCCAAAGGAAGTACAACATTAAATATATGTTGTACTGAGCTGAGGTTCAGTCCCTGGTTCGGGCTAATCCTCGTTTCAGGGACACGTCGACCTTCACGGCGGCAGAGAACAAGAACAAGACGGAAAGGTTATCATAATTATAGGAGATTGACTTTTGTGTTTCTGTCTGAGTGAGGAAAATCTTGCATAGTAATTACATGTTTTTGTGTACCTGGTATTCACCAGAAGAATAAAACGGAAATATTTCCACAAACAAAAGCCCACAGATTCAACAAAATATGCACATGCAGAGACACTACAAAGAGAATAATAGAAAATGTGAACAGAATATCATACAAAGTGTTATGCATGAACAAATACAAATAAATTCTGGTTTGATGAAACAAATTCTTTGTTTGAAAAACACATTTCAGATCTTTTTGTCTGGAATCACAATGCCCAATTTAAAAATGCATACGTTATTTGACGGTCTAAGACTAAGACAAAAATTATTATATATATGGTCAACTAGCTCCCATATTTCAAACTAGAGTATTTAAACTCAAATTTTTATTTTCATTCAGTATAGTCTGAAACTGATCCATAAACATTGGCATTATTAGAAGTTGCATATTGTACGAGCAGTTTGGCCAAAATGTAGCATGCAGTATGCACAATGCATTCATTATCCTTAACCGCTTATCCGCACCTGGGGCGACCCTCTTGCTGTGAGGCGAGAGTGTAGCCCATGCAATATGTAACAAAAGCAAAAACTGTAATATGCCAAAAATGCTCAGATATTGTACCGATTCTGAAAAAAACTCTCCACTTGTCATCGGACCGGTCTACCTCGCTTACTATATCAATGCAACTGTTTTTCTACAAACTACTGTCGTTGTCTCACAAAATGTAGTTTGAGAATGTTTGTAGGCAAGAATCTGTTTTTCTTAAACTTCAAATTTTTAACCTGCGGTCCAGTTATCAATTCATTCATACATTATCCTTAACCGCTTATCCGTACTTGGGTCGCGGGAGGCTGGAGCCGATACCAGCTGACATTCAAATTCAAAATTACTTTATTTATAATTTTTTTATTAATTACTTTTTCATTGGGCGAGAGGTGGGGTACCCTGGACAGGTCGTCAGACTATCACAGGGATGTCACACAGAGACAGACAATCACACTCTCATTCACTCCTATGGACAATTTAGAGTCACCAATTAAATCTAAGTGCATGTTTTTGGACTGTGGGAGGAAAAAAAACCGGAGTACCTGGTGAGAACCCTCGCTGACACAGGGAGAACATGCGAACTCCACACAGAAGAGCAGCAGCCTAGTACTGTTGCTGTGAGGCAACAGTACTAGCAAATACACTGGACAACCGTGTAGCCCCCCATATATATTAATACACAGCTAAAAAAGTTGCTCTGAATGGGCAGTCAGCTCTGTATTCTGCATACAGTGTTTGTCAGTAGCATGTAGTTGGTCATTTTGAATACAGGCAATGAATGTGGGAAGATGTTAAAGATGACACTGAGAGCACCAAGGGGAGTGTTCCGAGTAAGAAAACAAATATTCTGTGGCTCAAAAAAACAACAACCCTTTAATTAATACATTCATTATCCTAAACCACTTATCTGAACTTGGGTCACGGGGGCTGGAGCCGGTCCCAGCTGACACTGGGCAACACACGGGGTTCACCCCTGGACTCAGAAAAAATCAGTCTTCCATTTATTGTCTGTGGAGCAGCTCCAGACTTTACACTTGATGACCTCACCAGTTTGAGACTTGCTTATCTGGTTTCTGGCTTTGAGAGAGTATCTTGTGCACAAATATTGATTGAACTTTGCTCTGCCATGGAAGTAACATTCTTAATTTAGGTTGTGTTTCCTTTTAAAGACTCACACAGAGCCAAAGGAAGTCTTTGCAAATCTTTCGTGTCAAGTTCAACATGCAGAGCACTCAACTCAACTCAAATAAAACTTTATTTATTAAGCACATTTAAAACAGCCGGGGTTAACCAAAGTGCTGTACAGATATCACAGTTGCGGAAATAAGGTTAAAATTAAAATACTAAAATACATAAACACAATGCAATACAATAGAATAAAAATAAAATCAATTACATTTTTTTTTTTTTTTTTTGCCAGATGTCCACTTAAACTTGATTAAAAGCCAGGGAGAAAAAGTGTGTTTTTAGGGAGGATTTAAAAACCTCCTGTAGACCGGATGTGCCAGGGCAGGTTATTCCAGAGCCACAAAGGCACGGTCACCTTTGGTTTTGAGTCTAGTTTTAGGGGTGGCCAGTAGCAGCTGATTGGAGGAGCTCAGTGTTCTGGCAGGGCGTGGATTTGAAGGACCTCGGTCAAATACTGGGGGGCTAGGACATTAAGACCTTTAAAAACAAATAATAACATTTTAAAATCTATTCTAAAAGCAACCAGGAGCCAGTGCAGCGAAGCTAGGACAGGTGATATGTGGTCATGTTTGCGTGTGCCATTAAGGACACGGGCAGCTGCATTTTGTACCAGCTGCAGGCAAAAGTGAGTGGCCGAGGCCAACATACAGTGAATTACAGTAATCCAGTCTTGTATTAATAAAAACATGGATTACAGTCTCCAGATCTCTGCTTGGCAGGTACCCTTTTACTTTTGATAAAATCCTTAACTGATAAAAGCTGTTTTTTACGCACGAGACTTCCAAATTCATTTCAGTTATTGACTCTATTCTCAGCTGCTGCATAGTTCGCAGGCAGTCTTTAAGAGTCAGTGGTACACATATATCTATTTTCAAAAATGTGTGTGGTCATTTAACACAGAACATGTGGTAAACATCATCTAAAAAAGATGCCACACAAGTTTTGAGAACCACAGAAATGCCAAATTTGCATAATTAGCAGAGACACATGGGTACCAGGACCACAGAACTTTATTGTAAAATCCAATCAGTGTCAGCGTGTTCCTGGTTGGGTTTCCTTTAGCTTGCCAGCTGCAGTATTAAACCAACTGGGATACAAATTGGCATAGCCACTGTCAGGCTGTTTGAGAGTTCTTTTGAATAGAAGCAGTGAGGAGTACTGGCATGAAAGCTAAGCAGTTTACCGCTGAGGACAAGGCCAGCAGCAAAATGTATTTTGCCACTCTTAAAAAAAATCAATATCAAGTGTATGCTTTATTTGGAGTATTTTCACCTTGCCACAGACAGTTTATTTTTCCACAGGGGGAAATGAGGCCAATAGCTGCGCTCTTTTTACAGCCACCAGACTACATTGAAAAAAACTGTAATTTGACCTCACATAACACAAGAGCTGCTGGTCTATGCTGCCTTGATGGTTTAGTTTGTGAAGGAGGTTTAATTGTTATTTCAATGGCTTTTTTTTCTAGATCAAGATGGAAATTTGAAGCTCAGCCAGGACAAGAAAGCCTCAAAAGGCATCTACTGATGAATACGGATTACGCTAGGTAGGAGAAAAAAAAATCATTATTAAGTTAGAGAAAAAAGTGGAAATGACGAGAATAAAGTCAAAATACAATGTTGAGAAAATCCATATATAATGTATAATATAAAACAATATATGTCTAAAAATTTCACATGAATTACATAAAATCTGATTTTTCCCAAAACAATATTTATGGCAGCTTCTATCATGAATAATAAATATTGTTAAATTGTTGTTATTTTTAAATATTGTGGCTATTGCTCATTTTATGACATTGATGAAAATCAGGTTGTAACTTGCAGTCTACCTAAATGTTAGATAGATGTGTGTTTCTCTGAAAACAATGTTACTCTGATGACTTACTGAGACGTATCTGTGAATATCTTTCCAACTTTACCGAAAACAAAAAGTTTACTTTATTATCGTCATTTCGACTTATTTCTCGAAATCGTATTTCAACTTTATTCTCAACACCTCGACTTTATTCTCGTAATTTCCACTTTACTCTTGGTATTTCGACTTTTTTCTTGAACTGCATAATGAAAAAAATAATGCTTCTCTCATTATATTCTTCTCCTACCTGGCCCCAATCCTCTTCCGTAGATGAGGATCATGCAACATGGCTGAAATTCAAGAAAATCTGTTAAATGGACCTTGAGGTAAGATTGCAAGTTTAAACCCTCTGCTGCAAACATTTTACCAGTTTTGGATAGGAGAAAAACAAAACCAAAAACAGATGGAGCTCTCAGACGATGCCTCAATCATTAGACTTTTAAATGTTGACCCCACTCACCCAGACTGTGTTGTGTTTCCTCGGAGTAATGGAGCGCAGTGGAGAGTTGACTGTGTCATTTGCATCCAACAGCGAGAGTTACAGATCTCTGTGTGATAGTTTCCCCTCACACAGAAATCATGTCAATAACTTGGTGTTTGTGTGTGCGTGAGAAGCACGTTCACTATCTGCAGGTGATAATCAATCAACATATGTTTGTCATCGCTCAATAGCTTGTGCCATGTCACAGGGGTTTTACTTTAGTTTATAGATTCACTCGAATGCATTTTGAAGAATTAACCAACAGTCTGTTTACTCATGTCCCCATTGAATCATTTCATCAGAAAGACAAGAAACATTATGGCAGGTTTAATTATTTTTCATGATGTAATGGTAAATGGACCTGCACTTATATAGCGATTTTCTAGTCAATTTGCGACCACTCAAAGCGCTTTACACTTCAGACTGTGCTCATTTACCGGTTCACACACACATTCATACTGGTGGCAGAGGTTACCCTAAATGGTGCCACCTGCCACCATTGGGAATTCATTCACACACCGATGAACGCAGCATCAGGAGAAATTTGGGGTTCAGCATCTTGCTCAAGGATACTTCGACATATAGGCGGCCATGGTCAGGGATCAAACCACCAACCCTCCGATCGGTGGGCAACTTGCTCTACCAACTGGGCCACAGCCGCCGTGACGTAGGTTGCAACTGTCAAATGCAACAGTTGAGCAAATCCAAGGTCTGTATGTATATTAACAATGGAGTACAGTGAAGAGAGGAGTCTGGTAAACAAACACACACACATGCAGTCTTAAGCCACGGTAAGCCACTATCTTTGAAGTGAACCCTGGAGAAAATAAAGGCCCACTCAGAATGAAAATGTGCCACTTAAAGGACTACATAAGTGTTTAAGTTTCTTCTCTTGCCTCTTGTGAATGATCACGTCTTTGCTTTAGTAAATCTGTGGGCAACATGAGAGAATCTGCAGCTTTGAAAAACACATCAACGAGAAACGTGGAAAGTCAAGTTATTGACTGAGGCAATCAAGGCAGCTTTTTTCATCTGCCAGCCACGAGATTTAGTGATGGATTACACTTTGAGATTGACGACGAGTTCTGTCAGCAGGATTTTGACTTTAAAACTAATTGGACATTTATCTCCATTAAATTTGTTGTTAGAAACTTGTGTTTGTGCCCAGTTTGGCTGAGTTGTCGCGTCTGTTTTACTTGCGGTAAATCAATCACCTCATGTCAAATGAAAAATATGGTCTACAAGGTTTTTTTGTGCATGTCAGCGTTGATAATAGTGTGCTAAAGAGTTTTCATGTAGGAGTTGTGATTGGCTGCTTTGTGCCTCAGACGCAGTGTGGCATCTTGTGTTCAGCATTAGCTGTAAACTAGCTAACAGCTAAGTATGTGCGGTGGGTGCATGGCTGTGTGTGTGTGTGTGCTCTTGTGTGTCAGATCGGCCTCTATCTGATCTCAGAGCTCTCATGATCTCCAGCTCTTTCTCCCTCTCTCTCTCGTCTCTGCGTCTTCATGAATATCTACGAGATTCATAAAGCCCCAAGTGTGAATTTTTCACTCAAGTTGAAACATTTTTTACTCTCAACGCGTCTTCGCCTCAGTTCCTGCAGCCTCTGGTAAATTTGTGTCCGCTCGCATCTTTTCATTGAATACACGGTGACAACTGCAAAAAACCTTCTGCTCAGTGTATTCACAGCTCACTGCAGTGAATGAAAGGACTCGAGGAAACGGCACAGCAGTCATCTCATTTTCAGTAATGGGACAAGATGAAATAAAAGTTAGCTGGATGTATCTCCAGTTGTCTCCATGCTGTATCACAACGTGGAGAAAAATGTGAACACAGTTGCTGTGGAGAAGATCATATAGATCATAGCAGGATATTTGCATACAATATTACTGTGGTGTTGCTGTGTTGCAGTCAAGTTGTAATCTGATGCTGAAATGAACAAAACCTGTAGGTTTCTACGACGTGATTTAACCTCCAAAGTTAATTAGCTGAATCTAAAATCACCGGTCACTTTCTGCAGTCACTCTTTTCAGTTCACAAAGTTTGAAAGTTTGGCTTCACTAAAAGTCTGAACATGTCTGCGACAATTCTTGCAGAAGCTTGACTCTTTGAAGAGTTTCTCTCAACTCTTTTTTTCTTTAATCTGAGAGCTTCAAAACAAATACAAAGAGTATTCCCTGAAGCTATTTACCTCTTGGTGGTAAACCTTTGATACCACCCCCAGGAGTTTTCTTTCAGAGGATGAAGTGGGCTCAGTTTTAAAGCCATGAAGCCAGAAGATATTGATATCATATTGAACTCTGAGGACTCTATTGGTACCAAGCTGTTGTCAGCAGTTTAGAGAACAGAAGTACTTGTCATCCAATTGCATAAAATACAGAAATCTCCAAAGTTTGTGAAACAAAATCACAGAATGGATCTTTCTCTGTTGTTCCAAATGTCTTGGCATATTGATGTAATATTATGGAGGAGTTTTGGACATTTTTTTTCCATTCTTGAATGTTCTGAACCCTTATACACCGTAATTGGTTTACTTAATTGATTAATTAGGTAATTTTTATTAGAGATTCATGACAAAACAACTTGACACACAGTGAGCTGCATCTCAAAGTAATCCGAATTAATCAATTAAATTAAATTAAATTAAATTAAATTTTAATTAAATTTAATTAAAATGTAATTCAATCAAGACTGGAGGGGAACATGCATTTGCCTGTGTGCAAACATGGATCCCAATCTGTCCAATAGACTACATAAAGACGGGTGGCCAGCCCCTTCTGTTTAAGTTGATTCACACAACAATCCATCACAATCATTGACTGCTGACTCTTCACTTCTCTGGCAGTTAGGAACCGCAAGTGATCAGCATCTGCATCAGTTACAATTACAAATACCTGCTTCAGCAAAGACATTTCAGGCAATTGACAAAGATAAATACAGGCCTCACCTGCTACCTGGTCTGTTGCAAGTCTCATTTTAGTATATCGCCGTGCATCATGGAACGATATACTTTTCATGTCTCATCTGAAATGAAAAAGTCTGAAGTCGTGCCTGCAAGACAAGCGGCAAACAACTTTCCTAATTGTTTGTTTTCTGTGTGGAGTTTGGATCAATGGGAGCAAGAGATTCTCAGTGCATGACTCACTGTGAGTGAGTTCACTTTATTGTCTGTTGCAATGCCACGTGGAATTCAAGACATCACATCACAATTCCACGAGTCAATAATTCTTTTGATATTAAAAAAATCAGAGAATTGCTGTAATGATTAACACAATAAGAACTGGGCGTTTTATGAAATGACTCATAGTTAATTTCAAAAGCAAAGAAATCCTTTTGGAACATCAAGGCTTATACCCTGTGCGTCATCGGGCATGTAATATCTGCAGGACACCAGCGGATGATTACACAGTCAAGTTTCTGCAAAAAAAAAAAAATGTTGATGTGGTATTAATTTCTTCAGTTTAAAGTATTTCTTATACAATGTGTTCCGCAGGGACACTGATTATTTAGGAGAGTGCTTGCTGCTGCTGATACTTTAAAAATATAAAATGTATTTTCACCACAAATAAGATGTGAAGACAGAAAGTATCTCAAAACCTGGATACAATATTTTACTTTAACTTAGCATTAAAAAGAAAACCTCAACTGAACAAGTTTTTATTGATACTGAAAAATAAAGAAAATATCTTTGACCATGAAATCTTTTTAACTTATACCTTTTCAATTCAGGTTGTGTTTTCAATGAGCTCCATATCATAAGGCTTTCTGCATGGTTAAATGGGAAAATATGATTTTTAGATGAACTGAACATTTTAAAGCCACTATGTGCAGAATTTAAGCATTATAGACCTTGTTTACACATTTTTTTTTTTACTTTAGTGACCTCCCAGTGTTGGTAGTTAAACAAACAAAAAATAAGTTTGGGGCGCTGCTGTTTTGAGCCCATTCAGAGCAGGCCAAATGCTGGGCCTCCAGGACACTATAAAAGATTTAAAGGTCCCTTGCTTGGTTCTTAAAAGTGCTGCTCGCAGCGTTCTGGAGAACTGCTGACCTGATCAACTTAACACTCAACACTGCCCTCCCGTGGGTCCTCAGCAATAGACTTATACATACCAAGAAGAAGTTGATCTGATGAGCAGTTCTTCAGATATGCAAAGGTCATACAAACAACAGAGATTCCTTCCTTCTTAGTTAGAGATGATGCTGGTACAGTGCCATCTATGGGTTAAATGGCACTAAATTTGGCATATAATCAGATATTATACACTCACTGGCCATTTTATCAGGTGAGGTGTGTACCCTATAAAGCAGCGGTGTGGTTTTCTGCTTTATGGTTAGACATGTTGTGCGTTCAGAGATGCTCCTCTGCAGAACTTGGTTGTAACAAGTGGTTATTTGAGTTACGATTGCTCCCCTCTATCATCTCCACCCCATCTGGCCATTCTCCTCTGACCTCTGGCATCAACAAGGCATTTTCAAAGCCCAGAGAACTGTCGCTCACTGTTTTTTTTTTCTTTTTCAGACCATTCTCTGTAAACCCTAAAGATGGTTGTTAAATCAACAGTTTGTGAAATACTCAGACCAACCCGTTCAAAATCACTTAAATCACCTTTCATCCACATTCTGATGCGTGTTTTGAACTTCAGCAGCTCATATTCATCATGTCTACATGCCTAAATGCCTTGAGTTGCTGCCATGTGATTATCTGACTATATATATATATATATATATATATATATATATATATATATACATATATATATATAGTTGAACAGGTGTACCTTATAAAGTGGCCGTTGAGTGTATCTACACATCTACAAAATGTGGTGAAGCGTTCAGGTGATATGACATTTTTTGGTGACCTATACCCTTCCCACAACATTTCAGTAAACTGTAGGTCACATTAAAAATCCCCCAAAAAGTTATTTTTTCTGGTTTGGTGCAAAGATGTTCTGAAGTAGCACAAAACTGACTGGGACATAATTGTTTGTATAGTGGCAACATTTGAAAAAATTGCACCAGATTTGACAAAGTGGCAACATCCAGGTCTGAGCAGGGAGGCAAACCAAGAAGTGCCTTAAGCTGCATTCTACCAAAAATTCCAACAGGGGGGTGCTGACGGTGGCAGCAGAAGCATTTGGGTCCTATCTATCTCAATACAAAATGAGAAAACTTCTCAATTGATTTATTACCTCAGAATTTTTTTAGGACAACACTATGGTCTCAATCACTAGTAAAAACTCTTCTTCAAGACAATTTGATGTTAATAGTGTAAATAATGGTCCCATTTAGAAAAAATAGAAGATAAAGAATTGTGTGATTTGGGGCGTGGCTACCTTTGATTGATAGGTCACTAACAAGGCGATCCGTCATCAGGAAAGAAGCAGAACAATGCGTATCCATGGCAACAAACAGCTGTGAACTTGTTTGTCGTTGTCCGTGTTTTCATTCGGATTGGTCTCATAACTTGTATTTTCACTTAATGACAGTTTATTTGAACGTTTTGTTCATTAAAATGTCTTGTTCAGCATTTGGTTGGACTAATAGACACTCCAAGGTAGACGTAAGTAATGTACAGTTGAGTTTTTGCTTTTTGCTAGCCAAAATTAACATCCCAGTTAAAGCTCCAGTTAATGCTAACATGAATTAGCAGCGACTTCACTCATTCAGGTTGTGGTTGTAGATGGTGTGTACTGCGGTGTCGTCATTTAGATCCACCTCTTGCTCCTCCGCAGTCCAAATATGGTTTGCTCCCAGTTTGTGAAACCAAGATGGTGACAGAAAAAAGTAAGATTGCGACTAGTGTAATGCTAAACTTGATGCTTCAAACAGGCAGTCCACAAACCAATGGGTGATGTCATGGTGACTACATCCATTATTTTTATACAGTCCATGCATTTGACACTGCACTCTCTGGCATCGCCCAGCAAGGTGTGAAGTAGATTGGATGAATGGTTCTCTGAACACAGGAGGTCATGTTTTCAGTTTGGCAGCAGGATGACAGAAAATAATTTTTTTCTGAAATTTTGTAGAAGGGTGAATCATGGGCCAAAGAAAAACTCATTAAATTTTGGAGCAAGCCTGAATGTGAGACGGAGCATTTGGCCATGGAAGATGTCCGCGCTCTTTGAGTAACCTCCTAGTTACAAGAGTAAGCCAAACACGTCCATGCGACCTTGCTCATGCTGTGAAGTGACTCACAATAGTGCAGATGTGTGAAGGCGTGTGTCATGACAAACTGTAACTGAACTCACAGGTGTGTATGAGGAGGTGGATGAATACGGCTGCCCTTTTGTTACTGACCTTTACAGCCGGAAACACAAAGGCGGTTTGTAAACAAGGCGCTGCTGACCCTCATCACCGGAAAGAGCTATTATAAGGAATCCAAATGGCATCAAATCATCAGCACCTACACTGGCTGAAGTCTATTCAAACCTGGCACAATCTTTTCTTTCACACTTCTTATTAACGAGCGACACAAGGTCACCAGAATCTGTTCCAGCTTTGGATAGATGTGAACACTTCTAGTGGAAAAAACAACTTCAGCTCAAAATCTACCACTTCCATGAAATGTTGACCTATACACATGAGTCACTATCAGGCCAAACATAGTTGTTTTTTCATGCACTGGTCTATTTTAAGATTTTGGGTCCTGTTTTTTTCTTTTTTTCTTCCATAAACTTAGCTCAGTCACCAGCCAAAAGATATGGCATTATGTTATGTTCTTATGAAAAACCACAGACACGTTGAACTGTTATTTTTGTGCTCCAATGTTAAAAATCACATAGGTGGAGGGCTGCATCTGACCCAGGACCTTAAACCAAGAGAATGGTATTTGTGTCCCATTGTCAGAAGTTATGGCTGGAATTTATGTTTTATAAGCATATTTTTGTTCTTTTTACCAAACCTTAACCAAGTGGTTTTGGTGCCTGATCTTAACCAAAGTGTTTTTAAAGAGTTTTAAAAGTGTTTACACCATGTATTTGCATCATGCATATCTGTAAGTTGCATAAAATTGAATATGCCAACACTTATTCTGGTGACTGGGTTGCGCCACTAAAAAAAAAAAAAAAAAAATCAAAATTATTACTATTTTTTCATTGCCTGATTTATATGACATTTTGTTCCTAAAAATGATCCTGATGGTTGACAGTATTTTCTCATCATGAAAAAAGAGATAATTTAACCTGTAAAAACCTTTTATATGTCAACAAAATGTAACAAGAATTTTGAACCTGGCTTTATTCAATTTTTCTTCAACTTCTGGTCTTGAATTGTATGCAAATTAGCATTTGTTTAATAACATAACATCTTAATTGCATATATAAACATAATACTGGAAAACTGGTAATATAAATGATAATTGTCTCAATATAAGTTATCCAGTTGGGAGGTTTAATGCTTTGACCCTATTCACCTGTTAATATTGTTGGGGGAGAACTGAGTGAGACATAGAGATTCAGGATTCAGCTTTCTTAACAGAGGGAAAGTCTAAAATTTTCCCAACAAATATCCAACAAAATTGTTATATAATAAAGTGAATTGCAGTTGTATTCAGATGGAAGAAATCTGGAAATCTCTCAAAACATGTAAGAACTCTTGGGCAAATTTCGCACTTGTGGATAAATGTGGAAACTGATACTATGTAAACCCTGTGGAAAACAAAAAAAACACACCTCTTAAACAAAGGATTTAATTACAAAGTGCTATGTGAGTCTGTCGTTCTGATACAGAGTTGAGACCTACGGGGGAATACGGGGGGAAAAAACATAAATGATTCATCTGTTAAAATGGAACTAAATAATATATATCTCTTGAGCTGACTCATAACTTCACACCAACTTTGGCGCCAGCAGTCAATATCGCAGAGTGAGTGTCTTTTCTTTTCTCTTTTCTCTTCCATTGTGGCTGTCTAATTATGGAGCTAAACTCCTCAAATACCATCTGGTTCACAGTTTTCTTATATTGTACAAGACATTTTTTTCAAACTAAATGAATGGTATTCAGCCACGGCATAAATTATAAATGGTAAATGGACCTGCACTTATATAGCGCTTTTCTAGTCGATTTGCGACCACTCAAAGTGCTTTACACTACAGACTGCGCTCATTCACCCATTCACACACACATTCATACTGGTGGCAGAGGCTACCCTAAACGGTGCCACCTGCCACCATTGGGAATTCATTCACACACACCGATGAACGCAGCATTGGGAGCAATTTGGGGTTCAGTATCTTGCTCAAGGATAATTCCACATGTAGGCTGCCATGGTCAGGAATCGACCACCAACCCTCCAATCAGTGGGCAACTCACTCTACCAACTGTTACACTGGACTTATTCTGCTCCAAACAAAGGTTTTTCCTTAAAAAACAAAACAAAACAAACACCATTTAAAGTTTAATTCATCATCTTTATTGCTCAGACATGCCAAAGAAAATGTGATGCTTGCTTCGGCTCGCATTAAAAATGTGCGAGCCAGTTATTTCGCCACGGGCCATGAACTCGGTGTCTATAAATGGACAAGAGACACAACCTGTCAACCTGAGACAAAATAAATGCATCCACTGTGGAGAGAAATGACAGCAGGATGTGCATAAATTGGAACTCAGGCCACTTGATCAAAACACTACATGACAGGGAATTATTAATTCACTGAAACTGAAAGCACAGAGATGCCATTTTAATTTAACCTTCCAAGTTAATCGGATGAAAAATGTATTTTTTTTTCTCTATTTGACTGGAGCCCTTGTTCAAAGTTGTGTCCATCTGGTGCCGAAGTCATCAGAGAGATCTGTGATTATCAATATTAACAAAGAGAATGTGTGCTGTGGTCAATACTAGGCCCCTATCCAATTATTCCATCTCATCTGATTCATTAAAATACAATTTCTTTCTTATCAACAGCCGTTAATTAAACTGTTTTTCATAGACTCACAAGCTGCTCAGAAACCTGCTTTATGAGCATATGTAACAGTCCCATAATGATGAATGTTGGTGTAGTTTTATATCAACATGTTGTGTGTTTTACCCAAGATCATTATAACAAATCTCCATACATTATGCATATTTCATGCATATGATCCGATCTCAAAGAACCAGGCTGTACGTCTCAAACAAAGTATCTGCACTTATTGTATGAATTCTTAATGAAGCCATCGAGGTACAGTCACATCATTTCCACGTCTACATGAATATTCTCCTCGTCCTCTATAGACTTATATTGCAGCCTGTATATGGATGAGATTCAGGAATGTGCTTCCTATTTCGGAGCGATCTCCTGCTGGTCTAACGGGTCAGAGTTCACCTTTGTTTAACTTTGAAAGAGCGGATGTGCTCAGTCAGCCTGGAGAAACACTCCTGCATTGTGTTTGGACGTGGACAAGTTGTTATTCTGGTGTGTTTTCCTCATCACGATCAAACAACCAGTATAAACTGTGGGGTTCCTTTCATACATAGTTTCTGATTGCTCTGATCAATATGAATTGATTGTGATGCACTTTCATAAACTGAAAAGTTGTATGACTTTAGGGGTTAATACACAGAGGAAGAAGAGTTTAGAGACCTTTTTCCACAGCATTACCGTCATTTACCGTCACTTATTGATTTTATTGATTTTAAAATGCTCTTTCTCATCTCTAAAATTCTCTCTTTTGTGGTTTTTAGGTGTTTCATGCAGGTGTCTTATGTGTATTACATTGTTACATATTGCAGCTTATATTTTGCGTTGCAAGTGTACAATTAAAACTAAATAATGAATGTATTATTATAATTTCTGATTAATCAAAATGCTGGCAGCCTTTAATGTTTTGATCAACGTGTGCAATTTAATTTAGCAATGTTCACGTGCCAACATGAGGTTGTCAATTTTCCCAGTCAGGAACTTATTTTTTGGATTATTCTGACACCGCATGAATGCAGCACAAATGCTCTATCTCACAATGTTAATTATAGTGAAAAATGATTGTGCATCTGCCGCGCGATTCCGATCCACTCCTGAATTTAATGAGTTCTTTCTCGGCTCCTGCTGCACTCGACCACCAAGTGGCATGAAAATCGGGCCAGCCGTTTTTTTTTTTTTTTTTTATCCTGCTGACAAACAAACAACCAAATAAGAAAAATAACCTCATTGACAGAGGTAAAAAAACAAAGGAAAACAAAACAAACCCATCATATTTAATGAGATGATTATATGGTTGGTGTCAAATAACTAGTGGAGCAAAATGATTCACTCAATATCAATGTTTTGTATGTTGTTTTCTTCTTTGCACAATTTTGGTACGTTGTAGAATACAACTAAAATGGATATCTCATGTTGTATAGTGTCAAAATCTAGTTTTAGATCGATAGTAAAATTGTGAATGTTAGATGTAAAATTGTGAATGAGAGGTAAAATTGTGTATGACAGGTAAAATTGTGTATGTGAGAGGTAAAATTGTGTATGAGAGGTAAAACTGTGAATGTGAGAGGTAAAATTGTGAATGTGAGAGGTAAAATTGTAAATGTGAGGTGAAATTGTGAATGTGAGAGGTAAAATTGTGTATGAGAGGTAAAATTGTGAATGTGAGAGGTAAAATTGTGTATGAGAGGTAAAATTGTGAATGTGAGAGGTAAAATTGTGTATGAGAGGTAAAATTGTGAAAGTGAGTGGTAAAATTGTGAATGTGAGGTGAAATTGTGAAAGTGAGTGGTAAAATTGTGAATGTGAGAGGTAAAATTGTGAAAGTGAGTGGTAAAATTGTGTATGTGTGAGGGTAGAATGAATCATGGGCTATACGGCCCCTCAAAGTATTATGTTCCTAACTAAAGATTTTTAGCAAATTGCTTAATGAACACAAAGAAAACATAATTAAATCCAGCGTAGGCGTATTAGTTGGTCTGTGGGTGTCTTGGGAAATAATGAAGCTGCTGTATTTAGCGGGTCAATAGGCACTTTTGGACCGTAGGGACTCTTTGATAGTTCTGAGAACCTCCTTTTTTTATTGTGTTCGCACAATAGAAACGATCACAGTTCTTAGAACCTTGTTTTGAGGACCTTTTTTTAGCTCTTGTTCCAGAGTGACAGAGTAACTATGTGTCACATAAGTGTACGGTGACTGGTGGGAAACAGTCCCTGCTGCCAGTGCAGCACCAGGTACAGGGATAAAAGTAGAATATAAAACACATACTCAAGGAAAGTTAAAATTGTACTTATGGTAAGAAATTCATTAGAAAAAACAAACATACAAAGCATACATTTCTTTCTTTTTCTGCTCTTTAATATTCATTTTAAGAGGAATGTGTTTACTGTTACCATTTAGAAAAACAGCTCAATAACCTTGTAAGATATAATTGATCTATTGATTGATTTTGTAAACAAAAAAAACAACAGCCCAAAAACATTATTATTGTCATGAAGATGGCAGGGAAATAAGCACAAGTCAATAAGCTATTTGTCTGTCTGTCATAATAAATCAGAGGAGCGAATCCAGTCACGCCAGCTTTTGAGCCCTTGGAGAGGAGAGGGGGCATCTGTCAGTTTTTTCAGGTTGTAATGGAAACATGAAGTCCGGGAGAAGCCTGCAGAGTGAAGTGAAAGCCACTTTTTGATTGATTACAGGGTTTAAGAAGTGCCATAGGTGCTGCACGGTTCAGTGCGTGGCGCTGTGTGTGTTTGCGTGTGCGTGTGCATGCATGCGTGTGTGAATATGTGTGTGTGTGTGTGCAGCAGCAGCGGTGGCTCCCTCCCTCACTTCACTCCTCTCTCATATTCAGTCCTGCAGTGGCGGATGGGCTCGGAGGAGCGCAGACATCTGAGGAGCCGGTGGAGTCAAAAGAAAAGCTGAGGGGAACACAAAGAGCTCTCCCAAACAACAAATCCCTCCGCAGCTTTGAGACGTAAAGAAGGATTTATAAGAGCATATACCAGCTCTAAAGGATCCAAGAGCAACTTTGCCAGGTTTTTTTTTTTTTTTTTTTTTTTGGTGCAGATCTTCATTCGGCACCTGACAGCATTTTCAACATCTTCAGGCTTCAGTATATGAGAGGATAGGCACACAACTACAATTTGGCTGAATTTGCTTTCTTCTAAAGGGTAAGATCATTATTTTTATTTCATTCCTCACATCTGTATTTTTATTTACTTAGCATTAATGTGGTTATTTTGTAGGATTTAGCCAGGGTTGATGTTTTTAAGTTTATTTGTTTGTATGTTTCTGGACTCTTTATTCATATCTGTAAAATGTAGATGAAATGTCCAGGTGGCATCCTCCTATCTGCGCTTTATTAATTAATAATTCATATTAAAGCAATACTGTAAACATTTTTCTTTCTTTTTACAGTGAATAACCTCCCTCACTTTACTCCTCACTGAATGTTTCTACGAGCTAACTGCGATCCAAGCACACAAGAAAGATATATTAAAAGCTTTTCAGTGTTTCTGCTATCTAGGAATGTGTTATTGGCTGTTACTGGGTCTGCTTCAGAGCTATTATTACAGCCGCAGGTAGAGACAGCCCTTTTATATTTGTGATGTTTTCTATAAACAGATCTGATTGTGATCCCCGTGATGGACTAAAGGTGTGAAGAGCAGAGACAGACAGAGAGAGAGAGTGAGGAGGCGGGAGGTCTGCATGATGTTTGCCTTCCTTGAAGGTGAGAAAGTCTATTAACAGCTGGTGGGGGATTATCAGGTTCACACAGACACTCCCTGCAGGAATTGATGTACACATGTTACACAAAGACGCCACTGGGACCAGCACTGAAAGGCATCATGACTCCAGCTGACTAGGTTGTGGCATAACATGGGTTGCATTTGTCTCCAAAGATTTCTATCCACACAGAACAGGAGGAGCTGCAGACCACATGACTGGAACCTGAAATGATGCTGTGGTGAGGATTTCCTGCCTTTTTGGATTCTGATTTTGTTTTTTCTTTGCTGTTTCTGGATTTTAATGAGGACCAAGGGAAACCAGCACAGTAAGCCATACAGCCCACCGCTTTTCTTACCTCTCTGCTGCCTCCCATGCTGTGGTTGTGCTCCTGCTGGGAGAGCAGCATGGATCTGTCCCAGGACCAGCCGTCAGACTGGAGCTCCGTCCAGCCGAGCTTCTCTCCTCTGCTGCAGCACGGTGGCTCTCAGGAAAGACTTAACCACACCTACAGCTTTCATAGCTCGATAATTTTGCCCTCCACTTTCAGTTCCCCCACTGCCTCTCTCCATCAACCTCTGCCCTCGCCCCTCATCCCTTTCTCCTCCTTCATCTCCTCCTCCCCTTTATCCTCCACCACCTCGACCTCATCCTCTCAGCAGACCTCCTCTTTTGTCTACCAGCGTTCCTCCTCCTTCCCTTTGTCCCTGCCCACCTTTTACTATAATGACTTGGCCGACCTGGAGAGCATGCTGCTCTGGACTCTCAATGAGCCAAGTACGATTGCTCTGACCATCATGTACTGTCTGTCTTTCATTTTGGGATTCATTGGGAATTTAATGTCCCTGCGCGTCCTCACCCACAGGCGGAGCCGGCGGCTAGCTGGTGTCAGCGCCACGCGCAGTCTCCTGGTGAACCTGGCGGTGTGTGACCTGGCTGTGGTGTGTGTGTGCATGCCGATCACCCTGGGGAGCCAGATCTACACCGCCTGGGTCTACGGTGACCTCCTTTGTCGAGCAGTGCCCTTTACACAGGCTGTGTCGGTCTCAGCCAGCGTGTTAACGCTGACTGTGATCAGTGTGAATCGCTACTACAGTGTCCGATCACCACTGCGAGCTCGCTCCATGTTTACCCGCCGTCGAATCTTGGCAACCGTTGCAGTGGTGTGGGCAGTGTCCTCGGTCATGTGCGCTCCCATTGCTGTGATGAACCGGCGGCGTGAGATCAGCTTTGGGACGTTTGCCATCTTGGTCTGTGAAGAGAAGTGGCCTCAGCATCGCCTTAAACAGGGGTAGGTTCCCCCTCTGATCTTCTCACTGCAGATCCTCTGCTCTACAACATATTTTCAGATCTTTTATCCACTCACAAGCATAATGCAGCCTGAGGGTCCTGACACATTGACAGGCCATTAGGCGCTGATGAGCCACGGTTATGTTTCATGGCCATTGAGCATCCATCACCAGTAGTTTTTGTTGTATCCAGGTCTGTTGGCAGTAATTGGCTCTTAATGGCTAACTGAGCACTTGACATCTCTCTGATTTAGCTTGTCAGCCTAATGAATCAGCGATTTCAACCATTTAAGGCTTTTTTTCCCCCATATGAAAAACAGACAACAGACTGAGAAAACTTTGCAAAGTTAAACTTTGCTGAGTTAGTTGCAACTCCTTGCCTCTCTGTGATCTGTTTTTGGATCACAAACAGGCATAGGTGCTCTGGTTGTTGTCTGTAGCCTTTGCAGCTTGAGGAAACTTAATGCAAAGTACAACATATATATATATATCAATTGCCGTTTACCTGTACTAGTGTTTAAAGTTCGGTATGGTGTTTCAGGGGCTTGTGAGGTTCTTAAATGCTGGTCTTAAGGAACTCGGGCTACCAAATTAAGCACTATCTTGTATGAAAGGAGCAGTGTTTAGGATTTAGTGACATCTATTGGTAATGCTTGAGATTGCAACTAACTGAATAACCACCTGCTTACCCCGCCCTTTCAAAACATGTAGCAGAACCTACAGGGGTCTTCACATAGTCTAAAAACTTGAAAGGTCAGTTTGTCTGTTCTGGATTACCGACCACAGAATAGCTCCCCATCTAGATATGAAGGACTCATTCTAATGATAACAAAAACATAATGATTCTTAATTTCTAGTGATTATACCCTTACAAACCACAATTTTTTATATTTTTTATTCAGTTTCTGCCAATAGATTCCCCTAAATCCTTCATAAGAGACCTTTAAAACTCGGGTAGAGATAATCTTTTGTCCCTTTTTCATCCCACGCACCATTTCTCTTTGTTTTGTTTTCCTTAATCACAAGTTGCAAGAGTGCCTCAAAATGACTTCTATTGTGCTCACTATATTTTTCTGTTCATGTCATTATGGCGTCATTGTCTGCCAATCATTATGCAACTGTGTGCTGCAAACTATTAGAAACTGTGTTGATTATACAGAGATGCCCTTTAAACTAATTCTATGGGGAGTTCTAACACAATGCTGCTGGTTGTGATATTGTCATATTGATTCCTGTATCTTGTTGTTTAAACAGGAGCAAATGTAATAGTCTTGAAAGGAGCCCATTGTGTTCCTGATAACTGTACGCACGCTGCAATCCATAACTTGAAAGGAATGCCGTTGATGTAATACATGTCCTTGATTTATTCAGAAGAGTATAGAGAGCATCTGCAGTGATAGAAAATGGCCTTTAAGTATGTCACTACATATACAGATTGATTTCATAGATATATCTTAATAAAAAAACATGACAGATTTCAGTTTATGGTCATAAAAATTACTTTCAGAAGGAAATAACCTCAGTATATCATTTTTAATCGTTTCACTTTTCCTCCACAGATACAATGTGCTGCTGTTTGTGATGCTCTACTGCCTGCCAGTGACCTTTAACCTCACCATAGGCTTCCTCACTGGCAGGCGACTTTGGGGAGGCAGAAAATCCACTTTCGCTGATCTGGATCCTCGCAGCGAAGCCCTGCACGCCTCCCGCCTCAAAATGCGGCAAAAGATCGCCAAGATGGTTGTGTGTCTTGTGCTGCTGTTTGCCGTGTCCTGGCTGCCGCTCTACTTGGTTGACCTTTGGATCGACTGCGAGCAAAGGCCACCGTCTTGGCTCCTGCAGACGCGCCCGTTTGCCCAGTGGCTGGGCCTGACAAACTCCAGCCTTAACCCCATCTGTTACTGTTTCATAGGGGATCTGTACCGCTCAGCGAAGGTGATACGGACACGATACTACCAGAAAGTGGCGTCTTTCTTCGGCTCCTCCTCGTTCACCAGCTCAGTTGCAGTGGCGTCTCCTGCCTCAGTGATTACAGACAGCAAAGTGACTGCTGCCGAGCGCAACCATATTGCTGCCGCTGCCGTGGCTGCGTCTGCCTCCATCGTTACAATCCCCAGGCTGTTGAGCTTGGCTAGAGGCCAGGGACTGGGGCAGAAGGTCGGAGACAGTTCAGACAGCCGAGCGGGATCCGACCACAGTATCTCAGACTGGTGTCGCTCCAGTCCCAGCGTGTGTGACGGCTCCTTGTTCCCCTGCCAACTCCACATGCTCCAGCACTCCATACAGGGAGAAGACTTCCTGCCCACAAGGAGACACTCCATGAATGAGAACGCGGGATCATTACCTTTAAGAAACGAGTTTGTGAAAATAGACGTGGTAGCTTTGAGGAGGCATTCCGGGGACAGAATGTATAGTCTGTCAGCTGATAAGAGAGACATCATTACCATGGGTGGGGACGCTGTTTGTTACAGTGGGCAGCACAGAGGCAAAGCATCACAACCCTTCTCTCCGGTAGGAGAAAGGGAGGAAGAAACGACTGATATAACCAGTCTGTGAGCGCTGCAGATTATCTGAAGTATCAGCAGGGAGGATGTTTTTCTTTTGTGTCCCCAAGGCAGAAAAAACACACACAGCTCCTGATTCAGTTTGCAGTTGACAGGGTGGGTTAATGCCTTGCAAAAGCCATTGTTTGTCTTGAGGATAAACTGGCCTGGTCTACACACTCGTTCTTTGTCTGTGTAGTATTCTTTCAGTGTCATCAAAGCACAGGGGATCCAGGATCGTCATTTGCACCGACAAATTCAGGTTTTTGAAGGCAAACGGAGGGAGCAGTGATGGAGCGAAAGCCTGCAGGGGAGGAGTCGCGGGTTATTTAGCCTCGGGCTAGAAAGCCAGCTATCAGTAAGAATCGCTGATTGAAGTAGTGTGCCATTACATGCAAGTCATATCATAAGTGATTCAGCTGCTAGTCCCAGTAGAGTCTAACATCTGCTCGAGACCATATCCCAGCAGGACGTATCTGTGTGATAATTTTTTCTTTATTTTATTGCTTTGCTAATGTTGGAACAAACTATATCAGAGTTTCTGAACGGTCTTGACAGGTTAATGTCACCATCACTGTCTGCAGTCTGTGAAAGATTTATTCAGCAGCTCCTGTGTACAGTTATACAGGTGATTTGCAGGGATTATAAAATAAACTGCATATAAAGCAGGAAATCTAAAACTCACAACACAACGAATGGTTTTGTTTCCCACTTAACATCTCTGTGATATTGCCATAAGGTATAAAAAACCTTTTCAAATTAATCAGATAGAAATATGCCAAAAACATGTAGGCTTACTTAATTCAGAGGATATTTAAAGGGTCAGTTCACCTAATAAAAACAACAAAAACTTGTTTTCTCATATGCCTCGAGTGGTTTCCAACCATGGAGATAGTTTTGGTATAATATGGCGTGGTGCTGAGACGCCACATAAACATTTCATTGTTTACGGTGCTGGGAGAAGTCAATAATTACATTTAAAAAAAAATCAATTGCAATGTGTCCATCCAGAATCAGTGTCTCATCCTGATGATGAGCTGCTGTTTTCTTTCTCACCTCATCATTCAATATGACAGTGGTCACGTAAGCAAGTTTCTGCTGGGTGGGTTGATGGGTGTGAGGGTCGTTTTGCCCGAACCAATCAATGCAGTTGTCATTTTCAGTCATCAGAGGAGTGGTTGGAAGGAACAATTCATCTTTTTCCTGCAGATGGTATCTGGTATACAAGGTATGACCAGCTTTTATTTTGGTGTTATACAGTATTTAAACCTATTGGCCAAAAAGCCACTGGACTGGAGCAGTGGTGGAATGTAACTGAGTACATTTACTCAAATATTGTACTTAAGTACAATTTTGAGGTTCTTGTACTTTAATTGAGTATTTTTTTATTTTATGTGACTTTATACTTCTACTTCACTACATATTGAGGCAAATATTGTACTTTTTACTCCACTACATTTAGCTTCCAGCTTTAGTTACTTTTTGGGTCAAGATTTAACATGAAAACATGATAAATTTAAAATGATTAGACATGTAGTTTTAAATGATACCTCATAACAGTATATGAGGAAGTTAAAATGAGCCCTGTCTTTACAAAATTAAAACGCACCTTACAAAAATGCATCATTACAAATGATCTATATGATATATTTCAAATATATAAAACATCCATTTTGCATAAGGAGTACTTTTACTTTTGATACTTTAAGTACATTTTGATGCCGATACTTTTGTACTTTTACTTCAGTAAGTTTTGAATGCAGGACTTTTACTTGTAGTGGAGTAATTGTGCAGTGTGGTATTAGTAATTTTACTTAAGTAAAGGATCTGAATACTTTTTCCACCACTGGTATTGTCTATAGAGTACACCCACTTCCCCCTTGTAGTACAACCAGCTTTTCTTTCTGTCACCAAAACACATTTTGTTGCATTTCCACAGAAGAAATCTGTGAATCCAATTGATTTGAATATTTTTAATCCTGCATTGTAACATACATGTTTATCTGACATCATTTTCTTGCCCAGTGTCAGCCTGTGATACCATCAGCAGGAATGTTAACAGCATGGCAAAAGCACCATTTTCTCCTAAACTCTACAACAAAACAAATCAATAATGTTTTTTCCTGGATTAGAGTCAATTGTTTTTTTGAAAGGGTCTCAGTTTGGTTCAGTTTAAATTCCAAAACTACCTGGTTGTGTATATTAAGATTTTAATATTAAGATGAATTACTTTATTAATCCCGCAATGGGGAAATTCAACCTTTTTTTTTAAAAACACACAAGTGAACACACCATGCAAGGAGCAGTGGGCAGCACATTACTGTGCCCGCTGTGTGGGGTGGTTAGGTGCCTTGCTCAAGGGTACTTCAGTCCTTGAACTGTCAGTCCTGGGACTTGATCCTACGGTTACAAGCCCAATTCCTAACGTCTAAACCACGGACTGCCCAAGATTATGATCAAAAAAGATAAAAAAAAAAAAAAAAAGATCATGGTTTGGCTACGTTAATTTTCTAGATTAAGGCAACAAAACTACATGGTACATTTTAGTAAAAGATACTGGTTTGGGCTAAAAATGTATATGTTTGTTAAATAAATAGCTCAACATTGACATTTGGTAAACAGCAGTCTCCTGGGTGAAAGTCCTGTGTTCTTTAAACCATCTAACCGCCTCCATTAGCGATCAAATACTTTGATTTGACACGTTTTTGTGATACGAGAACAAATCTAATCTGGGAGAACGTAACTTTCCCTTGCAACATAATTGACAATGCAGTTGAGTTGGGAATATCATTTCTAAGTAGGACAGGCTGTGCCAACATGTGGCATAAGTTGACTGTTCCAATTTATCAAAACTTATCGTCTAATTTTCTGGCTGTGACACAGGAAGATGAGCCATTCTTTTCCCATTCATTATCTCCATACAAATGTGTGATTGGCTCAGTTTTCCAATCAGGGAAACAACTGTCAGCATACGAAATCACCAGCCTTATTTAAACTGCTTAGCAGGTCAGGGATGTGGATCTAACATCTCAGCAGTGGTGGAAGAAGTATTCAGATTCCTTACTTAAGTAAAAGTACTAATACCACACTGTAAAATTACTCCACTACAAGTAAAAGTCCTGCATTCAAAACTTACTGAAGTAAAAGTACAAATGTATCAGCATCAACATGTACTTAAAGTATCAAAAGTAAAAGTACTCGTTATGCAGAATTGTTAAATATATATTAAATATATTTATATATTTTTATTATTGATGCATTTGTGTAAGCAGCATTTTTGGAAAGATGGGGCTATTTTTAACTACTAATAATATAATATGTGGTTTAATTTATCTAAAAAAAGTCTAATCCCTTTAAATTCATCATGTTTTGTGCTAAATCTCGACCTGAAAAGTAACTAAAACTGTCAGCTAAATGTAGTGGAGTAAAAAGTACAATATTTGCCTCTAAAATGTAGCGGAGTAGAAGTATAATGCTACATAAAATGGAAAAACTCATGTAAATTACCTCAAAATAGTACTTAAGTACAGTTCTTGAGTAAATGTACTTTACATTACATTCCAACACTGCATCTCAGTGTTTTTGCGACTCTGGATGATACTTGGAATACAGTCAACAGGACTATTTCTTCATTTTTAAGGTAGTTCCTGTGAAAGATAGAGTGCAGGAATCAGACCTAAGACCTGGAAATGAGTTTGCATTTTTGCACTTCCCTTCTATTTTAGTGGACTTTTGGAGATCAGATGCCTGAATGATGCCTGAATGAAGTCTGTGATTAACACAAGCTGAAGAGATTTTTAGTGTTTGTTCTATGACATAAAATATGTAAATAAATGCCTGTGTCATAAATTCTGAAGATTTAATGGGTTTAAAAAAAGTTGTTGGATACAAGTGGTTAATTGAGACTTATCATGGGTTAACCCTCCTGTCATGTTCGTTTCTCAGGAACAGCAATAATGTTCATGGGTCAATTTGACCAGGGGTATGTTTAATTATCCAGAAACTAAACTAACTAAAAAAAATCCTAATTACCTTTGTTTATATTTCATTAATAACTCCATTACTAACCATTTCAATTAATATTTAGTGCAATGGTGTTCTTTACCTCTCACAGATCAGGTTCAATGAGGATATTCACTCGTTTTTCATTAAAACTTTTTCTGAATGTACAATAGAAAGACCTACATATAAAATACAATGGTTTTACATGATATTGATTTTTTAAATTTTTTATTTTAAATTTTTATTTTTTTTATTTTCATGAAAAATACTTTTAACCAATTTTTTGGGGGGAATTTTAAGCTTTGAAATGGGTCAATTTGACCCGCAACATAACAGGAGGGTTAAGTGGCAATTATATTGAAATCATGCAACCATAGCATAGTTCGTCTATAGCTTGTTAGCTATATTCTGCCAATTACAAATGTGCTTCAAAAATCATCAAAGTTGGGTTTATTTGTGAGGATGATCTTGCTGAAAACATTTGTTTGCTGTAGAGCTAAATTTCTGCAATAATCCAGAATCCAATAGAAAAATGCCATTGGCTTTTTGTAGAGAGTACTAGGGCGATGCTAACTTCCAAGCCGGCCTAAAAAAATCCGTCATGCTTGCAGCACTGTGTGATATTACATTTGGAGGGGGAATGGGGGGAGTGAGGCATCTGAGCACCAAAACAAATTAAATCAAAACTGCATGTCTAGAAACCATAAAAGGTCATACTAAGTGTTTGTAATTTGGGTGAGCTGACCCTTAACATTTTTATATAGCGCCTATCACACTGACTGCACTGTGAATAGAGACAGAACAAGATGGAGTATACTGTATCAGTGTTAGGATTTGATAACAGGAGAGTTTTGGCCCAACCAGACACACTGCCTGTTAAACCAGCACATGCCTTGTTGAGTAAAAGGACTGAACCAGAATAGCTTTAAAGGTTAAAGAAAAACACACAATTACACATACACAGTTGCATGCACACAGACATCTTATCCTCCCTCAGGCTGCTTCCAGTTGTGTGCAAGACAAAGGTGGTGAATAGCATGAACTGCTGTGACATCAAGCTGCTAATCACACTCTTGTCCTCGCAGCAAAAGTGAAGTGGTGCAACACTCAAGGCATCAAAGTGTGTTGAAACTGTCCTATTTATGTCATTGGATAAGGTTGCTTTGTACCATAGAAAATCTCAATGCCATTATGCTGTGACTGTGTCTTTCAACTCTTTCTCTCTTCACTTTCATCTACCTCTCTCTCTCTCTTTTCCTCAGTTCTGCACTGTGTTAATACAGGGCATGTGTACTTAATAATGTGCATTTGGTGTTTCATTAAAAAGGCAAAGAGTCTGTCTGTGGTCACCTGAAACCTCCTGGGATTTCATACATTTTTTATACAGCCTACTGTTCCTAAAAGAACTTTGGTTTGAAGATATTACAAGTTATCTTTAGCTAATAGGGACGTAATGAATGGTGGAAGGCCTGAAATAGACGGACAAAAGTTTCCTGCGTGGTTCCTCGTTGGCCAATCTTCTCTTGTACCCTCAGGCTTGATTAAATCTTAATGGGATCCGAATTAAGTTGTGAGTAGCTCTCATTCTTTTTATCAAATAAGTTTAAAGGGAGTTGAAGGAGGGAGCGACTCAAAGACAGTCTCATCAGACCTGTGAAATGGACATTGCACCACCACCGTGAATTTGATTAGTGATTGTAGAACAAGTTTGGTATGCTAATTTTTGTACTTGTTCATTCTGCAGCAAAGTAACATTTGCCAGGACTTTGAAGACGAACCTTTCTCATGTGCGATCAAAGATGGCTTGGATGAAGAGACAAACAAACCCAATTAATTGTCAATCCAACAAGATCTCCAACCAAAAGATAGAATAGACCCATGAGTGTTTGTCAAAATGAGGGTTTTGCAGCTCATGGTACAGCAGAGCGTTCTAAAAATAGCACACGTCATTATAGTACACATATATACTACAAGTACAGTGTGCGGTATGTAAAAAAGGCTGCAAATTCTGTGAATTTAGGCTACAAAACCTCTGACCTAGGTTTAGAGAAAAAAACTTCCTTTTGAAGCATTATACAAGATGTTAAAGCTGTTTAAGCAGTAAATAAATGTACGTAAACGCCGGAAGCAAAGTTGTCACAAGAATGACGCGAGCCACAGAAGTTAAAACTTAAGTTATGTAAAAAGTAATTTACTTTTGTTTTCACATCCTGTTCTACTGGGTAAAAGTCCGCTGTTTGTTCGACCCATACACCTCCCCTCCTTCCCGCCCAGACTGAGACGTCCACAATTTAAACTCCACATCTGTTAATTTCAGACCCCTCATTTTTTTGCAACAGCGCCACCTATTGAATTGGGGGACAAAATACCCCCGCAGTTTCAGGACCGCAGTTTCCGGCCATATTTTCTTCACTTCACGTTTAGCCTCCAAACTACTTGGCGCTGTCTGCAAGATGGCAGCAGAGGACAGTCTTCAACATAAATGTGTGTCGTAATTTGCTGCATGTACAAACCTTATATTGACGTTTTTGAGGGGAGAACAGTCTCTTCACTCAGATGTCATTATATAAAAAAAAACCCAAACAAAACAAAGACACATGCATGTGCTTTTCCCATAGCAATCATATTAAAAATGTTTTTTCTGTAAAAGAGAGTCTGACTGAACCAATACTGGACATATAAACACCATCAGCATCTGGCCTTCCACCTCATATTCATATTACAGTTTTTGGCATTCGGATAGGAACATTTTTGGTCAGGAACACAAAGTCTCCATCCGATAAATGTCTGCAGCAATCTTTTTTTAATGTAATATGACAGTTATAATGTCATATATCATAAAAAGATAAAACAAAAGTACAATTTCTCTGATAATTATTTTGAAATAAAGGGGGGGGGGCATTGGCTCTCAATCTACTATATATATATATATATATATATATATATATATATATATATATATATATATATATATATATAAAATCACAATTTTTAAGCTTAGTTGTGGTTACTTTTTCCAAGGGAAACTTTCGGAACCTATGAGGACTGTTCAAATTCCAACGATAACTTCTGTTTTTACTGTTTCTATGATAAATAAGTTATTTTTGGTAATTAAAAAAAAAAAAGAAAGCATCTGGATTTATTCAGCCTACACCTTTCATCCTGCAATCTGTAACTGACAACGACAGTGTTACTAATCATATTAATAAGAGCTCCGTTATGATTGTTTTCTGTATGTCACATGTCACATGTTTTATGATGCACAAAAGTCAGATTAAGGGCAGAATGTAATGAATTCATGTACAGCATGAACTGGAATAAAGGAAAGCGATAACATAACAGAATTGGATGATCATGCATGCAGCAGGTACCATTGGAAAGACACTTGACCCCACCCTTCAGACCTTCTGATACATTGTGAGCCAGATAAAAGCCTCTAAGAGTCTTGAGGACTGGAACTATTATGTGTGTGGCTGAGACCAGCAGCAGTATTGATCTATTGCTGTCTAGTTTTTGGCCGAGTGGGTAAAGGGGCTTCAGAATCTTTTCATATTGTTATTTTGACAGAAATATCCCATTTTTAAGCTTTGATTTGGTTACTTTTTCTAATGGAAACTTTTTTAACCAATGATCCATTCAAGGACTGTTGAAAAATTCTGGTGATAATTCCTGTGTTCACAGTTTCTTTTTATGATAAAAAATAATAATAAATATTTTTGGTGTTTTAAAAAAAAGAGAAAGCATAGGATTCAGGGGATTAAAACTTGGATTCATACAACTTCACAGGGTACCTTTAACAATTCATAAACTCAATTGGAATTGGAAAATGAGTCAGAGATCAACATGTCAACATTATATTGATTCCGTCATATTAGAACACATTTGTTCTCGGCTCAAATGACAATTTAACAATTTTCAGAATTTTCAACAAATTTGTGAAATAAATATTGAATTTCCTTTTCAATCATAATCTCATTAAAAACCAGATTTTTCTCACAGGGCAAAAAATGCAATCAGAGTCTAAAAAGAGAATAAAAGCAGCTGAGGTAACATAGAAATGTTCCCTTATCAACATGCAGACAGGTGCCAAAGTAAAGGAAAAGCCTGAATAAATGAGCGAGAGAATGTAATAAATGCCTATGCTTGTAACAGCTGTGCTTCGTGATACAATTATTATACTCTACACGTGTAGAGAAAACTGGGCAGGTCCGGTTAAACCTCAGTTTGGGTGATGATGGCAAACAGAAAAGATCAAAGTCATTAAGAAAGGGGTTTTATAATTGGGGCACAGATGGCAGGAGCTTCAGTCGCAAAGAATAGAAGTCATATCCTGAGCTGAGTCATCTTCCACCAGAATGAGGGCGAGTTCATGTGGGTCCACAAGTTCTTCAAATAAATCGACAAAGTGTAATTTCATCAGAACAAAAGATAAAAGGGTTTCCTGTTTGGACGGTGCATTCAGAAACTATTCACATCTCCACACTTTAATGTTTACATTTTGTTGTGTTGCAGACTTATGTAAACATTTCTTGAATTTACAGAGAATATGAATTATTGTTCCCCTAATCAATCTGTAACCCATGATGACAAAGAAAAAACAGGAATGTATGCATTTTTGCTAATCTATTAAAAAGAAAAACTGTAATATCACATTGACATAAGTATTAAGAGTTCAAATGTAGCCCAGTTTGAATGTAATTTTTAACTTGGGAAAAAAGTTAAAGCGATACTAACATTTCAAAATAGCTCCAAAATCGACAAAAGTAAACTTAGGTCTTACACACCGCCCTTAGTAGGTGTAAAGTCCTCTGTAAAATAGCTGTTTTCATGGCACATTGTTCTGAAAGACGGTACAAGATGGGTGAGTGTCTGTTAATATGCAAAGCACATACATGTAAAATAACAAAAGTCAGCAATTATATCCTCTGTGGCACAATGGCAAGCAAATATAAACCGTTAGATAACTCTGATTAACGACTACTTATTTATAGGAATTTGCCTGGATCATTATGGGTTTGTTATAATGTTAAAAATGAATCTGCCAAATAATAGGGAGCTGATATATTATCCTGTGTTGTAGTTGACAGTTTCACTTATGTTGCACCAGCTGTACGGTATGGTTGTATAGTTATCACCTCATCATAATACTTAATATCCATGATTTACTCTTGGTGATTAACTTCAGCTACTTTTAGCTGTTAACCTCTTCGCTATTTTGTTAAACACAAGAGACAAGGCAGTAATAAACAGTGCATCGAGAATAATCCTTGTTACTGATTGACCATTAACAATATTTTGGTTGGTGTGGACTTTGTCAGAGTAGTTAAGATGAACCTTAAGTCAATCATAGACACAGTTTTGGCATCAAACTATTGAGTTTCAATATGTCGTTTAATGTGAACTTTAGACCTTAGCTTCAGAGAGAACTTATCCACAGCTGGTGCATCAGGTTGGTTACACTTAACTCCGTACTTCAATCACCTCTGGCAGCGATTAGAGCTCAAGTCTTCTTGGGTATAATGCATCATGTGCTCCTGGATTTGGGGATATGCTGCCATACTCTTCTGCAGATCCATAAGGCTGCAACATAACAAAATGTAAAGAAGTGAAAGGGTCAGAATACTTTTTATATGACATGTTTTGGTAAAACGTATTGATATTTTCTGTTACAAATTCTCTTGCTCCTGCACACCACTTCAGCATCAAAGTACCTTGCTATGTTTGTTCCTCTCTCCGTGTAAAAAAATACAAGATATGAGATAAATTTGTTGTTTGCTTGCTGAAATTTCAGGGTGCCAGTTTATATAACTCTCAGGGACCTGAGCTCACTGCAGTCATCCCTGTTTTTAAATTGCCATCTGGATCTTGTCTCTTTTCTCTCTCACAAGCACATGAAGAGAACACACACACACACACACACCACAATTTCAGGTATCCCAAGGACTCATGATGAGCCCTTGAACTCATGATTGCTTTCATTTCTTCCGACATCCAGTCTTCTCAACCCTCTCATCCTTTCTGTACTTCCTCTCATCAATCTATATCTTTTTCGGTTCTCTCTCTCATCACCTCTCTGCCTCTCCTTCTTTCCCTGTTTCCATCCATTTTGCTCATCTCTTTTCTCCTTGCGTCATTGTTGCACAAGTGTCAGAAACCTGTGCTAACAATAGCTTGTTTTCCTTTTCTTCCTTCTTCCTCTATTGCAATCTTCATATATCCCTTTTTTTTGGCAACAAGACAAGGGACAACACCCGAGAGCATATCCAGAGAGCACTAAACACTGAACTAAACATGCTCCAAAACAACATGCATAATGGGGAGACCTCTACTGCGGGGCCAAAAACACCACTTATGTTTTATTGACAAGGTTGATTACAAAAAGAAAATGCATTTTGGTGCAGAACTTTTTATGTTCAGCAGTTGACATAACGTCAAACTGCTTTCACCTTAAAACATTCAGCAGACAGCGGAGTGATGTGTCTCGCCTCAGTGTTCACATTAGTTTTTTATGCTGCCTTAAAAAAAAACGTTAAGTGCGTCTTCTCCTGCACATGTTTGCTTGAACTAGTCCTGCACACTTATGCTTTGTAACCCATTTTTTTTTACCAAACCTGCACCTTCCATCCTGCAATCTGTTATCTGGCACGCTAGTTTCATCTTCGAGCCCTGACTAATATATACTACAGCAGGAAACACTGACTTTAGTGCTGAGCATCAATGTCTAAAAGACATTAATGCTAGGAGAGGCAGAAAGATTTTGGCATCATTCTGCAAAAATGCCATATTTTGTCAGCATATTATAATGAAAGTGGTGTGATCTGCTGTTTGTCCTAAGCCCCTCCCACCATACGAGCATGCACGACACGTGCATGTGTTTCACACAGTCCCCTATAGCAGTGGTTCCCAACCTTTTTCTTGAGGGACCCACATTTTTAGCATTGTAAACTTTGGCGACACCCCCATTGTCCATTGCTTCTATGAAGACTAACTCAATGTGACTTTCATGGTACCCTCTCTCTCTTTTTTTTGAGATATTCAGCATTTTCGTCTCCCTGACGCTTCGCCATTTTCCATTAGCTCTGTGTTTCTGTTGTTAGGTGAAGTTACCGCTAGGTGAGGTTACCTGTGTATACTGCAGGAGGGATGTTACACATGTCCTTATTCTCGCAATATAGCCTTTATTTTTAAACTTTTCTGTAGTGATTTTTCTATTTAAATAAATAAGTAAACGTTTAATGTAGCCCTTATATAGTTGTTTTTGTCCCAATAATGAATTAAATGCTGACTCATAACACATCAGATTTATTACATCCCTTAAAATCAAGAGGGCTTCGCGACCCCCCATGGATCTCTGGCATCCCCCTGTTGGGAATCACTGCCCTATAGGAATACTTGTCATTTCTTATAATCCTCCTGATGCCGTTATATAGCTGCAGTTCTATGAGAATTGTCGCCATGTGTTCTTTGCAGACTCAATTCTTGCAAACCACTTTGCAAACTTGTCGATCTGCAAGGCATATTAAGACAACAGGCTGTGATTTGACAGACAACAAAAACATGACAACGTCTGAAGCTAATTTAAGGCTAAACTATTAGATGAGAGAGACTTATTTGTCATCCATCTACATACAGTGTAGTAAGGCACATAGAAGAACCCAAACTGTTAAAAAGGTAGTTCTGTTTGTTGTCCAGGAAGCAGACATTTGTTGTGAAACAGTCAGATCTGCTGGTCTGCTGGGGATGGCCTTTAATTTGCATGAAAACCAGCTTGTTTGCAGCACCTTCATGGCCTCTCACACCTCCTCCGACATCTGTTTGATCAGATAGCAGCAGTGGGGAGAGTTGCGGCTTTTGGCCTCAACATCCCGGCAGGATAAGGCGACTTTAACAATAAACATAGCAAAAAAACTCAGGACTTTCATAGAGAAGACCAGTGTTTTTGTCCCCTGTTCAATCAAAACTCAGTTAGTTAGGTTAACTTCGTAATGTGTCACTTACTTACACAGGAAAGCACTTATTTTAAACCAAACAACAATCTTTGTTTCTGTCTTTAACCAAGTGGTCTTGGCTCCTTTACCTCATGAAGTAGTTTCCATTCACAAAGTTAACCACATATCTAGAACTTTGGCTGTCACATATTGAAAATAGTGACAGCTTCACAATGGTAAATAGACTTGTCATATTTTGTAAGAATCATGTGAACTGTTGTATAAAGACATGTTGGACAGTCAGCCAGCACTAAAAACACCAAGACCCTGAAACTGGAGCAACTAAATGGAATTCAGCCATATTTGTTAAAAATTATTTAAACCTGGGCTTATCAAAATGTGTCAAAATGCCTATGAGAATGTGAATAAATGGATTTCCAGGATGCCAGTTTCCAAAATCATGTAATGTTAAACTCGCAGGGTCCACTGCAGACGTCGCTGTTTGTGAATTGCCATCTGGTATCTGGTTACACACATGCCCACGCGCACGCACACACACACACACACACACACACACACACACACACACACACACACACACACACACACACACACACAGATATCCTGAGGACTCGAGCTGAAGCCCTTCAATTCATGATTGCTTTAATTTCTCCAGACTTCCAGTCTTTTTGATCCTCTTAGATCTTTTCTCTGCATCCTCTCATCAACGTCTACTTTTCTTTGTTCTCTCTCTCACCACCTCTCCGCCGCTCCTTCTTTTCTTGTTTCTTTTCCTCTTTGGTCATCTCTGTTCTCCTTGCGTCATTCCTGCGTGTCAGAAACTGCTAACAATAGCTTGTTTTCCTTCTCTTCCTCTTCCTTTATTGCCATCTTCATATTTCCTTTTTTTGGCAACAAGACAAGGGCCATTTAACACTAGAGAGCATACCCAGAGGGGTGCAGTGCAAACTGAAGGCACAACTAAAAATGATGTGAAACAATATGCATAATAGTCAGAGCAGAGCCAAAAACACCACTTATATTTTATTGAAGAGGTTGATTACAAAAGGATAATATATTTTTTGTACAGAAACAATGTTCCACTGTTGACATAATGTGAAATTACTTTAACCTAAAAAATGGATTTTGCCTGCTTTTTAAGGCCACACACATCTGCTCCTGCTCATTTTTGCACTGCAACTGGATTTTTCTGCACAGTAATATCATATAACCTATTTTATTCAGCCTACACCTTTCATCCTGCAATCTGTAACTGACTACTACAGTATTACTAATCATATTAATAATAGCTCCGTTCTATTGATTGTTTACTGTACAGCACTTTTATAACACACAAAATTCAGATTAAGGGCAGAATGTAATTAATCCATATACAGCCTGAACTGGAAATAGAGGAAAGAACATGCATGCAGCAGGTATCGTTGGAAAGACACTTAAATTTCTTTCTTTAAAAAAAAAAAAATGCATATTAGGGGGAAAACTGTATATATATATATATATATATATATATATATATATATATATATATATATATACTAACTATTTGCATTTTTACAACCTCTACTTGACTACATGACCTCTCCTGTTCTCTCCTCTCAGCTCTGTGTAAACAGCCTGCAGTTCTGTCTTGTTTCAGTGAATATTTGTCATGTGACATGTTTGTCCCAGCAAAATCAATCATGGCTTCACAGTGTGTTTTTAACAGGATCTTGTCATACCAAATGCTTTGTTTTTTACATTTTGAACAGAATTATCACAATTTTAAGATGAATTTTGGTTATTTTTTCGTAACCGATGATCCGTTCAAGGACTGTTGGAAAATTACGATGATAATTACTGTGTAATATAAGGTATTTTTGATGATTAAAAAAAAAGAAAGCATCCCGTTTCATTAAGCCTACACCTTTTTATCCTGCAATCTGTAACTGACTGTTGCTAGTCATACTAACAAAAGCTCCTTTCTAGAATCAGTTACAGATTCTGCAATCTGTAACTGACTACGACAGTGTTAACAATAGCTCCGTATTATTGATTGTTTACTGTACGTCACTTTTATGACTCACAAAATTCTGATTAAGGGCAGAATTAATGAATCCATTTACAGCATGAACTGGAAAGTAAGGAAAGCGATTACATAACAGAATTGGATGAACATGCATGCAGCAGGTATCATTGGAAAGATACTTGACCCCACCCTTCAGACCTTCTGATACATTGTGAGCCAGATAAAAGCCTCAAAGAGTCTTGAGGACTGGAACTATTATGTGTGTGGCTGAGACCAGCAGCAGTATTGATCTATTGTTGTCTTGCTTTTCGCAGAGTGGGTAAAGGTGCTTGAGAATCTTTTCATATTGCTGTGTAAATGGATTCACCACTATGGCTGTTATTTTCTTAATCTCTCCCAGAAATCATGTGAAACACTAGTAGCTTGTGGCTAAAAAACAAAGTTGTCACGCACAGTGTAATCGCATGACAGTACAGTTGTGTTTAATGCAATGCTCTGACTTAACATTAATGGATTCGGCTCCTCCAGACAATATTATTATGCAGGACTCAGAAGTAGCCCTTGTTTTCCCCTGATTTGAGCGATGGAGAGAGCCACAAAGAGTGCAGATCATAATCATCTGTGCAGTGTTGGTGGTTGTTGTCTTTGAACCTGCCTCCAGCTGCCTGCCCTCCATCTGGAGAGTGCACTAATATATGAGGTCATATGCAAAGAGGCTATTGAAGTGCCCCAGAAAGTCATAACAGTGTGACAATGAGGCAGCATGTGCAACACCAGGACCTTGAAACTTCAGAAACCAAACTGAATTCAGTCCTTGTATATTTTTATTATTTACACCTGTGCTTTTCCTACTGTGACAGCAAAATTTGTCAAATGGTCAGCACTGACATCACACACACGTGGGTGTCACTTGGTGCATCGAAAAGGTCCATTGTCAGGTTTGTTTGTTTAGACTATGCAGCAATTTGCAACTTTACCAGGCTTTTAGGTTGCACGGTATAAGATAGGTCATATTTTAAACCTAAAATGTTTCCATGTTTCAAATTCAGTAGTGATTTGGTTTGCCACAGCATGCAAACAATTCAGCATCTGCAGGTGAGCTTGTTCCATGCATACAGACTTCTAGTTTAGTTATTTCCAAACCAAATCCTCAATTAATCATTATCAGTTTTCCATCCATCCATCCATCCATCCATCCATCCATCCATCCATCCATCCATCCATCCATCCATCCATCCATCCATCCATCCAACCATCCATCCATCCATCCATCCATCCATCCATCCATCCATCCAGCTCTTGGGGACCCAGAGGTGTCCCCCAGGCCAGGTGAGACACATTGGACGTGCTCAGAACGGCTCAGTTATTTTCGTGATTAATCATTTGTGATATGAAAATAGTTCATGGTAAATATATCCATCATACTTCCCTGGAGCCCAAGTTGACTTCAAAAGTTAATTTTCGAATTAATTGATCAATTGTTTCGCTTTTGCAGCTCTATACTTGAAGCTGCAGAGTAGACCTTTTGCATACAAATGAATGTCCTAGCAGAATGAGTTCACCTATCGCAGCAGTGAAACTTTCTGTATATGCTGGGGTTGTGTTGTCTGCCATTTGTGGCCACTTTCCCACTCTGTTGCACCAGAATTTAGTTATTGCTTTTGTAGAGGTTTGTAAAATCTCAGTGTGGGATTATTTGCTCAGAGATGACTTGAAGAGGGTGTGTGGGAGCTCACCTGCAGGCTTAAGCACACTTCAGGTGTTTGGGTAATCACCACAGAGGGAAATCAAGAGTTCTGTTCTGCATGTTTAAGTGTCAAAATATTGTCACTTGCAATGCTGTGAGAAGACCAGAGAATTTTTCAAAGACATCAAATACTCAAATATCTGCATTTTTGCCTCAAGCAAACTGAAGTGACTATTCCCCTCAAACATCGAAATTCAGGACCATGCTTTGTTATTCACGGCTCGACAGTACTCAGCTGCCCTGGGCAGATCTGGTCCACTGTCGATCATTTGTTTGGTTCTGTTGTCCCAGTTGGTTTCGGCTGTTTTCACCCTCACTCTGACATCAAAGCAAATGCTGCTGTGATATTGATTTAGCCCACTGGATTAAAACTAAAATAGCAGCACAGATACCGAGCGAGACAGCTGAGTCTTGAAAACTTCATCAAACCTTGAGAGTCTCAGCAGGCTGATAACCCGGCAGGATGTTGAAGAAGTCTCAGGAGATTTAAAAAAGAAAAGAAAAAGCACAGTTTTACAGCCAGTATTTAATGCCTCGTCTAAAAGAAAGACTCCTGTTCTGTCTTTCTTTCCTCAATCACATCATCTCAAGATTCAATCAGCAACGACTGAGACACACTGAAGATGTGACCAGACGAGCAGGAGGTCACTGCTCCTCCAAATGTAATTTAACCAAATATACAGACGTTGACCTGCTTCATTTCCCTAGCTAACGAAATGTCTGACACAACATTTTTATTTTTGCCCAATTGTTGAAACAGAGCCAGTTCTTAAAATCCTTTTTAATGAGAATGCTTTGAGAGAGGTTTATTTGAACAGTGAGACACATACAATGCAATGCAAATATTAAAAAAACAAATGTGCAGTGTCCCAAAAAAAGTGATGTGAGCCACATGGACAGGTATTTCCATTTTATGTGACTTTATACTTCTACTCCACTCCATTTAGCTGACAGCTTTAGTTACTGTTCAGGTCGAGATTTAACATAAAAAAACATGATACATCAAGCCAGTATATTAAGTAGTTAAAATGAGCCCTATCTTTACAAAATGCATCAATAATAATAATAATAATCATCCAATAACATATTTATAATATATAAAACAATCTAAGTGGATCCATTCTGCATGATGAGTACTTTTACCTATGATACTTTAAGTTCATTTTGATGCTGATATTTTTGTAAATTTACTTCAGTAAGTTTGAATGCAGGACTTTTACTTGTAGTTGAGTAATTCCACAGTGTGCTATTAGTACTTTTTTTCATTGACCTGCTTCATTTCCAAAACTGAAGTAAAATCTGACAAAACATTTCTATTTTTGCCCATCTGTTGAATCAGAGCCAGTTGGAAAAATCCTTTTTCTGTGTGTCACTTCTTCATTAGTGAAAACGGGTTATAATTACACAGGACTATTATCACTGTAATTATAAACAATTAAAATATGGATGGCACTCTGTTGGCTCTGGCTGGGTGTCAGCAACAGAGCCCGTCTCTCTTGCAGCTTGTGATAATGGCTGCAGTCAGTCGGAAGCTTCCCATGTAATCTGTCACCTGTCAAGAATGGGATTGTTATATTTAAAGCCGCAGTAAGCTCAGGATCCCTAATTTACAGAAATGACTGTGTTGGTGCCCTGTTTTAGCATTTCCCAGCCTCTCCATTAATTCTTCTTAATCTCTATTTCCTAATTAGAGAAGATAATCCTGAACATTCATGAACACCTGGGTGACATTGTTGTATGATTGACAGGCTCATCAATTAATTCGTTTTTGATTTGCTTACTACAGCTGCAGTCACAGCTGTAGTAAGCAAAATCTGAGCCAAAAAACCCTATTAGTTTCCCTTGGTACCTGTAAACAAACATAACTGGCCAAATTTTAGCTAAAAAACTTTGATGGAATTTCAATGAACTCTCATTCCTCCTAATTCTCTTAATCAGCGGATTGTGGGTATTCACTCTTTTAGTTAAACCAACTACATTTTTCCCATGATAGCTATCAGCCAATTACAAAACTTTTAATCTGTTCTTCTTTCTGCTGATGTCAGCTCTAGTTTAGGCGACTGCGGCCCTTCTCCACCCCATTCACCTCCAACCATCGTAACAGTGGCCAGGTTGAAGCTATTAGAAGTCCAATCTTAAACACAGAGGAGTCAGCATTCTCCTCATCTCATCACCATCAGGGATCAGATTACATAAGGAGGGTTTCCTACCACCTCCTTAAAATACATGGTTGACCATGAAGTTGGAATCATTTTGTTTTCAGACACAATCCTCTGTTAATTGTTTATTGTTAAAAGGATCCCCATTAGCTGTCACCAAAGTGGGATAAAAATAAATAAATAAATAAATAAAAAATTACTTAATGATAATGTAAAAACAATGAAACATTGTAATCATCATTAAAACATCATTAGAAATTCTTCAAATACGTTTTTACATTCATAAGTATTACATTCATTATTACATTCATAAAATCCATTCCCTACTCACAAATTTAACCCATAAGAACCCACGGAGACACGGTTGTAACAAACACTTTAAATCTTCTATAATCTCCCATATTCAGCTTCATGCTTCACCTTAACTCATTAAATCCCTAAGCGACGTATACTCAACATCCTGGTGTGGTGGTCATGTGACTTTGACAAGAAGTGACTTCTCCAAAATGTGGCTGTGACTGGAAACAGAAATAAAAAAAAAAGTAGCTAATTTCAAAAATCTTAATTTTTTGTTACGAGGCTAAGTTTACACCAATTTAACAATTCTAATCCATTAATAGGGTGTCCTTTATTGCATTTAACCCTATTAGAATTGGTTATTTGCTTTTATTTATTGTTTTATTATTATTTTTTTACTTAAAAACAAATCTGAAAAATAATTTGTTGTTAAACAGCACTTTAATGTCACAATTTTGAAAAATGTAGTGGAGATTTTTTCTGTAAGCAGAAAAGGTGTCAAGTTTATTCATATTTAAATAATAAATATCATAAAAAATAATACCGTAAACGCCTAATGTGACATATATGTCACATCACAGATCTTTGACATTAAGGGGTAGTATTTAAAAAAACACCATAAATGTGTTCTATGTGGTCCACTTGCTCTGTGGTATATCCTCCATCATTTTCTTTCAAGGATAAATGGGTCTGGGTTGTTATGGGTTAAAAAGTGCATTCTCAAATGGTACTTGAAAGATATTTTGGTATTTGCTATAATTGTGAGTTCATTTTTATTGTTGGATGAGATTGTCATATGTTTGGAAGAGATTGATTAATACAGTATTAAAATATAAACTTTATCTATCAATAATAAATCACATTGTCACAATAATTTCATAAAAAGAGGTAAAAAAATATTTTATACATGGTTTCTAATGGGGTGTAACCATTTCTCATCTCTTTTCGAATAAATATTTGTCTCTAAAAATGACGTCTCTCCTGATTGAACTGAACACACGACAATCTGAAATTCAATTAAACTTTTGAACTGATATGGATCTGTTTGGCACCACAAGGTCAGCAGCCGCCGATACTAATCCAGTGACAAATCAGCAAAGTAAATCCCTCTTTTGTATAACTACATGATGAACATGACAAATGAGGATACACCTGGAACCAAACAGTACAATACTAGCATGATAATGAACTAATTAATTAATGAGAACGCTTTGAGAAAGGTTTATTTAAACAGCAATGCAAATATTAAAAAAACAAATCCTCAGTGTCCCAAAAAAATGAGAGCCACATGGACAGGTATTTCCATTTTATATAACTTTAAAACTTCTACTCGATTACATTTTGAGGCAAATATTGTACTTCTAACTCCACTACATTTAGCTGACAGCTTTAGTTACTTTTCAGGTCAAGATTTAACATGAAAAACATGATACATTTAAAGTGATTGGATATTCAGTTAATAGTATATAAAACGATCTGAGTGGGCCCATTCTGCATAACAAGTACTTTTACTTAAGGACTTTTACTTGTAGAGTTTTTTCAGGGTGATATTAGTATTTTTTGTTCTTGCATGCTATAAAACTCCTCCTTTGACAGTTTTGCAGCCCGTCCTGTGTGTTTCTAGTTGAGGTGTTTTACTTTGAATCCCGAGGGAAGCAGGGTGCCAGAAAACCATTAGCGAGCCACTACCAGATGTCCTGGATTGATGTCTCTTCAACTAAATGAAGTTTATAGTGCCATCTGAACGTTTTATGGGTTAGTCTGGCTTCAGGGCTGAGATGGTAACTTTTTCTTTTTTTTTTCTAGGGGAGAAGAGTGATTCGTAAGCTTCTTTAAGTTTGCTTTGCCTTGCACTTTCCTGCTCTAGATCTAAAGCAGTTGTGCTGCTTTGTGCTATAACTGAGCAATAAACTAGAACTGTACAGAAGTTTTAGAAAAATGCCCCTATTTATTTTTTTTGGCTGATTGTCTGAGGTCAGCCCTGCACATGGGTCTGTAGTATGTGACTGAGTCATTGGCCTCATAAGGACAATGCTTTTACTTCACTCATTTTTAAGGTAATTATAAGGGCCAAATCACCAAGTGACACAAAAGCGATATCGTTCCTCTAACTGGTAGACGTGAGTGATGTGTATACACTGTAAACAATTGTGTGAATTAACAGTAAAATACTGGCAGCTGGGTTGCCAGCATTCTACTGTTAATTTTACAGTTCCTCTACTGTTATCTACTTTACAGTATGTTACTGTGATAAAACCACATACTGAATTAGAGTAAAATCCTGCATTTCATTGATTTTTACAGTAGACTAAAACACAGTATTGTGCTGAAGCTAGATGCAATATTGTTTGTCTTTTTTGGTAATTTTTTTTTTTTTTTTTTAAATAATTTTGTGTCTTTTTTGGTGTCTTTTTAAAAAAAAAAAATAGTGTCTTTTTTTTGGTCATTTTGTTTCTTTTTGGGGTCATTTTGTGCCTTTTTAAAAAAAATAATTTTGTGTCTTTTTTGTTAAGGAATTCAGTGGATTTTTACAGTAGACTAAAATACTGTATAGTGCTGAAGCTAGTTGCAATATTGTTGCAGTATACAATGCAGTCATTTATTTGTAAATAGAGCATATTACTGTCTGAAAGCCAATTACTATGAATTAAGCGCTGTCTTCACTGTAACCTCAGTAAATTTAATATACCATATACTGAATGAGTTAGTTAAATAAAACACAGCCATTAAAATATCATATATTTTATGGGAAATGGTAAGAATTGCCCATTGCCCAGAATGCATTGTTTTCTACAGTATAGTACCTTTTTAATGGAAAACGGTATGTTACTGTCACAATTTGTCTGTTTTCTTACAGCAATTTGTTACAGTGTACGTTCTATTGTGCAATCCACACTGACTCCATCTTCCATCGAAGTGAAACGTCATCTGCATATAAAGCTGTTTAGATCACACAAATATCACACTGTATATGAGTTATTGTGTTATTAACCCAGGTAATTTGGGCGGCTGTGGCACAGTTGGTAGACCGGTCACCAACTAAACGGAAGGTTGGTGTTTCAATACCTGACCATGGCAGCCTAAACTACTGAACCCAAACTGCTCCAGATGCTGCGTTCATCAGTGTATGAATGAATTCCTGAGGATGTGTGTGTGAATGGGTGAATGACAGACTAGAAAAGTAATATACAAGTCCATTTACCATTTTATCCTGGTCTGCCTGTAAGCTTTACATCGGCTTCATTGGAAGAAATCCCATGTATATATATTGATTGATTGATTTTATTTCCCCACCCACTGTAATAACTGAGGGGAATCTGCATGTAGTGAAACAGGAACAAGCACCAAATGTTGGACTTTCACCGAGGAGAATGATGTTTTATTTTTATTGTAACATCACAGAACTTCCATGGCTTACGTTTTGTGAACACTTTTAAAACATTTTTTTTATTTATTTAACTGTGTCACTTACGGTAGTCACATCGACCTCGTCACTACTTTACTTTTGGCATTTATGTGCATTTATTTACTGTTTAAATGCCTTACCTGGATGTTTTTTGCCCTAAACTTAGGTCACTGAAACAACAGCTTTTTTTACAACAGTGAATGACGTGTCTGCTTTTAAAAAAAAGAAACAGAACAGGAACAGAAAAAATTCTGTTCCTTGAGCCGCAAAATGCTCATATGAGTCGTATGGGTGGTATTGACAAAACAACCTACTCTGCAGTTTAGGTAGAAGATCTTGTTGCATTAACAGTATTATTACTTTTTTGTATAACGGGCACAAAAGCATACTAACCACTTATCTCCAAAATTCACATCACAGACAGACCAAACTCGGTCAGCCATATACTAGGTTTTGATCTAGTCTCATTAACGTTTAACCAAGATAATGGGCTTTCTCTAAAGGGAATAAAACATGTTCTTGGTGAGCGTTTCTGGCTGATCACCGATTCATTCTTCCAAAAAAACTTCTTATGATGTTGAGTAAATATTCTGTAATCTCTGCAGCATCAGATTTCTGAACAGAACATATTTGCTTTGCAATTTAGCATAATTTTAAGGAGCTCTGCAAATATTAACGCTGCCTCTTTTTCATCTCTAATGAACAGGCAAACTTGTGTGGAGCTCCATCTTACTCCAGCCCATTTTTAAGTTAAGCTGCTAAATCACAGGGATGTTATTATGTTTTATGTTTTATGTTTTATTAAAGGATGCCCATTAGCTTGTGCCGTGGCAGTTCGCTAGTCTTCCTGGGGTCCACTAGACATAATTAGACATAATGTTTTCTTGATGTGTCTTTTTGATTGAGAAGCCATGATTCTAGTGATGTTCAATCACTCTGTTTTGATTAAATTGAATGAAAACTGTGAGCATTAATCATTATATTTATCTTCAGAGCAGAGTAACTTCAATCTAATAATATATCAGAGGTGATTGAAGGCTGCACATGATATTCTTTGTAACTTTAACTATGAACATTTGTTTTGTTTATAGCTGTAGTTGGAGATAATGCACTACATAGACAAGCTGCTGTGATCTTCATTTGCAGGTGTACAAACTCACAGAGGCAAACACAAACACAAATTTTGCCTCAGGTGTTATGCATATTTGCACATTTACTCTCTTTCTTACTTAATATTCACATGTGTATTGTCTTCCACACACTGTCTGTCTAGCCTTCATTTACTTCAGATCTAAAGCTGATCTAACAGAGCAAACAGTTCCACTTTAAGCTTTCTGTTTGTTTCTGTCTCTCATTTATAGTCTGGACAAACACACACAAGCTCCGAGTGGACCTGCAGACCTGGAGAGTGTGAAATGATTACATAAAGTGTACTAAACAAGCTTGTATACAGAGGACGCACAAGTGGTCAGCAAACCCTGCCAAGGCGCACACACACACACACACACACACACACACACACGCGCGCACACACACACACACACACACACACACACACACACACACACACACACACACACACACACAGTTAGTTTTAATGAGTTTTTAGAGTGTGTTTGCTAGTTTTAGTTTAGTATTAATTTTTTTTAAAATGCTTTAGTTTTAGTTCAGTTTTTATTAGTTTTAGTTTTTTTGTAATGGGGTATTTGTTGAGTGGGAGATTAAAAGAGGTCACAGTAAATTTTGCCTTTATTTCCTTTGTTTTATCCATCTTCATTATGTATGAAAAATGTTGACAAAGATGAAAACGAAGGACATTTTCACTATAATTTAGGTAGTTTTGTCACCACATAATACAGTTTGAGTTAATTATCATTATCATGTAACCTTTAACCCTTAAAACAAAGTCTGAAATCTCAAAAAAGCCTTTAAAGAAGTGAGGACCGGCCGAAATGTCCTCACTTTGCAAAAATGTCCTCACTCTGTTGGTTAAAAACGTGTTCCGGTCCTCACTATGTAGGAAGTACAAGAACACACACACACACACACACACACACACACACACACACACACACACACACACACACACACACACACACACACACACACACACACACACACACACACAGGCACAGAGTTAATCATAAATGAACCCTTAGATCTTAATATTCCTTCTGGTGTGGCGAGTGTTATTCTGAGGCTGAAAGATAAGCTTTCCTTATTTTCCAAAATGTAACAACTTAGATGGAAACTGTGTATTTGTGTGTGAGTTTGTGTGCATGTGCTCTTATGTGTGAGGATCCCGGAGGTGCTGTGAATGATAAAAATCTGAACTTTTCATTTTTCAAATCTTCTACAGTTTGTCCTTGTTGATGGACTCACTGTGGCCTGAAGCGAAGGGCAGCGCTGCCCCAGCTGCCTGAGGCTCTGTCAGTAAACTGGTGTGTGTCGCCCCCATCACCGATTTCCAATACCCAATATCAAAATCAAGTGAAGCGGAAACCGCAAGATTTTCTGACATGGCGCCAAAAGAAGAAAGCCAACCTGGTGAGACTGGCCGGTGATGGGGCTGCAGTCAATCCCAATATTACCGTAATGGAGACAAATGAGCTCCAGAAATAGCTGTGTCCTGTTTTTCTGCTAAAAAGCGAGTGAGGAATATTTTCCATTACTGGGGCTTTACTGGGAGAATAACCATAACATGTGACTCAAGGACTGTAATGGTGGTTTGAATTTGCAGTAAGATTTACTGTGTGATACTGTATTTAGTATTTTTACCCCCAGTGTACCAAAAAAGTTTGGACGCCGGATTAAATGTAAAAAAAAACTCCCAACATAATATGATAATTAGCTAATCCTCTAACGTTCCTCTTGTGTTAGGGTTGGCATCGACCCGTTTTAGTTTTTAAATTCATAAAAGTACCAAACAACTTTTGTTTATTGCATCAAGGCTTTTTGACTTTGTCAGGAAACTCTATTGAAAAATAAAACAAAAAATAAATTTAGCAAAATTATAAAATGCTCTTGGGTAATTATAACGTTTGTGTTGTTTCAACTATAATATAAGATTATAAAACAATATTTAGAGAAATATGTGCGAGTCAAAATTGACCCATAACACCATAGATGTAACTTTAGTTAATATTAAAATAAAACATTTATTTGAGATGTCTTCTAATTCCCCTCAGTAATAGTCAGGTAACAAAACAACCTTTTATTTGATATAATTTGTCAAAAGAAAGGGCCAGGAGGCCACATCAAAAACATAAAAACTAATCTTTTCATGGATACAGAAGCCTAACAAGGTCACCAAGAGGTAAGAAACAAATTGGATGATAATTAATTGTTTTGAGGGTATTTTATGGATCATTTAAGACACGGGTCAAAACCGACCCGTTCACATAAGAGATAGTAATACAAAGCTAACATGAGAGTAGGGTTAAGACATATATTCAATTGAAAACTGTAAAAATACAATAATGTAATGTTTTACCTTCATGGATTTCTGTGTATATATATGCTAATTCTGACTTTGATGTCAGCGACACATTTCAGAAAAATTGGGATAAGGGGAAACAAAAGTTGTAGAATGTTAAAAAAACAAACACAGGACATGTTGTCAAATGATCACACTGTTTTATTTAGATTAGATTAGACTTTATTGTCCAAATTTGTCTTTGGCTTCTCTATTATATAAGATACAAACATGACACATAAAAACATACAATCTACGAATATACATAAATACACATAAGCAATGAATAAATACACTAACAAAACACTACACATCAGTAAAAACATACAGCAACAAACAATTGTGAAAATGGGCAGCAGGTGAACACATTTAAAATACTGAGGCCTTCATCATTTGGCGTTCAGTGCCTGTATGGAACGGAGAATAAGGGACCTCTTATATCTTTTCTGGCTCGCCATTGGGTCCCTGAGTCGACGGCATTTTTGACATTTTAGACATTTTAGACAGTGTCTTTTTGGGAATCAGGGTCGTTTATATATTTAAGTGGCAGAAGCCCACATGCCCACACATTAGAACAAACCACTAACACCACACACTGCATGAATCATAACCAGGGTTTGAAAGGATTTTTGGCAAGGCACCTTTTGGACAAAGAGTAGATATAATGGACAATGGACCAAATTAAAAGAAAATTTAAAAAAATGAACTTGTACATTGCTGATAAGCTTTGTGATCACCAAGGTGTTTTGCAGTGTTGTCGATGTCTGGATAAAATCAACCGAGACCCTAATTGTCACGAGAAGAATTAACCATCATCCTTTTGCCTTTCTTCACTTCCTACAGAAATTGATACGGGTAGAAAAAGCCAAGTCATTTCTGGGAAATGAGCTCGCAGTTCAGCGACATCTGTCATACTTGCTGCCATCATTGTTGCTCTCTGCTAGAAGAAGGTGAGCATGAATAGATTTCCCCGAGCTCCTGGGGCACCGCGGGACACCAGCAGTGTGTGAGAAAGCTGGCAGCGCCTCTATAAGCATCTCCTAATTCCTCTGGACTGTCGCTGTAGCCAGCTTGTTAAAATGCTAAGGAGATGCTTTAAAAGGGGAGATTAGAACAGTCCTGGCCTGGATTCAGTGCTGCCAGCCCTCTGGCTCATCTGCAGCGGTGATCCTAGCAGAGCTGTCCATCCCAGGGGTGTATAAACACAACTGGAGACTGTGTTACAGGCAGGGCCCTAATATTCTTATGAGAGTTGCTCAGTGGTGCATGAGGCATGAAATTACCTGGATCTTCTTTAATAAATAAATAAATGAACTGTATTGATACCGCACTTTTAGAAAACAAGGTTACAAATTGCCTTACATGTTCAAATCATCAGGGCTGAATGCCATTTAATTTGACAATTAAAAATGAACTGGGAAAAAACATACACATATTCATATCAGTTGTGGAAGAAACATTCAGATCACTTACATAAGTAAAAGTACTAGTACAACACTGTAAAAATGATTCCACTACAGTAAAAGTCCTGCGTTCGAAACTCACGTAAGTAAAAGTACAAAAGAATCAACATCAACATGTACCTAAAGTATCAAAAGTAAAAGTACTCCTTATGCAGAATGAACCCACTCAGATTGGTTTATATGTTCTAAATATATATTATTAGATTGATATAGTTGGTGCATGTTAAGCAGCATTTAGTGCTGTCAATGTAGGGCATCTTAACTTTTTAATATACATATATATATATATATATATATATATATATATATATATATATATATATACATATGATCATGTTTTCATGCTAAATCTTGACCTGTAAAGTAACTAAAGCTGTCAGCTAAATGTAGTGGAGTAAAAAGTACAACATTTGCCTCTAAATTTAGAGAAGTAGAAGTATAAAGTTACAAATGTGGAAAGTAAAGTAAAGTAAAAGTACCTCAAAATTGTACTTAAGTACAGTACTTGAGTTTTAAAAAGCTTTTCTAAAAAGATTAGTTTTGAGAGGCTCTTCTGCATTTATGTGGCCCAGCTACTTACTAGTTTTGGGCCTTATGGCATGACCTGACAGACATGGAAGTTGTAATCCCACAATTTGTCCACTATGAAAACTGTCTTCAAAGCCCAGCGTCCCTCCTGGGGACATGGTCCGTCCCAACAGCACACTGCTGTTGAGAAAACTGATGACAGCTGCCTGTTTCTGTCTCTCCCCTCAAGTCCTCCTGTCTGTCTCCCATGCGGCTGCATTCAGGCCGAAAATAGCTCCGTTAACAATCACAACAGCCTGTGCAGGTGTGGGTGTTGCTCCTGTGGGTGAGAAAAAAAATTAAACACAAACTAGGAAGTTTGAAGGCTTGTCACAGGACGAGACAATTTGCACTCCTTTGTGTCAGGATTTTACAGCCCTGGAGAGTAATTACAGCTGTAATTACTTGCTCCATCATCATGGAAACAGCAGCAAGTAATACAAGGCTATATGCTACACACAATAAGGTAATCTGACATGTGGATTTTTTGACATTTTGACTTCATTGTGGCAGAAAAAAGGAGGCCGATGCTTTGCCAGACTGCATTGTTCTGTGTCGGCATGTTTCCTCTGCGTCAGCACTCCTGCTGTGGCAGCACAGTGGGTTTGTTGGCTCTGTTTTTCCAAGCATTGCTAATGTTGGTGTGAAAGCAGCTTTTGCTCCTGTCATCCTTCTTCTGGTTGTTTCATAGCCACGCTCACGCCCGGAAAGGACAGCTGGCAATGCAGCCAGCTTAGCTAACAGATGTCTGCTGATGGAGGTAGCCGGGGTTGTCCGGGTGGTCGGGAAATCAGCAATTTTTCCTGTTACAGGCTTCTCCATTGTGTATTCAAGGGAGCAACATTGCACCTGTTGTAGATTCAGACTGTGTCATCTTATAGTTCAAAGCTCCCAAAGATATTTCACTCCCTCTGCACCCATCACTTTTTCATGGTCCTTGTCTTATACTCCGTCCCGTCCCTTATTGCAATTCACCTTGCTTTTATTATAAAAATCTTTCATTACAATAATCTTATTATTATCTTATTACAAGCCCTTACAAAATCGCTCAATTAACCTCCCATTTAATGTGCTCTTAGTGACTTATGTAAGGCATATGTGTGTTCATATCTGAAGGTGTAAACACCCTCAGTGGGAGAAATATTGGACCATATCTCAACAAAATAAACAAAGCACCTTATTAGACTCAGATCACTATCCGGATAGAGTTTCCTTTATTGTATATTTTTTCTTTTCAGGGATTTTTTCCGGAAGCCTAGACTCCTTGTTCCCTCTTGATGCATTTTCTAAAAAAATAAATAAAAAAAGGAGATATTTGATGATATGAGGGAGTGAACTCCTGCTGTCTGGGCACTTCATATTAATAGCAGAGTATATTGAAGTAGGCACGGGCACTGAATCACAAAAGACTCTGCCTCTCCTGCTCCTGCACACAGGAAGACAGTCCAGTTTTGAGTTTGCAGCAACACTATAACTTCTGTGATGAGAATAACATGCCATTTCTATTGTGGAATTCGATTCAACATAGTGCTTACATACTACAATATCATATGGGGGTTTCACTGCTTCCGCTTCATTAAGTGAATGTGTTTGGTCAGGTACTTACAGTCAGAGGCTGACTCAGGCTGACTGGGGAGCAGCGGTGAAAAAATGCAAAGAGATTAAGCTTAAGCTTCATTTTTCCAGCACGTATCAGCCTATATGACACAGCATCGTGTCTTCTTAATGATAAAGTCACCCTAGAGGACACTTTTTTACAAGTTTTAGCTACCTTGGGGGCATCTAAGAGGGCACTTTTGCAGCTTCCTTTCAAATATAGACACCTGAGTCCACCAGTACTCATACCAGTTTCACCTTAACTGTTAGTCAAGTATACTTTTTCTGTTGGTGTAAGACAGAATAAGATTCATAGGGTGTCCATAAAGTCTCTATACAATTAAAAAAAAATAATTACAAAGGCAATTGATGAGATATCTTGATCACTAATTGTTGTATGTACTCATTGGTTATCAAAGTTTTTAACCACATTGCATTTGTGTACTTCAGGTACCCTGTTGATGAAATGTTAAAAGGTTGTGGCAAATGAAGCCCTATAAACATGGCTACTCCTCAAGAGAAGGCACAATGTGTATCATGGTTTATTGAAACAAAATCGGATATGCAGACTCAGCGAAACTAGTATGGAAGAGATCAATCCTCGCGTCACGTCTGTCAATTTGTGCATGGCACAAGAAATTATGGAGTCAAGGACAGTGTTGGATAGAGAGCAGAGTAGCCATTTGTACTTTTTAAGATTCATGTTGTCTAAAATATGTTACTAGGTGCTTGTTAGCACATTTTTAACTTTACAAAGTCAGGTCAATTTCCCTCTGGTTTCAGTTGTTTTGCTACACTAAAGATAAACACTGTTGCTCATAAAGTTAGAATACAATATTCCAACTTTTTTTTCTCCAAGAAATGATTGTGAGAATGTGATTTTTCTTGACAGATAAAGTGAATATCTTCTCAACACTTCACTGTGTTTGAAAACAAAATTTATTCCAACTATATTGGCAACTTAAGCTTAGGCAACAAAACTGCTTGTTTATGTTTCAGAAATAAGAACAAGGTTGAAAGCTTAAAATAATAACTTAAAAAACAGCACCACTGGGCACAGTTACTTGAGTGGAACATGACTCAAATAGTTTGTAAAGCACCATTAAACCTGCCCTCTGTTTGCTACATAAACAGACACAATTTTGTGGGATACCTAAAAATTTTAGTGCATGAGTTTTTGTAGGAATAATTACTATTTGTTCCAATAAATATTAGTTATTCCAACTTTATGGGCAACAGTGAATGATGTGAATGAAGAGGCATTGGGTCCCTGGGCACAGGTTGTTTTGCATCTCTTTATAGTTGTTACTCATCTGTCTGTGGTGTTGTATCACTTTGTGGTCATTTCATGTCTGTTTGTAGTTGTTTTGTGTCACTTCATGATAATTTTCGTCTTTTTATAATCCTTTTTTGTCTGTAGTTGTTTGCCCCCTTTTTTCCAGTCATTTTGTGTCACTTCATAGTTGCTTTTTTGTAATTATTTTGCAATTCTTGCTTCTCTTCTCTTTGCTTTGCTTATTTTTGTTGAGTGTTACTTTGCAGCTGTTTTATCTGTGTAGTTTTCTTTGTGTAGTCCTTTTTTTTTGCGCATATTTTTATAGTTGTTCTTTGTAGTCATTTTGAGTTCACTCCTGGTTGGCATACAGTGGTGGAAAGTAACTAAGTACTGTACTTAAGTACAATTTAAAGGTCCTTGTACTTTACTTCAGTATTTCCATTTTTATGTATCTTTATACTTCTACTCCACTACATTTTGCGGCAAATATTGTACTTTTTACTCCACTACATTTAGCTGACAGCTTTAGTTACTTTTCAGGTCGAGATTGAACATAAAAAACATAATAAATTTTGACTTTAAAAAAATGACATCTTATAACAGTATATTAAGTAATTAAATGAGCCCTGTCTTTAAAACACTGATTACATAAAAGCATCAATAAAAATAATCTGAGGATATATTTAGAATATTCCCAACAATCTGAGTGGGTCATTCTGCATAACAAGTACTTTTACTTTTGTAGTGGATTCATTTCACGGTGTGATATTAGTGCTTTTACTGAAGTAAGGGTTCTGAATACTTCTTCCACCACTATTGGTACATGTGTCTTTGAGTTGTAGGTGAAGGCCAGGAGGGTCACCTAACACTTTAAACCTCTGGGCCACCATGGCCAAAGGAAAATTCAACTGAACTTAGTGTATTATCTTCATGCTTAAACTATTTTATTTTCTCCCCCTCTGTCCCTTTTCTTGCTATAAACTTCTTTCAAAAGCATCTGAGGGATTCCAGTCTCTCAATTACACCAATCAGATTTTCCTCAACCTCTGTGAGCCAATCATCTCGCTGCTGTCACATTTTAAAGCAGCTTCTTTCACAGCTGCTGTCAGCTGTCATTTCATTCGCCTCCAGTTTTCATCACAACCAGCGCCCAGGGGTCCTTCCTCTGAGCTCATCAGAGGCTTCGCTCCGCATCACATCCATCCAGATCTTCAGCCAGTGCTCTTCATCCACCACCACCAGGGTCTAACCTCCATCAGCATCAATACGACCCTTAAATAACAGCACCACAGTGGAGTCTAATCAAAGACCAAAGACTCCCCTCATATTTCTTAAATGTCAAATAAATTATTTTAATTACTCTTAAAGCCTCTTTTCAATTAAGTCTCTCCTGATTAAAATCATCTCCTGGCTCCAGCTCCACACTTAATGTGGCCACATACGAGTGGTTGCAATCTTCTCATCTACTCCTGGCACGAGAGAATAAGCACATTGCTCCAAATGCTGCCTTTGTCAAAGCAGCAGACAGTGTAGACTTTTGATTTATTTACCCATGACAGCAATCTTCCCCTCACCTGAAGTGGTTCTAGTACATTTATCCAAACACGGAAAGAACGGTGTTGAATTTGTACCTTTAGAGGTACAACTGCTTGTTGTTGGGGGCAGTAAACACACTTAAGTAGAGCTTTTTGGCCTTCAAAAAGGTACCTTGAGGTCCAATAAAGAGCCCTGTCAGAAATACGGGTAGTGTAGGAGCCTTTTTCTGTCTCCTGAGGTACAATCTATATTTTTGTAGAGTGGAGTTGGACTATTTTTGGACCGTTTTTAAATTATTATTATTTTATTATTTTCATGCTCAATGAAGAATTTTAAATGTGAACACATGTTGCATATATAACATATACAAGTAAGGAGTATAAAATCTAGATCTATATTTTTTATTCAAAATATATTTAACTGTTTTTCAGGTTTATTTTGGTCTGTCATCATCATCAAAAAAACCCCTGTTGTTAAAGATACAAATATACTAAAGATACACATTTAGCACATTATTATGGACAGTCACTTCACTATAAAGCTGAATTAGAAAGGAGAGGAATCATTAACCCTGAAAAGAAACCTGACAGTTAATTAAAAAAAATAAAAAGTATTCTCTAAACAAAGGAAACGCTTGCACAACTGATTTTCTTTGCAGTCAGACTGTATTGAGATTTTTGTGCTTCTTCTATAAGTTTAACTGAAACTTTAATTAAAGAACCTTGTGCCAGCTTGCCATGTTACACAGAGTTCATAGAGGCAATTTCCTGTGCAGTGGGCGTCTAAGGCCAGATAAGAAAGAGATGTGAGAGAATAACAAACTTTCCAGATGAGCTTTTAACCCGAGAACTCTGTTACCACAGATTCCCCATTTTCAGAAGCAGATCTCACATAAACAATTATAGTTTTTAAGGTGGCAATATTCAATTCTCTTTTACATTTTTAGCTAATATCATTGAGGTAATTTCACACTTCAGTGGGCTTCTGCATTAATCACACTGTGTGTTCGCTATAAGAGTCATTGTGATTTCTCGTAATCCTGTTTTAGAATATTTAGCAGCCTTGAAGAGATGGGAGAACACAATAATTACTGTGAGCAGGAAGGACAGCAGAACCAATTTGTAATAAGGAGAACAAATTGTATGGTAAAATTAACTAATTTAGACAATGACCATCTTGAACATGATTTTTTTTTAAGGGGTTGGTTTGGAGTGAATTGGCTTTCATCCAAACCAATCTTCTAAAGCTTTTCACAATTGGCAACATGCCTGTAGCTCCGGCTTCTTAATTTAGAAATAACAACCTTAATGTTCGCGAGACTTGTTCAAAACAAGAGCATCTATAAGTTGATAACTAATGGAAAGATAATATGTACATAGATACAGTGGTTAAAACATTTATTAGACCACCTGTCAAAACCCCCCAGAGAAAACAATATTTTAGAAATCTCTCAAAAGCTTCTTCAAAACTCAAATGTTATTATTTATTTGGCAAATAAGAAATTGAATTCACCTTTTTATAGCCAAATTTGAGCCAGAAATGAATCAAGCAGAACATTCAACCACTAAAACTATTTGTTCTGTGTAATGCAACAAACAGTACATTTGAAAATTCATAGATAACAATAATACTTATATTTTAGCGTTGAAATTATAATTTTGGTGAAAGAGCTTCTACATACTGCTGTATTAACCATTACAGAAACATAAAAAAATGACTTTAGTAATGACTAATGCTGTGAATTTAGGACAGCTATGGCACAAACCAGTGAACTAATACATTTGTTAAGCTCTGCACATTCAAACAATAGACCTATTGAATGTCAGATATTTTTTGAGATATCACAAATCATTGTAAACTGTTAACAACAACAACAACAACAACAACAACAACAACCATTATAATGATTATGCTCCACTATGTTCACTAGCTTGCTGTTACTGTATCTGCTGTTTGGAGCTGGACAGGTAGCACACAGCAGCGATACCCGAGAATGGTCCATCCATAGTAGAGGTGTGAATCAGCAGATACTTGAGTCACGATACGATATTATTGCGATTTTAAGCATTTTGCGATATAGTGAGTATTGCTACTAAGATGTAATGACGACAACAAATGCAGCCTTTTCTCAAACTTTCCTCAACTTTAAGCTTCACTACTGTCCATGAAGTATCGTAGCGACATAGTCACATTCCTGGTTCCAGTGCTTGTAGCTAAAACCCTTGTAACTCTGAAGCATTATTTCGTCAAGTTCCCGATCCGATATCCTGACGCAATTAGATCTTCTAGTTTCATACGATACTATATCTCCAGTACATTCCTAAAAGTGAGCCCGCTATGGCCTCTGAAAAGAAACAAAACGGCGACTGTAGGCCGCCGGCAGACTTTATTTATAATACACTAAATATCAATACTTGGCGGCCATGAATCAATATGATATTGCCACGCAAAATATTGTGATACTATGCTGTATTGATTTTTTCTCCCCAATTCTAATCCATAGTGAATAGTTTGTTTAGCAGCCACTACGTGGAGACCAAAAAGATACAGAAATGTTTTTTGTCTTCACTAGAGATTTGCTCTTGGGCACTCATAAAGAAATATTGAACCTTGAACATTTTTTTTTTGTTTTAGATTAAGCAACTCTTCAGACCAAAAACAACAAAGTAAGAGACTTATTCAGATCATCAGGGAAAGGGCAAGACTGCAATTTACTTCTAGATTGGGATTTGTTTTTGCACACACACTGAACCAGCCAGCAGTGAATTTGTCCTCTGAAATTAAACCATCCTTTACACACCAGTGAACACACCATGCTGGGAGCAGTGGGCCTTTCTGCGCCCCAGGAGCAGGGAGCTCTGCCCTTGACCTGTCAGTCCTGGGATTCAAACCAGCGACCCTCCGGTTACAAGCCCGATCCTAACCTAGATCCTCTAACCTCGAGCCCACAGGCTGCCCATGCATGGTGCTCAGAATAATCACAGTTCAGGGCTCTTTTAAATGCAGCACAGGCTTTGTGTCTCATACCAGTGTGTGCAATTTGCAAGAGCCAACTCATGTCTGCAGGAGAGAGAACAGTATCTGTAAGACGCCATTACTGAAACAAAAGGGTTTAATGTGCAGCTTTAATATTAAAAGTTAAGCCCTCTGATAATCCTGTTTATTAATAAAGACTTATAGAGTTTTTATGTTTGGTCCATTGTCTAGGAAAGTTAAAAAGCATAAATCTTAGTCATTCTAAATGCACAAAGGTAGCTTTTACATTAGATTATGGAGTTTATGATAAGACTGTAAGGATCACTGTGTTTTAGCTTCCTGCTGAGTCGGCTTTTCTCTCCCTTTCCATCTGAATTAAGTGAACCCTCTCTGTCTCACCAGCCGAGACACAGCTGCCGTACCAGCCCTGTGCCTGCTGTGCCCTCTTACTATCTGCAACATAAAACTATGTTCCTCACCACAGGTTTGATCCAGTGGGCGAATTCATAAATCCCTAAAATTTACAACTGAAGATTGTCATCATGATACAGCTGCTCTCCTCAGCAGAACCTGGTGAGTCAGATTTATGTCATACACTTGACTTGTGAAGACCTGATTTCATGTAGTGCTTTGAATAAGAGTGTAAAGCTGTAAGTGAGAGCAATATTTAATAACGTGTTAGTTTGGATCTGATCTGGATGTCATCCAATTCTTCTATTTCGGACCTGGTTTTGTGTACTTCTATGCTGGGAAGATGACTAATCCTAGGTGTCATTACGCATTCAAAATGTTACTTATGAATGACTTTGGTATTGATTCACTCTACTATTACTGAATGCAATGTTGGAGGGAAACAGAACCGAACTTCCAGCTTTAAAACCCTGAAGCTAAATCTATTGCAAGGGTTCTAATGGGACTTCCTGCACAGTACACAAGGTGTACTTTCCCAAGGAGGTTTTGATTTATAAATGAACTTTGTATTTCACCTGTTGATATCATCTTCACTAGATGAGTGTGTTGTAAATAATGAAGTCATATCATGGCCACAGTAACTGGGTTTGCATTGTAAAGGTCTCTCAGGTTTGTAGATTGGAGCCCAAGAGAAAACAAACACCGGAGACAAAGACTGGTCTTAATGTAGGCCTTTTATTAGGTCACAGGTTAAGATATGCAGCGCTAGTCTCAGACTGACACAGCTCTTGCCGGATCCCAGTCAGAATGACCCCTGATTTCTGTAATAATTCACATTTTCATCCTTACACAGAAGTTGGACTTACACACAAACCGAATCCTTTCGGCTGCTAAGCCTCGTTCGAAGGTTGCGATACACAATGGCCCTCATTTATCAAACGAGCGTACGTCAGAAAGTGAGCGTAAAGTGGGCGTAAGAGGATTTCTACGCAAGCCTCGGCATTTATCAATTTGGACGTGAGCGGACGGTACGATCAGATCTCACGTCTGCTCTCAGCTCGTGTACGCAAATTTGAGTCAGCGTGAAGTCCACACGTCTGAGTCGGAGAATTGATCTTAGACTATTGTATCGATGCCTGGAGCTGATAAAACTCTGTGGTGTTTTGATTTTTAATAGTGACAAAGCAAAACATGTTTAGACTACATAATTTATCATTAAAACATAATCCAAAAATAAATACACCCTGCGATCGTGAAATTCTTTAAACAGAATACTAGCCGAGGATATTAAATGTTGTTGTCTTCTGCTGTTTACTGTTATCCAGCTCCGACACCGGAGCGTCAGCGTCTCCTCCACCAGCGGTGCTGCCCGAATAGAAACATTTCCAATCAGCGCTGCCACACGCTCCTCTCACTAGGACATCATTATTAGTAAATGTAAAGAGGTCAATAATATCTCTCCATCATAATAATAGCAATATTCGGATATTATATAGATTATTGGGCTTTATATATCAAGATGTAATTACTCAAACCTCGCCGGGAGTTTAATAGTCCGCTACTCTGCTGACAGCACCACTGATTTCCTTCCTTTTCACCTTTTATGCTGCCAAACAAAACTACTTTCTGACTGAGAAATTCCTTTTTGAATTAAAACTTACTTTAAAACATTGTTTACCTCCTTCAACCAAAAAGCTTAAAACCTTTTAAGTTAACTCGCTGCGTTTTTTTCTTTAATATGTCTATATTGCCCCTTTTGTTAACGGTGCACTTTGCTAATAAAGCTGACTTTAGAGGGTGAAAAAATCCTCCTTTTGGCCGCATTGCGCCCTTCGGTGTCGTAAAATCTGAAGGCGAGTCTTCTGAATCGGGTATATATTAGGGCGTGGTATTTAAATTACGCATGTTTCGAGCCGCCACATTTATCAACAGCCGATCATTCTTACGCTGTGATTGGTGAGATACGATCGTTTGATAAATCACACGTGGACCCTGTCGTAAGACGAAATATACACTCAGATCTGCGCTCGTTTCTACGCTCGCTTGATAAATGAGGGCCATTATGTCATAAAAACAACATACACACACAATGGCCCTCATTTATCAATATATATCGGCTGTTGATAAATGTGGCGGCTCGAAACATGCGTAATTTAAATACCACGCCCTAATATATACCCGATTCAGAAGACTCGCCTTCAGAGTTTACGACACCGAAGGGCGCAATGCGGCCAAAAGGAGGATTTTTTCACCCTCTAAAGTCAGCTTTATTAGCAAAGTGCACCGTTACAATTAACAATAGGGGCAATATAGACCTGTTAAAGAAAAACGCAGCGACGGAGGTTTATGAAATAAAAGTACTTATAGTTATAAACTCAAACAAGTTCAGTGAATATTTTACATTTGGAGCACGGACTTAAAAGGTTTTAAGCTTTTTGGTTGAAGGAGGTAAACAATGTTTTAAAGTAAGTTTTAATTCAAAAAGGAATTTCTCAGTCAGAAAGTGAAACGCTGACGTCCAACAGCAGCAACACAACAAATTAGTTTTGTTTGGCAGCATAAAAAGTGAAAAAGAAGGAAATCAGTGGTGCTGTCAGCAGAGTAGCGGACTATTAAACTCCCGGCGAGGTTTGAGTAATTACATCGTGATATATAAAGCCCAATAATCTATATAATATCCGAATATTGCTATTATTATGATGGAGAAATATCATTGACCTCTTTACATTTACTAATAATGATGTCCTAGTCAGAGGAGCGTGTGGCAGCGCTGATTGGAAATGTTTCTATTCGGGCAGCACCGCTGGTGGAGGAGACGCTGACGCTCCGGTGTCGGAGCTGGATAACAGTAAACAGCAGAAGACAACAACATTTAATATCCTCGGCTAGTATTCTGTTTAAAGAATTTCACGATCGCAGGGTGTATTTATTTTTGGATTATGTTTTAATGATAAATTATGTAGTCTAAACATGTTTTGCTTTGTCACTATTAAAAATCAAAACACCACAGAGTTTTATCAGCTCCAGGCATCGATACAATAGTCTAAGATCAATTCTCCGACTCAGACGTGTGCACTTCACGCTGACTCAAATTTGCGTACACGAACTGAGAGCAGACGTGAGATCTGATCGTACCGTCCGCTCACGTCCAAATTGATAAATGCCGAGGCTTGCGTAGAAATCATCTTACGCCCACTTTACGCTCACTTTCTGACGTACGCTCGTTTGATAAATGAGGGCCATTGTGAGAACACACTGCCTCAGCTCTGTCTGTGAGAGAAAGACGAAAGTTACAGTGAAGAAAAACACATTGGCTATCTGCCTTCTTATAATTTTTGAAATATAACTAGCATGCTTCCATTTATTTTGAGATGCAGAGTGACTAAGGATTTCTAGAACTGAAGTTACATCCAGGTAACTTTTTATTGCCCTTTTTTGCATAATAGGAGACTACCATTGGTGATCTCTGAGTTTACCTTCATTTATTCCTACAGACGATCGAGCAGAAGATCTGCAATGCAATGTATTTCTTTAGCTTCCTTTATGTTGTCTTATCTATCTCCATCAGCACAGGCCTGATACAGTATGCTCATGTAGTTATACGTTTTGGAGGAGGCACACATCAGTGACACCATGTAACCTTGGAGCTGCAGTAAGTTTTTCCCTAGCTGACGTATAAATAACTGCCAATGCTGTGATATCTGTGGCTGACCATCACCAAGCTTCTAGTAAGTACATAAAAGTTGTGTGCAATTACCTTGTAGAAATGTACGCACTACCCAGTTAAGCACATATACCCCTTTTTGACCAATGTGAACCTGATTCTTTTGCTGGTGCAGGTCTCAGAATCTGTTTGCCCTTCCACAGGTTTGAGAGCCACTACGTCACTGTATCTGTCTAGAAACGTCTCCGATCTCTGCAACTATAATAACAACAATGGTGGACTACATTGTCTCTTTATAAATGTTGCTCCTGGCTTTGCAAGATTACCTTAGCATCCAAACATGATATGTAGTTAAGCTGGTAGTTAAGCTGACCGTGATTGCATTCTTATTAACATTCAATGTAAGATGTTAATGTAAGACTTTGTTGTAAGCCCGCTACCCTGAGCCCATTGCAGTTAAACAAATCCATTAAAATAATTGATACACATTTTAGTTGGTCTTGTTGGTCACCATAATCCCGCCCCCAGAGCCTGACGGAAGTGGTTTGTGTTTCAGGACCAGCAAAGAGTTGGTGCTGCTCTGGAACCAGCTTTCCTGGTCGAGAGCTGGTTCTTTTTGCACTCAAAAGTGAGGAGCTGGTTACAGATAAGGCACAGGCTCAGAACCGGCCCTGGAACTGCCTTTGAACACAGTGTGCCCCAGTTTATACCAACAGTCTGCATCTGGTGAGTCAGAATATGTTTAGACCTAAATGGAACATAAACTTAATTTATGACGTAAAGTGTGTGCTTGCCCTCCCACCTATGTCAAAAAAGCTGCTGTGAAATAGGTCTATGTGAAGGTTAGATTGCTCCGGTCTGTTTTGCTCCAGCCATAGACAGCTGATTGGCACACAATCTAGCGAGGTCCCATGCGGCCTGTAACCTCTGAGACCTTACACATTCGTGAGAACATTCACGGAGTGATAAAGTCATCGCAAAAGATTTTCTGGTCTTCTTCGGGACCTTTAGCTCTCAGGGGTAGCAGGAGATGGATGGGCTGCTCAAACCATCTCCATTAATTGTGGGATAGCTTGATTTTCACTCATCCAAAACTCCCAGAGCAGCCCTCAATTCTTTACACAGTGCAGGTCATTATCCTGTCTGCCTGCAGAAATCTCTCACTTCCACTTTAGAACTCTAGACTCCTAACTGCTACTTAAAAGCACTTTCTTTCCTTGTACTACTTGATGCTCAAAACCCTGAGGTTTCCTGCCAATCATTTGGTTTTTGGTCATTTGATTAAATTCAGATTTGTCAGGCATGCAGTTTGCACCCAATAATACAGTATTAACAAAGATGAGACCTGCATTGTTATTTAATCTTAAAGCCTTTTTCTTGTAGAAAGACACTGTGTGAATATTTAATTCTAAAGGTCAAAGAATATAAGGTGTTGTATGCTGTTCAGAGGCCCCTGAGGTTAATTTGTGATTTTGTGATATGATGCTATAGAAACACAATCGACTTGATCTTTCATCTGCATTTACAGAGATCTCTGGCCATATTGGAAACATGTTGTAAAATCGACACTAAGATATTGATTACGTAACTACAGTAGCCACCAGTGATTTATTTACACAGCAAACAGAGCAACATTAGCATTAATTTGGATTTATGTTTATGTCTATATGATGACTGTAAGTCAGATATTAACTCCCCTTTCAGCTCTGCTTTGGCCATCATCAACTTCTTAGGCTGAAAGCTCCACGATCCACAAAAGCCTGTCGATAATTTTGGTCTACTGGTCTATTGGTCTAAAAACGATGCAGGTCAAAGTGGTGGTTCAGCCAAAATGCTTTTATGCTTTAACATAAAAACACTCACAGAGATAAGGATTCGGGTAATAATGGTCTGTTTGTCGGTGACTAAAAGCAAACTCCTTCCCCACACATGCATTGATTCCCTGCTAATACAAAAACATTGATTATGATAGCTTTAATTAGTTTAGTCTATATTGTGCTCATTTTTGTGCATATCCCTAAATGAAAGTGCTTCATCAAATTACCACAAACAAACCTGCAGGCTTGTAATTTTCCAGAACACTGCTTGGTTTTTCAGTCTCTGTGTGAATAATAAAGCCGATATGCTGCTGCAGAGTGCTCTGTTCTTAATGGTAACTTTGAGGCGAAAGGGTAGATACACCGTGCGTTGTGTTTGGGAGGTGGCAGCGAGGGGTCAGTAGGGGTCCAGCAGTAAATTTGCGCCCCGGGGCTCACTAACATGTTAATCCAGACTTGCTGACTAATAAAGGCCCAAAGGACAACAGGTCATCCGTCACTTGAGCTTGAGTCATCCTTGAAATATCTTCTGTTTAAACCTCCAAGGGCAGCACCATTAGGGCATAAATGGGGTCGACATTATTTGTGGTGGTGACATCAATGTCCATTTCAGTAGAGACAGAAAACGAGACAGTGGAGAAAACCGTAGTGAGTAAACAAATGTCATGACTTTCCTGTTTGCATTGATTTTTTCTTAACCAGTTCAATGATCTTCCAAACACATATCAAATATTGCAAAGCTAGATTTGTTGAAGGCCACTGTAGGTTTTGTTACCTGTTTTATTCCCCATGCAGTTTGGGCCCTAACTATGACGGATGTAAACACCTGCAAAACAATTTTTTCCCCCACCTTCATTCAGAATGTTATATTACAGTCTCGACTGTAGCTAGAATACATGATTGCTCAGCAGTGCATGCTCTGACTTGCTAATGGCTTAGTTTACAGCACAGCTAGAAGAAAGACAGCAATGCATAAAGCATAAGCCAAGACTATGTATTCCTACTAAAACAGGAACTTGTTGTTCTCTGTGTGAGACGCTGACTGCCGAAAATGAATCTGCAATTAAACTGAAAGTACAGATGGCAGCTCATAGAGGAAAATATCACAGGAAATACATTAATACATTGTGGTCCTCCTACCATAGACTCGAAATGGCTTTTGAACGTGAAAAAATGAAGCTGGGAACAATTAGGAGATCAATATGCTGAAAGAAAATGAATTTCATGGTTTAATCAGACATACAGTCCTTTTCAATGCTTTCCATGACCTTTCAGTCTGCTGGTGGCCTGTCTGCCAATGCATCATAGTACTGCAGACATTTGTGCAGCTTTCACATCCATATTATCTCTGGGGGCCAATAACACAGAAGAAGTAACCTGCACATGCACACATGCGTAACACATAGATACAGCAGTGGGAGACATGCTGATAACCTTTATTTAAAGGAGCAGTGTGCAGGATTGAGGGGGATCTATTGGCAGAAATAGAAAGTATAGTAGAGTGTATTATTAGTGAGTATTCATTTGGTTATTCGTTTCGCCCCTAAATCCTACACACCGGACACACATTTGAGCTTGAGAGTAGAAGTAGCAGAAACAACTCTGAAAATATGCATAATTATGAGTTAAAGTAATGTACTGTATTTTAACAGTGGTTTAACAATAAATCAACTGTTTATGTTTGATGTAAGAACGTTGCTCCTAGAAACAAACCTACATACATTATTATCTGACCTTGCAGACCAACGTATTCTCATGAACAGGTTTGTATGATTTCATACACAAAGTAAAACAATGTGGTTTGTATGATATTGTTTTAAACATGTTAGTAATGTTGTAATGTTGTGAAACGGAAATACACGGTTGCCCATAAAGTTGAATTTTTATTTTTTTTGTTACCTCTTACCAGTTACCAGAGTTTCCCTCTGTGAATCAGAATCAGAATCAGAATCACTTTATTAGTCCCTTGAAGGGAGATTTGTTTTGCAGCAGGACACACAAGACAAGGTACACAACAATACAAGACAAGGTACACAACGATAATAGAATAAGACCCAATAAATATCTAATAAAACACAGTCAAAGAAATGCCATACGCATATGTAAAATCACTGACACATGTTCGTTGCAGAGCTGATACCCCTAAATGGAGAGTTACTACCTAGTATAGGTAAAAAGTGCAATGTGCAGATGTGCAAGAAGCAGACTTGTGAAGATGAGCAATTTGAGGGCTACTTTCTATTAGTTAAATGAAACCTGGAGTCTTTTAGTCCTCCACCTAGGGGCCCTAAGACGACGGCCTGAGGGCAAGAGCTCAAATTAATTCCAAAGAGGGTGATCAGGACAATCCATAATGGCGCTAGCCTTCCTCAGGACTTGTCTGTTATACAGAGACATAACACCTTCCTGCCCACTTCCTGAAATCCTTCCAGCAGTATTGACCAGCCTGCCAAGGCCATTCTTGTTGGACAGGTTCAGGTTTCCAAACCATGCAACAATACAAAAGGTTAAAACAGATTCAATAAAACTTCTGTAAAAGAGAGTCATCATCTCAGAGGAGACGTGGAGGGTCCTCATTTTCCCTAAAAAGAACAGTCTCTGTTGGACTTTTTTGGAGGTAACCTCAACATGTGGTTCGAAGCACAGCTTGTTATCAAGTACTGTGTTCAGTTTTTATGCTAAACTAAAGTTATATACTGTTGCTCATAAAGTTGGAATACTATATATATATATATATATATATATATATATATAAATAAAGTTTGAATAATTTAGTTTTCAGACACAATCCGAATTTTCATTGCGGCATGTTTGGAAGAGATTGATACGTTTTGACTTTATACTACTACCAGTGTAGTATAAAGTCAAAACGTGTAGTATAAAGTCAAAACGTATCAAAAGCACCGTCACACCTTTAACATAAAGATTCAAAAGCACCGTCACACCTGCCATGTGTGCTATATAAACAGACACAATTTTGTGTGAATCCTACACATTTAAGTGCATGAGTTTTTGTAGGAATAACTACAAACCGCTCATGAGATCAGCCTGAACAGAGCTTTTTAATCAGACTTTAGCTTGCTGTTTTGGTTTTTACAGCTTTTTTCTAAACCACTCCAAATGAATGCTTACAATTTTTTGGTGTGTGCTGGATATGTAAAAGGGAAACTGTTTGCTAACTGGTCTGCCATATCAACTTTACAGTATAAGAGGATAAAATATCAATGTTGTGCTTCCCGCTTGTTACAGCCCCATAGCAACCTATGGAGCCAACCTATGGCTTTAGATATTAATGTTTAATGAAAATTATAGGTAATTCATTTACCAGATATTTGTTAATGATGAACATATTTATGATAAATGTGCTGTTTTATAGGAGATAATTTTTCAAGTTGAGTGATTAAATTCACATCACTGTATGATACTTTGAGTTCATCAGATGTTTTGTATGTAAAATCTCTATTTGTAAAGTAACTACAGCTGCCTATTTTTCATTAAAATGTCAATGAGTTGAAGTATATAGCAGCATGAAATTAAAAAACTTAAAACAAAGCATCACAAGTGCCTCAGTTCTGTACTTGAGTACACTTGGTTTTATTCCACCATCACATAGACACACATGTGGATCCTTGAGGAACAGTGTTTTATAGACTTAGGAAATTAATTCAGTACCTAATGGAATATTATTCAATGAGCTCTTTTAACTCTTAATGGACGAACAAATTGAAAAGATTTCAAACAGACATGCAGAATAAATATTACACCATATATGAATAGTTGTCTCCCTTTTTTTAGGGGAGATAGGTTTATGTTAATAATGTTTTATGTTTATCTTTGTTTGACTAGCTCACTTTAAGTATTCATTGTTTGTCGTACAGTGGGTGGCTGCAGGTGACTGTATAGGACAGATTTTAAAAGCTGTCTGCTAGAAACAATCAGTGAGGAAATTATGTGCTGTACCTTTTAAGAGAACAGAAGTTGGGAAGCGATGTGTGAATCAGTGCATGTTTGATAACAAGAAAGAATAATTGGGAGAAAAAAAGAACTGTCATAATTTTTTATGGGAGACCTTTGCAAGAGATAAAATTCACATTTAGGCAGGAAATTCATGAAACCGTCATTCTCCCTTGCACACACACACACACACACACACACCCCTCTGCTAATGTTAGAGCCCTTTTATGTGAGATCAGCCAATTTATCAGACAAGGCTTTTTATATTTCTCTGATTTATTTTCCCCTTTTCTCCGTCTCTTTCATACTCAAAGGCAGGGTCGGATATTTAAAGCAACACAAACAGGAAACAGTTTGACATTGGACGGATACTGTTGTCTTGTATTTACAGCCTTATAAATATAGACCATAATATAGCAATATTAGAAAATCATTAGCTGTTAATATAGAAGTAAATCGTCTTTTGTCAGCCATAATTGCTTTCTAAATTAGTTTTTGAATATGTGACCTGCAATTTAATATCATATTGTGACAATTCTGTGCTATTTATAGGCTCATAAACCTGAGCACCTGCTATGCTCTGCTCTTTATCCATTATGTATGTGACTCCTTGTTTGCTTTTTACTCAGATTGACTTCATATTTGTCTCATGTATCACCTAATTAGAGAACAGTGAAGCAAAAAGCAGTGCACGTTGCACCCTAATGTGCATCCACAGGTCATTGTCTCCCATAATGTGCAGTCATTTTGTGATGTCCTGATAGGGAATAATTAATTCTCAACAGGCATGACTGCTCAGAGGATAAAAATGCACCAAACCTGAAGAATGCAGAAACAAATCGACGATAAATACAGTACAAAAACATTCTCAAACTTTCTTTTCCCTCTCCAATCCAGGAATATTTTATGTATTTATCGTGTTTGTACTGTATAGAGACATACATATAGCAATAATATAGCCAGGTTGACAGTTTACATGCTCACAATGACAAACAGCTCATGTTGCATGCCAACATTTGCTACTTTGCTACTTTTACTACATATTGCACTGTGAACTTGTTTTTACTGCACCGTGAACTAGTTTTTATATTTTTTGTGTCTATTTTCTATGTACAAAAGCACTTTCTGCTGCTACACTTCTGTGCAATATTAATATTCCTTTTTTTTTTTTTTTTTTTTTTACAGTTTTATATTTTATATTTATACTTTATTTCTGACATTCCAGAGTACAATCACTATGTGCCAATGCAACTGCATTTTGTTCAATGTGTATATTTTTATGTATAACTGAATGACAATAAAGTCTGTCTAAGTCTCCACGAGAGCAGAGACATTTTTTCTTGTTCAAGAACAAGAAAAAAGTTCTTTCTGGCCAGGACAATTCATACTTTACCAGAAACTCAAGTGCAGAAGTTGCCATAGGGCCCTCCCACTGCAGCACATGTCAAATTCAAATTTTCTGACAAATTGCACAATAGTTCTTGGATACCACACAAGAACAAAGTTCTGCCCAGATGATATGTCGAAAAAGCTGCTAGAAATTAGAAGCTGCAGAGAAATTTGTTCTCCTGGGAGAGAGAACTAATTTCTCTGTTCTGTTCTTAAACTTTATTTGACAAACCTTCATTTTTGCTTGGCCTGATGATGGTTCATCGTGATGGTTTGTGATGAGTACACAACAATGATAGGTAAATCAAATAATATTTTTTATAACTTTTATATGCACACCATGGCCTTGAAACTGAACAAAGCAACATTAAAAACAACAAAATGTGGAGACATTTTTAGAATTTTCTTTGAGTCAATATAACTCAGTTGTACCAGGACTGCCGTAAAGAAAATCAAGATTAACCTTCCATTTTACTCTAAATGTGACTTTAATTTACAATATGAACATCATGCTGTATTGAATAATTATTTTAAAGTAATTGAGACTATAAACTCATGAGAAAAATGTTTACAGGTAGGAGGTAATAAATCAAGTGAGAAGTAGAGTCAGTTTTTCATAGGTTTCTATACAATCTGACTACTTTTTGCAACGATTTGAGTCACCTCCTGCTGGCCTTTAAAAATAATGTTGATTTAAGGCACTGCTATATTGGTTTCACTTTTCAGAGCTGGCAGATCATCTGATTGCTCTTGACATTTCACACAGAACCACAAAAGTTTGTGGGGGTGCTAGAGGGGAAACAAGATCACTGAAGTTATTGGGATACTGTCCGAGAACCCTTGTTTGTACAAAATTGTGTCACCATCCATCCTGTAGATCAGGGGTCATCAGCTGTATTTGTCCAAGGGCCAAAGATTTTCTAATCAGCAACTGTGGGTTGTTGGACTTTGAAATAATAAAAATATAATGTATTTATGCCTATTTAGCCTATGATTGTTTATAATTTTCACCGTCTTACTAAATCTCTTCTATTTTTATTTGCCATTTTCAGTGCCAACAGACTTTTAAAAAATGGGAAATCAAGAATGATAACTAATGTTTGTGATATGTTGTTCTGGACCATAGTGTCTTAGACACACACACACACACACACACACACACACACACACACACACACACACACACACACACACACACGCGCACACACACACACACACACACACACACACACACACACACACACACACACACACACACACACACACACACACACACACACAGAATAAAAAGAAGTTACAATTTTTGAACTGCCCTAAATTTGGTTTCCCAAAAAGAAGAGGAATTTGAGACCACATGCTGCTTTCAAAGTCTGTCCTATATATTAAGAAAAAAGACTTTGCAGAACTATCACCACTGCTCCAGGCTTTCCCCTTCCTGCGACAAGGAAGTCAATGAGAGAAGTTGGAAATGATGATCAGGGCGGCGAGAGAAAAGGGAAGCGGGAGGAGAATCTGGGGACAGAAAAAGCACATATTTCATTTGTTGGAGTTTGAGATAATCTCTCCTGCTGTTTGCTCCACCTCGGCGTGAGCGAATGAGCCTGAAGAGAAACTGTTGTCGACTGAAGCTCTCATCACTTCCCTCCCTGCAAGAGTGGGCTGATGACAAATTAACTCCCTGTTGGCCAGAATAAATGGTACATTAATCAGAGATACAGCAACACACACACACACACACACACACACACACACACACACACACACACACACACACACACACACACACACACACACACACAGTACACAACAATGATAGGTAAATCAAATAATGTTATTTATAACTGTTAGATGCACACCATGGCCTTGCAACTGAACAAAGCAACAAAGAACAGAATTCAAATTTTCTTTGAAACTTCTTTTCTTTTCTTTCTTTAAAGTTATTATTTTGGCCTTTTTTCTGCTTTATTCAACAGTGGCACTGTCACAGACACATACACAGACACAGAGCCGGACCAAGGCATAAGCGAACTAAGCGACTGCTTAGGGCCCCCTGGCCACCAGGGGCCCCCCAAGAGCAATTAAAAAAAATGTATTATTCCTCTCAGATTTAGACAGGACTGAGCAGGTGATCAGAGGGCCACTGCCTGTTAAGGAGAACTTTTCATTCCTCAAAAGGCATGATGGCTGAAGTTAACATTATCAATATACCTACAGACAAGCAGAGCTGGTTGACTTATTCAAGAAGTAAAGATGTTATATGATATATATAGATATATGGATATTTCTAAGTGATTTTATTTGTTGTTGCACTTTATTGTTGTTCTTGCACTACAATTTATTTTCACACATTGCTGTTGCAGTTTTTTGAAGCCAAAAATAATAAACCAGATGTCACTTTTACTAAAATATATTAAATATATGTTTTTTTATACAATGTTTTACCATTTGGAACGATAGTTACGATATTTGGATAGATAGTTGTAAATCAACCCTAGCTCACTCCTCTGGTTGAATGTTCTACATTTTGAGATCAAAATCCATATGTGACACCCTGGACATCATTCATTCATTGGTATTATTATTATTATTATTATTATTATTATTATTATTATTACTATTATTATGGTGTTATTAACTGGGCCACTCCTATACATGTGTAGAGACATATCAGGTTGACAAAAGGATAATGTAAACAACATTGCCAGAGCCGCAATGAGTTTATAGTAGGTCTGTGAAGGATCAACAATCAATATTATTGGCAGAAATAAAGGGCCCCAAAATCAAATTCTGCTTAGGGCCCCATGGAGGCTTGGGATGGCTCTGCACAGAGACAGAGTGTCAGAGCCGGATTCAAACCCAGGCCCACTGTTTGCAAGGACTAAGCCTCTTTGAGAGTTTTTAGACAGTTTTTATATCCAGATATGATTGTAACGTTAAAATGTCTCTCCTTGTTAACAACTCTGCCGGTCCTGTCAATGCAATGGACAGCTTTAGCACCTTTTATCAGCTCATTGTTTTGTTTTTAATGGTCGCAGCTCTACTGCTTTGTTTCAGTCTCCCCCCTCTTATCAACACAGCCAGGCAGAGAGCAATTAGCTGGTGAACATAATGGAGCATTTATAAAAAAGTCCTCCAAACCACACGACCAGACTGGACTATTGACAAAAAAACGGCCCTGGCATTTTGGCCCACCACAATCAATCACACACCTACTCTTTCAGCACAACTCTGAATATGTAGGTATGCAAACAGCCTCAAAACAGCAGTGGTGGAATGTAACTTAGTACATTTACTCAAGTACTTAAGTACAATTTTGGTGTACTTGTACTTTACTTGAGTATTTCCATTTTATGTAACTTCTTCACTACATTTAGCTGACAGCTTTAGTTACTTTTCAGGTTGAGATTTAACATAAAAAACATGATATATTTGTTGCTTTGATTAGAATGTTTTGAGATAAAAATATTTTTATTTTATTTAATCCTCATCACAGTTTATTAGGTAGAAAATGAGCCCTATCTTTACAGAATTAAAACCCTGCTTAAATAAATGCATCAATACAAATAATCTAATAATATATTTGGAATATTTCTAATAATCTCAGTGGGGTTATTCTGCATAACAAGTACTTTTTACTTTTGATAGAATTTTGTATTACAGTAAGTTCAGAAAGAAGAAGAAGTACGTATTCAGGATGTTTACTTGTAGTGGAGTAATTTCACAGTGTGGTAGTAGTACTTTTACATAGGTAAGGGATCTGAATACATTTTCCACCATTGAAAAACACATTATGTAAAATTTGACAGTTGGCTATATAACAGGGCTATGTTCCAGTTCAATGCTTTGCAAAGCCTTTAGAAGAGAGGACCTTCAAGTTGGAATATGTACCTTATACAGATATAAATATCCTTTCAGCACATGTAACACTGTCCATAACAGCACCTTAACCTTCACACACACAACAGAGAAACTAGTCCACCTATCACCTCCAAGTCTATCAAGAAATTACTATGACGACAATAAAATAACTGACCAACATGTAATCCTGGTGAGACACTTGAATGTGTTTAAACTGGTAATAAAACTGATCAATCGGTTGCGGTTGCCATCAATTTACTCATAAACTAAGCAGTCACGATTGCTGGGGCCAAACATTAATAAATACTTAATTAAGAATCTTTAGTCCTGTAAACTTGGTAAATTAAAAAAAAGGCATACTCTCTAAAGCGATTTTCTGGTTCTCATTGTTGTAAATTCCACAACTTTTTAGTTTTAAGACTTCAGGCAAAGATTGAGCTGCTGGGAATATTAAAGTACTTTCACGTTGGATGGCAGGTTTAAAGGCTTATTGTACCTTTGACAAGTATGTAATGTGACAAAAAGGGCTTAAAGGATGGAACTAATTTAATTTTTTGACTGGACACATGGCATAATGAATTTCTTATGAAGCTTCACCTCTCTTTTGTTCCCTTAAACTGGGAAGCCCTCTTTCTCCAGGCCTTAATCCAAACTCTGATTAATTACCGACCAGGGAGATACCAACTGTAAGCGGGAAGATGGATTTTTTCATTTGTAGAACCATATATTACTTGGCTCACAGTTCAGTGATTGATTAATGTGTCTTGTTCCCTGCTGTTTAACATGTATGTCGGCACAGATAAAGTACTGATGAAGATCATAAAGGCACCAATATTGATCTAATTTATGAGAATAATGATATTCTCTCCTTGATTTATTTCTCTGTTTTCTATGTGTTGTGGGAAAAAAATCACCCATCCACTTATTGATTCATTTCAGATGACTTGATGAAACAGCTGCTGGATTCTTGTGTTTTAATGTGCATGCTATTCCAGATGTTCAGTGAACCAGCTGCATCATTATTTTTCGATTAAGACTTTTTCATTATCTTTGTGACCTCGGCAGTTGTCTGCTGCACTCACCAACATGTGAACGTTCACCATAATGGCAACTGCTCCCAAGGATTTCATCATGTAAGAAGGAGGAGTGGGACAGAGAAAATCAATAGGGCAGAGGTGTTGAGTGATGAACTGACTGCCCCAGGTATGAGGGGGACTGGCCTCTATTAGAAGTTGGTCCCTCCCACGCTCCCCTGCTCCTCCCCTGGTGAGAGACTCTGACACGTGCCAGCTTCTATCTCACTTACTCCTAATCCCGCCAAAGCTATCAGATCTGCAAAGGTCGAGGTGGAAAGAGTTGTTTTCTACATAGTGTCACACAGATATGATTTTTAAGGGTTCACTGAGTACCAAGGACAGTCCTTTTAAGTCCGTATCGAACAAGCACAGCTGTGTGTCTCTATCTCTGTCTGGATCATTGGCTGTCCTGGGACCTTTTCTCTCTCTCGTCTGGCTGCTGTTGCCTCATTCCACATGTTGGATCTCTGTCTCCTCTCCTCTTCTATCTTTTGATGTATTCTGTAGTCATTTAATTTTACTTAATATTTTTGATAAAATGTAGGGGGCACGGTGGCGCAGTTGGTAGCGCTCTCGCCTCACAGCTAGAAGGTCCTGGGTTGATTCCCGCCAGGACGCTGTGGGCGTTGGAGGCATGTCCCCACCTCCATGTCTCCGGTGTCCGTAGGGCTGGTCGGTGTCGGCAAAAGGGCCTGATGGGAGGGAGAGGAACTGGTGGGAATAACGTGATCCTCCCACGCGATACGTCCTACCGGGGAATCTCCCCGTCAGGTGACAAGAAGCGGTCTGCTAACTCCTCATGTCTCGGAGGAAGCATGAGTCCAGTTCAGGGCTCTCCCCAGACCGACAGGGACGAGGTGGCGCCCAGAATCATGATAGGAAAAACTGGGTGATAAATAAAATGGGTTACAAAAATCGTGGGATAAAAATATATATATATTTTTGATAAAATGTATTAAATATAAATGCGTCCTTGATTTTTAGGCTTGTTTAAGTAACTTTAATATAAAAATGTTTATCTTAAAATCTACTTATTTTGATCACATTAAATATAATCTTTATGTGTATGTAATTCTAAATCAAGAGAATTTGGAATGAATCCAACACAATAGAATTAGTCCATTTTTAATTGACACTTAACACTTCCTGTTAAGTTGTTATTAACTCAACTTGTAATGTAGTTAGATTTAATTAATAATATTGCATGCAATCTGTTGCCTCAATTTTATTAAGTAGCTACTGGTGCATCTTGTGTGTTTGTGTGGCCTGTCCTTTTTCCAGATTACATGGTTGAGGGCAGGCTCAGGCTCAAGCTGTTTTTTCTTCTTCCTATACAGATTATGAAGAGATGTCACCTTCTGTGACATTTGGATTGTCTATACTGTCATTTTATTATCTTGGTTAAACGTAATAAAATGACACACACACACAAACATTTATTGCATTGCATATTCGTCTGTTGCTCTTCCTGAGGTCCCCCCCCCCCCATTTAAGGTTTTATTGAGCAGTTTTTCTGCATCTGCAGATTAGGTCCAAGGCCAGAAGGTGTTAAATAACATTGGTTTAAATGCAGTAACATCAGTATTCAGTGCAATGCTATACATGCTGCAAGACAGAAGAGGAGAATGTTAATTAGAGAAAGTGAAGATGTACATCATGTTGCATTAATGTATCACATCGAGCTGTAAAAGAGCTTGTATATCAGTGGTTATCACTGCGGATGAATGTTAAAGATCACCCAGAGGTGACTAGCAGCTGGTACTATGTATCATGTATCGGATGGCTTTGTATGTGATACCACTGCCCTTATCACTGCATGAGCAAACATCCCACCAGAATGTGGCTGCAAATGGGAAGACCTCTGATACCAGGAGAAAAACAAAGCAATATCTGGGCAAAAGTAAAGGTCATAAATCGACAATGATCCAAACAACATCACAGTCGGCCGCTTGTGTGTGTGTTTGAAATGCAGCCAGAAATTGAGTTTCCTCACACATACTGCATGTAGTTACATACATGCATGAAGCTGGAGGTCTGGGAAATAATGACAAACAAAGCCTAGAGGCATAAAGACATGGGATGAATTAAAGCCAGATTTGTCAAGTCTGATGAAAAAGAAAAAAAAGATGTGTTTTGGCTGTCAGGTTTGTAAAAAATATTTGGATTTTATCATGTTTTAAAGGAATATTTTACACCCCAAATGAATGCTAATGATAACTTTTTGTAGATTATTAATGGGCTTACAAGACACATAAACAGTGATCAAACATTTAAAAACATTTATTGAGACAACCAAATTAGGAACAAGGTAGTACTAATACAGCATTAAAACACCCAAGACCACATAAATAGTCCTTTGAAATCAGTCCTAATACATATCTTGTTGGTAGTGTAAGATAATGTACTTAAGGAGCTGAGAATGCCTGCGACTCCAGGCCTTAATAATTAAGTTTATCGTCTTAAACACTTTAGTCCTAAATAGCTGTTCCCACCCAATCTGGATATTATCACACTACTGACTGGCCGTTTATCAGCAGTTATCATCCCATACATATGGGCAAGTTGGGGCCTAATCCACCTTCTTTGGTACAAATTCAATGGAATTTTAATGTGATCTAAAAAGGTTCAATGTGTACAGTTATAAAATTGCTCAACGTATGTCTGCACCAAATTTCAAGACTTTAGATCAATGAAAACAAATGTTGTAGCATTTTTCCTGACCATTTACAATGGGTTGAACAGAGGCTATGATCTATGGGTTGATTTTACTGCTGGATATGGAATTAAAACACTGCTTACATAAAAGCATCAATACAAATAATCTAATAATATATTTAAAATATTTCTAACAATCTGAGTGGGTCCATTTTTATTTTATAGTTTTGAATTGATTTTTACTTGGTGGAGTAATTTCACAGTGTGGTACTAGCACTTTTACATAAGTAAGGGATCTGAATACTTTTTCTGGGGCGGCTGAGGCTCCGTTGGTAGAGTGGTCGCCTGCTGATCGGATGGTCGGTGGTTGAGTCCCTGACCATGGCAGCCTACATGTTGAAGTATCCTTGGGCAAGATACTGAACCCCAAATGGCTCCTGATGCTGCATTCATCGGTGTGTGAATGAATTCCCAATGGTGGCAGCCACCAGTATGAATGTGTGCATGAATGGGTGAATGAGCGCAGTCTGTAGTGTAAAGCGCTTTGGATAAAAGCGCTATATAAGTGCAGTCCATGTACCATTTTCACCACTGAAAAACAAATATGTAAAATATGACAGTTGGCTATATAACAGGGCTCTATGTCTGCACCAAATTTCAAGACTTTAAATCAATGATGACAAATGTTGTGGCATCTTTCCTGACCATACTAGGTATAGTGATAGGGCAGAAATTGTTTGAACAGAGGCTTTGATCTGTTGGATAATTTTACTGTTATACTGCTGGATATGGCTTTAAAATATGGTATATGAGCCAACCACAGTCAAATGTTAAACGAAACACTTAAAAAAAAAAGCAGTAAAGTGGTTCCTAGCCAGCAGCCATGCAAGTGTATTTATTTAAAAATAGAAGTTACCCCTTTTAATTATTTTCCTGTTGAGTAAGCAGAAAGCAGGGATAAGGACCTGCATCAAGCACCATCAACACCTGCTAACCTTAAAGAAATTTGTTACCCTGAGGTTATAGATGAAGCTATCATCCATTATTGACTCAGTAGATATTGACATTCGTATCAGCCTTTAAAATCCAATATGAGTGGAAGTGCAGTATCAGCACACAAAATTCACAGCATACATCACTCCTCACAGAATGAATTCTTGTATCTGCTTATCTGACTGTTGGTCACAGCACTTCTTTCCATCACCTCTTCCTCCTCCTCCTCCTCCTCCACCACTTCTGCCCTTTTCCTACCTCCTCTTTTTATCCCCTCCCGTCTTTCCATCTCATCTTCTTGGTACCACCATCACGCCTCCTCCCACTGTATGCGTTTTAAATTCTTATTCTGCTTCCTCTCACCCGACACACCTGCAGCAATGGCTTCTTATTTCTTTATGTGTCAATCAAGCCACCCCGCTGATAAAATGCATCTTTGTGAGTTGTTGCATTCCATCTCACGGCTCACATCAGACACACTCTCACCCAACCCACACCAACACAAACACAACGTCCTATCTTTCATAACATACCAAGTGAGTCCCTATGGAATGCTGTCGGGAAGATTATTGATTTGAAAACAGATGAGTGAAGGCTATTCATGCAGGCGACACACATATCGTGCAATGTAGACTTGAGAGTTGAAATGACTGCTGTACATATTGCTTACATTTAGGGTTGTGCAGAGCAAAAGCATTCATTTCTTGTAATGTGTTCTGCACTGATGATATTGCTGCTCTCTGGAGGGTTGCCCTGTGGACTGCAGAAATGTTCTGGATGTTGGAAAACCCCAGGGGGGAAAAATTCAGAAAATCCTGTGACGCACACGTCCCCTCCCCATCTCGACTGCTTCACTGAGTTTGTTGAGTTTGTTTATTATATTAATTAGTAAGTGCGATTTATTTTTAATTTCTCATCAGATTGTGGTTTCTTTACGCATCATCAGGTTCCTTTGCGTCTGTCATGCTCTGTGTGTGTGTGTGTGTGTGTGTGTGTGTGTGTGTGCATGAGCGTATGAGCATGCACGTCAGGCATAAACTAATATTGCTGAAGTATTCCCTGGGGCTTGACAACACAGGAAGCCTGAATCAGCTATTGACTCTGTCCTCCTTCATTAGGAGAATATAAAATCACTACTTTATTGATTCCTCTCTTTAACCTTTGCCTCATTTGATCTCTAACATTGTTTTCTGTCCCCCTCTGTGTTTTTCCCCTCCAATTCCATTCTTTTCTCTCCCATTTCTGTCTTCCTTTTCCACTTTATGGACCCATTGTGACTGAAATTTCCCATTTCTCTGTCTTCACCTTCTGCCCCCTCTTATCTACTTAATATCCTTTTTTCCCTCCTAATTGGCCATTTTGCTGCTCTCTTCCCCTCACAGATTTACAGTTACAATAGTTACTGAAGCAACACATTGTGTCTTGGTGACCTAGGGGTGACCTCTCTCTCTGTCTACACTGTGAGCAAAACATGATTTGACTGACTTCATGTCTATTTCAGGCCCAGACACAGCAGCTCCCATGAGTGGTATTTTCTGCGTCACGAAGACGTCGTGCCTCAAAATTTCGCAAATGTAGTTTTAATAAATGTGAAGCCTCGCAGTTACAACTACAAGATGTAAATATGAGCGCAGTCTGGAAATAAAAAGATTATTAAAATGCACTGAAGCAGTGACTTAGCAAGCTTTATAGTGTTAAATAATGTCTTCAGTGACTTTACTACACAACCTTGGATGACAGGTGATTATAAAAGCATTTTTCATAGCTATTTACTGCAGTGATTTGGAATTTCACCATGTAATTGCAAATATTTCAACCAACAAAACAAGTTGAAAAAAAGAAAAAAACAGGTTTATATAGATTAGATGCCAGCTTCAACCCCTTTATGGTTTACATAAAACTAGAGTATTTATGTTTACTTGCTGTGGGTGGAAAAGCCATTGAATGTAAGATGGCTTTTTGTGGGCTGCATTTACATTTTTTTTTAAAAAATACAACAGATGGCAATGAAGGGCACATCTGCAGGCTCTTCTGCTGATTTACTTCTTATGATGTGTGTGTTAATGTCTGTGTGCATCTGAATGTGTGTATGTGTGTTTTTTTTCTTTTGCATTCACGTCATCTTACAGAGATCGCTGCGTTCAGGCCGACCTCAGGAGGGTGAGGGCGGGTGGAGTCAGCGAGGAGGGCGACACAGTACCTGAGAGAGAGACAGAGAGACAGAGAGCGGCTGAGTCAGACCGTGACAGATAAAGGAAAAAAAAGAAAGAAAGAAAGCGGGGGGAAAAGTGTTATTAGCCACTAAGCGAGGGAGATAGGGGGTCCAAGAAAGGGAGACAAGAGAGGCGGGAGGGGCGGGGGGCGTGAGGAGTAGTGGACCGAAACAGGCCGAATACTCTTGGGGGTGAAGGGATGAGAAAGAAAGAGACAGTGACAGAGGGAACGGGAGCTCTCGTGTCACTCTGAGGAGGACATGTCTTCTGTCTGACCTTTTCAGACGAATTCACACCCCTCCACCCCTCCGTCTTGGATCTCACCCAACCTTTAAAAAACCGCCCTCTGTGGCTTGCCCTAGCTTTTATTTATAGTTGTCAAGCTCTTTTCTCACATAAATAGTGGTGAAAAAGGCATTGGCCGTGACCCATTGACCTGCTGCTCTCCACTGGGAACTTGGTGTGCTTTTTCAGTAATTAAACACACAATGTGTAATTTTCAGAGTTTGGTGACATCGTGAAGTAGCATGGGATTGAGGGAGTTGTCTTCAACACTGTCACTGCAGCCAGTTTCTCCCGGTTGTATTCCTTCAGTGTTTACTGTTCAGGAGGTTTTTATTGGGAGCCGAATTATACACAAAGCTCTCCTCTTCTCTAAAATAAACACACTAGGTGAATAAAAACAGTTAAAACATGGAATAAAGCAATTTCAGGTTAAAAACAAGTGTTTATTCAATGTTGTTTGGTGGACAAAGGATATCCCAGAGGGACTGTGAGCAGAGCTGCCGTTCAGAAGGTTTTTATTGAGAGCTGAATTATCTACAGAGGCCTCCTCCTCTCCAAAATGTATGTACTCACCAGGGTTTGACTCATGTGGGCGGGAGCTGAGCACCCATATAGAGGACTCTGAACTCCTGTGAAAATCATACATCTGTGGGAGTCACTCATACGCTACCAAACATCATTACTGAAATCACAAATAATGCATTTTATTTTTAATGTATTGAGCATTACTTAGGTTAATAAGCGTGGGTTCTCTCTGGGTAAATGGTCAATGGACTGCACTTATATAGCGCTTTTTATCCAAAGCGCTTTACACTACAGACTGCCATCATTCACCCGTTCACACACACACTCATACCAGTGGCCGAGGTTACCCTAAATGGTGCCACCTGCCACCATTGGGAATTCATTCACACACCGATGAACGCAGCATCAGGAGCCATTTGGGGTTCAGTATCTTGCCCAAGGATACCTCGACATGTAGGCTGCCATGGTCAGAGATCGAACCACCAATCTTCCAATCAGTGGGCAAATGGTCTACCAACTGAGCCACAACCGCCCCAGGTCCTCCGAATTCCTCCCACAGTCCATAAACATGCAACTTAGGTTTAATTGGTGACTCTAAAATTGCCCATAGGAGTGAATGAGAGTGTGAATAATTGATAATCTGGCGACCTGTCCAGGGTGTACTCCGCCCAATGTCAGCTGGGATCGGCTCCAGCCCCCCTATGACCCGAGTTCGGATAAACGGTTAAGGATAATGAATGAATGAATGGAAATATGACTGCACTTCAGCACTAACACACCATAGTGCATATAGAATTTGGCAAGAACTATGCCTGTGAGGAAGAACTACACCGCAGAACGCAGGAACCCAGGAACCCATTTGGAAGAAGAAATTTCATGTATCAGCCAACACTTGATACATCTTAATATATTGAATAGAAACTTGAAGTATAGACTGCCATGACACCATCTCTCTCTCTCTCTCTCTCTCTCTGTCTCTCTCTCTCTCTCTCTCTCTCTGTCTCTCTCTCTCTCTCTGTCTCTTTGTGTCTCACACACACAGAGAAAGCATACCTGTTGGGCTATTATTCGTTTCGTTATCTCCGTCTCAACCCCTAATTTTGGTTATTTTAGAGTCCTGCGAAAAGCTCAGATCATAACTCGAACCATTGGACCCTGTGATTAAAACTGGTGAAAACACTGAATAAAGGCCTGGAGGTGCTGAGAGTTGAACTGCTGTAGTATTTGCTCATGTCACTCAAAACTACCACAGAAACAGCCACAGCGCAGGAGATATGATGCCATGCCATTGACCAAATTAAACTGTTAGCTAAATTCAAATGATCTAGGTTTGAAAATTGTTGGAAGTACACAGCTCAACAAAATGTATAACAGTCATTTTTTTGTAATTTGAATGTGGGAAAGTTATATATTATACCATTAAAGCTTGTTTTACTGTTCGCTATGGTTTAGACGTCCAGCTAATGCCCAAGATAGGATGGAGTTGCTGCGTCCCAGTCCCAGTGTCCACAGCTTTTTCCAGTTAACAAGGTGGTGTGATCACTCAATAACTGGTTTTCTATGTTTATTTGGGTCACACAGTGACCTTATGTTTAGTATTCTCATATTGTAGGTAAGGTCATTTCTTAGCCCCTTTTCTATGTTTACATAAGTCCTCTAAGCATTCATCTTCCCTCCCACATTAAAAGGCTCAGAGCACTTGTCATAGAACTAGAGTTGGTCCTTGGCGCTATGCTTTGTCTGTCAAATGCAGAGGATGAATTCACTTGTGGGAATCAATCAAGATTTTTTTTTTACAGAGCAAAGCTGGATAAATAGCAGGTTGTTGATGCTTATAAGGCTGTAGCTGAATCGAGTCTAGATCAGAAATTTTTATGGTTGGTTGTGATTCAGTTAAACATGAATTTTAATGTTTCTGGTTGTAACAGTGCCCCAAATGGTCTTATATCATGTCACCCATACAGTATCTTGTTTGCCATCCATCAAACTGCGCCATTAGTGCCACACTAGCCCATATGTACTGTATGTCATGATGATAAATGAATGTCATCAGTGCCAGATCAGGTTGTTCTACATACAATATCCATATCCACTTATTCACACTCAAGAGTGTGCAATCACAGCTTTCTGTGTTCCCTCATCAGGCTGTGTAAAATGAATGCTGATGAATATGGCAGTGCTGCTCTCTGTGGGACAAACGGTGCTACTACATGCTTTTGTTGTCAGTGAGGTCACACACATCTAAGCATATGGTGCCAGACTGATGGTTAATTTTGAATAATATAACATATTTTCCCAATGTGTTCTGATTAAGTTTCCAATATTTTATTAGAAATTACCTAAAAAGCTTTCTGACCGAGTTTCAATGCTTCAGTGAACTGTGTAAGTAAGTAAGTCTTCATTTTTTCAAGGTAGCAAGCAATATATATTATTTATACATATGTAATGAATATATATCACATTTATTTCAAGGTAGAAACACAATGTACTGCTACCATAGAAGTTGCAACCACAAACACTACGTGGCTAGTGTAAAGATAAAATCTCAGAGATAATTAAACACGATTAAAACAGATACAAGTTTTTATCATGAAGAAGTGGGAATACATTTTCAAATAAATAAGATCAGCAACTGACCGGCAAGAAAATGAAAAAAAAAAATTAAAAGTAAGTAGTAAGAACAGAAGAAAAATAATTAAATGATTAAGATAAACAATTGGTATACAAACAATCAGAGTTGTTTCTGACTTAAATTTGCCTGAAGGTGGATTTATATGGAGGCTAAATAATGTCTACTTTCCTATAAAAACGCATAAAACGGCCATAATAGCTGTTTATCTATGGCTGGGAATATACCAAAACGCTTACATACTTACATACTCATTCACTCGCGTAGAAACATGTGTTTAGTTGTGTAAAACACCCGAACCGTGCTGTAATGAGTCTCCATTATCCATCTGTATTAAAAGGAATGTCTGAAACTGAAACTCTCGCGATACGCCAAGATGTCTCGCGATAGTACACGCATCTCATTCGAGCTAAACTGGAGGGATTTCTGGAGTGTGCAGCTGCAGGTCTGTGTGCAGCTAACACGCTAGCAGAGCAAAGATAACTTATCTTCTACCAACCTGCTCCTCTTCACAAACAAGTCAGCTCTGAGGTGAGGACACTTGCTTCCAAGCGAGACTGTAATAACGAAATTTAAATGCTACCTCGTTCTTTATTATCGTTAGCCTGCTAGCACCTGTAGAAACAAACACACACTTTTAAATGAAGTTAACGTCACCCCCAGCCTGTAGTGACTGAAACACTTTCAACAGCTAAACACAAAGGCTGGAATAGAATACTGCAAGGACAACTTCATATAATGCAGCGCCATAATGTTATGTTTTAATTTTAGCTGCTAATCTTAGGTTAGCCTATTTGCTAATAAGCAAATAATGTCAGCAATAAGCTAATGTCAGCTACTCTTACATTTTATTCAATGGTGACAAGAAAAGTACATCAAATACTGAAGTTACGAATGTGAGCTACGCTTTGTGTATTTCCATTTTAGTCTACTTTATTATTCCACTCCACAAAATTTACTTTTTACGTCACTACATGTATTTGACAACTTTAGTAATGTTAGCTACTGTAATTACTTTGCAGATTCAGGTTAATAATGCAACATAAAATCAATAAATAAATGGTGGTATTTTATTACAGATAGTATAACTTCATTGATCCCTTTGCAAAATCGACAAGCTATCCAGATGGGATGTAAATCACAAGTTTCATCCTGATACGATACTATATCGATTCCATATATGCTGATATCACAAAGTCTGCAATGATACGATTTCTATCTGATTGGATTCAGGGACCTCCGATCAATATGAGACCATATTGTAAGCCAAATTAACACACTTACAGTTGGGTGGCTGACGTGACGCTCAATTTTTGTGTTCCCAGTGACAAATATTACTAAAATTTGATAATATTTCATTAAAAATAATGTTTTAATATGCAGTTCATTCTTCTACATCTAATCCATCTGCAAACAATGAGTATCGTTCTTCAACTATGCAAATATTCTGTTTTGAACATGACATTTGTCCACCGGTGCAACTGTACTAGGTAGCATTACTTATCTTAAAACAACTGTAATTTAATGAAAAATTAATCTAAATACATTAAAATACTTGAATGCATGTCATACGAGTGTTTACTTAATGAATCTAGAGGATATAAGTGTTAAGGTCCCTATGTAGAGTTATTATGACACATTACATTTTGTCCGCAAAACTGGTGTCCTCCTGGAGCAACGCCATTATGTAGATATAAAACAGGCATTAATGTGACCACCCCATTACTGAGAGGGGTCCTTCCAGAGTCAGGAAGGACAGAAGACATCTCTGGAGCAGGTGGACTGCACACAAGATCAGTTCTGTCTCAAATATTTTCATAATATTACTATTTCCGTGCAGTGTTGGAACTGGTCGTCTTAAGGTAGTCCTTTGGTACAACGCAGTTTAAGTATTGATCTGAATATTTTTATCAATTTACATTGATTGATCATTGAAAATAATGTAAAACTTAACACTGTTACTCCGAGTCTAAAAAATGAATGGAGGTTAATGGACGGCCGCATTTGGATGGCCCGTCCTACCTGGCTGACGGGAGCTTCTCTGTCCTGCTTGGGGTTTTCTTCTCCTCTGTTGCCCCCCTCACCTGTGGGGTCCCTCAGGGCTCTATACTAGGTCCCATCCTCTCCCTATTATATATTTTACCCCTAGGGGACATCCTAGTCAAACATAACATCTCCTTCCACTGCTTTGCAGAAGATGTCCAGCTATACTGTATCTGCCTCTTAATGTTGATGGGCAGGCTACACTCCAGCCATCGCTTGATTGTCTGGCTGACATCAGATCATGGATGGGTGCAAACTTCCTCAACCTTAACGAGAGCAACTTTTAATGACTAATTTAAGTAGCTTTTTTGCATTTTCTCTTAACCTCAGAATTTGAGGACAACACAACTCAAACCTTCCTTCCCTGTTTTGTTAAAGCTAGTTTGATTTCCATGTTGAAAGTGAGAGGCTGAGATGACCACCAAGGAAAGGTCTAGGAAGTTTAGGGAGAGGCTGAATGAAGATCCTGAGAGGAAAGAGAACTTCCTGAGAGTGAGACGCAGAAAGTAAATTTGACAATGTTTGATAATTAATTTGACTTTGTACACGACATGGGCATACTAGTACTCTGTTGTCCAATGGTGCAACGGAATGTCCTGTGGTGCAACAAATTGAATTGTGAGTGGAAAAGGTATTTTAATGAAAAATGTATGTAAAAAGTGTGGGATAGTACAATAATGTTATCATCACTATGCAGCTATAAGGATGAAATGAAGATTCCTTGGGTTTTATACCAATTATAATGAACGTAACCCAGGCATTTGGGTGAAGTCTGTATGTGTACATCTTATAGTATATAAATAACATAATTCTGAATTTTTTTGGGGTATGTTTGATGTGGAAATATAATTGGGACAAACTAATATGCCTTTGGCTTATCTATCTTATCTGTCCAACATTCTCTGAATTAAATAATGACATTCTTTATTGTGTTGCACCGGTGGACACATTTTAGGACTACCACACCAAAAAGTGAATAATATGTGAAGAATTAGAAATGGACACATTCAGTTTTGAATTATTCACATATAAGGGAATATAATTATATATCATTTGACATATATTTTTGAATTATTATTTTTTTCACTTTGAATTTAAATTCACGTCAACCACCCAGTTACACTTATATCAACTCACAAAAAGTAACTTAAATGTAATTTAACAATTTTATTACTGAGCTTACATTGAACAAATCTATTATTTTTAATTAGACAAAAGAATATATAAAAAGTCGGAAAATAAAGGTTTTTGTAGCTCAAAGGTGCTGATCAATGTATTGATATCGTCACTTTGCATGGTATTGGATCGTTGATTATTGAATCAACATAATAATCCAGATCAGTGTATTGTTACACCCCTACTACCCAGGAAAATAAGTAGTAAACAATAACCCCTACCTTTACCAAATGCAAAATGATTGTCATGCACATATTAATGCATCAGTAATATCATATACACTATTCTTAAACTATTAACAACTAACCATTCTCTAGTATGAACACATTTACTTAACGTACAGTTTAATGCTCACACTTTTGTACTTTTACTTTATTTGGGATACTGGAAAAAGCCTCATTCATTCCTTAACAGGCTATATGCAGCTCTTCAGTGGATAGGACCTTTGTTATTAAAAAAGTGCAAAGTCAGAGCATATTAGCTGTAAGTTAGATATAAGTAAGAACAACAAGTTGCCACTCCTTTTTTAACGAGGTTGACATACCAGCACTCCAGAGCGGTTGAGTGCAGCTGTGAAACTAAGTCCATTTGGACTTTCTTTCATACTTTCTGGCTGTTCAGAAGCCATCAGGAAAAACAACTCTTGCGCTTGACATTGTCATGACTGTCATGACGTGTGTGCAGCATGTCTTTGGCGCTTTGAAAAAACACTTAGGTGCTGTGCCCAAATCTTATAATGGTCTGAAAAAACTGCTGAGAAAACTGCTATTTTTATGGCATTGTGTTGGCCAGAATGTTGGTGACATTTTTATGTAAACAAACGTGCATGTAACCACAACGGCCAATATTGTACGATATATGGACATAACCTCAATAATTTTTGCATGACAAGTCCATAACATAATAATCATGGCTGGTTAATGCAGGACTTTAACTTGTAACTGAGTATTTCTACGCTGTAGTTGCTGCTACTTTTACTTAAGCTAAATATCTGAATACTTCTTCCATCACTGCTTTGATTTAACATTCATGGTGGAGTCTGGGATATTAAGCTTTTTATCAAATTCAATTAATATCTCCTAATGATCTTCTTGTTTAGGCATGCTGGAAAAAAAAAACACTCCCGTGTTCATACACAGCCCTAGCTCTGAAAATGGGAAGTAAACAAAGTGGTCAGTGTTCAACAAAGTGTCAGCAATAGGCAGGTTCATGCACAGGACAGGGGAAAGACCGTGAAAGGCAGTGAGAGCAAGAGGGACGGAAAAAGGGAGCACTGATAGGAAAGGTGTATTTGTTTGGGTATTGTGGTCAAACAATATTTCTCCAGAATCACTGTCTACTCCTGTATCTGCTGCCAGGCTTTGGAGCTTAATACGTTGAGCAGGCTGTTGAACCTGGCCTTTGACAAGTTTCAGAAGAATTTTAGAGCATGTTTTGTAAAAGTATTTGTCATTGAAATAGCCATGCTGTGTTGTTTCTAGTGCTGCAGTATATCTGTCTTATCTCTGAACCTTCCATTTGTGCACAACAACACCACAGCGACTCTCAAAATGGATTTAGAAGATGACACCACTGTGTTAACAACTTTGAAGTCCTTCAATTCCTTCATCAGCCACACTGAACCTCCACAGAGGCTGTCGGAGCACACAGCGGGGAGCAGCCTGCAGAGTCAGTACAAGCGCAGCATGGAGGTATACAAAAACTGACAGCGCCAACTGTAAGCTGTGTAGCGCCGTTATTAACATGCAACCTTCTGCACTGACTGCCTTGCCTTTTGTTTAGTTGCTGGAAGCAGCAGATAGAGTTCACTCCAAGAACCGTTACCTTCAGTTGGACCAGGAGAAGAAGCAGATGGAGCTGAGTCACAAGCGTGCTCGATTTGAACTCGAGAAGGTGGCTTCTGACAGCGCACGAGACTTGGAGGTAAAGGTCGCACACCCTTACACAATCATATAATACAAATGGACTTGACCTAATACGTCTCAGGGGAGACAGTAGGTAAAACCTGTTTCTCACCCTTTTATGGTACAGCATGAGGTTGACCGGAACCAGGATCTGTTGGGGCGAATCAAAAAGTTGGAGGAGAGAGAGACTGAGGCAGCCAAGAACCTATCAGAGCAGGTGGAGGTAAACCGTGCACACCGTAAGAACCTGGAGGGCCTGAACAGGAAACTTGAAGAGCGAGATACTAGATTGAGCACTGCAAACCAGGTACACACACACACACACACACACACACACACACAAACACACACTTACTGCATTTGTACTCTGGTCATGTCTCTTATCTTTTGTTGGCTTACTTCTGTAATCTCTTCCCAGTCTATCAGCTCTTTGAAGGATGAGATCAGAGGGCTGAAGCAGAAGATTATAAACCAAGACTCGACAATTTCTTCTCAAACCCTGGAAAACCAGGAACTGCAGGAACAGTTAGATTTACAACGCAGGTACAGACACATCCCAAGACTACCAATTTACCCAGCTCTGTTTCATGCTGTACTGCAAAAGACAAATGCTGACCACACACTTCTGTCTGATTTTGTATTATAAACAGGAAGTATCAGGAAGTCTCTCAGCTTTGCCAAACTCTTCAAGCTGCCCAGTCCTCCTGGTCCGATTACACTCAGATTAGGGTATGTTGCATATAGCTGACATTGACTTTTTACCACTCTGTTATTTCAGTTTGTGATCTCGGCATCTTTGGACAACTTTGTACTTCACCTGGATGGCTGTGAGAACATGGACCTTTTGTATGAATGCAGAACAAAGATCCTGATTTGATAAAATTTAGATAAAAACTGGGGTAGTAAAACTAGACTGGATCATACCTGCATACAATATTATGATGTTTCTTTGATACATGTCAAGAATGAATGCATAGAGAGTATACTATATTTTCCCTATAATTTGTCTATTTATGGAATTTGAAAGTCTGCCTTTGCAAGCCTGTTTGGGCTGGCCACCTATGCAAGAGATTGATAGATTTTTTTTTAATGTCAATGTATTTTAGAGCTATTTAGCTATCTACATATTTACCAGTAAAACAAAGTGATGGTTGATTTGAGAATTTATCATCAGTCACGTCTTAGTCATTTAAATATGTTCAGGGAAGTTCTGGTCCCGGTTGCGGCAGTGCTAGAAGAGTACGGAGCAAAAATATATGTGTATGTGTAAATCGATGATCACAAAAAAAAGAAATGGTCAAAGTTGAAGGTCGGTTTAATCTTGGGGTTTAAGGGACAGTATATCAAAGAAAGTTGATTGCGGAGTGTCATTCACAGGATGTCAAATATCGATGATTTGGGTTGGTGTATCGTCATGGTACACCACCTGTGAACTACTGGGAATGAGACAGGGCAATCAACAGTCTTTCTCCAGGACCACATACTGAACCTTTTGAGGCAAGGATTAAGTTGATAAACAAGTTCTTAGCTTAAGTTACGTTTGTGTCGCTGGACGTAAGATAAGATAAAATATGACTTTATTTATCCTGCGGTGGGGAAGTTTCGTTGTCACAGCAGCTCAAGATACAGACACATAGATATGGAAAACAGAATAAAGAATATAAAATATAAGACCTATACATACATTCTATACACATTCTATACATACATTTCTGCTATTTGGCATTTATTATTAATATATATTTTTGTGGGGTTTTTTTTCTGCATTTTACAGATATTGCACATTGGAGAAAATATATTTCAGCATGTTAAATAGGTTAAATATGTTGTTGCATGTAGTAGTATGAACATCAATGAAAAATATATTTAAATATATGCAGAGATATACACAGTATAGTATAAGTGGTATATGACATATATAATATTATTAATATATAATATATAAAAAATTTCAGAAGGCCTCATGTGGTCCAAAGTAAACAGAGATAGTGCAAATAGATAAACCAGTAAAGTGACCTGGTGGAACGTAAGGAACTGCCCCCAGGATTTTAGAGAGTTTATTCATAGCGGACCACTTTTTCTACTCTCCACAAAATAAGATCGAAACATGCCCCTGTCCACAATTGTCCACAGTTAAGTGGCAGGTATTTAGAAAAACAAGAATACAAAATTAATAAATACAGCATTTATAATCTACATGCTGAAATGAAAGCAAGTCTGGTAATGTCTAAGACAAGGTTTATTGCCTGTTGCCTTTGTTCCACATTATGAAGACAAATCCAGCAGAGTGAAAGCAGCATTGTTCAAACACCCAGCTACTAAAACTGTTTGTACAGAGATGACAGATGAGGAGAAGTCAAAGACAAACCTGCACCATTGCAGGCAAACAGAAACACAGTTGTGAAGATATTGTATACAGTGATGTGGTGTTGATATGCAAATCAGAGTGAGTTGCATGTCAACATCATGATCACAAACTGTCTTGACTTACAACAAGTAGTCTTATGCATATAAACACTCTCAATGTCATTTGAATCATTGTCATTGATTACACAGTGAGTGTTTCTTTTTGGCTGATTTCTCTCTCCATGTTTTGGCAGGAGTTGGAGAGGCGTCTCGCCCTGCAGGAGCAAGACATCGCCATCGTCAAGACTGTTAAGTCAGAGGTGGCCAAGGTTCCAGACCTGGAGAAGGAGTTGAAGCGCCTCCGAGAGGATAATGCCTTTCTCAGGTCGAATACATTTTTCAGTTTTTAAAGTCTCACTTTTCAGTAGAATAGACAGACTAACAGCCCAGTGCGACCCCACAGTGCTCCAAACGTTTGCTTCAAATCTCTTGATATTTCATTGTGATTTTGGGTCATCACGGCATGAGGTGACTGGTGGCTTTTGAGAAGGGAAAGTTGGGGAAAAGACACGCCACATGAAAAATGTGACCCTTCTCAAGATTTGGTGCACAATAACAACATTCAGGGTTTTTTCATGCACACGATTTTCCCCACTGTTGGTATTCCAGAGACATTACTTTGCATGAAACTCAATTATCAGATAATGGATTAAAAATGATGTTGATTGCACATCTAGAATTCTGCTGATCGTATGGTGACTGACTGCTTGGCCACAACTCTATCGTAGTTTAATCATTTTTTTAATAGGCAAATGCTCATTAGATCCTGACTGATACACCAGTATCTAACTGTATATGTTGTCCGATATGCACAGATTTCTTTTTACAAGCATTTAATGCAGGGATCGATGCTTCCAGTGATTTAGAAATACTGGTAGCTATTTATTTTATTTTATTTATTCTTTTGTTAAATGGTCAGCAATTGACTGGTACTGAACATACAGTACTGATGTTTATTTAGCTATTTATTTTATTTATGTATTTCTAAAATTTGTAGTTCTGTGTACAGTATTGTAATATATTCTTTAATGATTTATTTGTTGATGAAAATCGCCATGTTGTTCCTTATCCTTATGAGTTAGGTCTATTTTAATTTTTGCTTAAAAATTCCCTATATCGGAAATATGTGAAATTATTTTCTCTTAAAAATCCCATATCAGTCGGGCTCTAAAAGATACATCGTGTCTGAAAGTCTCTGATAACACCTGTCACCAGTGATAACATCTATTGGCTGTCTTCTGCAGGACTGAAATGTTATCAACAGAAATATAATGTGAAATGTAATGTAAAATGTGAAAACACTCCACTGATTTTCTTCTGTGCTGATCTTTGTTACGGTTTCTCTTTTTTAGAGAGAAATTACTTGTAAGGCAGAGATTTATGGATAACCAGATTAACTTGCTTATTCACAGTAATCTTTTTTAAAATGTTACTATGATCTCAATACATCTATAATCAGATCTACAAGCCACTTCTGTGAATGTAGCCAGGGGTCAAAAGAGGCCATTTCTGCACCAAAAACTCAGTTCCAAACTTTTAAAAAGTTATTTATTTATGTTTTTGTTCTCTATACCCCAGGGAGAGCAGGGAGAATTGCAGCCTGTTGAAAGAGGAGGTGGAGGGACTGAGGAGGAAGCTGGAGAGGATGGAGAAAACCAAAGAAGAGCTGGTCAATTTGGAACTGGAAAAGGAGGTAAACTCACTATGTGTCGTGTATATTATAGATAGATTATAGAGATTATATTGTGTATTTTACTCTATAGTATATCGTTTTCATATTCCACTACTCTAATCATTGAATAAATTAAAAGTGTACCTACAGTACAGGCCAAAAGTTTGGACACACCTTCTCATTCAATGTTTTTCCTTTATTTTCATGACTATTGACATTGTAAATTGCCTTCAGTGAGAATCTACGTATCTATGTAAATAGTCATGAAAATAAAGAAAAACGCATTGAATGAGATGGGTGTGTCCAAACTTTTGGCCTGTACTGTATATTAGACCTGACCAGTACACTGGGAGTCAAGAATTCTTTGGTTTTATTAGATGATTTCACCAGATTATCTTTTAGGCTTCACCATTGTGTATTTTTATTCATTCATATATTTCAAGTTGAAATTATATGGGTTTTAGTTTCATTTTTAATATTTATCAAATCGCCAGTGTTGTAAATTTTCAAAATTCACTCATGTTTTTCAACTGTGGTATATCTTGTGCTTTTCCTGTACTGCTGTCATAATAACAATATTATGTAGTTCCCATTCATGGACAGACATGTGACTTATTGTTTTCTTGAATCCTTAGAGATTGACAGAGAAGCTCCAAGCCTGGGAAAATCTGGGTCAATCTACTGGACTCAACATAAGGTCAGACCCTGTCAAAGTGGGCGTGTGTGTGTGATTATAAGATGGAAAAACCCGACAGACAAGTGTCTGTTTTCAAAAGTTTTATTAACGTTATTGTGATGAAATACGAAAGACCACCACTAGGTGGAGCTGTGGTCACTCTGAATAAATGTGCCCCATCACTGTGGATTGATTCCATCAGCCTGTATAGGTGTGTGTGTTTGTTTTGTACCTGCTTGTGTGTGCGCGCTGCTGAGTGTGTCTGCATCCAGTCAAAACTGGTAATGAGAGAATGATTGCATGTTTCCTCGTGAGTAGTGGAGCACAACTGACAGATTATAAACACTGCAGCCTTGTCAATCGCATGCATGCATGCACACATGCACACACGCATGCACGCCATTATCTCTATGATTAACTCTGGCTGTGATGTAAACAGAATGTTAAATAGAACACATCCACACAGCATATCCGGTCGGTTTTTGTTCTGTGTGGGTTTGAGTGTGTGTTTGTGTGCATAAAATGTGTGTTACACCGTCCTACAGGCCAAGAATAAAAAGGTAGGCATATCGTAAAAATTATGAAATTAAATCGTCCCTCATGTAAGGTTTCACTTTGGTCTTATGTAATGTGTTATGAGACCTGATGGTGATTTCAAACTGAACAGTTATGAAAATACTTGGGGGGGATCACAGGAATGTATGCTAGTCTCAGTTTAATATACACAACCATTTGGTCGGGCTGTCATCATTTCTCTAAGAATCTAAGCCAGAGTAGGTTGTCACCTTGAGTAAATTGAGTTGAAAATATGAAACCCTCCTCAAAATTCAGGTGTTGAGACCGCCATGTTACTGACTCCCTGAGTGCTTTTGCTGAGAGAGAGAGAAAAAAGGAAAAACAAGAAAAAACTGCTTTACACATACAGCCTCTAAAGGGCAGCCATATGTGTGAGGCTCATACTGATCAAAAGTAAAGGTTAATGCAGCTTGCAAATCAACAGTTAGAAACTCCTTCAAGCTGTTTTTACTGTTGACTAAATGGCCACCTTAATTGTCAGGATGTTGTTTTCCCGACATGGTCCTGTGATGTGGAGGCAAATAGGAAGCAAGAGCGTTTCATTCAGCAATCTGTTCAACTTTATTTCACCCAGAACGACAGTGCTGCGTAAAAATGAGTATTGACTCTGTTTATTGTGATTACCTTAAAGGCTGTGAAGCAGTAATTATCTCATAATTTGTAATGTGCGGAATCTTTTCAGCTACGTAATTTTTATGTTTTACTAAAGCAACTGTTTTTATATGTTTTATGAGAAAGTTAAAGGTATATTATGTAGGATTTTCAAACAAACAAAAACAGTTAGTAATTTAAGACCCACTAGAAGTGTGTGGCAGTGTATTTTCTCTTTTCTTTTTCACTTTGCTGCGTTCTGGACATTTCTAGGCATCACCCTTTGAGCACACGGTGCCGAAAAACCCAAATATATAGCGAGGCGATATTCCAAGCTGAGAAAGCTTGTTCCAAAACAAGAGTAAGGCTGAATCCATTACCACCCCATACCCCTACCTCTTCCCCTACCCCTCTGTCTTCCACTTGCCCCTAAAATGCAGAGTTGATGGTGGTAGGGGCAAGAACGTTCCCCTAAGAAATGAGACACGATTGAAGCTCGCGAGACAGCAATTTTAGTCGTGTCAACACAATCCAAAATGCTGTCCAAACAAGACTAGTCATTCAAAACAAACCTTGACAATTAAAAACCTCTCGAACATAGTATCATTACACAACTGCCGTGATCAAAATGCTGAAAATACTTACATTTGTGTGTCTCCTTGGCTTGAGCCATCGCTGCCTAAAAGTTTGCTGGCCGGCTTTAAACTTCACTGACAGGTAATGCAGGGGATGATGGGAAATTCCTCAAAGCCCTCCCTTTCAAGTGTGGTCCTTCGGAAGCTTAATTTCAAGGGCTACGTAGCCCTACGCCTTGGCCCTAGCCCTTAACCCAAATAAAGCATTGAGACAGCCCTACCCCTGACTTGAACGTGTAAAAACAAGGCGGGAGGGGTAAGGGGTGGTAATGGGATTCAGCCTTGTAGAACCTGATAATGTAATATATTCCTGACAATGTAATAACCCCAATAATGTAATAAAAATCTGCACTTGAGTCCATTGAAAATGTAATAAAACCTGATAATGTAATAACTTCCTGATAATGTAATAAAGTGCATTTCCCAACAATGTAATACACTTTTTACCAATAATGTAATAAAGTATAACACCAAGCACCTTTAGATTTCAAGAAGCTGTTGAATGCATTCGTGTGTCATGGATACCTCGTTTGTGAAAAACGGATGAACGGGTCAAGAGTTAATAAACATTCAACTTTGACCTGTTGGTGGCGCGAGAGCTCTTGAGCTAGAGTTGCCTACACAGTATCACCACTTGAACCCAAGTAATGGGTGGTCTGCTGTTAAATTATTACAATATTGAAGAATTATTACATTATCAGGACTTGCGAAATGAAGGCTAACCTGATAATGTAATAACCTCCCATTAATGTTATACTTTATTACATTATTGGTAAAATAGTGTATTACATTATTGGGAAATGCACTTTATTACATTATCGGGAAGTTATTACATTATCAGGTTTTATTACATTTTCAATGGACTCAAGTGCAGATTTTTATTACATTATCAGGGTTGTTACATTATCGGGAATTTATTACATCATCAGGTTCTACAAGCCTGAATCTGAAGCCAGGGAGGAGGGGCCAAGTTTGGAAGTTGTGTTAACAAACCGTAAGCAACAAGTCCTGCATAGTGTGACTTTAAAGAACGGTGAAGCCAAATCGGGATTCATGTTAACTCTGTTTCTGGATTCAAAAATGATCTGCAAGTCTCAATTGATGACAGCAGTGACAGAATGATAATATCACAGCGCCATTATTAATATAAGCATCTGAATTAATGTTGTCATCAAAACAAGGCTGCTTCTTGTTCCTTCATTAAACATGAAATATCTCATGAGGGCGGCGGTATTTTGGCATACTAATATGTATTGATTTGTTAATTTTGCTGGCCTGTAATTAAATTGTCATTAATTCAAGCTACTGATACTTTAAACTTTCTGTTGCTTCAGTTCAAACTTTGTAACTCTTTTGTTGCCAGACATTTCTGGGCGGTCATTAACGGCGTGAAAAGAATATGTTGTGGAGCAGTTGTTAATGAGGAGTAAACACATTGGTGCTGTAGATGAGGAGTTGGTCTCCAACTCAGCCATTTGTGCTGTTTTGTCACACGAAAATAACTTTTGGACAGAAGTTAACCCTCCCCAACAACAATCAGCGTGGCTGCCTGGTGGAGGAGACAAGCCTCGCAGCCGCAGCTTGAGTTTGCCAGCAGTTGGCTGGTTTCTGTTGTTTATTTCCTTTCCGTCTGTTACACAGTCTGATAACATTGTGCTCACTTGTGTGTGTACCCATGTGTTTGACAATTGAATGCGAGATTGACAGAAAAGGATTCAAAATATTTTCGGAAAATTAGGCTCTTGCGTGGACCAACATTAAACTGACAGATGATGGAAATATCCAGGGAGGTTTTCTGGAAATGGTTTTACTTTCCAGGAATTGTTTTTACCAGCTTAAGAGAGAATTGAGACTATTTGGTGCAGTTGTGTCTCCAGAGGACTGAAAAACATAGAAATACAGTCAGAGGTGTTCAGTCAGTTTGTGTACACAGTATATGTGTGTTTAAATAATGATTCCTACTATAAGGGATTCTGTTTTTTCTTTCTAACCTGCTCCCAAGTCCCCAAATTTTAAGTTTTTGTCTTACTTTTTGTTTTTCAGTCTCAGAATAGCACAATTTGCCTACTGCTAAATTCTTAGAATAATGCCACAATTTTGACTTAAAATTGCTTTTCTGAAATAAGGGTTGTAACTGAATGTATTTGGGAGGTGTTGGGTTGGAAAAAGTAGCAATTTGAAGATTCTTATTAACAATTTTTTTTTTTGCACTGGTTGGCCCTGTCACAAAGACATGCGGGTTAGGTTATTGTTGACTCTAAATTGGGCATAGGCGTCAAAGTGAGCGTGAATGGCTGTCTGTATCAAAGTGTCAGCGTTTCGATTGACAGGCGACCTGTCCACGGTGTACCACACCTCTCACCCAATGTCATATCGGCATCAGCCCCCTGTAGCTCTTTAAGGACAAGCTGTTATAGACGGCGGACAGATGAACGAACACTCTGTCAAGTTAAATCAAAAATAAATAGTCTCTAGGATGAACAGGCCTGAGAAAATTTGGTGAAAATGTTGTGCTCTATTTTGCTCAGATCCTTTATTCAGGATATTGCTTAAACTTACTGCCTTTGTGTCTTCTGAATGGATTTTAGAATCAAGGATTTATGAATATTTAAGATAACTTGGGAAAGAAACTGTAAAAACAGGCATTATCGTTGGAATTTGAACTTGAACAGTTCATAGGTTCCAAATGTTTCTGTTAAGGTTAAGACAAACTCTGGAACAGTGAGCAGTGAATTTGTCCTTTGCATCTAACCCATCCTGAACACACCGTCTGTGCCCGGGGAGCTGTGTGGGGGGTTAGGTGCCTTACTCAAGGGCACTTCAGTCTTCAGTTGACCTCTCAGTCCTGGGATTTGAACCAGAGACCATTCGGTTGCAAGTGGTGCTGGGCGATATGGACCAAAAGTCATATCCTGATATATTTAGGCTGAATATCGATATACAATATATATGCCGATGTTTTTATCACAAAGAGCAAATGTTCAGTCAAAGTCAAATATAACATGTCACAAGTAGTTTTATTAAAACCATTTATTTACGGTAAGTGAACATAAATACTGTATAACAACAAGTACCTTTTTAAAAAATAAAAATCAAAGCTCCATAAAGTGCACATTTAAATAAAAATAGCCTATGAAAGTAAATAGGCCAATCTTTTTCTTAAATGTATTTATATGAGAAAAGAATAACGAACATTACAAAAGAACTAAATATGACAAACCCTAGTAAGAGCAGCATTTATATATAAAGAAAGAAAAAAAATTGAACTATATCGATATTTGAGATATGGTCTAATTCCATACCACGTTTAAAAATATATTGATATATTCTTTATATCTATATATCGCCCAGCCCTAGTCACAAGCCTGATTCCTAACCTCTAGGCCTGCCCAGTTAGAAAAAGTAACCCAAAAAAAAGCAACATGTTGAGATTTCTGTCACAATGTATTCACTCATAGATGCAGTTGAACTTCTAGTTTCATAGGAAAAAGTAATTAATATCTATCTGATAAGAGAGAGTTTGTCTTTGGGTTATTTGAGTGGGCTCCTTTTTGTGTACAAATGTTTTCTAAAACTGTACCGGTAACACAGGCTTTGGAATAACCCACTTAAGTGTGTGCTCAAAAACAGACTGACAGTTGACTTGTGCTACCCTGACGGTGCGTTTATCAGTAGTTACCTCGTAGTAGTTTACAATATCTCACCCAATTATTTGCAACTGACATGTTTTTTTGCAGCATAAACAGAGATGGCTTCCTCATGACCTGCAAAAAAAACCCCAACCCAAACAACACTTAAAGCAGCCTCTCTCATAAGATCAGGGGAAGGCTAATCCCTCTGTGCTCAGGGCGATGTGGAATTACCTACTTTGGGTACCATAGTTATTCCATCATACGATTCATGAACTCATATTTTAGTCATGAGATTATTTTCATACCTAAGGCTCCACCTAGCAGAATTGGAAGTGGTGATAAATCCACGCCACCCAACTTGGTCTGGTTTTCCAGCCTTAATGTGAACCTCCACTGCTCAGCCTTTTACTTCCATGAGCCTAATTTGTCATATGACTCAGCAGATTGCCTAATGCTGGAGCACAATACCAGGTCTCAGGCCACTACTGAGAGTCTCTCGTGAAACCTAAAGTTTGATGACATACTTTTTTTGTAATGGTGGAAAAGCAATCTTACACAAAGATTAAAGTCTTGTGCCTTTATGAACACACGATGACGAGTGGCACTACAGAGCAAGCTTCATCACTTTTCAGGTGTGTGATTGTAACTGCGAGTTGGCAGCTGTCCTATAATGTATGCCCATTTCACAAGAGATAAAGAGATAATGGCGTTCACTTTTTGGACGGATCTATAGTTACAGCCAGGATTCAGAGTTTTGAGGTCATGTGGTGAATCTTTGTCAAAGTATGTGACCTTCTGCATTGTTGCCTTCCCATTGTGTGTTTGTGTGTGTGTTTTATAATCTGTCAATCTCTCCCACGGAGTGAGTTTGTTTTGCAGAACTGTGACCAGTATTTAGCCCACTATCCTCCTCTCATCTCTCCCTCTGCTGCTCATGTCATTTTATTTCCCAGCTCCCCACCGGCCGGATAACAAAGGAATATGGAAACGCCGTCGTTTTCATCTATTCTCTGTCCTTTCTGCTCTCCCAGTCATATTGATTTTTCATTGTGTGTGTGTGTGTGTGTGTGTGTGTGTGTGTGTGTGTGTGTGTGTGTGTGTGTGTGTGTGTGTGTGTGTGTGTGTGTGTGTGTGTGTGTGTGGTGCTAACCGTTCTGCGTGTTTCTGTCTGTAGGAAACCAGAGGATCTGTCCAGGGAGGTGATTCAGATCCAGCAGAGAGAAATTGCTCTGAAAGAGCAGAACTACACTCTGAACAGCCGGTAACACACAATTCCTTCACGTGTACACAAAATCCCTCTCTCTGCCATCAGACTTTTTTTTTTCTCTCATTCTGTCTGCCTGCGTGCCTCCCTTCCCCCATGTATCTATTAGAGCGTATCTCTGAGAAGTCCTTAATTGTCACAAAGTTAATTAAACTGCTCCTGATTCTGATAGCACTCCTGACAGTAACCACTGGTGTGTGAGCGCATGTGTGTGTGAGTGAGATTGCGAGTACGAGAGAGGGAATTCACTAATTAAACTTGTCCTGTTTAGGCAGAGGTGATGTCTGTAGGGAGAGCTGCGCGCATGCTCTGGTATATTCATGCCGCAGCTCAGTCCAGCTAAGAAAGCTTTCATTAGCTAACAAGCATCTCTCTTCTGCTGAGCGTATTGGGCTCATTATGAAATATTAGAAACAGCAGAATGTGGGTGTGGGAGGGGATGAAGGGAGCTTGTGGCATAATTATTGTCCTGGTATAATAATTGTCTTATTGATCGGACCTGGCACAAGTCGCCGCCGCAAATAATTTCTGGGCAGTTGTCTGGGGATTATTTGGTGTCATTCATCTGTTAGGGGGTATTATTCTAAATTGACTATGAATTGATTTTCTGAACATTGAGCATTAAAAGACCTGTTTCCTTCATTCCCTGCCCTCTCATCTCCCCCTGTCATTAACCCCCACACATGTTTTTACCTACCACCCATTATTTTATCCAGTGTGAGGAGTGTGGAGCATTCCCAGTCGGAGCTCCGCGCAGAGCTTTCCCAGCAGCGCAGCAAAACTCTGGAGGAGCAGAAGAAGAGGGAGACGCAGGACGCTCTTGTCCGCCGGCTACAGAAGAGAGTGCTGTTATTAACCAAGGTGCCCGACAATCAATGACACACACAAAAACAAAGCCATAAATATAGAAACATTAGCAGGCGTTCAAACTCTTGTCACACAGCCTTTCACCACATCCTAGTGCCAGAATTTCACTTTAAACACTCAGGAAACAGCAAGCACTTGAATCTCAAGGCCAGCACAGGATTCCTAATCTGCCCTTTACCCCTCTCCCCCCCTCTGATTGGTCGATAAATGTCACGTGACTCCTCTATCCATCTATCAGTCTGTCTGTCTGTCCTGCATCCCCCTGCTCTGCAGTTCCTGACTAGACCTCGGTGAGATATCGATTTCTCAGTGTGTGTAATTCCCTAGGTCAACATGCTCAGTCTCTTTGTACACAAATCACACACATACACACACACACACACACACACACACACACACACACACACACACACACACACACTGAGGCAACACCATAACTCAGCAGAGCTACAGGCATGCTGAAAATATGACTTGACCCAAGACTTGGATTTGGCAGAGACCACATTCAACCATTAACAAGCATTCGGAGGGTGTGAATAAATTTTGTTTATCGTCAAGTCCGGATGGAATTGAAAAAAAAAATACATTGTAGTTGTTGTTGAATGCTGGGCTTTTTAAAATTTTACCCTTTTGGTCTATTCAGTGATGGTCTGCTGAACATGTTTGTTTAAACCAGCTGAACATTTATAAAGTCAAATTAACCTTAAAAACTGTAGTTTAGTCTATTATTGCCTCTCACCAAACCATAACTACAACCACCAGGGTTTATGTAATATTTCATTCATCATTTTTCTTTTTTTCTTTTTTTTTTACAATTCCATAGATTTACTATTTATATGGTAGGGCTGCAACCAATCAATATTTTAAATATTTTAATTATTTGTTAGGGGTTGTAATATTTCTGGTAAATTTCCAGAAAAACATGACATTTGAACAGATTGATTTGTAAGTACAACTTTATCAAGTTTTAATTATTTTATTGGACAATGAATTATTTAATTGAACTAAAAAAGCATTTATGTTGAGTTACTCATCCCTCTCGACACCACCAAATTCCAAAATTAGGTAAAATGACCCCCATTGAGTCAAGATTATGCTAAAATATATTTTCCCCAACTATATTTAAGTTCCCTGTTGAGGGCCGACCTTCAATTTTTTAAATTCACGGTTTATTCTCATTTATTCCCATTAATTTCTGTTAATTCCCATGGAAAGATTCACTGAGATTCACAGAATTTTGCAACCCTATTTGTTATTTTAATACAGGAACAGGACAGACATCTTTATTGTCCACTCGTATGGACGTTTGTCCTTTGCTTTACAGTCAGCTTACTCTGCCTGTGTTAGAATACATGATATTAAAATATGTACTAAGTGGGCAAAACAGTTGAGATGAAAGTGCTGAAAAATTAACTGTAAATGCATATCCGAATCTGAATCAGATATATTGTCCAAATATGCGTGCATAAATGTGCAATTTCACTCCGGTTAACATGCTCTCAGTGTACAGTGGTGTGATATATTGCAAATTGAGATTTAAATAATATTTACATATAAAGTGTGCATCATTTTCAACAAGTATGTACATTAAAAACAGAGTGAAAGTGGAAATATGCATGGAGGTCAGGGGTTATTGGTTTATTATAGGTTATTATTATAGGTTTTCTGACACTAACTGTTAAGTGTTCATCAGAGTGACAGTCACTGTACAATACCCCCTGACGTCCATGCACCTTCTAAATAAACATAACATAAAAGCAGCAGTAAGTATGTAATGAAGCCATTTGTGTAGTAAGATTACAAAGGATATAGTAAAAGATGTCGTACAGACGTTTCTTGTTGCTGTGAGTTCCCTTTATCGTCTTCCTGCAGGGTATCTTTCAAATTAATAAGACACATTATGTAGCCAGCTATCATTATTGTTAAAAGAAAAAATGCTGGGTGCTCATGGTTGTGAGATAGTAAACCTCCAGGTGAATGCGAGGCGCTCTTGAAGTTAAACGAGTAAATTATAGACGCAGAGAAGCCACTGGGCTTACTTCAGGCTCACTCGCATGGAGCCAAGCCTATAAAATCCAATGTCTTTATTAGTTATAGCATATAAAAGTTTAAAATACGCTTTGGGAAAATGCTATTATTTATGTCTATTTTTGACTTTTACTTGCTCAATCTCATAAAGGCATTTTAACTATATATCCTTAGGTTGTTGCAGGTGTGCCTGAAGTAAGCCCAGGGGCATCAGTAGTGTTACTTTCTGATTGAAAAATTACCTTTTGTGTATGTTGTAATTGTCAAGATTGTCAAGATGAAGAATTTTCTACATCATGAAATAACAAAAGAAATCTATTCAATATATCGGCCTTCCCGACTAAGAAATGAAACAAAGGAGTGTATCGCATGTTAAGGTCGCTTTCACATATACAGTGTGGTGGACTCGGAATCTTTTTCATTTGCTTTGCTTTGACACTGGCCTTTATCAAGCGCACCAACCATTGTAAACAGATGTTCTTCGTCTAGTGAATATGACGAAGGACACAGAATATGTGAAGGAAAGAGCTGCCACTTTAATGTATTGTTGGCAGAGTTTTTTCACTTTTATGCGGCATTGATCCGCTGTATGATGGAATCCATCATCCACCATTCTGTAGCTAAAGACTTTGTAGCCACAAGCAACTGTGTCATGGCTGGGCGATATGGACCAAAAGTCATATCCTGATATATGTAGGTTGAATATCGATATACGATATACAATATTTTTTTTGCAAAGTGAGAGCAAATGTTCAGTCAATGTCAAAGCCAAATATGACATGTCAGAAGTAGATTTATTGAAACTGTTTATTTAAGTGAACATAAATACTGTATAACAGGAGTACATTTAAAAAAATAAAAAAATAAAAATCAAAGCTCCATTAAGTGCACACTTAAATAAAAACATATCTTAAATAAAAATAGCCTTTAAAAAAAAAGGACAATCTTTTTCTGAAATAAAATATATTTATATGAAAAAGGATAATGAACATTACAAAAGAACTAAATATGACAAGCCCTAGTAAGAGCAGCATTTATATATAAATAAAGAAAAATGAAATGAACTATATCAATATATGCAATATGATCTAATTTCATATCACATTTAAAAATATATTGATATATTTTTCATATCTATATATCGCCCAGCCCTCATGTCAGAAATAAGAATATCATAGAAAAGTTTATTTATGTCAGCAATTCGATTTAGGAAGTGGAAATAACAATTAGATAGATCATTACACACAGAATGAAACATTTCATGTCTTAATTTATTTAATTTCTTCTAATTATAATGATTATGGCTTACATTTAATGAAGACCTAAACTTCAGTGTCTCAAAAAATTTGAATGTTACAAAAGACCAATTTTAAAAAGTATGGTTAATATGGAAATGTTGGCCTCTGATAAGTAGTTCCATCTATATGACTCAATACTTGGTTAGGGCTATTTGACTTGAACTACTGGAAATGGACTTTTCATCATATTCTAATGTATTGAGATGCACCTGTATTGACCATCTAGTCGATTAATCGACCAACCGTTTGAGCTCTGTACAGATCTCCAGCTCCTCCTTCCACTTGTTGTGGGAATGACTGTGGCCTCATACCGGCTCACAAATCAATGCTGATTAAGTGCCTTGCTCAGCTGCACCTTGACAGCAGGTTGTTAAAGAAGTGGAGAGGAGAACACATTTTATCTTCCCTCTCCTCCACAAGGCTACGTCTCCTTTTCTGCTACTGTAGCCCCGCTCAGATGTTGTTTGTTTCTCATGCACTTTACCAGGACGACTCGCTGACCCATTAGAGGCACAGTCACATCTTCACGCACTAGATAAAACGGTTGACACAAAAGCAATTTTAAAAAATAGATGATGAAAACAGTAATGATAGTTTTATCACTCCATCCTCCCACTCACACTGTTTGTTTATGTGTTTTTTAAAATTAGAGTTTTTATCACAGAAGAGCCGACAGATTTTTGATTAAGATTGAGTGAATTTCATTGCACGTTAATAGACAGTAAATAGCCAAAGGGGCCTGCTGGTTAGGATTGGCAGCGTACACACACACACACACACACACACACACACACACACACACACACACTGACCTCTAAATGTGTTTGTACCTCTTTGTATTTACTTCTGTTCCGTCTGTCTCCCCGTTTGTCTTCTTCTCTCCTTTCTCACAAGATGTATTAGACAGTTGTCTAATGCTGCATGACAAATGATGCAGCTTTGGCGCCAGAAGAAATAAAGTTGAATTAAGGATGATTTCACATATAGTGTTTTTAAATGAAGCCGACTCAGTCATGTGTAAATGGATTATGTTGGTTTCGATCTGGCTAATCACAGGATGAATCTGATTAGGGTAATCACGGTTTGTCTTCAGATACTAGCCTATGAGATAATCTCACCGAGCCATTGCAGTCTATTATTCCTACATTTTTACATCCAGGAATTAAAAGGTAATTTTAAGCCATTTTAAAAAGACTGCACTACTTGCCAATCAACAAATCTTACATGGAATATCTGAAATGGTTATTTTGTGCCTCTCATTATTACCTGACTTAAACCTGAATTTCACACGCTACCTCAAATTAGCTGTAAATAACAGACTATTGAGCTTTCAATGAGTCTCAGAATTCAAGGATGGTCCTGAGCAGCTGTTTGTGAGATGTTTATTAAAAGCTTAATTGCCACAAAATGCAGCCTGATTTGCTTTCTGTAATGCAGAGCGGACCAGCGCAGTGAAAGGAAAGGAGGAGACGCATCGTTTTGACGATCTTGACTGACAGTGGATTTGCTTTAATAAACGGGCTGTTTGCCAGTTTTTAAACAGATTAGATTGTTCTCTGTCATCATGTTGCCTGACAACCAGTACAGGGTTACTATGTAATTAAATGTGGTAATCATTTATTACGGTTACAAGCTAAAATGTTGTGTCAGGTAAATTTTTCAGACGTGTAAATGGATTGTGCAGTTTTTGACGTCTGCTTATTATTGAATGGCACTTTCATCTGTCTAGTATGTCATATTGGCCGATAATAATGATAATACCTTTTCTTTTTGTAAAGCACTTTCATACATGAAATGCAGCACAAAGTGTTTTACAACAAAGAAGTTACAGGCACCAAGTGCTTCACATTGACCTGGCATAAAAATTAACATATTAAAAACATTCAATTTGTAAAATGGAAATAAAGAAATATACAATACACCGTCAGTCAGAAGTTTGGACACACCTTCTCATTCAACATGAGACGTATGGAATTATGTAGTAAACAAGTGTTAAACAGACCAGAATGTTTTATATTTTAGTCACCTTTTGTTTCGATGGTCTCAAACACATTAAGAAGGCAATAAATTTCACATATTAAGTCCTGACAAGGCGCACTTAACTGATTTAATTAACTGAAAACCATTCCAGCTGACACCTCATGAATCTGACAAAGAAAATGCCAGAAGTGTGCAAAAAATATTCTGGTTTGTGTAACACTTTTTTTACTACATGATTCCACATGTGTTCTTTCATAGTTTTGATACCTTCAGTATTAATCTACAATGTTGAAAATAATAAAAAAATAGAAAAAACATTGAATGAGAACGTCTGTTCAAACCTTTGACTGGTTCAGTGGATAATAAAAAGTGCAGCAGAGCAACTTAATGAGTGCTTTACAATTGTGTGTGTTGAGTCTGTTCCACGTGCACACCGATTTTTTGTTTTTGTTTTTTTTGCTCTGTAGCCACTGACTAAAGAGTCTTACTGTCCCAACGAACACAAATTCACAGACTGGTCTCATCTAATCGAAATTAATTCCACAATAATTCACCCCGGAAAGTCTTCCCACAGATTAGAGTTGGTTGAGTCTCAGCCCCTAACAGCCCAACCCCACCAACTTAAACTTGATTTTAAAGTCTTAATGTAATCAATATCATATAAAAGTGTAGCAAGGTAGCATAAATCAGTTGAGATGCAGCAGAGAGCAAGTGCTACACATTGAACAAACATAAAATGAACACAAATGTTGCTTCAGAAGATATATGTTTTGTCCACTTGTAGCAGTTTAACTGGCTTCAATATTTATTTTCCCTCTCTCTCCAGACACACTGGGTCAGTTCAACATTATTGAAAAGTAGAGCATAACTTTGTTCTGACTTAAAAATGTCAGAGTTCATTTCTTCACTTTGGAATTCAATGCACACTAGTTATTTAAAGTTTTGTGGTTGAAGAAAGTGGAATGATTCAGATGCAGTTTCAGGACCCTTGCTGTTTGTTTGTTCTGTGTCTGTCAACTACAATTTACTTTGTTTTTTAACCATTATCTACACTCACACCCTCCATTTTTGATTTTTAATACACCCTGTAGATGGTTGACTTCTCTTTCTGAACATTTTTGCTGGTATTTTTTGGAAACCTTACCCAGACATGCATGCTTTTGTGTGGGAGAATGAACATACTGTACACACTCAAACATCAAGTATGCAGACACACACACACACACACACACACACACACACACACACACACACACACACACACACAGTGACAGAGATTTGTGAGCTATTTGTAGACAGCATGTCAGTCTGAGTGACACTTGTGAAGACATTGACTTGAGGATGTTTTTATCCTCGTTTCTCCAAGAGAAGCAACTGCTTTGCAGGTTGATTTTCTGGACAGTACAGTGTGGAGGACATGTCTTTCATTCCAGCATTATATAGAGGATAAAAAAACCTTTGAATTATAAATTATCTCATCTCAGATAAGAAAGATGAGGCAGCATAATATTATATGCTTCATTTGCAAAGACATTTCTCTGTCATGACTCTTTGAATATTTTTTTGATTTATTATTTATCCTTTATCTACAAAGACATTTATCTTTGATTTGATTATTACATGAGGAGAAACGCAGATGAGCACGACCATAACCCCAAGTTTCTCTTGTCACAGCTTGGATGACAAAGGAGCAGCTGCCTCATACTTTGTTCCTCATTTACAAAGGCATTTGCCTGTCATATTAGCACACCGAACAGTCATACAAAAGTAACACAGACAAATCAGTAAGACATAAAAAAAAAAGCTTTGATATACACAGTTTTTCACTCTGTATCACACAAATATTACATATCATAGCACAAAATTCTGTCATGTCATGTGTAAGGGTCTCCATTTTCAAGTGTCATGTTAATTTGCGTGTGTGTTACAGGAGCGCGATGGAATGCGTGCCATACTTGAATCCTATGACAGCGAGCTGGCACCCACCGAGTACTCTCCTCAACTCAACAAACGTCTCCGAGAGGCAGAGGACGTGCTGCAGAAGACACAGAACCACAATGCAGAGATGGAGGTGTGCACACAAACACAAAAACCACTTATAGTGTCCTAATAAGCTTTCACGTAGCTTAAAACTAAATAAAAAACGATGATTTATACTCACCTTGCTGCCTCCTAATTTATCACCCATGTCATTGAGTGACACTTGCTTATAGCTAAAGGCTCTGTAAATGTGTGATGCTCAGCGGCTCCCTGTCTACATGCTCAGCCCTCTTGCTTAGTGAACAAATTGACAGATATCTAATTTGAAAACGGATCAAACAACACTTGTGGTACACGTGGAGCATTAGGCTCGCTCCATTAGGTACTTTTCCCTCAAGTGAGCCGCTATGGGTGTGGCTTGGGAGAGGATCCGCCCAAAATCCGCCCAAGTTCACCTGTTAGCGGCTCAGAAAGTACCTGCCTTTTCTGAGCCGCTACTAACTAGTCAACACTGATTGGACACAGTTGAGGTGGCGACTTCCTGTATGCGTGACTCATTTGCAGACTGGATGTTGAGGGGTTAATGTCTCCTGCTCTGCTGACTGCAGCTAGGAGAGACGGCTGCAGGAGGACTGGGCCGCTTGTGATTGCTTTGGGACGGCGTCTGTTATTTGTTAAAAAGAGTGAGAATGAGTTTCCAAAAGTCTCCAATAACACCAGAAAAAGTTACTAGATTTGTTGCTAGTTGCTTTTTTGAAAAAGAGTCACTAGTCACTAGTCTGAATAGTTGCTAAATATAGCATCAAAGTCACTAAGTTGGCAACACTGCTTGCCGCGTCGGTCTCTTGTCAAATTCGAATTCTGTTGGTTAGCCGCTACAAAGTACCTGTATGGGAACAGAGGCAGAGGGGAACTAACTAGTGGGCGGAGCCTAAATACTCCCACTTTCCAAAATGTACTCAAAAAGTACTCAGTGGAAACATCCCTATTGTGAGCAACACTGGTACCAAATATGAAAAGTGTCGGAGATTCAAAGCTGAATGAAATGCACACTTTAGATAATATTTGGTCGACCCTGCTTGCTGTATACCAGGAAGGCCATTATTCATTTGTGTCTTTTTATGCTCTTTTTCCCACATTGTGCTATCCTTCAGGGCCAGCTGACCAAAGCGCAGGAAGAGACGGGGGCTCTGAAACTACAGCTGCAAACAGTAAGTACACCTGAACTCAAGTTGTATTCAAACTCTGCCAGTAGGATGCATAAAGTTTCTACATAAAACCTTTTTTAAAGCTGTGGAAATCTTAATTAGTAGTCCATGATTAGTCATTGTGACCCCAGCCATCAACACTCGAGCTGTCTCAGGTACCTTTTTAGTCACGACTGATATCCTGGCTGGTGCACTTGGCCTTTCTTTGAGTCAAAGATGCTCTAATGTCTCTGTGACTAACACGCTGACTAACATCATTATTTCCCTGTGCACCCAACAAAGAAGTTAGTCCTGTAGACCTTTTCAAGGGGACAGCCTTATTACCCATATAGATGTGTATTTATGGAACAAGTACAATAGATGCTGTTTTCTTTCTCTTTTCTGTCACTGCAGTGACACCAATTGACAGGTGACAAGAAACATACTGCACCACCAATATTGGAACATTGCTCTTTAAAACAAATAAAGTCTGTGATTTACCGTGATTTTAGAAGAGCTATGGGCTGACACGGAGCCGCGGCCTCTCGGGGCTTCTTGCTTTATTAAATTGTTACTCTAAGTGAGTAGTTGCCAGGTTATACTGAATGAAATAAAAATGCAAAGTCTCATTTGTGAATTTTGCCAGATTAAAAGAGCAAGTTCATCTGTTGCGTTTTCATATTTGCATTTTTCTTAATTGAGGGTTATTTAAATATCAGAGAACGTACAAAAAAGGAGACGGCTGTAACATTTCTTATCAAACCAGGATAAAGCAGAGAGCTGGCAGGTGTGACCTAAACTCTATGACACACACTGTGACTCTGTCTTTGTGTCTTCACTTGTTCTATGATCTTCCTTCTTTTCGTGTCTCGTTGTTGCCGAGGAGACATCAACAGAGCCATGGCAATGAGTATTGACGCGTGAAATCCACCTGTCTGGTATAGCAGTAATTACTTATCCGTCTTGGGAAGACTGGGAGTGAGGACGAGCTGAGAGACGGACAGATGCTCTCCAAAAAAGAGGGAAATGGGTGTGCAAATGGAATTGAAGGATAATTGCAGAGAGGAGAGCGAGATTGGAGGGAAACAAACCAAGGCACAGACAGAGTAAAAGCAAGTACTAGGGGGAAATAGATTGGAGCATTGTAAAATGGGAAATGAGTCAGTGGACTAATGGTGTATAAAGGATATATCTGTTTGTCTGGATGTCTGTCTCAAAAAGATAGCAGCACACAGGAAGAGAGTCCTCAGGAAGCCAGAAGGTTTCTGCCAGGCACACGGCCAAAGGTGGCCTGATGTTAGTGCACTAGGCCTCATTTATTTTGTCTGTCCCAGGTGGAGCTGGAGCTGGAGTCTCTGAAGAAGCAGCAGGCCTCTTCTGCTGACAGCAACCCGTCGGGAACCAAAGAAGAGGTCAGCATACTCAGGTAGCTAGCACACAAACGCACACAACCCACCACAAAGACGACTAATTGAAAGCCTGAGACATGAAAGATTCATGCATATAGCGAGGGTGGATTAACTTGTCTGTGAGCAGAGCTATACTTCATGGATTAACCTATTGAGCCAACAATGTGCATAGTTGTTATGTTAATAAACAAGTCGACAAGTGAATGTGTGCGCATGCATTTTTCAGACAGAAAATTGAAGATTTAGAGGCGGAGCGGCAGCAATTGGAGGAGCAGAACAACATTCTGGAGATGAGACTGGAGAGACACAACCTACAGGTAGGAAACCGAGACTTCCCTGCAACAGCTTTCTGTGATGGATTTACTCATCTGGCACAAAGGAACCAATTTAATAACCCCAGGGGCAGCAGCCTAGCCCATATGACATTGCAGATTGATTCACACAAACGCTTCCCATATCTGAGATTTGCTCAAGCACAATTGGACCCAGGTGTGATCCCAGCAGCATCCAATGGAAAAGTTGAAGAACCTGTGGCTGATTTAAAATCCTCCTTTATTGGTTAAAGGGATTAGAATGGATGGAGTGCTGGGGCGAGGGGAGATATCATCAAAATAGATGTAGACCTTCCGTCGTGTCAGATGGGAATGAAACTGGCTGAAATGAAATGAATCCTGGTTGGAAGGCCACCTTAACATCACACACACACACACACACACACACACACACACAAATGCATGACTATGTGCATCTAATCCGGCTACTTTCATCTTGCAAAGTTACTTAACTAACTCCCTCAGTTATACCCGATCCCTTCTCCTTTTAAATTGCCTCTGTACGTATATATGTGTGTGTGTGTGTTTCATCTCACTCAGGTCCTCTAACTCCCCTGACTCAGACTGTGCCAAACTAAGCCTACTGGGGCACTTTAATGAAACGTGTGTGGGCAAGCGTGTTGGTTCCATTTAGCCGTGGGGTGAATGAAATCTATGTGTTCTCAAGCATGACCACCACTTTTAAGGCAATTGACAACTGTGTGTGTGTGTGTGTGTGTGTGTGTGTGTGTGTGTGTGTGCGCACACAGGTTTCAAGGTTGCGCGGTCAATGGATCAGGTCAGTTCTTAGGAGTTAATTTTTATGACTCCTCCATGGTCTAATGCACACAAAGAGACCTCTAACCTCAGACCAAGTGAAGAGATGAGTGACTGAATGGAGAAGCATTTGAAAGGAGAAATGAATGGCTGAATGAATAGGCATGAAAGACGTCCAGAATTGAATGCTTGAATAAATTGACAATACCATTTTTCATTATATCGGCTTGTACGTCAGATTCTTGTAGCCTACCCCATCATTTCCACCCTGGCTTTATATTGAGATCATGCTGACTAGTGGGACTGTCAACCACTCGGATTACCACAAGAATGAGACTGCTTTTCATGGACTTGTGCTCAGTCATCCCCACCAGTAGTCTGTCAGGAGGAGCTCCTGAGAAATTCTGATTTACATGCATCTGTACTTACACATTGTACATCTGTATTGTGCAATGGACATTTTAAAGAGCTGGGAAGCTTTTATTGCTTAAACAAATGCATCTGATTCAGTCTGCATCCTGTGATTAAAAAGTAGGGATATGATGGTAAAATATTTTCTTGATTTGTCGATTGTTGCCAAAGACGTACAGTACAGGCCAAAAGTTTGGACACACCTTCTCATTCAATGCGTTTCCTTTATTTTCATGACTATTTACATTGTAGATTCATCAAAACTATTAATGAACACATGTGGAATTATGTACTTAACAAAAAAGTGTGAAATAACTGAAAACATGTCTTATATTCTAGTAAGCAAAGGGTGGCTACTTTGAGGAATCTAAAATACAAGACATGTTTTCAGTTATTTCACACTTTTTTGTTAAGTACATAATTCCATATGTGTTCATCCATAGTTTTGATGCCTTCAGTGAGAATCTACAATGTAAATAGTCATGAAAATAAAGAAAATGCATTGAATGAGAAGGTGTGTGTCCAAACTTTTGGCCTGTACTGTATGTTAATTATTGCAATATTACATCAAACTTTGCTGAAATATTCCCTCACCCAGGCCTCACCCCTTCTCGGTGCTGTGGACTTGGTGCTCGTTGCACCCTCTCTCCCTGCAGGGAGGGACACGGCCCCCTGCTCCCAGCACGACTGTCAATGAGGCAGACTGTCCCCAGTGCATCAGGGGTCTATAGGGATGTTTGCAACCTACCCAACCCTGTCTCGTTTACCATGCTTTGTGGGAGTAACTTTTACTGCAGCATCATCATTTATATCTAGACAACCAGGGCATAAAATAGTTTACAAGAGAAAGTTAAGTTCTTCAATGATACAGCCTCTTCATTTTGCTCTCAAAGTCACCAGATTGATACTTTTATCTTCAAAATTGACATTTTTTGCAAATTAACCAAGGCTCCAGTGTAACTTTTCCACTGGTAGCACTGTTGCAACCAACTGTGAGTGGCACCAGCATGTGATTTTTATCGCACCCTTTTTTTCATCTTCACTGGCTCAGTGGTCCCATATGTGACCATGTTGGTTGCAATCTGGAGCCCTGGGGACTATATTTGGAATATAATTCATAAGCAAAAGTAGCCTACTTTTAATGAAAAATATGTTATGAGTCTACATCCTTCTTTCTTGTGTCATTTACTGGTTAGGGGATGCTTGTCAACATGGAAACTTAAAACACTGAGTAGTCTTTCTCCTCAACAGGCTTCCTTACTGTGCAAAGTTTTCTTCTCAAATACACTACTTGTCTTATAAAACATACTGCAACATAGGAAGAAATATCAAAGTGGGCAAACACTTTACATTTTAATGTTTTCTGAGAACCTTCTCATATCTGCAAGTGGTTATCAATTTACACCCAAAATATTTCTGCGTATATCTTTAAAAGCAGCAATATGACTGCATTCACCTCTCAGTTTACACCATAATCAAAGATGTTAGGTCTGTGACTTTGTTTGTTTTTATTTTCAATTATATGTTTCTTTAAGCAGCTGCTTATTTGACTTCTAATTGATGGATGCTGTTGTTGGCCATGCCAACTAATGAGTTCTCTCCTTGAGAAGGGAGCTCCAAGATTATATTATAAATGTATGGGAAGAAGCAGAACTGCAATGCTTTTATCTTTTTTATTTTCAGAACTAGTGGATTCTCTATTTATTCCAAACATTCATTATTGATGATGACAGAAACATAAACACATTACGCCTGTGCACTGGATTTCTCTCCCCACTACGTACTCGGGGGTTCAGAATAGTAAATGGAGGCTTTATGAATTGGTTATAGGTGCTACCAGTTATCACTTGGTGGCAGAGAGCAGCAAAATATAAACTTGAACAAATTCTTGCTTTGTAGGCTAAATCAGTGACAGGGTTGAATCGAACAGAGTGTGCTGGATGATTGTTGTATTTTGAAGGGTAGTTTTAAGGATATTTGTTCCAAATGTGTCTGACAAGGCCATCTGAAAGAAACTGCAGTCACCATTTTGTCCTATTATTATAAAGAACAATGTTATTTGTAGACAGGTTTTCAGAACCCGTCAACGTTTTGTTCTGCTCCATGTGTGTTCTGTTTTACCTCACATAGCCCCTGAGTCGATTGGCCCCTTTTCACTTACTGGTGAGAAAGTCATGTTCATTAGCACATATACGCAAATGACATGATTAACATGGCTCCAACAAGTACAGCAGAATTACAGCTATTTAGAAACTAGCTCATAATTCAAAAAATTGTGGTTCCGGTGTCTCTGTCTTGTTTGTTTTTATACCCTGACTTTCTTTCCTTGCACTGCAGAGAATGGCAGCAATAACAGTAGAGTTAACACTCCTGTACTTTGTCTTTTTGCTCTTGCTGTCATGCTAGTGTCTAGACACAGATAATTGTTGCAGTTGCAAGAGGTTGCATCAACGTACTCTCTCTGTTGTACATGTGCTTACACGGGCATACCCATTTTTTTATAATACTCCCAAGGCCACATTAAGTTTAGGCATTATTTACAGATTGAAAGAGACATAGTGCTAGGTGAAAAGGCTGTTTAACTTTGTCTTTTTGTCTTTGAAGGTAAAAGGTTTGCATGTTCATGGCAGTTTTACCTGTTCAAAGTTAAAAGTGAACATGAATGTTTCAAGGGGTCAAGTTCTATCTTCTATATTGAAATCATCACTACTATATAAGTGCAGACATGGGAGGATGTTGAATGGGTGCAAGCAATCACTTGAGGCTGCAGTGTTGGCACTTTTGCTCTTTCCCTCTCTGGTAGCGGGGCTAAGAATATCTCCTGAGTATGGGGTTTTATGGCAAGTGGTTGTGGAGATATTTTGACTCTTGTTAAATATTTTGTTTTTCATAATGTTGGGCAGATGGACACACCAGGCAATTGCCAGCAGCTGACACCCCTGCTAGGAGGGAAAATAAAAACAGAGCCTACTCAAACAGCAAGCCCTCGTGACACGGACACTTACCACTGTCATAACCAATATCCTTTGGGCAACCTTGTCCCTCCTATATTTCACTGAGACAATTGCAAACAATAGTGTGAAAGACATGCATATTTTTAACGACAATGTCAAAGACTGTGCTATTTACCAATGTCCTCCTATGACCGCCAGATTATTATATTAATGAGGCTGCTGCATACTGTGGACAGTTAAGCTCAAACTGATGCTGATATTGGTGGCTGAAGGACAGCAGCAGCAACAATTTAGGGTGAGAAGAAGCTGTCTCTTCAGTCAGGTTTGGTGTAAATGTCTTCACTTTGAATTTGTCTAAAACCTGCCCGTCATGACTGAAGCTTGCTTTCCATGTTGTAAGTCTTTGCTGTTGACGGAGCTTCATTCCCAACAGACGGTGTGTCTTCCCGTCACCCATCACTGGTTTGGCATGTAGGGAGTTGTGTACCTTGGTTGAAAGGGAAAAAAACCCCCTGATGTTTCTGTATAAAATTGATAACAGCTTTCTGACTTTTGAGCCAAAGAGATGATAGCAGCGCAGCTCCGTTCTTATCTGGTAAATCAGCGAAGTGATTCAAGACGTCAGGGAAGAGTACCGCATCCTCCTCTTCAGTCTGCTCAGTGTGAGATGCAATTTTAGAGACAAATGTCAGTAATGACAGTTATGCTGAAACACATTTGACTGAGCATATACATTATTCTTTTTTTGCTTCTTTTTCCAAGACTTTCAAATGAGAAGAAATAGCAGTTAAAGTTTCTAAGTACTGACAGAAAGTGTCCCATCACAACCTTTTAAAGCCATTATCCGTCATCTCTCTGCCACGTAAATTACAGCTATATCATATTGGATACATATATAATTCAATGATAAAATGGAGACTACCCATTTGTCCAGTGGCTGGCACATCAACAAGGAGTCCACTTACCAGCCAAAAGACTCAAGAAACTCCCAAGACTTGAACAGTCTACATGTCATTGGGACTCAACTTGTCTGATGAGGAATGGGATGGCTTATTGAATATTCCACTTGTTCTTGAGGAAATCTTCAGCACCGGACTTGTCTCCATGATAAAAGGGTTATGAATTCAGAAGAGAGAGAGAGACTTTCAGGAAATATTCTTCCACTCTGCAGACTTTTGCCTTCATGCCCTCTAGCCACAACCTTAGCCATAAACTCCCAAAGCCTCAGGTCCCTGTGTCAGAGCCTTCCAGATAGTCTGATGCTAATACCACATGATCTAAAAAGCTCCTCATCTTCACCTTTCCCAAAGTCTTTCAGCTGGTTCTGTACCCCACTTGGCCTGCGAGGAGGAGGAAGTCACCTCAGCAGTCCACCTAAACTGCTATTTCTTCTTGCTATCATGGTTTTGGAGAAAAGATAACAGTCCAGCATCCACTTGTCTGCTCTTTTGTAAAAGGCACATGATCTGCCTCTCCAGACCTTTTTCTACTTCTTGGGATAAAGTGATTGCTCTGTGGACCCTCACAAAACCAACTGGAGACACAGACATGAGGGTGCTGCCTTTTGAGATATCTTTGTTGTTGGCTAGAGGCAAATTGGTGATATTTATGCCCTGCCAGTGCAACTGGCCAGTCTGCGGTTTACACCAGGGAATGTGAAGATGACCCCATAGCCTTGTAGAACCTGATAATGTAATAAATTCCTGATAATGTAATAAAAATCTGCACTTGAGTCCAGTGAAAATGTAATAAAACCTGATAATGCAATAACTTCCCGATAATGTAATAAAGTGCATTTCCCAATAATGTAATACACTTTTTTACCAATAATGTAATAAAGTATAACATTAATGGGAGGTTATTACATTATCAGGTTAGCCTTCATTTCGCAAGTCCTGATAATGTAATAATTCCCCAATATTCTAATAATTTAACAGCAGACCACCCATTACTTGGGTTCAAGTGGTCAAAAGTTAATAAACAACTTTGACCTGTTGGTGGCGCTAGAGCTCTTGAGCTAGACACTGCAAAAAAAGAAAAGATGGGTGAACTAAAAATTTCAAGGCAACAAACTTCGATAAAATTTTAAGTTGGACAATTAAACTACATATTTTAAGTTTTGTTTTTGAGTTTGCTCAACTCTGAATTTCTCTGGCACGATTGTAACGGCGCTATGAATGTCAGCTAATGTTGTGACCACAATTTTGAGTTAGCATTGATGCGCTAATGGCTACTCTTGTAGCTGTAACAAGCAGCGCCGCTAGCATCAGTTAGCCGCTATCATCAGATAGCCGTTAGCATCAGTTAGCCGTTAGCTTTCGCTAATGACCGAATTTCACAACAAAGAAATAAGAGTTAGCAGAACTATTGTCCCTTGTTTTGAACCCCAACTTAAAGATATAAGTAACAACAGCTCACAAACTTGTTTTTGAGCAAACAACTGGCTTCCTTTGTTGTGCTAACTTACATTATTGCCCTAAATGTCAGTAATTTATATCTCCAAGTTTTACCAAATTAAATCTCTGTTTTAGGCCAAAGAATACAAGTTGGCTTTTTTGCAGTGGAGTTGCCTACACAGTATCACCACTTGAACCCAAGTAATGGGTGGTCTACTGTTAAATTATTACAATATTGGGGAATTATTACATTATCAGGACTTGTGAAATGAAGGCTAACCTGATAATGTAATAACCTCCCATTACTCTTATACTTATTACATTATTGGTAAAAAAGTGTATTACATTCTTGTGAAATGCACTTTATTACATTATCTGGAAGTTATTACATTATCAGGTTTTATTACATTTTCAATGGACTGAAGTGCAGATTTTTACTACATTATCAGGGTTATTACATTATCGGGAATGTATTACATTATCAGGTTCTACAAGCCTTATTCTGTTTTTATGCCATAGATGACAACTCATGGTGACCTGTGGATCTTGGAGCCCTTCAGCTGCAGGCCTACTGCTCTCCAGAGCAGCATGTTCTATTCTCAGTTTGTGCTTTACATGTGTATCTGACCTTAAAGAATCTTTTTAGACCTAGTGGTGCTATGGAGCGTTTTTTGTGTGAGTGGGTCTCGGTTTTATTTAACTCATGTACAGGCACACAAGGGTGATAGTGTTGGAATATTCCACTGATCAGTTAAAATATGGTGAAGAATTTTAATACCTATTGTGATTGTAGAGGGGAAAAATTCACTGATGACCGATGTGGGGCTGATAGTCATTTTTTGAGCTGGAATGAAAATGGACCTTTTCTATGTAGATTGTGAGCTGTTTTTTGGCCGATGTGGCTATATTGCAAAGCTTTTTTCTTTAACAAATATCTTAATTAAAGAATATTCAAAATTGTTATACAACCACTATTCAAAAATAGTTGGGAAGCTGTGTAAAACACAAATAAATACAGAATGTATCAAACTCTAACTCAAACTCTTACAAAACAATAAATAATTATGAAATAAATAGGTATATGACACTTTCTAAATCATTGCAAGCATCATTTTCTGCATTTTCAATTCTGTAAAAAAGTATTTTAAAGCTCTGCATGTTGGATAACAAATCTGCAGATTCTGATTAATAAGATAAGTCTGTGATAGGCCAATATTGACTGATAAAACCGGCCAACCGATAAATGGGCCAGGCTCTAAAGAAGACTGCAAGGTAGTAAACACAGATTGATTTAAACAAAACAGAGTTTTGTTTCAATCGATCTTACTAGGTTACTAGGACCGTTTTATATTGTATTTATTTATTCTCCCTGCACCTTGTTGCATTGAGGAAGTGCCATACATTTCAGAGATGGACATATAAATCTGTGTCCAGTGCCAGTAGGAAAAGATGTCTCCTTTCTTTTTCTTTTTGGTACTTTGGATGTACTGATCCTTTTAAATGGACCTGTGATTCCCTCTGGAAGAGTACAGTTAATCTGCAAAGGAGAGCGGTTGAAAAAGCCAATATCAAGGGCTCCAATGTGCTTCTGATGATGTGACTCTAGAGTGTCTCTTCAGTCTCTCCCTTCAACCTCACTTCGTCAGTCCATGGGGTTTCAGGATGTGCTGGATTTTTTTTGATAGTACCCCTCTGCTCACTCACTCACCATTAGTGTGTCACCTGTTCCATCAGTGACTCATGTGTCCCCTGTGGTTGCGGCTGTATTTAGTTTATGAGTGGATGTTTCGGAGCGATTTGTTCAGCTGCGTTATAAACAGACATTGTTCCCTGGACTTCGATCCTCTCCCCTCCCTCCTGTCTGTCCCTCTTACTCTCTCTCTCTCTGTCTCATGCTCTTGATTTCCTGCTCTTTTGCTCTCTCTCCCTGCCTCTTGCTCTTTTTTATAACAGCCTCTGCTCCCTGGTATTAGATGTGTTGTTATTGTTGTTCTATGAATAAGAGATATGTAGCCTCGGGCACTTAGAATTGCACTCCACCTTGCTGCACTGTAAATACTGTGTGGGAGAGTAGGCTGTATATATGCATGTAAACACACACACACACACACACACACACACACACACACACACACACACACACACATACACACACACACACACACACACACACACACACACAAATAGGCCACTGTAATATTAAGCAGTTTGCTAACATCCACTTTGAAACTCAGGCAATTTGGCGTTTTTCTGATGTTGCAGCAGTGAACTAAATTATAATTTATAAATACGTAGTGCACCACTTTCCCTTTTTGTTCTCTCTACAGCAGACTTGCATGTACAATGCAAGGTAATGATACCTTTTTCCATTTTATAGTCATTATGCCTTTCTACATTTTATAGTAATTATACCTTTCTACACTTTATAGTAATTATAGCTTTCAACATTTTATAGATAGTCCCTGTTGGAATTTTACAGGTTTAATTTTTATGTTTCAGAGCATCATGATCACTTGATTACCTTTTTGTCTGTACCTTGTTTTTCTGCACAGAAGGTAAAATGTATCACAATCTTTTTCCTTTTCTCCCTTCAGTCTGATATACGAGTTCAACCAATTAAAAAATGATTATGCTATTTCTCGGCTCACTCTAAGAGCGATGTGCGTTAATGCCAAAGAGGAATACCTCTCTTTTGTTTTTGCTATTGAGCAGTCAATTAAAACGTTGCCCTTCGGCACAGTCCAGGCATCCAAAAAGTGAAATATGAATTCCAGGGCCAAATCATTCTAATTTTCTTTAGCTTGGCCTAATTTTAAGGAAGTATGTTTCAGAGAGTTTTCCCTTTTTGACAGCACGTAGCTGTTGGCTCCGTTTTGAGGACTTTACTGTTCTTTTTGTGCTGGGTTTACAGCTCTAATCTACATATCTGTCTCGCACTATCTGGCTCTCCCTTCCATTTTTCTCTCCCTGTTTATTACAGCACATACACAAGCATCCTTGAATAAACCCTCCATATACAGATGTAGAACTTCAAAAGATTTACACGGGGAAAAAAAAATAAGCCTTGACTTTATCTGGCTGTGACGTGTGTGCAGTCCAGTTGAAAATGTTTTGATATAAATACTCACATTCTGTGCTCCTCATTTTGGAAAGCTCAATCCCTCTGTTCCTTTTAAATTATACAAAGCGTTATTTATAAGCGTGCAAAGCATTTCTCCCTTCATCCATGCTCCTCTTCCCCTACACCGTAGGCAGCCATACCCCAACCCTCTTTTTGTTTTCGTCGTGTTCTTTTCTATGTCCTTCACCGTTTCCCGTCTTCATATCCCTTTTTCTCCTCGTTTGCCTCTTGCTCTCCCACACGCCTGTAGTTTATTTGGCAACCGTCGCTTGGGGGCATATGGAATCTAATTTAGCTAGTAATCAAGAGCTCAGATTGGTGTGTGTGTGTTCCTGTTTGTGTGTGTCTTCTTATATTGGCATTAAGCTTAGATAGACTCTTCTCATTTACCCAGACCCTATAGAGTCAGAACAAAACAAAGTAGACAAGGAGAAAAACATTCCCATTACTTTAGCTTCGTATTCTGTTTTCTCCTTTTCTTGCTCATTGGATGTTGTGCAAGTTTGTGTCAGTGTGTTCGATAGATACTTTGCTACTATTAAATCTTGTTGAACATCAGTAAATAAAATAATATCCACATCAAGATGAAATGAAACATTTCCTTGAACTGTTCTGTTGACAATCTCTAAAATATTTTAATTGCCTCACATATTTAGTGTGTCAGTATATATATAGAACTTCACATTTTGTGTTTCCAGGGTTAAAACACAACATTACACAACAGCACATTAATAAATACTGAATCAGTGCAGGGTATCTCGCTGCTGTGGTCCACACTGCTCTGTGCTGAGGGCAAAGAGTAGCATACTGGGAAATAAAGCAGGTAGGCAGCCTGATGCTCATAACTTCACTGTATCCTGCTGTAGCCTCTGCAGAGAAGATTTTGGCAAGCTAGGTAAAGCAGAACGGTCATAGGTTATAGAGAAAATGAGTATCTTTAGATACAGAGAGTTGGAAGTAAAGCTACTTGTTTGAATTCCAAATGCCCTGTCTCCTACACAAGCAGACCTGCTTCATCCGTGCGCTGTTGGTCTCACCATTTGTTGCACTAAATAAATGTGAAAAAGCGAAAAAAAATCTTGATTGCCCCCTGGTGGAGGGCTGCAGTTTAGGTCATAAACTCTGTACACGTATAGGAACACAGGAACAGGTCAAACTGAAAAAAATCAAAGTCAAATACATTTTTCTCAAAGATGATTTCTGTCTTTTTAGGTATGTACCACGCTGATGTATGTTCAGCAGTTAATTTTTCATGCTATGAGAAAGGTTTAACATCATGCATGATGTTGCAGGATGTTGAAACTGTCGCTCCACCATCCGATCGCTACTCTGCACACTCTGGCTCCAAACGGCGTCACCAGCCCCAGAGGCTTGGTGTGTCCGGGATATCCAATCTTCACAGTAGTAGATTATTAATAGAAATGCACATTCATTTGCATTATCTTTGCTGATTTTCTGGAAATTTGCACAACATTTGAATAGAAACCTGACATCTACTTTCTAGAAATGTTGTGCACGTATAAATGTATATTTCTGAAACATGAATATGCCATAACTCTGTTATAGCTTTATTTATTTTATTCAGCACATTTCATACACAATTTGGCATGTTTTAATAAAATAAATAAAGTAAGTATAAAACATAATACAGAACAGAGTTAAAAATGAATAAAAGGTTAGAGTATAGAAAGTAAAGTACTTTTACAATCTACAATGTCATTTAGCAGACACTTTTCCAAAGCGACATACATGTGAGAGACAACAAAGCAAGGATGAAGTCAAGAAACAACACAAGAATAAGCAAGAATAAGTGGCATAGACTAAGTTGAGTCCTGTTAGGATGTTAGTGCTTTTAGGACGTAAGTGCTTTTCAGTAGAGAGTGCATATGGTGCAAATATTTTTGTTTTTGTATTATGTGTGTTGATTATGTGCGTAGATGATCAGTAAAGAGCTGGGTCTTCGGCCTATTTTTTGGAAAAAAAGAGGGATTCAGCAGAAGTAATCTTACTGTCCCAACAGACACAGATCACATCCCGGATGGATTATTTGAACCACAACAGGACCTTTCACCTTTAGGATATAGGCTCACAGTTTGGTCTTTCTGTTAAGTTTCATTTTAATTCGGTAAAAGTAATTACTAAACCGTTGTTGCGTGTTTACCTGCTAAAATAAATCAGAAGATAACCTTTGTGCACTGTGCTGCTGGATGTATATGTTCTTGTACGTGTACTTTAAGTAAGAAAGGTCAAACTTTATTATAAAATAAGCTAAAGTACTAAAAATAATGCTTTAAAACTTGCATCACAAGAAGCAAAAACAATCTGTGAACAATTTGGTGAGCAAAGAGAAAGGAGACATTTTTTTTAATCCAAAAACTTTTCAGCAGCACTTTAGTATAGAAAATGAAAAAGAAATCCGAGGTTAAAATGCAACACGCTGCGCAGTATTTAAAATGTACAAGTTCTCTTGAGCCATTGTGACTGAAAGCATGAATTGATTTCTTGGAAAATACTTTTTTGCACACACTTCACCTTTCATCTCCTCCCCATTTACTCCCCTGAATCAGAGTCGGCACACTCTCTCTGATGGTTTCCATAAAAGTCTTCCTGGCCTTTTGAATCTCAAAGTCTGTTCAAGCCATGTCCATGTTTTTACCACACACACTTCACAGAAATGCACAAGTACAATGGAGGGTTTCAGTTTTCGTGCTGTTGCCTTGTGCAGCTCACATATTCTCAAGGTTGTTAGTTGTTTTGTGTGAGAACTTCAAATGCTGTTTACTTGATCAAAAAAGTGCAAGGAGAAGGACAGAGAAACACACACTCTCTTAAATAGCAACACCATTTTGGCCCTGTATTGTTTTTCATCCAAACAAGACCTGAATTGACTTCATGATCTGCAGACTTTTATATAAAGTCAAGATACAGTGACAGCAGAAGAAAGACTGACCTTGTGTAGTCATTTATAGCTGATAGAGTTAGATGTGCGAGTCAGCAGAGGCCCCATGAAACGATTTCATCCCAATACTTGAGTCACGATACAATATTATTGCGATTTTAAGCATTTTGCGATATGGTATGGTGTATTGCGATTAGGGTTGTCACGATACTACAATTTTCAACTCGATACCGATACTCAGGAAAATATTCGGTACTCTATACCATTTTCAATACCACAAGGATAAAAACAAAGACCCCAAAATTTAACAGAAATATTTTTATTAACAAGAAAAATGCAACATGTTAAAATTAACAGAACCACAGGTTAAATATTTATAAAAAAACAGTTGTGCAAAAAGAAACTGCAACTATGATAACAAGCTTCAGGTCTGAGGTAGTGCAAAAAATAAATAAATACAATAAACAATAACAATTAGAACAATATTTTCGGCTGTGTGTGTTGCTGTTTGGTTGCAGGTGGACTTTTCTCTGCTTCATTCTGGGACTTCAAGAGAGAAAACAACACTTTTCAGTCACCAACATTTATGTATATATATATATATATATATGTATGTATATATATGTATGTATATATATATATATGTATACTGACAATGTGTCAATTAACATAATATGGGCATACTACGTGCCTTATTTATTTACGTTGTTTAAAATCATTAACGTGACGTCAGCCTTTAATTGCTAGCTGCGGCTAATGGCTAATAATCACACGGACAACATTAATCGATACTTTTGAAAATGAGTATCGTATCCGGATACAATGTTTTAGTCTAGATACCTTTTGGAGTATCGATACTTTTGACAACCCTAATTGCGATACAGTATATTGTGATTTAACTGTTTAACTGCATTTTGTGTCCACAAAATTAAATTCAACCAAGAATTGTTTTGTCAAATAAGAGAAAATTCTCAGTCTTTTTATCTCACTTCAGTCTTTTTATTTCTCCACAATGAGAGTCAAACCCACCCAGTTCAGTTTGACTGAGTACTTTGTTGGTCAAACATGTATGGACGACAACAACTGCAGCATTTGATCAAACTTTCCTCAACTTTCCTCAACCAAGCAGCTTCACTGCTCTGAATTTTTTTGAATGAAACATAAAAAAGCTAAAATTATTATTATTACAGCATTATTTCGACAACTTCCTGACACACATGGTGTCTATAGATTCCTTAGATCTTCTACTTTCATATGATACCAGTATCTCCATTTTATTTTATCAAAGTGAGCCCGCTTAAAACCCCCCCCAAAAAAACACAAAAATACTGACAGCCTGATGGCCGCCGGTACGCTAAGAATTGATACTTGCCGGCCATGAATCAATATTATATTGCCACGCAAAATATTGCGTTAATATGCATTATCAATGTTTTCCTCCAACCTTTAGATAGAAGTCCATTAATTGAGGTTCATCAATCATCATCATCATCATCAATTGGCAACTGCTTTAGTAATTGGTTACTTGTTTAAATTATATTTTCAAACAAAAATGGTACCCATTCTCTCTCATTCCAGCGTAAACCTTTGTTGGTTTTATATTGTTTTTTGATGTGTTAGTTGGACAAACAATACTTTTAAAGACTTTCTGAAACTGTGATGGTCATTTATGACTATGTTCTGACATTTTATAGATGGCTGTACAATAAATGAACATCTGATGTTTGTCTTTATGTCACTTTTTGTTTCAGGGAGATTACGATCCCGTCAAAACCCGGGTTCTCCACTTCAAAATGAACCCTACCTCTGTGGCCAAGCAACAGCGCCAGCAGGATGTTGAGGCTCTTCAGGAGGAAGTGACACATCTCAGGGAACTGGTCCGCTCGTTGCAGGACGGCGGCGCTTCGGTCCATTTGCAGGACGACTCCGGCATGCACGCCTCGGGCCTCGGCCTCAGCCTGCCGCCGTCCAAGGAGGTGCTGGGTAAGGGCCGACACACACGCACATTTACAGACTCCAGGCAGTTTGCAGTAGCCTCATATAAATGAAAGAGGGTTGGGCATTTACTTTTTCATTGCCCATCACAATTTCATGACCATAGATTGAGGATAGAGCTGAGGGTGGGGTCACAGCAAACGTTATAGGGGAAATAAATCTTGACCAAAACAGACTTCATTAATGTAAGATACAGTAAGTACATGCATATAAAAGACGCAACTTGAGCTATAATCAGACAGTTAGTTCTTCTATGTACCAAATAATCCACCAATGAGTAAGATTGGCTGAATTAAACAGTTTTATTTGAATTGTTCATTATGTTTGAACCGTTACTTACCGAGGTTATTAAGCAGGTAAGAAGACTGTCATGGTTAAAATTAAGGAGCCAATGGGATATTTTACTACTTTTCACATTTATGACAAGTCCTGTTCCCTGTTAGACTAATAAAAACTGTTAAATGAGAGAGCTGTTTACCTTTCACCCTCTACTGGCTGCCACCCTTAACCGAAGTAGGAAGGAAACTGCTTCATTGATATTTGAGGCCACTGAGGCCTTTGTCCTCTAAGGTGTGAGTATATGACAGACAGTTAGATAGGGAAAGTGTAGTTATGACAGGGTTAAATATTTAATTGGAGTTCAGGGCAGTTCAGCGCCGGAAGTCTGTTGGCTAATTTGTCTTCCGAGGACCACACGGCTCTGCTCTCCCTCGCTCTCATATCCACTCCTCTCCTGTCTCTCGCTCACCACCTCCTGTCTTTTCTCTCTTTTTTAACTTCCACTCATCTTTTACCTCTTTTACACTTCCTTTCACTCCTCTTTTCATTGTCACCTTTTCTTGTCTTTAATTCAACCTGTCTGCTCCTGACCCAATCTTCTCCAGAAATGATAATTGAGTTTCTAACCGGTGTGCTGAATTCAACCTCTAGCAGATAATACGGACCTAATGTGCGATATCTGTTATCATCAGACCAGGGGTCAAAGCAATAGGAAGTCTGGAAAAGTATCAAAGATAAACTGAATTCATTTCTTGTCCTTGTAATTTTCACAGATCTATATAAAAATGTATGACTTTATATACTCTGTATGGGTAAATGTTGGTTTATACCCTAAAGAACCTCACTGTGGAAATGTTATCTCCAATTTAGAAGTGACAGATCTGAAATAGACCTTTGATAGTAACTGCTTGAAAAAATAACTGCTTAATACACGTGGCAAAAAATTCCCCTATTGTCCTATGAGACATTGTGGGTTTTGAGTCTCGACTTAATAAGAATAGTATCATGCTTTTAGTCTACTAAAACAATTTGTGCAAATAGAAATTGGTAACTGATGATTTATTATTAGCCATATTTTCTCCACAGTTAGTACATCTTTGCTTTTTGTAAATTACTCAGGTGCAGACACATTTAATACACTCATGAAAAGTCAATTTACATTCTTAATTGTGAGTCATCAGAAGATTTTTAATTGCAACCAAAATTATTTAAATATTCAGCCATTCTTGTGTTTAATTGAACAGTGCTACTAGTGACCTTCGAGCTAAGTACGCTCTCTTAATTAATGAGATTTTAAACTACTATGATGGCAAACTTGTAAAAATAAAGGCTAGAGTTACAGTGACAGGGATTCTTCTTTAATTTGGTTAATTATTGCACTAGATTAAAAAACCCATCCATTACACTCATCAAGCATTTTTTTCAAATTAAATTAAACCAGTGAATTGAGCCGATGTTATTTAGTATTATTGCTAGCTTTTACACATGACTGCTTTTTGTGAATTTCATTTTTTATTTATTTTTTGCTGCTTTTGGAAAAAGTCCTGAGGGTTGCTTTGGTGTGGAAAGTCAAAATCTTATCGAACATACTGAGTTTAAACAAGCACTTAACCCGTCCTCCTGCTGCAAGGCTTCTACATAGATTTTATTTCAGCAGCCATTTCTCTCAGTGGTCTAGCCAGGAATTAGACCATAACACTAACATATTAATCTATCCAGTGCTGTAATAGCCCATACTTTTGCTGCAATAACCTATAATCTCTGCGCTGAGGGAAAATATGTTGTTGTTTTTATTTATTTATTATTCCTACGTTTTTAAAGTATGACTTATTTCCCCTAACTAGTCTTCAAAAGTCATATTCTGGTCAGATGTGTGACATTTTTCTCCAACTCCTGCTATTGTTTGTCGGTAAAACAACAAATGATTTGTGTTATACCCATTTTTTGCATTTTTTTCCATGACGAAATTTGGATGCAGTTCAGGTTGGAAAATCACTAGGCAAAAATATATAAATAAGATTTTCCCTCAGCAGCGGAATTTTCTTGACAGCCTTTTAAGAGACAGCCTGCCCAGACCCGTAGAGAGCAATTAAGGGCAAAAGTCAGAAGTCACTAACTTTCTTAAAACTTGACAGTTGGTTAACCCGAATGCTTTGATTTACCATCTAAACACACACACACTGGCACATTTGTGTGTCCACTTGTACACATTGGTCTTCGCACAGGCAATAACATGTTCATTTCCCAGCGTACGTGTCCATTTGTGTGCATGTTGCTGTAAACTTAAGCAGTGTCTACTTCATGCTGTCACTTGAGAATTTACAGCCATTTTCAGGGCAGTTTGATAGCTGTCATATCGTGACAGTTTTGTCACAATGCTGAAGTCTTGAAACAGTATTTATCAGCACTGACTGACACTCAAGAGGAGCCCAGTCACCCAGGAGACAGACAGGCACACAGACACACAGAGACTCTTTAGGTTTATATTTTCTCTAGCCATTTACTTGTTTGATAATGATGGATTCAAATGTAATAGGCTAGGATGTGTGAGGAAGAGTGATGAGTAGAAATACTTATCAATCAAGGCAAGACTGGGCTATAGAAATGCTCCACTGTCACTATTTACTGCTCCTTCAAGAAAACAAGATGTATGTGTTTGTGATGGCACAAGACACAAACATGTGTAACAGGTTGATGTTGGTTTTAACCCATTTAAGCCGGGAAAACATTACCGCATTTCTACCATTAAAACCGGGAGCGATGTTGCGTTATTCTACCATTAAGGCCGGGAAAGCGGATACGTCGTTTTGTAGTATTTGTAGTTTTTTCCACCTATTTTCGGTCTCTTGGACAATGAAATGCATCAGAATACATGTGGGAGTGTCGCAATGCAACATGGGACTTTTCCAGAACTTTGTAATCATGGCGGAAGACGACTATAGCGGAGGAGCTCAGAAGTAAGTGACGGAAGCGACCATGATGAAAACAGTACCGGCGATTTTATTGCTGATCCGGACTTTGAACTCTGAACCAATCGACCGGGATTTATGGATGAGGAATATGTTTTAGACGACATATTTTCACTGAAGAACAGACAGATTTGTGGCCATCTGGAGATATTAATAATATATTAATAATAATAATAACTAGGACTGCGCGCAGTACTGAACGGGCCCTCGCAGTACACGCGTGTCGGGGCATGCTGCCGTCGGGGTTTGTGCGTTACAGGGGCCAGTCTATACCACCCCTATGAATTTCATTGCCTTAAGTCTTATGGTCTGGGCACAGTGGCACTTATTAAATTAAACTGCCGCCAGAGCGCCACCTAGGGGCCGATCAATAAAATCTTCAAGGGTTATCCTCAGGAGGGCTTTGACAATAAGTATACCAAGTTTGGTGTTAATCCGACGAACCGATGTGGAGATATAAAATACTTCAATTTAAAGAGCGCCACCTAGTGGTCATCGCCCAAAATTTTGCATCGAGCCTAAGGGGCTCATGGGGAAGCAGCAACCTGAGTTTCATGTCATTCAGACACACCAATGTGGAGATATGCAACACTTTGTGTTTTGTGTTGAAAAGAGCGCCACCTGCAGGAAGTTGTTATTTAATAACTTGAGTATTATTTGAGTAATCAAAATTCTTTTAATAACTTTTTGTCATGAGGGTCCATAGATGCAGTGTGCAAAGTTTGGTGCAAAACAATGAAATTGCCTAGGAGGAGTTCGAAAAAGTAGGTTTGCGACATTTCGCGAATTTGCGGAAAAAAACTCCAGGCGAAAATGGGAGTGGCTTATATCACGAGATTCAGCACAACTCAGTGAACGCGTGGATATGAGTTTTTTGAATGTGCGATAAAGTATGTGGGAGTTATTAGCCAAAACGCACTTTCCTTTATTATAGCGCCACCTAGTGGTGGAAATTCAGGATGACAATAGATTATAAAATTTTTCACCATGTGTGACTTATATTTAAAGTTTCATGAGTTTTGGGGTATGTTCAGGCAGTGAAATATGCGATCATTTTGGACAAAGAATAAAAATAATAATAAACTAGGACTGCAAGCAGTACTGAACGGGCCCTCGCAGAGTGGAGCCGTCGGAGGAGGGCACGTCGGGGTAGGGCACGTCGGGGGAGTCCCTATGCGTCCCAAATGGCGTGTCTCCTACCACTGTGCTCGGGGTAGGTGTAAAACATAATACTTGCTGTAGCCAGCAGGGGGCGCTATGACTGGGTGTCAATATTGACACGTGGGTGTGTCCAGGGCTGGCCCCTAATCATGTGTGTGAAATTTGGGACAGATTGGACAATGTATGGTCAAGTTATACAGTCTGGTGTTAGATGGCGAGACGCCATATTTGGCCGCCATGCCACGCCCACATAGTGTGATCGTCGGTAAAGATTTATACAACTTTTGATCCCAAAGGCCTTGTGATGGTACTGACCAAGTTTGAAGTCAATTGGATAAAATCTGTAGGAGGAGTTCGTTAAAGTATGCAGCGTGGAAATGGGTAAAAATTATGAATTGTGTGATATTCGAACCAAGATGGCGGACTTCCTGTTGGGTTTGAGATATGGGTCCAAGAGGCTTTTTGGTGTGTCTTCACATGATTCATGTGTGTACCAAATTTCGTGTCTCTACGTGAAGCCTACTGCGAGGGCTAAGTAGAAAACATGTGACTTCCTGTAGCCAGCAGGGGACGCTATGACTGTGTGTTAATATTGACACATGGGTGTGTTCCGGGCTGGACCCTAATCACGTGTGTGAAATTTGGGACAGATTGGACAATGTATGGTCAAGTTATACAGTCTCGTGTGTTACGGCGAGACGGCATATTTTGCCGCCATGCCACGCCCACATAGTGTGACCGTCGGTAAAGCTTTATACAACTATTGATCCCAAAGGCCTTGTGATGCTACTGACCAAGTTTGAAGTCAATGGGATGAAATCTGTTGGAGGAGTTATGTAAAGTATGCAAGGTGGTCATGTGATGAAAGGGGGCGTGATATAGCATAAGGGGCGGGGCTTTATGAAATATTGTTGTGTGGAAGTGTTAAGGGCTGGACTCTGATGAAGCATGAGAAGTTTGGACCCGATGGGACAAAGTATGTGGAAGTTATAACGATCTCGTGTTTTATGGCGAGACGCCATATTTTGCCGCCGTGCCACGCCCACATAGTGTGAGCGGCGGTAAAGCTTTATACAACTTTTGATCCCAAAGGCCTTGTGATGGTACTGACCAAGTTTGAAGTCAATTGGATAAAATCTGTAGGAGGAGTTCGTTAAAGTATGCGACCTGGAAATGGCCAAAAACGATGACAAGTGCGATATTCAATCCAAGATGGCCGTCTTCCTGTACGTTTTCGAGTATGGGTTCTTGAGGCTTTTTGGTGTGTCTTCCCATGATACACGTATGTACCAAATTTCGTGTGTCTACGTGAAAAAAACCTATATTGTGAGGATGTTTTGAAAATTTCAAGGGGGCGCTACTGAGTCATTTTGCAAGGTCCATTCCCGCGAATACCAGAATACGTAAATTTCAAATCTGATTTATGTATATTCCAAATTTGGTGACTTTTTGAATATGATAAAGCCCCCAAAAAGGCAATTCATTTGGGAGAAGAATAATAATAAAAAACGGATCAATTACAATAGGGTCCTTGCACCGTTAGTGCTCGGTCCCTAATAATCATTCGAAATACAATAGGGACCTCGCAGGTCGTTGCCTGCTCGGGCCCTAATAATAATACTAATTGATAGTGATGATGATATAAGAAATCATGACTGTTTATGTCTTATATTACTTTATGCGTCGTTGAGTACCCTGAAAAGTGCAATATAGATCAAATGTATTATTATTATTTTTTTTTATTTTTTTTATTACAGTAGGCTAATGAGAACTATGTCTATTTCTTCCAATGGTCATATCATGTTTGCATCTTGCTGATGGGCATGTATTAGTATTATGCATAGGATTTTTATTCAGTCAAATGTAACATTTGCTGAGTTTGTTGATTTTTAAAAAAAACTTTATTGAAGGTTTGTACGGTGGCCCTGAAGTGCAAAACACACCAGCAATTCACACAACACGCCAGCAATTCACACAACACACCAGCAATTCACACAGCACGGCAGCAATTCACACAACACACCAGCAATTCACACAGCACGCCAGCATTTCACCACAACGCGCCAGCATTTCACCACAGCATGCCAGCATTTCACCACAGCACACCAGCAATTAATCAAACCGGAAAGGGTAGGTACATATTGGACACTGATCCTCCTCCTGATTGGTTCCTGCCGTCATTCACTTCTCCATAGTAAAACCAGTCGCCCATGTAGTGCGCCCGTATTGTGATATTTATGGTAAATTCATTGAGCCGGTCCAGAGCGAGCTGACATGAAGGATAAACACTTTACTGTCATTCTTTTTCACTTTGCAGTATACAACTCTTACCTGCAGAGAGGAGATGAAGTGTTAACTTTACATGGACACTCCACGTGATATAATCAAATTGCGTCGCGCCGAAAATGTATTTGTTGTGTAATAAAATGCGCTTGGATAATTACTGTACAGTAAATATCAAAGGGCATTTTATTCTGATATTCCACAGAGACACGTTCTGTGAGTTTGTGAGTGAGAAGACCCGAGGTCCTCCGGTATTAGACTGGAATTATTGATTGGAAACAGATTATTTTTTAATGTAATGTAATATTTACTGGGCTACACGGTGGTGTAGTGGTTAGCACTCTTGCCTCACAGCAAGAGGGTCGCCAGTTCAGCGGCTCCTGCTCAGTGTGGACCCCGCTTCTCCCCCAACGTCAGCTGGGATCCAGCCCCCCGCGGCCCGAGTCCGGATAAGCGGAGAGGCTGAATGAATGAATATACAAGGGCATTGTATTGTGAATTTCGCCGACACAACAAATACATTTTGGCGCGACGCAATTTGATTATATCACGTGGAGTGTTCATGTAAAGTTAACACTTCATCTCCTCTCTGCAGGTAAGAGTTTTATACTGCAAAGTGAAAAAGAATGACAGTAAAGTGTTTATTGTTCATGTCAGCTCGCTCTGGACCGGCTCAATGAATTTACCATAAATATAACAATACGGGCGCACTACATGGGCGACTGGTTTTACTATGGAGAAGTGAATGACGGCAGGAACCAATCAGGAGGAGGATCAGTGTCCAATATGTACCTACCCTTTCCGGTTTGATGAATTGCTGGTGTGCTGTGATGAATTGCTGGTGTGCTGTGGTGAATTGCTGGCGTGCTGTGTGAAATGCTGGCGTGCTGTGTGAAATGCTGGCGTGCTGTGTGAATTGCTGGCGTGCTGTGGTGAAATGCTGGCGTGCTGTGGTGAAATGCTGGCGTGCTGTGTGAATTGCTGGCGTGCTGTGTGAATTGCTGGCGTGCTGTGTGAATTGCTGGTGTGTTGTGTGAATTGCTGGCGTGTTGTGTGAATTGCTGGCGTGTTGTGTGAATTGCTGGTGTGTTTTGCACTTCAGGGCCACCATAGGTTTGGACAAATAAACTCAACGGGTATAAGCTCTCAAATGCTTTTTGAATTTCATTTCTATCTGCTACAGTGGCTGAAAAATCTTCTGTTGAATTTCCAGAAAAACTTCAGGTTTTAGGGGGTTCTTTCAAAATTGCCCAGAGGTTTTCCAGGCATTTTTTCCAGGCGTTTTGGGCCTAAATGGGCTAAGAAGGTTAACCCTTTGGAGTCTTAAAAAACACTTTAAAAAGTTATTATTTCATATGACCTGATAATTATCAATTTACTGAGTCAACACTTAGAACCCAAAAGTCATACAAAAAACCCAATCTTCTCTGCACAATTTTAAATGCCGCACATGTGAACACATCTAGTTCTACAGTTTTATACTACATATATTTGACCTTATCTCAGTTTTTTTTCCGGCCAATCATGATGGAGTTTGAAGCAGGACGGGAAGGGAAATTGACAGCAGGACTCAATATTGCTTCGTTTTTACGTCATCATAGCATGAAGAAGTAATGCATCAGCGATTTTGGCGACTCCAGAGGGCTGCATTTAATGCTTGTTAAAGTAGATGCACATTAGAGCATCTGAAATGCTTTTAACAGTGAAGACATTAATCAACACAATCTAAGCTTTGCAGAGGGGTTAAATAAGCGTTTATTCTGCCTCAGTCGAAGAGTGTTTATCATTCAGATGTTTTTGTTTAACTGTGACAGAAATGAAAAACAGACCTTTTGTTTGATGTAAATAGCAGGAGCAGACAGACAACAAAACTCACTGCTATTTAATTAAAGTAATTTGTCCACTTTTCATCATTGGCGTACCTTTAGAAAAGAAAAGAGCACACTTCAACTAAAGATGACTGGATTCACATAAAAAAGCTTTCAACCTGAGCTCATTTTTTGGCTGAAATCAGAAATAACAATCAAATAGTTGAGGATTGATGACGGCCAATGGAGAATGTGCTTTACCGTGTGGATGAAGGTTATCCCCAGCTGCCTGACGTTTCAGTAGTAAATACACAAACCTATTGAGAATGATTCCATTAACATCATGGAAACAAATGTCTGCTTGTTCTCCTCACTCCTTTCCCCATTTCTAATGTTACATTATATTCATACTTAATCTCACACACTCACACGCATGTGTTTCACTTAAACCCGCAGTAATAACATTTAAAATGATTTCTTCCATAAAGACTCATTTTTGCTCAAACTAATTTCTCCGCCTTTTCAAATCAAGTCTTCAAATTAAAGTAATTATCGCAAATTGATTTTCAACAAATTAAAGTCGAGCCCCCGTCATCCTCCTCCTCCTTTCCACGGATCTCTCTGCTCGCAGCTCGAAGACACAGCTGACTACTTTAGTCACCACTACACCCTGTGCATTATAGTGTTTTGTTAGACCCTAAGTGAGCAGATGGAGTGCCTCAGGGAGTGTGTTTTTGATATGGAGCCGTCCATCTATGCTGCATTAGCTAAGTGAGCTGAGTGTATACTTGCGGAGCTCGGTGGTGAAGAGGTTTTGCATGTGTTGAAGAACCTGTAACCGGTAATGTCTGAGTTGCTAATGTACTTATAAAGAGCAATGTTACTATAATATAGTGTTATAATATCTGGCCGATGTGTTCTACCGACTTTTGTGTGTGTTGCAGATCTACGTAAACAGATGGAGAGCTCAGAGCTCAGGAACCAGCGGCTGAAGGAGGTGTTTCAGAGGAAAATCCAAGAGTTCCGCACAGTCTGCTACGTCCTGACCGGCTACCAGATCGACATCACCACTGAGAACCAGTACAGGCTCACCTCGGTCTATGCAGAGCACATGGACGACTCCCTGCTCTTCAAAAAGGTACACACACTTACATTTAGGGCTGGGTGTGTGAACACATATCACACACTGTTTTTGAATACTTTACAGTTGGGTATCAATTAAAAATATCCAATACTAATATCCCTAATGATACCAATACCTGTAGAGTACTTAATTTGGCACCTTTTATTTCCTGCTTTATTTTATACCCGTCACTGTGAATGGAAGCACTTAGTTGCATAAAATGCCACCACTACTCCTCCCCACTCAAACTGTTACAAATGTATTAGACATTGAGCTTCTACCTCAGTGGTGGGGTGAAGTTTAGTTTGTTGTATTTGACAGACTGTGGGTGAGGTTGCTGTGGTAGCTTGTAGTGGTTTGTTGTGAGCAAAACCATAAGGATCCAAATCAGTTATCGTTTGGAGAAGTTTCGGCCCTACTCGATACTGGGTTACTTCCATCGATTTCTTTAAGGCAAGCATGTCCAAACTATTCCAGAAAGGGCTATGTTCCAACCAATCAAGAACTCACATGATTTGGCTCATCAGCTGTTTGAACCCTGAGATCAGTAGATTAAATGACTCGTGTCTGTTGTGCTTCTGCTTGGTTGGAAGGAAAACCTGTGGCCACATGGCCTTTTCTGGAACAATTTGGACATGCCTGCTTTAAAAAGAGTGTATGGAGCCATAGTCAGGAGTACCGGCAAGGAAGCTAAGTAACGTACTGCTGTGGACGAGGGCAGCAGCTAAACATATTGTAACCACAGAATAAAAGGCCCACCTATAAAATATCAATATTAGTTAAAGTGGCTAATAAGATAAGTAAATAAGATATTCATACCTGTGTTATAATAGGCTAACAGTTCGATAATTTTTTGATTTGTAAAGCACTTTTCATAAAGAAATCTCAAAGTGCTACAGAAACAAAAAAACAAAAGACTAAGAGAAAACTCAGACACATTAAAATCAGCAGTAGATAAAAAAGACACAGGTAATAAAGTACATTATAAAGAGATTAAGGTGCAGAGACAATAATAAAACATCTAGGGACAACCTTCCCTCTGCTTCTTTTCTTATATGCTAAGTGTAGAACATTCTCACTGCTTTTTATCATGCTGTGATGCAGCCCTTTTTTTTCTGATGGGAAGGAAGCCGTTATATCAATCTATGCTTTCTTCATAGCCACCAGACTCCTTTGACAAATACATACACTTATGGAGTCTCCCGCTGCCTCGATTGGTCAGTTTTTGTTATTGTGTGACTTGTGTGTTTCAAAGGGACAGTTCAGAGTCACTACTGTACATTATTCGCTTACCCTTCTGAGCTGTATCTCAAATGAATCTTCATGTTCACCGTTTTCAGATGATGTCCACCACATCTACGTGGCCTTTATTGTTAACCTGCTGTCTCCCCCTAAACATCCACTGCCCACAACCCCCAATTCTTGATAGAAAGGACTACGAGGTTAAATACTGACTAAAGCCTGATTTCCATCGGGCGCGTTACAGCCGCGGAATGGCATCGCCGCAGTCACCGTTGCAAATAGCTTATGCTCTAATCAATGATAGCATTTGCACCGGGCGCGCTGCGGAACGTTACAGCAACGTCTCAGCAGCGCCTCTACGCGAGCGTTAGGTAGGACTTCTATTTTCTCCGCGAGCCGCTGCTAAACCGCGTAAATCTCAACAGAGGAGATCGCACCAGACAGGAAGTCAGACTCAGAATCAACGTAAAACACTCACGTCCCCTTTCAAAATAAAACACAATACGCAGTTCATGCAGCCTAAAACTACTTCACATCAACATTATGTTATGACCGGGGCACCACATCAGCAATCAATCAATCAATCAATCAATCAAAGGGTCTCAGAGGATCGGCGACACGGACGACAAGAGACAGATTGTTGAAGTGGAACATCATACAATCATTTACGACATAACACATTGTTTTTATAAGGATAGATGGTCAGATCAACAGATCTTTTACGTCAGAGAAGTAAAGTAAGCTGTTGGTTGTTGTTGTTTACTTTATACACACAGTATATAACTAGACTGTATAAATAAGAGTTTATCACAGGATCTTGCGGTCTCCCGTATGGTCAGGATTATTGCATGTTCTCGTTATCTCGCATGTGTACGGCTGGCTCGCTATGCTGCCGTGCCGCGGCTGTAACGCGCCCAATGTGAATTGACGCTGGGCAGAAGACGGAGCAAAACCGCGGTGGAGCCGCTGTAACGCGCCCGGTGGAAATCCCCAGTAAGGATACTACCCCACTTCAAAAACTATCTCTTTAATGTTAATGTAATGTGACATTATATCTTAATGATATAACGGTGCTTTCAAAGACACCGTATTAACACACAACAAAGAGATGAAACGCTTAAGCTCAAAGTGTGTTAAGAAGTAATCCAACCTTCAACACATACGGCCATAAACAAAACCCCAGTGTCACATAATGATATCAATGTTAAGCTGCAGATACATTTAGTTACATGTGGCTATGAGCCACTGGCAGTGTGTATTTCAGCAAGCATATGCATGGTGATCATTAACGTAGAAGTGTGAAGTTAAAAGGGAGACACTGTCAACATCAAAATTCCTACAGGCTGTAACATCTGTGTGAGCGCTGATATCGGTCTCTGAGGGACCTTTCTCAAATGCTTCAGGAAGTGCAAATTTGACCTTGCAAGGTGTTTTTTTCCTCCCTTTTTTTTTTTTTTACTGAATCCCCCATATCCACGTTTATGCACCATTAGGCCACGTTATAGCTTTGTGCCCGACTCAGCCGTGCAGGGAGAGGAGCGCCACGCCGACAGGGACCCACCTCCGCTGTGTGTGTGTGTGTGTGTGTGTGTGTGTGTATGTGTGTGTGTGTGTGTGTGTGTGTGTGTGTGTGTGTGTGTGTGTGTGTGTGTACCTCATGAGTGGAGGAATGATGGTGTGTGTGAGGGAGAGAGTGATGACTGGGCAATGTCACAGAACCGGGCTGCATTAATCGATCACAACTCCCCATACGCTCATTGAGTGGGCTAAATAAAAACTCTGTGCGTGTCTCTGTCCCTTAGCTGTTGAGCAAATCCTTTCTTTAAGTAGCTTTACAGTGAAAACATCCTGTTGTGCTCCCTTCGCTCCTACCTCTTTGTCCCCGTCCTTCCTCTCTATCCTATCCCGCTACACTTTTTCCACCCTTGATCTCTGCTGTTGTTTATCTCTCCCCCTCTCTCTGTTGCTCTGTGATCTGAGTGTGTAGCAGCAGCTAATCACCGTGTTGTTGTTGTGTTGTGTGATGATAGGGGGGGCCTCTAGCTAGAACAAGAAACCGTGGAGAATCCATACCGGCGAGGTAGATGGCAACTTTATTATCTTGGCAGGGTGATTATGGTGGTCAAGTGCTAGACGAGTGCGACTGGTTATTACTGCCTTGCTCAAGGACTCACTAGGATGCTGCTAGTAGAGAAGAGATTAACATGCGAATAAGACATGCGGATTTTGAATGTGCATGTGGGCGTGCATGTATTTATTTATTTTTCTTGCTGGTGTGTCCAATCTGCTCCGTCGAACCCACCTGCGACCCTGCCAGAAGAGATAATTCACTGTCAATATTTATTAACCTCAGACTGCGTCCATAAAACACACAGACACACACGCACACACACGCACACGCACACACACACACACACACACACACACACACACACGCACGCGTCGTAATGCCCTTATAGTATGTACTGTCACACTCAGATGCACACATACTCACTCCAATCTCAACACTCTCTGTCACAACACACTTCACCACACACCACCTCCCACCCCCCTCTATCTGTTGGGTGCACATGCATACAGATGTACAAAGACACACACACACATACACATAACAGCTGCTAACACGTCCTGTGTTAGTATTCAGGGTGTTCTCCTCTGTCTGAGTGTGTATGACACACACGCCTGGTGGCCTATGGGAGCAGGGAGGCCTGTACTACTAATGGAATACGACACTCACACCACGCACATGCACACACATACAAACTAACAACCAGACTTAAAGTAACACACACACACACACACACACACACACACAAAGTACACATGAATAACAATATACATAACATGCAGAACATGCTCTTTTTGCTGTTATGCGAGTGTAATCTGGGTTATGAGAATATAAAGTGCACTAATTGTAGGATGAGGCAGGAGTAAGTGGAGAGCAAATGGGGGATTTTGGACAGAAAGCATAGAAGTCTTTACAAATAGGATTCTAATGTTATTCACCTCAGCAACAGGGTTGCCAGATAATCCTGCTAATATCCCCCTCTAGCAGAGGCACCCAAATCCCCCTCCTATGGTGTAAGCTGTTTAACCTGCAACTGTCACGTTCTCTCTCTCCCCCCTCCCTCTCTCTTTTCTCATGCATTCATTATGCCGCACTCTCATCCAAATGATTTCTTCACCCTGTATTCACGTTTACTTTCAGCCCTTTATCATGTTCTAAGTGAAATTGGCGAATGAGATGCTTTTCTGTCGCCTATTCTCATTCAGCTCTGTGTGAGTCTCAGCAGGGATGGTATCGAGACACACTGATGGTAGTGATTTTAACTGCAAGAAAGCTTTTGTCTCTTCAATCTTTGTCACTAACTTTTCTCAGGGATTGTAATTTATACTACTTTTCCACCATTTAATCTGTAAAAAGTGTCAAATGCTAATTTAGGGTTTTTTGGGGGAAAAGACTACTGAAACAATACTTAAGTGATCATAACTTAAGTAAACTTATGTTTAGGATTGAGAGGGAAAAAAAATCAAAGTAGGACTAAAACTGTCTTTGTTTTTGATTAATCTGCTGGTTATTTTCTCCACAAATAAATGGTCACGTCATCTATAAAATGTCAATAAACTTCAGAAAATGCTTCTCACTATTTTGTTAAGTCAAAGGTCATTAAATACATTGAAAGGAAAATCCAAGGTTTGTCCAACATTCAGTCCACAATCCCATGATGTTCAGTTTACAATTGAGTAAAAAACAGCTGATTTTCACTTCCAACAAGCTGCAACTGGAGCCATTGATAAAGAATAGAAAGCGCCTGGTTTGATATATTTAAAATGTACTTGCTTTATTTTAGGTGGAAGTGGTACCGCTTTTATTTTGGTAGTCTATAAGCAATGCAAAACCATGCCAAAGCGAGAAAGCAGAGAATCGCAGACCGTCCAAGGACGCAGACCTGCCGTATGCTACTGTACCATTTGTATTTAGTCATTTAGCAGACGCTTTTATCCAAAGCGATTTACAGAAAAGGGAAACAATCAAGGTATAGTGCAATAAGAGCCATTAGTTCAGCAATAAGTGCTAGTGAGGATTCTTTAAGGAGTAGAGTTGTGGTGTGGTGCCAGGAGAGAAGATGCTCTCTGTAGAGCTTTTTAAAGGTAGAGAGGCACGCCCCTGTTCTGGTAGGAACTGGTAGTGCGTTCAACCAACAGGGAACAAGAAATGCAAGGATTTTGGATTGCCTTGGACGAATGGGTGGCAGAGCCAGGCGCCGTTCAATGGAAGATCATTACTCAGGTTAAACCCAGCGTCCAGGCTGGCTGCATACAAGTTATACAGCTAACGTCGCTGCTTCCGCTCGCGCTTCTCCTCTGAAAGTAGTCTCAGCCGCGGGGAGTGTGATGGAGGTGATGGACGGGCTGCAGGGTGCACTAGCTCACTAATCATTGTGTTATTTATGTTCTGATAATACATCTCAGTTCCTATAAGTGTATGAAATTGCGATAAATCCTAATATTGAATCACTGTACTTATCTTGATGGTATCAAATCAAGTGAAAATTATACATACATAACTTACAAAACATCATTAACATTCCCCAAAAAGTTAACAACCACACAAATATAACTGATATTCAAGCATTAATTTAAATACCCTTGTAAATAATTCCTGAATTACTGTTCCCTTCAGTTGTACTTTGAGATGAGTGCCAACATAAAACACTATAGACTGACATGCTGCATGTTTGCATGTTTTATATGCATTTTAACATAATGATACTGTAAGTTTATTGACTGTTAGTCTGGTTCTAAGATGTTTTTTTTAATTTCATCATTACACTGACTTTATTTTCTGCTTTATCCACAACATTTCTGATAAAATGTTTTGAATTATACATGCTTTTGTAGACTTCAAAGTGAAAGAGTCTAATTATGTCGGCACTTTCACGCAGTTGTTCTACTGAATCAAGGCAGAAGTTAGATTGTGTTTTGAGTGGTGGGAGATCAAAGTTGTGGGTGTCAAAGTCAACTGTAACTGTGTGGTTTGTTTACAGTTTTGCAAACAAGAAGCAGTACGGTGCAAAAGCTACTTAGTCACAGCTAGTTTATGTGGATAAATGCTGTTTGTCAATTAATAATGGATTAATGCAATGTTATGTTAAAATGGCTGTGATCACAGAATTATTTAGACGGGGAAAGTGTGCAGAAAATGCTTGTGTGTGTTAGGCTAACATGAGCATGTGTGTAATTTATATTTTTAGCTCACCCCTAGGTGAGAGGGCTGATTAGCATCAGTGATTAGGTATTTATGAGGCTCTGCTAATCAGCGAGATAAACACCTTAGCTGTGTGAGTGAGTGAGTTATTTGAACATTTTTTCTTCTAAAAGTTTCAGGAAGAGGGAGGTATGACTGGCCGTTTAGGCCATAATTCATGTCTTCTCTCTCACATTCACGATGTTACCTCTCACATTTACTTTTTTAGCTCTCACATACAAAAAAAAGAGGTATTTTTTGATTGTGAGAGGGAAGATATGAATTATTGCCTATACGGCCCCTCAAAGGGAGGCCCTGTTTGCATTTTACAACATTAACATTTATCCATTTAAAGATTCATGTAAACACAAAGTCCAAAACGTCAGATTAACGTCACAGGACAGAGATTTCGTTTGCAGTTTTTAATGCACACACAGTGATAAGATTGCTGCAGACCCACAGAATAATTTTTCTTTTAATTTCCTCTAAGATATTAGAAGAATAGTACTGTATTTTCATCATGCTGTCATCTTCCTCGCAGACAGGTCATATGAAGCAGTGCAATTGTCAGATAAAGACCCTTAAATTGAGAAAGTTCAGTTGAACAACTTCAGTTGAGTCATAATCGTTTAAAAAACAACAGAGACACATTGTAGACAAACAAGTTTTACAAGTTGTGTGTCTCTGTAAGTAATCTCCCAAAGCAGACCCACCGCTGCTCTTACACACCTCTGCTATTGATTAGCTCATTAACAAATAAACAAACATGCACACAGAGCTGTGCTCTCAACAGCAATGACTAAAAACTTCTAGATGCTCTCTATCGACCCACTGACTTCTCTCTCTTCTCCTTTTTTCTGCCTTTCTTTCCTTCCGTCCCTTGCCCTATCTCACTCTTCCTTCACTTCCTTGACACTCCCTCACCTGTCTTCCCGTCCTAATGAAAGGAGAAGATAGAATCTCAGGGCCAGCTCATTAAAACATACTCCCAATTAACTGTCAACCTTCTCACCAGAGAGAGATGGAGGCAAAGAAACAAATGTATGGAGGAATGGTAGAGGGTAGGTGATGTGCAGAGGGAGTGAAACGTTTAAAAATGGCACTGGTTTAAAGAAGTGTCTTTTGAAAAAGCAAAAATAATTTGTGTCTGTGTGTGAGAGTGGGTGAAGGAAGAGGACAGTTCATAAAGTACAGTTTATGAACACTGTCGAGTCTTAATGACCTGTCTCTGTTTTATCAGCCACTTGGGAATGATTAACGCCACACAAATGTGTGTTTGCCTCTGAGTGCGTATGCGTGTGTAAGACAGATTGTAAGCCATCACTGCTTCAATGGTTCAGTCGTTTGTCTGTTATAGCTTAATTTTAAAATAACTTTGAAGCACAGCTCGACTGTCAGAGTTGCTGCAGGCTACAGGGCCAATAAGACTTGAGCCATGGGAGCGGTCAGGAGCTGCGGCACTGTGGCACAGCTGGGCCAAAAAAAGGTTTATTGTGTCAGTCTTTGTCACACAGTGATAAGCCTGTTATCTCTGCCGCTCTCATTTTCTGACCAATCAGATTTAATGCCACCAGAGTGTTGGAGGGTTATTTGTAGCAGGCACTGTGGCAGCTACTTAAAATGATAAGGGCCGATAAAGGTGTTGTGTTTTCTTTTATTACCAATTTTTTTTATTGATTAGAGAGTGAAGGGGAATGAGTGAGCTCCTTTTAAAGCAGACAGCAGTTACAGCACATTCAGTGCTCACAACAACACTATTGACAGGTTGCAAAAAATATATAATAAAGTCTAAATGCAGCTGAGTTTTAAAAAGCAGCACACAGATCCATCCTTTTTATGAGTCTAACATTAATCTAACATGTTGCGTGTCCTATCTCATGTAACTCTTATGTAACTATATTATTGACAAAAAAATGTACTGCCTTAACCACACAAATGCACGTTTTTATCCAAACAGACGCAACAAGGGTTTTCATGATACCAGTTATTTAGTAATCCAGACCAGTAAATTCCAAGATACTCGATACTAGAGGTGTGAATCAGCAGAGGCCCCACGATACGATTTTTTCAGGATACGGATTTAAGAATTTTGCGATATGGTGCGTATTGTGATACAATATATTGCGATTTAACTGTTTAACTACATTTTGTGTCCACAAAAATAAATTAAAATAAGAATAGTTTTGTGAAATACCAGAAAATTCTCAGTCTATTCATCTCACCTCAGTCTTTTTATTTCTCCACAATGAGAGTCAAACCCACAGACTGACCAACAAAGTATTCAGTCAAACAGAACTCAAATGATATCAAACATGTATGGACGACAACAACTGTAGCATTTTATAAAACTTCCTCAACTTGAAGCTTCACTACTCTGAATTTTTTTGAATGAAACATAAAAAAAGCCTAAATTTGCAGCGTTATTTCGACAACTTCACAACACGATATCCTGACGGACATGGTGCCTATAGATGCCTTAGATCTTCTAGTTTCTAGTGTGATACCAGTATATCCATAAAAGTAAGTCTGCTACAGCCTCTGGAAAAAAATGAAAAGGCAAAAATACTGACGGCCGTTGGAACGCTAAATATCAATATTGATATATATAATATCGGCACGCAAAATATTGCGATTCTATACTGTATCAATTTTTTTTCCCCACCTCTACTCGATACCCATTTGTTGCCACGGTAAAAACAAGCCAACGTTCAATCCCGTTTCATTCTTCCTGACTGTATGAAACACTAAGATAACAAGAACCTTCGTTACATTAGTTTTTTTCTCATTTTGCAGTCAGTTCCTTCTTTTTTTCTCCTTTTTCCTTCACCTGCTTCAGAGCAGAGAGAAAGATGCAGTGATGACTCGGCTTCCTGCCCTCGAATGCTGTCTTTCAACAATGTTAGGCTGGACAAACGTGCATTCAGGCTGAAATTTAACCGTCTTATTCTGACAGCAATTACAGTAGAGATGCACTGATACTGACATCGGATATCCGGCTTATACTGTCAAACAGGTAGATCAGGAATCTTGACAATGGGGTTGAGTAGTAGTCTGTGGCCTAGAGGTTAGGAATCAGGCTTGTAATCGGATGGGTCACTGGTTCGGATACAGAGATGTGCTGCCCACTGCTCCTAAGCATGTTGTGTTCACTGGTGTGTCAAAAAAAGGACTGTTAAATGCAGAGTTTCAATTTCCCCATTGTGAGACTAATAAGGGAATCTCAATTTTCATCTTATTATGTTCAATTAATTTTTCTTTATATGCTATGGACCTTATATACTGGTTTGTATTTCTTGTTTAAGTTTTGTTACTGCATTTAAAAAGCTTTTTCACAATCCAGTAAATTTATATCTGTGTATTAATTTATTATGCTTTGTTTTACAAAGTTAGGAACAATATTTTAGTCAAGCCAGATGTCACCTTCCACATAAAATATTGATACCAGTCACTTCCACACGGTAGTCGTGGAAACTGGTACTATCACATTGACAATAATATAATAACATAATGAGCACCTGTCATATCCAAATAACTACACGATGAACACACTGGCTGTCAAACACACATTAAGTTTAAATTAAAGATATCGGACAGTCAACTTTTTTATATTTCGTGCTATTAACACGCACAAAAAACAACTTTTTTTAATACATAATGAATTTGCATTTTATTTATGCATACAAACCTTTAGGAGAGTTTGTTGAAAAAGAAAACATTTCTTATCCTTTGAAATTAAACTTTGCATGATCCCCTGTGTGATGCTTGGCCTGTGGGCTGACAAATATTCCTCTAAAATCCCTCCATCACTGGATGAATGGGGAGACTTGCAGTGCCACTTCAATGAACAGCTCTCTCTGAATCTTATTTAACATATTCCGCTTATTGCTGGCTTTATTTACCATATTTAGGCTTTCCTCAGGCTTCATCCATGAATACTGTTCCCACTGTACTCTGGGAAGATAATTCAGTTCTTGCTGTAACACTGTAGTATATCTATTTTTAGCAAAATCTGATCAAACAAGGCCATGATGCAGACTAAAGACCTATGCAGTAATTGGAAAAAGCCACTGTTGGTGGATCGTGTTTATATGTATCTTTATGATAAATCTTTCCAAAAACAATCTTGGATTAGCGCTGAAATAGCAGTAAGATCAATCATGCCTTTCATTCCTATCACATGTTGTTCTTAGTCCTCTTGTCAGTTCATTGTGTGCACATGCACGATCTCTTCATGCATGTGAGACAACATTGAGAGCACTAAAAATGAAACTAAAAAGGATAGATGAGTGGGTGTTTTAAATATTTTGGGAAGAGAAAGAAGGCTTGCTGGGACTCAATTCCACTTTGCTCACTGACTGAAACAAAACACTCACTGATGTATCGCTGATAGCTATGAAGATAAACATGAGCAAAGCACTAATAAACAGTAAACACAAAGGCTGATGGGAATACAAGAGTGAATAAATTAACTCTGTTTTTTTGTGGATATGACTTTATGTATTTAAACCTTCAGAGAGAAATCTTGGAGTTAAAATCCCAAAGAAAGAACAGAATGTTGACTCTGATTTCTCCTGACAGTTTCCTGTCCTGCTCGCCCTCAGGGTGCGTGTGCGTGCGTGCGTGTGCGTGCGTGCGTGTGCGTGCGTGCGTGCTTGTTGGCGTCACTGGCTCCTCTGGTCGATGTGTGGAACATATGTCTGCTGTCTCCATGGTAACGTGATACACCAGAGCTGCACATAAGTACTCGGCAGCTCTGTCACACTGTGCTTCACACATTAATGTCAGTCACATGATTTTATCGGCACTTTAAGTTTAGAATTGGGAAAGAAAGTAAGATGCAATATTCGAAATTTGCGTCGTTTAATACATGCTTGTAATCACTCATGTGTACTGAGGATTGAATAGATGCTATTGATGAATATTTTCTCAAGGGGAACATCAAAGACTGTTTATATGAGTACTACTGCGTATGTGAAAAGAGCTGTATAAAGGCTTTTGTGCTCCACAGGGAGTTGCGTGTAGTTTGATAACTGAAGACTATAGTTAAAAATCTGGGGGTGCAGCGTTAGCAGACCTCTGCAGCTCACTCCTCAGCTCTGCTTGAGGCTCCCGCCTGGAGGCTACATTGACCAATACTACTACTACTACTAACATAGCAAACACAAAATGGTTGGTGGTCAGTTGCAATGCGGGTAATGTTAGTTGGCAGGTTCTGAAGAATCCTTGGAATAAAAAAGACAACATCTCTGGTTCAGCTGCAGTGATTTTAACAATTTTAAGCCAGAGGCTCATATTCTTTTTTCAGTCTAGGACCCCTTAAAATAAAGAGAATATAAAGAGTAACATGCATGTTACTTGAAGGAAATTTAATCTAGCCTATTTTTTAGAGCCTAACCAATATGGGATTTTTGAGACAGATGCTGATACTGATTTTAGATGGGAAGACTCATCAATAACTGATATGATGGCCGATTATAGTCATTTTTATGTGCTGGACTGACAATAGACATTTTTTATGTGGATTGTGCACCGATTTTTCACTACTCTGCAAATCTCACTAAAACATTTTTAGATATTATTATACATTTTAAAAACAATGTATTATATTGTCAGACGATTCTATAAATAATAACTGAGAAAATAAAGAAGAAATAGGAATAAAATGAATGTCGTAATAAACATCATTACAGTTCAGTGTCAGTTAACTGCTGACTATATAAAAAAAAAAAGAATTAAAAAAGTTTATAAAGTCAAATAAAAGCTTATACCATTTCTAAATCACACCAAGCAACATTTTCTGCATCATATATTGTCAAAAAATGTTTCATAACAGCACATATCGGACACCATATACAGCAATACCAGTAGCAATACCTTCGATAGGCCAATATCAGCTGATAATCAGTCAACTGATACAGGCTATAATAATACTGGTCTACATGGATTGCAGGCTGTTTAAAAGTGATTAAAATAAAGACATCATTGTACCTTGTGGGTGTTTTTATATTTCACAATAAAATACATTAATAAATCAAATCAACGTGTATCCATGGTCCTGTAGTTGAAACAATCCAGCTAATGAATGCCTTACCTGCTGATGTAACATATGCTTACCTGCATAACTAACTGAATTATCACTTGGCAGACCTCATTTTGCACGTCTCTGTGACACATTGTGTCCGTGCCCCATGTATTTTGGCCGATAAACCAAATCTGGTATAGTAACAGTATTTTTTTTTTCTGTAAAATTCACTAACTTGCTGAACAAATGGCCAAACAAGGTCTTGCCAGTCCATCACTGTGTGTGTAAGGCAAAGATATGCATGCATTAGCTTATCCATTTTAACAAGCTGCAGTACATGCCTGCCCAAAACTCTGTAACAGTAAATATGCAAACAAACAGTGTTATTGCAAATTTGGCCTTATTTAGAAAAACTCACCTGTTGCAGAGCTTCTCAAAATTCCAGCAGCTAAATCTTATTTACCAGTCCAGTTTGTTTTTGTTTTGAGTGAAATACATACTGCATATCATGTTTTCTATTGAGTTCTGGCTGAACATCACACTGCATAGAAATGCCCCCTTTTCCTTCCTCAGTTGGAAATTGTTGCTTGGAATTTTAATGGAGAGAAATCCAGACCTTTGCATGGATTTCTTCTGTAAAAGGCCAGGCTTTGTTTACTTCACAGAGGTCAGCACACCGTCATTGTCTCGACTCTTACCAGCTGATTAATGACCTGTCAATCATACATTAAAGGTGGCGGCCACAGTTTAAAACCAACACAGAAGCAATTAACAGTTATTGATGGCATTTGGGAGCTTATGCCACCACCATAATGAACAAGTATTAAGTCTTAAATGCACACATTTCTGAGGTTCCTCTAGCTTTAGGTTAATGCTTAAGAATGGCAAAGATTTTAAAAGTAAACAAAAATGTTCCTTGAACATCCAGAGACATCTTAATGTGTTTTCTAATATTGACAACTGTTACTAATACCATGTTTTATGTATTTTTACTCAGGAGAATCATGTTGATCAGTTGTTTAGGAACTCACAAAATAGTTTTCTGTTAGATGTATGTAGTCATTAGTTATTTATCCCTTCAGACACATGAACAGCACTTTAAAAACAGTAAACAAAAAGCTGATTAGAATATAAATATGGATAGAATGGCTGCTGCTTTAATTATTTTTGGTGGGAGCTCTCCTCTAGCCTGTCTCTCTGTCGCTCCCTGACATCCGCCTCCCGACTGCAGAAAAATGCCAAAATCTGCATTTAAATTGAAAGCTATTCATCTGCATATTTCTGATTATTCAATTAATATGCCTTCTGTTTTTTTGTTTTTTTTTCACTCCCACCAATCAGCTGCCATGCCATGCAGTGGAAATGTTGTTGATGATGCTGCAGTTATGCAGACAGCGTTGTGAAAACTGTATGTGTTTGGCGTTGTGGAGCAAAAAGCTGGGGGAAGGTGGGATCTGAGAAGAGGCAAAGGTGTAAATGAGACTTAGAATGACATATTTCTGAATCTCCGTGCATCTCTGCCTCAGCACTGAGATGAACTGGAGATAGATCTATGCAGCAGAGGGAGGAGAGAACAAGACATAGAGTGAAACTGGGAAGAAAAGTCCCCTCATTAGCGGTGGAGAGCGAAGACAGAGGTCAACTGATCTGTGAACTGCATGTCACCACCTCAATATAGACCCATCTGTCTCATCCACACATGCACACACAGTCTGAGGCCTCTATTTTAACAATACAGTTGCAAAGCGAAGTGTCATGTCTGCAGAGACAGTGAAGCTGTCTTACAGACTTGTATAAAGGCGCAAAGAGCTGGGAGCTAAAATATAAATTGTAGAAGAGTGGTGATGAATCATTATCTTTTCAGCCAGTCACAGTTACACATAATAGAAATGGCTCATCAATTGGAAATAGGAATGCAAGGAGCCTTTCCAAGTAAAAAAAATAGGCAAAAATATGATAAACACATGTTTCTAATAGCAGATCATTTTCCTTTTAAAGTAAAATTTATGTTTGAGGAGGTCAGACTTTCTGGTGATGTGAGCTTTCTTTTTTCTTCTATTTTTTGCAGCAGCACAATAATCCAAATTAGTACAATAAAAGTGGAGCAGTCTGTGATACCAATGGGATTAATAAGGTTGCATTTAATCAGATTTAGTTACATTTACATGCAACAATAATGTAATTGCAACCAAAGCGATGAAAGAAGCAATCATTTTTTAAAGTCATTGATATGATGCCATCAATTGACATAATTTAACCTATGACTGTTTGTCGACCCACTTGCTATTAGAATAAATTAAAAATAATTACAACCACAACCCAGCTGTATCACATCATATCACAATGAAAAATGTATTTTAGAAATTAAAAATTAAACACCACTTTAGCCAGACAAATTGGACTGAGTGCCATGACACACATGGCTGTTGCCCCTAGTAACCCTGCCATTTTTGGATGAGCATAGGGACACAGAAGGAGAGAGAGAGGGGAGAGGGGTGGGATGGACAGATAGATTGGAAGAAAAAAAATTGAGAGTTTCATTTTGAAAATCCAATTCTATCCTATATGTGCTGAAGTCTGTACACTTTGATGTCAATCTGTCAATGTTTTTTTTCTTCCTGGATGTGATAAGTTTAAGTGCAGAGGATGATTGTGTTTAACAGTGTTGAGTTTTGGTGTGGTAGTTTTCCAATTGAATGCTACAGACATTTGTGTAAAAACAGTCTGTGGCTGTCTGCCCCAAGTCCATCTGCTGCTCAAGACATAAATCGCGAAAGAAAAAAATGGGAATATAGATAAATAATCATTTCAGCTGTCTCTTTTCAATTAAAAATGTCAGATACTTGCTGGTTATGTGATTGTTGAATCACTTTTTGTGCTCATTGATGCCTCTGTGTTTGAGCTTTATGTTGAGAGAGTGGCATAGGCTGGTTTGTGTGCTTGTGTGTGTATGTGGAGAGTGAGTGTTAGAGAAAGAAAAGGAGAGAGCGAAAGTGTTGGAGAATGCAGTTTGCAGCAGTACGGCAGAGAGTTAAGTTCAGCAGTGAGGATAACAGGTGAATGTACAAGGTGGAAGTTGCAGTTTGTGCAAAAATAAATGCAGCAGCTCCTCAAGTGTGTTTGTGTTCATAATACTGAGAGATAGCGGAGAGATAGAGGAGAAGTAGACAGACATCACTTATTTGGGTGCTTTTAATGCTTGTAAATAAAACTTTCAGGCCTAATTTAATTTCCCCCAGTAGCCTCTCCACATAAAGAAGTGAATTCTGGAATATTAGATTATTTGGGGTCACCTCTAGAATAATGTCTGGGTTTTTTTTAATAACAATTGGTCACACAAATCAAGACATTTGAAGATGTCAGTTTGTGGTCGGCATTTTTCTTATTTTTTTTTAGGAAATTTCACAGACTAAACATTGAATCAATTAATTCAGAAAGGCTGCTAAATGATAATGGTATATATATATATATATATATATATATACCCTTCTCTCTGATCCATATGCATGGACTTCACACATTTGTGCATCAAAAAAAGAAAATAGATTGTAAAAGATTAAGTTACATTAATGAGAAATAAAATATTTTGAAATGCATAGGTACTTCAAGGTCAGGAGCAAAGAAACATGTAGAGTTGACCTTATTCATAAAACAGAAGCTTCAGTCATTTGTTTCTGCTTTCCTGTCTTTCCTGTGTTCCTGTCTCACTGTCTGAGGCCGTGGGTGTGCCCCTTTACTCTGACCCTGTCTGCTCTGCTAGAGGAGCATGATTGGGATTCAGGCAGCATGCAGCTCCTTGGTTGGATGAGGTCACTATAAAGCCCCCGCCCTGCATCTCAAGCCAGGAAGTATCGATTTCCTTTAATTGGATAGACAAATGAAAAGAGGGGATAAATGGGGTAGCACTCCTTCTCTCCATTGTTGAGGTCTGTCCTTCTTAGACTGTGTGCAAGTTTGTCTTCTTAGATTCTTGTCAATGATGCTGGAGAAACAAATACTTTGAGTTTTCTTCCACCTCGGCCTGTTACTATGCTGGATGAGGTTGGTGTCTTCCTGCAGGAGGAGCCTCTGATCTCGGGTATTACCTTAACCTCACCTTGCATTCTCCCCTCTGCTGAATGAGGGAAATCCAGTTGTTTTGAAATATAAACACAACCTTGTTGTTTTCACAAAGGTCAGATATATTTTAAAACACTTTTTAGGGAAGCGTGAATATGCAAATAAGCATTGATAAGGTCAGTATTTGAATAAAGCTGATTTAAAAAAATCCTCTTCTGACCTTTTTATTAACTTGTTTTGAATGTTTCCGTGCATAAGGAAAGAGATACGTGAGAATAAATCTAACAAGTGTTGCCGAATGTGTGGCCCTCTGGTTTGCATTTATTCAAAACCTGCTTCTCTTTTAAGCTGTCAAAAATGCTTTTTTCTCTTCCTGTGACTGCACTTTTTTTTAAGAGAACCCTCATAAAGTCATTATGGTTAATTTTAATCAAAAACTTAATTAATGGGTTAATAAATCTGGCCTTAATGGTGGTAACAAGCAGAAATAACTGAACCACTCCATCTGTCCTCTAGTGCAAGATGTTTTACTGTACGTGAACAGAATCACATAACGTCAGTGCCAAGCACTTCATTAGGCAGATTAGCCAATATACGTAAAGCCGTATTTGCAGTCATTGAGGCAGCCAGGTATTGGCCCTCTGTGAAGCATTACCAGAACAAGCACGCTAATTTCAGTCATTCATTGAGTCAATTATGCACTTACAGTTGGGTAGCCACTGTCCATCAGTCTACTTTTTCAACCTGTTTGTTGCTCTCATGACAGTTATGTTCAGCATGTTATCACTTCAGCTTTCAATCCATCCAGTCGGCCTAAAGAGTACAAGCACAATCAACTTTCACTTAAATAAGATAAACCCAAAACATGAGATACACTAACTTATTTACTCAGCACATTTATATGATAAAAAGAAAAGCTTTCAGTGAGGAATTACTTGGTCCAACTTTTTATTGTTTGGTGGTGTAACTGTATTTTTCTTTTCCATGGATAACTTGCTAAATACACATGCTTTTAGAGTAGAGCTCGGAAGGAGAAACTTTTTTTTAACAATCTGAAACGCCCTTGGCACGACAATCACTGCTGTTCTAGGCTTTACCTTGTGTGCAGCAGGTAGAGGAGGGGGAAAGATGCAATGAAAAGATAAGTTTACAGTTTATTACGGTCTTCATCATCAAAGTAGCTCCTGGAATGGTTTGAAGTTAAATAGTTTACATGCTGTGAAATAGTTTACATGTTTAATTTCCATTCCAGTATTTTCACATCAGGTATTTCTCTTAAGCTGAAGCTTACTGTGACAGTATAATATTGTTATACCTAAATGAAACACATATACAGGGAAATCTACAACCAGTAACATCTATATGTGTAATTTGAAACCCATAGTCTGCCGAGAGCAATGCCTCAAGAAAATAGAAAAACATGTGAAAGGGAAGAAAAATGCCATGAAGAAGCAGAAAAGCACTCTGCGCTGGGTTTGGACAAAGAAGGGCACAGTTTGATGAGTCAAAACCTTCACCGTGTGGGATGTTTGTGTGAAGGCTTTGTATATCGAGTGTCACCAAATGATTAAGTTGTTATGCTGTCCTTGTTTACGCTCTCGCTCTGTCACTTGAGGAAGATCAGCTTTGTTGGAAATTTCTTTAAGTGAGCGGGTATCTGTTCACACAACTACCTTTTGCTGTAGTCACAATACAGTAATGTGACGTCGCTATAGCGAGCCCACGACTTCCTCTCAGACTGAAAGGCCCAACAACTACTGGATAGATTTTCATAATGATATTGCAGAGAACAAATCCTAATAACATTGGTGATCCCCTGACTTTTCCTTTAGCGAATTTCAATGTGCCCAATACTTTGGTTTATGACAAAATATACTTGATTAATACAAAATGAATGACATTCCTTTCAGCCAACCCTCACCTGTGGTCATGAGCTTTGGGTAGTGACCGAAAGAATGAGATCACTGATACAAGCGGCTGAAATGAGTTTCCTCCGTAGGGTGGCTGGGCTCAGGGTGATGAGCTCAGACATCCGGAGGGAGGTCTGAGTAGAGCCGCTGCTCCTTCACGTCAAAAGGAGCCAGCTGAGGTGGTACAGGCATCATTCCTCCCGGGCGCCTGCCTGTTCTGGGCCCGTCCGCCTGGTAGGAGGCATAGACTGTATATAAATAATGGACGTAGTCACCGTGATGTCACCCATTGGTTTGTGGACTGCCCGTTGGAAGCCTCGAGTTCAGCGTTATACTCGTTGCCATCTTGCGTCGCCATCTTGTTTCCGATACGCGGAGGAGACCATAATTGGACTGTGGCGGAGCGCGAGGGATCTGACGACACTGACTACACGCCTCTCTACACCGGCAACCCGACTGAGAGAAGCCGCTGCTAATTCATGTTAGCATTAATTGGAGCATTAACTGGGAGGCTAGCAAAAAAAAAAAAAAAAAATGTATCTTTCTTACCTCAGAAAACTGAGCAGCGACTCCTTGGAGTGTCTGTTAGTCCAACCAAACGCTGAACAAGACATTTTTACTGAACAAAACGTTCAAATAAACTGTCATTAAGTGAAAATACAGTGTGAAAGGGTCAGTTATGAGACCAAATCGGTAAACGTCCTCTTTTCTATCTATATAACGTTATATATAACTTTATTGACACGTTTCCGTGGATACGCATTGCTCTGCTTCTCTCCTGGTGACGGCTCGCCTTGTCAGTGACCTGTCAATCAAAGCTAGAAACGCCCCAAATCATACGATTCTTTATCTTCTATTTTCTTCTAAATGGGGCCATTATTAGAACTATTGACATCAAATTGTCTTGAAGAAGATTTTTTACTAGTGATTGAGACCATAATGTTGTCCCTGAAATTTTTTTCTGAGGTAATAAATCAAGTGAGAAGTTTTCAAATTTAGCACTGAAATGAATGGGCAGATTTCTTTTGCAGCCAAACTTAGCACCCCCTACTGGAATTTTCGGTGAATTGCAGGCTTTATGCACTTCCTGGTGGCCTCCATGCTCAGGCACGGAGATTGCCGCCTGGTAGGAGCCTTACAGAGCCTTACAGAGCCACTAACATGGCTGTAGATTCATAGTCTGTAAATGAACAAACACATTGACAGTAGAGCTGTTAAAATGCTATACAATCCTAGCAGGACAGGCCCCAGACATGAGCTAAAGTTACTTCTCCAGAAGCCCTGACTCTTTATTTCATCAAAGTCTACTAGTAAGCCTTCTGTGGCTTCTTATCTGAAGTTTTATTCTGTTGTTGCTGTATGAACAGTATCCAGTCAGAATGGTATATGTGCTGGCATGAATGGACTCTCCATCTTCTGCCTCCTCCCTCATGTTACTCTTACACCTCTTCTCTATCTAAGCCCCGGAGCAACAACACTTCAGCTTTGTGTCTATAACCTTTTGTAATCTGTGTAAATCTGTATAACCTTTGCTCAGCCACCTGTCTGTGTCTGTACGCACATTTGGCCACTTCACATCTAAATGTTATGCGGGGACACTAGTGGTTCTTCAAGAAATGAGGCTGGTATCTCTGGGCCTTTTACTAACAAAAGTTTCTTGCTTTTGTTACATTGTATACATTTGATCTAGTTAGTTTTGGTCACGATTTGCAGTTATGCAAGCACAGTAAATAACTATCACTATGCCTAATATGTCCTGTTGTTATCATCTCTAAAGTTGGCATTGAATTTTTTGTAGACTGGCTATCTTTCTCATGCTCTTGAAAAAAAGATTTTATTTCTCACCAACTTGGCTAACCACTTCACTTTACCCAGCAGTTTAGAAGCAAGACAGACAAACTTTACTTAGTTTGATTTCAGAGACAAAACTAAACTGAATTTACTACCACTTGACAACTTTACTGCTGATTTTACTGTCTGCTCTGATCACTAACAGGTTTCTGCTCTGACCGCAATCACTGCCAACTTCTCAACTTTCTCAACCTCTCTCTCTCTCTCTCTCTCTCTCTCTCTCTCTCTCTCTCTCTCTCTCTCTCTCTCTCTCTCTCTCTCTCTCTCTCTCTCTCTCTCTCTCTCTCATTCCTTTAAACATTTAAAGGAAAACATTCCTTTAAACCCTTAGCGTTCTGCCCATCCTCTGATTGGCCCAGACAACCTTTTTCTTTCAGAGGCTGTAGTGAGTATCATGTGAAACTAGAAGATCGAATTAATCTGTTAGTGCTAACATGTCTTGATATCATGTCGGGAAGGAGGGCGTATTAATGCTCCAAATTTAGCCAAAATTTTAATGGGGGGAAAAAAATGTATTTGCCTATTTTCAAAAGGATCCCTTGACCTCTGACCTCCAAGATATCTGAATTAAAATGGCTGGAACTGGACGAATAATGCAATTCCTGTAGAAATCTCCAAAATGTCAAAATTTTTTGACACCTAATGATTTTCTGTGATATTCCCGTGGTCTTGGTGTCTTAATGTGGTATTTTGGAGGGAATTTTTGGCCTTTTTTAAATCCGTTTTCAATTAACATTGAAGTTCAATTTGAGCCGGGACCGCCTTTTTTTTGTTGGTACAAAGTTTGACTCATTGGTGTGGTCCAGGGCAGTTCTCACACCTGTAATTTTAGCTTGGATCAAACTTGAGATGTGAAAGGGCCCATTTGGTTAGTCCGAAACAAATACTTTTGATTTGTTTTGTATTAACTCTGGTTTGCCTTTACGGTGCAGAAATGTAAGCGGACCAAATAATGAAAAAAGATTAGCAGAGGGGCATGTACGAAGGTGGAGGGCTGGAATTATACTGGCAGCATTATTTCTTATCATTTGGAAAGTTGTCTGTGGTAAATGTAAACACGTAAATAAACAAAGCACCATGGAGCCAAACGCACCTCCAATACCAGATTATACTGGCTGTAAATCTGCTCTGGTGTTCCTACCAAACGACGACCCAGATGTCAAGCAAACATCGGCCTTCAGCAGAAGTCCAAGTCAGTCCTCTCCCGGTCGTCTGTCAACTCACAAAATGCCCATGCATGTCGCCACAATCTGCTGCGTTTTGGTTAATTTCCAGTAATTGGGTTAGATAACATTCATGATGCAATCGAACCACACCCGAGTACGATTGGAAGCCAACTGAAACCCCCTCTTACATGTGGTCTTGGACTGGTTGTGTTGGTCCTCACCAGAGTATGATTGGAGCATTCACAAGCCACCAAACAAACCATAACAACAATAATAAGGATTTAACCGCCCCAGAGTTTGTCTGAAATGGACTTAACTTGTGAAAGTGTTTTAGTTTCTTTTCCCGATTAAATGTGGGATTTCTCAGCTCCCACAGGCCTCAACTTGTCCACTTCGTCTCTCACACACACACACCCACTCACCCACAGAGTCTGTTCTGAGGACAAACTTGGGCAGAAGGTGTTTCAGACATTGAGATCTCCATGGTAACAGGCCTCAGTGTTTTCTTTGATGTATGCGTTCCATGTTCCCAAAGCCCCGGCAGTTTCTAGAGCCATGTCCACACGCGTGTTTGTGTGTGTGTGCGCCTGTGATGAGAGCAGCAGCCTGAGGATATGGCATAGCTTTTAGACAGCCGTGCAGGAGAAGAAAACACCAGGGACTGTCAGGAAATAAAGCCACAGAGTGAGGCACTTAGATAGAGCGATGGAAACTAGTGATGAGAAAGCTGGTGTGATTAGAAAAACCTTTGGTTCGCCTCCCTGCCGTGTCCACGCAAGCAGTAGTAAAGATTGATTTAGAATGCAGTCAAGACCACATGTAAGGAGTAGCACTTTGAGAGCTTTCCATAACTGTTTTTTGAGGAGTCCTTGGAGATGCATATTTCCTGTTGCTGTCACTTCGCTCGGCTTTATGTATCTGAGGAGATGGTTCTCAGTGAGGGTTGATCCATTTCAGTCATGCATACGCAAAATTCAAATATAGGGACCAGATTATTTGCAATACTTTGACTCATTTGAAAGGGGAATTGTCACATCCTTCAAATTAAAAGACATTTATTTCCAAAACTCAACATTTTTTTTACCTCCCCATCTATTTGTGCATCTTCCCCAGAGAAAACAACTTGTTTTTAAAGTAAACAATATTTTATGTTTGATAACTTTTTTAAATGATCCAATTAAAGACAGGAGTACACACTTAATCTTGAAAAATCCACTGAGGTTGTGTGTCATGGTGGCCCAGTAGTCTAAGGTGCTTACCACATAACCGCAACGAATCCGGCTGGAGACCTGTGTTGCATGTCATCCTCCGTCTTTTCCTAATTTCCTCTCTCCAGTCTCTTGACTGTATGCTATCATAAAGGGCCAATTGCAAATATATGCTGAGGAGGAGGAAGAAGAAGAGTCCATGTCACTGGGGTTGTAGAGAAAATGAATGTTATTAAAGAGCAACTTATACTTATTTATCAGCTTGAACACATCCCCCTCACATATACAAAAAAGGCTTCCAAGACCAGAGTTCTCCACACAAACTCTTCACACTCTTCTCTGAGAGTTGAAGTGTTTGTTTTTTATGTCTTTATAGTAATAGCACTGCCCTCATCTGAGTGAATGTGATTTTGGATGGTAATAAATGTCAGAAATAGTTGATTTCCTGTACGAAAAGGGAAAGAAGGAAACCTCTGGCGGAATAAATACCATAGACTGGAACCATAACTAACAGATAAAGAGATAAACTCACACAAGTAGAACAGCAGAACAAACATTGCATTATTCACCATGTCATTTCACTGGTACATAATAAAATGGCAGTTGTTGTTAGATGTTGTGGTGGCAGCACACGTCAATGAGGCTGTAAAGTTTCAGTAGCTCAGATGACTGGCTAGCTAGTACTGCCGTTTGCTCTCTTCTTGCTTAAATAGAATTTTAGCAGAGTGGTTTGAGGCTGAGCAACCGTTGGACTCAGTGTTGCCCCTTTTTCAGGTTATGTTATATAACCAGTGCAGCATTAAAGGATTTTGGAATAAGCTAGCTCGCTCATATGACATAGAGTCAGGCAAAAAAAGTTGTCACTCATCTGGCTTTAGCAATACTCTCATATGCTGTGATGAAAATATGTCGATCATTTAATGTTAGGATTGCTAAATTCTGTGAATTTTCAAGTTGGAAACATTCCATGGGAATTAACAGGAATTTATGGGAATAAATGGGGAATTTACAACATTGAAGGTTGGCCCTTAAGAGGGAACTTAAATATAGTTTGGAAAAAAAATATATACATACATATGTATTTATATAGCATAATATATAGCATAATCTTGACTAAAACAACCAGATTTCATGCAAGTACACGTCTATGCTATTCCTCAATCACATGCACATAGCAAACTGCTTACTGCAGGGTGACTGAGACCACGCCCCCTACTGAGACCACGCGCCCTATATGCACTGTGCATTCCGCCGTTCCTTTCCATTTTTTTCAATTTAATATTTTGAATGGGATTTTGGTGGGGACTTTGGGGGGGGGGGGGGTGTCATTTAACGTAATTTTTGAATGGGTGGGATGGGGGGAGTATTATTTAACTCAACATTCATGTTTTTGTTGTTCAATAAAAGAATTGATTGTTCGATTAAATAATTAAAACTTGATAAAGTTTACTTACAAATAAATCTGTTGAAATGTCTTTTTTTTTTTTTTTTTTTTGAATATTTCCAAAATTCCCCAAATTAACTTCCCATGGAAAGTTTCTGGAAATTTACCAGAAAAGTTCCACCCCTTTGCAACCCCATTTAGTGGCTCTCCACGCTTTGTGCTACTTCAATGCTTGTTAATGCAATTACTGCAAAACCACAACTTGCTGAAAGTTGATCTTTTCTCCAGAGGTTTATATAGGAGGATCCCCCTACGTCAAGGTTACCAAAGCTGTTAAAAATGTCCGCTGCTCCGACCATCCAGCTATGATCATTTCAATGGGAATGTCTGTTCTATTCCTCTTCTATTTCAATGGGTTGTACCTATAATCGTTCTCATTTGAAAAAGTAAATTTGGAGCTAAATTACTCCGTGAGAAGACACATTAATTCATTCCAGCAGAATGAACAAACTGAGTTGTCATTTAGTAGGGGAGGAGGGGGGCGGAGTAGGTGGTTTTAATGTGCGAGGCGTTCGAGGTCTTTCTTTAAGTTTGATGACCGATACGTCCCAACCTGTCGACAGCAGTGTCCTTGCAAGTTCAGGGCTGATTTAATACAGCAGAGGGCGTGTTCTCAAACCATAATATACAGATTTTTATACATTTGGTTTGTCATTATTAACACCAGCATTGATGTGATACATGACAGTGTAGTTATACGATTTGGTTTACAGCTCAAAAACATGTTTAAGTGAACATCAGTGTCACTTTAAAGAACAATATTGAAACAGCAAGTCATTCTGTGTCTCTGAAGCGCTCTCCGTAGTGCGTTTAGCCTCGGTTTAGCATTGTGCAGTCAGCTAGCAAATGTCATTAGTTCAGTTATCCTCTCCTCTCACCCCTTAGAGATTTGTTGCTGTTCACACAAAAGTGAACAGCTGAGTTCACCTCAGCCTGTTGTGTGTGAGGAAGCACACTAATTGGTTTATCAAGTAGGATTTCCTTCTTTTTTGCATCAGCTACACTCCTCTCCATTGTGCCTCTGCTATAGCATGTTCAATTTTCATACAAACATGCTGAGCTCAAGTAAGATTATAGTTTAAAATCATATTTTTCTGATTGTTATTTAGCTCCAAATCACACTCGGTGGGTGAACGTTTATGGAATTGGACTTCCAGTAAAAGTGTCCACGTGGGAAATAACGTAGCACCGTTTTAAATCTCCCATTCATTTTCTTTTTTGCCCCCTGGATTAAATGTCTTATTTAATTTATTTCCTGACTACTTCCCATCGCCATCTCTTTTCATAAGTCTTCTCATGATACTTATCAAACGAAGATCTGTGTCTCCGACACACGTTGACACAGGACATTTCTCCGACGTCTCAATATCTTCCCTGCATGCCATGGGACTCTGCTCCTCGCTACCTTCCTCCATCCCTGCCATGCTTTAATTACTTTATCCCTCGTTTCTCTCATCCCTTTCTCCTTCACTCCATTGCCCCGAGCTGCTCCTCATTCCTTTTAATTAATCCACACAGATTTAGACACCTTCACCCTGCTGTGAATGCACACAACACACACTCACACTTGACAATCCCCTATAGACAATAACAACTTTAAGTGATCTTGCTTCACTGTGAAAGTTTTTTTCTCCAGAGATGGGCGTAGTGGAAAACCCAGGTCTTATTGTTTGATACTGTGTATTGTCTATTGATGATTCTGTTTGTGTGCAGGGCTCCAATGGAAGCATGCAGCTCATGGAGACGGAGTTTTCTAAAACTCTGGGAGAGATGGTGGCCCTTCACCTGCATCACCAGAAGAGCATCCCGGCTTTCCTCTCAGCCGTGACCCTCGACCTCTTCAGCCGACAAACCACCATCTGAAGTAACAAACTTAGATAGATAGAAGCGTCAGATATCAACTTGGATTTGTTTTTCCTGTGATTCCTGTGTTTTTGCGCTCTCTTTCTTGACTTTTTTTTCTCTCAGGAGTTTTCTCAACACCTTTTAATATATGAATAGTACAGTCAGTGCTGTGTTGTGGCAGATGAACACCTTGTTTGATGAAATACTTCCATCTCGTATTCAAAAGAGCTAAGGAAGCAACTCAGTATTCCTCATTGTACACTGAATATTTCATCAGTGAAACTGTGCATTTTTTTCTTAACAGGATAAAGTTGTCATGAAAATAACACATAAAAGCCTCCGATGTTTGGATTTGGAGCGTGCTTTTCACAAATTCAGTCCACACCTAGATAAGTACACGCAGTATAGAGAAACCTTTATGTGGTTAACTTGATGCCTTTGGTGAGGTCTTTACCACGGCGAGTCTTGAGTCTCTTTAGGGTCTCTTGGGTCTGTTCTGGCTTTTGTGTCCTCTCTCTTGTTATTCACAAAAGTTTTGCACCAGTGGTTTGTGGTTAAAACGACACCAAGCCAATCCAGTTTAAATGCAAGATCTGTGGCTTCATTCTTTTACCTTCCTTTTTCTCATTTGAGTCGTGGAATATATATATATATATATATATATATATATATAAATGTTTTCATCAGAGTCTAGTTTAGTCCTTCTTTTTTTTTGTTTAAGGGACAGTTTGGATGTTTTTGAAGTGGTTAGATTAGATCATACTTTATTGAGCCCACAATGGGGGAAATGAATGCGTCATAGAAGCAAAAACAGAAGCAAAAGGTCTGAGTATACAGTCATGAAAAAATTATTAGACCACCCTTGTTTACTTCAATTTCTTGTTCATTTTAATGCCTGGTACAACTTAAGGTACATTTGTTTGGACAAATATAATGATAACAACAAAAATAGCTCATAAGAGTTTAATTTAAGAGCTGATATCTAGACATTGTCCATGGTTTTATTAATAATAACCCAAATCATTATCAAGAAAACCATGGAAAATGTCTAGATATCAGCTCTAAGATTAAAATGAACAAGAAATTGAAGAAAACGATGGTCTAATACTTTTTTCCATGACCATAAATTACAGAAAAAATAAAATGAATAAAAAGGGCAAACACAACAAACAGACAGGAATGTTCTTAAGTGGGGTGTATGAGGCACTTTTCCATTGTCGGTGTAGTACAGCGAACCTCCAATTTGGAGCAGGCAGGAGCAGCAACACAGTTGCTAAAAGATGTATTAAACATATTTTAGCCACCTAAAAAAAAGGCCCTACATTGTTTCACTTCAAACTGGAGGCATGCTGACTCTACTGTAGCCACTTCAAAAAAAATCCAATGTATCCTTTTAATTTTAATCATGAACTAAAATAGTAAACTAATGATTTGTTTGAATTGTAGATGAAGTCTAAACTCAAGTGTCCTGTACTTAACCCTCTCTGCTTCTTTCTGTCAGAAGAGGCAATAAGAGCGGAGGTGGTGATATAAAAAAAATAGATGAAAACACAGACAAAAGACTCAGCCTTGCCTCTACCAAACCATTTGAGCGATAAAAGACATTTAACATATTAGGAGATGGCAAACAGCCCTTAGTGCCTCCCAATTAAAATGCAACTGCTTCACTCTGAAGGCACAGAAATGTGTCATTTTTACAATCTAATGCTAGTTATTTTTCTTTTAACCTCTTTTATTTTTCTTTAAATTTTTCTCACAGAAACCATATTATTCATCACAGGGTATCTTTTCTATCCTCACATGTTTCATACACACCTGTAACTGTATCAGATCAGCAGGGATGCTTTCATGTAAATGTAAACATTTGATAGAAATCTCTGAAACTCAATAAAAATGCATTTATTTTTGCTTACAGTTGTAACCTTTATAACTCATAAAAAATACGTCTTTGGGTATGATTTGATTTGATTTGAATGAACTATGATTTCCTCCCGTTTCTGAATTTAGTTAACGACCGAGTCTGTGTGTGTGTCGGCGCGAGTATGAACACGAGATAAGACGAGGGAAATTTCTCTGCAGCAATAAAGAGAAATGGCAGAAATAAACATGGGGTGAAGAGGAAGCAAGGGAGCAATCCAATAAAACTGAGAAACAAAAGGAAGTGAGCTGAGAATAAAGCCACTTATCACAGCAACAATATAAGAACTCCAGCTGGTGCAGCCATATGTCTCAAGAGAAAACATATTCTCCTGTACAGTACATGCCACATACTGTCCTTGTTTTTCTCTTTCGTTGTTTTTTTTCGCACACTTATCATTTTCACAACACAGCACATCTTCTGCACACCCCGCAGCTCTCACCTAGAGGTAATATTTTAGAGGGTTTCTTATGAGCTATGCAATACATACAGTATAGTGGTGCAGCACATTCTCAGTCAGGCAGCGTGTTGTTCTGAGGCTTTATCTCTTTTGTCCACATCCAGTAAAATGACTGACTTACTGTTTTAAATATGTAATGCAAATGTAATCAATAAAGCATATCTTTGACTGTTTAAAATTTGACCTGCCTGAAAGAATATTCATCTACTGTAGACATTCATGTACTTAACCTCTGACTACTACTACTACAGTACACCATAATCAGAGACGTGAGGAACTGGAAGATTTAATGACCGTTCACACCACCGTGTTGTTACGTGACTCCAGGATAGAGCTGGGCAATATACTGATATATAATGTATGACCGCAGAAATGTGTCCACACGTAGAGATTTAGCTCTCATGTGATCCTGGGATTCTCAAGCGATCTTGTAATTTTCACACGCTTTTGTGATACTGCAAATCCTACGGACAAGGATTGGGGCCAGGTAGGAGAGAAAAAGTAATGAGTGGAGGAAAAAAAAATCATTATGCACTTTGAGAAAAAAGTCAAAATGTGGAGAATAAGTCGACTTTTGAGTTTGGTAAAGTAGACTACAAGCTACAACCTGTTTTTGTAAAAAAAAAAAAAAAAAAAAATACAAATGCATAAAAGCAGACTTAACCAGAACAATAGTCCTGGTAGCTACTACCAGGAATAGCTCATTTATGTTTAGGGGGATTTTAGTCCTACTAAACCTTTAAATTTTGTGCTTATTGCTCCTTTTATGACATTGATAAAAATCAATCAGATAGATGCCGTTCTTTAAAACAATGTTCCTCTGATGAATTCACAACAAATCTGTGAATATCTTTACAACTTCACCGAACACAAAAAGTTGACTTTATTCTCCACATTTCGACTTTTTCCTTGAACTGCATAATCCTTCTCTCATTATTTTTTCCTCCTACATGGCCCCAATCCTCTTCCATAGTGTACCCTTTTGCATTTTCTTTGCCAAAAAAACGTAAAAAGTAAAATGTCGAAATGACGAGAATAAAGTTGAAATACGATTTTGAAAAGAAGTCAAAAATTATCAGAATAAAGTAGGAAATTATGAGAATAAAGTAGAAAATTACGAGAATAAAGTTGAATACTTGTTTAGGATATTCACAGATTAGTTGTTCCTTTGTCAATATGTTACGAGAGGAACCTTGTTTAAGAGAAACAGCATCAATCCAAACAGTTACTGACTGCAAGCTACAATTTGATTTTAATCAATGTCATAAAATGAGCATTAAGGGCAATATTTAAAGGAAAATCCGCTTTTGTCATTCATGTGAATCTTTTAGACAAACATTAGGCATATTGAGGAAAATCAGGTTGTAGCTTGCAGTGTTCTTTACCAAACTCAAAAACGTTTTTCTCAACACTGTATTTTGACTTTATTCTCGTAATTTCTTTTTGTTTTTTTCCTAGTCTCATTATTTTCTTGTCATACCTGGCCCTAATCCTCCTCCATAATATCCAGCCTTTGCAAGATAACATGGTTTAAAACTTTAAACTTTCATAGTGAAATAAAAATAAAATTTTCTTGTTCTTCGTTTTAAGTATCTCACAAGGTTTTTTGGTTTGTTTGTTTGTTTGTTTGTTTGTTTGATGATACTGACATTAGCACAGCATAAAGTAACTCGGACCACCATCCATTAGAGGTGCGAACACAGAGGGCTTCAGCAAAATAAAGTGCAGGGTTTTTCTGTTTAAGATGGATGAATGTAGCTCGGGTGAAATGTGATGTCATCAGATAAGATGCTACATTGCTTTTCAACCATGCACCAACCAAGTTCGTATTCCTGGAAGATGACATTGTATTGTATTTCTATTGTTTGCCTTGTGTTCAGTGCAACAAGAGATACAATGTTTGTCCTTCACTATATTATAAACCTCTGTGCAGCGTTTTAGCCTTCAAACTCACAGCTCTATTCCTCCAACTGGACTTCCTGTATCTTCTTTACTGTCTCACAGGTACCTGAAGCACACCTCCACTAATGCTGCCCTTGTATTATTTCAATACAGGACTGTTTTCTGTCTGAACGCCCACAAAGTATGATTCAGACTTCTATCTGCCCGGACGAGGATACTGGGAGGCCCCCTGGGATTGCAGCATGTTGGCGAATGTCTGGTGGCGGATTGGCCTGCTCCATCTCAACCTAAGTGTTCTCTGCAAACAGAGAACTGAATATGAAATCAGAGTCTGTAGGCAAGAGTTTGATATTGAAAGCGCTCTAGTTTTTGCCCGGAGTCTGAGTATTGACTGATCACTTGTGAGCGGGCTTTGGTTGCATTCAGATAAACGTTCTGTGTTCAGAGCAAAAGAGGCAGAAATGATATTGGCTGAAATGCAGCCTCAGAATCATTGAGCCTTTTTAAATATGTACCTGTGTTTAAGGCAAAGATAAGCTTGTGTTTTGTTATAGTTTTTTAATTATATCCTTTGTACGTTTTTGAATTATAATATTTGAAGTTAGATTATTACGCCAACTAATAACACTGAATAAGTACACATTTTGATACATTTAACTTTAAAAATGTTAATACGTAGGATAGGATTAGGGCCAGGAGAAAATAATTCATTAAGCACTTCAAGAAGAAAGTCGAATGTCGAGAATGAAATCAATTTTTGACTTTGGTAAAGTAGTCCACAAGCTACTACCTTTGAGATTTTTCTCAATATGTCTAATATATGTCTATGAAATTCACATAAATGTCATGAAAGCAGATTTTCCCAAAACGAGTTGTAGTAGCTACTACCAAGAATAGCTCATTTATGTGTCGGGGGATTTTAGTTCTACTGCACCCTTAAATATTGTGCTTATTGCTCATTTTATGACATTGATGAAAATCAGGTTGTAGCTTGGCGTCTACCAAACTGTTCGGATAAACGCTGTTTTTCTAAAACAATGTTCCTCTGGTGACTAATTGACACAGGAACAACCAATCTGTGAATATCTTTACAACTTTACCAAACACAAAAAGTTGACTTTAGTCTCGTCATTTCAACTTTTTTTCATAAATTTTTATTTTATTCTTGACATTTCAGCTTTTTTTTTTTCCAAAACCATATTTCAACTTTATTTTTGTCATTTTGACTTTCTTCTCGAACTGCATAATGAAAAAATATCCTTCTCATTATTTTTTCCTCCTGGCCTCAGTCCTCTTCGTAGACTGCGTACCTCTGTGCATTTTCTTTGTAAAAAACTTAAGAAGTGAGAGGCTGTGGAGCCTAGACTAGCTGTCGAGTCGCCGGGTTTTTATGTCGTGTCCTACAACTGATGTCAAGTGGATTTTGTAAACTATCTCCATGTGTAGTCATAACCACTTGCTAAGTCGAAGATAAAAAAATCTGGTCATAGACATCTTTTCTCACTTAAACTCTATTCTTGCATATAACTTGCCAGTTAGACTGTAAACAATCAACGGTGAATGGAAGAGGACAACCCCTATTGCAAAATAGTTGGGATGTTGTCAAAAAAGTAAATAAAACAGAATGCAATAATTTGCTAAACTTATAAAAACTTATTAAAAATATATTCAATTGAAAACTGTTCAAAGATAATATAGTTTATGTTCCAGCAGAAGAAAAACTTTTTTGTCAATATACACAGTTTGTCTTACACAGCATCCCGACTTTTTTGGAAGTCAGGGTTGTAGTTGGTGTTGGAGGAAAAATTATAGCTGAAGAAGGTTTTTGGGGCTTAGTTAGCCTCGGTTCGAGGAGTATCTGTAAACTGTCGACGCAGGCTGGGGAGATATTTTCTTACCCCGGCAGAGGAGTTTGGCTGACCTCCTCGAGATATATTGTTGGGTGGTGGAAGAAATACTTTAAGAAACTCCTGAATGTGTCCAGCTCACCCTCTGTGGAGGAAACACATTATTTTTCTTCTTCTTTACCCCAGACAGACGGTCAGAACTCCTCAGTGTTGTTGTGCTCACACAATGGCCTCTAGCTAAAGCTGTTTCATCATTCACTTTTTAAACTTAATTTAACCCTTGGTTGGCTCCATTTCATCAGTGAGAATAAGTGAACTGGTCCAGAAGTGATAGAAGAAGTAAAATGTGTTTTTTATGACTATAAATGTTCCACAACAGGTAGAAAGTAACTGCCACGTCACTGGTGTGACACAATCTAGAAATGTATAATGATAGCAAAAGATATGAGGACCGTATGGGCCATAATTCATTCTTCCCTCTCACATACACAAATAACACCTCTCACATTCACAATTTTACCTCTCACATACACAAATTTACCTCTCACATTCACAATTTTTTCAGTATGTGGGAGGTAAAATTGTGTATGTGAGGTGAAATTGTGAATGTGGGAGGTATTTTTTGTGTATGTGAGAGGTAAAATTGTGAATGTGGGAGGTATTTTTTGTGAATGTGGGAGGTATTTTTTGTGAATGTGAGAGGTAAAATTGTGAATGTGGGAGGTATTTTTTGAGTATGTGAAAAGGAAGAATGAATTATGGCCCATACGGCTCCTCATAAAAAGAAGAGACACTTCCTTCAAGGTTTTTGATATTCTTCTTAGGCTGTAATGTTTTTTGGGTTCAGTTGACAGAAAAAGAACAGTAGGACCTTCTCCGTTCAGATTTTATCCTCCTTATTTCCATTTCTTTCTTTCACTTCCTGTTAAACCCTGATTTTCCTCATTCCCCTCATCTTCTCTGCTCTTCCCGCTTCTTTCCACTCTTTTATTCATACCTTTATCTTTATTTCATCAGCTCATCATCTCTCAGTCAAAAACAATTAGTACACCCCCTGATATCCCATTAACTATAAATGAAGTGGTAGACTGAGATTGAGAATGCCAAAGCTCAGCTTTATACACTCTGCAGCATACATCAGATTTCTCACACACACAAACACACACACAGTCCTCAACAAGCAGCAAACAATCAGTTTTGAAAAGCGTGTTTTAAACATTCGCAGCAGAAATCATTCCAAGGCAGCACTAAATCTTTAAAAGCAATTCTCATGCATGATTTATTCATTAAGAAGTATAGGAGTGACATTTCAACTTCATTTTTCAGCTTTTTTTCCCACCACAGAGAAATATTGATAAGTGAGACCTGCTGCGAAGAGACATCGCCACTACTGAGACAAGTCTCAGCTGGAGACCAGAGAAAGTTACAGGACAAAAAGAGAAGCGAGACAACACCCGTCACGTTTATTTCATCTCCCATGCCTCTTTTCTTCCAGTCTATATGTTCCTCACTAAAGTCTCCATCTGCCGCTTTCCACTCACACAAGAAGCTCTGTATCTTTCTCCCACCTTTTCCTCCAGTTCCCAGCTCTCTCCCTCTCCAAAGTCCCAGCAGAGACAGAGCAGCTGTCATGCTTTAGTTCAGATCTGAGTTGCTTTTCCTCCGGTTCCCCTTGGAGCAGAATAAGCATGATACTGTACTCACTGGGTGGGGGTGTGTTTGTGAGAAAGCCTGCATGTGTACACACAGTAATGTGTGATTGAACTTCTTCGCTGTTTTCACACCTGAATTCAGTCCAACATTTACCGGAAATGCTTTGGGGGTTGTTGATCCTATTTATTGCAAACTATTTTCACAGTTTCAGATTTAATTTCTAGCTGTAATAATAATATTGTACATGCAGAGTTAATTGCTTAGATCTCTACAGTGCTAAAAAGAAGTCAAGCAGGGTAGAAAGCGTTATCAGTCACATCATTACAAATATTTTGAACAACTGATCACTAACCAACCTACTGAGCTCGCAATAGATTTGTGCGCAATTTTCCTGTGCAATGAGGGATTACATTACTTGGAGTAATTTATCAGGCTTCTCACAGCTCCCTCTGGAGCCACAAAAGGCTTTATGTAACTTTTTTCACCTATACAGTGGTACTCTGCATGTCTAGAATCAGACTTTGATGTGTAAAATTGGTTGAGTTCCTTTTGAAATGGAAATGATCCATTAAATTCAGGTGGTAAAGTACTCTACCTTATCCTTGTATACAGCTGAACTCAGTGATTCCTGACTTTTTGGATTGGGACACATCATATGAAGCTGTGCCTACTTTGTGACTCCTCGTCACAGGTTATGGCCTAATGCCGCATTTCCACTACGTGATAGCCTACTGCACGACTCCTCTCATCTTGACTTGCTGTTTTTTGGTTTTCCTTGAACAAATGTTGTGGATAGAACATGGTTTCAATGAGGTTCCAACTGAGCTGAGCGATAATAACAGGTGGAGTTGCACACTGCAGACCACTGATTAGTCAGAGAAAAAAGTCACTAGCACATTGACTTTTCGAAATACAGTGACGATAATAAGCCAAATATAACCAAACTTGAAAAGGTAAAATATATTGTGACCTGTGTTCACATTTGCCGCATTTAAAATTCTTCATTGAGCATGATTGTTTTTTTTGGTGTTTTTTTTAAGTAAATAAACATATATTTTTTAAATCTGATTTTACTTGCACATGGCTTTTTGTCTTTTTTAACCCTTTAGAGTTTTGGGCTAATCTGGTCATTTTTGAATACATTTCATTCTGCCTGTATATACCACTTAAATATTTTGACCATACCATTTTGGCATCATTTTTTTGCAGAATAACCTCACCAATACAACCTGAACATTTTGAACCAAAAAAAAAAAAAACACATAAATTTGGATTTAGAAAATTATGTTTATTTACTTAAAAACAAACAATCATGCTCAATGAAGAATTTTAAATCTGGCAAATATGAACACAGGTTACAATATGTTTTACCTTATCTTTGGTTATAATCGGCCTATTATCATCACTGTATCTTGAAAACTGCATCCGTACAGCCCAGAACTTTTATTTTGTGTTGGATGCATAACGCACTAAATATTTTAATTCATCACAAAATGTAATGCATTCATTTTGACTAATTCACTAATTCTAATCAAAGTTAACTGAAATATGCTTTAATGACGAAAAAAAAAATCTACACATCACGACTTTAACAAGTACATACTACTATACTATAGTACTATGTTCAGATGGTTTAATGAGAAGAAATGACCTTATTTGAAATTTGGGGTCAGCCTTATCTTTGGTTATATATGGCCTATTATTATCAAACAACTACTGGCATGGAGTTTGAAGATAGTACTTCAGAGGGAAGTTGACGCTTCATTTTTTACGTTGTGATGCCAAGAAGTCACGTGTTTGGCGTGTTTGGCGATTCAGAGGGTTAAATAGCCAAGCTGCCAACAGCAGCAACCTTAGTTTCTGTATTTACTTGACCCAGATTTTTTAAAAAGCAGCCTGCAAAGCTATGCCTTACAATAGACAAAGTGCAGAAGTTCCTCTGTTTGTTTGAAAGGATTCAGCGAGTGTCGCGTTGAGGACGCTGTCATGGCAGTTTCACACAGTGTTGCTATGGCAATCAGCTGACAATCCCGCCTACACTGAGGGGGTACTATCTGCAAGAAATACAGAAAAAGATCTGGGACCAAAAAATGAGATGAGCCCAGCTGAACCATGCAGTGGAAGTCAAGCACGAGACAATGTGGATGACTTGTGTTCTTCCTCTTAATTGTCTTTTTTTAAGTAAAAGGTGAGATTATTCATTATTTCAGCCAGAAATCAGACAAAAAAAATGAACATAAGTTTGTCTGACAACTTTATAATATTCTGTCATTTCCCTTAAACATCTCATCACCAACAGATTTATGACTAAGCTCATCCACTGAGCCTATATTGTGTTTACTCTAAAGTTTTGCTTAGCATTTTCCAGAGCAAAACCTTTTTTGAAAAACTTCCTAGATTGATTTTCTATCTTCTAAGCATCCATTGTGTTCTAACATCCTTCAGTTTGCAATAGAGCTGGCTCACAGAGACACAACACTTGCAAGGAATGAACCATTACATTGAACACTTTTTGTTTTTGTTAGTTTGTTTATGCTGTTGTCATTTTGTGATGTATCTGAGCAAAGACTTCTCTGGAAACTCTGGCAGTGATGTGAAGTGAAGTTCTGACATGTAAGATCTAATAGTCGACTAACGAAAAGCACTGCCGGGAACTTATTTTTTGACATGAACCAAAGTTGGTGTTCTATGGCCGACTCTGAATGTTAATTGTCAGTGAGGACTTTGTTGGTTCCAACAGGGAGAGCTCTTCAAACACTCACTGTGCTCGCCTCCTTTCCTCACGACAATAACACAACTGTCAAAACCCAAAGCAGAGGAACTGTTTATTGTGATCGATTACCAAACTCAACCACATTTTAAGTTCCTGCAGGTTGATTTTCATGCTCTTCCAGCATTAACTCATTATCAGAGGCTCCTTGAAAGGTCAGAAATTACTATTTGGAAAAATGTTGAGCAGCAATGTAATGTCAATGGTTTTGAATCAGGATCTGATGAACCTGGTAGGTAAAATCTTAAAGTGGCAATGTGTAGTGAATGGACAGAGTTCTCATCTTAAGGCTGAAGCTTGTAACAATGAATATATTTCTGTAAAGTGGATACTCGCGGGTATCCATAGAACCCATTTTCATTCATATCATGAAGAATTGAATTTCTTACATCTTCTAGTCTCATATGATATCTTACATCATCATCATATATAGTCAGTGTATTTTGAAAAACAGTGGTGGAAAGTAACTAAGTACATTTGCTCAAGTACTGTACTTAAGTATAATTTTGAGGTACTTGTACTTTACTTGAGTATTTCCATTTTATGTAACTTTATACTTCTGCTCCACTAAAACATGAGGCAATTATTGTACTTTTACTCCACTACATTTAGCTGTCAGCTTTAGTTACTTTTCTTATCAAGATTTAACATAAAAAACATGATCAATTTAAAGTGATAAGACTTTTTTTTTTAATTAAACATCATAACAATATATTATGTTATTAAAATGAGCCCTACCTTGACAAAATTCAAACGCTGCTTACATAAATGCATTAATAATAATAATAAAATCCAATAATATATTTGGAATATAAATAACTTTTGTACTTTTACTTCAGTAAGTTTTGAAACATGCTACATTTTTTAAATGAATCACCAAAAGTAATGTGTTAACTGAAAGATGCTTTAATGACAAAAAAAAATCTACATATAGTGACTTTAAGAAGCACATGGTACACTTTATATTGAGATGTTTGACAATGAGAAGAAACATGCAAACACCCTGATATGTCCTTAAAAAATGCACTAATTCACCTTAAAGTAAAATATGATCTCATTTGAAATTTTGGGTATTTTCAGCCATTAGCAGAAGCTACCTCATGATCATCCTCTGGCATAACAATTAGCCAAAGCTAATGGTGCGATAATGCACTCGGAATTGGTGCCGAACCAAGAGAACAAATTTGGCTGATACAGTAACGGGGCAAAGTTTATACCTCTGATGATGGACCTCCGCAGAGCAGCTTCATTAACACATCTCTCTCCATTCATTATAACATTTTGGAGCTGTTGCAGTGCTTAACGTCTGGCAAGTGTAATTCTCAACAGCCGCTGCCTCTAATCCTCACTCACATACAGTATATATGACTGTTCAGAGAGCCGGTGGAAATGTGCAGGCCGGCAGGCAGGTCTCCAGGCAGACTCCAATATGGCTGCCAGGGCCGGAGAGTGACAGTTTGGCTAATTAGAGCACTTTTAATTTGCACTGCCTTGATCTTTCGTCTTAGCCTCCTTCAATCTGGGAGCGTGTGCAGGAATGCATGCTGGTGTGCGTTTGTATATTTTGAGCAAGTTTCAGTGTCACCTTGTGTGGCAATTTAGAAAGGTGAGAGAGTCTGAAGAAGGCTAAACGACAAAATCGCTGTCATTTAGCCTTCCTCGCACTCTGTTCACCCTTTGCTTCTCTTTCTCTGCTCATTCATTTGTCTTTTTAAGTGTATTCTTTTTTCACGGCCCTCATCCTGTGCCTTGTTTTTCTGCATCTGTCCCCAGATTTCTCCACACACACACACACACACACGCTCCTCACACTCTTAATGAAAGCAGCTGAGTTTCAGGGTCAACAATCTTCAGCACTCCAGCGCGAGTTGTTCAGATGGTGTCCTTGTTTTGAAACGAAATGCAATTAGTCTTGTTTTTAAAAAGGATTTGAACTGGAATTGTTACATTTCCTGTTCCATATTTTTTCTCCTGGATGACTGTCTTCATAAGATATTTAACCAGTAAACAGTTAGATACGTTCACCAAGTCAAAGAGAAGATAATCAGTGTAACCGCTGACCTAATAACTCATAAGTCATGTTGTTCGCCTCTCAGCCAGCCTCGACCTTTCCACAGTGTTCTCTCACTTACACTGTACATTATTAATGCTGCCTGGCCTATCATTGTGTGTGTGTGTGTGTGTGTGTGTGTGTGTGTGTGTGTGTGTGAGAGAGAGAGTGTGTTGCAGTGAGATGCAGGGCTCTCCCTTTAGCGGGTTGATTTTATTATGTAGTAATACAGTGGTGAGAATGTTTCCCATTATGACTCTTAACATCATGCTCTATCAAGCCGCCTCCTTTTACAGGCTGGCCCACATTAGGCCCCGATCTCTGAGAGAGACGGGGAGCCTAATTCACATTTTTAAAAGGTTATTTCACAAAGACAACCCCCAAGGCTCTGTGAGAAATCAAAACACTGAAAATGAGCAAAGAACTCTGTCTCTGTGTCCTCTTTTATCTCCCTTACCCCTTTATTCTTAATTCCGGTTCTTGCTCCGTTCTCTTTTTTCCCCTCTTTCTGTCCTCATATCGCTCCTACCCTCCATCTCTGCCGGAGGTGTCACTGTAAATGCCATGTGGAGAATGAAGGAGGGGGAGTTATTGTTTGTGCCTGGGGAGGCCTCTTTTTGTACTTGGGCAGGCTTCAGTGTGGACGGCTGTAGAGTGATGGGGGGGAGACGGGCAGCACACACATAAAAAGACAGATATTTTGGTCACCGCGGCTCCGGCTGTGACGAGCCTGACAACTACTTGTGTTCCAAACTCTGAAGCCGGGGCAAGCTGGAGGCTCCTTCTCCGATCTGCGTCAGACTGCTTTGATAAGACCGCATCTAGAAAGGGCAGCTCTCAACCAGAGCGCTTCAAAACTACACTTAATGTAGGTTCTCCTCCACTGTGAGCAGCAGTAATAGCAGGAGTTGTTTGGCTGCCCTTTTCAACCGCCCCAACGGGTACAGGACTGAAATCTTTCATTCCGCTGGCCCAGGAGTGCTCTTTAATAAGCTGCGCTGCATCATGACTGTGTTATGTGCATTTCTGTAAATATCACGTGTCATTTTAAAAGTTCAACAACAGAATCAGATCCTGAAAAGTTTAAAATGAAATTATTTTAATGTCTCAGTATAAACAGTTTTCCCCACTCTTCCAGCATCCACTAGTAAAGTGCATTCCAAATGTTTTTTTCTGGGGACCCAATTTTTAAAAATGACAAAAAAACGGCAACCATCTCACAAAAAGTCTTATTTACAAATCCTGGCAAGATTGAATTTGTGCCTACATAAACGTTCCTGTTCATTTTTATAGCTATTTCTACATTCATTATCTTGAATAGGTAAAACAGGCATATCAGAGAGATACATTTGATAAACAACTACCTTGTTTTATCCACACGGTTTTAAGAAACTACAAATATATTGAGGCAGAGTTAACAGGCTCTTGAGTTGTCCTTATAATGTATGCCAAGATTCAATATAGCTAACAATAAGTACAACTAGAAAATGCATTTCCTGCAGAAAATGCTGAAAGTGAAAAAGCTGTCACTAAACTGCGATACTGGCCTAAATGTGTAAGAAGGTGAAGTTGATAAATAGTTTGAAAGGTAGAAAAGGGTCCTATTGATAAAAATGTCATTGTATGTTTGTCCTTTAGCTGCCATATAAAACAAACTTCAAGGACTGCCTTTTTTCGATTACTTAACATAGCAAAAAGCAGATTCATCCTGTCCCAAAAGGGCTGAAGACAAACTAGTTCATGCTTTTGTTACTTCAAGGTAAGATTATTACGACTCCCTACAGTTGGTCCAGAATGCTGCAGCTCATAAACTGACAAGAACAAGTAAAAGAGACCATATTTCTCCTGTTCTAGTTTCGCTGCACTGGCTCCCTATAAAATCCAGAATTTAAGTCTCCAAAAGAGCCTTCAGTTATCAAGCTCCTCTCCTGTGGAACCATCTTCCAGTTTCAGTCCAGAAGACAGACACCCTCTCTTTATTAAAGAGTACACTTTCCTCTCTGATATATATATATATATATATATATATATATATATATATATATATATTAAAAAGTGTGTAGTTAAAAAGCAGTAATTTTGTTTTTTTGTTTTTAAAAAAACCCCACAGACCATAGAATAGTATTGTCATGTTATTATTAGAACAGTATGATGAAGAATTACCAAAAAAACCACCATATTATAGTATGTCCAAAAACTGACAAAAAAAAGTTATACTATATTATATCAAAAAAAGTAAAAAACAAACAAACATAAATTTCCAAAAATGGAAAGAAAATGCCATAACCAACTGGTCGAGTGGAGTAAAATATCCATGCAGGTGTGGGTCTCTAACTCTTAATAAATTCTCCTATTACAAATAATAAATCCTGTTTGATCTGCACATCACTAATTCAAAGAGTCAACAGTCAATTTGTTCACCACATGAGTTCTATTGCATGTCAAATATCATTAGGTATTATTTTAATTACACCTTGCTAATGTGATAGATGGGCTTGCTTGCTTTTCAGTACATATTGCACTATGGAAGAAATGTATTAACCGACCCAAATCAAGTCTCCTGCTACCCAGTGTCTGGAAATGACTGCGTTAGTGTAGAAGTTCGCACAACAACATGAGTGCTACTGCTACAGGGTTCTCCTGTGTGTCTATGTGAGCTTCAGAGTGAGCTTGAGATCTGAGGTGTCATAAAGGGAGGAAAAAGAGGTTTGGGAGAAATATGATGTAACGGTGGAGACATAGCAAACTCACCTGCCCTGGGTCAAAATCAGACAGGACAGATAGGAGATGTAAGGATAATGAAAAGCCCCTGTTAGGACATGTTCTCGTCTTGATAGAAGCCGCCCACTGTCAGGCCCCTGAGCCACTTGTACCGCAGCAGTTTAAAGATAAGGAGTAATGAACCTCGCCGGTGTTGTACCGAAGTTGCAGTTTTCAGTCAGTCAATTCAAGACGGAATGGGATTGTGCTTCTGCACGAATTACACCGACGTTATGAAGCTAAGGGGTTATTTCACCTGGAAAGATAAGCCCTTGACTTATTGTACTGCAGATGTGTGTCATCCTTCAAATGTTCTTTTGACTGAGCTACGAAATCACAGTGAGTCTGGATGAAAAGGTGATATACATTCAAAATAGGAGACAAATCTTTTCTACTGTTTGAGAACATTTTTACTTTTTAAATGCTTATTCACTGTGTTGAAGGCTGGATGAGAAGATCAATCCCACTCTCTCTTTCCCCTGGAAACACAGGGAGTCTGGTGGAGCTTTGAAAGTCTCTAGAATCACATTCATGTCCCTTCTAAGAGAGTCTCTATGTGGGTACCTGTGTTGTTACTATTCTCAAGTGTGTGTTTGTTAGCGGGATGGGAGCCAGTGTATAGTTTTACTCTTTATCAGTGCTGAATATATTGTTAACCTCTATATAAAACGGCAGACCCATTAAGATGTGTTTACCACCACAGGAGAGGAATTCATCTTGTTCTATGTCGCTCTTGAACTTTTCTGTAGTCCTTGTCCTTTGTATGTTCAGCCATAGTAACCATACTGCAATGCTTGCAGTGACCAAAATAAAAACAGCACGCCACTTCACACACAAGTGAGTTGTGAGCAATGGTGGAATGTAACTATGTACATTTACTCAAGTACTGTACCTAAGTACAATTTTAGGTACTTGAACTTTACTTGAGTACTTCCATTTGTGCAACTTTACACTTCTTCTCCACTACATTTAGCGGATGGCTTTAGATACTTTTCAGGTCGAGATTTAACACAAAAAAACATGATGCATTTAAAGTTATTACAAATTTTTATAAATTAAACTACAAACAGTATATTAAGTCTACGAAAAATAGCCATACCAGACAACATCACAATGCTGCTTACATAAATGCACCAGTAATAATAATACAATAAAATGTTGTGAGTGGGTCCATTCTGCATAATGAGTACTTTTACTTTTGATACTTTAAGTACATTTTGATGCTGATACGTATGTACTTTTACTTAAGTAAGTTTGGAATACAGGACTTTTAATTGTAATTTCACAGTGTGGTATCAATATTTTTATTCAAGTAAGGGATCTGAATACTTCTTCACTATCTACAGCTCTGGTTGTATATATATTTATACTTAGTGTTACCACAGTTTGTGGGGAGAGAGCGTCGACACTTAATGGACCTCAAAGCCTTACACACTCTGTAATGGTTAGAGAGGGGCTGTAGAGTTCGGCTGGAATTAAATCATCTGGATTAACATTATGTTCATCACTCCTCCATAACCTCCACTGGCTCCCAGTCCCTCAGCGTGGTTTATTCAAAGCCCTCCCTAACCTGGCTCCCTCCTACCTGTCTGAGCTCCTCAGCCGGCACATCCCATCCCGCACTCTCCGGTCTGCTGGTGCTAACCTCCTGTCCCTCTCCACCAGGACTAAACACCACATCTGGGGGAGCAGGGCCTTCTCCATCGCTGCTCCCACCCTCTGGAACTCACTCCCAAAAATCATCTGAGACTCCCCCCCACTCTTCATCTTCAAGAAATCCCTCAAAACTCACCTCTTCAGAACCACCTACAACCTTTGACAAACTATTTTCTTCTTCTCCCTTCTTATGGAGTAAAACATTTGTATACTGCCCTTTTTTGTTTTGTCTTTGAGCATCTTGAAAGGCGCTACATAAATTGAATGTATTATTATTATTATTATTATTAGGGACCGAGCACTAACAGTGCGAGGCCCCTATTGTTATTGGTCTGTCCTTCTGAAAAATGAATCGCTGATTCGGAGTCTTTATCATATTCCAAAACTCACCATATTTGGAATATACGTCAATCTCACGTGAAATGTACGCATTCTAGTGTTCGCGGGGATGGGCGTGGCAAAATGACTCACTAGCGCCCCCTAAATATCGTTATCTCACACAGGTTTGTCGTAGACACACGAAATTTGGTACATATGTGTATCATGGGAAGACGCACCAAAAAGTCTGGAGAAGCTATTCTCTAAAACGTACAGGAAGTCAGCCATCTTGGATCGAATATGGAATTTTCCCCATTTCCACCCGGCATACTTTAAAAAACTCCTCCTACAGATTTTATTATTATTTTTATTTTTATTATTATTATTATTATTGTGTTCTATTATATTCTTATACTGCAACAAGCATTTCCCCCTGGGGATAAATAAAGTATTTGATTCTGATTCTAATTTTGATTCCTCTTCAAGGACAGACATGATGGGTTTTAATAAGAAACACAAACAGAACTTTTATTTGTTTACAAGAAAACTCAAAGTTTGGACCTAGAGTCAAGAGGCGCTAGCTCTCCACCCACCTCATAAGCTCACTAATTAACACTTTACATTTCATGTTTTTAATCCATACAGAAACAGAATTTTTTTTTAGAAAATGGCGATTAGACCATCGGAATAACATGTATAAACACTGAAATTGGTTGTTCCCTTTAAAAAAAAATCCCTACAACCTACCACACCATAAACTGTTGCCAGATTTAACACTTTAAAATTTCATCAAAGTTTCTTTAAATGTTTATCTCTTACTTTTGTAACTAAATAAACTGGAAACTGGAACACACAGAGCTTCCTGAAAAAGATAATATCTCTCTTTAAAAGGCGACTCGCCTGTTAACCCCGTTATTATTTCCTTCCTCACGAAGAACAATGAGGGTAGAACAGAAAGATTATCTGGTTCAGCTCAGTGATAAACACAAAACCATGTCCCCATGTAAATCAGATTTATTTACTTATTACTCGAAAGTGACAAAAAGCAGTTCCAGATCATTGCGGTTTGTAACCCAGGCTTCGTCTTCACAGTGTGTAGTCCCCGAGCCCGAGCCAGTTACCCAGGTGATGTCACTTCAGTGATTTTTTCCAAGACTTGACAAAGCTCCTCCACAGCCACAGAAGACATCATACATCTTCGCTTTTCACAGACTGACTCGTACTTGTCATGACCAATAAACTCATTGTGTTGTGTAAAATCAGTGGAGTTCAGCCCTGGAGTACATGTACTTACCCATCACTGAGTGTGACATAATCATCCATGTTGTGTAAAAGAGCCAGCAGTTGGAGAAGCAGTTGTGTTTTTGTGAGATGCGTTCAGGTTTTTCCCCCCTTCTTTTGTAACCACAGTATTATAACATGTGCATAAATAGCGAGAAAATAAAGCTGTTCCGTTGTGTTGCACTGCTGATGTCTCTCAGAGCCGAGCACTTACCTGCATCATGCACTGTTAAGGTTCTCATTAAGAGCCTCTGAGTGAAACTGGATGGTGTAACTATGTAAACAGCAAGTAAGGAGCCCTTTTTGTAAGTAAGGTAGCCTAGATTTCACACAATGACGTTTAAGATGCTGACAGTTAAAACTTTATCAAAACTTTAGTCAAAACATACTGATATATATATATAAGAAGGTTACATCACCAAACGTATCGACAAACAAGAGAATTTGTCTTATTTTTGAAAAGTTTTTAAATGCTGCATTTTCATGGTGTATTAAACACCGAATTACAGAATATGAACACTCATCATTAGATGGTTCGCTTGCTGCTGTCAAAATTCCAATTCAGCAAAGCATCCTGATTCATCTCACCAAGGACACCCTCTTTCATCCACAGTACCAATACAATGCGACATTACTCCTCTTTTCCCTTTTTGGAGTCTTTCTTGAAGCAGTATTTTGACTGAGGATGTCTCGAGTTTGTCAGTATCCATGATCATCTAAGTTTTCCTCCAGCACATTTGGCTATTTTTTGCATTTGGACTGAGACATAGATTTGTCAAAATATATATATTTTTTCATGGGCTTTAAATTTCTTTAACAGCATTATGATTAATTACAAGCCAAAAACTGATATCAGTCAGTCATGGATTGACCAATTTGAATGATAAATTATTGTGATGGCTTCATGTGTGTTGTCTGATGTTATAAAACTACATATTGGCTACAAGTTATATGTATGACTGTGTGCAACCACAGAGGTAACCACATATATCAGATAGCAGGACACTGTTGAAGGAGGCTAGTTTTCTCATTTTCAAGCCACACATAGTTCAAGGTAAATCTGTCCAGGATTTAGATACTTTTAGACACATTGCTGCCCACCCAAGTATAGTTTATATGAAGGAAAGACAGTGTTGGCACTGGTTGTCAATGAAGACTTCTTTTGACTTTGCCATAATTTGCCTTAATTTGCCACAATGACAAATGCCAGTTCTGCTGGTGGGCATGAAATCAAACCGGTTTTAGCCAGAAATCACCCAACTTTATTGTCCAGTACTTTGGTTAAGGACCAAATACCTGCAAAACTTATGACTTTCCAATCAGTCTCTGCTAATCAGAACATCAGAATGGTAGCATGCTGACATCCGCATTTATCTGAGAGCACTTCTGGGCCAAAGTACAGCCTTACAGAGCTGCCAGCATGACTGTACACACTTAGGCAGCAATGGTACAACTCTGCTTGACTCCACCAGGTACTTTTCGATTTTATTTTCCACTGTATTGTAGCATTCTCAGCTGTTTGCCATAGAGCTTTAAGTCGATAAGTATAACCCATGATTACTGTTACACCTTCAACAGAACATACATAGTAAAAGATTAGAAATTAATAAATATTGTCTGAGCTGTATAAATCTGTCGTTATATTGAGCTCTGAATATAATGACCTTAAAGGGTTAGTTCTGATCTTTAGAGTGGGGTTGCATGAAGTACTATCCATAGTCAGCAATGTACCACTGTGGACCGGGAGCACAGCAAAATTAATTTAAGCCACTTAAAAAAGATAAAACTAAACTATAAAAATCAATATCAGTTTAAGCATATGCCATATCTTGAATATTTTCACCTCTTTACCTTACTGTCAGACAGACCTTACTGTCTTTTTCTGATGGGAAATTGAGCTATTACATCCATCTATTGCCTCTTCAAAGCCACCACCAAACTCTTTGACCAAACCATTTTACCTTGTAGAAAACAGGAGTTATATTACTGGTCTACTGCCACCTTAATTTGGTGATTTGGTTTGGAGGTTTTGAAAGGGTGAGAGCTGATTCACCAAATTCACACAGTAACATAAACTAACTGACCGACCGAGGTAGAGGTAGACCAGCAAGTCCTGTGTTTTGCAAAGTAAAATTATGGGTTTTGTCAATGGAGTCTGGTGGCTTTGATGAGAGCAGATAACTGCTTCAGTTCCCCCTGCGTGAACGTAAACAAGGTTGTCTGATGGCAAGATCAAGCTGTGAAAATATTCTAAATATAGCAGATACTTAAACTGATTTTAAGGCAGACCTTTTCTCGTTGGATGAAATACATTTCGCTGCTGCCCCTGTCTAAGCTTTTGTGCCGTGTGTACAACTGTCAGCTTCTCTAAACTTCCTCAACTGCTGTAGGAAATACACCAACTGTGGATAAGTACCTCATACAACGTCACTTCAAAAACATGCAAACTATCCCTTTAAACCCCCTTTAAGTTAAAACTCAGATACAAATTACATTTCTTGTTCATTTTAATGGCTGGTACAACTAAAGGTACATTTTTGGACAAATGATAACAACAAAAATAGCTCATAAGAGTTTAATTTAAGAAATTATATCTAGCCAATTTTCCATGGTTTTATTGATAATGATTTTGGTTATTATCAAGAAAACCATGGAAAATGTCTAGATATCAGCTCTTAAATTAAATTCTCATGAGCTATTTTTTTAATCATTATATTATTTCAAACAAATGTACCTTTAGTTGTACCAGGCATTAAAATTAACACAAAATGTAAGAAAAAAATGGTCTAATAATTTTTTCCATGACTGTATAGCATACACTTACACTGATTTAAATTTCTTTATATGGACGTTTTCTAGTTTTGTATTTTGCTGCTGCTCCTGTCCACAGCAGGACATTGCTAAGCTTTTGTGCTGGTACTCCTGCTTGCCTCTCCAAACTGGGGATGTATCGACCATCACCTACTGTAGGTAACACCCTGACTATGGATAAGTACCTCATACAACACCTCTTCAAAACATGAAATATATCCCTTTAAACCTTATCTGTAGCAACTTTAGTTTAATCTCAGATATAGTGACAAATACAGGGGTTTAGGTGATTTCTTCAGGACACAGCCACGGGATTCAGACTAAACCACAGATGCGTCCATGTGTACCAACAGTACTGTGTTTTACTAAAACGTGTTTAAACCCGTCTGAATTCTTCAAACCAAAGCTAAGATGTGACAGAGCAGCTGCCCCTTCATGTCTCAGGATTATTGTTTGGCGGTTTGTCATTCCTGAAACAGTGTCCCTATTATTCTTGATTATAATCCAGAATAATAGGGACACTGTGACTATGACCTGTTTTCACTGGAACTACTTTATTGGAAACTTTTGACAATGTGTTGTATGGATTGTTCAAAGTAACTGGGACAGAGTGATGGAAATAGATGTTTCTGTGAATATATTGAATGTAGTTCCCCCCCATTGTGTTGAAGAGGAATCAGAAATATCACACACTGAAATCTCAAAACCTTGACAAATAACACCAAAATCTGTCTGTGGTTGGAGCGAAGTGATTTGTATAAAACTGACCCTTTAAGCATTCACTCAAGCAAAAGTAGCAGGTCAAACTGTGTTGAAATGTGAAGTCCTGAGTTTGTAACTTATGTATGGTTTCTCCAGGAAAGGAGACAGTGAAAGAAAGGCTATTTTATTGTGCTCATTTTAATTTTTTGACAAGAAAATAAAGAAAGAAAGCCTCTGAGAGATCCTATGGCAGAGCGTTCTCTCTCTCTCTGTCTCTCACTCTCTCTCTCTCTTGCTCTCTCGCTCCTGAGTCATTCACTAGAAGAATGTAACACAAGCTTCCACTGAGGATTTCCTTGCATCATGCTCCATTGTCATTTCTGTCTGTTGTCAGTAGGACCTCTATTTATTTCCACTTTCTAGGCATTGTTGTTTCAAAAACACAGTTTCTCTTCATCACGCTTCAAAGAATAGCAGCGCTGATTAGGGTCACTGTCGACCGGTCGCCTCGACCGTCAGCTTGTTGTTGTCTGGTTCCAGGCGAGCCCTGCTCCTGCTACTCTCTGACACATGATAAATTCAGGCCATTATTGTTCATAAACAGAACGGAAAAAAACAGTACTTTAATACATCGCTACATTGATATTACTGTTACTCAAAGAATGCTCAAGTGAGGCTTAAGAATCAAGCAATTATAAAATTGCAGTCAGGAAAGTATAAGTTAAGAAACCAGGAAATTCTTCAATTTTCAAAGCAATGCTTAAGTTAAAAAGATTAAAGAAAATTGAATGTTTTAAGGCTGTTGTTAAGTTAAAGCCACAATCTGGGACGTGTAATGCGGAAACAACCACGGCTCATCACTTTCCTTTTGGATCAGAGTTTGCTGCAGCAGCAGAGGAACCATGTCATAGCTGCTGCAGTATGAGGAGAGAAAAAACCCAACTGCCTTCTTTTTAAAACCACACTAATGAATGTGCTTTGCAGTGCTACAAACAGCTGTGGTGATTTCACTAACCCACGATTATGGCTTTAACTGGGCTTAATGACTTGAGCATTCTGAACTCATTATAGCAGAGAAAAAAGATTTTATACAGTGTTTCCATTCACTAATAAACTTTTCATTGTTCGCCAGCTCTGTTGTTTCCATTGTGTAGTTTTCAGTGTTGTTTCAAGGTTGGAGTCAATTCGGTTTCAATTCAGAAAGCGTGGATGCGATTCAGTCAGTATAAGCCTTTGTAATTACAAATTGTTTGTCAATACTGTGAATACTACAAGCTTGTCAAATTTAAAATCCACTGAATTGAAATGTCCTTGACTCCATCCCTGGTTTCTCTTAAATGAGCTGCTCTGCACGGTTCTGTATAGAATAAACAGTATTTTTGTTATCACATTTTTCTCCTCTTTCCAGCCTCCAGTATTTAGATCCTGCAGATATTGCAGATATACATAAAGTCTCTTTTCACCACGCTAGTGATACTTATCACATGTTACTACAACACTTCTAATATCAGGAACTTTTCATTTGAAAACCTTTGATAAGGCAAAACCCCATTACCCCTAGCACTTCAATAGACGTCTGCAGTGGCAGATTTGGGCTTCTTGTGGACAACTTTTGGTTCAGTTGTTGACACACACTGGTGTGACAAAAACCGCCCATTAAAATCTGTCCTGGGTGGTCAGATTTTGTCTTTTTATAAAGCCAAATATTCCAAATGTATGTCCAATTCTGAAACACGAGTGGCCATCTGAAGAAATCAGACGGTTGAGGAAACAGCTTGTACATCAGAAACAGAAAATCCAGCTGCTAAACCGTATTATTTCTCAAAGAATACATTCATCTGTGTGGTTGTGGTTGTGTGTGCATGAGTACACTTGAATGTGTATGCATGTGCTAGAGTGGTAACTGTAAGGGTGATGGTGGGTGAATAGCTGGGGCCGGGTCAAGGGACTAGAAGGATCAATTTACTACCACAGTACTTTGGTCTTAGAAATGATTGGAGGGTAGAAGGGGAGCAGTGAGCCAATGGGGGTGAATCGTTTTGTGCAAATTGTTGTTCTGTTTGGCAAACTGATGTGTATCGATGTGAAGGAGACGAGGTCTTTAAATAGTAGTATTTAAAATCATTTCAAATACTTCTTTGTGATTTATCAAGTTGGCACAATGGCACCACAGTGGAACCAGAGGAATCCAAAACATAACAAGTAAAAACCTGGGAGATGGGAGGAGAGAAAAAGAAAAGGATTGTTGATAAAACACAGTGGAGCTACAGTGTATCGGGAAAGAAGCTGAGAGTTTTAGGTCTTTTCCTAAGAGTCGTTTTTTGATTTTGAACAGTGCAGATATGTTTCCCCTGTGGGAATTGAAGACATTCATTTGAAGATTAGAATTTTTAGTTCGATTTCAAAATCAAAAACGTACCATTGTAAGTGAGCAGGTAGGTAACTAACTTGGGATTCTGGCTTCTGAAAAGTCTGAAAGATTTCAAAACCATGTTGTACAAACAAAACAGTCACCTCTGTTGCAAATATAGAACTTCTCTCTCTCATCTGTACAGCGTTCCCTCTTTAGGAGGATGAGGAGCAGGTGTAGCGGGGGTTCACCAAGAGAAAAGACGGGCTTGTTTTTTGGGCTCAGCAGAGAGCACATTCCTCTTGGTAGAAAAGAAGAACTCAAATGTCTCGTCCATCGTACTGTTTGTGTCTGTTGGTGTGCACTTCTCAGCTGAGAGGTTCAAAACAGTCAAAACACAGTCACACGACAGAGCCATGCCATATTCAAATAATAGGATATTAATGATGAGGAGCATAGGAATAATAATAAGACCAGTAATGTAATAAGAATAATTAATAGTAATAACATATCATTCTAGGATTTTTAAATTCTGTATATAAAAACAGTGGCGAGGAGAAGTTGGTACACAGTAGGGCTCTACTTTCCCCCTTGGTTGATTTGGCACATTATACTCACTCTCTGGTGAGAGCTACCTACTCATTCTCAGCACAGTTGAATATTACTGTTGCCTGGAGACCCATCCGGAATTTTTCACTTTTATGTTTTAAATCTTCACCGCAAAATCTTTCAAAATGTCCTTTTTCCGAAGCAGCAACGCAGGGCGCGATGCGAAAACAAGCAAAATCTGGATCAATCCGCCGCGGTGAGAAGAATTGGTGAGGTTAGTCTGCCGTGATCAGATCTGAGGATCGTCAGGCTCGAGGCAGATCATAAGCCAAGCCGTTCAGGATGGGTCACCTGGCAACATTTAAGGTTTCTGCTCTTAATGTTGATTTTTTTTTTCTTCATTCAAAACTTAGTACAAATAGCTACATAATTCTGAGCTATAATGTTAATTACATTACAAAAAGTAACTCAGTCTCTCTATAAGTTATGATTTTTGTTGTTCAATATAATATATTAGTTTGGTCCTCCATGTTCTCAGAAGCAAAGGCTTGGTTTGTGTAAAGTGTGTGTTTGTATATAGGTGTGTGTAGTTTGATTCTGTAGATCCTGTAAGTTGTGTGTGTTTGTGTGTATTTACAGGTCATTTTTGTATCAGTCGATCTGTATCAATATGTCATGAGTGCGGTCTTGTTATTCTCCATCTTCAAAGTGTTTGGGGTCTCCGGATGTGGGATCAGGTCTTCTGCTGGGCCGACACGCCCTTCCAGTAGTCCAGTATGTCGTGAAGATCCTCATCCTTGGCGAACTGAACCTTTCGCCTCAGCGCATGTCCGGCTGCCACGTATCCCTCGTCCTCCATGGACGCCTGCCGGTGCCTCTTGCGGTGCAGTTTGAACCTCTCCCACAGCCCCAGGGTTGGGGTGCAGAGGAGCCCTTCGTCCTCCTCGTCTTCCTCTGGGCTGGAGCAGTAGCTGAGGTTGTGGTACTGGGGCGAGAGCGGGTAGTGTGGCGAAAGCTGGGAGTAGGCAAGCTCCCGCTGCTTGGCCTGCCTGCTGAGGGTGAGGGGGTCCAACATGGAGGGCTTACGGCCCCCTGGGTGGTGGTGGAGCTCCTGCAGGATCTGGGGGTGGTGCTGCAGCTCCTGGAGGTGCTGCTGGGAGCCGGGGTAGGAGTGGCGGTGTTCATTGTACTGGCGGATTCTCTGGGCTTCAGCTCGTAAGATAGCCGCTGCCGGGGTGACTGTGCGAATGGGCTCTCCTCCCCCTCCCCTTTCTCCTCTCTCTCCGGGCGAGGTCCTCTCGATGTAACGGGTCTCTGACGAGTGGTAGCCTCCCTCCGAGCGGAATGAGCGAGGGCTCCGGGCAGAACCAGGAGAGGAGGAGGTGCTGGGCCTTTTAGAGGTCGGAGGTGCCTCCATGCTGTGGTGTCGCTGCAGAGAATGATGATAGCTTCTCCCCCTCTCTTCTCTTCCTCCTCTTCCTCCTTTATACACCGGGGAGAGGAACTCGCCCGCTCTTTCTCTCTCTCCCTGCTCAGAGAGAAGCACCAGCTGAGGCTCTGCAGTAGACACAGCCCCTCCGCCTGCAGAAGAGGGGGATTTCATCCCCTGTTGAAAGGAGGTAGACTCAGATTTGAGAGCATCTATACAGTTGTTAATGATCTGGTTAACTTTATCCACTTCTTTCGCAATGGTTGAGATCTCTGCTACTGAGCCCTGGGGATTCGCTTGCGGCGACATTTCTCTTTCTCGTTCTCGCTCTCGTTCTCTCTCCCTTTCAATGCCGGACCCTCTCACCTCCATGTAGTTAAGTTTAGCAGGCTTGTGCACCGGTGTCTCTATCACCTCCTGCAGCTTGTATGGATCTATCTCGCCTCCCTGAGGAAGGTAGGGCATTCTGGACAGACTGTCCCCAGCACCAAGCTTCTGGGAAACAGATCCTCCACTCCCTCCTTCTATATCCCCCTCACCACCATACTTGAGCTCTATCAGAGTCCTCTGGATCCTGCTCATTTTCCTCTCTTTCTCCTGCATGATCTTCTTCTTCCTCAAACAGTGGACAACCAGGCCAAGGAAGAGTAGCATGCCAAACAAGCAGCCCAGTATAGTCATGATGTAGTGGGTGGCTGACGACTGATTGGCTATCCTTCCAACTCCGGTCCGGCGGCCGGTGGAGATGGTCAGACAGGTGTGGTTGAAGCGCAGGGAGTTTCGTATAGAAGCGACACAGTATGTGTAGTCAGTGTTGGGTTTCAGGTTCTTGAGCTCAATATCTTCCCTTTGATTTTTCAGATTCTGGATATCTGTGAAGAAGCTGTTGTTATAAAGCACCAGGATGTACATTTTCCTGTACGGATGAGGAATCTGAACCTGGATAATGGCGCTCGAATGCAACACCTGCTTTAGCGTCATGATCGGACTGGCATCTGAGAAAATGGGGCTCAAGCTGATTTCCTCATCGGGAGGCGTCCCGGAAGCACAATCGTCCAATCCGCATGGAGAGGCAAAATCCGGAGGCAGGGTGGTGGAGTCAGGTGGGCCGATGACGTCGAAGGGCGTCACGCCGTCGTCTGTGCATACGAGACTGAGCACGTGCAGAGCGTTCCGCTGGGTGGGCATGCGGGGATTCTGGCTCAGGAGGTTGTAGCCGAAGAACCCTTGAGGGGAGTCGCACACCATCCTCTCACTGGTCCTGTTGGGGAAGGCTGAGAGCCAGCGCAGGAAACCCAGCAGCTCGCAGGAGCAGTTGAACGGGTTGGTGTAAAGTTCACAAGTGGTCAGCTTAGAGAGTCCAGAGAACAAACTGCCATCCAGCACCTGGATCCTGAAAAGAGGCAAAGGGAAAATCATAAATTTAAATTTAAGCATAAAATTAGCTGAAAGTGCTACACCCATTTAGCATTGCACAGATGGACAGTGTGAAAAAAAGAAAGGTACATTTATAATCCTCCGTTTACAAAACCTGGCTCCTAAATTACCCACAATGCATCTCTCAGCAGCAGTTCAGTCAGAGATTTGGGTGTTACGCTACAGCCTGGAGGAGAGATGAGCAGAGGACTACAGAGGTCTGGTGAGCTCACTTCCTTACAACTCCACACCCACTGACTTTTTCATTTTTAAAATGTAGACTTTACACCTCTCATGTGACATCACTTGGGGCAGTTGATCAGACTTTGCACAGCTCCCTCCAGAGCTTTATATTTGCTGAATTTTTTTCCACATAAGCAGCAGCATTCCTCAAGACTTTGATGTGTAAAATCTGCAGGCTTCCCCTTTAAATACACTTGTTTCTCAGTCTTCTCCTACTTTAGTTTCTGGTCTAAAACATTTCCCAAAATACCTTTCAACAAGCCCTAAGAGCAGTTAAACTACTGCTGTTGCTTTTACGTATAAGTCAAGAGATCAATTCCAGTTACAGTAGTGATAGCAAGAACAAGACAGTTAATCCCACATAAACAGGATACTGTCAGTGAGAGAAACTGTTATCCCGAATGTTCTGCAAAACATTCAGTGCGAATTGGTGAATTTAGAAAGAAGCCCTTGAGCTCTGATTTTTGGGGGCTATCTTCGTAAACAGGAAAATGTTTGATTAAAAAATGTTTAACCTTGTTTTCTCGCTGAGCCCAGTTAGCATCACTTAACAATGAACAACAGGTGATGAACCCAGACAGACCAGTGAGATCCCAAGCAGCCTTTTTCAGTTTTGAAATTAATTTACCTTTCTTTCAGTTTCACAGAGCCCAAGGCAGCATTTCCAAATTGTTTGTTTTGTCCAACTAATAATTAAAAACCCACATTTGTTCTATTCTTAGTGATAAAAAAGAAAATCAGCGAATCCTCACATTGAAGATTTAACGGTGATATTGTTTACTGTTTCATACTTGTATTTTGGGTTTATGTTTGCATGCTTTAATGTTTAAAAAAACATGCACACAAAATTTTTTATTTTTCTCCAACTTGTAGTTAAGTACTTGTGTCTTTAAGCCCCCTCCCAACAAGCCCAGTCTGCTCTGATTGGCTTGAAATAAAAAACAAACATGGTGCATCTTTGCAAAGGTACTTCTCTAGTTGGGCCTGCATGTGACATAGGACATGGAGCCAAATCTGAAGGGCTTATTTTCTGATCTAGCAGCCCACCAAACACTGACTTGGTTGTCTTATTTCACAGTTTGTGGTTTGTTATGCACTTCAGATACCCAAATGTATGTGCACAAGCACTGAAAAAGTGACTTTTTAATGATATATCCTTTTTAATCAAACGTCAATTTTGCTGCAAATTCTTTTCTTGAGTTATCAAATTGATAAATCAACTAATATGTTTTCTCTTTCTCATTAGTCACGTTTCCATCAACTCATTTATATGCAAATTTTGAAGATTTGCATGAAATTATCTTGATGGAAACAACAAAGTTCGATTAAACTTTTGAAAATGCAAATAAAAGTCAAGCTGGTTAAGACGAGCTGACATGAAAGAACAATTATAAATTGCTCGATTGAATCCAATTCCTGATGACAAATTTTCTCTCTTGGGTGGCCAAATTTGTCAGATTAACAACCTGTTTTTCTGTATTATTTTATCTCTCTTGCTCAATCTCTTCTACTGTTTACTGACAGATTATCCTACAGCAATACATTACACTGCCATCTTCTGACCAAAGTATGTTTATGCAGCTTTGTTAATTTGCTCTAAAACACTTGATGGAAATGTCCGTAATTTGCATTTTCTTTATTGCGACATTTCAAAATTTCACTTCAAAATTCAATTGAACTTTAATGGAAAGATGGCTACTGACGCACACATGGACCCTTGTTGTTACCTGTTCATGGAGAGGTCTATATTCTCTATATTGGGGCATTCCCAGAAGGTGTTGGGTGTAACAGTCTCGATGAGGTTGGCCTGCAGGTAGAGGTACTGCAGCTTGCCCAGACCTCGCAGCATCCCCTCTGTCAGGTTCCTCAACTTGTTAAAACCCATCTGGAGAACCTGGGGAGACAAAGACAAGTGGGATTATTCTAATCTCTGAATAGCCGGCCAGCGCCAAGCATCACACACTACAAGCTGGAAACATGCAGAACAAACAGACGACGGTTCAGTACAATTCGTGTTTCACATGGTGATCTAAGCCTCTATGCTGTGCTCAATTTACTAAGATCTTTCTTGTTCACATTTTACCTCCTGGCAAAGATCCAGCAGCTGGGGTAGATGTGTAAGCATGCCAGCTCATTATGGCTGCATTCAGCTCAGTTTGGTGAAAACACTTTTGCCTGAATGTTTCTGGAAGCCATAATGAGCGGACGTCGTCTTTTTGTGTGTCTGTGTGTCCATCTGTGTGTATAATTCTGGACTTTATATCCTTTTTACTAAAGGAAAAGGAGCAAAACCACAGTGTGGAAATACTCTGCTTGATTACAGTTAAAAGTCCTTCATTTAGAATATTTATCAGCTAAGTGTACTTTAATATCAAAAGTGATAGTGCTCATTATGAAGAATTTATGAATGCAAAATTATACCTTATTTTAACAAACCCACTTTCCCCCTTTTCCCTAAAGAAACCAAGTTCTCGGATATGAAATGTTGTCTAAGCATAAACAGCTGGATGAGAAATTTGACTTAATAAAGCTCAATGTGAAAATCTAAATATTTCATTAAAGTACGAGTAAACAAAATTATGAATCTGAGCTGCTATTTGATACAATATACTTGATAGATTGTGAAACTCTGCTACTGTACAGATGCATTTCTGCCAGTATCAAAGAAGTGTTGAGGTTGGGGACCCAGCATTAATTATATATTTATCTAAATGGATTACATAATTGGCTTTATAGCCTGCAGAAGCTGATTAAACTGGAGCTAATTGTAACCCTTAGCGTACCAACCCCTTTTAAAGAGAATTGGGGGTGGAGGATAGGGTTTCTTTAGGGGGAGATAGCAGGTCAGCAGTAGATGTCACATGAAAGAGGTGAACACCATCTGAAAGCTGGGAACCTGAAGATTAATTGGAGATGCAGCTTAGCACTATTTGTAAAGTCGTTCTGGTCATACATCTTTGAAAATGGCCATGTCAGTTTTTCAACTTCGGAGCATTTGTTTCACCCACTTCCCAATCTAGCCAGACATGGTTGACTAATGAATTCATCAGGTCATAGTTTCATAATATCACTGTGGAAAGACTAGATAAAAATCGTTTACAGCCGCTGAAAGATGAAAAGTCAGCCAAGGACGCAGGCGAGCTGCAGAAGTTAAACCAGAAGTTGATGTTATAAGCCTGAAATTGATCAGAAGTTCCTATATTTATTATTTGAAACTGTTCATATAACAGCCTTGAAAATAAGCTTCAGATCATTTTTTTTTTATCACAAGAGTAAGAAAACCCAATGAGGTTTTCCCTTTATCACAAATCCAGATATTGACACATTACACCTGATAAGAGTGCAATATGTTGTTGCTTACCTGCAGGTTGAATTGTGCTGAGAATGCTCCGTCTTCCACATAGCTGATATCATTCTTGGTGAGGTTCAGATAGGTGAGGTTGCCAAAGCGACTGAGTGAAGAATAATGCACCGACCGTATCTTGTTCTCATTCAGCCTCAGATCCACAATAGTGCTGTTGAGAGAAGAAGAGTGACGGCTGTAGATGTTTGACAAAGAGGCAAAAATAACACAGACAAAACTCTTTGATCGCACAGTGTCCTCACCTGTTAATGTGTGAGGGGATGGCCTCATAAGGCGGCTGGTTCATGCTGCAGATAGCCAGCCACACAAAGCCTTTCTCGCCTTCAATAAGCCAGCAGTCAGCTGTTACCATTGGCAGCCGCATTATTGACAGCAGGGCGAGCCAACAGAGGAAGGAGCTGGCTGTGGACAGCACCACTGATGAGGAACCTCCTGTCACGTTATGTCTCTGCCGTCCCTGTCCCGTCCTCTGGGCCATTTGGGATGTCGTCACAATATCCATTGGAGAAAGCCGAGCAGAGATGCTTGCCATCTAACATTTATTCATGCAGGCTGGCGCCATTTCAAAGGGACTGAGGCCTTTTTTGTAATGTAATATCTCACTGCGTGGCCACTTGGTGTTGTCTTTTTTTTATGTCAGATTTGTGTCTTTACTGCTTGAAGTGTAGTCACAGCATGGTAAAGTGTATTTTTCCTTTAGCTTTTTCTTATAATTAAACTTTGAGTTATATAAACCTCTGTTGGGAATGAAGGATTTATCAAAGTAGAGCACAGGAAGGGGATGTATCACTTCATTGGCAGTATGCGTGTCTAGGTAAACTGTATCAATTGCTTAATTAGGGGGTCGCATTTGATTTGTGATGTGTAAATTGGCAAGAGGAAGTGGTCCTGGTGCCAGATTGGCTGGTACTCATGTCTTCTGTGGCCTTCTGCATCTCTGATTGGACAAGCACCTCTTTTCTTTCTTCCCCATTGCTGGCTGCTCTGCACTTGGTGTGAGAACTCGTCCCTGGAGGGAAAGAGAGAGAGAAAGAGAGAGAGAGAGAGAGAGAGAGAGAGAGAGAGAGAGAGAGAGATGGGAGGAGGGTGTTAGGAAAGAATCGCTAATGAAACACAGTGATTTATACCAACAAACACAACCCGTTACCAGCATGATGAGATAGAGGTAGTTATTTCTTCTTATATAACACTCTTGCACAAACACACACATTTATGCATGCACACACACATTTTCTATACTCAAAAAAGCTTTTTGACAAGTCCAATTAGCGCACATTGGTGCTGATACACAAGAAGTACCTGCAAATCTTAAGAATACACACATTTGCTGCCACACCATTAGCCTCGGGGCTTTGATAGACCTGGGCTAAGAATGGCCCTTACTGTGATACTGCATCTAATTAATTAATCTGCTCTAAATAAAGCACTTCCTGTGAAAAAAAAAACAGCTGATGTCTGATGGAACAGGAGAAACCGAGGGAGGCGGTAAAAAAGAAAGAGGCTCGCAAAGAGCCGTGGAGTGGCAGGTGAAGAGGAGGATGAAGAAGTGGGTGCAAGAGGAGAGATGTTTGGGGGAGGGGAGCGAGATGGCGAGATGGAGCAAAGAGTGAGGCAGAGAGGAGGGATAAGGCGGTAAGGAGAGAAAGAGGCAGTGATTCTGTGAGAAAAAGAGGAGGCTGGGAAGAGAGAGGGCTGTAGAGTGGCTCTCTGTCTGGGGAGTTTGCGAGAATAGTGGCTCCCTCTTCTCTTTGAGAGCCTGTTTCTCAGCTGTAAGAGCAACAAACAGGATGTGACATTATGGAGGGGTAGAAGAAGGAGTGGGAAGGAGCGAAAGGTCCGACCTTCCTCTGAAGCATCTTTTGGCAGCTGTTCCCTCCTTATTGATTACAGATGAATAGTGAGGCAGAGAGGTGCTGATGTGTCACCTCTAATCTGAGCAGGAGAGCAATGCTTTTTTAAGAATGGCACAAAGCTTCTGTGAACTTTCTTGTGTCCTTGTAGAGAGCAAAAAGTCCTGACGTAATATCCTGGTGAGCCGCTGTTCCACCAGCTACCATGACTCATTGTTATCTCTGAATGAGCTTCCTCTGATCTTTCTCTCTCTTAAGAAAAAAGGTTTACTACGCATATTATAAGATAATGATGATGTGCTGTACGTCATTACAACTTGCTCCATTTTTCATCATGTTGACCAACACTCTCTTCTATTATCTGTGCAGCTTCCCAGCTCTAATCTCTGCTGTCTGAACAAGACAAGAGGCCCTGTGCTGGTGTTTTGATGTATAATGTTCACTATCTCGTTTTGTGTAGCATGCTGACATTTGCTAATCCGCTCTAAAAAAGGAAAAGCATATAGCTGAGGCTGATGAGAAAGTCATTCATTTTGTCATTTGTTCATAAACTAAAGTGACAAACTGAAATTTTGGTGGCCACTGGTGGCACTAGATGGGGAAAAAAAGGGATTACAAAAGTTATTATAAATTCTTTCTGAGGGGAACATACACTATTTTATGCAAATCCATCCAATAGTAGTTCAGATATTTCAGGAATCACCTGAAGCACCACAATATGATATTATGACGATTTTTAAGTCACAGTGCAAAAATATATATCACAGTTTATGAACTTTTTTCAACTACATATAATGTCCCAAAATGACATCTTTGTCAACATGTAATTTAGCTAAGACAATAAAGTTTTCAGTCTGTTCATCACACTTCAGTCATTTTTATTGCAGCAAAATTGGATTGTCAATCAGACAGACAGACTGACAAACACTGTCATAAAAACCTGTCAAAAATGCTGCATGTACCTGACAAACTGTATCACAAACTGTCTACAGAATCCAAATTAAGTGAATGCAAGTTTGTGGACTACCGTTTGGGTATTTTCAACAACACAACTTGTACAAAAAAGGCCATGCAGCCCCTCCAGCAACTGCAGAACTAAAAAGGTAAATTACTGTTAAATTGGAAGAACATTTCAACTCAGCATCATCTAGTAGAAAAAAAAAATCAATTTATTGTTATATTCTAGTACCAAAACTTGTAAATTTGTATTTGCAACATAACCAATTATCTGACCAATTATCGGCTGATATTGGCATATCACAGATATTAAGTTATTATTCCCAAAAATGTTTTATTGTTGTTTTTTTATTATAGAATTTAATGCAGAAAAACACGCTCGTCCAGTGGAGCATGATCCAATTTACAAGCAGCACAGAATGAAAGACAAAAAGCTGCTCTTAGTGATGTCATCTCTATAATGTCATTCAACATAAGGGACAAAAAAGCAAGAGCTCAAAATCACTGCAGCAAAACACAGCTAGCATCAAGAAAAGTAACATTATGGCAAACTTAAACTACTTATCCCATTCTGACTATACATAACATAATATAAATAAGTGTAACAGCAATGTTATTTGTGTATGTGTATATATCGATATCTGAATGTTTTACTCCTTAAAATTGATATCAGCCCCAAAATTACAGTATCGGTCATGCTTTAATAATGTATCTAATAAAATAACAAGACTCTGTGCCCAATATTGCAACACAAAATATTACAAGACTATGCTGTATTGATTTTATTACTCCAGCCAAGAGTTGACAGTTGACACTAGTAGCCAGCAGAGTTGAGCAGTTTTGTACCTTGTATTACCTGTACCTGTATTGATACTATCAATATTTCTGTTTAGTATTAATACAAGCATCAATTGGACTGTTAACCAAAGAAACAAAATGCTCCATTAGATTCACATATTAGGCTCATGAGCTCTCCCCTTAGTGCAAGGTATATCTGCAGCTGTTGTATGCATGACAAAAATAACAATAATATTGTTTATCACTTAAATCTGTCCTGTGTTTTAATGCGCATTTGATCCAGTTATTAACGGAGAATGGTAAAAAGAAATACTCATTGTTCGGCAATTCATTTGATGGTAATGAAGATGCATTCAGAAGCCTTTTAATGATAAATTCACCTCATAAATCATAAAACATGACTTTCCTCTACACAATAACTCAGTAGACACTTTTAATAACAAAACAAACTATTGGTATTGATGACTCTGGTTGTGCTATTACTTTGCATCATATCAAAACCAAATTTTGTGAGATTGCTCTCCCCTCCTCGTTTATTCTCATCGCTTGTCACTCTGGTCTCAGTCTGTCAACCTGCTGACATTTAATCTGCAACAGTCTTGTGGGAAATAGAGTTTTGAAAATTTATCAGGTAACAATATTACTTGTTTTTGAAAAATGCGCCACCCCTGTCTAGACGGATGGAGTAAATCATGCACGATATTGTTGAGGTGCTGGATTTTTAATAATATGTGTTCTTGGTGATCTGAAAGAGGTTTTCTCCCCTCTGGAACAGAAATTGAAAGCTCTGACTTCTATGGCACTCTATATAAACGTCATACATGCACACTGGCTTATGTGAGCCTTTGGAGGTGTATACGCAAAAGCAAGAGGCTTTTCCATCCAGTCAGCACAATCTATAATTGATGGTGAGACTTCCTCCCACATAGCATGAGACAAACTACCCAGTTAGGACACCAGAGAAAGGGTAAGAAGTGCTGCCAGCTACACGCACACACAAACAAACAAACACACATATGCACAGGATATGTCCATTCTGCTGACCAAGGGTTAAGCTAGGGTAAACAAACTGTTGAGAGCGGAGAACGTGGGGGTCGAGTGAGGATGCAGAGCAGGCGGTGAGACCAAACAATTTAGTTAACATGCAAAGACGGCTGATTTCTGCCTGACCTGTTTTTGCACCGAGGTAAGTGATGTCGGCTGAAAGGCCAGAAGACAGAACAGGAGTGCGGGGCAGCGGAGAGCAGAAATAGATACAGTAGCAGTTACTGGTTTGCACTTGACCTCCTTTTGTAGTAAATACACTTGTAGTAGCTAACATGGAGGAACTGTTAAGAATCTGTCGGCCTCTTTTCCATTTTGCATCATTCATCGCCTTCCCCCGACCATGCTCACGCTCTCTCAGCGCGCACACACACACACACACACACACACGCTGCTGGAATATTCCAGCACTCAGCATCATGACCGGCTCACTTTCCAGTCGTGTCAGACTCAAAGATTTATAGGGTACAAATCGTCATATGGAGGGAGACTGAGGTGGACTTTAACTTTGCTTTACAGAGAGGGTGACAGTTATGTTGTCGTGGTCGTGCTAGTTTGAGGATATATTGTGATTTTTTGGGGGGGAAAAATGTACGTGAAAAAAAGCCTGGAGAGTGTGAAGAACGGGGGCTTGGTGACACTGATGCACACAAACAGACAGCAGTGTGTCACCTTTCCCACACACCACTGAGGGCACCGAGCCACTCTGCAGGAGTGTGTTTTTATGTATTACACCCCTGTTTTATTCAGTACATCTACACACACACTCACATGCACACATAGTCAAGCAAGCAGCCAAACTTGCAAGACAAAAAACAAAAAGCCCAATGTCCTTTGATTAAATGAATCTTAAAAGCTTCGTGGCTGAATATCTTCATACACTCACTGATCATAATCTCAGCAGGCCAGCTGCTCATCTGAGAGAAACGAACAGCAGCATATGAGGCAAGTTAACACAAATATTTGAAATCGAAACAGACATAACTTTTAGGCTTTCACAATGAAAACAACATATTTTTCACTGTATTTCTGATGCTCACTTCTCCTCTCAGACCTCTTTGTGTCATAGAAGTATCCAACAACAACAGCAGCCAGAAAAAATATCCTCACAATGAGTCAGAGAGTAGAGGAGAGCTTTAGAAATACAATAAAGATGTTGTATCCTGTAGAGGAAGGTTAAAGCTCTTCTTTCTAACCCTGCCAAGACCGCTACATTTTCAGTCCTGTTTGTTTGATAGAGGTACTTAACAGATTCCAGTTGCATCTGGTTCAAGGTTAGGCCATGCGCCAAAGAAAAGTTGTTAACATTTTGCAAAAGATCCTGTAGTTTATTTTTTTTAAAAACTGTTGTTACTTGAATGAATCAAATCTAGTGCATGTATTCAGTGTTTGCCAATGAAGTGTGAGTGTAATTTGATGCAGATACTGAAGCTGATTTGCCTATTAAAATGTTCTTTTATTGAAATACTAAAATTAGAGGATTGTGCATCTTTAGGTAAGGTATGCACTCTCTAAGCTGTTCATTTCGGTGGACGCTGCCAAGTGAGAAATAACACAGCACATAACTCCCTGTAAAACCCAAGCGGCAACCTCCAGGGCTGAAAACGTGGAAGTGTCAATAACTGCAGTTCCTCTAATGGCCACTTGGGGCTGGCTCTAAAAGTGAGTCAAACTTTCCACTCTATTATTAGATCTCAACAGGTAATGTTGACTGCAAAATGTTATTACTGGAACGAAAATAAAACCAGAGCTGAATTATTCTTTTAACCCATTTAAGCATTACCGTATTTCTACCATTGAAACCGGGAGCGCTGTTGCGTTATTCTACCATTAAGGCCGAGAAAGCAGATACGTCAATTTGTAGTATTTGTAGTTTTTCCACCTAATTTTGGTCTCTTGGCCAATGAACTGCATCAGAATACATGCAGGAGTGTGTCGCATTTCACTGCCATTCTCTGTCTCTTTCAACTCTCCTGTTCAATAAAAGGCGAAAAGGCCTTTTTTTCCTCTATTTGCTGAGTTTGTTGATTTTTAAAAAAAGATTTATTGAAGGTTTGGACGAATAAATGAAAGCCACAGGTGTAAGCTCGCAAATACTTTTTGAATTTAATTTCTATCTGCTACAGAGGCTGAAAAATCTTCTGTTGAATTTCCAGAAAAAACTTCAGGTTTTAGGGGATTCTTTCAAAATTGCCCAGAGGTTTTCCAGGCATTTTTTCCAGGCGTTTTAGGCCTAAATGGGTTAAACTGAAATTGATTTTTGTTCCCACATGAATACCACCTACACAAACCCACAGAGGTTAAAGGTCACATAACCTCACAAAATAAATTTTTGGCCAGAATGAATTTGCTCATTATAAAAATAGAAATCACACAAATGTCTAATAGGATAAAATAATGATGTGATGACATTTTATATCCAAAAAGATCAAAGGTCGACTCCAGTGTGACATCATAATGTTCAGCTTCAACACTTTTCTGGTCGTTATACAACACCATAACTCAGGAAGGGAAGGGAAGATTGTGACCATATTTCACATTTACTCAGATACTGAATTGTCGACATTAATCTTGGGTGTCCACCTTGAAAGTGTGGGGATTGCACAGATCTACTGTTTGTAGCATTTGTAGAATTTGCAGCTTCTTGTGGCAGAAGCATGGTCTACTGTCATGGCTACTAATGAGTCTGGAGAGTCATGAAAGCTGCAACTTGGCTGTTGTCGGAGGCAAACAACTGCAAGGCACTCTTTTTTTTTCATTCATGTGACTAATGAACAGCACTTACGAGATGGGTTATACTCCTGGGCAGGTTGTAAGCGGGGCAGAAATATGGAGACATTAATAACAGGCACACATTAATATACACACATACATGACAAAGAACCAGAAACACACACGCAGAAACACACAGTTCACAATCTCAGTGTGTAGCTGGATGTTACACACTGTGCCAGTACTAAAAATGATGATAAAGGTGAAAGAAAACCAGGAAAACAAATGAAAGCATGATGTGGATGTTAACAAAAGTCCCAGAGAATAATGAAAAAGATAAAGGCAGCTTCTGTTTACTATGGGCAATGAATTGATGTTATAATCCTTAAACTGTTAATGAACTCAAATCCAATTTCTGAAAACATTTAAAGTCTGTATTTTCATGCAATAACCACTCAGTAGTATTAAAGGAGTCTGACAGTCTTACGCTAACTTCAGACGAAACGATGAATGCATCTAATCAAGTACAATTATTTCTCAGATACCAGCCTCGATGTTTATTCTCCACTCTTTTTACACAGTCAGAGCTGAACTGAGTTACTGTTAATGCAAAGCCAACATTTCCTGCTGCTGGTGATTCACTTACAAAGCATTCATGTAGCAAAATGTGTGAGTATTTTTTTTATTGAGAAGCATCCAAAGGAAATGCAATGTTTGTAATTACTGTTAGCGAACTCCTAAACATTACGATCTCACACAACATCCTTTCAGGGGTAACATATTTTCTCATGGATTATGTTTATTTTTGATGTTTTTGACATCAAATATGTTTATAGTTAGGGGCAGCATAGGGAGGTAATTGGGGATGGATGGATGGGTCAAACAAACCCAGGAGTTTCTTTCACCCAGAGTTTGTGTCCGTTTGAAAGCGGATTAGTTATTTTGCTGATACAAGTTACATAACATACTTATTTTTTCCCCAAGCTATGATGTTTTCTTAAACATAACCAAGTAGTTTTGTTGCCAATACCGAACAGAATGGTTTTGCTCCAACATTAACTGCATGTTAAAAACTGCCACAGTAATCCAGGAGAAAACACATTTCCCTTTGAAATGCAATAGAGAGCAAATGAAATGACATATTTTTTTTGCCAACCTGGAAGTTAGCATCGCCATGGGTACTATAGAGAATTCACCTATGGGATTTTTGCATTGGATTTTGTATCATTGCAGAAAATAAGCTCTGTGGCAAACACACGTTCCTGATGCTTACACGTTTTGTTCAGCAGTAGGATGATTATCACAAATGACCATCACTTTTATAATGTTTATAGTGTTAATGCAGCTGACAGAAGTAATAAGCTAATGTTATGCTATAGGGAACTACTCCATAACTTGTTTAATAACCTAGTCTACAATCTACAAGAGTTTGCAAGAGCACTGAAAAACACGACTAGAGGCTTTGAGGCAGACTTGTGAGAGAGTTCCTGTTCGTGTCTAGTGTGATGATGTTTAATGTCCCCAACAACCACTGTAGTCTCATTTAGCCACTTATTAGCAGCTGCCTTTTTAAGGACACGTAAAAACTTCAGAATTCACAAGTGGAGGTATTTACTAACGCGTTTCATGTCACAGACATCTCTTCAGCTCGTGTTAACCACAGACCATATTTCATGCTTCTAACCACCAACAGATTCAAAATCCTCATTGAGTTTGAGACGTTAGCCCAGGCCGATAACATGCTAACTTACTTCTGCTTACATACTTCCTGGTGAGAATGCAGATTTGTTGTATGGGAATTTCAGGAGACGGGATTGAAAGAAGGTCATTTTCAGCATTTTTCCACCTTCTTTGTTAAATGCAGACTACAGTTATAGCACGAGGAGTCTTTTAAAGGTTTATTGTTGAACTGTAAAGAGACAGATATCTTAAATCACTAACAGCAGGCTTGTTAAAAAGGGGAACAACTGTCTCCTATTAACATTTGTAGGCTATACAAGGTTAAGACATGCTCTACAATCTACACGCCTCTGGCCCTTAAATGTCAGTCATACAATGCCAATAAGAAACGTTCACCAAATACTGTGTGTCCAAGTTAGTCTAAAGTATAACTTTAGTTATATTTCCTTTTACAAGAACTGTAGAGAATTCCAATTTCAGCATAACTTTAATGTTTTCCATGCTTCTGAGTGCAAAGTTCTTGATTTTACTTTGAAACACTCTCCGGCTGCTCTGCAAACGCTGCCATACACAACTTATCTTAATGCTCTATGTTGATTTACAGGGCTATTTTAGGATTGCTCCAAATAATTTAGGTATTTATGTAACAGAGAAATATGGACGTGAGTAGTGTACAGTGTTTCCCTTTGTTGCCTCAAGCCCTGACAGAGATGTGCAAGACAGTCTTTATGATGCTTTGAGTTCATCGTGTAAATTTGTCTGCTTAAAAGCTTGAAAATTCAGAAACTCATTTCTCTGCCGGAGTTCAAAGACTTCTCTGGAGCTGTGCGAGATGAATTCATGTGAGTTGTCATTGCTCTGAATAAGTTGGTTTTTGTTATTTTTTTTATGCTAGGCCTCTGTCTCTCAGTCTTTCTGTCTGTCTGTCCCCCAGAACCTTATTATTTATTCAAAACCTGGTCTACAGTATGTTTCCGCCTTGTTGGTGAGGTCTCCCTTGCAGAGTTTGGATCTCAGTAGGTGTAACCTCGTTAAATATAGATTAAACTAAAAAAAGACAGATAGAAAGAAGGAAAGAAAGAAAGAGTTCCCTTTGACTCTCTTTTAACTATGAAGCTTATTGATTCCCCAGGACGCAAAGATGTCAAACTGTGGACAAGCTTGTGAAGAATAAATCTTTTCTCGGTGTCTTGGGACATCACATCAAACAGTATTACACAGAGTGTTCTGGGCAGTACAAAACTACTCGGCCCCCTGGTGTATATGCATACACGCAGTCTCACACACACACACTTTACGGGGCATAAATGACACATGAGATTTGTGCAATCGATGAAAGCGAGTCATGTGGATTAGATAAGATTGCAAAGCAGGAAGAAGTGAAGAGGAAAGAGAGAGTAGAGCGAGAGGAGGTACGGGAGTGAAAGAAGAGAGTCGGATCAAAAAGCAGCTCGCTCAGAGGGAAGTACAACTACACCTCTCATGACGAGACACGGAGCGAGAGTACGTCTGTCTGCCGTCCGCACGATTCAAAGACATCCACGAGAATGTAATTTGTTTTGACTCCGAGTCTCACCCATCCTCTCTCGTCCGTTTTACAACACCCACTCTCTCCTCCCAGCTCACCCCCACCTCTATCAGAGTGATTGACTTTTACGGAAATAAGGCTTCAACATCACACAACATCACACATCCCTGATGGGTAGAGAAAGCCTCCATCTCTCCTCTGCCCCCCCCCACCCCCCTTCCTCCGCCTCTGGGGTTTTAGAGGAGGCGGGGCTGAGGGGTGGCAGAGTTTTGGGGGTTGAGCTGACGTCCAGACTCGGCGTGATGGACATTTCTATAAGAGATATGGAAACACGGAGCGTGACGGACATTTCTATTATAGAAATATTCCACTGCCTGCTACCCAGACTGGTGTTGACAGAGAGAGAGAGAGAGAGAGACGTTCACTGCTGTTGTTGTAGTGGATGGCAACTGGGACAAAATAGGAAAATAAAAATGTTATTCATACAAGCTCTTTTATTTTCTCATCACGGTAGAACATCTCTGCCTCATCTGTCTTCTGTCTTCTTTCTAAAGCAGTGTCTCTCACTGTCTGTCTGTCTATCTCTGTCTCTGTCTTTGCAGCCAGGAGGGGAGGGTTATGCCAGAATAATAGACACTGCTGATATAAATCTCCTCCATCGGCCCTGCGGTGCTCCGCTTGTCACTCCCCTGCAGAGAGAAGTGAACATGTGAGATGCCATGGATGATCCTCTGTGGCGAAGCAATGTATGGTTACGTAATGCGTTTAGTATTCAGAGAGGAGAAAGGAAAAAGAAGAGAGAGCGGGGGACAGAGAAAAGATGGGAAGCAGCAGCAGCAGCAGCAACGGTGGAAAGAGTCAGAGCGACATGAAAGAGAGCCGAGAAAATGAGAGCGAGGGCCAGAGTGGAAATATGTCAGATAATCTTTTTTATGATCCTTGTTGTTGGGCTTTTTATGGTCAAATTAAAACTCAAATAATACAAATTGCAGCTAGTAGGGATGGAGTCTCGAGTGTGCTAGAATAATTTTGATATACTACGTATTGTACGTCATGTAGGTCACTAAACACTCGACTCAAGGTCCATTCTGAAGCTTTTCTGGACAAATGAAAAGTAGCTGAATCTTGAGATGAGATTGTTTTGTTTACTGCTGTTTACAAGGATTCCAAGGACCAGCTATGTATGGTTTCCCAGTGTTTACTTTGTATCAGTCTATAAATTGCACTTGAAGTGTGCGTTCAAATTTCAGTCCTTGAACTGTTAGTCCTTGGAACTGAACCAGTAATAAAAATATAAGATACACATATTTACAATTGTACAATACAAATTGCTTTGGGCCTACACCAATGAAAAATGAAAATCAAAATGTAAAAAAATAACCATTTGATTTGGTATCTTTTTTTCTCACAGCCACATGGAGCCACTGAAGACGGCCTGAGTAGCCTCATGTGGCCCCGGAGCTGCAGGTTACTGACCCCTGGCCTCGCATATGGTGATGTCCATATTTTTGTTCTCTGTTGGCGACAGAGCCTTTTCCACTTCTGCCCCAACCCTCTGGAACTCCGTCCACAATTGCAATTCAGACTCAAAACTCACAAGACCTGACTCCCACCGCCAAACCTGAACTCTTAAACTCTCATTTCTGTTTTTCTTCTCTGTATTTTGTATCTATTTGTTTCAAGTATTGTGTAAGTTGACTTTGAGTACCATTAAAATCACTATATAAATCAATATTATTATTATTATTATTACTATTTATAACATTATAATTATTATTATTGTTGCTGGTGTCAACCCTCAGGCTTCTCCTATAAAGACACTATATTAACTTTACTGATCAAGCGTGATGATGTGTTTTTATTCAAAATGTATATGAATTCCTTAATATTCAGGTATTGACCTTAGGGTTTATAATAGAGAACTCTGATTAGATTACATTACATTTTAGATTTGTTTGAATGAATTCTCTTTTACTTTGGATTCTTTCTACCTTCATTTTGATTAAATTATTCTTCTATCCACATTCAGTTGCACTTACAAAATCTATTCGAATCAACCACATTTATTAATCAGAACTGTCAGGAAATCAATGTCATAATTGCCACTGCAAATCCAGCGCCAGTTTTGGTCCATGTTGGGCTCAGTGGTTAAATGACTGGCAGCCATCGGCAGAGAAATATGGCATCGTCCATCTGCTCATCCTATTATGGTTAAAGATAAGTACTTTAATGCACTTGTAGTCAAGGGCTGTTTTCGTTGGTTTGTGATTTTGGTTAAAATTAAAGCATATCTTAATGCTACAGCGTGTTACATAATAGCACCCAGTTGGTTTTGAATGTGATTTCCCTTTTCCAGATAATTTCATTTCCAGGCCTTGTGTTCAGAGTCGAGTATTTGTAGTATATAAAAAGAAAGCTAAGATTACAGGGAGAAATTTTAAAAGACGAAGAATATTCTTTAAAATTATTCACTCATCAAGAAGGGTTGCTGGGGAATTACATTTTTTGGAGGAGTGTGTGCTTGTGCATGCCTCAAAGAAAGAACTGACTGTCTCTTGTTCCAAAGAAACATTCAAAGCTGCAAACATCTAGGCCTACTTGTTTTATGTAAGCACATCTGATGTATAATACACAGTTAATAATCCACATGCACACTATCAAAACCAAGCATCACAGTATAACACCAGTAGGTCAAAGAACAAATTAAATAAATCAAAAACAGGACGCCAGGCTGCCAACATGGGATCAAATCTCATCACAACAGTTAAAGTTACTTAACACATATAAGTACAAGTAATCAGTACAATTAAGACATCACCAGCTGGGGTCAGGTGTCAACAAACCAGTGGTGGAATGTAACTAAGTACATTTACTCAAGTACTGTACTTCAGTACTATTTTGAGGTATGTGTACTTTACTTGAGTATTTATATTCTATGTAACTTTATACTTATACTCCACTACATTTAGCTGACAGCTTTAGTTGCTTTTTAGGAGATTTAACATAAAAACATGACCAATTTTACGTGATTAGATTTTTTTTTTTTAAATTAAACCTCATAACAGTATATTAAATAGTTAAAATGATCCCTATATCATTATTGCATTAAAACGCTTGCATAAATGCATCAATAATAATAATACTCTAATATATTTAAAATATATAAACCAATCTGAGTTGGGCCATTCTGCATAAAGAGTATTTTTACTTTTGATACTTTAAGTACATTTTGATGCTGATACTTTTGTACTTTTACTTAAGCAAGTATTAGTTATTTTAATTATGTAAGGAATCTGAAAACTTTTTCCACCACTGCAACAAACCAGCCTACAACAACACACAAACAGAAGCAATCACAAAGCATAAAAATGATTTGTGGTGCTTTGGTGAGCAGACATAGTAGGACTAGGAAAGTTTGTTTTTTCTAAATTTCAGTTAAAATGAGAGAAGTTTGATGGTGATGATACGAATCTTGTGCATGCTCGTATCTGTACTGAAGTCAGTAGTGATGAATCAGCCTCATGCAAGTTTGTCAATATCCTGAGACGCCCTAAATTTCAAACATCGTGTTTTCTGGGAAGCTCATGACTTATTAAGAGGAGCCAAGCTGTGGTTTACACCCTGTGTATATTCATCTTTAGGATTTTTTGAACAAGTCAAGGCTGCAGTGTGCAGAGGAACATCTAGAAAGAAATGCATTCTTCGAGCTCGGTGTTAAAGAACTTGACTGATTTCTACAGAGCCCTGACCTCAACACCATCCAAATAATACAAACACTTGGTCTGACTCACCGGATGTAGGCTGTTGTGATATCCCACTGCTTCCCTTGGCAAGACCGGCCCTGCACAGCAGCCCAGTTGATTTAGGTTTGGTGTTAACCTTGAGTAGCTAAGGTCAGGATACATAATAGTAAAGGGATAGGACCAGAAAAATCAGGTTTGTTGCCTCGTGCAAACACAGACACCTGGCACATAAATGCTCCACAGAGCGGGTCGTGCCAAGAAAAGCAGTGGGATTTTGCTTCCCAGAGGGGCATTAATGTCTACATAAATCAAATACAGGTTGTGTGTGTGGTCCACATACTGTTTGCCAAAAATAGTGTCATCCCTAAGGTATTTTATTTATGTGGGCAAATTAAATCAAAATTGAATAATAATTATAATAACAATGATATTAATATATTAACTAACAATAATAATACATTCACTTATGATGGTATTATACATTTAAAATTTAAATTATTATTTAAAAAATCATTTTTTTCATTTATTTGAACAATTAATGACATATTTACATTATTTTATATTTTATTTATGTATTCCCTGTTTAGTACCTCTTATTGTTATTATATTGCATTCTAAAGTTGGAATCCAAAAAAATTTTTTTTTAAAGACAAAATAAGACCAAAACATATAATCGGTCGCCCATAAAGTTGGAATAATTTTGTTTTCAGACACAATGCTCTGTTAATTGTGGATTCATTGTGATATGTTTGGAAGAGATTGATTAATACAGTTTTGAGAAGAAATACACTATCTATCAATAATTAATCACATTCTCACAATCATTTAATGGAAAGAGGTAAAAAAATATATTTTATTCCAACTTTATGGGCGACAGTGTAATTTGCAAATGTATTGATTCAAAGAGGTCATGTTTTCAGTTTTTAGGTCATGTTTTTTTAGTTTGTTTGCTTGTCTGTTTGTCAGCAGGATTATGGAAAAACTAGTGGCCTGATTTTAATGAAATTTGGTGGACGGGTGTAGTATGGAAGAAAGGAAGAACCCATTTCATTAGTAGATCCGAGTAGATCCGAATCACATACACAGATTATTTTGTCAACATTGCAAATAACACATCTCTTGTCGAGATAGGACATGGCCTTGGTGGATGTCTGCACGAGTTTTATTTGAGTTTTGTTTAATGCAAAATCTATTTAATTGAGTAAAGTAGCAAACTACTTATTGAAAACAAACGCTGAAAACTCTATAAATACTTTGCTGGCGCAGTAAAGACTGGGTTGGTAAGATGAAGTAAAGGGGTTAACTCTGTGTCAGGTGTGAGGCAGACGACAGTGTTGATGGTGTGAAGAGTACATCAGAAAATTACCACCATCACCTGACAAAGCACTTCTCCAAAAGCTGATACACGCAGATGCTCTCTCTCTCTCACACACACACACACACACACACACATAGGCCTACACAGAAAAACAAACACGTACACAGGTGTGATAACTGTGTGTGTGTGTGTGTGTGTGTGCGCGTGTGTGTGTAGCCTCTCTCCCTCTGTGCAGGCAGTAGGCCAAAGAGGGTTTTAACACGCTTAATGGGATTTCACACTCCGAAGTACACACACGTACACACTCTCGGACACACACTAATGTTGAAGATAAACATGTCTGAAAGCTATGTGTGATCCCAGACAAATAAACACACACACCCACACATGCACACTCTCTGATATAAAAGGATTTGTCAGGCTCCCACATTGTACACATGCAAAACTAATGGACTCCAATATCCACACAGTAACATTAACGTTACTCACTCATTTCCAAAAAGACGAGGCTTTACACACCTGCCAGAACGGAAGCACACAGACACACGGACGGCTCTATCCTCCGTTCAACTCTGCCATTGTGTGTGTCCGGCATCAGTGTTGCATCAGTGGTCATTGTGACCTGTTACTCCTCAGCTGGTGTTGAAGGAGTTCTCAACTGCAAATCACTCTTTTGAGTTCAAAAAATACTTTCAGCTCAAAGGCGAGAAAGATGGTGCTTTTCTGTTGTTGTAGCTTTCTTTCTTGCAGAGGATGACAGGTGTGGTGAGAATCCACAGCTGCCACTATAGATCACAATAATGGGTCATAGCTCCAAAATATTTGTCAAAACGTCCATAGAAACTTTTCAAACTACTCCAGCACCATCATCAATTTCTCCACAATGTTCAGTTTGATGAAAACACATGCTCAACGCAACAATGCCTACACAACATTGCCCCACCAAAATGACACTTCTGGTAGCACTTCTGAACTACAGTACAGGGAGGCGACAGTGCTATAAAGACTGTATCCCAAATCGGACACATCTGCAATGCTGCACTTTCCGGTGTTTCACCGTCATTTCCAATAAGATCGCCACCACCAGTGTAGATATCATTGATTTATACATATTTAACAATCTACGTGTGAAATTTCATTTATTTACATGGAGATTTACAATAAGAAAGTAAATCTGAAGAGAGAAAGCAGTAAGAACGCCTGGGCGACACTCAGGTACTTAAAAGTACATCTTTATCTTTACTGTACTGTATTTTATTGTGAAGGACAGAAGTATGGTCCGGGTGTGTTGATAACAATAGTTGATAACAGTGATATTTATTTGGCTTACCCAGAAACATCCAATTTCCTAATTCGCCGGCTTTAGCGTCCTTTAGCCGACTCTGGTAAACCCGAGGCTAACGTACACAGTTAAAACAATATACGGTTCGAAAGATTAGAAGTTACACTTTATTTTCACACCAATTCATTAATTGTAAGCATAACATGATCATTTATATTAGTAGTCAATGTGAAATTTTGATAGATAGACAATAAACAGTCTCTTTTCGTCCTTTCAAAATAAAAGCGTCCGTTATCAAAACAGGCCTAAGACTTTTGCACTGTACTGTATATATATTTTTTATTCTGCCTATTTTATTCTGCTTATTTCTATTCTGTATTCATGTCTTCATACATACTCGAGTACGCATAGAAACAAAGCGATTAATCGATTGATCATTAACGTTATAGATGCTCAAGTTGACAGGTTTCTTCCAAACACCCATCCCTATTATGTTGGACACTTTTTTTCCTGACTTCCACTGTAAGGGTCAAATCACACCAGCATGTATAAGTATATAATATATAATAATAACACGTTCAGACCAAAATCAGTTAAAATGGAATCACTGCAATAATTTCTAAACCCCAGCTGCTATATTGGTGCAATTGAGAGTACAAGGTCATATGGAAGGAATTATAATTTGGAATGATTCATTTTCATCTGCAGGCCACAATTGCTGGTAGAGAGCTTGCAGCCCAACTGGAAATAAATAAATATCACATTAAAAATAAAGCAGTAGGTGGTTTAATCATGTGGAATCCACAACATGATAAAAACCTTCCAGTTAATGTGCCCACAATGCAGAATTACCTTCCAACAGAGGGAGGAGAAAACAAAAAAAAGAGAGAAGTGAAATTGTGGGTAAGGAAAGGACTTGTAGCTCTCATTTACACACAAAACTGCAGCACAAAGCTTTCAGTCTCTGCAGGACAAACCAGAATGACTTTTACAGATAACTCCAAATACGTTTTGTACTTTATTTGTACTTTTTTAGTCAGCAATGAAGATCTACAGACTTTACAATAGCTGAAAAGTTTTATCCTGAAATCACCCTTCAGTTCAATGCCACATAAGCCGATCTCTAAATTGTACAATGCTCTCTTTAATGCACCATCACAGAAACCTCTGTTGTGATGGTGGGTTCAAAAAGTACTCCTCCCCTCCCCTCGCTCATTCCTTTCCAAGAGTCTACGGGAAACTACGATGGCCTTCAGGTAACGTAAAAACATGAAAGGCGCCTGTGTTTGATTTGTCCATTCTGGGCTACAGTAGGAACACTGCAGAACTTATTCTAAGCAAACAAATACAACAGTATTTGTTTACCAGAGTCAGCTAAAGGACGCTAACGCAGGCGAATTAGGAAAATGGTAAGCCAAATAAATAACACCGTTATAAACTATTGTTATCAACACATTCGGACCATACTTCTGTCCTTCACAATAAAATACAGTACAGTAAAAAGAACATCGTAAGACTTAGATGTAATTATTTATACAGTGAAATCTGAACAATTTTCTACTGCATTGATGTCATACAGTGTCATATTCCATCCATTATCCGCTTATCCGCACTTGGGTCGCTGAAGCCTATCCCAGGGGGATACACCCGGGGTGCACCCTAGACAGGTCGCCAGACTATCACAGGGCTGACATATAGATACAGACAATCACATCTCAATTTTTAGAGTCACCAATTAAACCTAAGTGCATGTTTTTGGACTGTGGGAGGAAGCCGGAGTACCCAGTGAGAACCCACGCTGACACGGGGAGAACATGCAAACTCCACACAGAAGAGCCACAGGCCGGAGGCGAACCACAGTGTCATATTGTATATTGCAATATAATCTGGGAGAAAGAATATGTAATTAGAGCATTTCAGGTAAAGCTGCTGCCGCTTAATCACTGTAAATTTACACTGAAAAGTTTTACAGTGTGATGAAGACATAATTATGAATATTATACTCAATTTCTGCCAATAGAGCCCCCTAAATCCTACACAGTTGTCCATAAATTGTGTTAACTGTCTAGCAAACAAGAGCATGCATACTCATCACTTCTCCATGAATCCAGCACCACCTACAGAGTTTCACGAGGGCACAAATTAATTTCACTGTTCCACATTCTGGTCCTATAGGGCGCTGGCTGCTGTGAATCCGAGATGACTAAAGCTGCCAATCTCAATGAAAAAGCAAGCAACAAAGTTTTCAGATCCACCCTTCAAGCCTGCAGCAGTTCAGAAAATGATACTCTGAAGATTGATTTTTGTAAATTATTCCTCTAAGAGCACATCTGTTTAGACTGATAATACGCAAAACAAGTATGTCGTGGATCAATCTAGTGCTCCTTCAGAAAATAGTTCTCTGAGAAGTGGACTGGATGTTACCAAACAAACAGCTCTACTGTAGTTATTTGTTGTCTTCAGAGTAAAATATGGGACCTCTATACTGAGTGAGTGAGAGATTTCTCCGTAATAGAAAGCAGAGCTTATGTGCTCTGGTAGGTGGACCGTGTTATGGCCTGTCTCAAAACTTTTGCAAAGTTTGGCTTTAGAACTTCACCAGACAAATGACCAGGGCTACATACCATAACTCACAGAGGAGAGCATCCCTCGCTCTCTCATTCTATCTCTACAGTGTCTGTCTCGCTCGTAGACAAACATACACACACACAAACACACACGGCTAGCAGCAGCTGAAGAAGCATCACTCAGACACCTCAAGCTGTTCATTTCCCTCCTGTCTTGATACATGCAGCCAACTGTAAAATGTTATAAAAGAAAGATCAGTGTGGCCGCTGAGCACATGCACTCACACAAGGCCAAAATCACTTTTTTCCCTGCCACTTCCTGATAAACACATTACGGTTAAAAATATTCATATGACCTGTACGTCTGCCACGAGCACATGTCTGTGTCTCTGCACGCCTGTCAGCTTGTGTTGTTCATTTTGTGTGCATCTGCGTGTGTGTGACTGACACCAGTGAGTTAGTGACTGAATCTGGGAGGTTGAACGTAATGGAACTGCTGCTCACCTGCTATCCAGGTTGCTGCTGCGTTGACAGAGAGACAGACAGCCTCTGCTGTGATGGTGGGAGCAGCAATTGAGATGAATGATGCAAATAATGGAACACTATGGTACAAAAGCTCACGCCGTGCAACTACACATCGCATGCGTTTAGTTATATTTGCTGCAAAACCGCCAATACAGCACAGCAACCCATCACGAATACTACCATCCAGTAAGCATCTGCTTTAATCATAGGCTGTCAAATGTTAGATTCTAAATGGATGGTTTAAAGTAAGCAGATTGTGTTTATGGTTTCTGTCATGGTGCCAGACTGAAGCAAAGGGTGGAGCCATGGATTTGACTGAAGGTCAGTTAATAGGGGATCATAGATAATAAAAATATGTCATCCTTTGGTTTTTGGACTCCAGTTTTCAAGCTTCAAGTTCAGCATTTTGGCCATCGCCATTTTGGTTTATTGCAGTTGCCATATTGTTTTTTTGCAACCAAAGCGTGCACAGAATGAATTGTCATTAGCTAATGCTAGTGCTAGCTAGTTAGCTTGATTAGCAAGGGACAATTGTTATTCAAAATGAACAGCCGACTGCTTAGATTTTCCTTCTAGCACAACCAAACACTGAACAACAAATTTCTAAGTGACCAAAATTTTCCAGTTAACTTGAAAAGTTCTCACAGTGTGCAGCCCCAACCCAGTGTACCCTGCTTTATCATCTATTTTGCTCTAAATAGCATCATAATTTATAAAAATGAACATCATGCTGTACTGAAGTAGACTTAAAACTAATAATTGAGACCATAAACTAATTTGGAAAACGTCACAGAAGGAATAATTCAAGTGATTTGCATAGTAACTGACTTCTTTTTGCAACCTGCTGGCCATTAGAATGAATTCAGGTTAAAGACACGTGAAGGTTAGGAAAATAAAAGGTGAGGTGACGTGAGACATCCATAACAACCAACTACTCCCATCACCACACAGGTTAAGGTCAGCAAAGAGGTCAAACCTCAGGTTAAGGTTAGGTGAGGCATCATTAACAACTGATTACTATCCAGCCCATCCCTTTTTAAAGACCTCCTAATAAGACATAGTTTGCACAATATAGATTAAGTCTAAGAAAGAGGTCAAAGGTCAGGTTAAGGCTAGATTTGGTAACTCAATGCAAATAATGCTGAAGGGGTTTTATGAAAAAATCACTACAGATTCCAACAGGTGGAAAAAATCTCCCATTTTTATGGAAATGTTGCCCACTGGGTGTGAAAAAACAAGTCCAACCGTCAGCACATCAACAGAAGCACAAATTTGAAACAAAACATTGAGTCGAAGCATCCAACCAGTCTGGGGAAATATCTGCAAGCAATCACAGGAAATCATTTCAAAGGTTTATAAAAGAAATGAACGTGAACTAGTTCATTTTATGGGACTGTGAACTCAAAATTGTGGACTATAAACATGAACTAGTTCATTTAATCTGTGTGAACTGAACTTCAAACTACCTCTTGTGAAGTGTGAACTTGCACAACACTGTTTATAATATTATCATACTGTAGCACACTTAAAAACTGCTGGCAGCAGAGGCAAAGTATTGAGGCACTTCATGTAGAGAAATGTGTCAATTTAATGAGCTGTGTGATTTATGGAGGCAAGCCGATTTTAAGTTGTTTTGGACTCAAAAGGCTCAACAACAGGGGGCCATACACACAGGTTGCACATGAGAAAACTCTCTCTGCAAGTGTTTTTGTGCAATTGTTTACTTGTGCATCTGACAAGATTTTACAGCAGAGATGCACATTTTTGCTCTAATTTAAATCATTCTTGAAGAGCAAAAGGATTGTAGTGAAAAAGGTTGTGAAACAGACTTAGCTTAGAATTTGACTCCCTTCCGGCCCAAATAAGCACAACATTTGTTAAATCGGTAATTTGGCTTAAATGCTCTTTCTTATATTTCCCCCCACTTGTTTTTGTCATCATGCACCTCATACAGTTTGGCCCCCCTCTGAGATCCGGCCACTGGAAAAAAAAATGACAGCAGCTGTCTCGTGCGTGGTCTAAAGTTGTATTTGACAATCTGTGCTCCGTCAATTTGGAGGACTTTAATACCAAGTAATCAAGTAACATAATGTCAGTGAACGGCACATGGCTGGACAATACTTGCCAAAGACGGTTAGTAAAGTCCAGCTTTCACTCGATGAAGCTTTGACTCATCTTTCTGAAAGAAACTTTTGTGCTTTGCTTTAATTCTGCACAGGAACTATTCTAAAATGTTTAACTCGAGAAGGAAATGAATAATGTTCACCCAGTGTGACCTTTTCTTTTAGATGAAATATAGCTGCATCAGTTACACAAATAGTTTGCTGCTTTTACGGTGATGCTCAAGCTTTTGGTATATATGGGCAGGAGGACACTGGGTACATTTTCTACTGATACCAAAACAACAATACTTTCTAAAATACAGAGCAAATCCTTTGTGTCTCATTTAGTTCGGAGCTCTTCGCTAATGGTGCTCTACTTTGTGATTTAGGCTGATAAAATGTTTGTAATTTTACATAAAAACCCTGCCCAGAGCTCCTTTAACAATGTAATCAAACATCTCTAAACTCTGAAACCAAGAGAATTTTCAGCAGCAGCATCCAACAACTGGGTCGGCTTGTTTAAATTAAGTATTGTCCTGTGTATGAAGTGTCTCATCCTTCTCAAAATCCAATAGTAGATTGCTCCCTTGTCTGCACTAAACAACACATTCCCAAACAGTAGCTGCAGGGTACCTACAGTCTCAGCAGCTCAATGACACGACAGGACAACAAACCACGTGTTCTCTCTCTCTCTCTCTCACACACACACACACACACACACACACACACACAAAAATAAGGCTATGCGTGAAACATTAGTATGCCTTTGTGGTTGCTCATGTGTGCAAATACAGTTGTGTGTCAGCAGAAAATGCACATACAGTACATAACATACAGTACTTACACAAACACACACACACTTTGCTTTTAAGAAACACCCAAAGGACCTTCAACAGCATAATTAAATCTGAGAGTAGACAGGAGTGAGTGGGTGCTGACTGAATGATTGAAAGACTGAGTGGGTTCATTTTATAACTTGAAGCAACTAAAAATATATATATATTTTAAATCTTACATAATTCCTGACAAAATTAAACATCTTACTAAAATGGAAGGAGTCTTTGTTTCTCTTCTGTTCTTTTTCTCTGCGATGAGTAGGAGCTCTTGAGATCCGCAGGACATATTTATTAGCAGTATGCTGTGTGTACACACTGTGCAGTGTGTTGACAGGAGACCCCTATTAACTGTTACACCGCTGAACAGCATGCTGGGAACAGCTCGGCCTCCGTCACAGTGAACGAGTCTACCTGTGACAGATTAACCAACCCAATCGCTAAATGGATTGCAATGAAATGCGGGCCAATTTTCGTGGTTTGGTTTAATACATTTAAATGCTTCTAACCCTATTGATATGTGAGTAATTTATATTAATTAATCACAAAGCATGTAAATATGATTAGTTACTGAGCTTGCATGTCAACGGATCAATCTCTGTGACAACTACTCCATCCACTTATAGAGAATGTGTACCATATCATACAACCTTCATAATATACATGGTCGAATATAAAGTTGGAATGATTTTGTTTTCAGACAAAAGCCTCTGTTAATTGTGGTTTCATATATGTTTGGAAGGGATTGACTAATAAAGTTTTGAGAAGATATACACTATCTGCTAATAATAAATCACACTGTCACAATATTTTCATGGAAAGAGGTAAAACATATTTTATTTCAACTTCATGGGCAACCATGTACTTGCAATGGCTGTAATATTTGCATGTACAATATGTGACGTGTGAAAGTTAGCATAAAGAGGTTTCAATGACCTGAACATAACTTTTTCTCTGACTTTAACACTTCTGACACTCAAGTAAAATGGTCCACATTACATATAGTAGAATGCAGCATACAGTTTTTGGTATATAAGGAGGGATTTTGGACACAGAAGCTGTGTCCCAATGTCAAGGAAGGATGCTCAAACGGCTGGATTTGAAGGATGCCACGTCATCGACATCCGCCGAAGGACTGTCCCAATGTCGAGGATGCTCCGGAGGACAGAGTCCTTCTTCTGCCCAAATTCCAAGGATGCATGTGTGTATCCTCCGTGCGCTCCCATTACCCATAAAGCATTGCGCACACCAGTCTACCGGGAGATTTAAAAATGGCGAGCGTAGAAACAGCGACGCCGGCGGCGCAATATGCATTTAAATATATAAGTATTTTCAGTTTATACTGAATGTTGTCACATAACTTACAAAACGTGTGTTCAAAGTCAAGCAAAAACATATACATAAACAAATGCCAGAATATTAAGCTAAAGATAATAAACGTCATCTTGATACATTGCCGATTAAGTTAATTAATGCCGTCTCAGTCGCTAAAGTTATTGTTAATTAATTTATATGCGTCCATGATGATGTACTATGTGCAACTATGCCATTCAGAAAGTTATACGTTTCTTTATTGTGTTTACAGGGACCGAAAGTCCGCTATTATCTGTTATTGTTATTTATAAATAACTGCTATTGTACTGTACTGTAAAATAAAAAATAAAAAATCACAGAATATATTTCCATGATGAATTATGCTCCGCTGCTTTTATGAAACTAAGTAGCGGCCAAATTCAGCCAGGATCAGTTAACTATTCAAGTTTAATCCACTTTGTGGCTTTTACTTGATAAATCGTGGAGATTCAACCTTAAAGCATCTTCTTCCATTTTTACAAATATGTGTCAGAGTGCTGATGCCAAAGACACATCCATGTCGTGAACTGATTTTGAAATTACGGCGCTGAATTTATTTATGTATTTATTTATTTTTATTCAACTGATAAGAACAGATACTAGAGGCCGAGAGCGGCGCTGAATTTAAGCAGGACGTCCAATTATGCAATGACGCACAGCTGCACACTCCGAAGGCTGTCCCATTTATGCGTTGCACCAGTGAAAGGAAGGACTCTGGCCTCGCCTCCGGAGGACCCGACTCTGAAGGAAAGATCCTACCAAGGAAGGATCCTTGACATTGGGACACAGCTAGACTGTATGATACAGATGAAGAATCTGGAGAAAGTTGGGTAGTGGACAACATCAGCAACATCAGCTTCAAAGTTTGGTATTGCAGAGTGGGAGATCAAGTATGTTTCAGATATTAGCTGTCTAACAGGCTATGTAAATCATTTATATTGCTTTCTCTTTTAGCTGGAGCCTACAGTCACTGTATCCAAATGTCAAGGATCCTTCCTTGGTAGGCTCCTTCCTTCAGAGTCGGGTCCTCCAGAGGTGAGGCCAGAGTCCTTCCTTACTGTAATAATGCACAATGGAACAGCCTTCAGAGTGTGCAGGTGTGCATCATTGCACTCAATCTAGATTCATGAGGTGAGAGGAATAAAACATGCATTGTTTTTTATTTTGGGGTGAACTGTCCCTTTAAACTACGTGACCAGCAGCCAGCAACAGCTTGCAGGATCAGAGGTTCCAGTTCCCAGACCTGCAGAGCTGCATCCTGCTGTCCAATGCAGTAGTGCAGCTTCCTGTCTGACAGCATCTTTATTATTCTGTTGTTTAATTCTGATTAGTGTGTTTCCAACAGAGCGCCCTCCACTTTAAAGCAGTGTCAGCATGAGCAGACAAAAGTTGAATATGGAAATCTGTTGTGTTGTTTTCACTTTGACTAATACATTGTCCATGTAGGAGACCATCACTTACAGTAAGAAGCTAATTAGGAAAGAAGATGTATAGAGCCATAAACTTATATCAGTGGCAGACAGTCATTTATTTTTTAAAACACTGCAGGTAAAATCTGGATTCCTCATGTCGTTATATTATATTCATTCCTTATATGAATGTGTTGGTGCGGTACATGTGGCTGCTCTATAAATGTGTGTCTGGATAATGGAGAAACCAGTGATTGATGGAAAGGTTAATCATTCTTGACAGATGGTATGTGCTGCTAAATCAGCATTAGGTGAAGCCAGACTGTGTGTGTATATATGTATGTGTACATACAGCAATGTGTGCCTGCCTGCGTAAACAATAATGAGCAGGGGTCTGCCACTTGATTGGCCGTGAGGAGAGGGGGCGCCTGGCCAGTTAGGCATCATGGGAACCAGCAGCCTCATTATTTCCAGTGTTAGGGACCGAGAAAAACAACATGGTATCTGCCTCCCAACTTGTATTGTGAGTGTGTGTGTGGGAAAGCTGCTCTGTGACATGAGACACAAAGCAGCTACGGAGTAGGTGGGAGTCGAGGTCAACACCTCATCACGCCGGAGCTTCATCCGACTAAATACGAACCAGCAGAAACCTCGCCAAGGTCATTTCACCGCAACTGTGCCTCAAGAGGTGTGATTGGAATGACCCGACACGGAGAGGCTGTGTGTGTGTGTGTGTGTGTGTGAGAGAGAGAGATCCGATGAGACTCAGTAAACCTTTTGTCTATACCTCATAAAATCTGTTGACCTAAGGACACCGCTTGACTGAATTGGCCAATAAAAAGCTGACATACACACACATGCACATGCACAGTTTTAATGCATAGCTTGTTGATTTGCTAAGACATGCATTACAGCCACAATGCTTCCATGCACCCGCATACATAAAACATGATTCTGTGTAAACAAAATGCCTTCGCACAAGCAAACTCACGCACAGGCCCCCCCTGAACATGAGCACACACATAAACACATTCACACATTAGTTGGGAAGGGAAGGGAAGGAGGAGGCAGCGAGCCGAGGCCAGCACAATGTGATAAATGTGTTTTTACATCCGGAATGCACACAAAAACTCTCTCACACCGACACACGGAGAGTGAAAGAGAAGCAGAGAGTGGCAGGTTTTGCGATGCAGTGGGAGGACAGATTGTGAATGAGAAGAGGAAAACAAAAGACTTGTGTCATCTCTATCACAGCACACTGGGAACATAGTTTAAAATACATAGGTGTATTCATCAAACCCCTGACACTGTCCATGAATGAAAGCAGACAGAACTGATTGCTTAAAATGACCTGTGTTTATGTTTTCCCAGCATGTAACCTCTTGCAGCCATGTGAACGCCGACTGAAGAAGCATAATGTTGGTATACTGCAGCAAAACCTCTCACGCTGCGTCCAGACATAAAAAAAGAAAAAGCTGAGTTTACAGAAATGCAAAGGGCTGCATGGGTGTAGGCATGATGCTACGGGTACTGGCGAGAAGATAAAAAACAATCCAAGAAGGCTGGTTTATACAGAAGCCCTGACAGGCAACTGAGGGGGAGGAAAACTTAAAATTTTCTATTTTATAAGTCTGATCTACATTGTTTCCTTAGTTTATGACTAAAAAACGGGTGAAAAAAAGTTTTTCCAAGATATATATATATATCTTTTGCAAATTAGAAGTTTTTTCAATGGTGAAAACAGGTGAAAATAAATTGCCAGTTTTTTTTTTTTTTTTGTCAGGATGATTTTTGTAGTGGCTGGTGTTGTCACTCTCTTTTGGGCCAAAACAGGCTGATGGGCAGCCCAACCCGATGTTCTAGATAGGAAGAAGGGCTATTTATTCTTTCTTAATCGTTCGCCAAAAGTCTGGTTCCCAAGCTTAATCAGGAACTTTTGTTTCCTAAACCCAATGAAATGTGACCAGTTAACAAAATTAACCATGTGTTTCAATCTTTCAGTCACATTTAGGTCTTGGGGTGGTGGTGCACCTCAGGCGCTTGTAGCCGAAATGGGTGTTACAGGAATAAACCTTAAGAAGAAAAATGATTCTGAGGGAAAAAAAGTTTCACCTGCCAGAACCACCTGTTTCACAGATTTAAAAAAATAAATAAATAGGGATTTAGAAAGATTATCCTGCCCCCACCCCCGGCCCTGTTCTTGAGTCATAAACACAGAAGAGATCAAACTGGATCACAAGAATGTTTTTCTCCCTTGCCTCTCAGGGCTTCTGGAGGTTATGTTATACATCCACAAGAAAGCTTATCAAACACCAGAACAGGTTGAGAAACAGCTGGTTTGATACTACAAGGAAGCCTCAGTAAAGTTCTCACAAAAGCAAACATTTTCTCTTACGTCTTGAGAATGGCAGTGTACAGTACACAGTGTTAGAACGTAATCTGACAGGAATATGAACCTCCCCGGCCTCTGCAGAGCCCTGATCTCTGCCTCATACAACACACTGTTAGCAGTGAGTCGGGCTTTATCGCCCAGAATCAGTGGTCGACCTCACTAATGCTCTTGTGGCTGCAAATCCCTGCAGCCAGGTTCCAGATTTCATGAGGAAAGACCTCCCAGAAAACTGGAGCCATAGTGTCATAGCATCAGTTAAATGCCTGTAGTTTTGGAAGTGTTTGGAAATGTTTTTGGCCTTTTAGAGTTCTCAAGTTGCAGTGACAGTAAACTGGTAAAGTCAGACAATAATAAAGCCATGGAATAACCTTATAAGTGAAAAGGCACTTTGAATAATTTACTTAAATAACTAAATAGAGGTGTGTGTGTGTGTGTATGAGGGGGGGGGAGCAATACTCACCATATCGCAAAATGATTAAAATCCAAATAATATCGTATCGTGACTCAAGTATCGGGATAAAATCATATCGTGGGACCTCTGCTGATTCACACCTCTAATAAATTATGCAGCCAAGAAATAATTTCTACGCTCTTTAAATACTCTGAATAATTGCTTTCTTCACCGGCATCACACAGTTTGATGGACATCTCTGGAGGTGCTGCATCAAAGCTTCATTTTCATGGTTACACTTCCTCTTAGACACATCAAGCTGCTAATAATCTGTTTGACCAGCGTCATATCTCCCCACCGCTTCCTTCTTTGTTACGCCAACCTCCTCACGTCTCTGTATCATGTTTCAATACTTGGCAAACATGCACATATTAAAAGGGCCATTTAGCAGCACTCAGACGTACCGTGATGCCTGCTACTCTTATTACACATCCACCGAAGAAGAAAACAGCCGTGAAATCTGAGGTTGACATGTGTCGAAACCAAAAAAATAGATTAATTCAGAATGTCAAATCTGATCAAACTAGAACCAGAAAATAAAGGAATAAGATGTACGTTTTGAAATTTCTTGCCTGAATCGTCTTCTCCATCAACTTACATTTCATATAAATGATTTATGATGTTTTGTACCAATGTTTTCCCCCCGTATTTCAAACAAAAACATATTTATTTCCTTCACAGATAAACCAGCTCTGTTTGACATATTGGTCCTGATAGAAGTGAGACTTCAGTCTGTTTCTGGTTTTTGTTGATATTTCTTCATAATTCAGCTCTGACATGCTTGAAAATCTTTATTCTAGAACAGCAGGAAAATCCACTACATTTGATGATTTGATGCTCTTATCTTTGAAGTGTCACATTTTCCTGAAAATATGTGATACGATGTAATACGGGCCCTTACAAAGAAGCTCCCACTGAGCATTATAAATCTGTCTTTATCAATTCTCCCGGATATTATCTCTCACCCCCCCCCCCCCCCCCCCCCGCACACACACACAATCGCACACACACACACACACACGCTGATGTCATGCAACAGTGGACCAGCCTGTTCCTATAGCAGCAAGTGACCTTTGCGTCCGTATGTTTAAACAGGTAGCTATTATTAACACAACAACATGCTGTAGTTCAGATGGGGTGGTGCAATTAAAGCTATATTTACTCATGTTCAAATATGACACAATTACAGGAAAAAAATGTTTGTTTATTTGCCAGCTGCAGTTACTTTTCAGAAGATTTTACATATACATACAACATTGTATAATACATGGACTTGTTGTCAAGTCAAATCACTGTTTTGATGACTTGACGGAAAATAAATGACTTAAGACTTGACTTACACTTGAGACAGGACTTGTCCATTTTGTGTTTTTAGTTTAAAAATTAAATAAAAATACTAAAAATTGTTAAATGCTGTATGTGTGTAACGTTACCCATTGCTAATAAAAATACTGTAAACTTGCGCGCTCCTGCTTGCACAGCTCCTTCACTCATATTTCTACATTTCCACTGTTTATATATTGTTTGTATGACGACTTCTTCTATTCTTCATATTTTCTTTTCATGCTGCTGGTTTTTGACTTGAAGTACTTTACTTGATATATTTATATTTAGTACTTTGTTATGTACCAATACACCACAGCAAATTCTGTTTCAGATTCTGATTACAAACTTTATTTGTCATTTGAAAACTCATCTGCATCAGGAAGTGTACTTGTGTGCCGACTGATTTCACCAATTAAGCCTAATAAATAAAATTAAATGTTGGCATTGTAACTTCATTTTTCTGCAAAAAAATTTGCATAAACATTGCAATCCAATCTCTAAGTGAAGTTACATTTCAATAGATATGTGTTCAAAAACTGTTTGGACTCAACTTGACTTGACTTGCCCAAGACAAAATGACTTGGGACTTGGACCAAACCTACATGTGGATGTATAAATAAGCAACTGTTTGCTCACAAGTTCACCATACAAACTTAAAATGTGCTGATATGTTAATAAAGGGATTAAGTACATTTAGCTCATAGTAATTTTATCTAAATTTGATTTTCAATCATCAATTTTTCGATTTCAATCATCAATTTAATTTAATTTAATTTAATTTAATTTAATTTAATTTAATATTGTCTACATATCTCTATTTACTTAATACCTGTGACATGTGTATTTTATATTGTTGTATATTTAGTGCAGCACACTTCTTTAATTTATCTTTAATTTATTAACAGACTTACTTATTAGGGCCTCGGGGCAATCGCACCGAGCACTACTATTATACTGTGGATTTCTTCTTATTCCTCTTCCGGACGCAATTTCGTCCCGCTACTAGTCCTACAACTTAAAGAGTTGCAGGACAAATTAAATATCAAAACGTGCGGTTTAATCGGGATCGGTGTGCGATTACTTTTCTCTACAGAATACACATTTTAAACTGCTCAAAATTTTGCATTGAAATGAATGGGACGGCTGACAAAAAATGAGCGAAAAAGAACAATCATTGGAGATTTTTAAACGTCTACTTCTCCGGCATAATTTCACCTAGAGACTCCATTTAAACTTTAAACAGTAGACACAAGTCTTGTGTATCGGTGTATTAATCCACGTTTCGATAGGTCATATAGTTTTTTATCAATCCCTGTTCAATGACCATGATAATTTTGGGAGAAATTCTGAGATTATAATGGGTGTGTATTGCACGGAATGTTCGTGTCAGAGTGTGTGATGTCATCGCTCAGAGTGTAAAAAAACTTTTACACTCTGTAAAATTAATTAAAACTGCGCTCCCGGCAGCAAATTCCACTCTACAGAAATAATTTATACATAGAAATGTAGGAAAATTTGTCTTCTCACTTACAATCCTCTGGTAAAGCTGTCAGAGTTATAGTTTGGGCGTACGACACACAGATGCGGCACCAACACCACCAACAGCCTCATTAGCTCCCATATTAAAAACGCAGGAAGATATCGGAAAAAAGGAAGATGGAACAGTTTTTTTAGATCACTCTAACAAAGCTATTTTTTAATTTTTCTTAAAAAAAATCATATGTAGACGTTCAGGAAGAACTCAGGACGCTCAAAGTGAAGTCGGATCAATGATAGGTATTATGGTTTTGCCAAAAATGCTTTCTGTTCGAAGCCAGAAATTCCAGTCCACCTCTGGCTGCTGTCACTCTTTCATTAACAGGTGTCAGCTAATTCTGTTGATTGCTTTGATCTGATTGCCTTTGATCTTTGATGTGATTACAGTTACAGATACACACACACACACACACACGCGCGAAACATGCACACTCCTCACACATGCATACTTCAAACACATGCACGCGCACGCACGCACGCACGCACACACAGTAACTTTATGTGATTTTAATTACACACACACACACACACACACACACACACACACACACACACACACATTTTGAGGTTAAAGGGCATAGTTTGAAATCTCTGAAGAATCTCATCATAGTGTACACACACCGGCAGTAGCCCCCGTGGCCCTTTCAAAATTTCCCCAGAGGAAATTTTCTAGTTTCTATTTCTTATACAGCTGCAACTGTGACAAAGCAATTTCTCCCCAGGGATCAATTAAGTATTTCTGATTCTGATTTATTTAACCCTTAGTCCTTATTTTATTTTATTTTTTAACAATCTGTGAATACAGGATTAACATTATATCACTGCATCAGGTTGACAACATGCAGCAGAGAACATCAACATTCATCTGGAGTAATTTGTGCTTCCACCTGGTGAATGTAAGTTTAATATTTACTCTCCTCTTAGCTCCGTTTTTGATCTCTACCAACTCCTGAGGGAAATATCTACCTCTTTAGTCAGTAAATGCAGCACTATGATCATCAGTTAGTTGCTAACTTTGTCAATCTGATGTTTGGTCCCGCTGTTGGTTTTTAGAGCTTTAATGCAGAAAACAGCTGAAAAATGTACTGTATATCTTAACAACATAAATATTCCACGGGATAAAGAGCTGAGCTTCCCCAGATGAATATTCATGTGGTGAAACATAGTTGGGCACTTCTGCAAATCCATTCCAAGTGAAGCACCTCACATCCACGCCTGCTATCACAGGACTTATCTCTCAGACACCGTTTGATGCTGAAAATGAGCTCTTTCTTTCACAGCACCTCACCTGCCTTCCTCGCCACAAAAACAACTTCTTCACAGCTTATTTTTGGTTCTCCTCTGCCTCAGACGGGCATTGTGACGAGCTTAGAGTCTGGTTCTAAAGAGAGGACGAGGGATTATTCTATTAGTCATTTTTCCTCACCAAAATAATGTACAGGGAAGATTTAATATGGTTTTAGGTGCTGGGTAGAAGAGATCTGACTAGGCTGCAGATTTACAGCGAGGTTTCGACCGTTTTGCATAATCCCAAGAGACATCTGTCTGTGAGTGTGAGTCCCACCTTGCAAATTTCACATTTGAAGAATTCAAATGAGATGCTTTAGGACAAGACACACAAACAGAGTTTTGCAAACGCACACGGGCAAAGATGCTAATTTCCAGAAGATAATCGGCTATTTGGAGCTAATCTTTGTCGCCCCAAAGCTTGTACGCACTTTGAAATCTGATTTTAATTCTAAATAAACCATAACTCTTTAAAGTGTGTGTGGGGTTATGGAGGGCGTGTGTGAGAGAGAGACAGAGAGAGTGTGTGTGTGTGTGTGTGTGTGTGTGTGTGTGAATGAAAGGTAAACCCTCAACCAGAAACTTTCCAGCTGCAGCTCTGTTTATCTCTTTATCACTCAGTTTACATTATTTGTTCACTGGTTTTTCCTTGTTTGCAGAACTCAGTGAATAAGAAGCAGTTTTGTCTCAAGTTAGCAGAGTCCCCCATGTACACACACACACACACACACGCACACACACACACAAGCATCTCAATCTGTCCTGGTAGTTCCTCTGCATTCGAAATACACCTCCTCATACTTTGTGATTCGTTTTGTTTGTTTTTGGTTTTGTTTTCCTCGCGCGTCTCGATGCTAGACAATCGTCTGTCACATCTCGGAGGCGTCTGTGCACGTGCGCCGAGGATGTGTAGGCCCGTGTTACAGCGAGGAGAAGTTATGTGGCTGATTTTGATCTCCTTTCAACTGTCAGCTGGCTCTGCATCGACTTCTCTCCGTCTGTCTCTTGCTCTGTCTGTCTCTCTTTCTACAGCTGTCACCGCCACGCTGCGGAGACAAATGAACCACGAGGACGCTGACAGGATCTAGCCCGAACAATTTTTTCCCACACATGCATGTACTATTGCTTTGGCTAAGAGTAACACTTGAACATAAACACATCATTAGCACTTTTATTTTGAGACGTTAATCACTGTAAACAAAAGAGACTGAGGACTGGCAGCTAGAACAGTGACAGCAAGTTTTGGCTTCAAAATTAAAATTTGGCATTCAAACAGCAAACACTGGCACTGAAAAAAGTTCCACTGAAAAATGAAACACAGGCGTGAAAAATTATTTTTAAATTTGATAGTTTTGGTGCTTTGATATGTCAATCTTCAGATTTTTCTTCTTCACTTCACTTTGTTTCAACTTTCTGTCACTGATTTGGCGTGGAAGTGAGGGGGCAAGGAGAGCATGATTTAAATACAATTTGCATACTGAGAGGAGAATGCCACTATTCTGGATCTACAGGCTGCTATAAATCATCACCACACAGCAGGCATAAAGTTAATTTAATGTCCTCCACAAGAAGGCCAAAACAGCAAATATAAGTCTGTTGCTCTGTGCTGTTTTTTCTCATAGCCCTGAGCTTTCAGCTGATGTTATACTGGTCAGGCTAAGGTCTTAATATCAGCTAATGTCGGCTATCGTTGGTAACAAAACAAACTTTTGGAAGTTCCCACCACAAATGAATTATAGAACTGGATACAATGATGCTGCTCAGCCCTGCAGCCAGCTTTTCCCAGTGGCTATTTGTAGTATTGCAGAAAAAAAAATCCCCCTCCAGCCCAAAAAGATTTTCTCCATAGACCACAATGATAAAAGAGATATCTGTGAATATGCTGTCGGGAGATCCTGAACTACAAACAAGTTAGGACGCTTTGCATTCTGAAAGTTTGATGTTGAGGTTTTATATTTATAAAACTTTCCTCAACCTGTGACATCATCACAATGTAAAGTCTACGAGCTGAGCCAGCAGGAGAAACACATAGTAATACATGCATATTCAGTGGGCTACATAATGCAGAAGTTAACCTGAAAGCTAGAAAATTGTATGCACATATGCACAAGACGAACGATTCTCATTTGGCTAAATAACATCTTTGTGTCTAGTATACAGATCTTATAATATTACAATGGTTCCAGGTGAACTTGTAAAAGCTGTTGCTGTAGCTTTACAGTAAAACAAGATGCTTACTGCAGTCGAGTCAGCTACTGTTTGGATTTTGATGCACATATATTAGTATAGTTACGGTACCGGTGCCTGAAGCAGCCAAAACAAGCCAAAACAATCACTTCTCACATTTCATGCACCAAATAAATAGATTATGTTACACATCATAAGTCTTTGTGACATCACAAGTACCACTATAACATGTGCAATGGATTTGTGCTCAAATGTCAGTGTCAGTTTAACTCTTAACGAGTTGTATTTAACCCTATTTCAGATAACATTTGGTCCCACTCGAAATTAGATTAAAATTCACTCTATGGCCAATGTCAACTTTTCAGGGTTAATTCTACCCAATTCAGTGTCAAAATTAACAATGTGTAAAAATAGTTAACACTGTTTTTTTCACACTGCTCAGAGTAATGATTACACTCTAAATTTAGTTAAAAAATGACACTCTAATGTGTAATAATATTTAATTTCATTTCTCTGTGGTGTTATTTTTTACATTTTCATCATATGATGCTAAATTAGTAAACTGCTGTGATCGTATAAAGCTTGCTGTGTGTTATTGTTACAGGAAAGTCGCATCAAAGGGCATTTGGACTATTTCCTGATATTTACTTTCAGAAAAACGTTATGACTCTACAAATCTTAAATGGATTAAAACAATGCCAGGACCGCATGCTGACTGCGTGGTAATGCCAGGCTTTGAAGCCGGAGTGATGCTCTCTCCTCAGTATGCAGAAATGTACGTCTCCTTGCCCATTCTCTCCAACCCCTCACCTCCACTCCAAAACAGTGAAAATGGAAAATATTGAAGAAAAAAAAGCATAAAAACATTTGAACAACTGAAACTGAAAAATGAAGAAAAAAACCTGAAGATTGACATTGAAAAACAAATTAGATTGCACAAAAGCACAACTTTGAATACCTGTTTTACTTCTTAGTGGAACTTTATTCAGTGCCAGTGTTTCCTGTTTCAATGCCAGATTTTATTCTCAATGCCAAAACCTTACAGCCATTGTTCTCGCTCCATACCTCCACAGTCACTTCTCCTTTATATACCTCTGAAACAGATTTCATGGGATATCTACTGCAGCCTACAGTAGCACAGAACAGAGGCAGCTGTTCTTACACTTGGCACCAAACCCAGTACTTTTTGTCTTCTAAACTTCAGGCACTCATGTCGAAGAGAAGGACTAATGTTTGGATAAAAAGCCGCTCTTGAAACAATTAGATAAGTGAATGGTTTTTGAAGTCAGCAGGTCCTCATAGGGGTTTAAATCAGGAGACAGTACCTGCCTGACCTTTTTATGCATTCATTCAAAACTCCACATTACTCCTGCTCCTCTACTCCTGTGTGACGTTTGTTCTTTTGTAAATTTTCCAAGATTTCAACCGTTTTTTCCCCTCATGAGATCAGTGTTTGCATGCTAACTCATTGATGTTTTTGGACTCATTTTTCTGAGTCATAGAGCAATGAATGTCTTGTTTTCTTAACACAATTGAAAAAAGAATCTGCTAGTACAGTGAGTTTCTCAACCAAATCCCTGTATGAATTAAGGATTTTCTAAAAAATAAGACGACAAACTAAATGTCAAATACTGTAACACTTGATTCTACACTTTTTTTGTGTGTGCTGGAAACAAGCTGAAATTAACACTGCTGTGGCAGATTTGTTTACTTGTTTTCGAATAATAAAACTTTTCTGATAATTAATGACAATATGGAGATCTGTGCAGTGCAGATAAACAGATTTATTGCTATTGTAGAATGTGGAGGGAATGAGAAGGTTGTGGAAAAATAAATTACAACATCTTTATCTCCTGCAGAGAACCCAAAGAGACAATAAATGTATGCAAATATATGCCACAAAGGCACAGGAAGACAGAAATTCTGCATCTTTACAACGTAATTTATGGGAAACGTGGCTTGATTCGAACAAAAATCACACAAACAAGGAAAATGGAAGCTATAGACCGTCTTTAATGTGGTGTGCATTGCAATTATACCAAGGTATGGCACTTCATTTGACAAATATATATCGATGTTTACAAATGGCACACATAGCACCTGTTCAGTCAGGTAGATACACGGGTAATTAGAGTGTGGTGCTGATGATGGCTCAGTGCTGAAATGTGTCTGCTGCTTTATCAATAAACCAAGATGGATCTGCTCCGCGTGCTGTTCCGACTTGTCTAATTTGGATGTTTATTGGAGCCTACACCCAACCTGAGAGATAACGGACGACTTTAATGATATATCAGGCCATGCACGCTTCTTATTCTTCTTGTTTTATCGTATCAATGTGTGCATTAATAAAATAATATCTTTATCTCGGCTTCTGTGCATCCTGTCAGTCTGAGGTCCAGGAGTCAGATGCATGAAACAGAGAGCTTGAGATGCTTCCAAATTCTTCGGGAAATCCCTTGAAATTTGGTTGCCATGTTTTGACAGCCACCACAGCCATCTGTTAAGGATGAAGGGAAACTTGTAGTCCTTTCAAATATTTGTAGGAACCAAACGTGGTTTTGATTGAGTCACACAAACTCTTCATGAAACCAGAATCTCCAAAAGCAGCCACAGTGCACTTTAAGGTGATGGGCTTTGGATAGAAAGGATCTGTCTTGTGTAAAAGAGTTGGGCACGAAGAGGGAGATTTGTTAACGTTAGGCTAAGAATATCAGGGTAGAACAATCAGAGGCAGAGTAGGGCGTCATTTCACAACCACAACCACTGAACCTAAAAAAGTAAAGTAACTGCAATAGTTTTATAGATGAAGCAACATGGGGTTGCATTTGGGGGAGAAAAGTCTTGTTTTAAAAAGTGTATAGGCAGTATTTTTACCATTAACCTTGCCGTTTTTTTCACACTTTTCACAGAAAGAACTTTTTGTTGAAAGAAGACTGGCTCAACCTTACTTTATTATTGTATTTCCCCACAAACCTAAACACAGGGTTTTTTTTAAACTGCTCTTCACCTTAGCTTTTAGTACATGATGTTCAAAAATGTTTGAGGTAGAGAAAAGTATGGAGATAACACCAGTGAGTGGGTTATTATACACCAGAGTCCCACCAGGAAAGACAAAAAAATAATAGTAAGAGGAAAAAATTCAAATTTCTTTAATCATCACTATTTTTATTTATATGTAGGGTTCACAGCCTCCACCCTGAATGAACACTGACACATCTCCATTAAACCTGCTCTGAACATAAACCTAAATCATCACTGTATTGGCCAGAAAATAAGACCTGCTCCTCTCAGTCCTGCATAGTCAGCACACAGTAACAGCCCCGCAGCAGCCATTGTATCATTACGCACCATTACATACTGCGAGTCATAACAGCCTTGTGATTGATCACTCAGGAACGTGTATTATTTATTATTTGATGTGTGCTTTACTGCACGTTTGGACTGATGTGGAAAGCTGTTTACTCCCTGCTGGAATAAAAGAAATCATGCTTGCAATAATTACACTGTGTGAGACCTCATGATATCATCTTAATATTCTTGCTTTTACAGCTGTGTTTTTACATAACTGAGAAAATATACTTCAATTCTCTTGATTGTTGCTAGGGTTTTCATTTCATTGTGCATCATTTTACCAGGTTTTAAATGCACTGATACATTCTTATTCTTTGAAGTGAAGTTTTCAAGGACTCAAGACTCCAATACGTCAAGTCTTCAAGCACTCCAAGTCAAGTCTCAAGTCCTCATTTGTGTGATTTCCTCTGCATAGCAGATATTTCTGCAGGGTAAGCAATATGTTTCTTTTATGAGTACTGTGCAACAGCTTGAGTTTGCGCCCGCTCAACCCTGTCTCTGAGAAACTCCTTTTCTATTTTGCTAATTTGTTTTCTCAATTCCATTGTGCAGGAGACACAATTGCTGCTTGGATTGTGGTAACAGACAAAGTGTTTTCAATTGAATGGAGTGCTGCATTTTAGCACTACATTCAGATTATGGGAATACTCGAGCGACTTCGTCCACCTCATTTATATCGATGATGGTGGGTGAAATAACAGAATCACCTCTCTGTATAATGCAATATAATTCAACAGCACCACAAACTGCAGCCTCCAAAATGACCATAAAGTTCAATCAACTCCTATTTAAAACATTATAACCTTCATGATGGTATTACGCTGCATGAGTTTTAGCCATGTGCCCCTCATAAACTGGTAAGTGAGTTTATTCTGCTAAAGAAGTTCTAGATAGGAGGTTTAAAGTAGTAAGTGTTACCATGTGATTGGCGCCTATGTAAAAAAAACTGACACGACTTAGCAGTGGATCTCTGAGAAACCCATAGACTATGTAAAAAAGAGTGGATTTAGCTTTCACAACATCACCCATTAGTTTTTGGTCTGTGTTTTAAAGCATGGATAGATACACAGAAATACAGTACTGGAGGCAGGGCCACATTCATTCCTATAAAAGCTGTTCAGGATCACATTAAGCCAAATAAAGTGTTCAAAATATGTTAAATTGACTGAATATACGAAAACTGAATAGTAAAATATCTTTCAAGTACCATTTCGGAATGCACTATTTAAATTTGTGAGTAGGGAATGGACTGTATGATTGTAATAATGAATATAATACTTATGAATGTAATAACTTGTTTGAATCATTTTTGATTGATTTGTATTTTTTGGACCCCAGGAAGACTAGCTTGTCCCAATTGGGATCCATTTAACAATAAACAATAAACCAGATCTTCTATGGATATTCTGCACTATTTAGCCCATAAAGCCCCTTGACATTACGCTGTGGACCTGGAACTTGCAATTCCACAGTTTAGCCACAACTTCAAAGCCTGTCTGAGTGCCACTTTACCACCAATCGGAAATGGCTAAGTTTCTGCAGCTACTACAGTCACATGCACATCATATGAAATGAGACACTTCAAAGTGCAGAGTCTCTTCCATGTTTGGACAAGAGGGTGGAGAAAAGTCTAGTGCAAGCTAGATAGCTTGATTAGCACTGCAGAAAAAATAAACAACCAACTTCTTACATTGTCTGATAATACAATATACAATTGAACGGGAGATTTTTAGGTGAACCATAATGTTACAATTAACTTTCATGAACTGAAAACGCATTTTGAAAGTTTTCAGACAAAAACACTGTGCTAGCTGCTAGGTAGCCACAACTCAAAGCATACTCTGCTTTGTCATCTATTTTACTCTAAATGGGACCATAATTTATAAAATGAAGATAATGCTTTAATAGAGGAAGACTTAAAGCTAGTGATTGAGACCACCCATTATGAAAATGTGAAGTGGAGCCATTTTCTCATGAACCATAACACAATCTGAATTCTTTTTGCAACCAGTGGAGTCGCCCCCTGATGGCCACTAGAGAGGATGAAGGTTTAAGGAATTCCCACATTGGCTTTACCTTTCAGGCTTGGAGGTTTCCACTTCAAGACACTAAATTAGTTGCCTGAATTCCATATCACAAAAAAGTAAGTGTGTGTGTCTAATACCACTCTCTCTCCTTCTTCCTAATAAATATCCATTTCTGAGCTAAAGTGACATACAGTATGCATTGTTTTTGTGCGTATGTATCATTTATTCATCCGCCCGCTGGGCTCCACAAGATGCACAGAGCAGCACTTGTCTCTCCTGTCAGATATATCTGCCCTCTTGTAATCTGAAATTCCACTTTACCCCAAATCCCTCGTCACCCCACGAACTCCTCTGTTCACACCCAACAGACCCTCTTCCTCTTCCTCTCTCCTGCCACTCTTTTTCCTCCCTCTATCCCTTTTCTTCTCTTTCTCTCGCACACGAGCTTATGCCAAGTTGTTAAATTTGAGCTCTCCATCTTCTTTCCCACACACACAGAGGTAAACACTGCCTGGCAAAAAATAGCATTCATCTCTGCATCCATCTCTGATTCTGGGCTCAAAGATGAGAATCCTTTGGCAGGAAATTCTCTCTCTCTCTCTCTCTCTCTCTCTCTCTCTCACTCACTCACTCTCACTCTCGCTCTCTCTTTCTATCTCAACACACAAATTGAATCTGTGGTCTTGACAGGGCAAGAGGACAGGGAGGACGAATAAAAATCACCTCATTACGCGCACCCTTACACATACACATCCCCCCGCACACACATGCACATACGCAGGCAGACATGTACAAACAGGTCATTCACATGCATTACAAGTGGAAACAGAAAATCCCTGAATCCTGGTCAAACGTCATTTGGTGTGTAAGTACTGACATACGAGGGCAGGAGGCCACATGAGATCAGGGACGCTGTTTGGCGGAGAGACAACAGGAATGACGGAGGGCCGTACGGAGCAACAATGATGTGGAAAGCTGCGGAGGCTGGAATGATGGTGATTGTGATTAAACTGATGAATGATGAAGGTCACATTGACTCCACAAGCGATCAAAGTGGCGATAATGATGATGTCTCTCAATCTTTATCTCGTCCCTTCCCGCAGCGATGAAGACTGTGATTTTTCAGCTGCACGTGAATGTTGTTGATGGTCGGTGTGATAACTCCAGGTTTGACTGACGACTTCCCACCGTGAGACCGTGACTGCAATTCAGAGTCCAAGCTGCAGCTCGAGCGATTATTGATCACGGCAGACAGGATAGAAATTATCATAACAAGATCTGCAAACACTCCTGCTGTTCATTTTTATTTTAAGGATATTTATTTGTGCACAACTCTGATAGACAACAGATTCTTTAATCGTTTTTTAAAAGATTTATTTCACCAGATAAAATGTTCATGCATACAATAGTTTTGACTGGAATTTTTTTTAAATATTGTGTAGTACAGTGCTTAAAACCTTTATTAGAAAATTGAGAAAACATAAATATTTAAGAAATCTTTCAAAACTTGTTTGAAACTAAAATGTTATTGTTATTTATTTGGCAAATAACAAACTGAATTCACCTTTTTATATTCCAGATTTGGGTCAGAAATGAATCAAGCAGAACATACAACCACTAAAACTTTTTTTCTGTTCAGTAATGCAAGTAAATAACAAATATTTGACCTCTTTATCAAGAAATATTAATATGCTTTACTATTTTTTACAGTTTTTCTGTAGAACAGCAAATTTGAAATTTAATGAATAACAATAATAATTATATTTTAGGATTAAATTATTTGGGTTAAAGAGCTTCTATCAAACATTACAGAAACATAAAAACATATTTTGGTAATTACTAATGCTGATAATTTAGAACAGCTGTGGCATAAACCGCTGGTCTAATAAATGTGTTAAGCACTGTATGTTATAAAGAAATGTTAAACCTGTAATAATTGATATTGTTGCAGTGGTAGAATGAAACTAAAGTATTGTACTTAAATTATACTTAAGCATTTAAATTCTATATTCGTTTATTCTTCTACTCCACTACTATTCAGGAGCAAATGTTGTGCCTTTCACTCCACTACATAATGGAAAATATAATCAACTAATAAATGATGATGTATGTATGCAAATTATGTATGTATTGTATGTATAATTATGTATTAAACCACCTGGCAGTATATTAAGTCATTCAAATATGTTTCACCTTTCCCAGCTGCAGCATTTGGGATTCTTACAAATTCATTCACTTATTATATTCCAATAATATAATGTAATATAGATTGTTCGGAAGTGGGGCTTTTGGCTTCATGAGTTCTTCTACTTCTTGTACTTTAAGTTTATGTCCATGCCAGTAATTTAGTATTTTTACTGAAGAACAATAAGAATGCAGGACCTTACCTGAGTGTTTCTACACTGTGGTATTATTAATAGTTCACTGAAAGAACTCAATATTCTGTATTTTAGCCATATGGTCCGAATGTCAATTGCACATAAATATCAGCCTAAAGTTTGCCACCATTAGCTACTGGTCATTAGGCAGAGCAAGTGAGTGCACTGAATTGAGGACAAGCTCCTTTAATTGCCCATGAATTAAGCTTTTCATTTGTACAAAAAATACATATGGTATGTCTTGCTTTAAGTTAACATGCGGAATTTATCATCAATCTATTTGTTATTGTCACGCAGCCAACAGATACTGAGCAACATTCTATTGGAGATGTTTTTTTTCCAACTCTTGGAGCTGGAAACAATACCATGAGAATCTGAATCAAACAGTAATATTCTGGCTGTAAAAAAAACAAAAGAAACGATCTGTAGAGCTTAGGGGAACTGAGGATATTGATCATAAGTCTGAATCACAGTGCAAAATCAAAACAAAACCAGTATCAGTGGAACTCATTTGGAGTGAAGTCCACTTTATCCAGGACATCATGTCCATTTCTTCCTGCAGCACACAGTGGTATGTGTGCAGCACAAATGGAAATATTATGCAGAGCAAGAGAGGAGAACTTAAAACAACATCCAACTGTAGCCTAAATGTTAGTAAAGAAGGTTGGTGACCACCAGTTCAGTCCCTGCCTAAGGCTGAAACCAAACTCTTGCAAAAACTGAGGTCATATGTCCAACTGACTCACCAAAGAGACACCAAAGAGCCTTTGAAATGTCTTAATTATTTCATATCTTATTTATTCAGTTAACTCTTCTTTTATATATATTTTTTAATTTTACTTTTCAACATGAAGGTCCAGCATGAAAGCCTTAAATTATTAAGGGATTTTCAAAGCGTTCTCCACGCTGCCCAAAATAACATCCTGATGGATAAATTCTTGAATGTTTACCACAGAAAAGAGTCAAACTGAAAATATTGCGAGTCTCAGGAAACTGGAATCAGCCTTAAATATCTACTAAGAGAGTTTTTTTAACTGAAGAATATCACTACCCCCAGGTTGCCAAAACCCCAAATTCCCAGAGAAAATGCAGAGGATATAGCCTGAGTGTCCTCAGAGATAGCTACAGCTCTGTCCCGTGACTGACAGGATAAATCTGGGTGGGGAAAGTAAAAAAAAGCAGCATTACTTCTGCTGAGATGCCCTTGAGCAGGTCCCTTAACCAGTCATAGAATGTGACTAAGTACATTTACTCAGGTACTTTACTTAAGTACAAATTCAAGGTATACTTGAGTATTCCTGTTGTATGCTACTCTCTATCTATACTCCTATACACAGCTACTTTTTAGATTACACTTGTTCATCCCTTACCTGTCATATCTCCAGATGTGTTGATTTTATTGTTTGAGGACAATTCACAAAATATACTCTCTATAAACTATTAAAAAATGGACAATGCATTGCTGCAAAGCTGGGAAAGGTAAAAGGAAAAAAGAAAAAGTTGACTTTTTAGAGGTACATGGTTCTCACAGGAGAGTGATGTTACAAACAAATGACAATCTTATCGAATATGATGCCTTAATGTCAATTAAACTACTCAACAGCCTATAAAGGAGTTAAAATAAGCACGGCCTCAAACATCTGCAGCAGTAAAATGCAACAAAGGCATTAATACAGGTGATCAAATGTCACTCCTAGACGACTCCAAGTGTTGTGTAGTGATTTTAAGTGGCTGTACACAGAATTTAGAGCATATGGATACGGTTTTAATGGCACCATGAACAGTTCTGAAGGCGACAGAGTGAGCAGTGGACAGAGCTGACAGTGTGACCTGAGGGGTAAACTGGCAGGTGGCTGTTATGCTCCCGTGGCAATGCCATTGATCAAGAAGGCCTTATTGGTGATTACCATCATATGAGAGCAGTGCAGAGCGTCATAAATTGGGACACACACAGGAACTCACATGCACTAAGATGCACATGCAGGCAGACTGGCTACCACAACAATAAGTTGTTGTTTGTTGTCAACAAAGAACAGAGAAGCTATAGGATTAAAACACACATGGGGCGTAACAGCGTAACTTCACTCTCTGGTCATGATGGCATGAATAGCTTTTTACTGCTTTTACAATGCAACCCAAGCAAATATCTAGTCAGAAGAGAAAACATGAGTAAGAGGACGTAGGTGCTATCAGGCAGTGTATAAGATGCTTCTTCATCAGTGTAAAATATGTGTGAAGGAGCTGGGACTTTAGTCTCTTCTTAAAGGTTGAAAGGGACTCAGCAGATCAGATGGAGTTCAGTCATTCATTCCACCATCGGGGAACTGTAGAGGAGAAGAGTCTAGCTTGAGACTTAGGGTGTTTTCACACCTGAAAGTTCGAACCAAGGTCCGTGTTCTGTTACATTGTATACATTTGGTCCTGTTGGTTTTGGTTTCACACTGCAAAAGGAATAACGGACTTTACAAGACAATTCTACTGGACACGTCATCTCCCTGTGTACTTCCGCGGCTCATTTTGTTGTGGTTACGCTGCGTTGTTAGGCCAGCCGGCATCTGACCTCAGTGTTACTTCCTGTATGTGTTTACACAAAATGAATCCAGCGAGCCACCTTTTACCTGTGGTAATACTTTTGCTGGTCTTTTGCTACCAGCAGCACCAGCTTAATGAGCAATACGTGAGAGTGCTTGGAATTCGCAAGATGAGCCTCCTCATCATGCCAAAACTGTATCGCTGTCGACAGGAGAGGAGGAGAAAACGGCTCTCCCGTCCTCTCGAAACCTCGTTTCTCATCCTCTCAGAAAACAAGTTGAAAGTCTCGTTATTTTTAAGTGTTTTCTCCAGGTGGTTCTTCATGAAGTCGTCCGACCAGATTTCAATCAGGCATCTAATCTCCTCATCTCCCCATGTACCATAGGCTAATTGTGTTTTGCTGTAACGGCTGATTAACGTGACGTAACTTCCTGTACCGTAATTCGAGAGCAGAAGAAGAAAAAACTTCCTGTCATTGATACGAAGGTCTGAACTATAAAAAAAGTTGTTTTCACACTGCAAAGTTTCGGACCTTGGTTCGTTTGGTCCGCACCGAGACCACCTCTTTTGGTCGGACCAAACTTTGGTCCTTTCGGCACCTTTCACACCTGGAATTTAGGTTCGGATCAAACTGAAAAGTCCTAAAGTCCGGACCAAACGAGATAGGTATGAAAGCGCCCTTAGGGTGCTTTCACACCAACAGCAGTTGGTGCGCACTAAACAGTCCATTCGAACCAAAAGCCCTTAGTTCGGTTCGTTTTCGTCGGTGTGAAAGCATCAATCGCACTCGGGTGCGCACTAAATCAAGCGGACCGAGTCCTCCAAAAAGAGGTGGTCTCGGTCCGCTTGATTCCGCACCAAATGCCAACCTCTGGTGCGGTCCCTCTGGTGAGAACGCAAACCTGGACCAACTCAGGTCTAAACGAACTATTCGAAATGCACCAATGCTTAATTTGCGTGCTGCCTGTATATTCCCCTACATTCATTCATGTCATGACCCACCAACACATGGCTAATTTGAATATTCAAATTAGCCATGTGTTGCGCAGCTGCTGAAAGAATGTTGGGGAAACACTGGTATGAAATTAATTTAATCTGTAATATACATGTTTCATTCGATCCAACCCCATACATTTCAAAATACTTCTCAGAGTATGCATACTGATAACAATATCATCCACATCAGCAGGACAGCATTGGTGAAAATAGCGCGTCTCCTCTGTCTGAAATGACGTGATATGTGCCTTCGCCGGATCCATTATTTCCGATGATTGTTCTCCAGCTGCAGCCGCGACTCATTCCAGAACTGGATATTTTGCCAGAAATGGGTAATGTTGATGATATAAAAAGCAAGGGCCAGCGCACGAAACAGTGTGTGAACGTGTCGCTCCATTGTGAAAGTTGAAATTGGCGTTATTTCCACCGGAAGATGACGAAACATCATTCAGACCAATGTGGTTCGTTTGCATGTGTGAAGGCGGACCACACGTAGTCTGTATGCTACAATGTAACAATTTTACTGCCTGGTGCGGACCAAATAATCGAACTAGCGGTGTGAAAGCACCCTTACGCGCGCGACAAGATTACATACAAAGTCAATGCAAACACGCGAATAGACGCGAATTTTTGCCGGCGGCGCGAATCGCGGGTTTCGCGCGACGCGAATGCCGCGATTGACGCGAATGTCACGGCGCGAATGAAACAACCCGAATTCGCGTGAGTTCAATAAATTCAACTTTGGCGAAATATTCGCGTGACGCTGTGTCAGGACAGCCTATCAGCGTTGAGATTCTGGACGACAGTGTCCGAGATACATACATGAGAGAGAGGAGAAAAGAGGCAGGAAGGAGGAGTGGGTCGGCAGGAGGGACAGGAAAAAGGTGGAAGTACTCTGCGGTCCTCTCTCCGTGCTGAGTGCGCCTCCGGATGATGTCACTCACCCAGACACGACGGCGTGTTTTCCGACGTATCTCGGACTTCCAGAGCAGGTACAGGGACGCTATGCTTGTCATGGTTGATGACAGAATGAAATGGAGGCAATTATTTGGCGCTAAATAGTCTCTTGGGCGAAAATTCTGGGCGAATTAAATTCAATTCTCGCACGTATCAACTCGCGCGAGTAACGCGACGCGAAAATTCGCTACGCGTCCGGTCTGAACACACGGTTAGAGTCCTGTAGCGGCAGATGAGCCAGAAGTGCATAGTGAGCGGGTCGGTATGTGGACCTGAATGAAGGACTTCAGATTTCAGGTTTTATTAGTATTAATGTTCTGAATGTTGTGGACAGCCCCTTTAAGTAAATGACCTGAATACTTCCTCCACCCTGCTCACTGACCGACTGATCAGACTGGTTGTTCTGGGCAGCTTCCAGGTGTGAATGTGTGTAACTGTAACAATATTAATTTGAGATAATTAGCTCAGTAATTCGAGGGAACCCCGACACTGAAACACAGCTGCAAACCTGCTGCTAACACTCTGGCTGCTCCTCCCTTTCAGACTGGAGTTTCATCACAACATTATGTGATAAACCGCTTTCCACACCGCCACAATGACTGGATGCTTATTTTTTCACTGGGGGAAAAATAGACCTTGATATGCAAAAAGCTGCAGAATGTACATCCTACTGTATTGTGCAATAATGTAAACATGATAAGCGATAGCATTGATGCTCGATGCACAAAGCTTCACGTACATCGAGCATCTCTCTGTTTTTTTTCTTGCCGTCCTTGGGTGGCTGTAACCCTTAAACCTTTGACAGCTCACAATTTCTCATAAAGGGAAAAGAAAATAGGATTTTCTGCACCTTTTCTCTCTCACACACACACACACACATACACAGTCACGCAATAGAAAATATACTCATGTATTTGTGTCAGGAAAGTTTTCCCAAAGGAAATAAGGGCTAAATCACATGATGAATATCCTGTTGGCTGCAGAGCATGTCTGTGTGTGCGACTGTTTTCAACCCCCTGTGAGCATACTGTAAGTGTAAAGATTATTTCTAATATTTGCTGAATGCCATATTCTATCTGGACTGTATAAGCAATGTTTTGTATTCTGCTGATGTCTTCTCATCTAGCGGCGAAGGTTGCCGTTCAAAAGCAGTGACAGAGAACAGAATGGAGAACAGACAGAGGCAGCGAGGAAGGAGGAGAACTTTTTACCTTTGCAGATGGAGGACCTCTCCAAACCAGCAGAGCCTTCAGTCTCGGCGTGCTTTTCACATCACTATCAGAAAAAAGAGAGAAAAAGGGAAAGAAGGGAACGGGGAGGGGTGGGCGGGAGGAGACAGAGTGGTTAGAATGACAAAAGGTGAGACATTTCTGAAAATCTTGAGGCAGCAGCAGCACAGACTGACAGTCTGCCACATTAAAAAACCCAAAACAGGGACAACTAAGCAGAAAGAAAAACCCTGGAGTGGAAATTAAGTTTAGACTCAGCCCTTTTCCCCTGTGATAAAGTTAAACTCGTTAAATAATAATAAAAATTGGATTTATATAACACAATTAATAGGACACCTCAAAGCTCTATGTATGTCAGAAGGCGAGGAGAGATAGACCTAGAAATGGGACACAGAAGAGAGGGAAAAAACGAAGGGATTGTTGAAATAAGGGCTGTGTGGAGAGAAAACAGAGGGGGATTCCCATTAGAGAGACGGATGAAGGGACGGCTGAGGATGACAGCAACATCTGACAGTTGGCAATGATGATGGACAGAGAGAGGGAGACGGAGAGAAAGAGCTCCTATTTCCAAGGCTAATCTGAGCCTCTGCCTCGCAGGAAAAAAACAATTTCATACAGAGAGAGTTTACAACCTTCTCTGTCACATGACTGTTCATCCTCAAGTGTCAACTAGGCCTCTGTGTGTGAATTTGTCGCCTATAACGGGACATAAAAACAACTTCAGTACTTCAGACGGTGGACAATAAGAGTAAGCTCTAAGAAGAAGACTTCCTGTTACTGTAAAGTGTTATTTTGCCCAACCCCTGCCAAAATATGACAAGCTCCAACACAAAGCCTGGACACACAAACGGGGTAAGATCCCCCTTAAGAACAATATCTTCTCAAAAGTCAGAAAATTTAAGGGGGTATTAAGGAGGAGGCTATAACATCAGTACACTATAAGCTGTGGGAGATTTCAACAAGGGAATCATACACTGAACATTTGACCTCAAACAAAAATAATACATTGCTGAGAACATAAAACTGAAAGGTCTCCATTATGTGTCATGTTCGGAGAAAATTGAGCTGGGGAACATAGGACCCTTGGGCATAAAACTCCAGGAACATATGCTCACCTTTAACACACAGAATGCTTTACTTCTATAGAGAAAAGGGTGCAAGGATGAGGAATAATCAAAGAGTTTGGCAAACATTTTGTAATGCAGGTCTTTCCGTACGTTAACTCAATTATAGTCTCACTTGGTAATTGACTTACAATTACTTTTGAGTCATGGGTAAAAAGAAAAGCATGCGGACCAGTTCACGTTTCCACCGTTTACTCAGGCGTGCAGAAAACAACCACAACACTTTTTCCCCTCACATGCCCCTAGACCAGAGGTGGGCAATTCATTTCCCCAATGGACCATTCAAAGGATGCAGAGAGCCGGACCAATACCCTGAACTTAATTCTTAGTTTTGAGCTGCAACTAGTAATAATACATGTTATGTTAACATGGAGTAAGTCAAATATAACTGTAAAAATAGTAAAATCTCCAATCATTATTGCACTTTTCCATTTAACATAACATAGATTCAAACCACAAAAACAATATAGAACATGCATGTTTTATAGTAAACCTGCAATTTATTAGTGTATTTCAGTTATTTTTTCTTTTTTAGTGAGAAAGATCCAGTCTGTCTTTTGCTTGAATGTCTTGAATTCCATGTCAACTTTTCTTTTTTTTACCATGAGATGCCATTTTAGAAACAAGGTAACTCATATGCACTCACGCATATACATAAATCGCCTTCAAAATAAAAACACTGCAGTTGATTGATTTCTAATTTCTGGGTAACCTCACGCGGGCCGGACAGGGACAGCCAACGGGCCGGGTGTGGCCCCAGGGCAGCCCAATGCCCAGGTCTGCCCTCAACAAAACATCACCTTTCACCCAGAAGACCACAGTAATTCCACATAAAAAAATTGTTCCAAAATAAATAAACAGTAGTTAGGGTAAATTATTATAGTTTAATACATTTCCCAAATTAATAATGTTGTTTAAATAAATTGAAAATAAGAAAATACGCCAATTAATAAAAAATAATTATGAAACAAATTCAATCTCATATTACAACATCACTATCTAATCCAATTATGGCTGGAATTGTTGAAGAGTCCACAATCCAAATAGCAGGACAGAGCCGATATCATGAAGCAGAGGAAATTACAAGCATTTTGTAAATGAATCCATAACCACCGCTAAATATTGTGTCTAGCTAGTAACATGCCACACTGCTTTTGTAAACTAGAAGGGCACTTACAAAACGCAGACTTCCATCAAGGCCATGCCAGATCTTGCAATATTAGAAGTTAAAAATAATTTCTGCTCCAAAACTGAATGAATGGGTTCTTCCTTAGCCCAAGCTGCACCCTTTCACCAAGTTTCATGAAAATCAGGCCAGTAGTTTGTACATAATTCTGCTTGACAAACAGAAAAACAAACCAAAGCAAAAACATGACTGTATTTTACTTACTTACTTTGACAGTAATAACACAAAGTTACTAGTTAGCTGATGGTTAGCCAAGCATTTAAATAGCAGACAAATAACCGACAAATGGTTAAATCCATTCTTTACACTTTTGCTTGTTTCTGATTTTAGAAGAGCTAAATCAAAGACATTCCCCTTCCAACTATTTCAATCTTATCAAAGTCACACCCACTACCGGACAGGGCAGCTGTTCCTATTTACGGTTGTTAATGTTCAAACTGATACATCTTTAGTGTTTGGAAATATTCACTCTGAATTCTGAATTTTATACATTCTGTTTTAATTTACGTTTTGCACAGCATCCCAACTTCTTCAAAATAGGAGTCACAATATCTGTTCAGAGGGGTTAAATGAATTGTCAATTTTTGAATTATGTTAAACTATCAGGTGATATTTTGTTCACCCCTGTACGTCTGTTAAACCTTACCCTCATGATTATAACTCTTATTTGATTCCCCTGCAGCCAATTTCCAAAATGCCAAGTATATTTGCAGAACTATAAATTAGATTTGAAGATCATGAAATAATAATGTGGGCTAAATAACCTGATTATCTACATTTTGCAGGATAATTTAATGCAAATTGACTGAATGTTGAAATTATGCATGCACTATTTTGACTGGTAAAGTCTTCTGTCAAGGTGCTTTTCTGCATCATAACCTCTTTATGCAATAATTTGGCAAGCAAAGGTTGTCATCTGAGCGGCACTGTGATTCCAAAATTAGTCTCTGGATCAGTACAAAGAACAAGGATTCTTTATGTAAATTACATTTGAAGGAATTTTACTTAAATGGAATTAGCGGTTATCAGTGCTGACAAGTAAAGTCAGGCGATATTACAGAGGGACAGAACCAACAGGGAGACAGACACCGAATGAGAGAGAGAAAGAGAGAGAGGTGCTGGGAAAAGGGAAAATAGAAAACTGTTACTGAACAACATATGAATAGCCAGAGAGTGTTACTGGCAGCTGAAAGACACTGCCAACACACGTATTGACGTGTGTTTGTATGTGTGTGTGTGTGTGTGTGTGCGTGTGTCCATGCAGTCCTATGAGCCTTTTGGACAAAATAAACAGTCGGACGTTCAGTCAACATCCCTGAGCTCCCGTGCTCTGAGCTCTACTGCAGAGATCAGTTTTTCATCTCAAACATCACAAACGTTCTTTAATCACTGCAGGCGATGAAGACAAGCTCCTCCAATACACAATTGCACACACACACACACACACACAAACTGACACACACACATTCCGCACTATGAACCGTGAAGACCATTTTGGTCTCTGAAGGATTTTTTGGCTGTAGCCCACCCAGCCATATTCTACGTCATTTGACATTAAAATACACTGAAAAGCAACACAATTGAAAAGCATTCAGGTGAAGCAGCATGAAGTGGAGGAGGAAACGGAGGAGGTCTGGTCGCTTTGGTCGGAAAAAAGAGAAACAAAAGGGGAAAACACGAGGGGAGAGATGGATGAGGAGCCTGCAGAAAAACAATAACTAAAAACGGAGGCTCTGATGCATTACTGCTGGCAAATTAGCTAAACATAGAAACTACTACTGAACTGTCACGCACACACATGCACGGACACACTCACGCAGCACTCTTTAGCTATTCCTTGTGCATCAGCAGTGCGTTTGCTCCTCTATAGTCCCCTTGGCTGCGGATGGAGAGGACAGCAGAGAGGAGCTGGGTGTTTATTGTTATCCTCACAGACTAGTGTCTGTAAAGGCTAAAACCACAGTGACCAACGAGCCCAGGAGCACTGTGAGTGAGTCAGACTCAGCTGGTCTCCATCAGTGGGAGGTCTGCAGCGTGGGATATCTGATTTGTTGTGAAAAAAAGAGGAAGAAAAAATCTAGTTGGCCGCAGGCGAGCTCAGGGCGCAGCGAGCCGGTCATGGCGGCCTGGGTCGCCCTGAATGTCATATCTCTTGACTGCTAAGCAACATATAGGCTGTATGTGTAATTCACCATGTGATATATGTGGTGTTGTATATGTGACACGGCACACAGTATGCTCTATAAAAACAGATCAAATGGGTTAAACTGCTGGATAACCTTTAACAGCCACTTTGACTGTACTGTATGCTTGCTTTGACTTAACCAAATTCCTTTTCTTTTTTAAAAATCTCTGACTGTCCCTGTTATCTCTTCCTTCATATTGCACTTTATCTGATTTGAAATGCAAGATACTGCATTACAGTAAATTCAGCTACATTGAACTTAATGCGTGCACAATTTAATCCGTACTTCCTTAATATGATGCACTCGTTTGGTGCTGCGGGGGACAGGACATGGTGAAAGATATTTTTGGCTTTGCTGCAATTTGTTGTGCTGGAGAGAAAAAGCAGGGAAAGCAATTTATTGGCATGCAAACTTGTCACCATTTGGCAAAAACTGAATGCAAAATGGTTAATTTGTCTGACTTGTGTGGCTCTGATGAGTTAAGAGGTCAGCATTTGAGTGCCTTAAGGCAGAACCTCTATAGTATTGTTATGATAACCATGATTAGCTTACATGCCGATATGGCAAGCTTGATGAGGCTGAGATGTTGAACACTATTTCTCTGTATTCTCATGTTTGCGAGTACCCAAACTGTCAAATGTGACTCCAGCACTCTTAATGTTACTAACATTACCATTTTACAGAGACTTTTCCATTCACATGTTCTGCAAGTGATTTTCTGCCACACAGCACAGCAGGTAAAATAAGTTGTTTACCAGTTGGAAGTATGCTTTTTTTGCAAAAGTGCAGTAAGAATTTGTTGTCTGCAGCTCTTCATGTAATATCTCACTGTAGCTGTTTCTGCCTGCATTAAAATACATGTTTTAATGTAGAATAGCCGCTAACAAAGTCACTCCTAATTCAGTGATAAACACATTTGACTTACTCAGAAGTCCCCTGCTATTTACTTTTTTAATTTAAAAGATTTAATTATTAAGCAATAAAATCAGAAAATGTCTCCTATACAGCTGAAAGTGAAATTCAGAATTATATGAATGAACAAACAGTGACGCAGGAGAGAAACTAAACCTCAAACCGCAGAGATTCAGTTAGAAGCAACAAAAATACTTAGAGCTGAATGCACAGGGACTTTGTGTTGTGGGGGGCGAGACGTACTGCAGCCTGCTTGGATGCCGAATGGGCACACTTTGACCCTAGTCCGAATCTTGACTTGATTCGGCACAGCTCGGCACAACTCGGCATGCTAAAACCAGGAAACGCAAAACCATCACCTTTATCTTAACATGAGCTCCTGATGGTTCCATTTTCTTTATACCAAGTTAATATTAGCGAGTCTAATACTATCATAACCAGGAGGTAATTAAAACATTTGCTTTCAGAATTGTTTTCGAACTAATTCATGAGACAACAGTGTAGACATGTACTTAAAATGGACCATATATTTCTTGTGATGTACAAAACTGAACGCTTGTTAAAGTAGCCTAATTATGTTGCTTGAGAAGAGGACAAATTCCAAGATCACTGAAAACAACAGACGCTGAATTGAAATTAAATTGTGACAGATTTCCTATTAGCTGTAGTGGTTGTAAGATCAGTTCATAAATGTCATGTCTGAGCCATGCCTTTAAAACTGAACTCGACAGTTGCAAAAACAACATTAATTTTTAATTGCTAACCCCCCCCCCCCCCCCCCCCCACCCCCCCCATTCTTGTCACTTTTTTCATCGCTTATGATTTTGCATGCCTGCATTTAAATTGTGTGAAGGAGGCATATGACATTAAATCTCAGCTAGTTGATAAACACAAGCAGGTGGCAGGGATGTTGCAGTAAACTTTAGTTTTTATTTCTTCCTTTTTTGGCAGAGACACATCACTACCTTTTCCATTTAGATTCTGCCAAGACAAACCATATGAAATATGTGTTTATTTTCAGCTTTATGAAAGATGCTGTGTATGCACATGGTGTTGTTTTGATCCAGGTTGGTATGAGCCCCATGTGTGCCAGACTGACGTGAAGTAAAATATAGTGTCCCCCTTGCACAAACTAGCATCAGTCAGGTTAAGGAGCACACTTGTTGCAAAGTGTAAATGGAGATATGAGTGGCGACTTTACCACGGAAAGGGCAGCAGCAGGTCAGTATTTCTTAAAAAATAATAAGATCTTTGGTGGTTCAATTTTTAGTTCATGTCGATTAGGACGGATGAGGTCACCTTAAAGATTCAGCTCTAAAGGACGTTTTTCATTTCATTAGGTTTTTAAAGCTGCATAAATCAATATTTTCATTTTATCAGTGGATGAAATGACCATTTCTATGTCAAAGGAAGATATTCTCCTCAGGAGTTGGTGGAGACCAAACTAGACTTAAAAAGAGCAAGAATGCTGCACTTGGGCATTTGCATGCAGTCAGAAATACAGCACAATAAACGCTAATGTTTTCAGTGACTGCTGGATGTGCAAATAAATCACTGAATGCTAACACGGTCACCTTAAGAACTTCCTAAGGTGATAATATGTCAGTGCTGTGTTTACAGCTTGTTGAACTGGCCCCAAATGGCCACTTATTCACTTGATCAACTATCAACAAGGGTACTTGATCTTATTTATGCACATGCAAAAGCAGAACTTGAAACTACTTATACGGCTCAATCAGCTTCTCCTCCAGCGACACATCAGACCGTGACTTGATGCTTCTTTGCTGTCGAGCAGGAACTGGTTGCTGTCAGGACTGTGAGTGTTTGGTCTCAGGAGTGTGTGACGGTCGCCTGGACTGTTAATGAATGCACAGACTCGAACCTGCTCTGTGGGACATCAAAGGACTATCCCACGGCATTACGGATTACTTCAGCGTCTGTGTGGACACTTAAGATTTCAACAAAAAAACTGTTTTCCAAAGGACAAACTCCGGATGACAAAGCCATCAAATCCCCTCTAAATAGGAAGAAGAGAGCTCTCAGGGCTTTGGGACAGGGAGGACTTTAAGTCTGTCCAGAGGGAGCTAAAGAGGGGAATGGAGGATGGGAAGAACACCTACCAGGAGAGGACAGAGAACAATCTGCAGTAAAAACAGACTGAAGGAGGCATGGAGTGCAGGGAGAAGAATCAAGCAAGCTGCCAGGACAAACCAAGAGACGAACAAGTGGACTGCTTACAGGGAAAACAGCTAGCTTGTAAAATTTTCATGCCGACTTGGAGCTGGTACTTGGACTTGATGACCCTTCTCTTCCCACTCAGCAAGCACAAGAGCATACACCGATAGCAGCACTGTGGTGACCCATTAGGGAGTGTTGTTTTAAAGCCCATGAAGTTTGTATCATTGGGAGAAAGAACTCCTTTTAGCAAAGACAGCAGAAATTGTTCTCTGTCCTCACAGCTGAACTGGCCAGAATGGACATGCAATGTAAGTCAATGACAGGCAGCATTTTGTTAGCAGTGGTATCAAAGTAAGGGACATGGGAAGAGTTATTTTAGGCATGCAAGATTTAGTATGTAAAAGTTTCATTACTTTTCTGCAGGTGGTTTGCAGTGGGAGCATTTGTAATGCTCGGATGGACATGAAACTGTCCTGGGTGTATCATCAGAACAGCAATTGTACAGTAAAATATCTGTTTATTTCATAGCTCACATATACAGTACAAGCTTGGTTAATTAGACAACTCAACAGCCATTTCCAAGATGCATTCTGGTAGGAGATGTCAAATACTGAACAACTGTTGCAACCAAACATCAAGTTCTGTAGGAAACACTGAGAGGTCAAAATCACTTCACTTTCGGATTACTGGTGGAATGTAACTATGTACTGTACTTTGTACTGTATTTTATGTAACTTTATACTTCTACTCCACTACATTTTGAGGCAAATATTGTACTTTTTACTCCACTACATTTAGCTGACAGCTTTAGTTTCTTTATGATATACATTTAAAGTGATTATGCATATTTTACTTTAATTAAACCTCAGCACGGTAGTAGTTACTCGAGTAGTTAAATTAACCCTACCTTTATCAAATGAAAACGCTGCCTACATAAATGCATCAATAACAATAATCTTATAATATACTTATAATATATTTAACAATCTGATTGGGGCCATTCTGCATGACGAGTATTTTTACTTTTGTTGCTTTAAGTTCATTTTGATGCTGATACTTTTGTACTTTTACTTCAGTAAGTTTTAACCCCGGGACTTTTACTTGTAGTGGAATAATTTCACAGTGTTCTATTAGTACTTTTACTTAAGTAAGGGATCTGAATAGTTCTTCCACCACTGTTTGGGATGTTAAACAAAGTTGAAATAATAAACTAATAGCCATATTGGGAAATATTAAGGAAATCATTTAAAAACACCTCAAGATAGGACTTGCAGTGTTACAAAAATCAGTGATTAATATGCAGATAAACCTATTTGAGTTGTTCTTTTGAAAGTTGTATTTGTCTTTCATTTTCCTCCTTTCTTCCCTTTTTCTTTGCTATTATTTTCCAACAATGCATTTTTGATCCGTTTTACCCCCCTAATCAGAACTGACCAACAATCTCAACATTTGTAAGTGAAGTTTTAAGCCATTCCAAATACTTAGCTAACTAAGCTGCACAATGGCATTGTCAGTGTCCTTTCCCCTCAATAGATGTTTGTGAAGCATTCTGCCAGCCATGTTGCAGGACAAGAAATGTTTCCATGCTCATGAATGAAAAGATTGAATCAGCTAGAGAGTGGAAAAGTTATATTGACTTCCTCATGCATAAATGTTTTGACTGGTGCAATTATAAAACTTGAAAATATTAATATCTTTCATTTGAGGGCTAATCCTGTTTTATAAATGTAATTTACAAAGGAGATCTGTTTAGTGTTGTAGAAAATCCATTGCGATGTAATTTCCGTTGGACTTTAATATAAAGTACATTCAGAGTTGCCGCAGTAGAGATCATAATTGAACCCCCTCAGTATTGAGGCAAAACGCCATTGTTCTTAGTCATTACTCCCAGCATGCTCTGCTGGGACTTTCCCTCTTTGGCAGGGTGTCAAACCCGCTTCCCTGCGTCGCCTGACGATGTTTTGCCAGGCGTGGAGCAAATCTCTCCTCCAAACAAATGAAAATGGATTCAGAAGCGGCTGCAGCTACAAAATGCCATGAATCAGAGCTCCCATTTCTCTCGTCTATCTGCATGCACAGTCACGGGAAAAAAACATTTTCCATTTCCTGCTAATAGCAGCACTCCCAGACACACAGACTCACACGTGGTCGGGTCAGCGATCGGCTGTTGCATACTGGGCAAAGTTATGAGGCATTACTGCTGCACACAGAATAACACACAAACACACACGCACACACACGCTTGGAAACACACTGCCTGAAAGCTGAATGCTGATTTACTAATGAGCTGTCATGGTGACAGATACTGCCATTTAATTGGCTGGTAAAGGAGGCAATTAGGATTCAGTGCATAGATGCACATCAGTGAGGGAGAGAGTCGGCTTTCTGTACATTATGTGTGAGAGTGCACGCTTCAAAGTGAATGCACATCGAGAGACCGCAACCATGTCACTCACAGCTTTAAATTATTAATTCTGGTGATCCTGTTTAACTGCTCCGTGATCTGCTACTCAGTGACTGCGTAAGAGTGTTTAAGAGTGTGTTAGATTGCACGCAGTGTGTTTCTCCCTCTACTTCTCCTCTGCTTCTGTGGTTTCTTTTAAACAACTTCCGTCACTCCCCCTGCTCTCTCTCTTTCTCGCTCTCTATCTATTCCTCATCCTCATATTTCACTCTATGTCGATGACTCTCCGTCTCGTCTCTTTCTCTCCCCCTATATTCCCTTTTTTCTTGCAACTTCACCATCTGCTGGCTCGGCATGCAGCATCTGCCCAACCCCTTTCCCATCTTTCATTCTTTCTTATTCTCATTTTCTTCCTGTCTTTCGTTGGACAGATTATTCTCTCTTAATGACAACGCTGAGAGCAGGAATTGTTGCAATAGTGATGATGGAGAGCTTGGAAAAAAAAAACGTAAAAGATGCAGTTACAAGTACTGTAAGTAAAATGTAATGTAAGCCATGCAGCACAGAGTTCAAAGACACAACTACATATAAGAACACACTACTTTCTACTAGATGCTGGTGAATATTACATAACCAGGCCTGGTATATCTGACAACAGGCAGAGCTTCTTATTCTGTTGGCAGGGTGTGTAAGGATCTTAAAAATCAAGCAGGTGTCAGTGTATTTCATTAGATTTTCCAAACTTACAATGTTATATTTGTTAAGACACATTATCCTAATGGACAATCAAGCAAACACTGTGCCTGTGCAAGCACCTGCAGTGCAGAACCTGTTTAGAGCAACAAAACTACTTGGTTAGGTTTTTGGAAAATGTTGTTGTTTGGGTAAAATAACTCTGTTAAATAACTCTTTGTCACGTAACTTATGTTAATTAAGTGCATAAGTCAGGTAGTACAGGACATGAACACTGGCCTCCTGTGTTTGTTTGAACCATCCGTCCATCCTGCCTCCTCCTCCTCCTCCTCCTCCCTACGTGAACTTTGTCGCTCTTTATACCATGTTACCTGACTACCTTAGAGGCAACCCTGCATATGCTGGCTCATAGCTCATGATTATAATGGATTATATATGCATTATAGTACATTCCTTTTCATAGGTGCAAGTGTGAAAATGAATGCTGCAATGATGGTGAGTATTGGGTTTTCTGTGTAAAACTTTGAGAGCCTGTTTGCACATGGAGATGATGGCTTAAGTGTTGCACCTTTTGCTTGAGTCAAGCTGGTCTTACAGTATGTTTAGTGGGGGGAGAGCTTTTCCTTTATATGTAGTTTTGCTGCTGAAGTTGTTGGCAGCTTCTTTTGTACCCCAAATTAGCCAGATTGTATTTTATTATAATTTATGTTGTTATATAGTAAAGTGCAGTATTGATAAAGTAGGTTAAGGTGCAACAAAGTCACATTCATAATTCAGGACTCTAACTTGATAAAAACGACATAATAAGACAGATATTGTGGTCTTAGATTTTTTGGAAAAAGACCAGTTTGTAACCACAGTTTAAAGATTAGATTTTCTAAAAGATTACTTTCATTATTAAAGTGAAACAATCCCTCTTTGAAAAAGCTAGGGGTCCTTTTATACTAATAAGTGGAGAATGCAGATTTATGTAATGTAATGAGCCGGTGAGCTATAAATACAGATTAATATGTGATCCTCTGCAGTTGTCTTCTTTGTACTTTTGATTGTTCTGTTATCTGCTAATGCAGCTTTTGATTTTACCTCTACGTGCTGTACAACCCGTTTTATTTTTATCATGTCAGTTTATTTTTATTTATGTCATTGGGAAAGCCAGTTATGTATGTCTTCTACAACTTATTTTACCCTTTTAATATCCTTTATAGTGGATGTGAATGTTTTGCTTTTTTGTTGTCAGAGGTTGTTTAAAAACACTAATAAAAGAAATGGAAAAAAACTTTCGTAAAGACAGAGAATCATGTTTCATATATATTGTTTCATATACATATATATACTAACTATACAACGACATCACTATATTACATAGAACACTATCATAAAAGTAAAAACAAACTCAAACAAGTCTTTAAGAAAAATAATAAATAAATAAATAAATACATAAAGTGAGGATAAAAGAAAGGACATAAAGTAAAAATCAAGAAGTTGAGAAAGCTCATTAGAGTTTTATGATTTGTTGCTGTGACTTTTTCTGACATATTTTGACATATTTTTCCTTCAGTAGAAAACACTCTTCGGAGTTTTGATTCAGTCTGAGACATCATATCCTCATAAATCAGTTTTTATATCTTGTGAACAGATAAGCACAACGGTTCATATATCTTCTCAAATATGATTACTCTATTCATCATTGTGAAATGGAACTACTTTGATTTAATACAAGACAAAGAAAATGATGTTATTATTTTACAAGTTAACTTTTTTATGTAACTTTTGGTAACTTTTTGGTAACTTTTGTAAGCTTTTGGTTTCTTAGGTGACATAAAAAACTATCTTCTACAGGAAGTCCTGTATACTTTGACCCCATCTACCAACCCCAAGCTCCTCCACACCTGACTTCCTCCTTTACTCCTCCTTTTACCGTCATAATTACTACAGCCATTAGAGATCTCCAACCAAAACGACAGATTAGACCATTTGTCAGTACCAACCCTAACAACACATATGAACGTTTTGTGGCTCACGGTACGGCAGAGAGTTCTAAAAATGGCACACAAGTCATTATACATTCATGTTTGAGTGAATGCAAACCATTGGAGCTTATACCTTATACCTGTTTCTTGTTTTTTATTATATGTGACTTACTGTACTTTGTATTGTTATCTGCTTGTTAAATGAACAAAATCCATAGTAAATAAATGGTTTTTAAAAAGTTATACATACATGTACTGTTCGCAGCTGTAAAAAAGGCTGCATTTTTGGTGAATTACACTACAAATCCACTGACCTAGGTTAAGGGCAAAAAACTTCCTGGTAAGGCATTACAAAAGACAGTTTAAACAGTAAGTAAATGTACATAATTCCCAGAAGTGAAGTAGTTACAAGGGTGACATGAGCCACAGAAGTTACGTAAAAAATAGAAGTTACGTAATTAAAAAAAGTTATTTGCTTTTGTTTTCAAATGGGACAGAAACCCTGTTTTTCTGGTGAAAGTCCACTGTCTTTAGAATCCATCCCGCCCTGAGTGTAATATCTGCTATTTAAAATCCACATTGCTGTCGATCATTAATACTATGTCCACAAGATGCCGAAGGAGGACAGTCAAAAATGTAAATGTGAGTATTATTTTGCTGCATTATATTGACATTCTTGAGGGGAGACCAGTCTTACTAGGAGTCTAACAACAAATGCCAATATGGTTTGAAATAAACTGCACCTCTTGGCTCATGATCACATCTGTTATATAACAATTATTACTTCGTAGGTAAGGAGAGCGAATGAGAACAGGCCTTTTGACAGTGTGTGGAATTCATGGCAATTGAGTTTTATTTTGTAAAAAAAACTTTCTATGTCTTTAAACTGTAGGCTGGCTGTAGTGAAAAAGAAAGTTGAGCTTCTTTTCTAGCAGACTCTGGGTTGCCAGGTTTGTCTTTCTCCACTGGTCTTAGAGGCCAACTTCTGGTCATTTAGTCTATATTTAGTTTGTGTTTCTGGTGGCCTACAGTGCCCGAGTCATCTGCTTCTTGGCATTGTGTCTTAAAGGCTAAACAGAATTGAGTTTTTGTCGTAAAAGTCCACAGATGGATGAACTTCTCTCCATTTCTCTCTCTCTCTCTCTTTGTCTCTCACCCATCATGCACATGGCCACTCTAAAAAAAAAACAGGGTCTCATGCCTCATGCATAATTTCTGTAAACATTTCTGTGTTTTTTCCACGTGCGTTGGTAAATTTGTGTATGTATGAGTGTGTGTGTGTGTGCACATGGTATCTTGTATGAGCCAGTAAGGACCAAGCACGGATCAGTGACCTTCGCACTGTTACATTTTTAAAGCGGGCCGTGAATAATAGATCAAGTTGGAATAAAACAGCGAAGGATGAAATATGAATTAAAATAATCTGAATTACAGAGATGGGAGCCCAGGGAGGGAGGGGGGAGGGAGGGGGACGGATCTCAAAGAGACTGGACGAGTAGATGTAGATGAATGACACTACAGAGGATTGTTATTTATAAAGACACATGGCTCGGCAGCTACATTATGTGCAGGCCACCTTCATTAGTTAAAGGCATAGTTCACCTAAAACAGCGTACGTACACAATGCCTCTTTCTCTTTGCAGAAATAAACTGTTTCCAACAGTCCACTGTGATTAACAGCGTCTTTATTTTTAGAAAAAGATGTCAGTGTATAGCCTTTAAAGAGTAACTTTCTGCTCCTTTGAACGTCATCAGATGCTTCAGTTTGTCTTTAAATGTCAGCGATCACAAAAATAAAAAAATGGGGTGCATGGAGAGCACTCAGGGTAAGAGGAAAACTATGTTTTAGTGGATTTTTGACTGAAAAGCAGCTTTAACCAATTAAAAGAAAAGGCTCACCTTGGAGCAAAGATAAAGATTGCTTAACTGAATCAAAACTGAATGCTGTACTTATCAAAAAAAAAGCTGAAAGCTAAATTGAAAACAAAATGTTTACCTCTTCTGATTGAAATCATCTGAAAATGAATCTGACCTCTTTCCTGTTTTAGTCTTTTGATTATTTCTGCTCTGTTGGAGAATTGAGACTCCTCTCATAATGAATTTGTCAGAATAACTGACAAACAAACAAAATACATTTTTTAGTGTTTACGCACCAAATAACCACTACAAACCCACTCCAACGGGACTTAGCGCTAAAAAATAAAAACAGTTTATAACACAATTTAAATGCACAAACAAGGGATTCATTAAAGTACAACTGAAGTGGTTTTTAAGATGTAAAACTAATAAAAACAAAACAGCAATAACCCTGGAATTCAACATGTCACACAATTTAAATGATGCCAATACACAGAACAGTTTAGAAGAAAATTTCATTTTATAACTTCTATTTTCGTATTACCTTTAAATGCAGAGGTACCTTATTTTGAAAGATTCTCGGTCAGAGGTAAAAAAAACAATAAAAAAAAACTGAAGATGGGTATAAATCGAGTTTAGCTCCAGTCGAAAAAATGGCAACAAGGTTTGTTTAATAAATGTATATGATTGCAGGTTTATGGATTCTTTTTAAGTGTTAAGCCGACTAAATATGTCTCACTATATAGCAACAACCATATGGAGTGAAGACAAGAGGGAAGTGACTTAAAGCTGCATTCTTCCTAATGACCAGCAGGGGTCAACTCCACTGACAGCAAATTGTAAATAAATCAGATTATATGGAAGTCTATGAGAAAATAATCCTAATTCTCACTTTATTGGCTCAGTAAACATTTTTCTAATAAGTTTACAGTCTCAATTACTAGTTATAAGTCTTCTTAAATACAGCAGGATGTTCATTTTGTAAATTATGGTCCCATTTAAAGTAAAATAGACAAAACAACAGATACCGCGACCACTTTGCACCCTGTGTTTTCGTTATGAGCTTGCACCCATTTATGGTGTTTTCAGTTCATGGAAGTTGATTTAACATTTTGGTCACTTAAAAATGTCCTTTTTTGCATTTAGTTGTTCATAATGGACAATCCAAGCTGGCAGCTATTTATCTTAAATTACAAATGCACATTGCTAACCAACCAAGGTTGCTAGCACTAGTGTTAACTTAGATTCCCCCCTTTTGTCCAAATATGGTCACTTGGCTCCAAACAACAAAGATGGTGACGGGCAAGTTCCAAATTCAAGGCTTCAAAACTGTAGCTTGCAAACCAATAGGTGCCCTTGTGATGGCTACATCCACTTCTTTTAGAGTTATCTATGTAAATCTATAATCTATGGTTGCTATTTTACAGTAAATGTAACAGAACTACGGTCCAATAAAGTTATAATTAATTAATTAATGTTCTTTCTGTCTTTTTTTATCCTTTTCTGTTTCAGCTTTTACTTAAATGCATCAGTTAAGCTTTCATTTATTCAGCTCAGATGCTGCACAACTTTTGGACATTACTGCAGAACTTCAAACAAAATATTTGTACAAAGCAGACCAGCAACAGAACCCCCTACTGTGCATTCAATACAAAATAAAAGTTTACAGAAACAAACTCTGTAACAAGACCTAAAGCTAGTTTATCAGACTTCTATGAGTTGATTTGTCACAACTTCTTTCCTTCGTGAGCTCCTTCTGTTTTCCTTAATTCATGCAACATTAGCATCTTGTTTTCTGCAGCTTTACATTGATTTGACGTTTCAGGACGCGTCCTTCTTCCTCTTTGCTGTGGAGATCTCCTGCCACTCCATCCCATAGAAAATCTATCGAGACTTCCAACTTTGAAGTCCTCCAGATAGCGAATGATCAAAACAAACGAGTTCTTGCTCATCAGCAAACCATCGACTGCTCCGCTGCAGATGCTCATTAAATTCAGAGATTGTAAAAATGAGCTCTGAGAGAGACAACCTTATGGCTGCTCTTTGCTTCGCGCTGGTGCAGAGAAATGAGAAGGGAATAAGACTCAGAGAGAGGCTGAGAGACAGCTTGCTGACAAACCTCATCACAGCGACAACAGATCATCCTGGGTAAAAAAGAAAGCTCTCCTCGGATAGTTAACGTCATGTTGAAGGCAAACTTTGCTTTGTTTTGTTGAGTTTGCTACACACAAACAGCCTGCTGGTGACAGCGAGTTTTGAGAAGGAGAAGCTGGTAACTGAATCATAGAGTACTCAGTCAATCAATCAGTCCATGAAGGAATCAATCAAGCAATCAGTTTATAACTCAAATGAATGGAAACAACAAACAATACTACTTTTATGGTCCAACGCCACAGTTCCCTGGTCATCAAGTGATAAATTGAATTCGCTCAGTGTGGGGCGAGATGCTCTGCTCCTCTGTACCTTGGTGCTAACTCTGATGACATATTTCATAAATCATGTCGTTTGTTATTGAGCAGTGAGAGAGCGAGAGAGAGAGAAGCGCCATCAAAAAAACCTGGTCACCAAGGGAGCACAGACTGTGGAAAGGAGGCAATTTAGGTGACATTGAGGATGAAATGCATTTCACTTCCCATTGTCCTTTATATGGAACGGCCACAGAGACAGATTTTAAAGAAATTCCAATATATGCACCGTGCACTTCACGTCCTTTTCAATTCTGAATAAACCTCAAAGTGATACTGGAGAGGCACGGCCCACATTGCAGGAAGAAACTGGTTCTTTTTACAAGCTGTAACTTGGATAACAAGGATATTGGAGAGATATATAATGTATAAGGGTCTTATATCAGAGTTTCCACTCTTTTGCCAACAATCATGTCAAGGCAGCAGTGGTGGAAAAAGTATTCAGATATCTTACTTCAGTAAAAGTACTATTACCACACTGTGAAATTACTCCACTACAAGTAAAAGTCCTGCACTCAAAACCTTACTTTACTTGTTAATATAATGTTTAAAATGTCTAATCATTTTAAATTGATGATGTTAATCATCTTAAATCTTAAGCTGAAAAGTAACTCAAGTAAAATACAAGTACTTGAAAATTGTACTTAAGTACAGTACATGAGTAAATGTACTTAGTTACATTGCACCACTGTTTCCATGACGACAGAAAATGTCTTTCACTGCTTTTTGGTTTAGGGCAAAGCAAAAACGAAATACCATCCACCCCAAACAAGCAATCAGCATCAACACAATAAGCACCATGCAGTAAGTGACATATGAACAACTTACTTCAGTAAAAGTATCAGCATCAAATGTACTTGAAGTATCAAAAGTAGAAGTACTCATTATGCAGAATGGACTCACTCATATTGTTTTATATATTCTAAATATATTATTGTATTATTATTATTATTATTATTGGTGCATTTATGTAAGCAGCATTTTATTTTCTCAAGGTAGGGCTCATATAACTACTTCAAATACTGTTGTGAGGTTTAATGTTGTTTTTTTCAATGTCTAATCACTTTAAATTTATCATCTTTTGTATGTTAAACCTCGACCTGAAAAGTAAAGCTGTCAGCTAAATGTAGTGAAGGAAAAAGTACAATATTTGCCTCAAAATGTAGTAGAGTAGAACTATAAAGTTACATAAAATGAAAATATTCAAGTACAAGTAACTCAAAACTGTACTTAAGTATAGTACTTGACTAAATGTACATCTTTACATTCCACCACTGAAAGGTATCTCAATCAAATCAAATCAAAATTACTTTATTTATGCCCAAGGGGAAATTCAGTTAGTCTGGTAACTCTGGAAGGAGCGAAGGATCTTTTGTATCTCTCCGTCCTGCAACAGAGAGAGAGGAGCTGTCCACTGCTGTTCTTTTGGTCCATAAAGGTTTTGTGTAGCAGATGATCCGGATATTTCAGGATGGCCTCGAACATCTTGACAGTGCATCTCTCCACCAGTGTGTCCAACCTGGCTCTACTCACAAACTATATTTATTTATTCATAGCAAATAAGTATTTCTTGTTATTGTTTTTTTTGGCCATTTTCAAGGCTTTATTGATAGTGAGAAACAGAGTGAAAGGGGGAGACAGAGGGGAAGACATGCGGGAAAGGGCTCCGAGTCGGATTCGAACCCGGGCCGCCCGCTCACGAGGACGGTACCTCTATGGTATGCGCTCTACCAGGTGTGCCACCGGGGCGCCCCAGCAAATAAGTATTTCTTATAATTTGTTTTGATGACCATATTGGAAGTTATACTACGATGCATGATGTGAGGACTATGTTTCTCCACTTCAAGAATATCATATAACAACAGGCTGATAATGCAACAAGTTAAAACTGGTGGTTTTCAGAGGCTTTATAGTGGATTCTGCAGAGAGCAGCCACATCTATAATATCACTCCACATGGTTACGGTGTGGGAAAGACTGTGCTCATAACCTCGTGATCTTTCCTGCAGCACCGCTGAGCATAAACATTGGTCAATTTGAGGTGTTGGAACAGATGACCTCCATGTTTTTTTCACAGTGAGCACGCCAACTGTTACATAAGTGCATGTATGTGGCTTAAACACATGTGTGATATTAATGCCTCTGGCTCGCTCACATAAATATGGGCGAGTTGACCCCTCGCCCTCCATAAATACATTTTTTTATGTCCTGTGAGAGGATCTTATATCGAGCAGGGACCTGTGGGGAGAGTTTGAAAAATGACTGTATGTGGTGGAATGAAATGATGTACATTTAATCAAATACAATGTTTGAATACAATTTTTGAATGTGTACTTTACTTTTCATTTTGTGATATTTTATCCTTCAATTACATTTATACTTATTTATATATTTTCTCCACATTTATTACATCTATGGTTCTAGTATAGTAGGTACTTTTGAGATCTAGATTTTACATATAAAACAAAATGATCAATTTAAGGAGTATAATACATTGTTATAGATACACATTTTACATAATGATTACTTTTAATACTTTAATTACATCTTGTTGTTCATCATGTACTTTTACTTTACATGCATACAATTTTTAATGCAGATTAGGATTAAGATTAGGTCAAGATACATTTTTTTTTAAAATACATGAAATGTGTTAAATTATGACAATGACAATTCAAAATAAGTTACAATGTTCAAAATAAACAATTTGTATGCGTACAGTTGTCTCCTGGATTCAAATCAGATTTATTTTCACATTTTTGGGATCAATGTTAGGGTTCAAACCTGACACAGCTGGATTGTGACACAGTACCATCTGAGATCATTGGAAACATTTTAGAAAAGGGGAAAAAAAATACCTGGCAGGTGATCTGTCCACCACTGTCACACACCGGGCTGAAACCAGTCAGCAGAAGAGCAAAACCCTTCTTTCATTAAAAGATACTCTCAAATTCTAATATAACTATTGCAGCATTTATGCTAATCTCTTTAGAAGCTCCTCATAACGTGATATTTGATGCCACAATTCCTGTGTGATCCTGTGATATCACAAGAATCCAGATGGTGTAAGGTAACACATTAACAGGGTGGTTAAACTACTATAAGCTGGGTTGTTTGCAGTTTAAAACAAGACAAAGAGCTCAAGGCAGATACCAAGACCTGCAGTGTTTCAGATACAGGTGTAAAATGATGGTAGCCGCACACTTTGTCTGAAGATCATGTTGTTATTTAAAGACATCATACACATTACGCTTCATTTCTCAAACACCAGGCTGGACGTCACCTGTACACAGTCTTTTTTAGTGTTTCTCTCCTGTAACTCCTCTTCCTGTTTCCCTCGGCCGCTCTCCCTTGCTCTCAGTCACAGGAACACACACACATATACACACCTCTGATTTCACGTCTCATCACCTCCGTGACCCACATAGACCAGGAACTAATTCACACTGGCCAGAAAGAGACGGCGGGAAGAAAAAGAAACAGAAAGGTGACGGGAGGCAGACCTAACAGGGAGGACAGGGGGGCCGACGCTAAATGAGAGAAAGCAGAAAGCCGAAGCAGAGAAGACAAGCGAGATGCGAGGGGGATGCTGAAGGCGAGATGAGAGGAAGAATTGGTTGGAACGCGGGGCGAAAAGGCAAGAGGGAGGAGGAATGGAGCTGGATAATGTAGCCGGTAAGTGATAGACTGAGCAGCGGGAGAGGTAGAGCGAGGTCAGATGGAGAGATGGATAGAAGGAGAGGAGAGAGGAGAGGAGAGGAGGGGTTGAAGGCAAATTTGGGTCGGCGAAGTGCAGCTGCAGCGGGAGAGAGCTGAGATGAGGAGGGTAAAAAGGGGGGAGAGAGACGGGAGGCAGGAAATCAGTTGAGCAGACAGAATGTAGAGTATGTGTAGAGAGGATAAATGGAGGGGGTGAAGATGAGAGAGAGGTAGAAAGAGAGGAGGAGATGGAGGAGGGGGGTGCGGAGTAACAGTCATCAGTATTCCAGCCTTGTACTCAGTTTCCAGCCAAGACAAATGAGAGCCAACATCAGGGAGGAAGTGGATCAGCTGAAAACACACCAACCTCTCCCTCTGTCACCCCGCTCCCCTTTCTCTATTTCTCTCCCTATCTCAACCCCCTGCTTTCCCAAAGAGAAAGAACCTTATAGCTGCAGTAGCTCATACTGCTAGGACCTTCCCAAACAAACACACACACACACCACCACCACCATAAATAAACTGTTTCGGTGTGTCATGCTCACCCTTTTCCCAGGTTATTTCAGCCTGGGCGTGCTGTTTAGAGAGCATATTCGCCTACCCCCCTCCCCCTCCCCTTCTCAAAGACTTATTTGAGGTGTCATCATGTCAGGATTATTTATTGTCATTGTTTATTTATGAGTTCCAGAGCCTACTAAGTCTCAAGGGGAAAAAATATACAAATCTGTGCTCTGGAATTTTCTAAATGTTGTCTAAACACAAAACAGTTGCAAGAAATTTGCATAAATATGCTACACATGGATTTAAAGCGGGAAATATCTGGTCTCCAAGTGAGTTAAAAGGTTAATTTAATGCCAGCTTTCAGTGCTTTTCATACTCTCTGCTATGGAAAAATAATAAATGTGTTGAAGTTACGACAAGAAGTCTTAATTTAATACTGATGCCTCTAAATGACCTAGAGAAGCAAACAAGACCATCAGTGAGAAGATTGACTATTTTTACATAGTTGTTCTTAACGCCTGCCACCAGTCTGATTCACTGCAAAATCAGCCTCAGCTCAGACTCCAGCAAGGTCTCACTGAGTACACACCATGGACTGTATACATTGTGGATGCAGTGAATGACGTCATTAGGCACTTTCACAGTGCCGTTTCAAGCCATGGCATTTACTGCTCTATAAGGTCTCGCCTGCACTATGAAAGCGCCAGAAGCGGGATGCCGGGATTAAGTGATCCCGGCTCTGTAACGCCTTCAGAGGTAGTCACAGAGGCGTAAAATTGGTGGGACTGTTGGAAGCAGGATCACTATGAATCGGCCATTCCAGCAGGGGGGAATATTTGATGTTGTGCGTTACATCAGAAACACGCCATCGCTAACTGTGCACAGTGTCCGCCGCTTATTGTAAACAAACGGACGATTCTTACTGTACACATACTGCTGTAGCACATACATGTCGGCTGAGTCAGTGATCTCTTTTAAGTTTTTTCTGAAAACATACTTTTCCTGATTTTACCTGATTTTTAACTTCCCTTGAACTGTATGTTAATTGCACAGAATAATGTAATTTTCTAACATTACTTTTATCTGTTGTTTTATGTCTGTTTTTAACTTGTCTTTGTAAAGCACTTTGTAACATGTGTTTTGAAAAGTGCTCTATAAACAAAGATTATTATTATCTAGTGTTACTGTACTGCTCAGTGCTAACTGTGCAGCCTATTAGCACTGTGCTACTGTGCAGCACTGCTCCTGTTGTGTTGCACGTCACTATCGTCTCCTCCCGCCTCTTTGACGCCGGACTGCACTACAAAAGGGCACGAATATCACAACTTCGCAGGATCACAATAAATGCCTGAAGGTGAAAAGCAGCACAGATCTTCACAGCAATATAGCAGGACATTTGCAGGAATGCACTATAAAGGGCCTATTCATAGATTTCTGAAGAGGACTCCTTCTAAATCCTGAATATAGCAAAAACAAAGTGGCAAACAGGTTGAATGGGTGAGTAACATAAAAAAAATCACCCCACTCAAGTTTATCACAAAGAGGGAATTTAGCTATAAAAATCCAAACCATTTTTTGTACCAGGATGTTTACATTTTTATTTCTGCTGCAAAGTTGAGCATTTTCAAATAGGGGATTATGCGCATCGACTCCATTTCAGAGCCAGCCTCAAGTGGCCATTTGAGGAATTCCAGTGCTGTGGCACTACTACATACTTCTCTTTTCAGCCCCGGAGGTATTCTGGAAGATCTTTACCACATGAGGTGATGCTCATCATGGATACCGCTTTTGTCCACAGGGGCCCAAATCAACACAAAATGAAAGTAAAGCAAGAGTTGACGTTTGATACACAACCATACTGCCAAATGAATACCTTCTATCCTCTAAATTAGCAGTGCATCATATTAAATAATATTGTTGACAATTTAATGTGTTTATAGCAGAAAATTGTTGTTCAACAGGCAAAATATAACATTTCTAAATTAACTAAAACCTGCATTAAATCTATTTCTGCTCATTTAGATTACATTGTCAGTGGTCTGACATCTCTAACTTATTATTTTTTGTTATTTTTCACTACATCAAGTAAGCTCACATAAGACTTCTGTCTAACAAAATTGCCCAAAACTCAAAACAAAAAATGGCTGTCATGATTGAGCAGAGCGATGACAAATAATAAGAAGTCTTTAAGAAGAATGCTGAGTTTTTATACATTTTAAAACACAGTACCTCAGTGTTTGAGCTGGCTGACATTGCAAATTTGTGGGGTTGAGTAAAGGTGAACCTTTGAGTCTGCTGGGAAAATTGCACCAAGACAGGAAATCTTGTATTCGTCTGTCGTTGACGCTTCGGTTGCATCGAATTGAAGAGGTAATTTTCGCAGACTGGTGCTGGAGTGACTGTGCCTTTAGGCTACACAGTGGTATTCAGTATGTGCATCTAAGTGACAGCAGCTGAAATTTGACAATATTATTGGACCAGGCTCCAATGCAGCATCACAGCTGCATAAAAGTGCAATGAGGGGACGAGGAAAAAAGCATACATATATATATATATATATATATATATATATATATATATATATATATATATGTAACGGAGTAGATCTATGCCAGTTAAAGCATGGCAGAAAAAGGTGCAACACCGCCATCTATTGGCGCAGTGGTTAGCGTGGGTTCTGCTCAGAGGAAAGAGGACTTCACTGTGGTAAGACGTCCTCTTGTGTGGTCCGGGATAATTAATTAATTTCTTCTAGTTCCAGATGTTTATACTAATATTTTGCTATGTTACGTATTTACTGTGACCTATTCTAACAGTTTTGAGTACTTATTGTTATTTATCGGACCGTAAAATGTTGTTTAGAGACTTGTTCATGATGTTAAACTAGCTTAAATGCTTTCCCTCGTGTCCGGTGTTCAGATTGTCCCGAGATTCATGTTGGCTTCCCCTCACCACTGTGGCTGTGTGCTGCGTTGCAGGTGATATGTTGTGTACTTTTTGTGTGACTTTTCATGGTGTTTGTTTGGCTCACATTTGTTAATAGTTATGTTAATGAATTGAATTAGTTAATAAGCTACTTGTGATTTTTATACTTGTCATGTTAAATGTTGAACGTGTTCATAAAAGACATTTCATGTTATGTAAGGGTTATGCTGGGATTTTTCACCTATGATTTATGAAATAATATACTATACGATCACACAGGATGTAACTTTTATTTTTATTTTATATGGACAGGTTTCTGTATTTTATTTTATTTTATTTTATTATTAATTGAGTCAGAGGAAAGAGGACTTCACTGTGATTGTCCCGAGATTCATGTTGGCTTCCCCTCACCACTGTGGCTGTGTGCTGTGTTGCAGGAAAGAACAGTAATAAAACACCCATAATCCACCTGGTCGTCGTCTGTGGTCTGTAGGAGCAACAGTAGTGTGGAGCTGCATCTCACAGATAGCTGTGACCCGTCACACACATATATATATATATATATATATATATATATATATATATATATATATATATATATATATATATATACAACAACTGACCAGGACAGCAACAACAACTTGGAACTTTTACAAAAAATAATTTCTCTATTTTGCATGCATTGTGATTTAATCTCAATATACAACTCAGATAGGCAGAGAAGGAAAACTTGTAAACAAACACATCTGATCCCAAGCCGAAGAAATTGTCTGTATTGGCTCATTTTGAAGTAAGAAGTTGTCTGTATCTTTTTACCAGCTGTTTTTGAGAAACTGTAGCAGAAGGTGAAGGTTAATTACATTTCAGCTTGTTGGGCAGATATTACCAAACTGTACAGACTGTGTTTATATCTGGCAAAAAATCCCAGTGAGAAACTGAGCCAGACCATCTGCAGATACACCTTCAACACATGTTTTTTCTTGTCCAGATAAAGCACGGCTCAGACCACAGGAGTTTTAAAATTCTAACAGATTTTGAAATCAGGTTGCATCAGAAGGAGAAACCTCACAAGTGTTCTTAGACACTAATTTACATGGTATCTTGGGGAAAATATGTAAAGAAAATGGAGGCTGACATGGTGCAACAACTTGCTGTATAAACGCTTTGCAGTAAGAAAAAAGAAAAGAGCAGAAGGCTGAACAAGTCTGGATGAGAAAATGGTTGGAGAGACCTGGTCAACATGGAGTGTCTATTCTACAGCTAGAACTGGAGGTGAAGTTACAACGCCAGTTTTAGTATCTGCAGCCTCAAGGGCAAGAATGTTTACTGTTGCTTGGCAACACAATTAGCTGCTCCAGCTCATTTTACTCATTGGCTGTTGTGGTCCCCTTTGGAAAATACTGACATAATTACCCAGATTTTAATTTTAACAGATTTTAAATATTAAACATGTTTAATGATTACCTTGGCAACCCCGGCAGGTCTGTGAACAGTTCAGAAGGTTAAAAACTGGAACTGTAAGCCACTAACATCACCAGATAATCTGAGCCAAACATCAGGACCAACCAGTTTTTCACCAAATATTACTCCTCTGACTGTGGGGAGGGATAAATTGAGGACAAATCGGCTAAAAACTCTGTATTTTGAGGCATTAATGTGCTGAAATTGTAAGGTATAATTTACTGAACTGTACAAACTAGTGATACTTCACCACGATCCGTAATAACGTGATAATTCTATAAATCACTTTAAAGGCACAGTGAGTAAGATTGGTCAGTTGCAGTTTGAAAGCACAGCGTTCATAAACAATGATTCCATTCAAGTCAAAGTAAATTTCAAATCAACATTTTGAATTGTTGCATTAAAGAAAATGTGAATTAGGGACGTTTCCATCAACTGGTTTAGAGCGAATAAACAAAGCTGCATAAATGTACTTCGGTCAGAAGATGGCAGTGTAATGTGTTGCTGTAGGCTTATCTTTCAGTAAACAGTAGAGATTGCAAGAGAGAGAAATAACAACAAAAATGAGTCTGCTAATCAGCCAACTTTGTCTACCCAAAAGAGAAAATAGAGAGAAATCCTCAGGAATTGGATTAAATTCTGCAACTTATAATTGTTCGTTCATGCCTCCCGTTTAGTGCATTAACTATTTTTGAAAGAAAAAACACCTCAAGCAAGCGTAAAAAAATTTTTTGTGCATTTTCAAAAGTTTTATCGAATTTTGGTGTTTCCATCAAGCTTCTCTAATGCAAATCTTCAAAATGGTGTTCACTCTGAGTTGTGTCCGCTTGGTGTTTCACCTCACTAACTATTGTGTTCTTTCAGTGACGTGTCCGACATTTTCACAGCCTCCTCTTAGATGCATGCTTTCAATCTGATACCTGGTTGCTACATTTTATAGAACCCACCCTCACTTTGCATGCTGTGTCTGTGGGATACACATCCAGCACCCAAAGGGTGACACCCAGAAATGTCTCGAACACAGCGAAAAAAGACAAAAATTTGGTTCAGGGTCTCTGCAGGAACAGACAACACACGTCACACATGTTCATTCAGAGGGATTACATTATTTGAGGGTTTTTTTTAGGAAAATTCAACTCATTGTACCTTTAATTCCCTAAATCCACTGTTTGTTTCTATTATCTAGCCTGGAGAATTTTATATCTTGGTGCAAATGCTTGCTAAGGGCAGCAGTGCAGCGTTACTAAATATACACTTGAACACATGCGTTTTAGCAGCTTTACTGATTAAAGGGTGTTAGAAACGAACTATGATCTTGATGACACCATAATATCAACATGAGCCAGTCACATGCTCCGGCCCCGCCTCGCCTTCAATCAGCTTTGAGTTATCCCTTCAGTGTAATCTCCCCCTCCACCCTCTCTCCCTCTCTCTCTCTAAAAGAAAAAAAAACATACAGCAGCACACACAGTAATGATTCCACCCACTCTCTCTCTGTCTCTCTCTTTCTCTCTCGTCCTGCCCCCCACTGGGTTCTCCTGCTCTGATTACTGTTTGTTCATATAAAAACAAAACCTACTGTGGGAAGGATGTACAATTCTGGTAGAAAATGAGGAGACACAGATTTGCCATGTCTCTCCCTCTCTCTCTCTCTCTCTCTCACACACACACACACACACACACACACACACAAACACAGACACACACACAGATACAAGGGGATCAAATGGTGATCAGAACAAATCTCCGAATCATCACAGTCAGACACAACAGAATCCTCTTCCCCTTATTAAAAAGATATGTCTGGTGAAATTCTATATTTCTTTTATTGTCAACAAATCCCATAAAAAGGCTCAAGCCAGTAATAACTCGATCCCACTAACAAGTCTTGTCTGTGTAGTCAAAGCCTGATATCTTATTCCCCTGTGCCACAGAGCTCAGTTGTTGCCCCAAAACTATTAAAAAACACATCAATGAGCCACACCGCTGCACCAAGAGACATGTTCTATTATTAGTCTACTATGAACATGGCCTCTGTAGTCGATGCCACATACACCTCGTCTGATTCCAGACCTGTGAATGGCTGCACACATCTCAGTGATTCACAAACAGCAGACCTGCTGCCCATTGACTGTTGTTTCCTCCAGTTGGAGGAAGAGGCAACCGAATCAGAGCTTCGTAGGTAGGATAAAAAATGTTGATGTCACCTTCCTGCATAGCTTGATAGCTTGGGATGTACTACAATTCAAACAGATTATTTGAGAAAACACAAATAATGTGATGTAAACAGATATTTCTTCTATCCATTATATATTATATAATATCACCTATTTTGTTCATTGTTTTCTTATATTATCCTATATTGTAATTGTTTTGGAAAGTTTGGAGCGATCTGGAACCAAAACCAAAATTTCCTTCTGGATTAATAAAGTTCTATCTTATCTTTGCTTATTCTGAATTTGCTGATTATTATGCAGAATTAGTATGTGGAAGTATTTTTCATAATTAGATGTCAATTTTAATCAACTTGATGCTTTGAATACCCAAAAATTGCACTGCCAATAAATATTAGGGTTGGAAAATACAATATTTGCTTGATGTGATGTGACTTCCATTATAAACAATTCCCATTTCCAGTCTTTTATCAAAATATACAGCAGATACAGATGATTTTGTTGGTTAAGTAAAGGTACTAATACCACACTGTGAAATCACTCCACTACAAGTAAAAGTCCTGCATTCAAAACTTACTTAAAGTGTACTTTAAGTATCAAAAGTAAAAGTACTCGTTATGCAGAATGGACCCACTCAGATTGTTTTATATATTTTAAATATATTATATGATTATTATTCATTTTGGTGCATTTATGTAAGCAGCATGTTACTGTTGATGGAGCTAATATTAACCACTTAATATACTGTTAAATTGATGATGTCATTCATCTTAAATCTTGACCTGAAAAGTAACTCAAGAAAAATACATGTACCTCAAAATTGTACATGTCTGAATGTACTTAGTTACATTCCACCACTGCTTCCATAATGAAGAAAATGCTTCCAGATTAATGAAAACGTCTTTCACTGCTCTTTGGTTTAGGGCAAAGCAAAACAAAACACCATCCACCCCAAACAAGCAGTCATTATCAAGAACAGTAAACATCAAGCAGTAACTGATACAGTATATGAACAACTTTGCATTATTATTTTGTTTGCATTTCCGTATATTGTATATTTTGTTCATGCCCATTGAGTCCAAGGTTTCACAAATATTTTCTTATTTTTGCTCGTCTTTGGAAAGAGGGTGTTCGAGAGAATAAAATATTTAATTTTCAAAGTCCAATGCAAAGAAACATAAATTTTAAATTTAAGGAACATAAAAAAATGCATTAATATCCTCTAATCAAATTAAACCCTCCTGTCACGTTGTGGGTTAAATTAACCCATTTCAAAGTTTAAAAATCTAAAAGAATATAGTTAAAAGAATTTTTTCATGACAAGAAAAAATAAATTTGTATTTCATTTGTAGGTTTTTCGAATGTACATAAAAATAGTTTTATCATAAATTTTTTTTAATGAAAAACGAGTAAATTATCCTCATTGAACGATGACCTGTGAGAGGTGAAGAACACAATTGCACTAAATATTGATAGAAATGGTTAGAAATGCAGTTATTGATGAAATACAAACAATGTTTATTGGGATTTTTTAGTTTCTGACACTTTAGAGTAATTAAACGTGCCCCAGGTCATTGCTGTTAATGAAAAAATTAACATGACAGGAGGTTTAAATGCCTAGATTTTATAGATTATCATGTTTTAGCCATAGACTGTATATAAAGTGACCGTGTTGTCCCCCATTGGTTTGTAGCCCGTTGGAATCATCGAGTTTAGGGTTACACTCGTCGCCATCTTGTTTCCGATACGGGGAGCAGACCATATCTGGACTGTGGAGGATTGAGAGTGATCTGATCACTGACTACACGTCTCTCTACACCTCAACCTGACTGAGAGAAGCCGCTGCTAATCCATGTTAGCATTAACTGGAGTATTAACTGGGATTTTAGTTTTGGCTAGCAAAAAAACAAAAACAAAATGTATGTTACTTACCTCAGAAAAACAGTGATGCCTTGGAGTGTCTGTTAGTCCAACCAAATGCAAAGACAAAGACATTTTTACTGGACAAAACGTTCAAATAAACTGTCATTAAGTGAAAATACAGCGAAAGGGTCAAAGTTATGAGACCAAACCACTAAACGTCCTGTTTTTTAACTTTATTGACACGTTGCCATGGATACGCATTGCTCTGCTTCTCTCCTGGTGACGGCTCTCCTTGTCAGTGACCTGTCAATCAAAGGTAGCCACGCCCCAAATCATACAATTCTTTATCTTCTATTTTCTTCTAAATGGGGTCATTGTTTACACTATTAACATGAAAGAAGATATTTTACTAGCGATTGAGACTATAAAAAAAAAATCTGAGGTAATAAATCAAGTGAGAAGTTTTGTCATTTTGCATTGAAATGGATGGATAGAATTTTTTTGCAGCCAAACTTTGCGCCCCCTGCTGGAATTTTTGGTAGAATGCAGCTTAAGGCACTTCCTGGTTTGCCTGCTCACACCCGGAGGTTGCCGCCTGGTTTTAGCTAGGTTTTTAATTTTTTTTTGAGCGTCACTACATACATTCTGGCCTCCCTAAACGGACTTCTTGTAGTATGTCCCTTACTATAAGTATCTAAGGCCCCGTTTACACGAGGACGCTCGCGGGTAAAAACGACAAAATATTTTATCGGAAGTGCCTTTCATTTAGACGGTGACGGCGTTTTTGGGGCTGCAAAAACCTGAAACCACCTTCCAAAGTGGAAAAGTTAAATCCGCTCCGCCGTAGCGTGTCCGTCTATACTGCCAAGACGCAAAACTCTGCTCAGATCTGCTCACGTCACGTATGTGTTTACGTCACATACATGCTCCAGTACAGGAATGTGTGGCGTGAAAACTTCTGCATGCCCAAAGATGCTCTTATCGCTTTAAGTGATGCCGCCTGGCATGCATACAATCGAATTTCACACACTTTTGCATCACCGTATGCACGCAGATTTCCTCCCAAAAATGCTCGTCTAAACGAGGAATAAAAAGTGAAGACGCGACGCCACTTTTGTGTCTTCTGTTCAGACCGTCCTCGTGTAAACGTAGCCTAATATTGCAGCACAAGGGTGTACACTGGAGTTAATGGGAAGCCTGGTGCTTCTCATACCAACACTAAAGGGTGACTTCGCTGCATCGATACCAGACGCTGAGGGCTGTGACAAAGTGTCTATATCTGACAAGTTGGGAGCGAGACCGGGCTGCTCCAGCTACACAGCCTGGTTAGAGTGTGGGCGTTGTAAGTATGCGCTGGGCCCTTTGACCATAGCAGAAGGGACGGAGGCAGCAAAGAATTGTGAACACAAGTGATAAGACGGAGACGCGTGATGGACACAGGTGTTAATGTAACGTGTCTCAGCGTAAACAGGGTCCTAGTCCAGTTTAAACACATTTACAAAAGTTCACACTTTAGATTCTGACACCTTACTCTCCTCCTCCCTTCACTCTCTCTCTCTTGCTGCTTCTGGTTCCATTTTACAGACTGACATAATCTTAAATTCAGAAAATAACATTTTTAATTAAGCAATATGCCTACAGGAAATTGGCATGTACTTCTTCAAATCAGCCTCTAAGCATTTATTTAAGGCGCTATATTTAGACATTAATTAAAGCATTGCAGCAGTGTTCTGTCGAGAACAACAACGCCACGGTTATTATGGCCCGCTGTATTGTTCTCGCTGCTTCTTTCTTTCCCTCTTTTCTGAAACAAACTGCACACACAAACACATTTACACACAAGTTGGAACGGAGTAATAACGGGAATGAGATGGAGGCAGCCAATTGTCTCCATGTGTATCTTATTTGTAGGAGGGAAGAGCAATCGAACAGAAATTAAATGAAGGGAAAAGAGGAGAGGAAAGGAGCGATGCGGCAGCCAAAAAAAAGGAGGAAAAAAAGTGTTGTTAAGTTGCATTTAAAGTGCTCTGAAGAGGATAAGCAAGTAGGGCAGTCAAGAGAGGAGGAGAAATAGGAGGAGGAGAGGAGAGAATGGGTGGAGAGGAGAGAAACAGGATGGGGAATTGATAAATAGATCATTGTATGCAAGGAGCCGCTCTGCCTCTTCTCTCCGTCTTTCCCACGTTTCCAACTACCCCCGCCACCCCCCCTGACACCAGATAAACAGAATTTCTAACTCATCTGTTTACTGTAAATGAGCCTAAATAAGGCCAGAACACAGAGGATTCACACGAACACAAAGAATTCACACACACACACACACACACCAACACCGAACAGTTGTACTGTATAACGTCTTTTTCTGTTCCATGCCTTGTTTGTCTTGTCTTTTTCGTTGTCGAGTGTCCCCTGCAAATGAGCCTCTGTGTGTGTTTACTCAAGGTTTTGACAGGACTCTAAGGCTAAACTCTTAACAGCACAACACACACAGATCCACACACAGATGCCTCGAGGCTCCTCTGACATACTGTATCTCTAATGGAGGAAGTGGGCTGGCGTACAATTAGATGTGAGAGAAACAATTAAACAGACTCACACACTCTTCACTGATTTAATAGACAAACATAATGGAGGCGCTGCATGGCTTTAATGACTTGTAGCACTAGTGGAAACATTTCAGAGGACAGAGAGAGGAGAGGATGGAGAACACAGAAAGGTACTTTGGAGAATTTTTCCTCCCTCTTAATTTGCAGAAAAATCTCGGTAACTTTCTCACATATGCAGACGTCCTTGAATGTGTCTTATAGCTTCTGTTGGGAATCTTTACTGGCCAGCTGTTGGTCTGTAATTTACTATTCCTGCTGTTGTGCACGCTGCATGATTCATGTGGTAGCATGAAGGGAGCAAAGATAAGCTACGGAGAGGTATAAAGCAGGAATGTTACCTTGTTATTTTTCAGTACATGTGTAAAAATCAGAAAAGCTCAAAGGCAGCAAAAGCAGGAAAAAAGTCAGTCTAAAAAATTCTGACCTCAAGTGAGAGTATCGGATATTTTAGCTCCTCAGTTTCTCTTTGTTTTTTGTTCTCACAGAGTAACTTACCTCCTAGGGACCGTACAAAAATTATTAGGGGTGGAAGAGAGGTCGGAGAAAGGGAGAGTAATGTATTTTTAATTTTTCCTACTTTTTTGGGAATGCAGAGGAGGGACTCATTTGTACTCATTCTAAATTTATATCTTATCCTCCCCTTGCAAGATGAATTAAAAAGAAGAATAAAATAGTCAGTTGTTGAGTTTAGAGTGCACAGTGGTTGAGTTTCACCAGACCCAAAGTACAACAATCCTGTCACTGTTTAAGGGCTAAATTTTTCATCTAGCTAATTGGACTAATATATCATGTGGTGAGACACATAAATTATGGATGTTAAGGTATTACTGATATTAGATATTAAGTGTTTTCTCTCCCAGCTGCAACAGAAAGTCAACAAGTCCTCCTAATGAATTAAAAAAACAAAATGTATTGTACTTTTTGTGTTCACAAGAATGCAAGGGTCTACTGGAGTCCATATGACATTTTAACATCAGAGGCTCTATGCTGACATCCAGATACTGCAGATTTGTTGTGCCTTTGTGGCTGCAAAGGTACAAGCTGTTATATAGTGAGTACTGTGCATGTGTGGAATGCACCTTTTAAGCGGTTAGTATTCACACAACTGCTGGGTGTCCATGGTGTCCAAAGCAGCTGTCCACGTATCCAACTGGGAGTATAAGTGAAACTCAACAAATCACTGTTGAATGATGAATTATATGAGGATGCTAACTGGGGATTTCCACCGGACGCGTTACAGCAGCAGCACGTCTCCACAGCGTTTTTGCTGCGTCTGTCAATTCACACCGGGCGCATTACAGCAGCAGCACGTCAGCTTAGCGAGCCGGCCGTATACACGCGAGATAACGAGATCACGCGATAATCCTGACCATACGGGCGACCGCAAGATCCCGTGATAAACTTTAAACTCTATTTATACAGTCTATGGATAAACTGTGTGTATAAAGTAAACAACAACAACAAAAACCAACTTACTTTGCTTCTCTGAGGTGAAAGATATGTTGATCTGACCATCTATCCTTATAAAAACAATATGTTATGTCATAAATGATTGTATGATGTTCCACTTCAATAATCAGTCTCTTGTCGTCCGTGTCGCCGATCCTCTGAGACCCTTTGATTGATTGATTGCTGATCTGGTGCCCCGGTCATAACATAATGTTGATGTGAAGTAGTTTTAGGCTGCATGAACTGCGTATTGTGTTTTATTTTGAAAGGGGCGGAAGTGTTTTACGTTGATTCTGAGTCAGACTTCCTGTCTGGTGCGATCTGCTCTGTTGAGATTCACGCGATTTGGCAGCGTCTCGCGGAGAAATAGAAGTCCTACCTAATGCTCGCGTAGAGACGCTGACGTGACGCTGCAGTAACGTTACGCTACGCGCCCGGTGGAAATGCTCTCATTGATTAGAGTGTTACCTATTTGCAACGTCATACGTGACGCTGACGTGACGCTGCAGTAACGCGCCCGGTGGAAATCAGGCTTAAGGTATGGTTAGGTTGAGGCACAAAGGGTTACAGCAGGGGAGGACGATTTCCCAAGGGGCCACATGAGATACTGCAAAGGTTGCGGAGCGCCGGACTAATACTCTGAACTAAATTCTGCTCAATATTAATTTCATCACTTTATAAAATGCAGTTAATTAACTGGTTTTGAGCTGCAACTGGTAAGAATAAGACTAAGTCAAATATAGCATTAACAGGTTGGACACACTGGAGGAGGTGGTGGAGGAAGGAGAGATACAAAAGATCCTTCGCTCCTACAGCCATCAGGCTGTCTCATTCTAAAGCCTGATTTCCACCGGGCGCGATAGAGCGGTTGCACCGCGGTCACCGTTGCTGATCGCTGCCACTCTAATCAATGAGACCATTTCCACCGGGCGCGCTGACATTTCAGCAACATCTCAGGTAGCATTTCTATTTTCTCCGCGAGCCGTTGCTAAACCTTGTAAATCTCAGCAGAGCAGATTGCAACAGACAGGAAGTCCGACTCAGAATCAACGTAATACACTTCCACCCCCTTTCAAAATAAAACACAACATGCAGTTCATGCAGCCTAAAACTACTTCACATCAACATTATGTTATGACCGAGGCGTCAGATCAGCAATCAATCAATCAATCAAAGGATCTCAGAGGATCGGAGACACGGACGACAAGAGACTGATTGTTGAAGTGGAACATCATACAATCATTTATGACATAACATATTGTTTTTGTAAGGATAGATGGTCAGATCAACAGATCTTCCACGTCAGAGAAGCAAAGTAAGCTGTTGGTTGTTGTTGGTGTTTACTTTATACACACAGTTTATCACGGGATCTCGCGGTCTCCCGTATGTTCAGGATTATCGCGTGTGTATACGGCTGGCTCGCTATGTTGCCATTCCGCGGCCGCAACGCACCCAGTGTGAGTTAACGACGGGCAGAAGACGGAGCAAAACCGCGGCGGAGACGTTCCGCGGCCGGCGAAAATCCCCAGTAACAGAGATTCTACCAGACTAACTGAATTAAATAAAGTAATTTTGATTTGATTTGATTTGATTGAGATACCTTTCAGTGGTGGAATGTAACTATGTACATTTAGTCAAGTACTGTACTAATGCAGTTTTGAGTTACTTGTACTTGAATATTTCCTGCAGGACAGGGACACATCATGGTTTAGATTAAAATTGATTTAAAAAATACTTGGCTCATCATGTCTACGATAATAAACACGTAGAACGATAATGGTTATGCATTAAAAACACAACAACTGATGGTTTTAAACAGGAAATGACTAATGCCTGATGTTTTGTTGACCCCATCCATCCAGCAATCGACAATTTATTCTATGCTAGAGTGCGGCTAGAATATTCAAAGCACTTATATATTTGCCATAAATCGGAAATGACTAATTCCACTTCTAATGTGGCTGTTGTAAAAATATTTCCTTAAATATATTGGGGTTTAAATTGTATTATACAAACTGAAATTCTTTATGCTGCCTCTATTACTTGCTAATGGTCAAACCATAGACTGTATGAAATAAGGGCATAGTTTTCTGGACATCACGAAAGATTTCTGGCTGTAAACATGTTTATTTCTGCTGTAAAGTTCTAATGTCTAACATGGCAGTCTATGCGGGGTGACTTGCTTTTGGAGCCAGCCTCAAGTGGCCATTTGAGGAATTGCAGTTTTCAAACTTTATCAAATCAAACTTTATTTATATAGCGCTTTTCATACATAAAAATGCAACACAAAGTGCTTTACAAAAAATAAGAAAAAACAAACAATAAAAATGACAAAACCCACCCCTCCCTCCCCCACATACACATCTGTAAGTATACATACACAAACTAGATACTTTATCTAATTATTTTAGATAAAGCCTTATTTTTCAGCCCCGTGATGTTGCCGCTTGGCTGAAACTAGATGCATGAACACAGTGTTACATTTTGAGAGATTTGGGGATGGAAGAGGTTGCAGCAAGTTTGTCTGAGCTCGAGAAGATTTTTTTAGTGAAATATAATTCAACCCCCTCTCCCCACCCAAATAATTTTCGTACAGTCCCTAAAGGATTTAGATGCTCTCTGCCCTACCGTGAGGCCTGTATTTTCAACGAAAACCCCATTCTCTCTCTCTCTCTCTCTCTCCCTCCCTCTCCCTCTCTCTCTCTCTCTCTCTCTCTCCCTCCCTTTCCCTCTCTCTCTCTCTCTCCCTCTCTCTCTCTCTCTCTGAATATTAGTCCTGAAATCCTCATTTTTTAAAAGACAGGGCATTTAAACGCCACCTGTTCTCTGCCTTCATGTTCCCCTGCAGTTTATTTGCAGCTGCGCAGCAGTACGCTCTGTTACAGCGAGGGCTCTGGTACCACAGTAAATGAGTTTCTGTAAATCTATAATAGGAGCAAAAAACTAATGAATATGGACCTTAACATTTAGAAAAACTCAATAATCTTTCTCAAATGAATGGAGAAAATCGCAGACAGAGCGACAACAGAACGGGAGCTGTCTAAAACATACGAAAAGCTTCCTCTCTATAATTTGGCTTAAAAAAATACGTCATCATCTATATTTTCACTGTCCAGACAACCTTGTGGATTTGAACAGATAATAAGCACTGTAGGAACAGAATTGATTTGTTTACTCACAGGTCAAAAGATGTCTAGATGTATAGTTTCAAACTATAAAAGTGGTTGAAAGGTTTTGGGATTTTTAGGTTCCATGCTGTTGAAACTATGGTTGCTGCATATTTATTGTGGCCAATAAATCTAAAATAAATCCAATAAAAAGTATCATGCTTATTATACCATTGTCGGTAATGCGTTACATTATATTTATGCAAGTACATACATTGGGAGCCACTGGTGTTTCAGTGACACTTGGTCAGTGAAGCTAACCACCGCCACCTTAGATTACTGCATTCAATAAGTGAACCCACTCCACCAACTGAGCTACAGCTGCCCCATTGTTACATTCAATACATGCACCTGCAATGTCAAGCCTCTGACTTCATCCATCCAGTGGAGCTGCATTAACACCTGTAGCAGAAGAGCAGCTGTCTCTGTCCATATGGGGGAGAAGAGTAAAGCTGCTGTTTGTTTGTTTGTATGTTTGTTTTGACAGTTTTGGTTTATTTTTTTGAAGAGATAAACACTTGAATATGGAAGCTGTGGCTGTCTTTGTTTTTGTTTCTAAGTGGATAACATTTCAATTTTATACATCATGTTAATTTTTATGAATTGATCTTTACATATTCAAATAGCTACCACCAAAATGTCTCGCAGGACATCCAAATCAGATTAACATTTGTATTGGAAAATCTATAAAGTAAATCAATATTTTTTATTAAAAACTGTGCTTTAGCTGTATTTTAGGTAGTAAATTGTTTTCTGCTAGTTCATACTTAGTATTCAGTATTTGATTTAATTTAAAAAGGGATGTTATTATCATATGTATATGCCGGCGTAATGCAGGGTGACACCCTAGCCCCCTTCCTCTTCATCTTACCCATGGATTCCACTGGATGCGTAATGGCTGCAGATCCGTCGTCGGAGCCGTTACGCACCCATTATAATCAATGTGTGAGATTCCACCGACTGCAAATCCGCTGCGTAATGAGTCCGACAACGCATGGCCATCCGACAGCCCTCGCAACACTTGCGCAGAGCTTCTATTTTTGTCGGACGACGGAGCACGGCGCATAAATTCAGCACAGAACAGATCGTTCGGGACAGGAAGTCGTGCACAGACACAAAATAAAACATCCGGTATATTTTCAAAATAAAATACCTCGGGTTCACGTCGGATCGTTTTTCATAACTTGTAGACCTGAAATCAACAGGTTAGAGGTTTTCACTCGTCTTTTCACCCCACTGACACCGCTCACTCCGGTGCTTGTTGTAAACAAACAGAGATCGCTAAGGCTTGTTAACAAGCCGGCCGACCTCGTTAGACACTTGCATGGAGGGCCCTGAATGGCATGACCAGTGTATGGAACTCCAACCTCCCCCGTAAAATCAAACTTAGCTTCTTCTATGCAACTATGGAGTCTGTTCTCCTATATGGCAGTGAATGCTGGACCCTGAAGCCAACCCTGCAGAAGTTTCTAGACGGGTGCTACACCAGAATGCTGCGTGCAGTACTAAACATCAGTAAGGGTACACATGTTACTACCAAGACTCTGTACGAGGGAATACCAAGGTTGAGCCAGAAAATAACAGCCAGGAGAATGACACTAGCAGGACACTGCCAAAGGCATCAAGAACTGTTGGCCAGCAACTGTTGGTGCTGTGGGAGCCAACACATGGGCGTCGGCCTGTGGGACGTCCCACACTAACATATGTGGACGTACTCAAGGACGATGCAGGAGCACAAAGTACCGATGAACTGGCCAGATGTATGACTGGAAGCCACTATGGAAGGCTCGTCTGAGGACGACCTAGAGAGTATGCATAGGTAGAAGTTACTTTGAAGATTAAGATTTTAAACATATTTATCTTATAAATATGAGGCATTGTTGTAGATTAAACTACACAGCAGGACATAAAGTGGCACCAGTTTAACAATCAACAACATGATAAGATGTTTGTCATGCATTCTGCTGCATGCATGACAAGGTGTTTTAACTTTTGATACTATTTTGATACTATTTTTCAGAGGATACATCTACAGGGTGTCCATAAAGTATTTTTACAATTTAAAATAAATATTACAAAGGCAATTGATGAGATATCTTAATCAGATTTGTCATTGGTTATCAAAGTTTTTAATCACATTGCATTTGTGCATTTCTGGTACCCTGTTGATTAAATATTTCGTGGTAAATGAAGACACTATAAAAATGGCTACTCATCAAAAATAGAGCACCATCTTGATGTGCTTCATGTAACTAATGGTGCCCGTGTAGAGGTGTATCAAATGAGGAAAAAAAAAATTCAATATCTACGCCTCCTTTGGAATAATTTCCACACATTTGCCTGTTCATTTGCTCTTGCAATTTTTTCTTAAGTCTTAAAAATACTTTATGGACACCCTGTATATTTTTAGATAAAGGGATAGATTTGGATTTTTTTAAGTGGGGTCGTACATATCAAGTTATTATAGTTAATGAAAACTAACGAAATAACGAAAAATAGAATTGAATTTTTTTTTTCGTTAACTGAAATAAAAATAAAAATAAGTTTTTAAAAAAATGATAACTAACTGAAACTGTATTTTGTGGTTACAAAACTAAAAAATTATAGTGAAAATGTCCTTCGTTTTCGTCTTTGTCAACTTTTTTCATACGTAAACCTTTTTGGTTGATATGAAATCTATTTCATCTATCTGGTTTTATGACTTAATAAACTTATTGGGGCTGAGATGGATCAGACAAAGGAAATAAAGGCAACATTTATTGTGAATTTTTTGAATCTCACACCCAACAAATAGCCCATTACAAAAAAACTAAAACTAACCCTAACCCTAACCCTAAAACTAAGCATTTTCCAAAAAATAAAAACTAATTAAAACTGGCAAACTCACTCTTAAAACAAATTAAAACTAACTGATTTTGAAAACAAAAATTCACAACAAAATTAAAACTAAAACTAATGAAAAATCCAAAACTATTATAACCTTGGTATAGTAGATTATGGTTTCCTGTCCCGAGGTTGCAGAAATCAAAGCCATTACAGCCATCTAGGCTCTCTTCAAAGCCACCAGACTCCATTGACAAAACCAGTAATTTCACCTTGCAGACTACAGGGGTTACTGTTACTATTACTGTCTACCACCGCCTCAATCAGTTAGTTTGTTTTTGTAGATGTGTGACTTTACGGAATCTGATCTAACCTATTAAAACACAGAGTACACTAAAAGAGAGTGAATATAGGACACAAACATGACTCCCAGTGTTGCTCTATAATTACTGGGTGTTTAAATAAGCAGCTGTCTGCTCACAAGTTCAGGTGATGATATGTCAATTTTGTGATTACTATTTGTTCCCGCTGCCCAAAAGAGGCCAAAAAAGAATCAGTTATTACAGGTTTAGCTGGGCTTTAAATGCCAATTTCACTTGTATTATCGTAAATTGTGTTATTTGCTTCAGCCAAAGGGCTGAATACTTCTTCTACCACTGCACACCAACATAAAAACAGACCATGGAACAGTTTACATCTACACTGATTTCGAAGCACATTTTAAAAAATTATTTGATTAGACTTATCGTCCATGCAGATATTCAGTGTCTTATTTTGTATTCTGAACACTTAAGTCACAACATTAACCAAAGTTTGAAATGATCAAATGATTAAGTCTTCCCAGCTGGGGAGGCTGGCAAGATGTGCTAAACTGTTTGCCCCTCGTTGTTATTCAGCTGCTTATCAAAAGGCCAATTTCAATTTGAGTCTCCACCTGTTACTCTTTGATCACTTTAGTCTGAACTTATAAACATGGAACAAGGCTCTCACTTATCCAGAACAGACAGCCAGGGCTTCATTCCCCAAAGTGTTTATAGACTTGTTCTTGGTTCCTCATGCTGATCTCTGCTCACGTCTCTCCCGGATCTGTCGACTCGCATTATCTTACTAATATTTCAGAGTTTGTTTCCTCACATAAAAGCAGCAGGGATTCATTTAGCAGGCACTGCTCTGAAAGTACAAGAAGCTAAGAAACAAAAAAAACAATTCCAATCAATATGGGATCTCTGATATTAGTGCTATGGATTTTCATTTCTGTCTGCTGCAATATGACTCTAAATTGTATGTAGTTGTTGAAGGAGCACTGAGCAAGATTTTATCGTCGCATAAAATCTCCTTAATATATCTGCAGGGATTTCAATCAATACCAATGACTTAACGATTACTTTGCATGCTGGGATGCTGAGATGAGATTTCTGCCTTCCAAAATACACTTTTCTCATAGTTTCAGACACACAATTACATGCACACACACACACACCCGCAAAAACATTTTTGAAAGATGGAGAATGGTGGGTGTTTAAAGCGTTACATCACATTTCATTCTTAAGCCATAAAAAGCAAACAACTCTTTTATTTCAAACAGACCTGTGGATGCTGCTGCCAGCTGGTCATCGTTGATAGCACTCATAAATTACATAATGCTCTTCTAAACATCTAGTTACGGAAAGTGGAGGCAAACCAGACATCTGAGCAGAGATAACGGACGGCATAACGCATATAACTCAGCTGGAAACATTCGTGAATGAGTTTCTGTCATAAAAGATGCCACCTGTTCTGCTTGACAGTGCTAATAAAGTCCATTCAAAGCCACCAGGGGAACTGGGAGTAACAATTTTACACCATGTTTGTGTTTTAAAGTCAAGCTAAAGCTCAACAGTGTCACACTTCACTGTCTCAAAACATTTTGACTTGTCACAGTACATGAAATGAATAATATCCATGAATTCCATTTAGCTGCTTCACTTTTTAGAGGCCTGGTATTGTTCATGCCGACTCAGTATCACACTGTCATGGTTCATTCGGACACTTGAATAGAACAAAGCTGTTGTTGGTGTTATTTGTAACACCTTTTCCTGCCATGACATGTCTGCTGTTAAAAGGTTTCTGCTTTCAGGTTCAACGGGCAACCTTCATCTCCTCAAACAGTCTGACAGTCACATCTCACAGCAAGGTTACAGAACAGTTTCCACTTTATGACTGTCAGTGTCATCTGTAATGTCGTCTTGCACTCTAGAGCTGATTTATCAATATCACCTTCCTCACAAGTAAGCCTTCTGAAGTCATGCTGCATTTCCGGATGTTAGGGGTCATCATTTTGATTGTAATGTGGCAGTTATGTTGAGGACCAGTGCTCAAAGTGGGCCGGTACATATTATTGGCACATTTGACTCCTTGGTGTACTGCGACTGTTTCTTGGGTACTCTGATCTGTCCTGTCTGTACCAGCCTTTCTGGGTGATTTGTGATGGCTGTAATGAAACTGCAGGGTTTCGTGTTTATACATTCTGCTGCAGCTTACCACCGCTGCTTCATAATTTCATGAAATGTCATGGCATTGCATTTACATTTGCACATACATTTGTACGACTCTGCAGAGCCGTCTGCTCCACTGAACTTAAACAGACGACTGTCCGCTCGTCTGTAGTTTGAGGATTAGCAGACAAGCTGCTGGAATAATGACAGGATGTCAAGCACTCACAAAATCATAAGAAAAAACATAAAAACAGCGCAAGTGACATTTTCTCAGGCACAGTTGGTGCCACCCACCGTATAGTTACTTGCTTTTATTTTGGGCCATATTTCTGGTTTCCCACTAATCTAAAGGTCTGTGGTTTAATGTCGAATTATGCTTGTGCAAGGTACTGAACTCCAGATTGCTCCTGATGCTGCGTCATTGGAGAATGAATGGTTATTTACTGATGGGGGCAGGTGGCACCATGTAAGGTAGCCTTGGCCACCTGTGTGTGAATGTGTATGAATAATAATCTGTAGCATAGAAAATAAAAGTGCTTTGAGTGGCTATGACTAGAAAAGCACAGTCTATTTAACATTTATTGAAATCACCTCCAGGCATTCCTGAAATATCATGTTCACAAAAATGGGATGGGCATGAGGTCACAGTGACGTTTGACCGCCAAACTCTAATCAGTTTATCTATAGGTGCAAGTGAATGTTTGTGCCAATTTTAAAGAAATTCCCTCAAGGCATTCCTGAGATATCGAGTTCACCGTAAGAATGGGACAGATGTTAGGTCACAGAGATCTTGACCTTTGGACCTCCACAATCCAATCAGTTCACCCATGAGTCTAAGTGAACACTTGTGCCAAATTTGAAAAACCAGCAACCGGGTAGTACAATCCCACCGCGCTGTAATCAAACTGCTGCTGGTTTGAAGAAACTCATCCAACTGTTAACTGTCTTTTCTCTTCTTCTCTGCTCCACACAGATCCTGCACCACGCTGGCCTGTCTAGACACAGCCTATTAAGTCAACTCTCTGATAATGCAACTGTTGACGTAGTTGCCGGAAATCATTTCATATGCAAAAAATATTTTTTCACACCATCTGCAATTTTACACAATTCAAGACAACATTGCTTGAGAGCTGATTTTGAACCCATGCTTGGATAGAAGAGGGAAATTTTTTCATTGACTGCAGGATTATATAATGAATTTAAGTGTAAGGAAGCAGTAAAACTCAATGACTCAGTGATTAATAATTATAGAAACTGCCACCATTCATGCAATGCCAAATAACAAATTAAAACTCAGTCACATTTGAATAAATGGGTAAAGCACAGTAAAAAGGTAAATTCATTCATTCATTTACTATCTTAAACCGCTAATAGTATGCATTTTTGTTGTGGTTTGATGAATGAGGAGAACAAGCAGAGAGGTGACGTTCAATGCACATTTAATCTACATGACGTCAAATTCAGTTCTGGCAGCTTCAGAATGAATGGAAAGGTTACAGAGACTGAAACTTCATATATATATACACTCGCCATGGCATTCTGGTACATTGAAGGTTGCTTACCTTTGTGCTTACATGGTAAAGTTGTCAACACACGTGATATATTACTCTATATATATCAGGGACGGGCAACTAAAATGCTGGAGGGGGCAACAATTTTTCATGGACACTACCCATGACACTACCACAGGGCCACATATAGGACCGTGCACTTAACCAGATTTTAAATATGTTTACAGTGCAGTAACTTAACATATTTCATGCTCAAAAGCATGTATAACTGTATAAATAGGAATACAAAAGGTTTGAAGCAAATAAAAAATAACCTACTGCGTTTTCTTTTTTATCAGTGTAAGAACAGCAGACCAACATTAATTGCAAGAAGTAATTTTGTGTATTTTTACACTGCACTTTTAAGATTTCTTGTTCAAATGCATGTAGTTGTACTAAGAGCCACTTCAAGTGAGGGTGCGGGCCTCCAGTTGCCCATCCCTGGCTTATATGGTCAGCCTGTCATAATTGAAACATCTTACTCAAGTGGTCAGTGGCGACACAAGTCTTGTTCCTGAAATACACAAATACCTAAGTCTAACTTTACGTTGAGCTTGTGAATACATGCTGAGCAGAATTACAAAGAAATGCATTCTAACAAACGCCTGTGTGAGTGAACTCGGGTCGGGGGGAGGTTGAGCCAATCCCAGCTGTCACTGGGTGAGATCCATTGCTAACCATCTCAATCAATATTTAGTGCAATGGTGTTCTTTACCTCTCACAGATCAGGTTCAAAGAGGATAATTCACTTGTTTTTCAAAAAAAAAATTAAGGTAAAACTTTATTATGTACATATGAAAAACCTACATATAAAATACAATGGTTTTACATGACATTATTATTTTTAATTTATTTTTTTATTTTTATAAAAAAATTCTTTTAACTACATTTTTTATATTTCAAAAATTGGAAATGGGTTAAACAGGAGGGTTAAGTTCATAAATCATCAAAAATCAATTAAAAAAGCCAACAATATTACATTTCTGTCTCTCTATTGACCTTTAGTCTGCAAAAATTGATAGCAGTCTCCCAGTTTTTCAAATGGTACGTGAAAATATTAAACGTGAGCCTCAGATCCTCCTTCAGTGTTGAGGATTAAAGAGATTAAATAGATGACAGATGACAGTGATAGAGGACAATCTTTAGTGCTCTCTTCAGTCTGGATGCTACAAATGTCATGGCAACCACTAAGTACAGCACAACATCCCATCTTACTCAGTGCTCCATTTACCCTGTATGTAAGTGCTTCAAACATGTTCTCTCTTTTTGGAAAAACTAACAGTAGCCCTCTCAGGGGAGAGATGATACACTATACAGACGCTGGAGAAAGACAGAGGAGATCAGGGTGAAATATGGCCGTGTACTGCCCAGACCTTTTGAGTATGATTACCAGTGTAAAGAAGGCTTTAATCTAAGCCCTGGGCTAAAATATCATACAGTATGTGGATTTTGGAGCAGCCCACATACTGTACTAATGACTCTGAATTCAGTTCATTTTTCATCAAAATGTACAAGCTGCTGTGTCTCATAACTGCGAGTGTACACAACCGTGCAGCTCGCAGTCTTCAGAGGCTGAAATTTGCAAACGTCTGTCATCCGAAAATGTAAATTGGATTGATGTGGTTCGCTGTTACGAGCATTTAAATGAGTAACTCATATTTTTGCACACTCTCAAGTTAACACAGAGTGACTACCACAGGGTGTTAATAGTGAAAAGAGCCTGAGAACCGAGTGATTCATGTGAAGATGTAAAACTGGGTTGTATTCATTAAAATTCCAAGAATAGGACGGCCGGTCTGGGGTGGCTGGTCAGGTCATGTGACCGTTTATACCTCCTAACGACGATGTAAAAAGAAAAAAATCAGCACTCGTGTTATGAACCAGTCTCCTATTAACCATTATATTTTATTAAAAGAGAACAGTTTGCATCGTGTTCCTTCCTCCAGCGTTCCTCTTGTTTCCTTCAACATAAAATCGTAACAATAACCAAAGACAAGTAGTGTAGATACGTACTGTAGGCCTATATTTAGAACTCAAGGCAACGCACAGAAGAAGGCCTGTATGAAAATATGCAGCCTGATCATTAATTCTAGATATTTGTTGTGGTGCAGGCAAAACAGTAGGAATGTACTGCGTTGGACAGTCCTACATTCCTGGTAGATTACTATGTACTATATACTGTTAACAAGGCAATTTTACTCTTATTATTAAATGCAAAAACAAAGCAATAGTGGCTTTATAGGGACAACAATAATAGGAATGGGGAAAAGAGTGATACACATAAGCTAAAAAGCTAAAAAAAAAAATAAAAAATAAAAAAATAGTTAATAATAATGTCATAATATTATTAATTTAAGTCACAGTCACTGCAAGATGTTATGTCATTAAATAACCAGTGTTAAAGGGGGAAACTGCTAACTATGGCACACATGTCTTTGTGTGATAAATAAATAAATCAATAATAATAAATAAAGTTTCATTTTGAGCCCGATAAGCCATTTAAACATGTACGCACACATGTAGAGAGATGCCTTATACACAGATATATGCAAGTGACTTTTAGAGTCACATTAAATTATCATCCAGGACTAATTCAAAGACCATGATTAGGGTGTTAGATGTTCTAACCTTGACCAAGAGGTTGTTATTGTAACTATAATGACAAATGTCCTCCAACCTTAACTAAGTACTTATTTGAACCATAAAAAGTATATTAAGATGGACGAGGTGTCTCCTCTTCCTCCCACTGTACAAAAATGAAGCCATAATATCTCAGAAACAGGCGCTCCAGAGTGTGTGCAGCAGTGATCAGGCTGTGGAGCTGTCGCATCAAGGTCCAGCCCATACTAATAATGAGTCAGTCACAGCTGTCAATCACGACGTTACACCCACGTTCTATAGCATCAAATAACTAATTAAAACTAAACTTTTCAGAAGAATTAACACTTCAACATACATCACTGTAAAGGACTGCCTAGACTGACAAAAGCCATCTTTGGGGAAACTGACATGTATTTATATATTGCCATATTTTTTTAGTTTGGCCAACATGGAGGGGGAGGGATTTATGCCACAAGCTGCCATGAAACATCTAGAAAAACTGCAGTTGAGTGAGCAGAGGCAGTTTGATTCTGCTGTGTTCGACCAAACTAATAATTGGGGATTCACTTTTGGTGACTAATTCAGGCCAGAGAATACCTGCAGCCAAACAGTAAACAAAGTCCTGTGACTCCTGCGATGTTGACCTTGGTGATGAAGTGCAGGTTGCACTGTGCAGCTGCTTGGTGTTTTCAGCGTAATGGTCTGAAGTACAGGTATCATTATTTTTAAGCACTAGTCCAGGAGGATAAGAAGGGCTCCCTCTTTGAAAAGAACACTCTGACCGACCCTCTGATTGTATATTTGAACGAGTGTCACGACGTCCTGAAGGCTGCAGGATCCAGCTAATGCAGGACTGGCTCACTTCCAATTTAACAAGTTCTTCCAATAAACTTCATGAGCGTGGCCTCTGAACATATGAGTCAGGAAAAATATAAATTGTTAAAAAGTTCAACTGAAGTGTTTAAAAAACTATGAATCACTAAAAAGATTCCCACACAGTGGAAAGAGTTTGAGGGATACTGTGTGCACGTGTAAGTGTAGGTCTGCAGTGTGTGTTTGTGTGTGTGTGTGTGTGTGTGTGTGTGTGTGTGTATGGGCGTCCATGCACGTGGACCTGGTCAAGCAATCAATACCTGCAGAGTTCGTGATGCATGTCGTGATTTTCAGCTCATTTTTATTTTAAAACACAATCATATACATACATACACACACACACGCTGCTGAACTTTCATTGGCTCCATTTCAAAACCTTTCAATAATTCAGATTCATCTTATAAATATGCAAAATCAAATTGTAGAAGACAGAGTGTGTTTGCATCTGTGTGTGTGAGAGAGAAGAGAGATCCATCTGGTTTTAAGTACCTTCTTATGAACAATATGGCAAATGAGGGACTGCTATTCTAGTGGCTTTCACTCAACACACACACTCACTGTCCACATAATGTGTATGTGTGTGTGTGTGTGTGTGTGTGTGTGTGTTTCTATGCTACAGCTAAAGAGCTGAGTCAGGTTTGTACTCACCCCCTACTTAGCATGACATGACCATTGCCGAAAAAAGGTCAAGGCCTTATTGTTTTGTATTGTGTGTGTGTGTGTGTGTGTGTGTGTCTGTGTGTGTGTAAATGAAAGAGATACAATGTTTCGGTATATTTAAGAGGTAAGCTGTCGCGTTTTTTGTAAAAGGAAATGTTTTCATTTTATGCTGCCCGTCCATATTTTCTCTTCCAGTTTAAACGCAATTGAATTTGTTATTCAGATTTAGCACTAGCATAGTGCTGGTATCAATGTATTTGTCGTGAGCAATAATTGGCATCTTGGAAACATTTAGCAGTACACTGCTGCAATCGGACGGTTTAACAGAACCAAAATGGCCAGAAATGTCTCTTGGTGTAGATGGAACTACAAAAGCACCGGAGCGCATCAGTACGTCCACAGTAACGTTGTATTCTAACAACATTGTCGATGTGCTTTTGTATTCTGACCAAATGTTCTCACACAGCCATCAGCAGTGTTTCCCACAAAATGAGATCTATTTGTGCTGGTAGCTGACCAGGGGGGGAGGCACGACCTTCAGTTAGCTGCTGTAGCAACAAAGTCCAAACCACAGCGCCGGGGGTCTGATCCTCGGCACTGGGGTTCGTGGCTGGCTGGCTGAGTTAGAGTTGCTGTGTCTGCGGAGCTACTGCACTCTCCCCTCCCAGCAAAGTCTCCTAGCGGTGGGGAGTGAAGCTAGGGACTGCAGGCTTGCTAGCTAGCTAACTAGCCTCATTTTTGCCCTGATAAACTGGACGCGAGTTTTGGGCGAGGAGAGGCTCAGCGAACGGCAGCAGCCCTACAACAAAATAAGAGTTTTAATCTATAAAAAATAGAAAATCAATATGTTACAGCTCCACCCAGTTCAGAAAACATATTTTTAAAAACTGATCAAGTCTTACTGGTTACTTTCTTGGCTGAAAATAATATTAAAACTTAATAACAGCCTTTTTTTAAAATCATAAAAGTATGATAAAGCTGCTGTTGCACAAAGTAGTTGCACTTCCGCTCTAAAAAACGGAAGTAAAATTGCAAAACTAAACAATGTGGCATCCCCCTCATTAGGTCAAAGAAGTCAGTTAATCGTTGTTGATTTAATTGTGTAAGAAGTCTGTCGTCATTAATCAATAATGAGAATTTACCATACAACTTTCAAATTTACTTTAGACTTTTATTCTACAAATTCTACTGTACAGAAGCATTTCTGCAGGCATCTTTGTGCACCGCTGTTCAGTCCAGTACTTCACTACACAGCACATTAAAAAAGATCTAGAGTGGGATTTACAACCTCCTGTGTGTGTGAATATTTTGTTTATGTGCCTCCTTCCCACTGTGCAGGGGAGCATTTTCTGCAGTAATGATAATTCACCATCGTTAAGGTCTCCCATAATAATGATACAGGCAGTTGCTGCCAAGCAGACATCTCAGTAATCCTCCAGCAGCCTGCAGTACCTTTGTGCTTTCATAAACCAGGTGGAATCCTATGAGTCTGTGTAACATGAAAACACATTGATAACAAGCTACTGAGCATGTTACAGCACATATAAAAGCCTGCAGGTGCAGATGCAGCTGCACAGAAAAGCACATCTACACGGATCTATACTCTCTTCCCTGTAAGTGTGACAAATTCAACATTCAAATCACACACACACACACACACACACACGGGCAACTACACACTCACAAATCCATACGTACACATAGAAACACAGTTACAGCTGCAAGGACACCAATGTCAATCAATTATTAGTCTCATCTTCCACATCCTGTCACTGTCACTGCAGCTATCACACTTCACACAGCGCCGTGTGTGACTCTGTGACTGTGTGTGTGTGTGTGTGTGTGTGTGTGTGCTGACACAGGTTATTAGCGGCCTACTCTGAACACCTGCACCTTGTGCGCTCTGAGCATCTTTCTTCCACTGTCACACACACACACACACACACACACACACACACACACATTTTCACCCTGCTCTGTGATTGACAGTCCATATTTTTGTCACCCAGAAAGGCTGAGACACTCGGGTGTAAAAGGATGTTCTCTCCCTCTCCCTTTACTCCTCCATCCTTCATCCCCTGCTCCTCTTCTTATCCGTCTTCGTCCTTCCCTCTCGGCTGTATGAGCGTGTGTGTGTGTGCGTACGTGTGTGAGTGTGTGAAAGCTCGCCTGCCGCAGCTCCCATCCTTTCATTGAAATGTTATTTAGCCAACCAATTAGATGTTGGGAACAGCAGGTGAGCCCTGAGCTCTATCCAATCAATGACCTTAATCCTCCCTAATCAACCAATTAAGATTCTATTATCGGCACAAAATCACACACACATTCACGCCCATACACAACCGCACTGGAATTGCAGAAATGCTGTATTATCCATATATCTTTGCAGAGATCTTATACGAAATTATCATAAGCTGAAAAGCCAATATTATGTTATATAGCTTCTTACAGAAGGCTCAAAAGCAAAGGAGATTAGGACTTTGTGCTTCAATGCGTTAATCTTTGTTTTATTATGAGGTGTACAGTCCATATAGCAGTCCTTCTTTGTTTAATTAACTCCTAATGAGCGGGGGTCATTTGAGGGGATGAAATAATATGAACAGTAAAACCTGGTGGCTCGGGGTGATAACACACAAGTGGCAAACTGAAGGTTTTAACCTTAAGTGGAGCACATTTTCTGCCGTGATATCTTGTTGAAAAATTCTCACATTGGAACCTCTGGGGCTGAAAGATGACGCAAATGCAGAAAAACTAGTTCCTTAACTGGCCACTTGAGGCTGGCTCTACAGAGAGCCAATCCTCATAGACACCCATGTTAAAATGCCCAAATTCACAGCAGAATTTAACATGTTTACAGCCTGATACTAAAAATGGTTTTAGTCTCTTTAGCTTATTTCACTGTTCATGACAATTTTGAGGAGGATACATTTCTTATATTAGAAATTATTACTCAATTATTTAAATCCTATTAAGACCATAGACTGTATAAATAATGGACGTAGTCACAGCGTTGTCACCCATCGGTTTGTGGACTGCCCGTTGGAAGCATCGAGTTCAGCGTTACACTCGTCACCATCTTGTTTCCGATACGGGGAGCAGACCATATTTGGACTGTGGAGGAGCGAGAGGGATCTGATCACTGACTACACGCCTCTCTACACCTCAACCTGACTGAGAGAAGCCGCTGCTAATTCATGGTAGTTAGTTAGTTCATGTAACTGGAGCATTAACTGGGATGTTAGTTTTGGCTAGCAAAAAAACAAAAACAAAATGTTCGTTACTTACCTCAGAAAACTGAACAGCGACTCCTTGGAGTGTCTGTTAGTCCAACCAAACACTGAACAAGACATTTTTACTGAACAAAACGTTCAAATAAACTGTCATTAAGTGAAAACACAGTGTGAAAGGATCAAATTTATGAGTTATATAACATTATATATAACTTGACACGTTGCCATGGATACGCATTGCTCTGCTTCTCTCCTGATGACGGCTCTCCTTGTCAGTGACCTGTCAATCAAAGGTAGCCACACCCCAAATCATATGATTCTTTATCTATTTTCTTCTAAATGGGGCCATTATTTGAACTATTAACATCAAATTGTCTTGGAGAAGATTTTTTTACTAGCAAATTGAGACCAAAATTTCTTTGGTAATAAATCAAGTGAGAAGTTTTCTCACTGAGGTTGCTGCCTGATTAAGGCTTAAAGTTATACGTAATTAAGGGCATGGCTATGGGATTAGAACACTGACTGTTTTTATATATACTCTAAAGTATATATATTTTATTTTACTGACTTTTATACTATGTTTATACTATGTGTGAAATGTTTAACACTGTAATCTAATCTAAAAATAGATGTGGAACAACTTTCATTCCATTGAAGCAAAGATAAAATAATGCTGATTGCTGAAAATGTACTTTGACTTTAATTGGACATGGCCGAAAATATTTTTTTTTTTATCCGGGTGAGACCATTAAATTAGTAATTTAATTCATTACCGCGAACATCCCTTCCCACTCTCTCTCCATTGCCCAGTTTTCCCTCTCTCATCCTACTGTACACTGTAAAATAAAAGTCAGAAAAGCCATAAATGTTTTAAATAATTGCGTATATGTATCCCCAGGAGCCCTGCAGAGTCCTATTTGCAATCCTTCCATCTTCTTTAAGTCTCTTCCAAGATCTTAGAGTTGCAGTTGGGGAAAACAGACTCAAATGGAGGTCACAGTACATCATGGACCAGGGTGTATGATTTGAGGGAATGCACTAATAATTTATAGTACAACAAACACGATAGATAAGTAGAAAGAAACAAGAAATGAGAGGGGGTTTTCCCCAGGAACAGCATAAAAAGCCCTCAGGTCTGACAGGATTGTATGTTTCTTTAAGTCATCCACTAGAATTTACTTTATTTCCTGCCTGCCTTTAGGGATGTAATTTCTTGAAACAAAGCTGTGTTTCAAAAATATGTGGACATATATAATTGTGTGTTTGCATGTATGTGTTCAAAGCGGAATAACACAGAGAAAGTTATTCTGACGCTCAGCAGCAGTGACATCCTCTTTGTATACCTCTTATTGCCTTTCTACATCTGTTCCTCCTTCTCCCGCATTACATTTCTGTAGCGACTGAGAGTCTTACATTTATTCAGATTTATTTTAGTCCAGAGTATCTCAAACAAGGCAAGTAATTGTTTGCTCTGAGCAATAAGATGTGGGAGGGAGCAGAGATATACGGGGGGGAAAAAGAGAGAGAACGAGAAGCAGGGAATTAAGTAAGAGCTAGAGAAACTAAAACTGCACAGGAACAAGGACACACAGTGCACAGATGTTGATGGAGGAAAAGAAAAAAATAGCCAGTGAAAGAGGGAAGACTTCGAATCTTAAGTATGTCACTTATTTATGCAGAAAGAAAGAAAAAACCAAGAGAAAGAAGATGAGATGTTTGCGTCAGCTGCAGCACTGATCATAATCGACCTTCAGTATTGAATGCTTTTGTGAGAAATTGTTTGTCGTGGAAAAGACCATGTTTAGTGATTTTACATTGTTTGCTCAGCTCAACCTTTGAACTAGAAAGGTGGTGCAGGTCCATTGTGCAAGAAAAACATATTGACTTGTTGACTGGAGTCAGAACCTTTTTCACAATATGAAAATCTATCTGCTTTAAGGCTTTCGCATGTTGTTCATATATGTTTTTTTATGGCTTTTAACATGCTGTAAGCCGGTCGCATGGCCGCTATTTGGAACACGTAACCATCAGTCATTAAACGAAATGAAGGAATTTATTAATTTCATTGTATTTCTAATGTGTAAAGCTGGATCCCTTTAGTTACTTTAAAGGGAATTATGTTCCACCACAAAAGTCATTAAATCATTAAAATGTTACTTTAATTAAAAAAAATGTTGTGAATAAATACAAATTAAATAAATATTGCTATAAATTGTATTTAAAATGGTTTAAAAGTAACATTAAAATTGATGATTGTTGTGAAAATTATTAATTTAGATTTAATTATCTGCCATACAAGTGAAAAAACTTGTTTTTTTACACATATTCTTATTTATGGTTTTTATTTATTTTCAACTATTCAACTCAAAGGAGGTTTAATCATTAATATGGGCAGTTTAAGTTGCAACAATGTTATGTGCCATAAGAATTTTCTTTGTGTAATACTTTTATTTATTAATTTAAGTATTTTTTCATCCAACTGACTGAGCTTAGAAGATAAAGAAGATAAAATCAGATTATTTGTGTTTATCCAGTTTTTAACCTCCGAGAAGATGAAAAGGAAGTTTGAAGGCTGTTAAACGCAATTAGAAACTTAACATTTAATGTTGTTAAATGAAAGTTCTTGGTGAGGTTTAGGCAACAAGACGAGATGGTTAACTTTAGGTAAAACACGACATAGTAAGGCAATCGGAAGTGACGTTACATTGATTGTAACCACTTAACAAAACATTAATCAACTAAAACTCAAGGAAATATTTTTATTAAACACTGGGACACAAACACTGGTATCTTGGGTCGAAGCCCTGTATTTGGTGGACCCGCCCACCCTGAAAGGCCCTAATCATCCTGATGCTTTTTGCACTTGGCATGTTATTCATACCCCATTTGCTGCTATAAAAGGTAATGTAAATGATAGGTGTATCACCTGTGTGCATTATTGGACTGTGATATATGAACTGCATGCAATTTTAAAGTGCAAGTCCAGTTATGCTCAAGCAGAAGAGAATATACTGACTGCTTACTGAAAAATCAAATCTTTGTTCTGCAATTGTGTCAAACTCCACAATATTAAAACTAAATCTACGACAGTTCCATAGTTCTTCCTTCCCCTCAGGTCAGGAGTCTGGGTGTCATCCTGGACAGCACATCATCAACAACGGCACTTGGTCTGCATACTTTCATGTATTACTCGTCTTCTTTGTCTGTATCTCACACTGAACGGCTGCACCATTCTCATTCAAACCCTGGTTACATCGTTATTGTCTCTTATTGACTATTGCAGTTCTATCCTCTCTGGTCTTCCTCTGAAATGTCTTCATAAACTTCAATCGGTCCAGAATGCAGCTGCCTGCATTATTACCAGAACTCCCTCTATAGATCACTGCTGTTCTTCGGCAACTTTATCGGCTCTCTGTTAAATACTCAAATCGATTTCAACATTCTGCTTCCCACTTTTAAGGTCCTTCACAACCTCGCCCCTTTGTATCTTTCTGAAGTTTTTCAATGGTGCACACCTTCCTATATTCTAAGATCCGACGCACCACGCCATCTGCCTGCTACACTACCATGGGGTCTACAGCCTTCAGCGTTTCTGCCTCCCGGCCTTTGGAACTCACTCCCACAAGACATTCATAATATTGACTCTCTTTCAACCTGAAAAATTCTTCTTTTTTGACCTGGCAGTCTGATTCTGTCTGTAATGGCTTCAAACACAGTGAATTTTGCATTGATTAGGACTTTATATATAGTCATTGTATTAATATCATTATTGTTTGATTTTATTAGGGCTTGTTATTTTTACATTTATTTATGTTTTTAGTCTTTTCATGGAATTCATTGATCTTAATGACAATATTAAATGACATCAGAGTTGTTGTGCTCAGTAGAAGATATCAGAAAGGACAAAAGTTGCATGTTTGAAAATTGATATCCTGATTCTTTGTTTTATGATGTAGCATCCTTCTTTGTTACTTCTTCATAAGATGGGTAAAGCTTTATGTAATGCACTTTTTGTTTGCTCCTGCACACTCTTCAGTATGTGCTGCCATGTTTGGTATGAAACTGGCATGACTAGAAGGTAGAATGTGCACGTATTGCCAAAAATGTGTGTACAATTGTGATAGTGCTCATTAGAAAGCAGAAATATAATTTAAACAGTAAGCTAGAACCACTAACTGTCACCTAGAGTCTGAAAAACCAAGAAAAAAATCAGTCAAAACTCTTAGTCCAGCTTTATTCCAACCATATACACATTTTCAAAGAGATAGGAAGCTGTTTCAAAGTCAAAGATCAAGACTCTGATGCCTGAAAATTAATCAAATAATTTATTAATTTTCCTTGGTGCTAAACTCCACCATGCTTGCAGATATGCTCTTGCTTTTCCAAATATTCAGGATCATAGCTGATGCCCATGTTCTCCACTTTTTCCTCTGTGTTTCGAATGGCCAAAATCAAATTAGAGTATAAATTTAGGATACATTTCTTAGAGCTGGCTGAGAGGCAACTGGATAGGTCGGCGCCTCCTAGCACAGCTTCTGATCACCTGTTATCTCCATCATGAGTGCTCACACACTCCTGTATGCCTGAGCTATCTCTTTACCTATATTTGTTGCACATAAGTGACTAAATTAATGTATGATTGTCAGATTAGAAAAGAGATGGCTGACTCTACCAAGCAGCTCTCACAATAACCATAATACTTGAAGTAGGTGGGAGTCACTGCATCAGCTTGATGGACCATTTTATGACAGAAAAACACATATAACCACTGCAGGCAACAGCCAAGGCCTAGTAAAAGTTATGACCAGCAAGAAAACCATCAACTGCACTCAACAGGTGTTTATATCAAGGTGACAATGTGTCTGCAAAACCTTGTAACGAAAGATTCCTCTGGAAACTGTTTGTCATTCTGCTGCTCATTCCTTAGGTCATTTCTTCTATTTAATTGACGATGAGTTCTTTTCACACACAGTGCATGAAAAAAATCATAACTCTTCTTCTCCATGTTGTGTAGAAGCATCATGCCAGATGCTTTTCTGACCAAAGCTACAATCCAGTTCTGTCTGAAGCCACATAAATTCCAGCACTCTGGCATGCTGTCTTCTCTGTGTTGCTATGGCTTTCTTGTGTTTGGACATATCCTATGGCTCAGTAAACAACCCCAACTTCATTATGTAAGCCTGTGAATTCTTCTACCAGCCTCTGTATTGTGTGATTGTGTGATTGTGTGATTGTGTGATTGTGTGTGTGTGTGTGTGTGTGTGTGTGTGTGTGTGTGTGTGTGTGTGTGTGTGACAGAGAGAGATAGAGGATGTGTGTGTGCTCTGCATTGCGTTTAACAGGCTAGCACATGCTGAGACTGGGGAACAGTTCTTTACATCTGCCTTAATTGAACCGCACTCAAGCATAAATTAGCACGCCCTGCCAACTCTGCACTTTCTACTGTGTGTGTGCGAGTGAGTGTGTGAGCGTGTGTAAGTGGGTACCTGCCCACACATGTGTTTGTGCATTTGGAAAAACAGATTACAAACTGGATTATTTTTGTTTTTGCCTGTTTTGACTCTCATGGATTTTTGCACACACACGCTGTTTTAAATCACAGTGTGCTTTACAAGGAAGATCTCTTCTCTTTCATGGACCCCCATTGTGAGTTTTTTTACTGTCCTCACATGCTGTTTTCCACTGATATGTTTCCAGTTTTGCACAACGCTCTTCCTCCTCCATCGCCACCATGATATGCAGATTTTTGCAGATGATTCAACTGAGGCATCCTAAACTCATACAACGGTGCAGATGATATTTTAGGAAATATTGTGCATTATGTCTTATATGTTGCTGTCCTTCAAATGTCCAGCAATATGAGTGATCAGTGCACCTGCACAAGCCCCTGCAGAGCACAACCTGTTCAGGCAAAAAAAGTGAACATTATTGGGTCATTTACCTACGTTTGTTAGGAAACTTACTTAGATAAATATGTTACATTAACACATGACCAGTGGTCTCCTGGATGAAAGTCCTGTATTCATTTGACCCATCCACCCAGACTCACCCTCCTCTCTACCTTCATCTCAGGCTCATGATTACATGGGTTATATAGGAATTAAAGTGTGTAACTTTTTGTCCGTCTGAGAGGGATCTACCTTCCACCTGCTGGCTACTCACAAACATAACTATCTAGATTCTGGAGAGCATTCAGTCCAAAAGACTTTTTTCACCCTTCTATAACTAGAGATAGAGACAGCTATAAAACAACAGGCTACCCGACTTACCAAAACAGCTGACTGGGAAGAGTTTCTTTTAGTACAACTGAATGCTGAACAAGTACAACACCCAAAAATAACTGAATGACCACTTAAATGGGCCATGGTAGCCACTTAACAATCACAAGGTAGCCCACTCCAAACCCTGCCCTGATTTACCATCTTTGCTTATCTAAATCTATTTTACATGCTATATTGTAGAGTGACGGGGAGAATGGAAGATATCCAGCAAAGGGACCTTGGGCCAGACTCGAAACCCCGGATCTGCTGCGTCAAGGACTCAGCCTTGGTGGTATGTGCTCTACCTGTGAGCCACTGGGACGCCCCTATCATGCAGTATTAAAGAAGTCTTAAAACTAGCGATTGAGACCATGAACCCATTTGGAAAATGTCTACTGAGGTAATAAAAAACAAGTGAGTTTTCTCACAGACTTCAGACAATCTGACTTTTTTTGCCCCCTGCAGGCTGTTAGAAAGAATGCAGGTTTAATACCATTCCTTTTTCAGAGCCAGAGGTCTCCACTTGGTGCAGACTATCTGCCATGGGAGTAGAAACACCATCAAGGTATTCATCTTTTCTTTTAACCTCCAGACAACCGGCGCCTCCTCACATAAAGCCTGCCAAGTGTAAAGGACTCTGAGGTCTCTCAAAATACCAAACCGTGACCATGCACAAATCACACGTTCCTTTATGTCTAGTAATGTTCTACCACATTAGGTTTAGGCCACTTTTATTGGTTGATAAATAAAAAATATTGTAGCCATGGTGAAACAACCAGTGTTGACGGTTGACTGTGGCGGGATGCACACTTTGTCGGTCTAACCCCAACCTCCTCTCTAACTGTGTGTTCAGACAGAATGCATAACAAGTTTTAGAGGAGACAGAATTGCATACAAAGTCAACGGAAAGACGCAACTAGAAGTGAACTCGCTGTGGGCGACACAAATTGGTGGACCGCTTCATAAATGTAGAGAGACAGGAGGAAAAAGGAGAGAGTGTGAAAGGAAATGTTGGTCACAAGAGGTCATTTGTCAGGTCAGTGCATGTTGGTTTAAGTGTTTCAAACTGTGCTGTCATTTTTCTGGAGAGTGTCTGGGGTTTGTAGTTTGTGGCGGTTCTATATTTTGCGGTCAGTGTATTTTTCAAGGCATGCATTCTTTGTCAGGTTTACTCGAGTAAAAACTGACTTCACTGAAATCTTTTATGACACAAAAAACCTGCCCGGCATCCAAAAATAGTCAAACAGTCACATCATGTTACGGATATTATGCATATGTTTTTCTTCATTCCAATCACTTCCGCGACTCATCAGTATGCAACACTTAGAAAGACCTAATTCACCTCCACTCTTGGTCACAATCAGTGCTCTTTATGACACCTCCCCACTCTCCTCCTCCCTCCTCGCCTTCCCTCATCCATCTCTCATCCCCTCTTCATTATTATACAGACTATAAGGTAAGAGGAGCGAGGGCTCACTGCAATCAAACCATCTGAACAACTTTTATTCTCTCCACATTTCTCCTCGCTTTAGCTCCCTGCAGGAGACAAGACGGGCAAATCCCTGTGAATGGTCTGGAGTTTAGGGAGGAGAGGAGAGAAAACGAGAGGAGAGGAAATGAGAGGAGAGAAAACAAGAGTAGAGGAAAGGGAATAAGAGGAGAGGAGACGAGAGGAGAGAAAACGAGAGGAGAGGAGAGAAAACAAGAGTAGAGGAAAGGGAATAAGAGGAGAGGGGAGGAGACGAGACAAGTCAAGAGGAGAGGAGAGAAAACGAGAGGAAACGAGAGGAGAGGAAACGAGAGGAGAGGAAACAAGAGGAGAGGAAAGGGAATAAGAGGAGAGGAGAGGAGAGGAGAGGAGAGGAGAGGAGAGGAGAGGAGAGGAGAGGAGAGGAGAGGGCAGTACACAGCAGGAGAGGACAGGCAAGGACAGGGGAGGAGGAGGAAGGAGGAAAGAAATGGTCACGCTGGCTGGATGAGAGACCATCAGTTCAAAACAGAAAAAAGCGTCTGAGTGCACAGTTGGTTGAAGTGTATTGTGCTGTTGCTCTCAGTCACACTCCAGCCCAGTATTAGTGGTGTCTGGGGGCATCAGGAGTGTGCTAGCGCTCAGATGATGGAGACAACTTGTGATCAGAAGCTATCAGGGCATCAGATTTTTGTCCTCTGCTTTGAAACTGCTTCACTTGACCGACTTCTCTTGTGAAAGTGTGCATGTGTGTGTTACTGAGAGAGAGAGAGAGAGAGGGAGAGAGAGAGAGAGAGAGAGAGAGAGAGAGAGAGAGAGAGAGAGAGAGAGAGTCTTCCCTCAGGTCAGAGCACTACAAGGACAAAAGCTCCATGAACAAAGACGACTATACATTGTTAAGACCTCTAATTTGACGTTAGATATTCAGATTTCAAAGAATCTAAAACACAGTCATAGAAAGAGATAAAACTTTGAGAACAATGAGAGACAAGAGCCAGCGGAGATGAGAGGCTGCAGAGGACAAAAGGAGGAAAAAAGTCTCAGGGCGGAGTGCGAGGAAAGGAAGACAAGAGGAAAGTTAGAAAAGGAGCAGCCACATTAAATCGTTATGTGAGAAGTAATGTGATTATGTTTATCAGTAACAAGTACCATAAGGGATACAAATTTGAAATTCTGAAGGAAAATCCAGCGGTGGAAGAAGTACTCAGACTGTTTAATTAAGGTGAAACACTAAACGCAAAAAATGTTTTCATGCAATGGTTTTTAATAATGATAATAATGATCTATATGGCACACAAATTCATAACTAAATCACACATTTAGATAAACTCTACAGATCATGTAGGAATTATACTAAAAATAAAACGTGAAACTGCCCACAACAAGGTCAGTGGACTATTTTTAGAAACTGGGTCATGAGATCTGGAATGAAACATTACTATGAAACACCACAGGTAAGAGAAAAATTTTCAAAAAATTATTTTTGGGTGGAACTGTTCCTTTAAGTGACATAATACATATAAGTAATGAGAAAATGATTACATTCTTGATGTTAATTCTCCCAACATAAATTAAAACATACATATTGTACCATTCTGTAGGAAAGCTCATGTTAAGTGTTGACTTTTTTGCCATGATATTACATCATGGCATCATATTTGGACATTTTTCTGCTAGTTTTTTGTCTACTCTTTTAACATGTAAAATGAATCTGAGCTCAAATATACTGTATGCACACATACTGATATTGAAGCACACTCAGACACGGTGTAGTGGATCTCGGGCCGGGTCTGGTTTCCACAGGGACTTGAGACGCCATATGGGGTGTAGCTGAGTTAAAAAGGTGCCTACTACTCAGATTTAGACTTTGCATAATGCTGTTCCTCTGGCAAAAGAGAACATCTTTTAAAATTTAAAGGCAGATGACTGAGATGCTGCAGGTTTCCCCCTCAAATTTCAAGCACAGTGCAAAAGGCCCTTTATTACCTGTAAACAGGCCAATAAAAAGGTATTTAATCATTTTGAAATGCTTATAATATAGCTGCAACAGGGAATTCTTTTTAGTACAGATTAATTTTGTTTTGTTTCTTAAAGCTGGAGTGCAGGACTTTTACATATAAATGAACACCAGAGAAAGTTCTGTCTTTCTCAGTATACAGCAGTTGTGAAGAATGCAGAGATCATTTTAAAGGTTTTGTTTATGCTTTTTTATTGTTTGATCTTATTTTTGATTTATGCTTTATTAGTTTTCAGTCCAGTCTATGCTTTAAATGTTAGAGCAATTTGTTTGAGTGCTACCCAAACTAATCAGTAACTGTTTATGAATACTTTATGGGCTGGAGGCGCCGATAGAGTTTCCATTCAGTGTATTCTTTCTAATCCATCTATAAAGTTGCACTTTATGGCTTCCTCCATAGATCAGCATGGGATAATATCTTGTAAACAGGCTTAGTAAGAGTGTTTGATTTCAATTCAAACCTGATTTGTTTTTTAGATTAGATTTTAAATGGTTTAATATTGATTCATTATCTATCCTCATAGTCAGTGTTTTCGTTCATTTTGTACAAGATAAAATAAAAAAGTACGGTTTACATTTTGTACTACTAAAAATTGTAAAAAGAAATGTAATTATGGCAACTTTCCTGCAATGGTACATTGGAGATGACATGCTAAGTTTCTGGACTAGATGCTATAAATAAAGAATGTGTGTACTTACTCTCATTGCAAGAGGAGGGAGGAAAAAGTTCCAAAGTTTACAAATTTGTAAAAATAGATAAATTACCTTTGCACTTTCAAACAGCCCATTTTCTTACTATTTCTTAAATCTATATATGTTTAATTACAGTTTACATTTAAAGAAGAATTTGAAAATGTAAATGACAGATGTCAGAGCATAAAAGCATAAACTAATGATCTGTTCATCTTTACAAATCAATACTCACTAGTCTAACGGTGGCATAACCTTCAATGATGAAAAAAATCTAAAATTGCATTGAACCATGAGCTTTAAATCGAAAGTCTTTTAATGAAGAATAATGAAATTAATATGAAGCATCTTTAAACAGCTGCTCTTTCTAAAATACAACAGAGTACATGACTAATTAATTTCTAAAGAATTAAATCAGTAAAACTAACATTAAATGATAATGCCTTTCACTATTACCCACAGCTGTGGTTGTGTTAACCTGCTGTCATGCCATGTGTGAAATTAAGGGAACATTTCTGGCCAGTTTTACGAGCTGAAAATGTTTTAATCTCTCACATATACACGTCACATCACCCTCAAATGTCGTTGTGTGAACAGAGGACTAATTTGTGAGACTCTTTTCAATCATTCCTGCATTGAAAATGGTTTTCATGCCATTTAAAATGGTATTCAATGTGGAAATCAGCATGTAACTCTTGTACTGTGAAAGTCATTTTTCCAGCCCTCTGAAAGTCTCTTTTACAGAGACAAACATCAGACAGACGTCACAGTCTGGGAGGCAGGACAACCTTTTCACTGTCATTTTTAGCTTTAGGGGACAAGTTAGCTTTTACCTTCAAACTGTGTCACTCTGATGCAACAGAGATGATGATATCTGAATATTCAGATGATATCTGAATAGTGACCTGCATTACCATTACACCATCCAATGGCACAAAGTTATTCTAATAATTAACCTAATTGTGCATTCAGTGGTAACCCTTTTCCCGTTAGTATCCATTTATTTTTTAGCATCCTGAATTAGCTGCAGAAACTCTTGTCACAACACATAATTCAGAGAAACTAATTAACTGGCATATCACAGAGCAACGTGCACAGGGAGAAACATGCTAACGGGGACATTAAGGAGAATGATGACACTACTGTCCAAACACAACCAGCCTGAGGTGATCAGTGTTTTTTTCTGTCTCTTTCTTTTTCTTTTTGTGGATGGCAAATCATTTTAAGCGGTCACATAAGACTCTGAGATTGTGCAAAGACACCGTGCTGAAGGCCAAGTGCAGCGATTATAGTGGTACTTCACAATGGAGAATGTCCAAAAACCAATCAAAAAAGATGATTAGAAAAGTTTACCAGGACTTTACTTTGAAAAATACATCAGTCAGGGCTCTGCAGATATTCTGGGACTGCCCAGAGCTCCTGCATTATTGGCAAAATTTTCAAAAACAGATTAAGTTGATTTTGGGTATCAATTTAACTTTGACTCCAGCACTTTTTTATCCTTTGGAAACATTATAGGACAAGAAATATCCACCTCCGCATCAGAGATCACAGCTGGTATGAAGACGGCACAATAATGGAGACTACTGGACTTCACTCTGCACTCACAGTTACCTGGAGCAATGATGGTTGTAATTGGGGGCAAGGTGGTTGCCCCAGTAACTTAAAGCCAGGACCCCCCTCCTGCCCCTCTGAGTAGATCTTGTCCGACTGTCATGACTGTCTTTAAGAGCCTTTAGCAGGCGGTTTATGGTTACAGAGAAGATATAAAAACTGACACAGGCCAGTTTTAAAAGGTTGCCTTGACCTCTGACCTCAAGGTATGAGAGAATGAAAATGGGTTCTATGGATACCCACAAATCTCCTCTTTATAGACATGCTCTATGATAATCCTATTTAATTTGCATGCAGTTTTTTGCATGTATTATAATGTGTTATTTCCACCAATTGTAAAACAGTGTATTTGAATAGTTATGTACCAACAAGATGTACTAATAATAATATTAATACATTGAATTTGTATAGCGCTTTTCTGGTTACCCAAAGACCCTCCCTAGGTCTCCAACCTCAGCGACTGAATAGGTTGATGTCAACACCACCCATAATGACCTATATGACCATTTACAGGCTCACGGTACTGTAAGTGCAAAAATCATTATACATACACGTACTGTTCGTGGTTGTAAAAAGGTGAAGTTACTGTGAATTTATGCTACAAAACTGACCTAGGTATAGGGCAAAAAACTTTCTGTTTAGGCATTATGAAAGACAGTTTAAACAGTCAAATGTACGTAAATGCCAGAAGTGAAGTAGTTACGAGTGAGCCACGGAAGTTATGAAAAATAAGTTTACTTTTTTTTTTTTAATGGGATATGAACCCCGTTCTCCTGGATGAAAATCGCCATTTATTGGACCCATCCCATCCCATCCCCTTCCTGAGTTTGATGTCTATCATTTAAAGTCTGCATTGCCATCAATCATTAATACGATGTCAGCAAGATGTCAGTGGAGGACAGTCTAAAACGTAAATGTATGTTGTATTTTGCGGTCTGTACAAACGCCTTATATTGTCATCTTTGCGGGGAGACCAGTCTCTTATATGTACAGACTGGGATCCCTAAACAGCTTTGAAATCATATAAATTTGGTATGTCTGGAGGGCTGAGACTCTTGTGGATTCAATGAGCCCAAGTGTATTCATGTGTGATGGTGTTGGTCCCCGCAGAAGCCATTTTATTTTATTGTAGTAACTGGAGCTCACTGTATAAAATGACCTGCTGTGACCTCTATTAAAATCACAGCCTCATGAAACTTCACAACCAAAAACTAACCACCAGACGACATTCAGGGTTTTTTTTTTTTTTTAGCAATTTCCTAAACAGAAGTGCTCGCTATCCATTCAACAATTTTTCCAAAAAATTATTTAATTAATGGGTTGCATTTTGGTACCCCTTATCCATGTGGCCAAAGCCTCCACTTCAAATGATCTAGAAACATCCACTTCCATCAAGGACTTGACAACTTGACCAAGACATTCATTTTTAAACCTGCATACTAGATTGTAGACTATTTTAGATTTCAGGACCTGAAAAATCCCTGCTGTAATATGTTATGTTACATTCAAGCATTTAAATCTCTTCTTAAAACATTTAAATCTCTTCTTAAAACCCACCTCTTCTCGTTGGCTTTTAACACCACGTAGAGTGCTGATTTTATGTTGATTTTATGTTGATTTTATGATTTTATGATTTTATTTTTTTATTGTATTCATGCATATTTTATTTTGTGCGGGCAGTACATTTTACATTTTATTTTATTTATTTTTATCCCATTTTTAATTTATTTTATCTCATTGCATCTTACTGATCTATTGTTTACTACATCTCTTTGTATTGTGTTATGTATTTATTGTTTGTGCAGCACTTTGGAAACCTTGTGTTTGCTAAAATTGTGCTATATAAATAAAGGGGATTGGATTGGATTGAAGCAACTATACTAAGAACTAAGAACTTATACTAAGAACCCAAGTTTTTACTTATGCTGTAAGTCACCTCTACATTACACATACAGCACAGTGGGACTGTGTTACTTCTAATTTCAACACTGACTAAAGTGCTACTGTAATGCTCCGCTCAGGGCTGTCGAGCGGAGCTGAGGAGAAGTTCGGCACCTCCTCAAATTCCAGATAAAGGTTGAAAATTCAATCAGACTGCAGGCGCAACAATAAAACCGAAAACGATAGCAGATTAGAGCAGAAGTGATATACCGGGGTAAATTTACCCCAAAATGCATTCCAAGCAGGCTCAAGCAATCATCCATGTGTGGAGGAATTTTACCGATCATGTATTTAACTCCAAGGCGGGAGGAAATCTCTCACTCAGACACTTTTTTTTTCAATCACGGGAGCTCAAAAAGAGATGGAGGAGATTTCATGAACACACACTGTACCATATTTTCAACAGGCACTGGATTTTAGAGATGCTTTAAATATAGTCAGCGGCAAAATATTTTGAATATCAGTTTATTCAGAAATATAAAGTAAGGACTTAGACTCACTGAGGTTCAACAATCTTACAAAAATCCATTATAAAAGAGAAATAAAAACTGTTTCCCCTGCAGGAGAAGTGTCGACAGACCGAACCGTAATTCAGCCACAAGGCACATTTTTTTCATCTGTGAACAGTGCGACTCTCATGTTTTCTTGACCAGAAAATCTCACTCCTGGGAAACATAGTGCTGTATAATTCACAGCCGAATGACACCAATTCATACTTGTGTCTCAGGAGGCAGTTGCTAACTGAACTAAAAGTACATGAGGGTATGCAGAGGCGAGTAAATTACAGCACTTTATCGCATAATAATTCTTGGAATGCACTGAACATCAGCGCTTAATGGCTGAAAATGATGCAGAAGTCTCTGAGGGTGAATTCCTCTTTAATGCCACTTGCCTTTTCTATTGTGCAAAGAACCATCAACAAAGAAGCTGCAGTCTTTTTTCCCCCTTTGAGACTGCACTCAGTGTCTTAGACCTGCACATGCATCTTGCTGTCACACAAAGAGACACACACATGCTCTTGGTTCAGTAGCCTCATCATGACTCCAATTTAAGATTCATGAGTGCATTAAAACTTTATGTAAAGACTGCAACTAAGATCTTATCACAGTTTGAACATATGTGTGTATCTGTGTCTTAAGGTGAAGACTGAGGACACTGGGTCAGGGTAAGGCCTGGTTTTAGGGTTAAGTGGAGAATCATAGTGAAAGTCATACTACTTAAGATTACATTATTCCATTACACTATTTAAAGCCAGTGTTTCTTTAACGAGCAATACAAATTCAATATATTTCTACTCTCTAATTACCCGTCTTTGAAAAAGAATTCCCCAACCCACAGAATCACGATATTAGTTCCTACCTTCTAATACAACCAAAAGGAGCGTTTCGTAAATTTTCACCCCTAACAGTAGCAGGAGGTCAACCTGGTTTTGGTTAAAATAAACACATTTTGTATGTAACTTAAGTTACGTTAGAAAGTTATGACGTAGGTTAAGTACATTACGTACATGGTGTAAGTGTAAGTATGCAAGTTAAAATAAATTAAACCTTGATATTTAACTTTTACATGGTACATGAACATTGGTCCTGTCTTGTGTTTGTTCCACCAATCCAATATTCCTCACATCCACCCTAAGTGGACTTTGTCATTCTTTATAATCTGTATCACCATTATCAACTTCATCATTACTATGGCCACTAGAGGGCACCGCCTAACAAAAAACTCAAATATGGGCTGTAATAAGCTGCAATACAAATAACATATGGGTTGTTTTTTGGGAGGGGAAATCTTGATTTTTTAGTAGGTTTTGTAGTTGCTGGTTTATCTTTTCTGAGGCGGTTTTTACATTTTGTTCTGACACACACAGGATGGACAAGATCCAGAAAACAAGAGCTATTTCATTTGCATATTTCATATAATGCGTAAGGCAACATTTGATCATAAGTTCAGTAGTAAAATACCTAATAAAATATACTCTAAATTGTGGCTTCTTCTTTTTGTTTGTATATTAGTTAATTAGTGTTTTTCTTTTGCAGAAGCTGTATTTGCAGAGATTCATACTTTACTTTTTGTCATTCCGTTTGGGCTCTGGGACCTGTTACATTTCAAGTTAAAACCTTACTGATCAAAATCAGACTAAATTTTCAACCTGGATTGAAATCTTAAAATACACAACTTAGGGACGAGAAAATGTTTGAAGACAACGGAAATTCTCTAAGGTACAGAAAGAAAAAGTGCTCTTTTGAGCACCAAATCAATATATTTATTTTTTGTCCTTGAAAGTGAAAACATTTCTAGAAACTGAGCACGTTATAGCTGGTTCTCACTTTGTTTGACTTTTTTTGTATTTGCCAAGAATATAAATCACTTCTTTAGTTGCTAAAAGTGAAAACAATCTTTGTTTTCATGTACCTTTTGCACATGTAAAATGCATGAAAAGCCCTGTTGGTGGAAACTGCATGTTTTGGCTCATGCAAAATAGATTTTAAGGCATTCCTGTTGAGCGGTGCGAAACATGGAGGGAATGAAAATGAAATTGAGAAATTGTGTTGGCTGTAACTTGTGACAGGCTTAGCAAATATGCCCATTTGTTTTAAGGTTAATGCTTGAATTAAGTTCAAGTTAGAGGTTTAGGAAATTTATTATGTCCATGAGAGCGCTCGAAAGTATAGAAATACAAACATGAGTGTGTATAAGTATGCGTGGGTGTGTGTCTGTGTGTCAGATGTTAGACTGTCAAGGACCACTGGTCTGATGAGTAACACACATAGCATAGACTCATAAGTGCAAACACAAACACAAACACAGTCTCTCTCTCTCTCTCTCTCTCTCTCTCTCTTCAGAGCGATAGCACTGTAATATTCACCTTCTGTATGGAGATAAAGAAGCAGAAACTAATAAAATCCCAACCTCAGCCCTCTCCTGTGTTTATGATACTCTTCATATGCCAACATTGCACATCACTGAGCAGAACAGTATACAACAGAATCTGACCCGGGCTCGGATGACAAAATGAGCCAAACAACATTTGATTTAATCAAGTTGGTGTGAAAATCTCACAGGCAGTTTACAGTTATTTCACAGCGCGAGCACAAAGCCAATCGAGCAGCACATGCCTTACAGCTCAGTCGTGACGCTCCTTGAGGAGCAAAACACTTTGATTTCACTCAGGCAGAGAACATGCACATCTGCTAATGTTCTTTTTCGCATTCGAACCTGAAACCACAGTGCAGTCTTTAAAATGGCATGTGGACAAGCCCAGGGCAGAGCTGAGAATCCCTCCAGCAGCATCATTTAGGTCTGCTGTTAGAAGGCATGAGGGACAAGTAGTGCACAATGCAAGGAGTGGATGCCTGTTGCCTTTCAGCCTGTGGCAATGCATTAAATATGTAAAGTCATTTGGCCCAACATCACTCTAGAGTGCCAATACTGGAGCAGGAAGAGAGAAGGCTATAATAACTCTTTCTCGCCACAGCAGTAAAGCAGCCGCTCCCTGGGCTGCAGGATGATTTGGACCTTACTGTGACCGCCCATACATTACTAAAGTGGAGTGTGAAATGAAAGCCAATATGTAGACAGAAGACCTACAGTACCTTATTTTCGCCAGAGTCACAGAAAGTTAATCTCCGTCTGGCTCGTGGTAGCAAACACCAGATTGATGTTTTACTTTTTAAAAATGAGTACAAAATAAAAAGGTTCCCAGCATGAATAATGCACGAGTTAGTGTTTCTCCTCCTCATTATTCTCTCTCTGCGCAAATTATTGCAAAGGCATTCCTTGGTTAATTAACGCATTTTTATCACCACAAAAACAATGCCAGCTATTTTGTTTGATGTTAGGAAAGGAAAGAAAGTGGCGCAGAATGTCCCCGATACATCAGTGTGGAGTAGATTCTGGTCTGTGGGTTTTTCTGAACCCTTCCCCCCATTGGTCTTTACTATTCTGCCCATTCCCACCTCTGTTCTGTGAAATATATTGCTCTTAGCACTTGAATATGTAGCCGTCCTGACTCTGTTGGGTGAAAAATGGCTTTCATCTAGGATTTGAGCTAAAGCAAATTACCCCTCTGGTGGTATAGATCACTTTTAAAGGAGGTAGGGTTAGATGCAGGAAGAGAGAGCGAGTGAGAGAAAGGGAATCTGTGGGGAAAGAGGAGCAGCAGAAATACTGTATTTTAAGTGAAAGAGTTGGGGAGATGAGTCAAAGGGAATAAGAAGGAACATTAATGAGTGAGAACAATTCGATCTTGTGGTTTTCATTGGGATTCAAACAAGCAGCGAAGGCACTCAGGTTTTGTAAACCTACTGCAGAGCTCACGGCACGCGAGAAGACAACCGGCTCAGGTGGTCAAATATCACATTTCCCACAGAGATCTCAGCTCAGCGAACAAACAGGAAGGAAATTCTTTTGTGACAAGCCAACGACCCAAATCTTTTTTCCAAATATTTGTTTTTGTCATTTGCTCAGCCTCGGGGGAGAAGGATTTCAAAAAGGCAACTGTCAGACACAGCTTTAATCACAAGCAGTGAAACTCATGCATAGAAGTTTATCACTTGAAAAGTTCAACATCCATTTTTAATTGAATTCACCAAACATGACAGGGGTGAGCAGGAAGTGAGATGTTCAAGAAAGGAAAGGAAAAAGAAAGGAAGGTTAGAAAAGGAAAATGGAAGAGAAAGGAAAGGACATGAAAGGAAAAGAAAGGACAGAACAAGACAGTAAATAAAAGAGAGGACAAGTAATGACAGGAAAAGAAAGGAGGAGGAGGGAAAGGACAGGAAAGGACAGAACAGGAGAGCAACAGACAGGAAAGGAAAGGATAGAAAAGGATAAGGAAAAGGAAAAGGTCCGCACAGCACAGGAAATTAAATTAAATGAAAGCAATGGACAGGAAAGGAAATGGTAGAAAAGGATGGAAAGGAAAGGAAAGGAAAGGAAAGGAAAGAACGGCCAGTCTAGGATAGGAAAGTAAAGGAAAGGAAAGGAAAGAACGGCCAGTCTAGGATAGGAAAGTAAAGGAAAGTAAAGGAAAGGACGGCCAGTCTAGGACAGGATAGGATGGTATTGGAAAGGAAAGGAAAGGAAAGGAAAGGAAAGGAAAGGAAAGGACAGGAAAGGAAAGGAATGGCTCCATCTTAAGGGACATGAATAGCGAGTAGAAAGGAGGTGGGGAACGATAGCCCACGCTGCCCTAAAGCATACGTGGTGCCAGCAACATACGCACAATTATCTAATGACAAAACGCGCTGGAAGCACTCCGTCCCCTGTCTCAGCCGACATATCACAGTCCTGGTGGTGTTGACTCAGACTTGACACGTACCACCACACGAATCCATCCATCAGGCCTCAGTGATGATAATGAGTGAGGTGGCTGCAGGCGAGCCGGACGATAGGTGCGTGTGACAGATGGTCCCGTCAGCACGGGTGTCATGACGACATCCAGCTTCCTATTTGTCATTCCCACTGACCTCTCTTACCCTCTTATCATTCTACTCTTCTTTTTCTTTCACTTCCACAGACCCTCACTGTGCCACATGAACAGGTTGTATCTCAAAAGTGTCAGTTTTTACACTTTAAGCTGTCAGGTATCTCTGAGTTGGTTGGATAAAAAGTTATTGATGAGGTAATGATGATGAAAAGACAAATGAGAATAGATGAGAGAACGTGATCCGATAAGATCGAGACATAAATTATGATAATAAGATACAGATGGAAGAATTAATAAGATGAGAGGAGATGAGAGATTTTAAAATATTGAAATATATAAATAATATTTTTTAAAATGATAACATATAGAAAAGAGATGCAACAAGAGGTGACAACACAGAAATAAAGATTTAAAAAATGAGATGAGAGAAAAATTTGATTAAACTTAAATAAAGATATGTAGACAGAAGAGAACATGATGTGATAAGATGAAATAGAGAAATAAATCATGATATTAAGATACAGAAAGAAAATTTTATAAAATGAGAGGAGATGCAATTAAAATGAAAGAAATAAGATCAAAGAAAAGAGATAAACTACACAATTAAGAATGGTAAAATGATTTGGGGAAAAAAAGAAAAATGTGATGAGATAGACAAAAGAGATGCAAGAAAACTGACGACAAAGAAACAAAAACAAAAAATAAAAGTCATTAGTTAAAAAAAATATGTAGACAGAAGAAATGTGATATAACAGGAAATAAATCAATCATGATAATAATATTCAGATAGGAGATTTAATAAGATGAAAAAGGAGATGAAAGAGATATGATTAAATAAATTACATTAACAGAAATAAGATAAGATTAAGATTTTAAAAAGTAGAAGGAGAAGAAACTTAGAATAAACTAATAAGTTCTATAAAGAAAGACATAAAGAAAGAAATGACAAAGAAAGGAAAATATGAGATGAAAATTTGTCGAGAAAGGGAACGGAGGTACAACAAATGAGATACTATGGAGAACTTAGGTTAAAGAAATGAGAAGAGATACAAAAATGAGATCCAAGAAATGAGATGTAAAGGTGGAAATAGATTAAGAAAGTTGAGAAGATTGAAGAAATACTGTTTGAATAACTGACATAACTCAACAGAGACTCAATCTCAGTTTAGAATTGGATACTGTACCTTTAAGAAATGATATTTAAAAGTGACAAGAGATGAATCAAAGGAGATGAGAGAGATTGGGTAAAAGAGAAGAAATGAAAAGAATGATGAGATACAAGAAATCAGATACAAGAATGGATATTAAAGAAATTAGATGAGAAAAATAACAGAGATATAAAATAAAACAGAGGAATGGGATTTTGGCTTGGGCCGACAATTCTCTACAGTCACTCCAGAGCTGTCACCGTTTCCCCAAATCAAGTCTGAACAAATCCAAAGTAAAAGAGAATTTGTTCGGTGTAATTAAACTTTTACAAACGCATTTATTTTTACATGCAACGCACATATATTTCTGGAAAAAGAACACCATGACAGTGGATTTAATGGTGGAAAAAGCTCTTGTAGCAGGATTTATAATTTGATTCAATCTAATGGGTTCAAAGAAAAATGTTATAAGATTATATATATATCTTTTATTTAACCAGGTAAAAGCCTCAGTGAGATTAAAAATCTCTTTTTCAAGAGAGACCTGGTCAAAAAGGCAGTTGAAATAGAGATAAGTTACAACATTAAACACAATTATCACAGATATTAAATACAAATATAGACATCACAACAACGCTGAATGAGCATCAGTATGTAAATAGTATATAAAAATGTGATAAGATAACGGAATTAGATGAAAGAAGTCAGATACAGAACGAGGAAATTAAGGAAAATAAGATGAAAGAGATGAGATTAGATGAAATAGATTAGATAGAAATGAGATGCAAGAGATCTGAAGATGTAGAGAAGAATTGGTAGACTACAAACTTATAACCAAAATCATTATCAAGAAAACCATGGAAAATTTAAGAGCTGATCTTAAATTAAACTCTTATGAGTTATTTTTATTGTTTTCATTATATTTGTCCAAACAAATGTACCTTTAGTTGTACCAGGCATTAAAATGAACCAGAAATTGAAGAAAACAAGGGGGGTTTAATGTTTTTTTCCATGACTATATATATATATATACACATATTCACACGTTGGCCAGTACTAAGAGAGTACTGAGGCTACATATTCCACAGCAATGTTCACCATCTGAATCTCTTCAAAATCATTCCCTATTTCACAGCAAGTTGTTCATCTAAGAGAATAAAATATTGCCTGCTGGGGTTTTTTTGCGAACACACCGAGTTACAGCTAAAACATGACTGTTGTCTCTATTGTATGGAAACAAGTTGATTAAGCCAACAAAAAAACCCAAAAACAACAAAGTTGCGCGCCTGGCCCTAGTTAGTAATTGATGTATTTGATAAAAGGAATTTTTGATGGGTTTGCTGTAAGCAAGATGAGAGAGATCAATGCCCGGCCAAACAAAATGACGCCGCAGTATTTCAGTATTTCAGCGTGTGACAGACAGAGCTTTCACGCTGCAGACTCGGGGCGGCTGCTAAGATACTCTGGGCAGCCTGATAAGATGTGACACATGGGCCCCCACATGTCCAATGCATATACAATCCAACAGTGTGTTTCTTCCCCTGAAGGCTTCTTCCAGTTGGCACCCTGCAGGTTTATCACCACCCCCCTTTCTCTTCCACACTGAGGTACGCTGACTGACATCATTTCCTGTTAGAAACCAGCCTCATACCTCTGACTTGACTCCCATCTCCATGTTCACTCTGCCCAAGGACATCTGTCACGGATGCAAAGAACATGTAAATGGGGGATTTATATATATATATATATATATAAAAAAGGAGGGTAAATCTCATCGCATAAGCAGAAAAATATTTAGAAGGAAGAGATTAGAGACCTGAGGCTGCTAGTCACATCAAAGACATCACTCTCACATCTCTCCCTCTCTCTTTCACTCTCTCTTGTTCTCCCCGTCTCTCTGTGACTCTGCCTGCCTTTCCCTCCGTGAATGCGTGGGTGCAGCCGGTTCCTATGGCAATGCCAGTCTTTTTCTAAGCTCGACCTATGTCCCCCCCCTCTTCAGAGTAGCGCTACTTCATTAATTATGTACACATATGTGCACGGACCAGCTGATTTCCTTGACATTTATAATAACTGTATAATTTTGGGTGATTTGTATGCATTCAGGCCACCGCATGCGACATATAAAACAAGACTCCTTTAAGAGATTAGAAAAGACCAGCAGGGAAATAGCACTTCCAAAATCTACTTCCTAAATTTCCTGCACCTTTAGCACCTCGTCGCTGCGATAAGCCTGATAAGAAAAAGACTCTTCAATGATAATTAAATCAGGTGTTCATCATCGGCACATCAGGGCCACTGATAATAATTAGCAATAATGTGATACTCTGTTTATCCCTCTAGGGAGATCTCTTTTCGGTTGCCCTCCAGCTACACAGCCTGATTTAGAGCCGGTAAGGAGTCAGTTTCTGGCTCAAGGACAATTCACCAGACTGGATGTTCATGGTCGTGTCATGCCGTTTCTCTAGCAACCAGGTGCCAGACAAAGCAGGAAGACAAGCACAGTAATCAGCCGGTGACAAGCAGCAGATGGCCCAGGATGACCCGTACGGTGGATGTGTGCTCCTGCAAAACCAGTCACAAGGGGAGGCATTAGAGGCCTGATCGAGTGTGATCCTAACAGGGTGAGAAAACAGGTCAATTTACAGGAAATGTCTGACCTTTTCACTGAGGTGCACATACAAGCCGATTTGGAGGAGATGAGCATTAACACATGACTTGTCTCCGGAGCATTTCCTCAGAGACGGAGACAGTGATGGAATGTAACTGGTTGCAGAAGCAGAGTACTTAATCACAGGTTTGAGATATTTGTATTTCACTTGAATGCTTCCATTTTATGCTACTTTATACATTTAATATCTGCATACATTCTCCTCTCAGCCCATCAAACTGACTGATACAAACACAAACGGTTTATGTATCTCTGTATTGTACACATGTTTCCCCATCAGCAACTTAACTATCTAAATAACCTTTTTTTAAGAGCCTCTGAGAAAATCTAAATGCCTCCGTAGCTTATTGCACCCTGCTAACATCATTATTCACCACAGGGCCTCAGGTTCAACAGTTAACTCAGATATTTTATTGCATGTTTCCAGCTTCTGGGAGAATCAAGTCTTTGAGCCAAGAAGGAAATATGTCCAAACAAGATGTAATCAGATCTGTGACACTTAAACTTGGAAAAATAGGTTGTGGTATGATTTTCCCCCCGCCCTAAAAATGCCAATTCCGAGTTTGCCACTGGTTGGCCTCCAATTTTAAAGCCAGAAAAAAAAGCATTTCTCAAAATGTCCACCATAAAGTTAAGTTGATTAATGTAATGGTATCAGTATTCCTCATAATTTATGAATTTGTCCCGCATGTACTGTACATTATCTGGCTTGGCTCAATCGATTCTTGTGAATGTTTTCTGGACTCGACTCACGGAGCCTTGCCAGGTTATTGCAACACCCCTGTGATTTATTTGGATTTCCTAATTTAGCCCTTTGAAAATCCCCCAAGACACTAATTAAAGTGCAGTAACTTGGTGTAATAATATGCATATATGGCCCTACTTTATATGCATATAGAGAAAGGCTCAAGAGGCCAAAGCCCTGCAAAAACAGGCTGGATGTAGGCTGCAGACATGCAGTATTTACACAGACTCATCAAAAACTCTTCAATCCTCGGCAGACCTCACTTTCTGTTCCATTTTATCATCAACTGAACACAAAATGATCGTGCCACTCAAATCAAAGAGTCCAGTGTTTTGCGGTTTTGGGCCAAAGTATAAGGAGCCCTAGTCGGCTTCTGATTGGCCGCCGGCCCATTGATACACAGCTGCTGGCTGCACACATCAAAGGGCTGCGCGGGTGGAAGAAGAAGAGCCAAATATTCAGTCACTCAGTTCTAATTGTAGAAAATGTGGACAGACGGACAGTAGTCAACTGTTAAGCCACGATAGAGAGCTCCATTCACACATAAACAGCTTCACATTCACACTGTAAAACACAATCACATGCAATCCACACATGCGCACGTCCCAGTGGACTTCATTACAGTGATTGGCGTCAGGACCTTTTGCTGATCAGGACACTCTTTTATGTTGCATTTGCATCTTAAGTACATAAAGGACCTTAAATGTATGTGTGGGGCAGGGTGGGCATGTATGTGCTGGCGTGCGTGAGTGGTTTTGTTAAGAGTTATAGAGCAGCAGGAGCAGATAGAGAGAGGGAGAAAGAGAGGAGAAGAGAACAGAGGAGAGGAGAGCGGGGGGGAAGGAGGGGTGAGGCCATGCATGGTCAGAGAGGGCAGACGTGAGCTAAATAGCTGAGTTGGCAACTGTAGACCAGAGAGGGAAGACAAGGGTGGGTGAGTCACACTGCTGTGTGATGAGGTACAGTGTAAGGACAGTAGACTTTTTCTGTTTCTTCCTGTGGGGATATGTTCTCTGTGGCTGGAAGCACTGAGCTGTGTGTCTGCATAGTGTGATGTTTTGCCTCTGCTCTTCTCCACTGTATTTTGTATTGTGACGTTTTTATTGTCTGTAAACTGAAGTGCCAAGAGTAGAAATACGCTCTCTATACAAAGTAATCTACAGAGAATGATCGTTTGTACGTATTTCATTGCTCCATGCGGCACCTTGTTGGATCATTCTGTGCATCGTGCTGCGGCAAAAGTTGAGTTACTTTTTTCCCCACTTTTCTGCAGGACGACCCTGTGTTTATTTGCAGGAGCCCTCTGCGTCGGCTCAGCGGGGGTGAAGGAGAGCGCTGCACCTTTCCCACATTGCTGGTGTCTATATGAACACGCCTGGCTCACAGTCTGTCCGTTACTTCATCACAAAGGTGTTGGATGGGGTGGAGGTCAGCGCTCTGAGCAGGCCAGGCAAGTTCTGACAAACTGGGGAGCCAGTCTCTATACAGACCTTTTGTTCATGAAGACAGTGTCAGGTGGAAACAGGATAGGGTTATTATAGAACTGGTGCCACAAAGATGTAAGCACAATTGAACACTCTAAGGGCGCTTTCACACTTATCTCGTTTGGTCCGGACTTTAGGACTTTTCAGTTTGATCCGAACCCAAATTCCAGGTGGGAAAGGTGCACCAAAGGAACAAAGTTTGGTCTGACCAAAAGAGGTGGTCTCGGTCCGGACCAAACAAACCAAGGTCCGAACCTTTTGTAGTGTGAAAACAACTTTTTTTATAGTTTGGACCTTCGTATCAATGATACGAGACCAGCAAAAGTATTACCACAGGTAAAAGGTGGCTCGCTGGATTCATTTAGTGTAAACACGTAAAGGAAGTAACACTGAGGTCAGATGCACAGGGAGATGTGTCCAGTAGAATTGTCTTGTAAAGTACGTTATTCCTTTTGCAGTGTGAAACCAAAACCAACAGGACCAAATGTATACAATGTAACAGAACACGGACCTTGGTTCGGACTTTCAGGTGTGAAAATGCCCTAAAATACCATTATATGCTGTAACATTAAGAGTTCCCTTTACTGCATGGCCTAGTTTCGGCAGTGGCCTAGTTCAAACCAACTGATACAATTCATCAGTAGTTAATGCAATTATTCTGCAAACTAAATCCTTGTTTTGTCATTTTTAAAAACAGAAATGTCAAACATTCGGAGGTTATACTCTTTTTTTTGTTAAATACTTGGTTCTGATTTGTCAGTTACATCTCTCTCAGTCTTCTATGTCCAATCACATCAAGTCTGCATAAAAAAAGGTCAAAATTTTCATTTAGCATCATTTTTTCTGATAATTTTATATATTCAGAAAGCATTCAAACTTCCATTCATGGTAAATGGCTAAAAAAGAGAGAGAAAAACACACAGGAGGACGAAGCAGGAGAGGTTAAAAAGACACAAAGAACTGGATGACAGACTTGAAGTAACCAGTAAATGGAACATGGTATGGGCTATGGTGGGGTTTAAAAACTGGAAAAGAAAATGTCAGCGGACTTGACAGTCATCAGGTGCTGCGGTAATTTCATGCATCTGTTCAAAATTAAAGGGCACACTTCCAACCATTGATTCTGACAACTTTTGATTGATTTCTTTAGTAAGTAGCCATTTAATAAGCGTGATAATGTACAGCCAGTGTTCTTTTTGTGAAAAGAACCGCAACAGGGTGATTTAAGGCCTTGCAAACCCCTGCACCGCCCAGTTGGGGCTCTTTGTGCAATAATTACCCGCTTGCTGTACATTATCCCTTACATAATCCTAAAACTGCTCATTAACGATTCATGATCCCCTCCTTACTCGTTCTTTATTAACTATCCTCAATTTTGTGTACCATAATGTAAAGAGTATATCTAATCTAAACAGCATATCTAATGTTATTAATACAAATATCCCTTTTCTCCCCAAATACACTACTTCTAATTGAGGACTTTCTACTTAATCCATTATGGAACAAAATGTATCTCACAAGAGCAAATATTAGGATATATTGGATATTAGTTATCCAGTACAAAGAGCAGCCAGAAAGCACACAGAGTAAAACTTTTACTAGGGTATGTATTTGGATATGTATTGGGATGCATTTGTGGTGGAATAAGGAGTTGGAGAGTGAAGTTCGAGGCGAGTTTTAATGCACCAGGATTTAATTCTTCCATGCGAGCAGAATGAATGAAGAAGTTATAGAAGAGGCAATATTTACACAGCTGTGGCCTTGTGTCAAGTACTCCTGGACACTGTAGATGCTTCACATTGTACAAACATGGTCAAGTTTTGAACACAGATGTTACGTATATGTGTGGTCAGCATATGAATATCTTACTCAAGTGCTCAGTAGACTCTTGTTCCTGAAATACCACATACCTAAATATCAAGTTTGCTGAGCTTGCGAATACATGCTGTGCAAGAGAAACTAAAATGCATACCAACAGATATGCATATACCTTATTGGCAGTATAGCACAGCCGTTATCTTATGACTTATAGAAGCTATACACATCTTGTCTTCTATCTGCAGGAATTTATTGTGTTTTATGTGTCTGAAAAAGTATCAGAGGGGCTGTTCAGATACTTTCGTCCGCACAGAATAATTTAGCAGCAGCTAATGTGAGCGCAGTGATTTGAGAGTATCAGCTTTGTTAACAGCGTGTGTGTGTGTGTGTGTGTGTGTGTGTGTGTGTGTGTGTGTGTGTGTGTGTGTGTGTGTGTGTGTGTGTCACAGAGACATAATGGTGCACCCAGCTTTGTGTGACATGCATACAGACGCAGACACACAACAGATACAAACTCCCGTGTGTGATATTTTCAGTTTACACGTCTCAATGTGTCCTTGACTGAGCTTGCTCTGAGTGACGCAGAAAAAAAAGCTCTGCACTCTGTGAAGTCCCCAACACTCACATCTCTCTCTCTCTCCTTTCTTCCTCCCTCTGTCTCTCATCCAACCAACCCACCATGCAAGCCGCTCTTTATTCTAAGGGACATATCTGGGATTTAATACAATTTGTAGGGGAAGGAGGCAGAGGCAGGATGAATGGTATATTGACTTCTATATAAAAAGCAAGGCTGGGGTGGTAATCTCATTTCAGGATGCAGTGATGAGATTCTGGCCTGTTTTCTCTCCAAGATGATGTGACTTTGGTCCTGACATCATGATGCTGCTGCTTATGTGTGGTGTGTGTGTGTGTGTGTGTGTGTGTGTGTGTGTGTGTGTGTGTGCGTGTGTGTGTGTGTGTTTGTCTGAGTATGTGAGTGCTTCATGCTCCATACTCTGATTTTATCTGGATATTCAGCTAAAATAGCATCTCTCTATTTTTGTGTGCATGGTGGAGATACAATCTTAGTATAATGTTTGCTCTCTAAACTTAGTCTTTGCTCCCCTATTCATATGTTTGCAGGCTTTTAGAAATAAACCCACCTTTTAAACAAGCCGACTTTCCTTTTTTTTGCATACGAAATATTTATGAGAAAGGCAGAATCAGCACAGGAAGTATGAAGGTGGAACGAAAGGTTAGACAGTGATTGACAAACATGTAGATATTACGCAATCTTGTCTTCAGAGCTCGTTATTAGGCCCAAATTGAATGAAAATGTGATATTTTTAAGACTCCCTTTAATTAAAAATTGTAAAAGTCAAGTTAGATGTTATAATTTCTGAACAGAATATCTAATATTGGCTAATATCTAATCTTTTTTCTGCAAACAGTTCATATTAAAGCTACAGGATACCTCATTCGTCTACATTTTGTAACAGGTGATTTTGAACACTGACCTACTTTCCATTCAGCTACCTGTTGGTGTTTAGGGACTCTAGTTCAGCTGCAGGTCTTGTGTGTAAATGGCAGTTCACTGTGTACCAGGGTTAACCAGCCAGGGTCGTTTAGTTATAGTGTGTGTTTGTTTATGTGACACTTGAAGTTGTTTGGATGACTCCAAAAAAGGTGGGGCGTTGTCTATAATGAAATTAAACCATAATTAAATAATCTGCTAATCCTTTGTGACAGATATTTAGTTAAAAACTCATTTAATTAATAATTAATTAATAAATTAATAATTTTAACCTCTTAAAACCCACCAACTGCCAAGAAGTAAAGGTAGAGGGATAGACCAATATGAACTTTACTGCAGTAAAAGCACATCTGCAGAAACTAAAGGATGTTGCCTTTTAAATGAAGCCTCATTTGTGCATTTTGGTCTTATGGTTCTTGTGTTACAAGCTTTGGCTCAAAATCTTTTTTGGTGTAATCCTAACCCTTCACCTAAACCTACCCGGGCAGGTGGGTTTTTAGGAGGTGAACATTCAAACTGATAACCTTTTGTTTGTTAATTTGCACTCTGAATTCTTTCTTTGCTACATTTTTTACATAGAACCCCGACTTCTTTGGATTTGTGGTTGAATATGGCATTCTCGGTTTGTCACATCTGGAACAAATATGCCTATAAATGATTATAATCTTTTGTTACATGGGTTTTCATCTAGATTATTTACCATCTGTAAGTAGATCAATTTTCTTTGCATCCATTTGTTATATTCTATTCTGCAATGTAATGACAAGCACATGTATTAAAATGTGCTCTGTAAATAAAATTTTCTCTCCTTGCCTACTAAAAAACTAAACTATGTGGCATGTTTCAACCATTATATGATGTTTTCATGACGTCAAATCTTTAGCACAGCACACAAAATTACATATTTTAAGACAATTTCCAAACGACTCTCTGATGGTTTAAAGGCCTGCGGGCTTGATTCTGCAGCAACGAGTCTTGTGTATTTACTGTATGGAGATAACATGGTCCATCTCCCCAACCAACCTGATTTACATAAAGTGTCATTCATCAAAATTTTGCCATAACAACATGTTTCATTCCTCTTCTGCTTAAGAGAGGTTGCAGTGGAAAAGAGTTTTTGAAAAAATATCAAGGACACATTACATCGAGTGCAAAGCAATAACACATGTTCTAGTATCACATGTATATTGAAGCTTTTTGCTTTTTAGAGGTTGTAATTTAATTTGACTGGTTGCTTAATAAAATTAAATGCACTGTAAAATGTGGGTTTTGGTTAAGTTTCTCTGAATCTGAGCAGTGCCTTGCCTGCTCAAGCTCTGGTATAGAGGAACAATCCTGAGCATTTGACGGTGCTGCTTGTTTGTCATTACCCAGGATTCTCGGGGTTGTCATGGTAATGCATGTCTGTGGGTGATCTTGGGGGGATAGAGAAATAAGGATAGGAGTGCATGTCTACTTTTATTTTGTCTTCACCTTCTAAAAGACGGTGTGTAACCTGTGGAGTGTTTCAGGCTCTGCAAGCTTACAAACCACATTATCTATGAATGCAAAGTAATGCTGGAGATTAAAGTGAGATGGATGCTTAAAGGGACAGTTCAGCATTTTGTGGATTTGCTTTCTTGTTGAGGGTTAGACGAGAGGATGGATCGATACCACTCTCATGTCTGTACAGTAAATATGAAGCTACAGCCAGCAGCAGGTTAGAGCACAAAGAGGAAACTGGCTCTCTACAAGAGCAACAAAATCTGCCCACCAGTGCCTCATATACTGGTTTTACAAAATGTCAGCAGAGGCAAAAAATCCTTTGTTCTGCTTTCAACAGTGGTGGAATGTAACCAAGTACATTTACTCAAGTACTGTACTTTAGTACAATTTTGAGGTATGTGTACTTGAGTTGAGTATTTCCCTTTTTTGGTATCTTTTTAGTTTTAGCACATGTCCCATCCACTCACAGGAAGGGGGCGGGGTTTATGACATGTACTGCAGCCAGCCACCAGGGGGCGATCACTTTCACTTTCGTGAATTTGTCATGCCTTCTATATATTCACAGTCTATGGTCACACCAAATAAATAGTTTAAGTTGCTAATTTTGTTGTTGTAGCAGTTCATTATCAAGTGAAACTAGATATAATCAAACTGTATAGCTACAAGTGGTAGATGCTAGATTATTTTATGTATGTTATTTTTTTATTATTTTTTTTTTCAACATCTGATGCACAGTTTGTTGACATGTATGAAATAAAATGCAGTAAGTGTTGCCGTCACTGTGAGATACTACACCTACCAAAAAAACAGTCTCCTTAAAGATCAAGATAACATGTTACTTAATGAGCTTTAAAGGTGCTGGTAGATGGATTTTCCTTTGGACAGAGCTGGTGGTTGCAACTTCATAATTTACTGTACAGGCATGAAATGGTATCAATCTTCTCACCTAGCTGTTGGTAAGAAAGCATTTTTTTCCAAAATGATAAAGTATTCCTTCACAGGATTTTATAAGCTTTAAAGCAGCCTGATGTCCTTCGGACTGGATTGGAGCAGAAACGACTAGCCAATTACTCGATTAGTCTATTCATACAACTTAAATTGCTCCTATTTTAATCATTGATTAATTATTTAAGTTAATCTTAAAGCAATAATGTCCACGTTCCTCTGGCTCCAGCTCCTCAAGTATGAGGATTTATTTCTTTTCTGTGTCTTGTGTAATTGTAAATTGAATATCTTTGGTTCTCAGAGAAAACAAATATCACCTGTTATCACAATAGTCTAAAGTATTGTAGATGAAAACAACTCCCTGATAATCAAGACAATAACTGGAGGTTTAATAGATAAGGATAATAATCATGAGTTGCAGCGCTCGACTGGATAGCTGTGGTTTCAAAACTCTCTGAACTGCATGTTTTTACCTCTTCAGATGAGCTGAAATTAAGGAGTAAATTGTTAAGGTTTTGAGTAAAGCTCTCCAAACAATCCATTCTGAAGACAACGTGTCACATCAAAACACAAAGCCGGAGAGACAGTAAAGTGATAGTGACAAAGGGAGAAAATGATAGGCTGACTACAGGCGGCCATTATAAAATCGAATGCACCCAATATTGCTTTCACTCACACATTTAACACCAAGCATATGCTTCAACACGCACACACACAAAGATGGAGCTTGTCACACTTTCAACACTTAGAGTACATACTGCCAACAGCTGTCAGATATGAGCACTGTTTCTCTTTCATTTCCTTCTTCTTTTCTCTGGTTCAACTCTCAGATGAACATACTGTACACACACACACACACACACATACACACACACACACACACACACACACACACACACACACACCCCAGTATGTCTGCAACTTGGCTACAAAAACAGGATAAAATGCACAGCGCTCTGGGAAATTAAAGGATTATACGATGAGAGATATTTAGTTTGTCTCGACACACACACACACACACACTTTTCGCCATAACTTCCTGCCCACACACACACATACACATACATATGACATACTCAAATTGACATAAACATACACTTATGACCTTTGACCTCACTCAAACACATAGAAACAAGAAGCCCACCCACTCAAACGCTTTGTCACTTCCAAATTCACACAAACACACACACACACACACACACACACACACAGGCACGCACACACAGGCACACGCACACACACACACACACACACACAGGCACGCACTAACGTACACACACACACGTACACACAGACCCTCACCACCCAAAACACATACACACATGCACACATGGCTGCCAAGCACGGGTATTTTCCCCGGTGTTACTGAGTGCTAATTGACAAAAGGTTTGTATGGTTTAGCCCCTGTTGTGATTGCCAATTGGCTGATTTCACAAAGCTTGTGAATAACTGAAGTGCTAAATTAAACACCAAAAAAAAACTGAGAAAAAAAAGGCCATGTTACAAAAACAACACAAGAGAAACATCAATGAAGTGGAAACAACACCTTCAATGTTTGGTCAGATGAATTACAAAAAAACAAACAGGCAGCAGTAAAAATCAGTCAATGTCACCTCTACCATTAAATGTCAGCATCACTTTTCATCAGCTGACACCATTAAGTTTACAGACTGCAGGCAGTGTTTCTGTATTAATCTGCACACACTGTAGCTCTATCTTATCAGTCTAAATTAATCATCTATCAGTTTCCTTAAAGGGGCAGGGATCAGGGTTTAGGGGGATCTATTGGCAGGAATGGAATATAGTGTTTATAACTATGTTTTCATTAGTGTTTAATCACCTGAAATTAAGAATTGTTGCGCCTTTGTTGGCTTTGAATGAACTCTTCACATCTTTATAGGTAGCAGATCCTACACAAAATAAGGGGGAAAAAACCACCAGTATTAAAATCATATACATAAATATATATATACATAAAGTATGAGGGAAAATAAAACAAGAAACATTAACAAATTGAGGACAATAAACACAAAAATTAAGGTCAAATAAATTCAGCAGAAATAGAGATGCAAGAGTTGTTTTACATTAAGATCACTGAAAATGATAAAGACATTTGCATTTGTATTGTTTTGATTGTTTTTGTTGTTGTTTTGTGAGAAAGAAATGGTTGAGACATAATGTTTCATTTCCTTCATAAATGCAAAGAATGTATTATATTTTTTGTTATGGAATTGTGAGAAGTAAAGAAATGCATCAAAAACTGCAAAAAAAAAGTTTCTACATTAGTCCAGAATGAACCAACCAATTACCGGCTCCACAGATATTCTGTTACCTGAAAGCCACTATAAAGAGGTATGTAGGTATAGGGAAGAGGTATTTTGGAATTTGATTTAAAAAGAAGGAAAAAACAATTTTGTTTAGAGAGAAAATGTCATCCTCTATCCAATTTAGATTTAGGAATTTCAAGTTTTTTTCACATTTTCTACCATTATGTCTTAAAGTGTAAACTTGATAATCAAAAAAGCAAGAGGACATTACCGGTGAACTGTGAACTGCATCAATAGATCTGTTTTAACACTGAAACAAAAAAATCCACATTGGTATTGTATTGTGTTGGTGTTAAAAATTAAATTGTTTGAGTCCTGAATAAACAATTTTCCATTAAAGGTACTGCAATCTTTCTTATTCTAAAAACCTTTTTCTTTTTTATTCTGGCTTTTATGTAGTGTCTTATTATATAGCATCCTATTATCTTTTTATCACAATTTTATGGTTTTTACTTGTTTAATTTAGTAGCTTTTATCTGCTTTTATCTTATCTTATTTTATTGTTTATATTGAATGTTTATTTCAATTCTAATTTATAATTCTTGTATACATGTATTCATTCACAATTGAATTTTACTGGATTGTTTGAAAGGTGTTATATAAATACAATTTGATTGATTGATAGATTATTATGTTGTCTTTGAAAATACTGATAGTTACCTCTAGAAAATTCTTGAAATAACTAGAAAAAGGTTAATTTTACTGTACTGACAGACTTTTTTACATAAGAAATTTTGGCTTTTCAGACTCAGTAATAGACAAAAAATACTTGACGATGTAGATTTTTTCAGTTCTTTGTATTAGCTTGAACACGGAGGCTGAAACTCAATTGGATTTTAATGGTATGATAATGTGGTACATAAGCACCCTTTATATCATCTGGTTAGTCAGTAAATCTGTCATCACTGTTCGGTGAGCAACACTGCTAAAATTAGGCTGCATTCATACTAATAGTAGCACTCCATCATGAAACATCCTCCTCACTCCTTTCATTTACACCACTGTGCGCCTTTTCTCAACTTTTTTTACTTCTTAACTCTTGCCTGAGCTCCTTTCAAACTGGGCTACCAATGATTTCACACTCTTATAGGCTGCAAACAAGGAAAACATTCAAGTTATAGACAATATCTCCACACATCTGAAGTTTGCTGCTGACATACATACTGTGGCAGACGAAGAATCACTTCTTGAATTTCCTCTCAAAGTTTGTTCCATTTTTTATGTGCTAACGTTTTTTTGTTTCTTCTTAGAAAGTTTGGGCTGTTTGGGGTCTGGAAAGCCCTCTGAGACACTGAATTGGATATTGGGCTAAAAAAACAAACTTGACTTGACTCGACAAGAGTGAAACCACAAGAAATATGATTTTTCTCTTTGTAGATGCCCAGTTCAAACATGTATCACAAATGCACATAAAGGAGCTTATACAATCCCACAGCGATTCCTTTTGATCCTCTACACACAAAGACAGAAACAAAGAGCTTACTCGCCAACTTTTCTCAGAGATTTCAGGTTTTAATGTTGTCCTAACAATTTCAGTTTCCTTTATAATTGACAGTAATTAGTTGTTCACCCCACCCACTTAGTTACTGTTTCACATATGTCAAGTATTTTGTTCTTGTACATCAGCTTTTGTAGTTTAAAGTGATAACGGTGGCAGATTTACCACCAAACTTTGGACACGATAGAAAAAAGCAGTTCTATCTCTCTCCATGTGATCGTGGATTGTGTCAACTAATTAAGCTTACGTTAGCTGCACAAATTAGTTAAAAACATGACCTCTGATGACTTTTTAGTGTTTCCAGCTAACTCATAGTAATAAGAGAACCCTGTAAAAAGGTCTTAAATATGCACATGATGCCTCACGTGAATTATATTAGGGTATCATGCAGTATCTCAGGCAAAAAAAGTTAACAATTGATGATCCATGTAGAAGCCATATAGTGTTAAGTCAAATCCAGATTTGACGCGCTCTTATAAGTGTTTTTGACGTCTCTGAATCAAATAGGATTCTATTCTATTAAATGTGTCTATTCACATTGTTAGACGTACATCTCACGGAGACCCTCCAACTTTTTTAACACGTCATGTATGGCTGGGCAATAGTTCAATACGATAATTTACTGTTTTTCATTGGCATCATATTGTGACAAAAACAAATATCAAGATATCGAGATACAAAATTACATTGTCTACTTTAAAATAACAAATAACAACCACTAGCGCTGGGCAATATCACAATATCTGTCACATAAACAACATAAAAATACTTTTTATCTATAATGTTTGTATCGCAATGTCAAAACCCAGCAGCCGTATGGTGTTACAGCAAGTTAATGTCATTTAGATGAAGCTTTACATTCTTTTCCTTGCAGGTAGGGGCAAAGCTGGGGCGAACCAGAGACAACACAGAGTATGGAGCATAACAAACTAGACTTTACCATGTAGTTATTTCATATAGACAATCTATTCAGCAAATAACCAGAAAACATGCTATATCGTGATATATATCCTTAGTTAGATATGAAATTACCTATATCGGGATAGAAGATTTTGGCCATATCGCCCAGCCCTAACGTCAAGTCTATTGTTGTCACATTTGTTAGCCGTATTTTTGTGTTCTTTATGCGTTTTAAACGTATTTACCGCATCTACGTTCATTGATCAAGGCTCCCGGTCTGTTTGTGTCCCCATTTCAGTACATGCAGATTCCACTCACTCGCTACAGTGTGCGGGAATATGAAATAAATCAATCAATCAATCATTACATGCAAACATTGCTGATTTCTTCCCATGAATCCGTCATGTAAATTTCTGCTGTCAGTCAGCCTGATGAAGACACTGTAGCCAGCTGCTGTCCACTCAAGTTCATAACACACACATACACACACACACACACACACACACACACACACACACGCACGCACACACAGGGATATTTGTGTAATTTGTTATCTATGTGAAAATGTGCCACTTAACGTCATGAAAAACTGAGGAGATTGCACCACTCACTATGTTTCAGCATACTTCAGTGCGAATAAACAGTTGTATGTACATTTCTGAACACACTGAACTGTAATTACAATGTCACTTCTTGAGAGCCTCTGTGCCTGTTGGAGACGTGTGACCATGGTAATCTGTGTCAACTCCAGCTCTACCACCAGCTGCAACACCTGACAGCAAGCATGATGAACCTCTTTAATTTTATATATTTCCCTCTGCAAAGAGCAATCTTACACTTAGCCTACAGCTAAATTGAAGCGTTATTGATGTTACAGAGCTGCTGTCGCTGTCCGCCAATGTCTGTTATGAAAGTTGTACAGTGCATACTGTAATATTACATCAGAAATAGTATGCAATCCACGTATTATTGGTGTCATAGTAACGTTTCAGAAATACTCAAACATCTCACATACTGTTTTAGCGTACTAAATAGCAAGTGAGTGTGAAATTTTTTAAGTTTTGGAGTTCATACAGAAGGATCAGTGTGTGATGGTGACATATAAAACGTCACCAAAGGTCTTTGAATCTATGTTTCAATATTTCTAGACTTTTTTTAAACTCTTATTTCTGAGACAGATATTGTAAACTGGTTGTGAAACTAACTGTTGGGTATTAAATGGACATACTAATGGTTTTAAAAACAAACAAAAAATATTTTTTTAGGGTTTAAACCGTCCCTCAAATATGAAAGTTATCTGAGAGAATTATCTTCGCCCTTCTTCTCCGTCATTGTCTCTGTCAGGGCTGCTCTCGGGATGTTTCAAGCAACAGGACGGGGATACAAATGATGGCCAAACCCTAGAGAAATTTGTCACCAGAGAAGAGAGAAAACAGAAAGAGAGATGCCTAAAAGATAAGAGACAAATCAAAAAACAATCTCCCTGTTGCGCTCCTGCTGCTGGTATCTTGGGGTTTGAATGACAGATCTTTGTCTGGAAATGGAGGAAGTGCCGATGTGCTGTTCAGTCAGGGGAGGTAATACAATTTCAATAGTCCGGTGTGTAGTAGTTAATGGCACAGCCAAAGAGATTTCTCCTCTTAGCCCTGAAGAGCACCTGAGAGCAGAACATCAGAGGGTTTTCAAGCCAGGCCACAGTGTCTCCAAACTGCCTCTGCCACAGCGGCAGTGCTGTCTGCAGAACAGAGGGCAGAGGTAATGAAACCGAATAGAGACGAAGAGGCTGGGAGGAAAACACATCTATTGAACGCTTTCTCCATCTTTCCCACCCTTTTGTTATTTTTTTCCTCTGCCTTTTCATTTCAGCCGGTGGCATCCCTATCCCTCTCTCTATCTCTCTTTCAGTCTCTATCACCTCTAGCCCTCCTCGCCTCCTCTCCTCCCCCTGTTCTTTCTTCCTCTTCCTCTCTCAGCATACACACCACGATCTCTCCTTGATTTCCAGAGAGAGGCTGGTATAGCAGCAGCCGGCATACAAACTAGCTGACTCAATACACACACACACACACACACACACAGAGGCTGCATGAAAAGGGTGTGTGCATTGTGGACGGTATGGGAAGATGGAGGCAGAGATGGCGAGAGATGAGAGGAACCGAGGGGAGGATGGAAAAGGTGTTTGGGGAGAGGGAGATAGAAAGAAAAAGAAAAGGTGTGAGACCTTTGCTGGAGAGTTTAGTTTGGGATTAGCTCGAGTTCTGGCATGCTGGCATCAGCAAGACATGCGTCAGCATACATTAAGCAGCTCATTCATCATTCACGCTATGAACACGGGGGATGAGGTCAGCGATGGGTTGTCTCGTTGTTTCAAAACGTAGCGCTCGGGTTAATGAAACCAGCACTCAGGAATTCTTAAACTACGACTTGAGACACAAAGTGATTCCAGTTTGCAGGATTCCCAGACGAAGACCATCAAAATTTGATGAGCTGTGGGCCAAAAAAGTTTAGGCACCATTTCAGCACGGAGGATGAGGTTGAATTCAGGGTCGTCGACCTGCGCCCACAAACTGCCTATATATGGACTATGTTAAAGGGCCAGTTCACCATGATTAAGTGGTTTTCTGCCCAGCTTTTGACCTCTCTAAACTTACTGATTCCACCTAATATAATGCAAATTTTCTACTACCTGTAGTGCTATCTTTTAATCTTTTTGTTTGCTGTGTGCTGCTGAGTGTTGGAGACGCGGGATGTAGAGATGTCTGCTTTCTCTCAAATATAATGGAACTGTATGGCACTTTGAAGGCAGCAGGATTTCTGTTAAAAGGCATGGCTGTTAGGTGGGGGGGGGGGTGTATTTTTTTGGGCACTTTGAGCCATATAGTCACATTAGAGAGAAGGCAGACATCTCTGCATCCGATATCTCCAGCACTCAGCAACTCAAGCCAAAACAATCTAGTCTGGATAATAGTACTACAGCACTACTAACAGTTTTAAATGGAAATACTTTCTACTGAAGGGGGTTGCTGTCTCTGGAAATAACAGATGTTACTGTTGAATATTTAAAATGTAGTTTTTTTTAACATTGTGAGCAGCACAAACTGTTTAACATTCAACTATGTTATAGTTGGGTGGGGAGACACATGGTTAGATAATCCAAAAGATTACATGTCTCTCTTGTTTTTCATCTTGTGCAAACGAGGCATCTGATCGCCCCTGTGCACAAGATATATCCCGTATAAACTAAATAACAATTGATTTTCAAAATTTTAATCTTATGCAAAGAAGATAAACAATATAATATAATCTGTCAGGGTTTTTGGGACGTAGAATATTCTGTTACTGTATTTTTTTCTTTATTCAAATACAGTTTTCAGAAAAAAGTATCATTGTCACAATTTAAAAATGCCCCATTACATCTAAAAGTGCTGCATTTCAAATGCTACTCAAAGGCACAATCAGTATATGACTCAGTAGAAGTGTTGGCAGTGTGTATATCTGCAGGGATCCTGCTCTCTGTCTGTATTTTCTCCTTTCTTTTCATTTTGATGCGTTCGGGATGTGTCTGGGCTTGGCCTGGCTGACACTGTAATCTTTGTCGTCTTAGTTGGAAGCTCGGGAGCTCTGCTAAATTCTCCTGTCTGGACCGTAGATTGTATAAAGAATGGACAACACGTCTCCACTTCCTCCCACTGTACCAAAGTGGAGCCAAAATATCCTGCTGCTATCTGGTGCTGGCGATGTCATTTGGAGCCCGAGTGTGTGTAGTAGTGACAAAGAGAGGAGCTGCCGTATCAAGTTCCCACCCAGGCACTCAGAGCACTATGTGAGCTGTCAATCATGATGTTACACACCTGTTTCATAGCACAAAATAACAAATTTAAGCCAAACTTTAAAAAATGAACACTTGAACAAACATCAGCATGACGACAACAACCGACACCAGAAACAAAGAAACCAGAAAAAATAATTTTGACGAATGATTTTTTTTAGTTTGGCTCTTGTCCCATCCACTAACACAGAGGTTTATAATCTATACTGCAGCCAGCCAACAGGGGGCAATCAATATGTTTTGGCTTCATTTTCAGGGAACTGTCAGGCTGTCCATCTTCATATAGAGTCTTGCTAATTAGATGCCATTTAGTCAGGGAGGAGGGGCCAAAGGTTTTGTTTACAAATCTAAACAGACAAATCTTACTCATTGTGCCTTTAAAAACAGAGTAAAAATTGATTAAATAGTACAATATATTTCTCTGAAATGCAGTAGAGTAAAAAGGGAGTATAAAGTGGAAATACTTTATTACAAGTACTTGAGTAACTGTTCTTTGGTATATTCTACTGTTTCGACACGTATTCGACTAGGTGTTATGATTATGGTATTATGATATATTATTGTGTTATTTGTGCGTATAGTGTGTTTTAAATGGTGTCATACCAAACACTTGTTGTATAGGTGTCTGTATAATGACAATTAGGGCTATGTTATCTCATCTTATCTTATCTTACCACTGTCTATACAGTATGAGAATAACAGGGGGAAAAGAGTACACGGACTGATAAAAACACAGATTAGGAGTAACGGATAACAAACTGCACCACCCCTTGCTACACTATTTGCATACTGTGTGTGTGTGTGTGTGTGTGTGTGTGTGTGTGTGTGTGTGTGTGTGTGTGAGCTGCAACTTGCAACAATAACTTCCTAATTACAGTTCCCCAGTGTTAGTGCAATCTTCCTGAAATGCTAACTAGCCTCCTACAGGGAATATGGTACATTATTAATCCATGTGCTCGCTTGAGCGTGTGCATCCTGTGCTCGGAAGTGTGTGTCTGCAGCGCGCACGTGTGTTAGCGTTTGTGCAGGCACGTCTATTTGCATGTCTTTACACATCCCCCTTACCCTCCTATGCAGAAGCTTTTTCCACATAGGTTTGTGTATGTGCTGCTATGTGTGTACTACACAACGTTTGTTTGTGCGTTTAAATGTTACATGGAATTTGTGTGAGCTTGGTTTCTTTTCTCATGACAAGTAGCCTAATCTAACGTTTGTTTACAACTTATTTGTATTCCAATAGTATTTCAATAACAAAACAGAAAATGAATAAATGTAACAGCAGACAATTTCTCCACAATAGCAGAGTTTAGAAAAATGTCTTCACATTCAGACCCAGTCAGCAGGGAGGTGCCATGTTAACTCTGCATGCAGATTTGCTCCCACACCATGGGGTATTCCCTCTCAACAAAGATCAACATTATGACAAGAGATACTGCCGGCTCTCTTTGCACCAACATGCTTAATATGGAGAGCTAGTTTCTGTTGAAATATGGATGTCTTTGACAAATAATAACTGATGAGAGTAGATTTGTAGATTTAGCCTGGGATTTCAGCTGCTAGGTGCTTTATGCCGCTCCCTTGCAGAGGCAGCTAAAGGGGCGAAAAATGCACTAAATGGATGGGAGAGCGAGGAGGGATCTCCCATTACACAGCAGTGTTTCTTTAGTATTCTTGGAGAACTTGCCCCACAGTTATGCCTCCAGGTAGTAAGTTGTACCATGGATGGATAGCTCACTCCTGGGTCTGCAGTAAACGATACACGGAGAAAAGAAAACTAGCTTTACAACTTCAGGTGAAGTGGGAGCAACAACCGGGTGTAATGACAAGTCAGCACACAGACATTAAACCCATCCCTGTTCATTCATTTTGCACTTTCAGACATTCTGACAGTTCCTCTCTAGTAAAGTTGTCACTTTTCATTACTGCTAATGTTACCACCTTCCTTATTACAGATGTAACCATTAGAGTCCCACCATCTTTGACACTTCTGCTGCGGCAGCACAAAAAGCTTTCACTGCCCGTGTAGCTGCTTGGGAAGAGGCTTTGTTTAGTTGTATTTGCTAAATTTGTTAACCCTCTTGAATCAAACAGAGCAGTTTAGTTACCACAGGTTTGGAGACCTCTTTGTTCTGCTCTCACAACTCTTGAGAAAAAGTGTGCTGCAGCAAGCACTGCAGTGCTAATGCAGGATGAAAGCAAGATGAGCGACCTCTAAGATAGTTATCAATGAATTCCCAGGACAACTAAAGGCTATGCTGTGACTGAGGATCTCTGGCCCTGAAAAGAGCCAACCGACCATTTCTCACACCCCAACGCATAATGTCCCTAAAATGAGTCGTTGAAGCTGTTCCGTTTTTGTGGGACTACCTCATGTTTATTCATGGAGCGAGAGGACTGGGACCCCGATCCTCTCGCTCTCTCTCTTTCTATCAATCTTTCTATCTTCCTTTTCTTTCCCTCTCTCCCTCTGTGGCACTCAGCCAACAACTGGAGTCAGTCAGTGGAAAAACTCTGTTAGTAGTCCATGCCCTATGGGACAAAGTGGCAACAACATCCGTTACAACAGACAGTGGGGCAGTAGGCAGGAGGCACAGGGCACGGCAGCCAAAATTTAACTGGCTGAGCAACTTTGTAATACACACATGCACTCAGTGGCGTTTTAACTGCACATCAAGAGTGGACTTCTGCTGCACAGCCACTTATCAACTGGCCTGCACTTGTTTGCCAAACTGGTGATAAACATGCAGATGGGTGCAACAGTTTGACCACCACCAACAACACATGCTACTTGGCATAAGCTCTGCAGGCTCTACTGGAGCGACAAACAACATTTTTCCAACAGATCTTCCCTCATTTTAGGATAGTGGTGGAAGGTGACATCTAACACTCCACTCCAAAGTCTCCCATAGGTGTTTGATTGGGTTGACATCTGGTGAGTGTGAAGCATCTGATTCACTTCATTTTCATGCTCATTTAACCATTCAGTGACCCCCTTCATGCCTGTATGGAAACATCTGGATTTGCTCTGTTTCTCCACTGCACTCTGCACATTCAGTTATTTCTATTAAAGGAGAACTCCACTGATTTTATGCATGAAATACAGTTTACTCATCAGTAAAACACAGGATGTAAAATATTGAAAAACATGTACTAACTATGTCTAATTAAAGACTTTTTAATTGAATCACAAAACTGAATGTGAGGGACTAAAAGTCAGCATCTCTTGACCTCTGCGGCCTCATTTGTGACCCCCTTTGCCGCCCAAAAAAACTTTATCAAAATGCAAAACTAAATCACAAGAGTACCCCATTAATGTGTCACCTGTCTGCACATGATCACTCTCTTGCATGCACAAGCACTTATGTTGGGATGTTCTGCAGTGTGTGTGGATCTGTGTGCTGAGATGGAAAAACTAAAACCTGTGCACATTCCCACTGACATCTTCCAGAGGGATACATCTATGTGCAGCTTGAAACATGAAGTAATGTAGCTTTAGGCCTGATGCATTAAAGTGTTTCCTACCACAGACTTCTCACTCACATCTAAAATTAAGGAACATGCTGACACAAACATACAGATGAAAACTGCTATTTCAAAGACATCTCAGAAAGAGAGGGAGGGAGAGAGAGAAAGCAGAGAGTTGATTGGGCTGGATGTTTCTCTGCCTGCAGCCCACAGTGTGTAGAGTCGCTGTCCAAGGTGCTGAACGCTCAGCCCGCTGGACTGCGGTGCTGGTATGCGGGCTAAACCGTGCCGGTCCCCCTCTCTGCCACCGCAGCCCGTCCCGGGACAAAACTAAATGATACCAAGTGACCAGCTTAAAATATGACACGCGTCAGACATATCTTTAAATGCGGATCAAAGTTGCACAGTTATTGGCTACAAAGGAACCGGAGCACCGCACACACTCTGAGCTGATAATATAAATCTGGATCTATGTTTCTGCATTATCAATGGACACACCGGAGATGGAGATAAGACAACGAGGCTGCCTAGGAAGAGCGAAACCAGCAAATTCCCGTCATTCATCACGACTATACACACACACACACACACACACACAGACCGAGAGAGAGACGCGCGCTCACGCACACAGATGGGTTCAGAGTCGGTGATTTCAGAACCGCAGGAATGCCAGAAGCTGCTGGCGTATTGCAAAGTTGCCTACGTACCGCGAGTGCAGACATCACACGGCAGGCACGCCAAAATTAAGCCAAATCTACAGATATTCGCGTGTTTTGATTTTTTTTTTGTACTTTACCTGTTCCAGATGTCAGCGTGGAAGACGGCGCCTCTTCCTCAGCGAAACGGTCCCGCTCGTTGCCCCTGGCAGTGTGCGTGGCTGTGTTGGTGTGATTTTTATCTTTCTTTTTGTCTGTCACTGATTTGGTAGCAGGCTTGCACGCGCCTCCTCTGCAGGTGACCGTGAAAGGAGCTCAGTAGCAGCAGCCAGTGTGGCGTCAAGATTTTTTTGGATGCAAAACGGCGCCTGATGTGATGTGCTGCCTCCGCGCCGCTGTCTCCCTCGTTCTCTGTCTCTCTCCTCTCAGTTTCTCACACTGCGTCAGGCTCCACTCCCCCCTCCTCTCTCTCTCTCTCCCTCTCTCTGTTTGGCTGCCTTTGACTCTCTCTCTCTCTCCCTCCCTCTCTCTCTCAAACACACATACAGTGGAACAGACGGTGATTAATTCGCTGGAATTCAGTTTCTCTCCTCTCTCTCTCTTCCTATATGTGCCTCAATCATCCGTCGCCTCTTCCTCTGAACTGAAGCGACCGCCAGCCAGCTGTTCCGGTAGAAGAGAGAGGGTTGCATGGCACTTGAAGCGCCGCAGACAGTCATTTAGATTAGATGCTTTCCCATTTGGAGAGCGAGATAGCCTGATAAGTACTGTACTATCAAACCCAAACTGGGAAAGTTCTTGACGAAATTGTATAAAATCCAGGCTGCTGGAGAATGAAACAGTCATACAGCAGAGCATTAGAGAGATAACTGTATTTTTTATTTTTTATTTTTTTGGGAGTGTGGGATGGGAACCCACATTTCTTGGTGTTTCTCTGCACTCCAGCTGCTGCTGCTGGTGGATGCATCAGATCCTGGAGGCAGAGCTACTGTAGCCCTACCAGAATGAACAGTCAAATGTTATTTGAGGTTGGCCGTTTGCCTAAATGCACTATGGGGCGACCTGATGTCCTGCCAGCAGACATGGTCAGATTAACTGCCTCTTTAGTACAGGCACACACACAGGCACATGTGTACTCAAACAGGCATGGGGGCAGAATAAAAAAAAGCCTTGAAATGAATGGCTGAATACACGTATTATCAGTACAATAATGTACAACTACTGTCATCTAAACAACATGGCTCTTGTTCAGTGTCTTAAATTATCTGCCGCCCTTTTTTTATTTATCACAGATAGCATAAATCCACTGTTGTACGTTCTCTGCCTTACATCATATGTCGCATTAGCGGATAGGGAGACTATATATAATCCCTGTAATCTGACGCTATATGGCTGTAGGTGATGGCTGACTTTGGAGTGAACCGCACCCTTGTGACCCTCATAACGCATGATTGGGTAATTAGGAATTAGAGGCAGACAAGGTCAGTGAGGGGAAAAAAGGAAGAAACATAACAGAGACATAAATTCACAATAATCCCCCCCTCTTGGTCTGTGCATGTGTGTGTGTGTGTGTGTGTGTGTGTGTGTGTGTGTGTGGAAAATAGAACAGAATAGAATGGAATAAAGTAGGCCACGCTTAAGTGTCTATGATTGACATGCTTAATAATTTGTATCATCTGCCTCAGGGACGCTGTGAGCAGCCGGCCTTTGACCTGACCTCTGAACTGTTGCATAATTTTTCCACAGAAGATTAATCCACAATGAAGCGTCAGGTTATTATTGACTGAGTGAAGAAGTCGATTAGACGACTTTCCAATATGCAGTGGTGCTGTTACAGGTGCAGCAGACAGGGCCTGAAGACACAGAGGTGATGTCATCTCATTTTCCGTCAACTTGGAGGTTTAGTGTTATAATTCTTAAGATTTTTATGAAATCGAACCCCATTTTTATGCTATTTATGGTCAGCATTTTTCTGAAAATATACCAGCTTGGTACCATATGAATAACTTATCTATTTCTTGAGTTATTTTGGGTGTCATCCATAGATTGTATAATTATAGCGGGTGTAGTCACTGTAATGTCACCCATTGGTTCGTGACGTTGGGGTTTTAAAGCTTAGATTTTGAAGATTTTAACCATTACAATCTTGGTTAATGGCCGTCACCATAGTGGTATTTTGCAGCCAGTGCACCCAGAGAACAGATCAGGAGCTGAAATGACGCTACATCATCAGGTAAAACAAGCACGCGCTAACTAATTAGGTTAGCAAGGGACAATGTTTCAAAGCATGCAGCAGTTGATTACTTACAGCAGGGGTGTCAAACTGATCCAGGAAGTTCCAGCAGGTTTTCATTCCAACCAATCAGGAGCACACATGACTCCACTCATCTAATCACCTGAGCTGTCTTCACTTGGTTGATTACACCTGATAAGGTGTGCTCCTGCTAGGTTGGAACAAAAACCTGCAGCCACTTGGCCCTTTCCTGGATCAGTTTGACACCTCTGACTCACAGTGTCTTTTTGTCCAACTAAACACTGAACAAGACGTTCTTAAGCGCCCAAATTGTTATAGAGACAAAAACACACTTTGAAAGCTAACATGTAGAGGTTTCTTTCAAATTTAAAATTGTAATATGTATGAACTTGAAAATGAACATAATTTCCCCTTTGAGTGCAGGTCTTGGCTGACTATACTTAAACAACAGTCTACCACTGGCATCCGTTCTATTCATGAATGACTGGACACCATTACCATGCATGAGGGTTTCACAGGAAATGATGCATGCATGTAATTCATGTTTACTGTATGTAATTTAAATTAATCTCACAGTTTTCTCTTCATTGTGCTATAAGATGTGTCAGACCTAAATGAAGTTACTGCTCATGCAAAACTGCTGCTTGACATCATAAAAGGGTCAAAGCTCAAAGGCGAAAACACACACTGCACTGTTGTGGCAACCTGTCGATCACAAGTTAGCTACGCTCTAAATCATCCCGTTTTATCGTTTATTTGGCTCTAAATGGGACCATAATTTAAGAAAAAAGCATCATGACGTATTTAAGAAGAATTGTAACTTTCATTTGAGACCATGAACTTATCATGAGAATGTTTACTTTGGTAATAAATCAAGTCAGAAGCAGGGACATTTTCCTATTCACTCCCCTTTGTAACCAGTGGAGTCGCCCCCTGCTGGCCTTTAGAAAGAATGCAGGTTTATTAAGGCACTTCTGCATTAACTTCACTTATCAGACCCAAAGGTTGCCCCTCGGTGGCATCACTAGCGATATGGAGGAAAAAAGGTATAAAGTTGCACACAATAAAAAGACAGTAAAGTACAAGTAGCTTGAACTTGAACTGAAATTCAGTACTTTGTTATATGTTAATTTTCATCACACAAAAATGTGACATTTACAAACAAACTTTCAAAAGCAGAAGAAAAATGTCTAGTCTGGCTTTTTGTGAAGTATCACAAAAAGCCAGACTAGACAGAGATGAATACAACAATGTTCTGTCTAGATCATCAAAAAAACAAAGATAAAGAAAAAGAAAAAGCATATGGCTGAGAATAGTTAAACTTGGTATGCGGCAGCAGGGACTTCAGCTAGCAAACGGGAGAGTTAAGGTGTCTGATAATTGGGCCCCTGGTACTCTCATATTTTTCATAGGAACTGTGCATACTCCTTCAAAGTCTCTTAAGGTGTATCTCTGAGACTATAGTTACCTTAGCCATCTGGAGAAACAAGGAGCGCTGCCTTCCATTCATTGATAATTATCCTCATTGCCACTAGCATGCCAAACATAAGGGCCTGCTGTACAGTATGTGGCAGTGCAAGGGAAGCTTTAGAACAAGCAAAGAAGGCAATTAGTGCTTCAGGCTCAATCTGGAAATCAGACATTTTATAATATACAAGTGAAGATACCAGATAGTTTTATCACAATTGTATTTAAAGGGGACATATTGTGAAAAACTCTCCTTTTCAGTGTTTGTGCACATACATTTGGGTATCTGAAGTGTCTACCAACCCACAAACTGTACAGTTAGACAACTCATTCAGTTTTTTGTTGGCTGCCTGATACAATAACCCATTCAGAGTTGGCTTGTCACATGCAGTCTCATTAAAATATACCACCCCACATCTGAGTCTCTTCACCCATCGTTTGAGATCTACCTTTACAGTGGTGCACCGTATTTTTCCTGCAAGCCAATCAGAGGAGACTGGGTTTTTTCAGAAGATGGGAGGGGTTAAAGACACAGGCACTTAAATTGAGTGTTTCAACAGACGGTGAATACAGGTATATTCAGAGAGTTTGTAATGTTAAAAAAAAATATTTTTCTCAGTGTGTAAACAAAGCTGATGCTGCCAGAACCATCTGAGAAGTTGTCATTGCAAACTTTCCAACCATCTGTCTGAGTCACCATTGCAACTGCTGTTTTGAACATACCCTTGTGTGGTTACTGGTCATCATCAAGCGGCAACCTTCGCCAGTGCCTTAAGCTCCATTTAGAAGAAAATAGAAGATAAAGAATCATATGATTTGGGGGGTGGCTACCTTTGATTGACAGGTCACTAACAAGGGGAGCTGTCATCAGGAGAGAAGAAAAGCAATGGTTATCTACGACACTGCGTCAATAAAGTTTTTAAAAAGAATTAAAAAAGGACATTTACCAGTTTGGTTTCATAACTTTAACCCTTTCACACTGTGTTTTCACATAATGACAGTTTTTGTTCATTTAAAAATGTCTTGTTCAGCGTTTGGTTGGACTAACAGACACTCCAAGGAGTTTTATAAGGTAAGGTAAAATACACTTTGTTTTTGGTTTTTGCTAGCCAAAACTAACATCCAAGTTAATGCTCCAGTTAATGCTAACATGACTTAGCAGCAACTTCTCTCAGTCAGGTTGAGGTGTAGAGAGGCGTGTAGTGCAGTGTCATCAGATCCCTCTCGCTCCTCCACAGTCCAAATATGGTCTGCTCCCCATTTCCGAAAACAAGATGGTGAGATACATAAAGAAAGATGGCGACGAGTGTAACGCTGAACTCGATGCTTCAAACGGGAAGTCCGCAAACCAATGGGTGACGTCACGGTCACTACGTCCATTATTTATATACAGTCTATGGTCTTCACACACACCTATAGCTGCCAACAGATCTTTACAGCAAGCTGATTGATTCAACAACTGGCTGTTCAATCACAAACGCATCACCTGAAGCCTGACAAGATGGACGTGCGACTTCATGATCCTTTGATTCTTGTGCGCAACAATTCAGCTGCCCTTCAAGCTGTCATGTAGAAATGTTCTAGTTGAAACGTAATATGTATGAACTTGAAAATGAACATAATTTCCCCTTTGAGTGCAGGTCTTGGGTGAATAGACTTAATAACAGTCCACCACTGGCATCCGCTCTATTCACGAATGACTGGACGCCATTACCATGCATGAGGATTTCACAGGAAAGGATGCATGCGTGTATTCCACGTTAACTGTATGTAATTTAAATCAATCTCACAGTTTTCTCTTCATTGTGCCTTAAGCTGTGTCAGACCTAAATGAAGTTACTGCTAATGCAAAACTGCCGCTTGACATCATAAAAGTTCAACTGGTAAACCAGAGAGGAGACTTTCATTGTGAGTCAGTCAAAATTAAATGAGGTTTGCGCAAACCACAATCATTCATCAGAAATGCGTCTACAAAACAAGACGACACTCATTTTCAGCATTTTTTGACAGTGGATCAGTTTTAAATATCGCAGGGAGTAATGGAACGAGACAGAGCAGCCACAGTGAGCCATTAGATGAAGAGCTCCAGGCGACAGGCCGCACACCTCCAATCCCTCAACAACTCCTGTTACCATGTCCTGCTGTTGTGTGGGAAACTGCACAGCATGAAATCAGATCACAGTTGCTCATGACATGATGGGAAAAGGCCAATTAGTGTCTGACTACTTTATTAATACATACAGAGGTTTTTTTTGGCTGTACCAGTTGCTGTTTTGTTATTGTTTCTGACAAAAGTAGCTGCTCAGTGACAGTTTGCTGCCCAAAGAAGTCTGAGATCTGTAGTATTAAACCACTGGTTTGTGGTGGGTGTAGTCACTGTGATGTTGGTTCATGAACTTGGGGTTTTAAATCTTCGATTTTGACGATTTTAGCCATCACAATCTTGGTTAATGGTCGTCGCCAGAATGTTTTTGCTGCCAAAGAACAGATCAGGAGCTGAAATTATGTTATGTCATCAGTTAAAACTAGCACTCCCTATATAATTAGGTTAGCAAGGGACGATCATGTTTAAAAGCAAATAGCCGATTACTCACAGTGTCTTTTTGTCCAACTAAACACTGAACAAGATGTTCTTAAGGAGCCAAATTGTTCCAAAGACAAACAAAGTTCAAAGACGAAAACACACAGTGCAGTGGTAGCGACCTGTCAATCACGAGTTAGCTATGCTGTAAATCATCCCCTGCTTTATCTTCTATTTTGCTCTAAATGGGAACATCATTTATGAAATAAAGATCATGATGTATTTAACAAGAATTTAAACTTTCATTAGAGACCACGTCAAGTCAATCCAAGTCAAGTCAGAAGCTGGGCCATTTTCCTATTGACTAAAAATCATTAATTACACAAAAATTAACGCATTAAAAAATGTACGCATTTTAATCGCACTTATCTTTGCACCGCAGAACGTTTCTCACTGGATGAGTTTCAGGCGGACCATTTATACTGGAGCACCAACTAGCGTTCATGAGTTCAGACAACAACAAACCACAGTGAACATGAAGGAAGAAGCTGATGAGACGCTTTGGTTGGCCCCGTGGATGATGGGACATTTTGTTACAAAAAAACAACGGATGGAAGCGTTGATAAGAGCATGGGTGTGTGCAAGCTATGACCCTAAAACCAAAGTATTATAGTTTACAGAAGGTCTACCTACCTATAGGCTACCTGAATTTCTGAAATGTACTATATTTCTAAATATGCTATTGCTACACTTAATGGCAAAAATTGCACTGGTCTGTTGGACTTGAACAATATTAACAATATTTAACAATTTAACAATATATATATATATATATATATATATATATATATATATAAACAATATTTTTGTTGCTTTATCATATGTATTCAGTCATTATTCAATGGTATACTAAAAATCCATGTGAAAAAAATTACTTCTCACTGTTCTCATGTCAAATATTTATATGCGATTAAAATGTGATTAATTTCGATTAATTAATTACAAAGCCTCTAATTAATTAGATTCATTTTTTTTATCGAGTCCCTGCCCTATAACAAAGTATACTAACTATAATTCCCAGAGATCTGGTGAAAAACTGTTAAAAACCTAGTTGAAGTAGAAGTTTGTCCCAGCACATTGTAACTGCAAAGCAATATCAACTCAAGACAGTTTAATGCAACACTTGCTCCTCTAGACTGACAGTCCAGTTTTTGATCCATGTCTCCCCCACCTTCTCTTCGAATTTTCTTAACTTTTTCTTTATGTCCTACTATTTTTGGGAGCCAAACGTTATAGTTGTTTTCCCATTTTGACTGGTTGGAACAGCCTTATAGCACAAATAATAGTAATTTGTGCAGTTGGTAGTTGTTATCCCTCATTAACTGACCTCCATCTGGAAAGAGAGCTGATGTATTTTATGCAAAGAAGCTATTAAAGACAAGCACATATTAGAATTTCTTTATTTAATATATTTAAATTATTCTACTTTCATGCCAACAAATTAATACAAAATAAAAGGCTTAAGCATTTCTCCATGAGAAGGGTCTCTCTGGCAATGAAGAGCATTTAGAGAATTCACAATTGGGATTATTATTATTACAGTTAACTTAATATATAAAATGTGTTTATTTGTGGTGTCTTGAACTAGGTTCTGTAACTACAGACCTGAAACTTTGGTATAACATAATCTAAACACTTTAGAGAAGTCCTTATGTAATGAAAGAAGTCAAACTCATTATCAGATGCTCTTCTGCTCTTATAATATGTTGTTTAGTGTATCTCAGTAATTCATTTGTGATCGAGGTGTGTTGATTCATCCAGTGTCTCTGTGCATTGATCATACATTAGATCAACTTAATAAGTAGGATCTGCTAAAAGACAATCAATTCATATTGATCTTGTTTTTAGCAATAATCAATATGACATGACCTGTAATAATCAAATTGAGGCGGAACACTGAACATTCACAACTACAACTGTCACCGAGAAGGAATATGCTAACACTGTATGAGGCAACATCAGAAAACATTTGGAACATGTAGGATTTTTTTTAGAGCTGCTTTGGTATCATAATCTATTCATACCTGATTTATTCAAACTGTGGAAAAAATGCAGGACCACAAACAGCTTTCAGGATTGCCCAATAATTGAAGGTTTATATATGAGTATTAAATAATAAAATTAGAGTAAATGATTCTATTTATTTTTTCAGGAAGCAGGCCTAAACAGACAAATGGCACAGCTCAGAGGTATATTATGCTTTTACTGATTGCCAAGAAAATGATAAGTGTGAACAAGAGGTTTGTATAACCACCTTCCATTACCTGGTGGTTACTGGCAGTAAAAGAGGTTTACATAAAAGAACCAATCCTGCACCTGAAAATGGACAATTTTGTACAAAGGTGCACTTGAGTTCAACTCTACGCCAGTACAAGATGGGGTGTTGTAACAGCAATTAGAATCAAAAATTGATTGTACACATCTGCTTATTACAGTGAATCCAAAAAAGTTGGGATCCTGTGAAAAGCTTAATAAAATGCGAATGTACTGAACTGAATGCAATGCAAATGCAAAGCCAAGATATCTAATGATCAAAAACACTGATTCATGAATTTGATGCATTCATTTCATTTCATTTAGATTTTATTTATTTTCTCTCATTTATTTATTTTCTAACATTTATTTATTTATTTATTTATTTGTCTTTATGTCAGGGAATGTCCTGTTCTAGTAAAACCTTTTGGAATTGGGGTTATTTGTTTATTTATTCTTATTTTATTCCAATATTATTTTTATTGTATTTTTTAAATTTTATTTATTTATTTATTTATTTATTTATTTATTTATTATTATTATTATTATTATTATTATTATTATTATTATTATTATTATTATTATTATTATTCATTTATTTGTGTCCTATTTTACAATTAAAAAAATAAATTGAACTAAATTAAATCACCTGATGACAACTGAGTAAACTCCATCCACTGAGGAAGACCATGAGACAGGGTTGAAAGGTCTATCACAAGACTGTGATAAAATATATATATATATATATATATATATATATATATATATATATAACTCTGCTATCCACTTTTTACTTCTTCGAGAACAGGCACAGTCCAGCATTTCTTTACTTATCTAATTGATGACTAATCCTTACCGAATCAAATGAAAGTCAAAAGAAAAACAATATGTTCTGTTGACTCACAGATGCATCATCAAATGTATTCAGTGTGAAACCAGTCATTTGCACCACCTGCTGTTAATCTAACAGTCTGTTTTAGCTGTTTTCTCACCCTGCCTCATTTGCTTCTATCATTCAACTTTTTAATACTCTACTTGATGCTCAGCAACACCTGGAAAATGAGAATCAGGTTGTTGCCGTCAGCTGTGAGTCATACAAGCAGACAGGACTATAAACCCTTAGTGAAAGTGAAAACAGACCTAGAGTTTCAAAAGTGGGAGTGATGCCCCATTAGTCAAGATGTGGCATGTCTTGTTTCTGTTCTGCTTTGTTGTCTTCTGGGGCTATAAATGTTATTTCTTCCTTGTCAACAATGGATTTTACCGGTATGATTGTCATTGTCAGATGTTAAGTCCTAATGATTACTGTTGATGCCTCACATTGTTTAAAACTGTTTCACTTTTGCAACTTCATAACAAGCATGTTGATGTCACATCACATCAAGATATTAAACTACATCTGGACAGTTTTCTGTGGAAATAAGAGACAGCAAATGTGCTACCCAGCAAATAAAGTTGCTTCTGCTCTGTCTAATACTGGTAAAATGTTTTAGGTTGGAGTCTTTGATTGTCTGGACAGCACTTAGAGGAAAATTGAGGATCAAAGAGTTCAGATCTTTAACATAAGTAACAGTAGAAATACTCTGTTCCTAAATACAAAAGTTTAGTTAAATCAAAATATAAATAAAGTACCAAATGCAAAGTTTTCATTATGCAGAATGGCCCGTTTTCTGAATAATACATATTTTTATTACTGGATTATAATTATTGAAGCATTTTAATGTGCAAGCATCACTAATGTTGTAGCTGGTAAAGGTGGAGATGAATTATTAAATACTGCCAGATATCTTTGTCTATAATAACACAACCTCGACTCCCCAAAAAATGTTGGGATGCTGTCTGGAATGGAAATTAAACAAAGTGCAATCATTTGCTAATGCTTATTTAAAATACAACCAATTCAAAAATGTGCACAATACATATTCAAATGTTCAAACTCATACAATTCCTTGTATGTTGTAAATATACACACATTCTGAATAAGATGCCTGCTACACGTTCCAAAAAGTTGGTACAGGTGCACCAAAACACTGGGAAAGTTGTGCAAGTGTACAAAAAAAACACCTGTTTGGAACATTCTACAGGTTAACAACTGGTAACAGGGAATAATATCATGATTGGGTATTAAGGAAGCATCCTAGAAAGGCTCAGTTCACCAAATAAGGTAATTAAACAGTTTTTTAAGTATATAATGTTTCTCAAGGAGCAATTGCAAAAAATGTATGGATTTCACCATCTACGATAAAAAGCATTACCAAAAGAGTCAGAGGACCCAGAGAAGTTTCTGCACAGAAGGGGCAAGGCAGAAAAACAACACTGGATGCCCGTGACCTTTGACCTTTCAGGCACCATCGTATTAAAGCAGGCATGTTCAAACTATTCCAGAAAGGGCCACGTGACTGCAGGTTTTCCTTCCAACCAAGCAGAAGCACAACAGGAACCAGCCTTTTAACCAGCTGATCTCAGGGTTCAAACAGCCGATCAGTCCAATCAGGTGTGTTCTTGATTGGATGGAGCAAAAATCAGCAGCAGCATGACCCTTTTTGGAATAGTTAGGACATGCCTGCAACTAACAAGATTGTATAGAAAACACTGAAAGGGTCAAAGTTCAAAGACCAAAACACACAGTGCAGTGGTAGCAACCTGTCAATCACGAGTTAGCTACGCTGTAAATCATCCCCTGCTTTATCATCTATTTTGCTCTAAATGGGAACATAATTTATGAAATAAAGATCATGATGTATTTAACAAGAATTTAAACTTTCATTTGAGACCACGTCAAGTCAAGTCAAGTCAAGTCAGAAGCTGGACCATTTTCCTTGACTAAAAATAAAACAGACTTCTTTTTGCAACCAGTAGAGTCGCCCCCTGCTGGCCTTTAGAAAGAATGCAGATTTATTAAGGCCCAAAGAACCCTGGGATCTGTAGTATTAAACCACTGGTGTCACTAAATCAACCCTGACTAAAAACCTTTAGTCAAATTAAAGCAACCTCAAGTGGGCTTCTATAATTGTTTGCAATCATGTGATTATGACCAACAAAAATCAAATTGAGTGCAGGAAGTGATGGATCCGTACACTGCATGAATGTGATCCATGCCAATGCCAATGTCACATATCAACAACATGCAGAAATGCCTCTGACTTCTCTGGGCCTGAGCTGATCTGAGATGGACTGACTCAAAGTGGAAAAGTGTGGCTGTGGTTGCACATGTTTTTGAAAATCATGAACGTCATGTCCTCTGGGCTAAAGAGGAAAAGGACCATCCAGATTGTTACCAGCATCAAGTTCAAAAGCCAACATCTGTGGTGGTGTGGGGGTGCGTTAGTGCCCATGGCGTTGTCGGTGACTGTCACATCTGTGGAGGCACCATTAATGCTGAATGGGACATACAGGGTTTTTGGAGCAGCATATGCTGCCATCCAGACAGCGTCTCTGCCTGATTATTTCAGCGAGACAATGCAGAGACACATTCTGAATGTGTTACAACAGAACGGCTTCAAAGGGAAAGAGTGCGGGTATGAGACTGGCCCGCCTGCAGTCCAGACCTGTCTCCCACTGAAAATATGTGGTGCATTTTGAGGCACAAAATATGACAATGGAGACCAAAGACTGAAGTCATACATCAGGCAAGAATGGGGGAGAAAAAATTACTTTTAAAGCTTCAACAATAATTGCTGAAGTTTTAAGTGAAATTCTCTGAACTGAGGACAGTGAGGACACAAATTATTTGTCATAATTATTATAATTATTTATTCCTCAGTTTCTGAATGCTTGGATGGTGAACATGCCCCTGTTCCAATCTCTGTGGGAGGAAATGTGTTCTACGTGACTCCTTCTCTAGTAGTTGGAGTGAATTTTAATGGAAGCTAATTGAGAGATCTTTTAAAACACCACACAGACCAGCGAAGATTGGGTCATCAACTTCCGGCAACTGTTGCAAGTATTGCAGGGAAACAGAATCCGATTATGTCCACACTTTCTATTCATGTAACAAATTGGTGTGATACTAGAATGACATTTGTATAGCTTTTAATTCTATTTTCCATATACAAATCAATTAAGAACAATTTACTGGGGGTTATCTCCCGGGGGAATAACCAGTGCCAGCCATTAAAAGAATCGCTGTAAACTGGTTAAAACCCACTGTACCAACATTTCAGTCATGTGTAGAACGCTTGAGGCTACTCAATAATATGGAAGAAATAACACGTAATGTCTGTTCTTTTTCATGCAAAAGATGGAAACAGCTATCAGCCTTTCTTCGTAGTCGCCATGTTGTCTCCACATTACGACTTAAAGTTCATGAATACACCAAAGTTGGAAAAACGACTTCCCAACAGAAAAAAATAGGCAATTGGACCATCCAAGGAGCATGCAAATGCACCTTGGCAGACCTCACCTCGCTGTATGAGTGTCCCAAGCTCTTTTTAATGTTTTTCTCTGTTTTGTTGAACCCTTTCTGTCTCTTTTCTTGTGTGTACATCTCAGTTGCTTGTACTGTTAATTATCTTTGAACCAATAAACAATTAGTTAAAACATCAGCCAAACAGCTGGCGACTCCCACCCAGCGTGGGTCAACTCGCCACAAAACCACCTCCAGACTTTTCTCTGTTCTGGCTCCCAAATGGTGGAACGAGACTTCAGGACCTCAGACAGCCTAGACATCTTCCACCACAGGCTGAAGACCTACCTCTTCCAACAATACCTCGGTTAAGTCATGGTCTCCAATATAAAAAAAAAAAAACTCTTCTTCTTAAGCGTATAGCACTCCTGTAGCGATTACAGATGGCTCTTAAAGTTACATACTTACTGGGTTTCTGTGGTCTAAGGCTTGTACCATCAGGTTGAATGCACTTATTGCAAGTCGCTTTGGATAAAAGTGTCAGCCAAATGACATGCAATGTAATAAAACATAAAGCATCATCATATATTACACCCTGAGGAAGGCGCAAGCCGACACCCGTCGGTGTTTTTAGATGTAACCCATGTAAAATAAAGGGTTTTTAACTTTTGACAATCCACCAGAGTGCCTGCATTTTCTTCTTTTGAGTTCACTGTTTACCCATTGCAAGAGCACCGGTGTATTTAGGGACACCAGCAGCGCTCCTGTTATTCTGTTTTTACATCATCATATATTAGTTGATCATTGTTATAATAATAGTTACATTTTTGATTTAATCTAATCTAATTTGGTAAATATGGCTGTAAAATAAATGTAGTGGAGTGATGGTATGGATTTTTGTTGTGGTTTTAAGAATGAGGAGAACAAGCAGAGAGGTGGTCGTTCAATGCACATTAAATCCACATGACGTCGGATTCAGTTCTGGCAGCTTCAGAATGAATGAAAAGGTTACAGAGACTGAAACTTCTTATATACTCGTCGTGGCATGGTGCCAGTAATTCTGGTACATTGAAGGATGCTTAACTTTGTGCTTACATGATATAGTTGTAAAATATGTGGACTGCAAAAAAGGTGTGTCTAAAAACAAGATAAAAACACTAAATCTGAGGGAAATGATCTTGCTGCATGGACAGATAATTTCACTTGACACTATTTCTTGAATTAAGATTGTTAAATAAGCATGTTGAACACTTAAAATAAGAAATTAACTCTTAAAACAAGATAAATATCTAACACTTCTACATCTAAAGTTTTTTTTTATCTTGGTAAGAAACAAATAATTTGCAGGTCACTCTGCTCGGGCCAGTTCATCACTGCTTGCAGCTTTAATTCATCTTGTTTTAAGAGTTAATTTCTTATTTTAGGGCGTTCAACATGCTTGTTTCTAGATTTAATAATCTTAATTTAAGAAATCTTGTCAAGTGAAATTATCTGTCCATGCAGCAAGATAATTTCCCTCAGATTTAGTGTTTTTATCTTGTTTTTAGACGCACCTTTTTTGCAGTGTGGTCAGCTTATATGGTCAGCCTGTCATAGCTGAAACATCTTTCTCAAGTGGTCAGTGGCGACACAAGTCTTGTTCCTGAAATACAAATTCTTAAATTCATGCTGAGGCTGGGCCGAATTACAAGAATGCATCCTAACAGTGGAGTAAAAAAGGACTATATTCCCCTCTGAAATGTAGTGGGGTAGTATAAGTATCAAGTAGCATAAAATAGAAAAACTCAAGTAAAGGTAAGTAACTCCAATTTTGACTTTCGTACAGTACTTGAGAAAATGTATTTAGTTACATTCCCCTGCTGACGGTTGCTGTGACAGTTCTGTGTGTTCTGCCACAAGTGCGTGTGTGTGTGTGTCTCCTCAAGTAAACATGATCCTAATGACCTTAATGTGTAGAAATACTGCAGGGGCACTATCATTTTTACCACACTGTGTTTTGATTTATTATGAGTGAAAGGTGTCATCTCACTGACAAACTGGACCACAGCAGTCAGATATATGTTGACAACAAAGACATCCATGTGGACGTCACACACATGAACAAATCCACAGTGTGTGTTGGGACAGTTTGACATTCATACATGAAGCACGGCTCCAACATGCAACGTTACATACTGAATGTGTTATACAGTGTGGAACTTGTATGCTCTAAATCTGTGTGGAGTGAAACAAATAATAAATACATGTGCTTGTATGTATTATTCATGCACATACATGCAAACGGGAAATTATTTGTACAACTACAGTGGTGCATGTAACTTCACACTGCCTTTGTGCTGCATGGAAGAATTTATTATGCTGACCCACAGTATGAAATCACAAACAAATATGTTTGTTGTCCAACATATATTTCGGCACGCAAAAATAATACATTGTTTGTATAAATATACAGTATGTGTAAAGTGAAAAAAAGAACTTTAGTGTATGAAGGTGTAAACAATAAACATGTATGTTGTTTATTATATTAAATATTATCTTCTTTTACATAAAATAATAAATGTTATTGTTATGGTTGTCATAATATCAGATTATTACTACATGATTATCGCGGCCAAAATAATTATTGATGGAGATATTTTGCCATCTATAGAAACTTTAAAATAATAATAATAATAACGCTATTAGTAAAATTAGTAGTTAACTTTATTTATTTTGCATTCTGCCTCTAATTTTGCAAATGAATGCCAAAAAAATAAAAGACAAAGCGAGGGAGCAGAATGGAAATGATTAAAGAGACACCAGAATATTTACATGATATTATCACATGTGTATTATTCAAATGAGTCACAGAGCTAAGTATTGTATTTTATGAAAAATATTTTTAAAAAATAAAAAGAAGCAACACTAACAGAGACATACACATGCACACAATCACAACAGTGCAGTCATGCCAACAGAGACAGAGCAAGCAGCAGACTGACTGAGTGACAGCTGAGTGAGCGGGCCAGCAGACGGACGGATGGACGGACAAACAGAAAGAAACTCAGGCAGGTGGAGGGTTTAGGATGACTGACAGCAGCAGAAAAGGGGAGGATGAAGGTGAAAAGAAAGTCCATCAGGCTCTGTTGGGTTGCTCCTGACCTCTGTCACTTCAGCTGTTGGGAATGTGCTGTGCATGTTTGTTTCAGCAAAGCAGGGCTGCACACATTTGGTCAATTCCAAAATCTAAGACTTGAGAAAAAGATAAAAATGAATAACCCTTCCCCTGACCAGCAGCTATCCAATCACAGCTTAGCAACTGTAACCAGGCACGGCAGATCTGTCAAGCTTCGGATTTGGAAATCGACAGTTGTTGGCTGGAAATGAAAAGCCGCCTGAAATAAAGGAGCCATTGTTTAAAAAATTACTATGAATTTCTTGTGGTAAATCTGCCACCGCTATCGACGCAACCTGCATATTTATATGAACAGCACGAATATGAAAAGCTTGGCAACTTCATACATTTACTACAGTCATTACAGGCTATATGAAATCTTATAATTCCATTATAGGATATGCAGTTTGCAAGAAACGCCATTCTGGTCACATATAATCCTGAAAATGAAATATGGAAGTAAAAATAGAAACTCAGTTAGCTACATGTGAGTTTATCTAAACTGAATATAACTCAAAATTAATAAAACAGTATTAGAATTTAAATGAAATCCTGATGTGTGCGTGCAAGATTGAAATCACAACATTCAGAAAAAAGTGATGCAAATTACCAAATAAAATCCTGATGAATGTGTATGTGTGTGCATGTGTGTGTGTGTGGGTGTGTGTGTGTGTGTGAGCAGTGTATGTGCGTTAATCTGTGTCATGTGTGTCTGGGTCTGCAGCCCTAGAGGACCAAAGTCTCTTTTGATACGGAACGAAAGGCCAGCGGTGGCAGCGAAGACTAGCCGAGGCGAGAGAAAACATGAAAGCAGCAGCCGTAATTATGCTTAACCCTCACCCCTTAAGGAGAGATTTGGTGATGCAACATCACTCTGCCTTCATGAGGCTGACAAAACAGCAGCACCTCGCTCTACCTTTTTGCAAAGCTATAAAAACACACACACACACACACACACACACACACACATACACATACACACACACAGATGTGCATGCACAAACTGATAGAGAATGAAGGAGGGTGAAGGAAAAAAACACTTGAAATGTTGAAAGCAGCCACTGTAATCGCTCTTACTCTGTAATTATCCTCCACCCTTTGGGGTGGGTTTGGACACATGGCATCTCACCACCTCCATCAGGCTGTTTACACACATATATGTGACTGCACACACACACACGGGGACGTACATGCTCTCATTTATCTCAATACGGTAATAACACTAATGATATCCCATGGGTGCCTCAAAGTATAAAGGAGGGACTGAAGACGGAGAGTGGGAGAGAGAAAGAGTGGGAGAGTAAGAGTCTTTGTGAACAGTATGCTCTCATCTCTGTTGGCAGGAACGCCATTTGTGAGTCTGTATGATGTTTAAATAGAGACAGCAACTGACGCGTGCGCACACACACACTCTCTCTCCGAGAAGCACTCGCACATGTGCACACGGACGAGTGTGTGCGCCGACTAGAAGACAGAGACTGGGGGAATGGAGAAGAAAAGAGGATTTAAGCGACACTGGCAGGCTCTCACACTGTTTTTAGGTCAATGACAAGAAGCCTATTCAACAGACAGACACATACAGGCGCACAAGTAAAAAGTACACAAACACTTGCGGTGGTGCACACACAAGTGCAGCTCAAACACACACAGGCTGTGCATACGCGCAAAATATACTTAGCTGCATTTACTGTCAAGCCTCAACAAAGAATCTCTGTAACAGTACTAGAAAGGCTTGACAGATATCACATTCTCCTCAGCTGCTATTTTTCCACATTGTCCTCTCGTCCACGTCTCTGCCTCTCAGTGTCCGTCTTTCCCCGCGGCCTCCAACATGTAAACAAGAGTTTGCTGATGCTGTTTTCTACATGGACCAGATCCATTTCCTGTCCTGATTTGGACACTGTGTGCTCCTGACCCACAATCTTGGCCGGGGTTCAAAGGGACAGTGTGTTTGTTTGTGTGTGTATGTGTGTGTGTGTGTGTGTGTGTGTGTGTGTGTGTGTGTGTGTTTGTGTGTGTGTTTGTGTGTGTGTGCATATGTGTGTGTATGTTTGAAGAGAGGGGGAAATACAGGAGCAGCCATAAAGATCAAAGGGGGTTGAAAACAGTCTGTCATCCCACTAGGAAGCATCAACTCTCATACATATTCACCAGAGGATGTGCATGTGCATGTGTGTGCATGTGTGGGTGTCCGCGTGTGTGTGTGTGTGTGTGTGTGTGTGTGTGTGTGTTCAAATGAGGCTCGCTCATCTGTCATTTAATCAGTTATCTAACTTCCTTTTCTTTAAAATGAATCCAACCGCATTAACCAGTGAAAATAAAGTCTGATTAATATTATTTATGCATGCATTTTAAATCTGGCCTGTGTGCATGACGGGAACTGGCAACGTATGGATTGTGGAGGTTGTAGACATAAAGTAAGTTTCATTATTAATGCAGATATCAAATTATAATTAGATCTGAAAAGTTAATGTGACTGTAATAATAATTCTTTCCAAACCACAGAATAAAACAGATAACAAGGGACTGTATATAAAAGACTGGGGTGTGAAGGTGGGCTGAACCTCTTGCTAAGCATAAAAAACATCATTAATATTTTCTTTAAACACACTTGACGTATAAAAAAAATCCCAACACCCTCAAACTCCCATATCTAAACTATCTATTTTTCTTCTCACCTGTAGTCTAAATTGTTTTGGGGTGAGTTGCAGAGAGTTGAAGTTTTCGCTTGTAGAGATGTCTGCCTTCATCCAAATATTAATGGAACTATGAGGCATTGTGGTGCTCTAAATAACACCTAAAAAAAAAACAAAAAAAAAACAGCAATGTCTCTTCCCAAAATCATGACCATGTTACTCAAGATTAGGGATGCAAAATTCCATGAATTTTCAAAGTTGGAAACTTTCCATGGGAATTTACCAAACTGAAGGTTGGCCCTTAACAGAGAACTTTAATATAGTTGGGGAAATATATATATTTAGAATATTCTTGCCTAAAACAACCAGATTTCATGCAAGTACAGCTGAATATCTGCTATTCCTCAATCACATGCACATTGCAGGGCTACTGAGGCTCCGCCCCCTACATGCACTGTGCATTCCCCCATCACATGCACAGATGATTTCTCTACCCTGGACCACACTTTTGAGCCCAGAGCACAAGACTATAGAGAGCAAACTAAATGAGGTATTTTTGTAGGCCAACCCGGGAGACAGCATCAATGGGGTCCATTGAGAGTTCACCAATGAGAGTTTTGCATTGGATTTTGGATCATTGCAGAAAATAAGCTCTGCAAACACGCATTTCAGATGCTTACACGTTTTGGTCAGCAGGATAATCATCATAAATAAACTCCATTTTTGTGATGTTTGAAGCATTATATATTACTAGTATTTAACTCAACATTCACAATTTTGTTGTAACATGGAAAGTTTCTGGAAACTTAATGAAGATGTTCTAGCCCTTTGCAGCCCTAGTCAACGTAATCCACAGACTTTGTTGCAGTTTCATGTAAGAACTATTTTCTTTCTACCAAACTACAGCCACCAGCTGTGACTCTGCACAGAAGGACGTCTGCATCTCCTCATGGATGAACGGCTTGTTGGCCAAAGTTACAGCTCAGCCGAGGAGGATGCCATTAATCCTTACATCTCACACTTTCACAAGCCGCTCATCCATGAGTCGATGCACGCTTTGTTCTGTGATAAGGCCGGCGGGTGTACATGGCTCGAGAGAAAATAGTGCCTATGAAACCATTCACAAGGTCTGTGGATTATCTGAAGTAACTGGGTCATGATTTCTGGAAAGAGATATTGCTGTTGAGTTTTTCGAATGTTGGTGCTTTCAGCACCACAAGCCATCTTCCATTACATTGAAGAGCAGGCAGACATTGTTTATTTCCAACACTCAGCAACTCAAAGCAAAACTATCTTAAGGAAAACATGTATTTCTGATGTTCAGGCTGGACTCTATTTACCACTTTGCTGTATTCGGCTTTCTCTTTAATGATCTTTCATGGAAGATGAGCACAACAAAGCAGTATTTTTTAGTATTTTTCCACATTACTACTTTCAATCTTTTCACATAGACCACTATTACATTGTTTATCATCTTACTATGTAACTTGAGTTTATGACATGACAAACATGACATAGAATGGTTAAATGGTTGATACATTTGCCTCAATATCCTGGTATTTGTAGTGCTACATGTACCGTGATAAAGCCTTGTCCAGAAATGGTGTTATATTGAGCATGCACAGGATTTATTAACCTCGAAGGGCTGCAGTTGCAGCTAGATCGTTACATTATCATTTAGACAAGGTGGACATCTCTATGACCAATATCTTATACACTCAGCAACTCAGGACAATCTACAGGGAAAATACGTATTTTAACTGTCTCTTTAAATTGATATAAAGTACTGAGTTGGTACAAATAGTTTCTCCATCAATATCTCAAAGAGGCAAAGCATGATGTGATGCTGAATACTAATTATATTATAGGCTAACACATTTAATTTTTTCCCTTTATAATAAAAATAAAAATACATTTTATGTGTAAGGCACTTTACAATTTGAAAGAAATTTCAAAGTGCTACAGTGTCAAGTGGAATAAAACAACAACAATGAAAACATCGGATTAAAAGAAACTATTTATACTATACTTTTAACTGTTTATGATAACAACATGTGCAACATGTGGTAATGACTGCTGATGAAGATCACAATGATTAATTACTAATATCCATAAAGATTCATATGTATCCTGTGGTTCTGTGGTGCCCTGACACAGACTGAATGTGATCCTTTACATATGAAAAAGTGTACTTTTATGACTTAAAACTAAAGCAATTATTTTAACAATTAATCCTTATAAAAAGGCTGGGATTTTCTAAAACTAAAAATATAAATGCCGGTTGAGGAGATGCAAAGCTTGTATTAGAAATTAAGTCATATCTTATTGGAATAATATTTAAAAAAAATATTCAGGAAATAATCCAAGCAAGCAATGGGTATTTTCCAGTTCACAAACAGCAGACACAGGTTTATGAATTAAAGGCCAAACTGTGTCAACAGTGCTTGAGAAGCCAAGAGAGTGAGAGAGAGAGAGCAGCAAAGAAGGGGACTTACTGTAGATGGTTCCTCTGGGCAAATGAGAATATCCAGTAAAGTGAAGGGAAAAGTTGAGGGTTAAATCCAGGAAGAAAAAGGTGAAGATTAAAAAAAGAATCAATCATAGCAGCTCCGGGGATCAGCTCTCTGCCTGGCAGCACACGGTTGCCCAAGTAGGAAATCCAGCTGGTTCAGCATACAAACTGGCACTCACATTCTTCCACATTTACTTTTTCTTAGTCATACTTGTTTTTCCTTCAGAGCAAAGATACAGTGTTCAGAAATTGGATTAGAATTTAAATATCTGCTTTTTTAAGCCATTTTCTGTCCTTTTCTTTCTGTTCACCCCCATCTTGGTTTGTTTGGTTGGGTATAGCCCCGCCCACAATCACAGGTCTCACTCATTTATCACTTCACCTTTATTAAAAGGGCCTTTTCCCCCATTGTGGACTGATTTCTGCTACACTACCCTTGCTGATAAGACCACACACTGGGCTGCAGTGTGTTTTATTAATCTGACAAACATCGAAACTCTTCTATCTTCAGGACATGGTGGATTTTCTCTCTTTCTAAACTTTATAGCTTCATTCAAATGAAGAATAGATTGTGGATGCAGACTTGAACATATTTTATATCCTGATAAGCATCTTCAAGGACAACTCTGTAGTTAATAGATCCGAGTTGTTGAACTGCAACGTAGCAGACTGTGAAATTACATTTGAATTTATAATAAACCCAAGATTTACACTCTCATGATTTCTCAATTGTCAGAACATTGAGATTTTTACATTCCCTCACATCAGATTAGAGCCTTTTTTTACATCATACGTAGGAGATATCCATAGACTGTATAAATAATGGACATAGTCACTGTGATGTCAATCGTTGGTTTTGGACTGCATGTTTGAGACATTGAGTTCAGTTTTACACTCGTGGCCATCTTGTGTTGCCATCTTGTTTTCGGAAACGGGGAGCAGACCATATCTGGACTGTGGAGGAGCGAGAGGGATCTGATCACTGACTACAGCCTCTCTACACCTCAACCTGACTGAGAGAAGTCGCTGCTAATTCATGTTAGCATTAACTGGAGCATTAACTAGGATGTTAACTTTGGCTAGCAAAAAACAAAAACAAAATGTTTGTTACTTACCTGAAAAATGAACAGTGACTCCTTGGAGTGTCTGTTAGTCCAACCAAATGCTGAACAAGACATTTTTGATGAACAAAACATTCAAATAAGCTGTCATTAAGTGCAAAATACAGTGAAAGGGTCAAAGTTATGAGACCAAACAGGTATACGTCCTTTTTCTATATATATGTATATATACGTTAACTTTATTGACACGTTGCCATGGATATGCATTGTTCTGCTTCTCTCCTGATGACGGCTCGCCTTGTCAGTGACCTGTCAATCAAAGGTAGCCACGCCCCAAATAATACAATTCTTTATCTTCTATTTTCATCTAAATGGGGCCATTATTAGAACTATTGACATCAAATTGTCTTGAAGAAGATTTTTTACTAGTGATTGAGACTATAGTGTTGTCCTTAAAAAAATTCTGAGGTAATAAATCAAGTGAGAAGTTTTCTCATTTTGTACTGAGATAGATAGGACCCAAATGCTGCTGCCGCCGTCAGCGCCCCCCTGTTGGAATTTTTGGTAGAATGCAGCTTAAGGCACTTCCTGGTTTGCCTCACTGCTAAGACCTGGAGGTTGCCGCTTGGTGATATCTTGATAACAACAGTAACTTTGTGACAAACTAGATGCAGCAGAGGCCAGTGCTAGTGCTGCCTCCCACAGGTCATTTGTTGAACTACTGAGTTAAATCCTAACGTAGAGTCCAGTGTGATGGACCGCTCATTGAAATTCAATGAATGCTCTGTAACTTTGAATATCTGACAGCTCTGTCTGCACGAGGCTTCTCTCTGTGTGATGGATGGTGCAGTCCATCAAAGTGTGATTCACAGTTTTGGCCTCCTCACAGCTGCATTTTCCACCACCCCCCAAATTTGTGAAATAATGTTCCAAAAGTACTGAGTCATGGGCAGCTGGATGTGCACAGGTGTGTCATTAAAAATAAACGTCCCAATCCAGCAGCTTTTGACTGGTACCTCTTCATCACAGCTTCATAATAGACGTCTCTTCCAACCCTTTGGGAGCCAAGTTATATTTATAGAAGTAAATAGAAGTTAATAAATAATAACAATTTCAGTGTGTTTTTATGTTAAGTTAAAATCTACATTTGTCCAAGTCAGATAAAGATAATTAGATGTAATTTATGTTTATGTAAGAAAAATATTTGTAATTTGTAAAAAGATGTTTTTTTTAGTAACTTTTGTTATGAGCAGTAAGGCAGGTTTCTGTCACTTTAAGAGAAATAATTTTGTTTTTGTTTTGTTTTTTGGGCCACAAGCTTTGAAGTAAGTTCCATTAGTTGAGGCTCACGAAAAGACCAAGCTACATGGTTCCCTTATCACAGCTATAGTTACTGATCAGGAGAAATCAACATTGAACACTCTTGTAAGAACAGGACTGTGAAATAAAGATTTTTGTTTATCGTTTTTACATCAGAGTACAGTGGAACTTTTTTTCTCAGTTACTTACAAATGTAAATCCAAGGTCTGCTGGGCTTCAACCAATACAAACCCTTATAGACAGAATAGACTGTTTGTCAATACCACCCAATAAGACATGTGAGTGTCTGTCAAAATGACACATATGAATTTAAAAAAAAGCTGTTTCTGTGAATTTAGGCTGCAAAACCACTGACCTAGGTTTAGGGGAAAAAACGTCCTGGTTAGGCGTTATAAAAGACAGTTTTACATTCTATTGTATGCATTATTCCAGTTAGGAAAAAAATGTTTGGAGTGTTTTTTTTGTCTTAAAATAGACTAAATAACATAATCTGAAGAATTTCACAGTTTTTTTTTCTTCTTTTTTTTAAGTTTTTGGGGTTTGTTGCCTGTTGCCATATGTGAAAATTATAAACAAATAAGAAGTGTAAAGTTCACTGTAATAGTAGACTATGACCTAAAGAGTATAGTAATAACCTGAACTTTACTTTACTGCAACCAACATCAAATATATATTTGTTAAATTGTAAAGGTCAAAACAAAATTATGATGAATGGTATGTTTTTGAACATTATATAAATACATAAACACACACTACCAATATCTCATGCTGCCATGCTGATTCCATAATGGTTCATTTTTCCCTCGAGGCAACATAGCAATTTTCCATAATGGTATGTTGTTGCCTCCGGGTAACAGTTGCATTTTAACAAGTTTCCTTTATTTAATTAGAGAATAACTTGCATGAAACTATCGAAAATGAAGGTTTACTCACCTATTAGTAGGACTATTTTTTCCAGATGTAAAAGGGCCAGTAAACAACATTTTGAGTGTTTTTTTGTGGTGCAAAATGGCAAAGCTGTTTCCTTTGGAAAAGTCTGCAAAAAAGGGTTTCAATATGGCCTCCTGAAGTTCATGTGACAAATTAAAGCATTGCTAGTGATTCCCTATGCTCTTCCCTCTTTTTTTAAACTATTGCATCACTCAAAAACATGCATTGTAGAAATTTGACAGGCCAAAAAATGGGTATGTTGCCTAAGGGCAACACCGTACCACAGAGGGTTGAAAAGTAAATAAATGTGCGTAAATGCTGGCAGTGAAGAAGTTACAAGGGTGACTTGCAGTGGTGGAATGTAACTAAGTACATTTACTCAACTACTGTATTTACTTCTACTCCACTACATTTTGAGGAAAATTTTACTTTTTACTCCACTACATTTAGCTGACAGCTTTAGTTACTATTCAGGTCGAGATTTAACATAAAAAACATGATCTAAGTGATTTAACATTGAAAAAAAATTATTAAAAGTATTTTAACTAGTTCAAATAAACCCTATCTCTGCCAAGGTTATTATAGTTAACAAATACTAGAATTGAAAAAAACATTTTCATTAACTGAAATAAAAATGTGTCGTTACAAAACTAATTAAAAACGAACTAAAATTATAGTGAAAATATCCTTCGTTTTCGTCTTTGTCAACTTTTTTCTTACAGGAAGCATTGGTCAATATGATAATAATCCAATAATATATTTGGAATTTAAAAAACAATCTGAGTGGGTCCATTCAGCATAACTAGTACTTTTATTTATTTTACTTTTGATACTTTAATTAATTTTGATGCTGATACTTTTGTATTTTTAGTTCAGTAAGTTCCACTTGGAGAGGAGTAATTTCACATTGTGATGTAAAAACTTTTACTTAAGTAAGGGATCTGAATACTTTTTCCACCACTGGTGACATGAGCCACAGAAGTTATATGTAAAAAAAAACAGAAGTTAAATAAAAAGCCGGTCACGTACATAGTTCTCCTGGGTGAAAGGCCGCCGCTGTTTGACCCTCCCGCCTGGAGTGTGACATCCACCATTTAAACTCTGCATCTCCATCAATCATTACAACTACGTCAGCAACATGTCACAAGGACAGTTTAAAACGTAAATATGAGTCGTATTTTGCTGCCTGTACAAACACCTTATATTGTTGTTTTTGAGGGGAGAGCAGTCTCCATAGACATACAGTCAGAGATACATTATAAACCACAGCTCCCTCTTTTAGTCATATTAGTCTGTGGATGTTTAGCTGAGCTGTGCTTGAGGGTCAAATGTCACAATGGCTTTGTATTATATTCCATTGTTACAAACAAATAGAGTTTCCTCTCACGGTTTCATGGTCGGGGCTCCATTATGTCTCTTTCTTTCGACTGGAATCTCACCGATAAGTTTTAAATTATCTCCTTTCAGATGCTGACAAAGATTGTAATGCCTTGGTTATTTCTTACAGCTGCCTGAGCTAGCACACAACTTCACAAAGCCTTTTAAACAGTTTGAAGATTCCAGCTTGCCTCTTAAGTCGTATACGGGATGTTACATCTTTTTTATAGTATACTTTACCTCCCAGGATGTCAGAATCCTGTCCTACTTTTCTAGTTATTTGAAGATGTGCTCTATATTTATGTCTTTATATTGACTTTAACGTCTTAGCACAACACTGACTTGCGATTATAAGCCACCCAGCTACCGAAAGTGAACCTGCTCTGGCACTTTACTGTACTTGTAAACACTGATGGAGGAGAAGAATGAAGAGTTTCAGAGAATACAACAGGAACCAATATGCAAGAAACGCTCCATGTGAAAACCTAATGACTGCCATAACTCACCGGCACCTTAACACTTCCCTTAAGACCTGTGTGTGTGTGTGTGTGTGTGTGTGTGTGTGTGTGTGTGTGTGTGTGTGTGTGTGTGTGTGTGTGTGTGTGTCAGACATTGATTTATCCGTTCGCAGACGATTTAAGCAGTGTCTGTTTTCAATGAGTCCATTTAATGGCCTGCTATGTTAACAAGTCCTGCAGGATTCTTCGGCTATGGAGTTATTTAAATAGAGACATGGCACAAATAGGGAGCGAGGTCATGAGAGAAGAGGGTTCTACAGAAAAGACAAAGTTCATCGGAAAGACTACAAAAACAACAAAAAAGAGGTTAAAAAGGTTTCTCTTCAAAACGCTGAAGTAGCATTGAAGTAGCTGTGTTCAAAAAAAGGCATCCATGAAAGGAATGTATAATTCAAAGCTCACATGTGATGTCTCTTCCACCTGTCATGAAGCGCAGGAGATATGAGGTTGTGATACCATTGTGTCGGCCTTGTGGGCTTCTCCCATGCCCATCCTGTGGAAAAGCTTCTCTCTCTGCAAAAATGTGCCCTCAGGCAACAATAGACAGGATTAGTTTGAGTGTGTTTGCAGTGCGTGCGCATGTGCATGTACATGTTCACGGACATGTCTTTGTCTGCGTGCCTGCATGGGTATTTGTGTGCAGTGTATGTGTCAAGGACAGCTGTTCCTTCTGTTTCTTAGTAGGGCCTCCGGCAAATCCCCATCCAGCCTGTCCAAATGCTCCTTTCTTCAGGGGACAGCGTTAGACTGTCATCGTTCTCCGCCCTTAATAAATCCTTCCCATCGGCGATCAACACAATCTGAAACGAACGCCGCTCAAAATTTCTGTTTGTTTAATTTCGGTGCAGGACTTGTCTGATGAAAGTGTTGAATATAATAGTCTCTCAAACGTTGCTCTCTGCATGTGTATGCTGAGCATTACCAATTATCATCACGGTAAATAGCAACCAAGGAGCTTTTTTAATACAAGACAATGCAAGAACAAAAACCCAGACTGGGTGTGGGAGGAGTAAGCAGTGGTATTTCAATTCATTAGAACCAATAAAAGTCTTAAAGAGAATCCTCAAATGTATTATTTTAAATAGTTTTGGACCCAGAGCAAGAAGAAATAAATGTCGATATCCCCAAAGTGTGACCCTCAATGATTATTGAACCACAATGGTGCTATTGGACTCAATCCCATCAATATTATGAGAACCCATTTTTCTTTGGGGCCTCTGCAATAACTCAGTGGTGGACAATGTACACAGCTTCAATACATGAGTCAAAGTATAGATACTCCTGGTTAAATATAAATATAAATATATATATGAATAAAGTGTTAAGTCAATTTTGTTTACTTCAAATACAGGAGTACTTGCCTTTAAAAAACTTAAGTATGCAAAAGTATATTTTCTTTTAAATGCCAACACACTGTTGTATTTTTGCCACAACAGAACCCAGTGACTCTGAAACAACCGACTGAATACACTGACTTGTTTGTGAACTTGTAGAAAACCTTATAAAATATGCTACAAAGCTTATGGAAATATCTGTAAACACAACTGATTTGACATAAGGATTGACGTTTTTTATTTATTTTATTAACGTGATTCATATTATTCAGGTACTGCTGGAGTAGGGACTGGTTTGTCTCAGTCAGCAGTTAACAAGAATATGGCAAATTTTAAGAAATGTGACGCACCAAGATATAGTTGTTGTTAACTACTTGACATGATGTCTGCCTTGTGTGTCCTGTGTCTATTTGGAACGTTGTTCACATTGTCAAAAAATTAACGCTACATGTCCGCAAGATGCAACACTCACATGAACGGTACTTCCTTACCAGGAAGTTTGTTCTCTAACTGTAGAAAAGTGGTTTTGTTGCCTAAATTCAATGCCTACATTTGTTTGAGTGCCAGGACTTTAAAGACAGGAGAACAGCATTCGTGTTCCATGTGAAAACAAAATAAACAATGTGTTTCAAACCCTTCAAAAACTTTCCTTGCATCACGTTTTTAGTCTAGTCACGTCATCCTCGTAATCCAATCCACTTTATTTATATAGGACAATTTTAGCAAACACAAGGTTTCCAAAGTGCTGCACAAACAATAAATAGATAACACAATACAAAGAGATGTAGAAAACAATAGAACAGTAAAATGCAATAAGATAAAATAAATAAAAAATAGGATAAAAAAATAAAATAAAATGTAAAATGTACTGCCCGCACAAAATAAAATATGCATGTATACAAATAAAAACAAAAAATCATAAAATCAACACTCTACGTGGTGTTAAAAGCCAAGGAGAAGAGGTGAGTTTTAAGACGAGACTTAAAATGAGACAGTGAGGAGGCCTGTCTGATGTGCAGCGGCAATTCGTTCCAAAGTAACTACTTCACTTCCCGCATTTACTTGCATTTATTTACCTTTAAACTGTCTTAAATAACACATAACCAGGAACTATTTTGCTCTAACTTGAGAAAAGTAGTTTTGTAGAATAAACTCTTTTTTTGACAGCAGCAAACTTTACATTTATGTACAATGACAATAACATTCATATAATTGCAATGGCGACAACAACAACAACAACAACAACAAGTATGATGGAGGCAGGTCACCTCAGTATATTGGCCTTATCACTGTCCAGTAGAGGTGCAGAACATCTCAGACGCAGCAGGGGAGAAACCGGGCGGATGGATGCCTCCATTGGGTCCGTATGAGTCGGGTGCGGCTGCGACTCATACGACTGCCAGCCAAAATCCAATATTTAGCCCATCCAGATTGGAACTGGATGGCTCTTTTGAAGTCTGAACAGTCACAAATCACATGAAATCTGATTTTTGCGAACCGGATCGAAACCACCTTCGGGAGGTAGTTTCAGATCGCATTTGGACAGATGCGTCTCAGTCTGAACCGCTCCAAACACTCAGATCGGTTTTGACTGTCCGTGACGTCACTCACTCGGCGCGCACTCGTGACGCGGGCAGCGTGAGACGAGGTGTCCACCGGCAGCCGCGCCCGACTCATGCGGCCTGACGGGGGCGTCCATCCGCCCGGTTTCTCCCCTGGTGCCTCTGAGATGTTCTGCACCTCTACTGGACAGTGATAAGGCCAATATACTGAGGTGACCTGCCTCCATCATGTTTGTTGTTCTTGTCGCTGTCGCAATTATATGACGTCTGACGCCGTTACTATGGCAACCTGTCAGATCAGTCAATAATGTGGCCCAGTCTGAACAGAGCCATATCCGATTTGGACACTTGCTAAAAATAGTGTGGACAGTCAGCCCTAAAAATCGGATTTGAGTAGGAATCTGAGGCCCCGTTTACACAAGGACGCTTGCGGGTAAAAACGACAAAATAAAAAACGAAGTGCCTTTCGTTTAGACGGTGATGGCGTTTTTGGGGCTTAAAAACGCAAAAATCTGAAACCACCTTCCAAAGTGGAAAAGTTGAATCCGCTCCGCCGTAGCGTGTCCGTCTACACTGCCAAGACACAAAACTCTGCTCAGATCTGCTCACGTCACGTACGCGTTTACGTCACATAGATGTGCCAGTACAGGGAAATAAACAAACATGTGGGATTATTTCCATGCGTCGGACCTTCAAGCTGCTCTGGCAGCTCTAATAAACTTACAGGAGTCTTTCCACCAAATGTACAGGATATGTAGAGATAGTATTACTAAACAGAGAAGGATCTGGAATTACCTCTATCACATTTTGGATACACCAATTGGTCGGAGGCGAGCCAGACGGCTTTGGACGAGACCTGGGAGACCTAGTGGATGGTGGAGAACTTTGTGGAAGGAGTAGCTGATGAAAATGCGTGGTGTGAAAACATCTGCATCCCCAAAGATGCTCTTATCGCTTTAAGTGATGCTGCCTGGCATGCGTACAATCCAATTCCACACACTTTTGAGTCACCGTATGCACATAGATTTCCTCCCGAAAACGCTCGTCTAAACGCAGAATACAAAGTGTAGACATGACACCACTTTTGCGTCTTCTGTTCAGACCGTCATCATATAAATGTAGCCTGATTTGAATCAGATTCGCCTGCAGTCTGAACGCGCGGCCTAAGAGGCTGACCTCCTGGGCTCTCCCTGCCAGATTGTTCCACTGCTTCCGGGTAGATTGGCCTGTGCGCTTTGTTCGAATTCATAACTTGAGATTTCTGACTGTAGTACTAACCTGCTTTTTGGGTCCAGCAAAAACCCCAACCCCAACAAAATCAAGCATTTGTGGCTTATAATTCCAGTTTTATTAACAGCAGAATATACAGTGTGTTGATTCATGTTGTTTTAATTGTTCTGTCTCAGTATCTCTTTTCCTTACTGGCTACTTTGTGAATCATTTTCCCCAGTCAAACTCCTGGCTAAGCATTTTAGCAATAGAATTTAGGGAAACTTTTCTTTCAGCTTACAGTGGCTTTTCAGTAATGCATAACCCCCCAATGGGGTTTACCGGCGGCTACCCAAACACACACACACACACACACACACACACAGAAATACACACAATCTCATAAAGGAATATTAGGGAAGACTTAGCACTCACCTTTTCCTCTGTGGATTTAAATGCTGGAAATTAAAAACCACACACATACACACATCTCTCCAGAGGGCAGTTACACCTAAAGGTTACAAAATGTTTAGTGAAGGTGGGAACCAGCAGAGCTAAGTGCGACTGTTCCTAACATCTTCGAATGATTGTTAATGCATGCAGCTCCACCATCCTTCAGCTCTTTCCAGAAATACAGTCCATGTTTATTTTTCTTCTCAGCAACTTAGGTTTTTTATTTGATTCTAGCAGTGTGGTGTGTCTAATCCCCATATCCTGCACAGGTGTCCCTTTAGGGAAGTTAAATTTAGGAACTCAGTAATGCAGGTTTAGTTTCAACAAAGTTATGTCCCAGTTTGGGGTGTCCTGATGATTGTCAATAATAAAAGCAAAAATGGATACGAATACTAATAATAGTTCAGATTTGTGTGGTTGTTTGACTTATCCATAGTCAGTTTCAGTGGTGGAATGTAACCAAGTACATTTACTCAAGTGCTGTACTTAAGTACAAATTTGAGGATCTTGTTCTTTATTTGAGTATTTCCATTTTATGTAACTTTATACTTCTACTCCACTTAATTTTGAGGCAAATATTGTACTTTTTACTCAACAACATTTAGCTGACAGCTTTAGTTACTTTTCAGGTCGAGATTTAACATGAAAAATATGATCCATTTCAAGTGATTTGACTTTTTATTTTAATCAAACCTCATTACAGTATATTAAGTAGATAAAATTAGTCCTATCGTTACAAATTAAAACACTGCTTATATAAATGCATCAATACAAATAATCTTATAATATATTTAGAATATATTTGAATATCTGAGTGGGCCCATTCTGCATAACGAGTACTTTTACTTTTGATACTTTAAGTACAATTTGATGCTGAGACTTTGTACTTTTACTTCAGTAAGTTTGAATGCAGGACTTTAACTTGTGGAGTAATTTCACAGTGTGGTGTTAGTACTGTTCTTCCACCACTGCTCAGTGTATTACCTAAAGTAGATGGGGGTCAGCACACCTTAAGTCCGGAGAAGCAGGCAGGAGTACAGGGGAGGAAGCTCAGCAAGGCAGCAGCAAAACATATTTTAGACACTTAAAAAATCCCAATCGATTTAAATGCGTGCTATATTTAGAATATTTTCAACAACCTTGCCGTCAGACAGTACCTTTCTAACTGGGTACCGCAGCTGTTACACTTACTTCAAAGCCACCAGACTCCTTTGACAAAAACAGTAATTTTACCCCACTGAACGCAGAAATTGCTGGTCTCCCACTGCCTTGATCGTTTAGTTTTTGTGTGTCATTGTGTTTTAAAGGGTCATACACGCACAAATAAATGATCGATGCAATGATAGACCAGCAAACTCCTGCGTTCTGTGAGGTAAAATTATGCTTTTCATGGAGTCTGGTGGCTTTGAAGAGAGCATAGACTGGCTTCTCCAGAGGAGCGGTCTCACGGCAAGTTTAAGCACTAAAAATACTCCAAATATAGTGTACATTTCACATTGCAATACACTGCTTAGCTTCCCGCCTGACAAACTATCCCTTTAAGGAAAACAGTGCACTAATTACATGCTATATATTACTTTAAAACTTTCAAAACTGATGATTATTTTGGATGTGAAGTATTAGCTACACTAACTGCCAGAATATACCATCAAGGTTAGTCAGTAACATGGGGACAAAGCTTCATAGTAACTCTGAAATTGCCGACAAAAGGATCACATTATTCACATTTTCAGGTTTAAATAAAAAGCTTCTATGATTCTTTCTGTCCACAAGAAGACATTTGTAGAAAAAAATAAAACATTATTTAATTTAGTTTTAACAATGAGGTTTTGATGGCAGATACTTTGTGTTTGTTGGGCAAAAATACAGAAAAGTTCAATTTAAGTTGTGGACTCACAATGTCCTGACAATATGATTTCTTTACATTCAGTTTATTTTTGTGTCAAATTTAATTTAAATCTAAATTCATCTAAAGTCATCAGATTCAATAAGTATTCAGATGTATTTTATTGTATGATTGCTTTTTTAATCTGTTTCGTACAGTCTGACTTTTTACTCTCTATTACTTTTACACTTTTACACTTTACTTATTTAAAAAATGTATATATATAGAGTCATATTTCTCCCAATAATTACTTATGACATACGAGAAGTGTGAGGCAGTGTCACTGTCTGCAGAGACCCTTCCTCCTGCCTGTATTTTCAACCTTATTTTCATTTTGCTATTTTCTATTTTCTATTGCTGGATGTCACCTTCTGGTCACAAAGCTATAACAATAGAGCACACAGTGCTGAAACTGCAAAATTCAAATACACTACTGCTCAAAAGTTTGAGAGCATAATTTGTCTTTCTCATGCTCAGATTTGTTCTCCTCATGCTCACATTTTGCGCTCGCACTCAGATTTCTGCTGCTTTCTTTCAAAATGTATGCGTGCACTTAAAAATCACATGCTTGTGCTCACATTTCTTCTGCTTGGACACAAACCTTTCGCTCGCACTCAAATATGTCCTGTGCTCGCTCAAATCTAAAGTCTACGCGCTCAGATCTCAACTCTGCGCTCTCAAAACTTTTGTGCTCGGACTCAGAACACGCACGTCCTCTCAGGTTGAGGTGTCTGCTCAGACTGAACGATGTCCCGCCCTGCGCTTAAACTAGTGTGTTTCACCAGCCAATAGGGAGACAGCTTGTGACCCCGTCTTAGGTGCGTTGCCTCGCCTTTTTGAGCGCTCCGTCGGGACGGGTATATGGTCTGTTTGTAAAACTGCTTCTCTCTTAAAATACACCAATTGACCATATTAGCCAGCTATTTGAATCGTCACCTATTTAAGACGCAGCATATTTATGTAGAATTCATCTTAAGTAGTCCTAAAAAGAGTTATCGTAGTTTAGATTATATATATATTTTTTTTTTAATTATTATTTATATATGTATATTTATTCTTTTTTATTTGCCACCTGTTCAGTGGTGTCACGATAGTCCAATGGTGAAGGACGCTACCATCTGTTGTATTTTAAACCATGGGACGCCGGTTCGCATCCCGTCCGCTGCACTCTTGCTGCATGTCTTATTATGATTTACATTTTTAATTGATAAATTAATGTAACAGTAATACAATCCGTGTAACCAGCTGCTTCTCTTATTGAAACGTTTAACAAGAGATGATGGGTAAATAGACTTGGCTACGTGATTTAAAAAAGTATAATGAAAAATACGCTATGATGATGATAATGATTTGAGGATAACATTTGTGCATGTAATGCAGTGTATCACCGTCCTATTTACGCGGTCAAAGCCAGGGAGCGCGTAATTAGGCTAATGTTGGTAATACTTTCACTTTCACAAGAAGAAGACTTTGAGCAGGATTCGGAGCGCGGCAGCGAATGAATGGGAGACGAGATGTATGGCCAAAGACCTCAAGTAAGTTCATTGCTAAATGTTGCTACAACTCAAAACACATCGATCATATACAGTAGTTTCAATAACAGTACCGTAATCATATATATAGCGGGCCTTCATTGTAACATGTACAACGAAAGTACAATAATTGGCAACGTATGATCGTACCAGCGGCAGGTCGGCACACATAATGATGCGCGAGCTGAAGGGAATCCCCGCTGACGTCACTTCATTCATAATGAGTTGCTGTCCCTAGTGCCGACAAAGGCCCGCTATATATGTTGATAAGTACGAGTGTTTTGAGTTGTAGCAACATTTAGCAATGAACTTACTTGAGGTCTTTGGCCATCCATCTGTCTCCCATTCATTCGCTGCCGCGCTCCGAATCCTGCTCAAAGTCTTCTTCTTGTGAAAGTGAAAGTATTACCAACATTAGCCTAATTACACGCTCCCTGGCTTTGACCGCGTAAATAGGACGGTGATACACTGCATTACACGCACAAATGTTATCCTCAAATCATTATCATCATCATAGTGTATTTTTCATTATACCTTTTTAATCACGTAGCCAAGTCTATTTACCCATCATCTCTTGTTAAACGTTTCAATAAGAGAAGCAGCTGGTTACACGGATTGTATTACTGTTACATTAATTTATCAATTAAAAATGTAAATCATAATAAGACATGCAGCAAGAGTGCAGCGGACGGGATGCGAACCGGCGTCCCATGGTTTAAAATGCAACAGATGGTAGCGTCCTTCACCACTGGACTATCGTGACACCACTGAACAGGTGACAAATAAAAAAGAATAAATATACATATATAAATAATAATAAAAAAAATATATATATATATAATCTAAACTATGATAACTCTTTTTAGGACTACTTAAGATGAATTCTACATAAATATGCTGCGTCTTAAATAGGTGACGATTCAAATAGCTGGCTAATATGGTCAATTGGTGTATTTTAAGAGAGAAGCAGTTTTACAAACAGACCATATACCCGCCCCGACGGAGCGCTCAAAAAGGCGAGGCAACGCACCTAAGACGGGGTCACAATCTAGCTGTCTCCCTATTGGCTGGTGAAACACACTAGTTTAAGCGCAGGGCGGGACATCGTTCAGTCTGAGCAGACACCTCAACCTGAGAGGACGTGCGTGTTCTGAGTCCGAGCACAAAAGTTTTGAGAGCGCAGAGTTGAGATCTGAGCGCGTAGACTTTAGATTTGAGCGAGCACAGGACATATTTGAGTGCGAGCGAAAGGTTTGTGTCCAAGCAGAAGAAATGTGAGCACAAGCATGTGATTTTTAAGTGCACACATACATTTTGAAAGAAAGCAGCAGAAATCTGAGTGCGAGCGCAAAATGTGAGCATGAGGAGAACAAATCTGAGCATGAGAAAGACAAATTATGCTCTCAAACTGAAAATATACGCTCTTGAATAAAGATAGGATAATTCTCCTTATTTTTGAAAGAAAAGTTCAATTTTTAAAAAATTGAAATAACAGACATACAGTCTAGACATTGTTAATGTGGTAGATGACTATTAAAGCTGGAAACGGCTGAATTTCTTATGTAATATCTATTATATATTGTCAGCAACCATCACTCCTGTGTTCCAGTGGCACATTGTGTTAATCATGTTTATAGTGTTGAAAGGCTCATTGATCATTAAAACACCTGAGCATTATGTTAGCACAGCTGAAAACTGTTTCTATGTTTTGTGAAGCAATAAAATGATCCTTCCTCAGGCTAGTTGAGTATCTAGAGGTAAAGTTGTTTTTTTTTTACAGGTTAAAATAAATATTTCTACCCTTGTCAGTATCTTTACTACATTTTAGATTCATTTTGTAACTCATATCATGAATAAAACAGTTTGTTTTCATGGAAAACAACACAGACACCGTTTGTTTTCATGGAAAACAACACAGACACCAAGCAGGCAAAGCTCGTTCCAAAATCATAATGAATGTGAGATTTGCATTCACTTTCTCTGAGTAAGAGGCGATGGGAGGAGTTTGAATGTTTACAAACAGCAAATTAATTTCCTGCATAGTATGCCTTTAAATTATTTTTTCAAGTGCTTGATATAATTGATTTTTTTTCTCTAACTTTTCCTTAGAGTATGAATCCATCAATATATTCTGAATATAATTTGAATAAAATAATTTCTTGAATATGAAGCACTTTGAAAACTGCCTCAGTGTATGCATTGTGCCTTATAAATACATTTGACTTTCCAATCAGCTGTGATAGGACCAAGCTGCAATTTATCCCTCCATTCCCCCTGAAATTACCACGACAGGGAAGCCCATACTGAAGGTATCACACATGAGCCCGGCTCTTTGGAGCCACACTTAAAATGTTTTTTCCCATGCCCTGAAAGGGGAACTCGGCAGGAACCTCTTGCTCCACTGGAACAGAGCTCGGGCTTCTTATTGTCCCTTTGGAAAAAACTGAGACTGATGTTGATCCACACTGAAGAAGAAAAAAGCAAAACTCCAATAAAAACACATTTCAGTAGAGCAGAGTGATCACAACAGTGGGTCTCCAGTGTGGACAATAAAGAGAGGAGAAACCTAATAAGAGAAAAGTCCTTATGACTTTAGCTCGATCAGGCAGAAAGCCGTATAAACCACCTTCTACCTCAGTCTGGGAGTCATCTCGTATTACCATGCTTGCCCTATAAACACACAGTATACACATTATAGCCTGAAGCTACACAAGAAAAGCTCCTTTTCAGATTACACTGTTTTCTTCGCAGCACAGTTCAGTGATGATCACAGAAATTGTTCTGCGTTCTTTTACAAAAAAGATCACAGTGTTTCTGTTTATCAGCACTCTGTGTTTATTCATTTTTATTAGGCTTATTTAAATGGCACACGGTTGTTTTTGTGGTTTGGAAGGAACATTCGAGAAATGTGCCGTATCATCATATTCTATTCTAGAGTGCTGTTTGTTTGTTAATTATATTGTAAGAGGCTTACTCTGTATGGGCTGCATGTATTTTTACTGAAATTACATGCACTCATTGTGATGTAGAGCGCAAGCCCCCACCATGTGTATGTAAATATTGCACGTATCTACGCATTTTGAAGTATAAATCTATAGACAAAAATCAATGATTCTGGTCTGTAATGTGTGTATCTTTTGGGCATTGTTTGTTTGTCTTGCATTGTTAGCAAATTAGACTTCAAAAGAGCCATCGATTCATGTTTATCTATTGATTTGTCCTTTACAATGCATGAACACATTATGCAGCCTATTGCATGTGCAAACGCACACAAAAAAATCTGCAAGAAATCTTTGTCTACCAGGCGGTCTGAAGAGTAAAACTGTTTGCTGCTTGAAATGTAGCTCGGAGCTCACAGGATAACCACATTTTCTTGTCTAATTGCAATAAAACCTTGGTGCACAAACACACAGAGAATATGAAGATGGATTGAGTTGTGCATCCAATGAACTGGCAGCTGCTGAAGACTCAGCTACAGGCTGTTGTATTAACATTTTAACAGTGAAGAATCATAAAAAATATATATACAGGAATTTATGACAGGAGCATTACCAGGCTCTTCCTGAGATTGCAGGGGTTCAGATGCAGGATCCATGGGTTATTCATAAAATCACATTAACTCTATGATCCCGAGAATGTGTTTGGGTGAAGGTCAGTGTGTTATGACTTTATTTATGAATGTGTTTTGGGTGGAGAGATTTTAGTTTTTTCCCTCTATCAACACACATCTCTTAGATTTGGCACAAATATGATTAAATATGAACTCCATAATTTACACCATGACTACTCATTCCTTAATATTCAGTCCTTGTAAGTCCTGAGGGAGAGCATTAGTAGCAGCAGATGTCCCGTGATTGTAATATCCAAGAATCTTTCAGAGATATCAGTGATCTTTGCCTTGCTGCTATGATGAAGGAATCCCCAGAGCTGACTATTTACTAAATGAGCTCTCCTTTAGAGCAGTTTGAGTAGTAACTTTCTGTTTGAAGAATTATCTCTACTTTACTACCAGTATAAGTGCATATCTAGTCATTTAGATAGTTTTGGTTTGCTCAGCCTTTAAAATATAAATCCCTGACATGTCTGTCTGTACACAGATACTATGGAGATAAATGCGTTTTCATTTCTGGCTCTCAAAAGTATTGAGAAAAACTCAACAGTTTCCCAGAAACAATATAACTTAAACCACAGATCTCACTGTAAACAGTTTTCATTGAAACTACTTTCTACCAAAGAAAGTGACTTTTTTTTTTAAATTGAATTTTTTCATTGTTTTGAAGAGCACAAACAGAAACTCATTCACCTCCGTTAGGATGGCGACAAGGCGAAGATATCTCCAAACCCCGACAAATAAAAACAGAAACTCTCTGCATGACTCAAGTGTTTTCCCTGACATGACACTGAGATTCTGCAAAACTCTTGTGTTCAATGACAATGTAACTCTGCAGTTTACCTTATCTTCTACTACTACAATATGGCATTTAGTATAGGGTTGTCACAATACTAAAATTTTCAACTCGATACTGATACTCAGGAAAATATTCGATACTCAATACCATTTTCGATACCACCAGGATAAAAACAAAGACCCCAAAATTTAACAGAAATATTTTTATTAACAAGAAAAATGCAACATGTAAAAATTAACAGAACCACAGGTTAAATATTTATAATAAAAAACAGTTGAGCAAAAAGAAAATGCAACTATGATAACAAGCTTCAGGTGTGAGGTAGTGCAAAAAATAAATAAATACAATAAACAATAACAATTAGAACAATATTATCGGCTGTGTGTGTTGCTGTTTGGTTGCAGGTCGACTTTTCTTTGCTTCATTCTGGGAAAATAACACTTTTCAGTCACCAACATTTATGTAAACTTATTAACTCTATGCTTATGTATACTGACACTGTGTATACTGTGGGTATCGATACTTTTGAAAATGAGTATCGTATTCGGATACAACGTTTAAGTATCAATACTTTTTTGAGTATCGATACTTTTGACAACCCTAATTTAGTATCACCTCATTGTTTTGGTTTTATTGTTGCAACCTAATTGCTCTCTGGTGAAAACGACAGAATATTTTATCAAATGTGCATTTCGTTTAGACGGGAACTGTGTTTTGGGGGCTTAAAAATGCAAAAAAAAAAAAAAATGAAATCACCCTCCAGAGTTGAAACCTTTCTGATTGAAAACGCAAAAGTGTGCTCTGTCTCTCGTCACATTTACGTAACATCCATGTGCAGTCCAAGCAAACAACAACAAACATGTCGGACTATTTCCATCAGTCAGACAGCTCTGATAACTATCCAGGAGCAGGGGTGCAGATGGGATTTTTCAACTGGGGGGAACGAAGATGTCAGCAAATGATTTCAACTGAATGAAAATAAAAAGTGAGAACTTTTGCGTTTTCTGTCCAGATCGTCTCCATCTAAACAGGGCCTTATTTCCAGACACAGAAAGCAGCTGTTATCAGTGAAAAAAAGTTTCGCAGGTGAACAGTATTTCTCAGGAGTTGGTGGAGACCAAAAACAGAGCTGAAACAAAGAGTGAAAAAGTAGGTGGCCAGATTCATGACCCCAAACGAATGTTAATTTTGCTCTGTATCCGCTGGATACCAACTTGGTTGGACTAAATAACACATGGAGTTAATAAGAATTTTTGTGGGGTAAATTGATGCTTTTTGCATGTGCATTATGTGGTAATATTCCTCCTATTTGCATTGTTCAATAATGATTTGACATCAGAAGCTGCTGTTCAAATGGGTCTCATCATATGCAGGTCATTACCTGTAGTCATCATCAGATAGTCTATATGATAATTTTCTCTCTAAAGTTTTTTCTTTAGCTCCACTGCACATGGACTGCTGTGTTATTCAGCTGCACAGTTAGTTACTGCAGCGCGGCTTTAAAGACCTCCAACAATTTCATTCCTATTCCGTTTCTCTATACTGACTAGGACTTCTTTTGACACATTTGACACTAAAAAGCACCACATTTGCATATCTGCTTATGAGGTAGCACTCACATCTTGTTCTGTGCATGACAATTTACATAAATTCAAGTTTTTTTCAGACTTCATACCCTGCTATTCAGCCTCACATGTGGTGCTGCACACGCTCCAGTTCACAAACTGCTACGACGGCTGCTCTGAGGGTGGGCAGCAGCTACTGTGGCTAGTCTGTGGGCAAAAGGAAACCAAAATAGCATGTGAGGAAACAGTATTGTGTTTGACCAGAAATGAGCAAAACCCAAGTCTAATATCTCGTTTTTCCTGTAGTTTTCCAGGTGATTTAGGTGAAATATTACTGATATTATATTCAATTTTCAGTGTTTCGACACTGATACATTTCCTGTTGTTAGAATCTGATCTGATTCATAAGATGGATAACTGCCAAGGATGCAACACTTACGAGGTCCGAGAAGATAATATGATAATTCCAATAATGCATGTGGGGAAGTCATGAATATATTTGCAAGGAATAATCTAAAATAAGAAAGCACCAGAGACAGGGCTCCATCTTCATGCTCATGACCTACTGCTGACCCGAGGTCATTTATTGCCGTCTTTATTATCTAAATGTGATTCTGTGCGTGAACGTATATGTGCAAATGCAGGAGAGAAAAACACGAAGAGCTTGCAGAGATAGGACACAACAGTGCGACAGCTCGTGCTATAAATGTCAAAGGGAGAATATATGGACTAGTTTTCTGAGGGTAATGGGAGGAGGGGCTGAAGGAAGAAGAGATGCCCAGGATTGAACCTCTCATCTGGGATGAAAAACAGCTCGCTCTGGGACTTGCGAACCCACAGCGTAGCTCACCTTCCACTCTTATGAACAAGGGTTGCACTGTGTGTGGGGAATTACAAACTGCTCTCTGAGTGTGTGTTCGTGTGTGTTTTCCACAGGCTACAGTTCAGCCTGCTCTATGCAGGCATGAGTAGTGTAATAATTAAGAGAGGCCTGGGCCTCCAGCCCCGGTCAGTGTGTCTATTATTGGTTCAAGCTGTGAGTTATGTCTGTGCCCAGTGGACTAGAATAAGCACTGATTTAATCGGCTGGAAGACAGTTAATCATTTCACTCTTTTGGTGATTCATTAATTCATATGGATGTTTGCAAAATTAGGATTTAAGGAAGTCTAGTTTGTAGATTTCCCTCACATTAATCAGTTGTTCCCCATCATTATCCTCTGGCCTAGGATTTAGCTTTAACATAGCTCTTCGTGAAAAGTGTTTTCTTTCAAATTTCTGTGCAAGGATGGCACCCGTCTGCCTTGTGGTCTCTTTCCATTCATAATCTTTTTGAGAATGTTTCCGCTGTGAATTGCTTGGCTTCTTGTATTTTAACAGCACTGTGTTGTATCTACAGTTCTGCATCTCTGATTTCCTCTCTGTGTGTTTTGCCCTTTATGACATTTATGAACATCGGTGTTCTTTAATCGATATGGAACCTCCGAAGTGAGGTATAATGTTCATTCATTACTTTATTGTGCACTACAGTAATCATAATTTTCATTTTGATTATTCTTCTGCACTTTTGAATATCCCAGTGTCCCATTTTTTTAATTAAATTAAAAATCCAGCTTGTTCAAAACTGCTGCCAGACTTTCGACAAACTATTTCGTGAAATGGCTCCAGTTCAGACTCATTACACTGGCTCTCAGTTCATTTGAAAATCCATTTGAAATTTTGACCAAAATGAAAAATACCCTCTCAGCTCAAGGCCCTTATCTTTATCCAGAACTTTCAACAGCATATCATTTCTTCAGCTGATCAAGATCAATAAAAATAAAAATAAAAATTACTTTATTTATCCCCGAGGGGAAATTCAGTTAGTCTGGTAACTCTGTTAGAATGAGACAGCATGATGGCTGTAGGAGCAAAGGATCTTTTGTATCTCTCCGTCCTGCAACAGAGAGAGAGGAGCCGTCCACTGCTGTTTTTTTTGGTCCATAAAGGTTTTGTGTAGCAGATGATCTGGGTATTTCAAGAATGCCTGGAACATGTTGACAGGTCATCTCTCCACCACCTCCTCCAGTGTGTCCAACCTGGCTCCAACCACAGAACCAGATCTTTAGACCAGTCTGACCAACCTCCTTGCATCTCTGTGTCTGATGCTGCCTCCCCAGCAGACTGCAGCATAAAACAACACACTACCACCACAGACTGATAAAACATCTGCAGTACCTTACTACAGATGTCCAGAGATCTGAGCTTCCTTAAGAAAAAGAGGCAGCGCTGCCCCTTTTTGGAGAGCATCTGTGTTTAGGGACCAGTTCAACTTATTATCCAGGTATACACCTAGATACTTATAACTTGACACCACCTCCATGTCCACCCCTCAGGTATTCACTGGCTGAAGGGGGCTTGAACCTGCAGAAATCTATGATCATTTCCTTAGTCTTTGAGGTGTACAGGAGGAGATAGTTCTTGTGACTCCAGTCACTGAAGCCTTTTATCAGATCCCTATATTTAGATTCCTGTCCATTCCTGATACACGCCACAATAGCAGGGTTGTCCGAGTACTTCTGGATGTTGCAGGACTCAGAGTTGTATACAATGGAGTTAACTCAGTTGTCATGAAGTTAAATAAACAGAGTCGTCTCCATTTCAACTGAGCAAAAATATGTCCATATAAAGTGCAGTTTTTATTATTTAAAGGTAATGTACTTGACTTTCAGAATAAAATTTGGACTGAACCAGGATACAAAATGCCTCCACCTGGCCTTCACAAGACTTTTACTTTGCTTGACATCCAGAGACTGGGCCGGCATTGGCTGCACACGGCTCTCACTAAAATCACAAGCAAACATGGAGGTAGCTGAGCTGAAATCGTAGCAGCTAGCAGTGCTATCAGGGCTTTCCGGTCGCCAGTAACATGCATATGAGACAGACACGGCTCCCAAAACAAAGAACAGAGAAGCTCGGAAAACAAAACACACACAGATGCCGTTTCTCCACTTTATCCCTACATACTAAATATTTGTTTACTACTATATTAATGTTCTGAATGTCTGATGTCCCACAAATCGATAATCAAACTTAGATCTCATAGCTTTACCACTAACTAACCTGCTTAAAGTTTGTTGGAGCTAAGCTGAGAATAACATGTGGACACCAAACTCCATGTAGCAATAAGAATGATAAAGGTGTAACTTGCTTCACCCTTGCAAGTGAACAAAGCAGAAGTGAAATGACAATCAAACACAGGATGTGTCTGAAATGACTCCCTCAATTACTCTTTAACTCCTCCGCATATAATGGACACTTAGTTGACTCAGTGAGCAGCAAATTTGGATTCACTTCTTTTTTCTTTTTGCCATTTCATTGCAGGGCATTTTCTGACATTCAAATAAAATGGTGGGCAGTGAAGATGGTGCACAATATAGTCAGAAGGGAGTGATTTTGGGCCCATCTATATTCTTCACATGTTCACTCAGTCCTTGAGCTGCAGTCAGGCCACAATTTGTCTGGTGAAATTTACTTGTGTGGTTTGGCCAAAAAGCAGGAGGGACAGGAAATCGTGGTCAGGGTTGTAAACAAAGTTGTAAATCAAAGTGTTTTAGAAAACGTTTGAATGTCATTTACCTCAGTTACTGTCCTTAAACTCACTGCGGCCGAGCAGCATCTCTCCTTCTCTGCTGTTCGTATTATTTGAGTGCAAAAAAACAAGAACATAAACAATCAATATTTCCTGAGTGAACAGTCAGTGCCACCACTTCTCTCTAACTGGCTGGACACTGGAGAGCCAAGCAATATTGCGTGTCAAAGTTCAACTTGATTTGAGTCTGTGTGGAGAGAAGAGGCAGGTCAGTTTGGGACAGGAAGTGAATGTGTCACACCCTGTTCCACATAGAAATGAATGGGAAATGGTGCAGCTGTGGAGAGGGGATACTTTCTTAGTCCAACTAGCTAGCTCGCCTATTTATTGGCACAGCAAAATGCAACATAAACTCACCATAAAATTTCACCTGCTGCTCATGAAATTCACATATGCGTTTACCAATTAGTATTTGAATAATGGGCCTTGAATTGTATAGTTCATTGTGATTAAATACCGTTCACATCAACCCTTCGTCTTTATTTATCCATCAGCATGAAAACAGGTGGTTAAGTAGTAAAGCCCGCCTCTTGCTTGAATTGACTGGCTGCCCTGGCCAAGTTGATGAGCAGTGTGATTACTCGCCTTGTGCTGAAAAGTTCAGAATATTTAAACGTTTATGTGTGTCTAAAAGCTGCTAGAAGGGCAATGTTTTTTTCTGGTGACGAGTATCTAGCAATGAGTCTCTGTGTGATCGACCCCAATCTGAACCATCTGAAGACATTTAATCAGTCAAAAGGTGAAATAACCTGCAGGATTATCGGGATGTGCAGGCTGTTTAAATCTTATATCTGATGGCCTTTTTGATATTGATGTGTGTTTATTGTCTCCTTCACCCACTGCTGAGCCTTTATTAAAGTTGTATTGCTGTCTATTCTCTATTGCGTAAATTGTTTTACCACCTCCATTAATGAATCACCTTGTAAACCTGCTTGTTGAGCTCTATATCAACAAAGTGTTTGATGTCATTATTAATCATCCAATTGACAGCTAATTGGGATGTATAATATATGCAGGAGAATACAATGGGAACCAGTTTGATTAATGGTCTGACAGTTGTTCCTTCATGAGTCTGAATCAGGAAACTAATAAACACCAGGCTGTTCTCATTCTCATCGTACTTATACCTACAGAAAGTAATGCGCTCTCATTTGTATTTAACCCATGTAATCATGAGCCAGGAGGCACAGCTGATTATAACCCATATTGACCTCTGGTTGACGCAATTGACTGACTGGAACAAAGAAGGAAGTCAGGTGATGTAGTATAAAGAGCAACAAAGTCTGCATTGGGAGGAGGTTGAAGTGGATAGATGGGTTAAAGAACTCACGTATGTAAGTTATATTGTAAGATAACTTCCATATGTAAATACATCATGTTGCAGGTAATTACTAGGGGTGTAACAATACATCGATATAGGCTGATATATCCATTCATCATCAAACGATCCAACTGCATCGATGCAATGCCCAAACATCAATACAGTAAATATCACTTATTTTGACAATCTCCTTGTTTTGTTTTGAGAAGCACACATTGAACATATCTTCATTCATTCATTATACTTAACCACTTATCAGAACTCGGGTCAAACTCGCTCTCATTCACTCCTATGGGCAATTTAGAGACACCAATTTAACCTAAGCTGCATGTTTTTGGACTGTGGGAGGAAGCCTGAGGACCCGGAGCGAACCCACGCTGACGCGGGGAGAACATGCAAACTCCAGAGGAGCCACAGGCCAGAGTCAAAGCGGCGACCCTCTTGCTGTGAGGCAAGCTAACTGCTACACCAGTGTGTAGCCCACAGAACCTATCTTGGGACATTTGCACTTAAATGCAATGTGGCACTTTATAGCGAACAGAAGGTCTGTTTTTATTCTTTGTGTTAAAAAAGAACGGTTTGTTTTCCATTAAATTATCCAGAAGAGCAGAGAAGAGAAATAAAATGGTAAAATCATATTTTAGTTGTTTTTTGTGACGTGATATGAATGTAACAGGTTGTGTTGGCTACATGATGATCATCTCATATCGATCGCTGGCCCCTGAATCCAAACGAATCAAAGTCGTACCGCGGCAGACTTTTGTGACATCAGCAAATATAGTATATCTTTGTACAATGAATCGATCTAATATCTGCGATTTACACCCCCAGTAACATCACATAGTTATGAAGGCTACCTTCGTAGAAATTTAAATTTGAAGTATTTTTGTCCCCTTAAATTAACAAAGTTTGTTTAACAATGTTAACCATGTATTAAAACTGCACAAAGCCACTTTTAAATGTGTGACGACATATTTCGTAAGTTGTCATTCGAATTGTTGTGCCTGTTCAAAATGTGCCTGTTCTGAACGAGTTGCACAGGAAGACTTGAAGAGAGTTCTCCTGGGGCTGGGGGAGATGTGGCGAGCTCATCTGTAGGCATGCTTCATAAGCACACACAGAGTTTGTGTAATTACTCTCTCTGTCAGAGGGGGGATACAAAAAGTTCTGCACTGCAGGTTTAAAAGACATTTACCTGGATCTCACTACAAATTGTTGAAAGTTGTCCTCAAACTTGAACAGGGAAACTACAATCTTGAATTAAATGCAAAATATTCCAATGGTGAATAATCTTTGGTTTGGAAAAGAGTATGTTTTGAAAATACAAATGGTTTCCCTCCCATTGATCTCATTTTACTCATCCACTGAGCATCATCTTGATTGGCCCTGAATTAGTGGAAAAATGTCCAGAGACAAGAGAAATCCTCACTAAAGCTGGTTGTTCATTTGAATATAGTTCATTTCAATTCCCTCTAAACTGGTTGGCTGTGAAGATATTCATTTTATAGGCCTTCACATGAGCAAAATGGGTGTAAAACATTGTTCCAAGCAGCAGGGGACAAATGTTTTAAATTCACTGTGAGAGAAAAGGAAATAGCTTTGGAGCAAATTGCTAGCTCAAATGAAACTCACAAAAATGTTTACTGGAATTGAAATACAATGTGACAGGGAGCAGACAAACAAGACAATCTCCTGTTATAGGAGTTGCAATCCAAGACACACACATACACACATGCACACATTTGTCAGCATGAGATAATTTTCTCCTTTTTACACGGTTTGTGAGATGACAAATTTTGTACTATATACCGTATTACATTTCTGTCAGTGGTTTTAATGAGCAAATGTTGAATCTCAGCCCTCAGACACAAATTAGGCTTTTCCCTCAGTGTGTGTGTGCCAGTGTGTGTATATGTGGGAACCTGTGTGACACATCAGTAAAACACAATCTCATTTCCTGCTCGTCTCTGGGCTGCATGTCAAGGCCGCGTTGTGGCGGATGTCAGTTTACAGCACATAATCAATCCTTCCTTTGAGCGTGTGTGGTAACTCTTGAATGATCACACATTTGCGCACCAGTTATTTAAATGCACACACACATGCACAAACACTCACAGAGAAAATCTAATAAAACAAATTAAACACCAACCACCAACATGGTATTAAAAAATGAAACAATTCGTTTTATAATTTTTTAATAAAAGTTAATTTTATTTTCTCAAAATTATAATTGTTATAATTGTATTATTATTATTATTATTATTATTGTACTTTTTGTTTGTTATTTTCCCCCCATTCACACACATTTAATGCTGAAACTGTGAAAGTTTTGTTTTTTTCTAAATATATACTCTATATATATTCTGAATTTGTCTATATGCATTTGCATAAAGTGAGAATATTTGTCCACTCCCATGTTGATAAGAGTATAAAATAAGGACAATTGTGCAATTAATGATCTTAACATATAAAGCAAAAGATATAGATCATGTCCAGTTCTGTCACCTTGGGTTTGTTTCTGTCACTACTGTTTTGTTTCTGCACAACTATATATAAAAAGAAGAAGATTTATGTATAGTTTGTGCATATCAGATGAGAAAGGACACATAAATGTGTATATGCATGGGTTAGGGTTAGGTTTAAGTGTGTGTGTGTGTGTGTGTGCGTGCATGCGTGTGTGTGTGTGTGTGAGCGTGCAAGCGAACTATTGTTAAATTGGAAACTGAGAACAGCCCCAAACCCTCACAAGATTCCCCTCTCATTATTTCTCATTTCTTCTCTCTGCTTTTTTTCGTCCCTTCTCTTTTGCTTCAAGGCTAAACTCAAGCTACCTCTGAATCCTCCCTCAACACAAGGCCGTATGAGATTAACTGTGTGTGTGTGTGTGTGTGTGTGTGTGTGTGTGTGTGTGTGTGTGCGTGTGCGTGTGTGTGTGTGGTTTACCATAAATTCTTTCCTCTCTTCTCTCTCAGTTTTCCTCTCTCTCACACACACAGACAGATGATCTTATTGTATGTACTCCATACTAACGAAAAACTGCTTTTATCTGAACTGTGGTGAAAATGATAAAACAGGTGTGGAGAGAAACAAAGCCTGAATGATTCATTTTTTTCTCCCTTTTTTAAAATTCTTGGCAGGATTTCATGTCCCTGTGTTCCTGACTGCCACCATTAAACAGTTCTGTATTGTTTCTATTCAATACTTGTCCTAACTCATCACACAGCATCACAGAGGAAGATGGATTATGGGCACACAGAGAGGCAGAGGCATGACACAGAGAGCATTTAGCTGAAAGCCTTGATCATACTTAAGTACAAACACCATGGCTTTAACTTCACACCTTTACTGGACAGTACATTATGAAGACATTTGTTTTATATATAATAAAATGATAAGGAAGCATACTGTACCACTTGCTTATTATTTTTAAATTAATCAAAAATGTGGTTCTGGGCTTCTTTGACAGCTGTTTTCATGCTTGGGATTATAAATATGGCTGTCATCTTCATGCATGCTGTTGCAAGCCAGTTACCCAACTACATCTCTCAAAAATTGTAAAACAAAAATGGTGACAAGTGTGGATGAGATCCACACAGTTTTTTGTAAGTGGATTTACAACTAAAATAGGAATAAGAACACTTAAAGAAATAGCTCTGATTTCTTTGCAGTGAAGTTGTATGAGATACTCACACACAGTCAATGTATTACCTGCAGTAGATGATGGTCCGTGTGTTCCCAGTTTGGAGAATAAGACACGCTCCAGGCAGAAAACAAATGAATTTATTGCTGCAGACGGGGACTGCAGCAAAAATGTTATACCCATGTATGTGTATGCTATATTTAGAATATGTCCACCTATTTTGTTGCACAGCTGTTTCATTTGGCACTCCTTTTTCTCAACTGTATAACTTCCACGTTCCTACGCATAGGTGCACTTATATGCCTCGCACACTGCTGCAGTCCAGCTGTTTTGGTCAGAATTCAGTAGTGAAAAAGTAGTGCCAAATGAAACGGCTGTGAATAGTAACAAAATTGGTGGATATATTCTAAATATAGCATACATACACAGGTATGACATTTTTAAGGTCAGCCTTTGTTTGGGTGGTTTGGGTACGTTTTGTTACAGTCCCCATCTGCGGCAATACTGTGGGTAAGTACCTCACACAATCCAAACTAAATCAGTATCTTTCCTTGATGAAAATAAAAAACTGAACATTTCATCGCGCAAGCTGAAAACCAAGACCACTGGTGTACTCAGGGATAGCTGCCCTCCTTGGTGCCCCCTCCAAGTTCTTAAATTTATACAACCTCATATGTTGTTTGTTCCTCAACTCAATTACGACCCACAGGAGTGCTTCCAAAAATAGCACCCCAAACTGGTTGCAGGATATCAACACATCCTCACAGATAAATATAAGGATTTCCATTGTGAAAAGGCCACAGTTTTTTTATAGTTACGCTACAAAACTACTTCTCAAAGGTGAGGGCAAAAAAGTTCCAGGTTAGGCGATATAAAAGGTAGTTTAAAAAGTAACGTAAACACACAGAAATGCCAGAAGTGAAGTAGTTACAAGGACGATGTAGCGGATGCACAGAAGTTAAGTTACATTACTTTTGTTTTCACATGGAACATGGACGCATCATCCACCACCTCTCCCTTCCACCCGAAGAGCAAGTTTTCACATTTTAAACCTAATTTCCTTGCGTCCTCCTTCACTTTTAAACTTTTTTACATCACTTCTGCCTTTGCGTCGTTCATAATTACTACAGCCAGTAGAGGGCGCTGCAATCTACAAAAAACATGGGTCGTAATAAGGTGCTGTACAAATGACACATGGGGTCATATTCTGGGGGAGGACAGTTTTATTTCTACAGCAAACCGTCTGCTCACACTGATTGCTGCTCTATCGCTCATAAATCGAATGAAATAATGAAAACGGTTATACTTCAGTTATTAAAGACTGCACGTCCACTTCTGGGCCACCACACACTATGACACAGTCATATAATTATGGCTTTAACTGAGAAGCTGCTTTAGCTGTGACACTCAGGAACGCTGACAGATTTGGAATTAAAAGAGAAAAGTGAAAAGGAGGATCATAAGAGAGGTTTATAACACACAGTGAGGACATACCAAGAGAAAAGGCAAAGAAAGGACACCAAACACAGACTAAGTGAGGTAATAAGACCTGAGAAATTTTTAAATCAATACGTCTCACTTGGTGCTTGACAAATTTATGAGGGCTCTGTGATCTAGTAATGTTGCATATAATTATTTAATTCCTATCTCAGTGCCTCAGTCATTGCTTTGGTGTTTCTTTACTGCACTTTTTACAGATGACTTAGCAGTCAAACAGAATTTTAAATACTGGAAGTTTGAGTCTCTCTTTTGGTCTTTTTTTCCTCATATTGACAGCAAACCTTTTAGCAAAGGTAGCTGTTTTCATGTCTCATTTTTTAAAACACAAAATTGTATGTTATCAGGCCATTTAGGCACAGTAGTGTTTGGTGTTAATGTATTTTATTTGTATGGTGCAACAATGTGCCAATTAGCACATCAGCGGTGAATGACAGGGATGGCGTTGGTTTTGCAGGTGTCAACTATTGGACACGTTTTTGAGAAAATGATGGCACTAGATGAAAAGTTAGTAGACTGTCAATGTTATTACAGTTCATACAGAGGAACACCTGAATGTCAAATTTAATGGCAGCCACTCCAATGGTTTTTGAGATATTCCACTTAAAACCTGCAAGGTGAACCTCATGGTGGTGATTCAACATTCGGTTGCACTAAAAGAAACTACAGATGCACATGGCTGAACAAGCTATTTATCTAGCACTAGCGTTAGTTCCTAACTTAGCATCCCTCCAGTTCCCAATCCATTTTGAGGAAGGGCTAGTTCCAAAAAACAACAACATGGTGCAAATCTCAGGGCTGCAAAACCACTGTCAACAAACAAATGAGTGACGTCACAATGACTGTGTCCATTGCTTTTATATAGTCAATGTCATAAAGCAACCTATATTTATGTTTGTACTTAGCCTTCTAGTGGTGTAAGTTATTATGAACGCCAAGTCAGAAGTGACGTTACAGAGTGTAAAAGCAAAGGTTGAAGCAAGGAGGACTATTTAGAATGACAAAGTCCACTTATGGAAGCTGGAGGGGTGGTGGATGGGTCAAGACTTTGAGAGGAGACAACTTAGTGTCCAGTGTGAAACCAAAAGTCAACATTATTATTTAAAGTTGCGTAACTTAACTTCTGTTGGTAGCTAAATCATGTCTAGTCAGGCTTTACATCACCTTCCCAACTATTTTGCTTCCGATAGTTACGTCCATCTATTTACATCTACTTTCTACTCATAACCATGTATTCTTTTCCCCAACCTTGATCATGTCATTTTGTTGACTAAACCCAAACAAACTGGGATTGTTTCCTACAGTGGTCAGGGCACTAATTTACTAAATACTTGTGGTTGTATTTGAAGGTATGAACATATAACCTTTGTGGTTATGTGGTTTAGAGAACTTGTTGTTAACAATATAAGTAGAAACTTTGACCTGCTGGTGGTGCCAGAGGAAAGTGATTGGCAATCCATAACATAGGTGCAGGGATATTTCAATAAATTCTAAAATGACCGACATGCCGGGTGCCAAAGTATAATCCCTTCTTCTGTCCAAACGAAAATAGGAAAAAACGAAAACAGTGTCACCTTTTATTTTTTTCGTTTTAAAGCAAAAACGGAAAAACTGATTTTGCTATCAGCATCAAAAAACGAAATAACCAAAAAACCAAAATGAAATAACGGCCGTTATTTGGTTTTTGCAAATTCCCTTTTTCATTTTTTTCGTTTCTCATTTATTGATATGACGTCGGACACATCGGAAGCGGGAAAATAAAAGTCCCATCAAAATAAAAGTACCGTATTAATAAGTACTTATTATCAAGCATAAAAAAGAAAAAAAAAGTATCAATCATACACTAGTATAGCCTACTGTTCTCTGAACCATGCATGGTTCACATTTATTAACATAATTATTATTGATTATTAATTATAACTAATGGCGGTGGGTGAGCCTGACGTTTGGGAAAGCTATCTGACCCCCACATGTTATACACAGTGCCGAGTATCGCTGGTGCTGCTGATCGCTTCTGAAGTACTTTTAAGTTGTTTATCTCATCACCATGGCAACGCAGCAGCTGCATCATAATAAATCCCTGGAATATGGGGGAAGCTTGCTCGCGATCGCAGCTCCTTTGATGAGAACGTGCACAGAGCACAAAGCTCAGAGCCGGACAATAACCGGAAAATAACACCAGTTAACTCCGACCGGGGCTAACGGTTTTGTTGAGCCGGAATATGAACACAGAGCCTGGTTGAGCCTCCTAAGTACTAAAGCCCTCAGATCTACTCTTCATGTAATAACTGCGCCACCCTGTGGCTAAACATCAGCACTGAAGCGATAACTTCACAAGTTCTCATTTTCAATTAATATTAACAGTAACACTATTGTGTTTTGAAGCCGTGTCAGTTGACTGTGCGTGATGGGGACCTCTGCTTGTGACTTTATAGATGCTATTTATTTAGGCAGGGAATATAATTCAGGTGGAAGTTTATTTTAGTCTAGTGAAACTACAACAGCTGGTTCTTTGGGAGAACGTGATACACAATTATTATTATTTTAGTGTGTGAATGCACATTGTGCTAGTGACAGCGTGTTGCCATGGTGATGAGATAAACAACTTAAAGTAGCTTACTTCAGAAGCTACCTGCAGCACAGACGACCGGGCTGTATAACATGTGGTCAGATAGCCTTCCCAAACGTCAGGCTCACCCACCGGCATTAGTTATGATTATAATTAATAATCAATAATAATTATGTTAATACATGTGAACCATGCATGGTTCAGAGAACAGTAGCCTATACTAGTGTACGATGATACGTTTTTTTCCCTTTTTATGCTTGATAATAAGTACTTATTAATACGGGACTTTTATTTTGACGGGACTTTTATTTCCCCGCTTCCGATGTGTCCAACGTCATATCAATAAATGAGAAACAAAAAAAGGAAAAAAGGAATTTGCAAAAAATAAATGACGGCCGTTATTTAATTTTGGTTTTTTGGTTATTTCGTTTTTTGATGCTGATAGCAAAATCAGCTTTTCCGTTTTTGCTTTAAAACGAAAAAAGGAAAAGGTGGCACTGTTTTCGTTTTTTCCTATTTTCATTTGGACAGAAAAAGGGATTATACTTTGGCACCCGGACCCATGCCACTGGCATGGCTGAAAAGTGAATATTTGAGTGAGTGGGACTGGCTTAATGATGAAGTGACATCAAAGTGACTCTTCAACTAAGTGAGTGACTGGCTGACGTCAGACTGATTGGCGAACTAATGCACTGTGTGGGAAGGTACTTGTCCATTCTTTCATATAGCGCTCCCTGCAACAACTGGTTCTTTATAAATAATGCACAGTGTTTTCATGTTAGTGTCACTCTCATGCTTTGCCCACGCACCAGCTGAAGATAATTGAGCTACATCGCATACACGAACCTATACACACAGTACACTTATGAGCATCAGTACACACTGGCTTCTTTAAACAACTGCTCAAACACACAACTTCTCTGTGTCTTTGACACAAACACAAACATACACAAACCCACCCACCTTGATTACCATCCACCCCCACAAAGTGAAGGTATAATGGACAGAGTGATGATGTTTAAAGCAATATTCTGACTTTAATCCAATTAAAACAATATACTCCGAGTAACAAATGGCCATGTAAACAGCAGGTTCAAATTAGCTTAACCTAATAAGGTCATAGCTTTGAATTAAAGATGCGGAGGATTCAATCTCATTATTGAAGGGCACTTTGGACAGGTAAATGCCTTTATCATATTATGACTCATAGTGTTTTATGGCATTTTGCGTCAGATACAGCAATGCAGCTGCTTAATGATGCATGGACTATTACTGTGCATGAATCAACTTTCATATATAGCCATGGAAAGGACGCATCAAAGTGAAATTTGTACAAAGCAGCCACAGGACAGAAAGACTGCTGCAGCCCATGTAAGTACAGTCAGTGACTGTGAGTTCCCAGTGACCTGTTTGAGATTTATCCAAGCTTACATGTATTTGAAGCCACATACCTACTATATCATAAATGGATGAGGGAGGTTGTCACGCCAGAGAGAAGCGTACGACTGCAGGAAAAGCTTTTAACTTTTAATTAAGGACGCCTGTGTAATCTTATGCAAAACAAACCACACTCCTTCATGAAAAAAAAAACGCTTTTGTTAAGTTTCTAATCAGTTTATGTTTGAGCTTCTGTTCACGTCATATGGGATAGACTGATAGAAAATTGTCCTGGCAGGGCTGACCTTTGAGGCAACACTGAGCGTCCAAAACAGAGGAAGCTATCTGTGGCGTACTCTGATGGCACTGTGGGTTCTTTAGCGGTGATGACAGAGTGCGGAGATGATCTTTGTATATGTATTGAAAATGACAACACATTAAATGACACAAAGCCGCTCACAGGCACCTTCCAGGATGTATGCTGCCAGCGTTCGTGTCCCAGTCTCCGTGTTGCCAACCGTCCCTTCCCAGGTCCAGCAAGCTACTGTGTTAAAAAGGAGAGAGTGATTAACTAACCAGACTCAGGTGTGTCAATTACTCTCACCTGGCGCTGCTCTCCTGAGCCCTCTCCACACCTCTCTCCTGCAGCTGATGCACCACGCCCCCTCCACACTATCATAACCTATTAGCTGTGTAGCTCTGCTCCACAGAGGCAAGGTTTGCAAATAGACAGAAGCTGATGGAAGCACATACATACGTCTCTTAAATAAAGTGTGTCAACCGATTGACCTGTTGTCGACCAAGTTATGTTGGGAGAGTTATTGTAACTGACTACCATGTTAGCCAGTCCTCACTGCAGTACAGTAGTTTGCCAGTTAGCCCTGCAAGTACAGTCCCTACACCAACAAGCTTCTAACAACCACCTTCAGGAGCCTGAACTTTAATATGATGATAGGGGTTTTCAGGCTGGAAGAATGTTTTCATAGTTCTAAGAACCCCCTTTTTATAGTGTCTGCACTGCAGAGCTAGGAACAATCATAGTTGTTAGAAGCCCATTTTGAGGGATTTTTTAGCTTCTGCTTTAAAGGAGGTACTCCCCCAGCAGAATGGTAAATGGACTGCATTTGTATAGCACTTATCTAGTCATAGAAACCATTCAAAGTACCCATTTACACACACACATTCATAGCCTGTGGCCGGGATAAGTTAAGTTCATCCCTCCCTCATACACATATGGGACAGTTTAGGGTTTAGTATCTTTAACATACTTTGATATGTTGACCGCCATGGCCGGGGATCAAACCATCGACCTTCCTATCAGTGTTGCAGCTCTACCATCTGAGCCCCAGCCGCAACAGCACAGGAGAAACCATGTAAGTGTACGGTGGTCCAAAGACGCTAGCGTATGTTGATGGTTGAACAATGCCAATGCAGCACCGGCAACTGTCATTTGAAAAAAAAACCTGTTAGTTGTGTAAAAAATAGACACCATAAGCACAATGAAAAAAATGGAATAAAACACAGACAAACAGACCAACAATAAGGTCGAGGCTTTACTGAGCATATCGTCAACCACCAGCGACTAACAACACTTCAGTGTTCATGTTGACGGTACAAATGCAGACAGAAAAGGAGTCCTTGCAGGTAGGTAGTTCTCAGGGGACAGAACAGTTTGGTAAGAAAACATCTAATTAGGGCCATGGGGCAATCGCACCGAGCACTACTGTTATACTGTGGACTTTTTCTTCTTCCACTTCCGGACGCAATTTCGCTCTGCTACTAGTCCTACAACTTGAAGAGTTGCAGGACAAATTATATATCAAAACGTGCAGTTTGATTGGGATCGGTGTGCTATTACTTTTCTCTACGGAATATGAATTTTTCGCGACGTAAGTCGCGAAAAGCTGCCCAAAATTTTGCATTGAAATGAATGGGAAGGCCAAAATAAATGAGCGAAAAAGAACAATAATTGGAGATTTTTAAATGTCTACTTCTCCGGAATAATTTCACCTAGAGACTCCATTTAAACTTTAAACAGTAGACACAAGTCTTGTGTATTGGAGTATTAATACACATTTCGATAGGTCATATAGTTTTTTATCAATCCCTGTTCAATGACCATGATCATTTTTGGAGAAATTCTGAGATTATAATGTTATAATGTTCGTGTCACAGTGTGTGACATCATCACCAGAGTGTAGAGGGAGAGAAAAAATTGTCAAAAAATAAATTTGAAAACTGTGCTCCAGGCCATAAATTCCACTCTACAGAGATAATTTATACATAGAAACGTAGGAAAATGTGTCTTCTCACTCCACAATCCTCAACAGCCTCACTGGCTCGCATATTAAAAACGCAGGAAGATTTTTGAAAAAGGGAGATGTTTTTTTTTAGATCGCTCTAACAAAGCTATTTTTTCATTTTTCTTTAAAAAAAAAAACATATGTAGACGTTCAGGAAGAACTCAGGACGCTCAAAGTTAAGTCTGATCAATGATAGGTATTCTGGTTTTGCCAAAAAGGCTTTCTGTTCGAGGCCAGGAATTCCAGTCTGTCCACCTCTGCTGTAACTGTGCCGGAACAGGTGGCAGTTAATTCTGTTGATTGCTTTGATCTGATTGCCTTTGATCTTTGCTCTGATTGCCTTTGATCTTTGATGTGATTACAGTTACAGATACACACACACACATGCGCGTAAGCGTGCACACTCCACACACATGCATACATGCTTCAAACACACATGCGCGCCCGCACACACACACACACACACACAGGTAACTTTATGTGATTTTAATTACACACACACACACATACACAGGTAACTTTATGCGATTTTCGCTACACACACACACACACACAAATGTGCATGTAAGCGCGCACACTCCATACATGTTTCACACAGTCACACACACACACACACACACACACACACACAGACACACACACACACATTTTGAGGTTAAAGGGCATAGTTTAAAATCTCTGAAGAATCTCATCATAGTGTACAGACACCGGCAGTAGCCCCCGTGGCCCTTTCAGAATTTCCCCAGAGGAAATTTTCTAGTTCGTAACGTAATCTTGCTTTAATTCAGTTTTTATTGACACTCAGAAAGATGTTCATTAATCCCCACAGTCATGTTTGAGGCTGCAGTGCATGGAGGGTTATATATCCCTCATTATGTTTATTTCTATGAAAAACTGTTGTGCTTCAGGTAGGAAAGTTTTGGTAGCGGATTTTATTTTTAAAGCTTAGGAGAGATGGCAGAATATTTTGTTCAAGGCCGAGCTGTAAAATAACCAGTAATTTTCTGATGAAATGAAATGAAATGTTTGACCAGTGCAGATGTACTTTTAGTTGTAAACCCATTTGTTGTTGGTGTTCACTTGTCCTGAGACATAAAAGTGGACAAAGTTAAACAGAAGAAGCTGTTGTATGCTCTTTTTTATGCCCATGTCCAAATAGTTAACGCCAACATATTAACGTGTGTTTACTATTCTCATTTGATTCACGTTTTAGTGGTGATAGTGGTGAATGTGTATCTTCTAAGTTTAAATATTAATTCAAACAGTCATGTCTTTGCACATATTTATACAAAAAGCCCTAAACTAATTTAGGTTGAAGGACATTTTAAACAAATGTGGATTACAGGTGGTGATACAAAGAAGAAGTGGTTAACCAAGAAAAAAAGTTAACTGGACTTATGTGGGAAAATAGAAGGGTTTTTTTTCTCCATGCTGTCTTTTAAATTTAACATTTTGTTTCAAATACTGTTTTTGGATGAAAAATTGATTAATTCATCAGGTCTATCCAGTCAGAACAAGAAAGAAATCTAGATCCAGCAGTGCCTGAAAGCCATTTTTCAGTTAAATGAAGTGGTAACATAGGGAAGGTTTTTTTTTTCTTCATCTCTGTGGAAATAGCCTTAAAAAAACACTCCATTTAAACTCTGAATCTTGGCTGCAGAGTCACAGCCAGGGTGTGTAATCATAATATTTTTATAAACAAACAATTTTAAACCACACACTCTTTTGAAAACCACTGAACTGATTCATTAAAAAATACCACTGTGTCTCCTGAGTATTAAAATATTCCAGGCTGTAGTCTGTACAGATGGAGAAGCTCTCTGTTCTCAGATACTGACAAAAACTCTGGCTGTCGGGTCACACCTGTTGTAGTTGACAGTGGCATTAAAGTAAATAATGTACAGTAAACACATTTAAAGTTGCAATTTAATGTTAACAATAAATGTGATTATTTTATGTGTGTTAAAAGAGTAGCTAGTGACAAAGTTTTCCACCTTCAGTTTCCAACCAATTGGCAAAAAGTTGACCCAGTGAATAACACTTTGAATAACACTGCCCTCATTTGCATATTGGAAGAATCACATCAAGAAATGTATAAAGAAAATAAAAAAATACAAAATGAAAAAAAATAAAAATAATAATATATATGTATATACATATATATATATGTATATATGTATATATGTATGTATGTATGTATGTATGTATATATATATATATATATATATATATATATATAAATGTAAAAAAATAATAATAATAAATTAAAAAAAGGGGGGTCAATAAATACAACTTAGATAATACAAAGGTAAATAAATAACGTAGCAAATTAAAATTAAAACATCAATTTATATCACATTTCATCATTCAGTTAATGCCTATGTTTATTTTTTTTTAATTGGCATATTGATTTATTTATTGAGATTTCATTTTTTATTTTTTTATTTATTTAGCTAGGTTGCGTACCTGCACGTGTTTAGTATCTGTGTGTGTGTGTGTGTGTGAGAGAGAGAGAGAGAGAGAGAGAGAGAGATACAGAGAAACTGACAGAGAGAAAGTAAGCAGGAGAGCATGCTTTTTTACTAGCTGAATGATGAAAGACAGTGTAACAAGAAGACAGAGATGTTTGCAAGGTGTATCTATCTATCTATCTATCTATCTATCTATCTATCTATCTATCTATCTATCTATCTATCTATCTATCTATCTGTCTGTCTGTCTGTCTGTCTATCTATCTATCTATCTATCTATCTATCTATCTATCTATCTATCTATCTATCTATCTATCTATCTATCTATCTATCTATCTATCTATCTATCTATCCATCCATCTATCTATCTATCTATCTATCTATCCATCTATCTGTCCGTCTGTCTACAGTGTGTTGCAGCTAGAGATAGTATTGGACATTCAAATGGGGATAACACAGGCAGTTTTTTATAAAACTGTATGGTAACTGCCTCCTATCTTGCAGAGTCAGAGGCCTGGGAAATAGGAAGTGATTCATAAAATTACTGTGGCAGTGAGTGCCATCACAGGCTGAGATTATCATCATCCAATGCTCAGCTCTGTGTAATTGTGTGTGTGTGTGTGTGTGTGTGTGTGTGTGTGTGTGTGTGTGTGTGTGTGTGTGTGTGTGTGTGTGTGTGTGTGTGAAAATGTGTGAAAATGTGTGAAAATGTGCATCTGTGTGCAGATTCTATTAGAAGTTATAGTCAATAAACTCTCCATGTTGACGACTGTGTTCCATATGAGGGAACAACTGCTAACAACTAACATGCAAATCCAGGGCCAGCATATTTGCCTGATTATTCACATGAGCTTTTCCCCTCTGGGCTGACCTGGCTGTGGGGAGAAACAGTAGCAAAGAGGTATCTGTATGCTCATATGGCATCATAACACAGCCTCAGTGGCTCATATCTGAATTAGTTGCAACAAACAGCCCGGAATAAAGTATCATACAGACACATCTTTAGCTTCTAAAGATAGTTTCCAAGCTCTTAATTTGGCCTTGACATTGCAGCCACAGTCTCCTGTGGCCCTGTTGTGTCACTTTGTGTTCTGCTAGTGATGAAGCCACATTCTGAATAATTTCAAGGTTTAATGCCCCATTGTACCTCACAGGAGTCCTCATATGGCTGCTGAGACTGAAGCTGCATATGCACAAACCTAATATTTACACATTCAATGTCATGCTTTTATTAGAAATGGGCACATACTGTTTGAGGGACAGCATTGGACTCTGGATAGCTTCTCCAGCTGTGCTAACATGAGCCAACTCCACACTCAGGGTAAGACGGAGCAGAGAGATCTTTTTTGTCCACTTGTTCCAAACAAGACACAAACAACGGCCTCCTGGGTCCTGTGTCTGTTTGATCCATCCATCACCCAAACATCCTGCCATTATATCTACTACCTGACTTCTTGCTTCACTCTCGTTCGTCCCTGCTGTCATAATTACTGAAGCCACTAGACGGCTCCATCTGCAGCACCTCTTGGCTCATTAATATATGGGTTTCCAATTAATTTAAGTGCATTCTTTTTTGCAGGTATACCTATGAAGAGTGGATGGAAGCAGCCTGAAACATAATATTACAATTAGATGCTATCATTAGATGTGCATTAGCACTCAAAAGTAAGGGTCACCCAAAAAATGTCTTCGATGAAAACAAACTGTTTTATTCATGAAATGAGTTGCAAAATTAATCCAAAATATAGGAAAGACTCAAACTCAGGTACTGACAAAAACTCAGGCTGTTGGGTCACATCTGTTGTGGTTGACAGTGGCATTAGTGTAAATAAGTAGTGGTAGTAAAAGACATTGACAAGGTTAGAAATAATCATTTTAACCTGTACAAATCTCCAACTTTGCCTCTAGATACTCAACCAGCCTGAGGAAGGATGTTTTACTGCTTCTCAAATCAGCACAAAACAGTTTCAGCTGTGCTAACATAATGCTCAGCTGTTTTAATGATCAATGAGCCTTTCAACACTATAAACGTGATTAACACAATGTGCCACTGGAACACAGGAGTGATGGTTGCTGACAATATATAATAGATATTCCATGAGAAAATCATCTGTTTCCAGCTTTAATAGTCATTTACCACATTAACAGTGTCTAGAATGTATGTCTGTTATTTCTTTTTTTTTTTTAAATGCTTAAGTGCTTTTCTTTAAAAAAAAATATGGACATTTCTAAGTGACCCCAAACTTTTGAGCAGCAGTGTATGTAAAGCTGATGTTGTGAACATATTATTAAACTAGGGATTGATTTACACATCCAGAAGTAGCATTATCAGCATTCATTTGGAGTTCTGTTTGTGTCCATCTTATGAAGTCCAATATTCACTCTACTTTCAGCTCTGTTTTGCTCTTGACTAACCTTTGAAGGAAATCTAGTCCATAATGTTATCTGTTAGCTTAGTTCGGTGCTGACCAGCGTGTGAATTTACTAAAGATTATTTGCTGGAAACAGCTGCATTTGAAAACAACGTTGATTAGAACGGTGAGTCCAAACCAAAACAAAACTGTGGCATATTAAAATCAAATTAATGAGCGAAAAGATTCTAAACAGGGTCGATGCAAAATAAATGTTCCTTGTAGTTCCTTTGATTCAAAAATATGAAGTAGTGTTACTACTACTAAGTGTCAGCTGGGATTGTAGTGTAACTTTAACATTTATATTTTTGTAAATTTGTTCATTTTTATTCCATTGCTCACTATCCAGTTAATGTTGTTTTTGAATGTTTATTTATAAATGTTCTCACTTTTTTTTTAATCTCTTGTATATGGAATTATATATGAAGTAACGCCCTGTGCTCTGCCTTTGTTCTAAATGTAAAGCCTCTGTTATCCTTGTGTGCCTGGGAGCTGTTGAATTTGCCCACAGAAAACTCACAGAAAACAAAGTCAAAATTCAGATCCTGTTTCTACATATGTGTTTGGTTTGAGATCTCAGCTGCGTCGACAGCAAACAATGGCGGACCCAGAAATAGCCGAAGATGAAGAGTGATTTTCAGAATTTGCAGCACCTCTCTGATCATGTGAGATAAAATTAGAGTCCCAAATGTAATCAGCTGAGCCATTTCTGCACACCACAGTGACGGAAAATGGTTGGCACAAATTCTATGAGCCTCACCTCTGAGAGTGAGACTTCCTCCTCCTTGTCTCCGCAGCTGAGATTCACTTCAGCTCTTCCTTTCATCCCAGTCAAACCCCTCATCCTCCCACAAGTTCTTTTAAACAAAGAACCAGACCAGAGAGAGGCAGCCAGCAAAGCTCCTCTTCCTAAATTGCCATCAATTTATTCTTTGTTCTTACTTATCTGTTACACTTCCACAACTATGAAAAACTTTTATCCCTTTCACAGCCGTGTCTCTGTTCCTCTCCCATCCCCACCCTACAATTACAGAGTGATAAACCACACTTATTCATTCCTCTATTTGGCCTGAAAGCAAATCAGTTTCCATTCACTTGAGGACCAGTTAAAACAGAGTATGTGTGTGTGTGTGTGTGTGTGTGTGTGTGCGTGTGTGTGTGTGTGCATGTGTGGTGTGTGTGTGTGTGTGTGTGTGTGTGTGTGTGTGTGTGTGTGTGTGTGTGTGTTTCTGTGTGTGTGTGTTTCTGTGTGTGTGTGTGTGTGTGTGTGCGTGTGCGTGATGAAATGGAAGAGGACGTGTCAACAGCAGGTTTTTGCTTGTGTGCTGCCACCTAATCTCACGCATGATTAGGAGAGCAATAACACGACTGTCTGAGCAGGTTACAAAAATCTGAGCTCCCCTCTCTATGTGTGTGAGTGCACGCTTTTACATGTGCGACAGCCTAGAAAATGTTTATTGAACCACTAACATTATAGCCAGACTCTTTCTTTCCCTTTTCCAACTGTGCTCTTTCAGTCTAAAGTGTCCTATTTTTTTTTTTTGCACCTGCTGCATTACAAACCTCGGGACGTCTCGTATCCTTTGACCTTCATCTAACCTACCTGATTGCTTTTTTCACTAACATATTTTCCGTCTTTAATGCATCCATCCCCTGTGGCCTCTTTTCATTTCTTTGCCTGCTCTAAAAAGCCTGATTGTGGAGAGGCCCACTAGTTGGATCAGTAAACAAACAACACGCTCACTTGACAAATGCTAATGGTCTCCCCTCAGGCAGCTTTTACCTTAAATTGCAGCTCCCCTTCTCTCTTCCACCCCTGCCGCCTCTCCATCCAAGCGCTCATCCCTCACTCCGACTGAATTTCATTCTTTCATTCACTTCCTGACTCTGTCCAGTCTGTGACTTCCCCATTGAGCTCCCTTTGACTGTAAAAGCTATGATGTACTTTGATAAAAAAAAAAAATGGGAAAAAAAATCGAGGGAGCAGGGAGCTTTTATTGTGAGCTCAGGCATCCACATGCAGGTGTGTGTGTGTGTGTGTGTGTGTGTGTGTGTGTGTAAGGGAAGCGGGGAGAGACAGTCCAAAAGCAAGTTAACAACAGCTATGAAATTGTGGAGTATAGCGCCCTCTTGTGGTGGCTGCAAGATTTTTTATTATTATTTCTTTTTTTTTTTTTTACCTATGTTGTTCACAAGGACACAAAATCTCAAAGATAAATCTCAAATTAAGAACTTTCTTAAAATCAACATATACACACTTTGTATGAAAAGCTAAAAAATGTTGCCTATTACTTATCATGTGTGAGACATATTTCTTACACATCTATTTAGATATATTTGCACTTAATTGTTCTAATATACTTGTTATCATCACAGTTTTTGTTGTTGTTTTCATTCTTAATCAGTACCTTGCTACTGTCTCCCCCGACATGATGCTTAAGTTGTAAATATCTGAATATTTTTGTATTTAGTTTTAATCCTAGCAGTTTTGTTGTTTGTATATAACACCATCTGAGAAATACAATATTTTAATCCCCTATGTCCCCTAGTGAGTTAGATAGTAAGTGTGAAAATAGTAAAAAATAAAATGAGAATCTAAGACATAAAGTAATGTATAAGATAAGTATATAACATAGTATATAACATCTATAGTATGAAGAAAAATAATATATATTTTTATAACTTGGCAGAGATTGTAAGTAAATATCTGAATGTAAATAAGAATGCAACAATGACAAATAATAAAATATATACTGACAGCAAAACAATTTCTACAAAGGTGTTTGTAAATAATGTAATGTTCAAGAAGGTGTGCAGCTTTAAGCCAAATTGTACAATGTAGTAACTGTGACAGGCTTTGTATAAAAGTTACAGTGTGTCAGTTAAATTCAAAAGCATCTCTTGTCTAGTAGAAAAGCTGTGATTTTGGCACTACTTGATTGTGTTGCAGCAAATCAAACCTGGCAGCAGGGGGATACGGGCTTGATAATAGTGGGCGATGAGATGTCTGTAGTGAAAATCTGCCTGAAGTACTGTATTTTAAAACTGTGCGCAGGTAAAATGAAATAGCGGTGTTATTTGATGTTTGATATTTGATGTTTTCTCCAAAGCACGGATGAGATTGATTCAGCTACACAGCCTGTCGTAACTGACAGAAATAACAAAGCTTAAATTGGCATATTTGTTTCAGAATAACTGCTCATAGAAAGCGCTACCAAAACTTAAGTCTAAACTGAAAGTGTCGTTGGTGGAGAAGGTATAGAATAGATATGTCACTCACTACTGATTTCATTATGGTAAACATGAACAAAGTGCCAGACTAGATAATAAAGAGGGAAGAAATGGCAATGCAGTTCTACTATCAGAATACCAACATGATTCACATTCCTTAAAATGTATCTATTAATATCGCCAGCACAGCAGGACAGGTTGGATATGGGACTCCAGGCAAGATATAATGACACGGCCATGTGTCGCCTGGTGAGTGCACTGAACTCTACTGACACTTGTGACAGGTGAGTGACTACACACTGCACACAGTTTAACTATGCCCTGAGGCCAGAGTGGATTAATCCGGCTGTGGGGTAGGTAATTGAATGTTAGAAAACTGAAAGACACACATCCTATCACCTAACATATGTACGCAATAAGTGCTACTTATACAATGATGAACTTAATTCTTAAATATGTGTGTGTGTGTGTGTGTGTGTGTGTGTGTGTGTGTGATAGAATTTTATGCTCATATGTCATTCAAAATTTCTCTCTCGTTTCCTTTCCTTGCTCTGCTGTAAATGTCCATAAAAAGACATGATCATAATTGATCAAATAATTGTTGGTTGCTGTAAGCCAGTGTTTCCCAACCTCTTTTGTGCCACGGCACATATTTTACATTAGAAAAATCACACGGCATACCACCAAACAAAAATGTCAAAAAGACAGTAAAAAACACCCTAAATATGTTTAGAACTACATGTGTCATCTGTCACAATTCCACAATTCGAATCCCGGTACTGACAGGTCTAGGACTGAAAGTGCCCTTGAGCAAGGCACCTAACCCCCCTGCACAGCTCCCCGGGCGCAGTAATGTGCTGCCCACTGCTCCTTGCATGGTGTGTTCACTTGTGTATAAAAAAAGGATGGGTTAAATGCAGAGGTTGAATTTCCCCATTGTGGGATTAATAAAGTAATCTTCTTCTTCTTTCTTTATCTGGCCTAGGAACTGGCAAGAAAGATTCAAAACAGACCGTAAGCCAGCCAGTGGCGACTTTGCACATGCAAGATTAATTTGTAGACCGGACTTAACATCTCTGCTCTGACTGCAGCTGGGAGAGACTGCTGCGGGAGGACTAGGCCGCTTGTGAGTGCTTTGGGACGGGCCCATGGCAGCACACACTGGAAGGACTGTCCAAAAGACTCCAATAACACCAGAAAAAGTCGTTAGATTTGTCGCAAGTCGCTTTTTTGAAAATAGTCACTGGAGGGGTCTGAAAAGTTGCTAAATATATCGACAAAATCGCTAAGTTGGCAACACTATTCCATCTGCTGGACATATCGCACTGATACACTGCTCTCTGTTGGAAGAGCATTTAATTGTTCTGCCTCTCACTTCACGCCACTCACTTAGAGTACCAATCAGGTGAAATTGGATAATCTTCCACGGCACACCTGATGATTTCTCATGGCACACTTGTGCGCCGCGGAACATCGGTTGGGAAACACTGCTGTAAGCAACCCTGCTGTCTATACGAGCGTAACAAGTGTAAGTGCACAATCCTTGTTTCATGTAAAAAATGATGCGTCCACATACAGTTTTTGCAGGAGAATAATATTAATGTAATCATAATAGAATTTATTTGTCAAAAGTAACAAAGTGCTTCAAAGCAGAAAAAAGTAAAAAAAATAGAATACAATACAATTGTGATAAAATAAGCATAATAAAAGAACATTAAAGTAAGGATAATCTCAAAATTCTAAAAACAAATGCATGCACAAGTGAGATCAGGATCTTGAAGACATAAGGCAGTTTTTTCAACATTGGGCGCCAAAATCAACACTTAATAAAAGCTGCTTGTAGTTGCTTTAAGTACAAGTATCTTAACATTTTACTTATACATAGCAATTTGTTAATTTCCACCACTTTCAAAAACAATCTCCATGCACATATGTTACTGTCAGTATTGTTTTAAGACTGAATTTTAAAAATGTGAACCTGCCCTTTAAATGCATAAAATGCAGCTAAAGTGTTTTTTAAAGGATTCAAAGTTTTCTCAGTGTAACAAATTTTACTCCTCGACAAAGAGCAAAAGTAATTTAGAGAAATCGATTTCCTGAGATTGATGGAGAGTGAATGTCTCATCTCTGACTCACTCTCCAGAGCAGCACAAAGATGTCTGATGGTGAAAAGAAAAGAAAAACCTTTTAAAGGGGATGCATTTGTTTTTTTGGTTGCAAAAATGAGAAACTCATTAAGGTTTAGCTCGGCTGTTTGAGATGACATTTCTTTTCACACGTGTAACGAACCCTAAAAACACCAAGTGGAAAAAGTTGACTGAAAAGAGGTTTTTGCGTTTTTTTCAGCAACACATCACAGATTCTGCCGCAGAGTGTGTGGGTTGTTAAAACCATAACGGCAGTAAATCTGAAATGACACCTTAAAGGTCACTCAAAAATAAAGGCATCCCATGGATCAATTGTGATTCAAGTGCCCTCAGTTAAAGTTCAACACACACACATTGTCCCTCCCACTCTCGCGTCCACTCACCAACCATATTTAATTAAATCTGTTTAATTTGCCTTGTCATTTAGCTCTTATGTAAGCATTTGTCAGCATGATGTGCTCTGTTGTAATTTATTTTTTCCTGTGTCACTCATATCTTTGTCATTCTGTTGTTTGTTTTGCTATTGTTTGTTCTGAAGTGATGCTTTTATAGGACGATTTTGATCAAAGATGCAGATTTTCTAATTATATTCGCCTCTGCTTGCTATCATCCTAAAAGAATATAATAATAATAATAAGTGGGAGTGGGAGTGGGAGTAAAGCCTGTCTACATTCAAGTCCACAAGGTAATAAAACAAACAATGCTTATAGGATGCAGCTCATTTCATGCATAGATAACTATATTTGACATGCAGTTAGATAATGTGGATTGCTGGTGTGTGTTTAAATATCTGACTGCTAGAGAAGACTTTGTATTGCACATTTGTAAAATACTGACTAAAAATACATAATTCTACAAAATTACACTCCTGGAGAAAACATTAGACATAAAAGCTGAAGCCCTTTCCTGCTTGCCTTCATTAAAGAAGAGGGAGGCTCCTCCTGTCCGTACTTTCTGAAATGTCATCTTTGCATTTCAATGGAGGGAATATGTCACCCCTGCTTTCACCGCGAGGACATTTTCTTATGAAAAATACTTTTTTTATGTTCATCTTTAACTACAAACTGGATAATAATCACAGGAGCTGCTCTCTCTCTGCCTCTTAGAAACTCAGTGGCAGCTGTATCGACAGCTCAGGGACGCCACTGTAAATCATGTCAGGAACTCAAAGCTAAAGTAACAGATGATTCCACCATGATTCACCATAGAAGAGGTCACAGGAACGGCAGTTTTTGTGGATTCTCTCAAGGTACATTACATTGTGATAGATTGTGGATTGATTTTGTCCAATGACTGTACCTTGTTGCCTTTCCTTTGTCTCACGTTTGATGGTGCCAGCTTTCTCAAATCCTGAAAAATATGAAAGTAGAGACTATAAATTGATTACTTGATATTTTGTGCACATTGAAAGTATAGGGATGTGTTTGGTCTTTTAAATTAAGCATTTTTCCCTGTAGATTACCCTAGATTAAACATTATTTCTGGGAGACAAATTATAAAAATGTTAATAAATAATAATAGTAATTATAATTATTATTATAAAATTAATAATAATAATAATAAATACTTTACTTCAGTCAATTAATCGATCACACGTACATATTTAACAAATTTGGTATAAATATTTGACACATTTTGAAGAACTTATGAGGGAGTTATTCATGGGGACATAAATGTTGCAGAAATTCAATCTATTACTATTATTATAAATAAATAAGTTATAACTGTGACCTTTATGACCTTAACTGAAATGAACCTGCCCTAAAACATGAAAATATTTTTTCTGTTGTTTCATGCTCTAATTATAGGTGCATTTTTCTGAGAGCCTAGTTAACCTATAAGAATATATGGACACTTTAAATCTTCTAGAATCTCCAATATTCAGCTTTATGCTTCACCTTAACTCATTAAATCCCTAAGAGAAGTATACTCAACACCCTGGTGTGGTGGTCATGTGACTTTGACAAGAAGTGACTTCTTCAAAATATGGGTATGACTGGAAACAAGAAATGTGGAAATGTAGCTAATTTCAAAAAAGTTTAAACCCATTTAACAAGTGTGTCCTGTATTGCATTTAACTTGTTCTGACCATACTTCCTGAACTAATTAAAGTCACAATTTTGATATATGTTATGGAGATGCAAACAAAAAGGCAAATAGTTATTGGTTTTTATTTATTATTAATTTATTCTTATTTTGTTACTTAAAAACAAATCTGACAAATAATTTATTGTTAAACAGCACTATTAATGTCACAAATTTGATATATGTTGTGGAGATGCAAAGAAAAAGGCAAATTTGTGTTTCTGTAAGCAGAAAATGAGTTTTATTATTTATTTTAAATAAGAAATATCATAAACAGAAATACCACAAACGCCCATTATAACATATATGTCACATCACATACCTTTGACATTTAGGGGTGGAAAACTCACCTCTAAATCAGTTTTATTTCCTCCCTCATGCCTTTATAATTTCGCAACCAACACATAATATAATAAAAACAAATATTATATGAATATAAGGGATGTTATTTTAAATATTAAGTCCACTCTTTGTCGATAAAAGGCTAAAACATGAATGTGTTTTGTGGCCCCGGAAGTGTTTGTAAAACGGTTAAAAGCCAGTTGACGTATGCTAGCTAGCGTTAGCTGTCAGCCGGGTTCAGTCATTGTGCAGGATGGAGGTGACACGCCAGAGTAAGTAGCCAGACACGTTTTTCTCACTTGATTTTTGTCTTGCTATGTGCATCGTGATAACGCACAAAAGAATGGAGACCTGATATATCTATTAAAAACACACAAGACTCTCCCATACCTCGGTATTTGTGCTGCTAGCTAGCGAGCTAAGTAGCTGCAGGGCTGCGGGTTGTGTGCTCCTCTGCTGGCTAGCACACTTTCCTCATCACGCTGCAGATGTTCATGCACTTTCCCTCTTTTTTTATTTTTTAACAGATTTTAAAGACAGTTTAAACACGGTGTACAGCGCAATAGAGGAGGCTGACTTCCTCGCCATCGATGGAGAATTTTCAGGTAACCGTGTAAGACTTTTAGCATGAAATGAACTGGTTGTTAACTCTATGGAGTCTTGGGCTATTTTGTCCATTTCTGAATCATTTTCATCCTGTCTGTATAAACCACTTTAAAAATGTTTAAATGCCATGTTGGTATTTTTTTTTCAGTACAACCTCACCTATATGACCTAATAATAATTTATGTTTTATTCTTAATACTGGATCACCATTTTGAACCAAAAGGAAACAAAGAAAAACCAACATAAATGTGATTGTGTGTGATCCTGTCATCCAACTCTGGTTTTTATTCTAGTGTCACTCTATTTTATTTGTGTCTTGTGTGTTTAGCATAACAATTTGGGTAATTTTGTGTATTTTTTATTGTCATTTTGTTTATTTTTTTTGTCATTTTGTGTCTTTTTTTTTTTAGTCCTTTAGTCCAACATAAAATGTGATTTTGAATCTTTTTACTTTCAAAACACTACCATGCTCAAAGAATTTGAAATGTTGCAAATGTGAACAAAGGTTGCAGATATAACATGTATAAGAGGGTTACATCCAGTTCTATAATTTTGTACAAAATATATTTGACCTTGTCTCCAGTTTGACTTGGTATATCATCATCAAACTGAAACTGGCCTCATGGAGTTTACAGCCAGAACTTTAGAGGTAAATTTACAGTAGGGCTGCAGGCTGCTTTGTTTTCTAGTCTGGATGTGATGAAGAAGTCATGCTTTGGCGATTTTGGTGACTCCAGAGGGTTAACGGTTAACTGTTAAATGAATCATGACATGTGTTTTTAGGGATAAGCGATGGTCCTAATGTCAGTGCACTCACCAACGGGCTGGACACACCAGAGGAGCGATACACCAAGCTGAAAAAGGTTAGCATAGATGAGCTGCTGCACACCTCCATTGCATCCTGCCTCCACAGCCATTTTTTTAAAAAACCCTTCTTCCTCTCGCCCACCAGCACTCCATGGACTTTCTGTTGTTCCAGTTTGGATTATGTACATTCAAATACGACCAGACCAAGTCAAAGTGAGTCCAATCATGTTCACAAATACCGAATTTTACATCTGAAATTGATATTTGGAGATAACAAATCTCCCAGAGAACTCCCAACACCTGCTCAAAAATAGGCACCTTTTTATATTCTATATAGATAAATAAAACACTTTTCAACCAAATTGGTTCATTGTCAGGGACAAAGAAAAAGCCAATCTGTTTTCTGAATCCTTTTTGGGAGAGTGTTAGGACTCTGCAAATGTTATTTTCACACTGACAAATAATGGTACTCCTTATACCAAAGGCTGTTAACTGCTGTTTGGCCCCAGAACTAATTTAAGTGTAATGATTTTTGCCTGGATTTCTCTTGTGAAAAGTAACCAAATATACAAACGTAGTGACTTATTTGGACCAAATCAAATGGATTATAGATGTTAAACTGGCCTTTGACTTGGATAGCCTCTTATGATGCATATTGATAAATAAAATGTTTAATCAGATTTCTCCATAACCAGAGCTAGATAGGATTCCAGCATAGAAAAATTGGGTTAAAAGGTGCCCAGCAGCAAATGTTTGCCCTGTAGTCCTTTTTTAACTGGTTAATTCAGCTGGTTTTAATGTTAAAAACCTTTCATGTATTTGCAATGCTCTTATGTATTGTGCAAAAGTAATTTTTGTGTAACTTGCATGCAGGTTATTTTGATGCATTCCCAGCATCTGGAAAGATTTCACTAATCCTCATTGTTCTGTGCCCTGTAATCAATCTCTGCAGGTATATCACGAAGCCTTTTAATTTTTACATATTCCCGAAACCGTTCAACAGGACGTCCCCTGACTTAAAGTTCATCTGTCAAGTAAGTCATCGTTGTGCTTCGGGGTTGCTTTAGTGTAAACTTTATAGTAACTTGTTAAAAAATGATTGTTCCTGAAAATGCCTTACAGCTGTAAAATATATCTTTTGAGGTTTTTGTTTGCAAAGTTGTAAAAATGGAGGATCATCTTTGTCATTTCAGAGTTCCAGTATTGACTTCCTGGCCAGTCAAGGATTTGACTTTAATAAGGTGTTTTGCCATGGTGAGTTTACCACAGAGTGACAGTGAAATTCATTTTTTGCCAGATCTCAGTATTTGACTGCCAGCTGCCTCCATTCAAGTTCATAGCACCACAACCTATTGAAAATTGATAGTGAATGACTGGTCACTTCATTGTATCCTTTTAGTTAATTTCATACTACAGTAAATTCAGTATTTAAATGTTTTTAAGATGCATTAAAGATTTGAAGTGTTTATACATAATTTTAAATAAACAGGGGGTTTGTGGGGGAAAAGTGTATATTCCTACTGAATTCAGTACAGACAGGTTATTTGCATCAGTATCTAAAACTTTTGTACTTCACTCAGCCTCAGTGTTGGGTTAGGAAAGCTGTCATACTGGAACAGCTGGCTCCAGGCCACTTGCTCTTCACTCAGACCTGTGATAGTGGTCCTTTTGTTAGCCTGGGTCCAGAACTCTGAATAGCTGCCCACAAAACGGCAATTCAGTCTGATTATTAGGTTCATCTTTGAAGAAACCTATGTGACTTTTCAGTCCAGCAGCATGTCTTTATTTCCAACATTGTGGTGTAGGTCGGGCTATGCTGTTACTTCACATTCACCCTTTCAAAAAAAAAATTAACTCCACATAAAGGCTATGCAGGTTGAGTTGAGCCTGTAAGATTTGTAATTGTTACTAACTTGTCTTTCCCATTTTTTTAGTTCCCTAATGCTGGTAAAATTGATTTTAAAGGATGTATGGAAGCCTTTTTTCAAGCAAAGCTTAACAGCTTTCTCATCTTGCAGTAGTCTTTGCAGCCATCTAGGACAGTAAATGTGTAGAGCCGCCATAGATCTTGGGGTCACTAGACAGGTGTAAAATTGTCATTTTTCTGGTGTCCAAAGGAATCCCATACCTAAACCAAGACGAGGAAGTCCAGCTGAGGGAGCAGACTGAGGAGAGGAGAAATCAACATGCTAACGGTGTAGGGACACCATCCTTCATCTCCCCATCCTCCAAAGGCCCTGCACACGTACCTGAGGAACATAAAGACTTCATCAACAGGGTGATGTAAGTATACATTAAAGGCTGTAATGAGTCCCTTGTTTCAGCTAATGATTGTATGGAGAGCTGTGGGTCCTGACAGGGTTGTGAATGAGGATTCAGACACAAGTTTTGTATGCTGGTAGCGGCTTAGTTCTCCCTCTGTAATATCTGTCAGCTTAAGTGGCTTACCCTCTGGTTACCTTTCCATGGCGCTATATTGGGCATGGAAGGAGACCCAATTATTGGCCCAGGACTCACGAGGAGTCACATGGGAGGGACCGTACCTCTCAGTTGGCTTCGGAATAAATTTAGTTTCCCTGAGGGATCCTGGGACAACATTTACACAATCATGTTTGTGTCTGCTCCTTCTGTTTTTTTGATCATTTCTACCATTTTCTCTGCAGCGGGAAGGTTGAGGCCCTCTTCACAAACTCAGAGAAAACCTTGGACTTGGATCCGTGTACTGGGTAATCTAGCGCTTCTCACAAAAAATATTACAAAATGTGCCAAATTCTGTGTTTGTGTCATTTTCTAACTATCTGTACTTGTATTTATATTTCTTCACCAGGTTTCAGAGAAAGCTGATCTACCAGACACTGAACTGGAAGTGAGTGCCATTTTAACACTTTTTGCATTTGTTGTTGGTTTTGTGTTGGATATGAGAAAATCAAGATGCGTCTTGTTTTTACAGGTTTCCTAAGGGGCTTCATGTGGAAACTGTCGAAACAGAAAAGGTAAAAATCTGTTTTATTTCAACCAATTTTGCCTTTTTTGTGTGTGTTAAATATGTAAAATATTTAATGTGAAATTCTGTATGTTTGCAGAAGGAGCGATACATCCAGGTCAGCAAAGTAGATGACGAGGAGAGGAAGAGGAGGGAACAGCAGAAACAGGAGAGAGAGCAGGTGAGTTTAGGGTCCAAGAGTAAAGTCACATTCTTGTCCTTAATTTTTAGGAATGAATAGAATGTAGGAAACATTAGGATGTACTAGTTTTTGATGCTATCTAATATTTTTGCCCCTAACAGGAGGAGCTAAATGATGCTGTGGGCTTTTCCAGGGTCATCCACGCCATCTCCAAATCTGTGAGTCCATTTTTAAAAGTTTAATTTCAGCATAATCCTAAGAATTGTATTTTTATATAATTAATAAGCAATTGTTCTTGTTTCATTGCAATATAACTAAATATTTTTAGACTAACATGACATTTTTGCGTTGCCAATTTAAGTTTTTCTTGTTTTGAAATATTTCTGTTTTGGAAAATCTGACCTGTCGCCTTAACCCATTTAATTTGACAAACAGGGTAAACTTGTGGTTGGCCACAACATGCTGTTGGATGTAATGCACACCATTCACCAGTTCTACTGCCCTCTGCCAGAGGTAAGAATTTCAGATGGATGCTTTAAATATGAAGCTTTTCTGGCTTCATGAAATAGCAGGCTTTTGCCAAGTAATGTGATTTATGAATTATTTGTGCCAATGCTTTTTTCTTCAGGATCTGCCAGATTTTAAGGAGGTCACAATGTGTGTCTTCCCAAGGTAATATTCCTCCACTTCTTTAAATTGGTTTACTTGTCTTTACCACAGATGGTTTTACTTTGTTTTTCAACATATTATTGGTTTTCTATCCACTTCAGGCTTCTGGACACCAAGTTGATGGCTTCTACTCAGCCTTTTAAGGTAAATGATCTCTCCTTCAGTGCTGTAGAAAACAAAGGGCACCAATTTGGCATCATTATGGCTAAAATGCAGCAGTAAGCAGGGGCATAATCTTTGCCTGGCCACAGTGGGCAACTAGGAACAAATGACTAGATCAAAAGTAACTGAGATTTTCAGGATTTTGTCTCAAAATTTAAAAAGGCTATAAACAGATGTGTGACAAGTTTAACTCTTGTGTTTCAGGAGCTCATCACTAACACGTCTCTGGCAGAGTTGGAGAAACAGCTGAAGGAGAACCCCTTCAAGACACCACAAGTTGGTAAGTAAATACATGAACATTTGTCTGAATCAATCTTAAACTACAAAATCCTGCCAACAACTTCATTTCTTCTTTGTATTGTTTCTGTCAGAAACGGCAGAGGGGTTTCACAGTTATGACACAGCCCAGGAACAGCTGCACGAGGCCGGGTACGACGCCTACATCACTGGCCTCTGTTTCATCTCAATGGCCAACTACCTGGGTACGCACTCATTCACACTGCTCCAGTTTAATTATAAGTATTAGTGTAAATGCATATTAAACTTGGCCTTCTTTACAGGCTCTTTCTTGACTCCACCCAAAGCGTTCATCTCTCCTCGCTCCAAACTAGTTGAACCTTTCTTCAACAAGTAAGAGAAACTTGAAATTACTCTATTTGCTGTTTATTAACTTTGAACAGTCTTTAGAATTCATATAATCGATTTGTTTTATTCTCAAGGCTTTTCCTGATGAGGATAATAGACATTCCCTACCTCAACATCACAGGACCAGATTGTGAGTAAGATTATGTAGCACAGCTTTATGTCAGGATTGATGCATTGACTACATGTTACATTAAAGTGTGGCGAAACTTTAAAATGTGGAGTTTGTTTTTTTTTTTTTAACACTAGTAGGTCCCTCTTTTGTGTGGTGTTGTGCACACAACATAGTCTGGGGCAATAGTACCATTTAGCCCATGAGGTGCTTTAATTTCTCAGCGAGCCACTTGTTAGCCTCAGCATTTCATTTTCTTCCAATTCAGCTTTATTAAATGAAAACTATCCTCACCCTCTGTCCTACAGTGCAACCTAAAAGAGACCATGTCCTGTATGTCACCTTCCCCAAAGAATGGAAGACGAGTGACCTCTACCAGCTCTTTAGTGCCTTTGGTAAGATATGATTTTGCCTGAAAATATTGCTTGCACACACGTATGACCCATTTGTCACTAAGTTTTTACTTCTGTTATCCACTCAGGAAACATCCAGGTGTCCTGGATAGACGACACGTCAGCATTTGTGTCTCTAAGCCAGGCAGACCAGGTACAGATCGGTAAGTTTCACACACTGAATGCACGCACGACAAACTGGACAGAGAATGTTGCTGCAATCTTTTAACATCTGTCTCATCACACAGCTATGAACACCAGCCGCTATGCAGAGAGTTACAGGATCCAGACGTACGCAGAGTACATCCAGGGGAAGCAGCAGGACAAGGAGAAGCTCGGCCAGACGCCCAAAAGTTGGGGAGAGGACGGCTGGATGAAACCTCACTACACCTCTGCCACTGCTGGCTTTGGATATCCCAGGTAAACTGGGCTGATGCACACTGCATGTTCAAGATTCAGAGGATTTACCCGTGCCTTGGGAGGTTCTGTAGATCTACGGTTTCTGTTTATATTAAAGCGTGTTTGGCCTATTTTTGTTGTAGGGGTTTGAGGAAACGCAGCATCAGTCCCGTTCAGGGAGAGCAGGGGACCGGAGACGCTCCAATTACAGACGGCTGGAGTCACTACTCATACCCGGATAGCACCGGCAGCAAGAAGATGAAAACTGATGGTGTGTGAATGTGTGCATGCAAAAGTACTTTCCTGCTTCAGTCTGGTAATGTGCAGTGGGTTTTCCCAAGAAAAATACTTGGCAGAGATTCAGTGTGCCCCGAGGGAGAGGGGAGGTGGCACTGTGAATAAATCATCAACCACTGAGATTAACAAAATCCAGGAAGGCTGGGCAATTTGTTAACATCAGATTTATTTATATGATACAATTTATTATTGGCCACCTGCTGCTGAATGGACAGCTCAAATGCTTACTGATTGTCAACATAGTCCTCATATAATTCCTCTGGAGAGTTCTGCATTTAATCTCAGTATAAGTCATTTAAACTATGCATGTATATTTTCGCTTAGAAAATGAAAAGGATATGTGCTACAATATTTCAATTCATGCATTACATTTGGTGGATTCATTTGTAGCTGTAGTCACTTTAGCACTTGCAATTGCAACAAATCTCTTTTGGAGTCAAGATTTTCCATTTTAATGTGTTTGTTAATTAGCCATTGGTCCTGTGTTATTCTTGCAGCAGCCTTGTGATAGAACATTGAGTGTATCCCTTCTAATAATTGTTGTATATTTGCTGTCTAAGGAGGTCTGATTAAGGCTCTAATGCACTGGTTGATGTGTTACCTAGACAAAAGTGGCCAGGCAAATGCAGAAGCTATCGAGAGCAAGACCTCTGAAGGATGGCTAAAGACAGCGTAAGTTAAATGGAGATCATCGTTCACACTAAGGTCACTGTTTTTCTGTTTGCTGCGATTAAAGTCTCTTACTGGTTGCTGTGTCCCACAGAGATGCATCAGATTCAGCTGGGTCAAGTCCAGTCCCTGAGGAGGAGGAGAAGAGTCCTGAAGGCAATGATGCCGAGGGGACGGTCACCTGGCAACAATCCACAACAGTTCACGGGAGGAAAGGTCAAAAGAACAAGAAAAAGAAGCCTGACGGTGCGTTTCTAAGCTCTCACAAACATGTTTAAGCTGTTTGACAGAGTTCAAGATGCTCCTTTAACTTCTGATCTCACCTCATGATGATCACATTTAGATGTTGTCCTCCGTATCAGGAATTGCCTCATGATTATCTGTAAACAGGAACTGCTGAGAGCTTATGTAACATGACTTGCCAGAATGTTTTGACTTTAAATTCATTTTCTGTATACTTAATTCTAGGAGGGATTTCTTAACCCACCTTTAGGGGAGAATAGTGCCCCCCTTCCTATGAAAACACAAATGTAATTATTTTCTGTATACTAAATGCTTGGAGGATCTGGGATATGTCTGTGAATAGCAACAACATTGGCTTTGATGCATTGCATCAAACACTGCAGTACTTATTATACGGCATGCTTCTTTAATTGTTTCTACTTATTTTTGCTGAAGTTCCCTCATAGGACAAACGAGATAAATGGCTCAATCTAGTGGAAGATGGTTAAAGCTACAGTTTGAAGCCAGGGCTCTAGATTGTAAGTCTGATATAATAGAATGCTTGACTTTATTATGTAATGGTGGAAACTTTTTTGGCCACAGTTTATAGGAGCTGAGGTTGACTCACATCCTTAAAAAATGTGTTCCATAAGCATTAGAGGTGGGGGGATAGATGCAGCATAGTATCCACTATTTTGTGTGGCAGTATTATACCTTTTGATGGCTGCCAAGTATCAATATTAAGCGTTTATGACTGCCCGCCATTTTTGCCGTTCCGAAGGCCGTAACATGCTCACTTTTTTAGGAATATACTAGTTACTATGTAATATGAAACTAGAAGATCTAATGAATCTAAAGGCACGTGTGTAAGGATATCGTGCCGGGAAGTTGTCGAAATAACTCTGCTAAGTTAGGCTATTTTACATGGTGTTTTGTTTTTAGGGTTGTTTTTTTTACAGTGGTCATGTGACCTCTGACGCCATGCTATCTCAATGAAAATAGGCTCTCTGGGTTCCCACAAGTCTCTTCTTTACATACATTGTCTCATTTGACAAAACGATTCTTGATTGAATTTAATTTGTAGACACAAAATGCAGTTAAACAGTTAAATTGCAAGATATTGTATTGCAATTCTCACCATATCGTTAAATGCTTAAAATCACAATAATAACATGACTCAAGAATTGGGATAAAATCATATTGTGGGGCCTCTGGTGATTCACATCTCTAATAAGCATTAACTTTGCCAAAGGGATTGAGAAATGAAAAAGCCATAAATGTCTCTAGTGATTTGCAGGGATTAAATGTGTGAATTGTTAAGATTTCAGTATAACTTGCAAATGCAGGTACTGAGGTGAAGTTCTTGTTTTCGTCACTGCTCGTCTGTTTCTCTCATGCAGGTGCTGAATCCACCACTTCACTGTTCGAGGTCCCAGAAGTTTGGTAGCGAGAGGTGAGGAGTGGAGAGGCCACTGTCCCACAGCAAGAGCTCCTGCTCAGTCTCTTCCTAAGCACTTGGGGCACTCTCCTGTAAGGTTGTATATCACTGGGAGCAGCGCACGCCCAGAATTCATTCGTTCACTCAACAGCTGTGGATACCGTGTCCAAAGCTGCCAGCCAGGCTACTTGACTGGACTATTGAAAGAGAGAACACAAGCCATAACGACAGCTGCCATATTTTGATCTTCTATCAGAGGAGCAGGCAACTCTTCTGTGTAAACACACACACACACATCACTAAAATCTTAAAATCTAAACTCCAGAAATGTTCATTCATATTGTGTTCAGACTGGTATCTGTTGTCACTGAGATCATTCATTTTTAAAGACACCGTCACCTCCAATCAGTCTTATATTTTGTGAGTGTGTTGCGTGCGAGTTTGTGCATGTGAGGGAGATGTACATTTTCTTCTGTCTTTGTATCTCTGTGAATCTGTTTCATAAAACTTGAGATAAAATACCGCCGGACAGGTCCTGTAGTTTACAACGTCTGGGTTATTTAGTATTTTAATGCAGTCAATTTTTTTTTTTTTTCATTTTAAACTAATGTATAAGTACGTTCTGTCAACTTCCCCAGTTTTATCAAACATGTATAAGCTTATCAATGATAATGTGATGTTTATTATTGGTGGCATTTTGATCTTCATGAGAGGTGCTTGTTTTCTTTTTGTACAGAATTTTCTTTACCTTTTCTTGTGTTTAATGTTTTGTAACTGTGTCAACCTGCAACAATGTCAAAGTATGTTCTAATGCAAAAGGTGTAAACGTTAAGAAGACGTATACATTTTTGTATAAGATAAAGTTTAAAAATACTTAAAATATTTCCTTGGAAAGGGAAAAAAATTAAAGAATGTTTCTTAGTATATCGGTTTTCTGTCTTTCTGTTCCTAAACTCAACTGATTCTCACTTTTTACAATGTCACATTTGATTAATATTCTAAATATTTCAGATTTTATTTATTAAACACCTGCATTCACATGCCATCCTCTAATGTAACATTTCATTCTGTTCCCTATTCTTTTAAAAAGGGCTCTAAGGGCTTTTGCTCGGTACATTCTAATTATTTTTGTGTGGCCTGATCCAAAAAGTGGGTTTACCAAATAAGCCAGGCTTATTTCCACAGATCCTGGAGAGTAAATACGGCTAGTGAAATTACCGATTTTATGAAATGAATGTTAACATTATACATTCCCCCGACATAATGTTTGATACAGTTTGTCTTGGAGTTTAGCCACCTCATAAATCTGCCTTCTTATGTTCTTCCAGGAGAACAAACTGTATCTGGAAAACTTTCAAACTCCACCTCAGCATGTGTAAAGAGTAACAAGCCAAGTCTGACTTTCATGACTGGACTCATTACAAACTGAGTTTGCTAGTTTCTAATTAGAAGACAAAGTAAAACCAAGAGCCAAAATCCAAACAATCACTTTCTTATACTGAGTGAATCAATTTGTACCGAAGACGTTAATTTGAAGCTTTAATGCGTTTCCAGGCCACAATATTTGACTTAAAATGGTCTTTAGATACATTTTGGCAAATGGAAAGCTCTTTAAAGTCAGGTCAAGTAAAATCTGAGAAAAATAAAAAAAAAAACTATACAGGACTGTGCAAAAGTTTCAGGCAGGTGTGAAAATGCTGTAAAATATTTCAAAAATAGAAATGTTAATAGTGTATCAATAACAAAGAAAAGTGAGTGAACGGCAAAATAATCTAAATCAATATTTGGTGTGGTGGACTTAAAACCAGCATCAATTCTTCGATTTTTTTGCACAGTACTGTATATGACTGAATTTTGGAGCTGGACCATAAGACGTTTTTTCCCCACATTGTTCAGCATTTTTAGGCATGTCTAAAAGCATCGACCGTGATGCAATGGAGCTTTCTTGGCAGAGTTAAAGGGAGTGTTATTGCAATGTCTTTGGTAATTTATTTTTTAATCTTCATTGATTTCACATAGTTCACACCAGGTCATGGCTCATTGGACTGGAGGAGCTGGTTGCTGTTCCCCTTAAGACGCTTGCTTGACCTCCATAAGGCACAGACCAGGAAGGTGGTGAGCACTGGGGGAATAGAGGAGAGGAAAAGGGTTGAGAAATATTTGGTAACACTTTACAATAACCAACTAAGTGAAGTTTATAGATGGTTTATAAACCAATTTTTAACCATTTACAAAGTGCTATACATGTTTAATCTTTAAGTGTTTTTAAACCAATTTCTTAAGGTACATGAATTATTTCAAAATCATTAACATACTTAATATGGTGTTAAAATGAGTGCAACAAATACTATTAAACTCTTAATTACAATATAATTGTTAATGGTAAAGTAACTATAAAATTACATTAATATACCATATATTTGTCATTTATAAATTATCTAGTTAGTTAAACATTAATACATTATGTATTTACCATTCTAAAGGGCCTATATACAGTTTATAAATGATGATTAAACATTAATAAACTATCTGTTTACCATTTATAAATGGGTAATGTAAAGTGTTACCAAATATTTAATTTGGTAGCAGATTTACTTGAGAATGTCAGAGTCCTCACCTTGTGTGTCCGAGCATCACGACCACAGACAAGGTGCCTTCTGGGAGAGATCTGAAGAGCTTCCCCAAGCGGCGGTCCAACTTTCCCATCATGAGATCCATTTCCTGCTCCTTCACAGATTAAGGAGGTTAAAGTTGAGAAAAAAAGTGACTGGAAATGAACCATCATACATCACATCTCTGTTGCTGAATACAACACATACACAGCAGCCCTTTTCACAGGGATCGGCTCCTTTTCCTGTTGCTACCAACTGGAGTTAATCCACCTTTGTCTTTTTTTTTAACATTTTTTATTTTTATTCTGTGAGAGCATTATAATACAGTGCTTACTTTCAGACAATATACAATAGTATTTCTGCCACTCACAATCATGTTTTTTTTGTTTACTAAACAAGAAACAAGATACAGAAAGTTAAGTGTATTACATTTTGAACAAACTGGGAAAGGTAGGCATATGTAAAAGAGCAAATAGAAAAAAAAAAGAAAAGAAAAAGAAATTATCCACCAGGGAGTTTCGAAATGAAATATAAGTAATGTAAAAATCCACCTTTGTCTTTACCTGAGAAGTGGTGTGCATGTGGGTCTTTTCCTCCTCTACTGCTGCTTCCCTGTCAGGATCCACTGTGGTGATTGGCGTTGCCATTGCAACCCATGAGGGTAAGTGGGGTGGAGTAAGGCATGGACTGACGAGGTAGTTTTCCTTCCAGAGATCCTCAGAGGAGCTGAGGGCGACATGTCTGCCCTCTGAGCTCTCAAACTCTTTAGACCACAGACACTTGTGTTAGAGACACACAGAACAGTACAAAGGATAATGGATAATATAGCCGTTTACTCACTTATGTATGCACATCTTGCATGTTTTCCAGGTTTGACAGGCAGGATGACTCTCTCCACCGCACCAAAGTGACCAAACGTCTCTCTGACAGCCTCCTCACACAGTTTAGACTTTGTGGTGGTTGTGAGTTTCAACTGTTGACCGTTTACTTTCACTGAGGGCAACCCGTTCGCCGTTTTAACAGCAGTGATACCTGAACATTTGGGATCTGACATATGTCCATTGACCCGTGCAGAAATGTGTATGCCCTCAGCCACACTGGGGTTTAATTTAACAGCGTAGAGTTGACTGGTGTTGGCACTGTCGCACATCAAAGCATCAAGAGTCAGATCCAAGTCCAGCATTGACTCGTAAACAGGCCTCTGAACCTGGAAAAGGCACACAGAAACATATTGGAGATAAAGTAGTCTACACAAGTTTTGGAATAATTTTAAGTGTAATTTAAAGGGAATGAGTGACAGCAAGCAGAAGAAAAAGGGGAAGGGAGTTACCTTGATGGACTGTCCCTGCACATTAAGTCCATTGAAAGTTTTTAAAGCCAGCATGGCTCCCTCCAGCAGCTCAAACTCTACCTCTGCATGAACCTGGAGACCAAACATTGTCAGAAAATACAGGTACGATTTAATAAAGCACATAAAAAAGAAGGGGTGAAGAAACTGCTTTTTCAGCTCTAGTTTAAGAGGAGCTCCAGCAGTAAATATCACCATATTTTAAGAGGTATTAAGTTAATACAGAAATATAGTTTATTAGCAGTATAATAAATGTCAAATAGTCGTAATGTAGGTGAGATATACCCTGACAGTTGTGTGCAACATTTGGATTTTCCGGACGGGGCCACAACAACGAAACAGCCGTCTCACTTCCTTCTCAGAGAAACCTGCAGGGAACGGCCCAGCAAACACTACACACATATCTCGAAGGTTTGCACACACCTGCAGGATAAACACACATATGTTCAGGTTTTTTTAAGTGGGGTCATATGAGTTACTCATCCATAGTAAGTGTACCTACATGAGATGGTGGTCAGTACGCCCCTCAGGCAGCCATTTCTAATGGGAACTGAAGCTGATCTATCCATCTTTGCTCTCTTGAAATCCATCAGACTTCATTGACAATAACAGTAGTTTATCTTGCAGAGTACCAGAGTTGCTGGTCTGCCATTGCCTCAGTCAGTTAGTTTGATTTTTTATTTTGTGACTTTGGTAAATCTGAAATAACTCTATGACACCGGAGTCACACAATGACACAAACGAACTAAGCGACTGAGGCAGCGGTAGACCAGTAACTCTTGTGTTCTGAGAGGTTAAATTACTGTTTTTGTCAAAGGAGTCTGGTTGCTTTGAAGAGAGTATAGATTGAGGCTTCAGCTCCCAACGTAAATGGCACCTTGACGGCAAGGTGAAGTGGTGAAAATACTTTAAATATAGTGTCCAATTAAATAAATATTTAATTTTTTAGGTGGCTAAAATACATTGTGATGCTGCCCACACATCAGTACACTGCTTAGCTAAAGCACCGGTACTCCTGCCTGCTTCTTCAACCATCTACTGTAGGTTATAAACTCACTACGGCCTATTAAAAAAATATCCAAACTTTTCCTTTAAGTAGAACAGTTAAACAAGTGTATTGTGAATAAATGCCTCACCCTTTGATACTGGTGCTCCTGCTGAGGGTCGCACTTCTTCAGATGATCCGAGAGGGAAGAAAACTGGAGCACTGAGAGGAACGGGCACTTGGTCTGTCTCCTAAACGAGGCCAACAACTGAAGGAAGGTGACAGAGGTCAGGAATAAGAAGAGTTATGAGGTAAAAGAAGAAAGACACAAAAGTGCAAATGCAGCAGACAGATACATGTATATTTACTAATACAAGCAAAATATCTTGAACAAAAAGAGCAACTTCATTTATCTTTTCCTCTCTTTGTCACTTCACAATTTGTTGCCAAATTAGACAGAAATGCCACTAAAGATTTTTCATCAAAACCAGATACTGAACATAACAGGAAAACCAGCAAATGCTTTATGAGGACTTATGATAACCTCAAGTAAAAACAGATCAATTTTGGGTAGAAAACAAACCCAATGTATAGTGTTCTAATCCCTCACCTCTTTGTCAGAGATGTGCCACTGCTGATTGGACAGATCCAGAGCAATGTCAGAACGCTTTCCTAAAAACGCGACTGACTGACCAAGCATCTGTAGAATGTCAGCAAACCTGCACGAAAGACAAAGACGAGTGTCAAATACAACTGCAGCAGAACATGTGATGAGATATGTAGCACAATTCTTGAATATGATTTTAATGCCTTTCATTATTGATAGAAGATATATTTTACCCCTAAGTCTATCATTTTGGATTTTCAGGACGACATGATCTTCACTAGGGCTAGGTATTAGAGGATAGGTATCCTTTAATGTGATTTATGTGATTTTTTTTTTACTTCAATTAAACCCTTCATGTGAATTACATGTAGTATAGCATTACTTTTTACCATTTTGGTGGCATCTTGGCCGGCTCAACTAACATCTCAATCAAATTCAACATGCTCGACTTCACCACACTACAATCTGTGGGGAATGGTTTCAGGCAAAACCATACAAACAGCCTTTTTTTCCAGTACTCCATAGAAAAAGTATCAAATAGAGATATCACTTGACCAGACCTAAAAAACTGCTAGTAGTTGAAATTATTCTAAGAGATCAGTAGACTGACTCGTACATTTCAGAAAGGTTTTCTGTGTCTGGGGGTGTTTAAGTGATCTCTTTTTACAAGTCCAAACTAACATGTAAGGGCTGGGTTTTTTTCCATCCAGCACAAGGAGTGTTTTGAAAAGCTCCATTTTTGTGTGTACAAAATTCTATCTTAGCATGAGGCCAAAAACCCAGAAGAATGATAGGGTGTGCCTGACTTAGTGTGGACAGGGTCTGAGTAACTGTAGTCATATATAAAGAGGTATACAGTCTGTATAGCATATTTTACCTGTGACTTGGTGTGGGTGCAGGTTCACAGTCAGTGGACTCCTCCTCTATCGTATATCCCCACAGCTCCTTCAGATGAAGTTCTACAACCTGAGAGAGTGAGTACACACAGAAACTATCATATCAACTGTGTGTGTGTGTGTGTGTGTGTGTGTGTGTGTGTGTGTGTGTGTGTGTGTGTGTGTGCTAGGATAAACTGTGTTACCTGACGAGGTCCTGTTTTAATAAAATACTGAGCCAGCTCCAGGGCTGCTACAGCATCCTCAATGGGATTATGACCCTTCTGCTCTTCAGTTTGTATTTGCCTCCTGGGACACAAGTGGAAAATTAAATTATTAGCTGTGGTGGGTGAGAGAGACAGAGAGAGAGAGACAGAGAGACATAACTTACTCCAGCACTGTCTGGGCCAGGACCTTTAGTTTAAACCTCTGCCCAAACTCTCTCCTGTACAGCAGCGAGGTGTCGATTACATGCTGGTGGATCAGCTGCAGGGAGGACACAAACACAATACAGGTCAAAACTTTCAACTTTTTATTTAAAAAAATGTATCTGTTTTTTAAGAGAGCCTCTCCAAAATGAAATTTCTACCCATAATAACATAAAAATTCTTAAAAGAATATATTGAATATATTGGTGGATTTTAAGACAATGTATTAATGCAGAAAAGATTGTAACTCACTTTAAGAGCCACAAGGTCGTTGTTTATTGAATGTCCCACCAAAACCGCATCACTGGGTAACAACGACCGCAGCTTCACTTGAACGTCCCGCAGGGTTGTTGTGATTGGTCGTAACATTGCTGCGGTTATACCAGAGAACCTATAAGAAGGCACCCAGAAACACAGGCGACAAAAATGGGTTTTAACATTTCAACACAGTGATTAATAGTTATCTAAAAATACACCAGTGTGTGTGTTTGTGTGTGTGTGTGTGTGTGTGTGTGTGTGTTCTTGTACTTCCTACATAGTGAGGACCAGAACAAGTTTTTAAGCAACAGAGTGAGGACATTTTTGCAAAGTGAAGACATTTCGGCCATTCCTCACTTCTTTAAAGGCATTTTTGAGATTTTGTTTGATTTTGACTTTGTTTTAAGGGTTAAAGGTTACATGATAATGATAATTAACTGAAACTGTATTGTGTGGTTACAAAACTAGTAAAAATGTCCTTTATTTCATCTCATACATAATGAAGATGGATAAGGCAAAGGAAATAAAGGCAAAATTTAGTGTGACCTCTTTTAATCTCCTACCCAACAAATACCCCATTACAAAAAACTAAAACTAATAAAAATTGAACTAAAACTAAAGCATTTAAAAAAAAAAATACTAAACTAAAACTAACAAACACACTGTAAAAACTCATTAAAACTAACTGAATTTAAAAACATTAAAACTAATGAATACAAAACTATTATAAACTTGCAAGGGAATTCACTGTTCCAATTAGGGTCCTCACAAAGATAGAAGTACAAGAATGTGTGTGTGTGTGTGTGTGTGTGTGTGTGTGTGTGTACCTGGTGAGGTAGTTGAGGATTCGGTTCTGAGGTTTCACCAGCTCGTCCAGCACACAGTTCCCCTCACTGTCCACCAGAGAAACACGAGCCAACTCATTTCCTTTTTCTGTCAAACACTAAAGCACGACATGAACACTCCGATTAACTGTTAAATCAGTGATAGAAATGTTTGAATAACTAAGGACACAAAATGCTTTTCATATTCAAAAAATTTGGATGCTTCACACACATCTTCAACCAAGTGGCATTGAAGCTCCATCACCCACGATCTCTAAAGTTTCAAGGTAGACACCTCAGTTTAATGTCAGCAATTCACTATTTCAAATTCGGCTTGGAACCCTGGCCTGTGTGTCTTCCCTTTTTCTAACCCTTTCATTCTGTATTTCTACCACTATCAATAAAGCTGAAAATGCCCCAAAAAAGCGTAAACAAAGAAATACTAAGGTATAACTAGAAAATTTCCTCTGGGGAAATTTTGAAAGGGCCACGGGGGCTACTGCCGGTGTGTGTACACTATGATGAGATTCTTCAGAGATTTAAAACTATGCCCTTTAACCTCAAAGTGTGTGTGTGTGTGTGTGTGTGTGTGTGTGTGTGAGAGAGAGAGAGAAACATGTATGTGGAGGAGTGTGCGCGCATACACGCGCATTTGTGTGTGTGTGTGTGTGTGTGTAGCGAAAATCGCATAAAGTTACCTGTGTGTGTAATTAAAATCACAAAGTTACCTGTGTGTGCGTGTTTGAAGCAGGTGTATGCATGTGTGAGGAGTGTGTGCACTTACGCGCGTGTGTGTGTATCTGTAACTGTAATCACATCAAAGATCAAAGCAATCAACTGAATTAACTGATACCACCTGTTAAAGTTCCGAAAGAGTGACAGCAGCCAGAGGTGGACTGGAATTTCTGGCCTCGAACAGAAAGCATTTTTGGCAAAACCATAATACCTATCATTGATTCGACTTCACTTTGAGCGTCCTGAGTTCTTCCTGAACGTCTACATATGTTTTTATTTCAGAAAAATGAAAAAATAGCTTTGTTAGAGCGATCTTAAAAAAACGTTTCCATATCCCTTTTTCAAATATCTCCCTGCGTTTTTAATATGGGACCCAATGAGGCTGTTGGTGGTGTTGGTGCCGCATCTGTGCGTCGTACGCCCAAACTATAACTCTGACAGCTTTACCAGAGGATTGTGAGTGAGAAGACAAATTTTCCTACGTTTCTATGTATAAATTATTTCTGTAGAGTGAAATTTGCGGCCTGGAGCGCAGTTTTAAAATTAATTTTTTGACAGTTTTACCTCTCCCTCTACACTCTGAGCGATGACATCACACACTCTGACACGAACATTCCGTGCAATACACACCCATTATAATCTCAGAATTTCTCCAAAAATTATCATGGTCATTGAACAGGGATTGATAAAAAACTATATGACCTATCGAAACGTGGATTAATACACCGATACACAAGACTTGTGTCTACTGTTTAAAGTTTAAATGGAGTCTCTAGGTTAAATTATGCCGGAGAAGTAGACGTTTAAAAATCTCCAATGATTGTTGTTCGCTCATTTTTTGTCGGCCGTCCCATTCATTTCAATGCAAAATTTTGAGCAGTTTTTCGCGAAAAATTCGTATTCTGTAGAGAAAAGTAATAGCACACCGATCCCGATCAAACCGCACGTTTTGATATATAATTTGTCCTGCAACTCTTTAAGTTGTAGGACTAGTAGCGGGACGAAATTGCGTCCGCAAGAGGAATAAGAAGAAATCCACAGTATAACAGTAGTGCTCGGGGCTTTGCCCCGAGCACTGGTCCCTACAGCTATTGCTGTATGGGACCAGTGCTCGGTGCGATTGCCCCGAGGCCCTAATTACTTCATGATTACTATCTTGATTCATAGACTGTGTTTATGAGAATGCTGCGGACGGAAGGAAGGGCTACCAAAGAACATAAGGCCTCAAGCCAGAGTTTTCACACCATATGGTTTAAGACGGAACATTTGTGGTGTCACAAAAAACTGCTAGTGAAAATATCACAATAGTGTTACTTGTCTATCAATAATGTATGATGCATGGATTTTGTAAGTACACCGGTCCAAAATAATTAGCCACGATTCATACAGATGTCTTGAAGGTTTATTTTTGTCTCACTACATCTGCAGAAACCGTGAAAACTATAACAAAATAAAGACATAAAAGTTTCAAAAACACATGCAACTCCCACTGTTAAGTCTCTCGTTGTAATGTCCGAAGTACATAAGCACAACAGAAACGGCTGGAATAAATGGACTTCAAATACATCACCAATGTCCATAATAATAATTAAGAGCGTTATACATGAACATGAAACGTATAAAAGGAAAATTACCGCGTGGACCACTTGTAGAATTGTTACTCTGGAGTTGCATGCTCTTCTCTACAGCCATGTTGTTCTGACCCATAATGCAACTGACCCATAATAAACTGGCCCGGCCTTACATTTCCACCTCACATTTCCCACAATGCCCTCAAATCAGACTGTGACGCTGTTATACGTCGCAATAAAAGTAAACATTTTAAGCATCATTTATACATATCTATAAACCTTTTTTAATATTGTATCTATTGCATTTTAATCATCTTTTAATGACTTTATGAACTTGAATAATTATGAATTTCTGTCTGAAACATAAACAACAAGCACAAAATAAAATGTTTCTGAGACAGTAACAGATTTCACAAAACTGCAGTATTGATTGTTTGAAACGGCGTGACTGGATTCTGCAGTGGAAAGCAGGAATTATACGTTTTTAATATTGAGAGCATCTCACCATTTCACAGTCAAGGCCGTACAGAGGACTGCTGTCAGTCACACAGTCAACACCGTCTGTGCACACAAACTCCTCAAAGCCTGGCATGCCTGAGCCAAAAGAAACAAGAAAAGAAAAAGAATAAGAAGAGGTAGCAATAGAGACTAAAGTTAAAGTTATCGCACCAAAAACTGAGCCTTTTCAACAAAAGAAAGGGTCTCTATTGGCTCCATTAGGCTCCATTAGGCTCCATCAGGACGGAGAAATACAGAGCTTCTGAGAATCAATCCACTCTTACCTTTGACAGGATAATGTCTCTTGATCATCTCCTCCTGGCTGAGAACATACGCTGTCAGTCCTTTTTTTTGAGTCCCAAACTTGGTTATGACCGGGTGAATCCTCAGTGCTGCAGCAATGTGCAACAACACACACACAATTAAGAACAAGAGTAAGAACACATACAGATATGATAATAATGTAATGATATTCTGGGGATGGATGTTAGAGCATTCAGAAGACTAACAGCCAAATAAAATGTGATTATGAGGCATTCATAATAGGTTCAGTAAATGTTTAAACACATAATTTGGTCGCAGTCTTTAATAATCAAGAAAGGGCAATGTCGTGTGAGCTACATCATTTTTATAGATGGCTAGAGAGAAACTTTGATTTAGAGGGAAATTTAGGCCTCCAGTAGCTTTAATAATAAATAACAGAAACATAATAATGAATGAAGGAATAGTTTAGCGACTAGAACTACTTCAGAGAGCTGTCACGAGAGTTGAGAAATTGCTAATTGAGGTATTGCAATTTCAAGATGATTAAAATTAAGCAGTGCAAGAATAATGATTAGTTTGAATAATATAAAATACAAATTGAAGATGAATATACGAACAAATGCAAAGGCAGCTTGTGCAAAAGGCCAGTAACTTATAGTCATATATCATATGTTTTATGAGTTTTTACTTCTTCGCTTCTTACTTTTTATACTCCTTTTACCTTTTATTTTCTGTGTATCTGAGAATGTCCTGTGATTGTTCCTGCTCTGTCTCAAATTGTTTTTCTATTAATGTAAGAATTGTTTTTAGCCTTATGGCATCATTCTCGTTGTACTAAACTGCTTTCTGTTCAGGCACTTTATAAAGTGCTGTTTTAAAAGGTGCTATATAAGTAATGTTTTTTTTATTATTATTATTATCTTTGAGGTCTACACACACTCAGAACATCCACACATGCTTCTCACCTTTGTGCAATTCACTGTTTCCATTGTGTGTTTGGGAAAGAGACGGACAATCCGATTGTGGAACTTTGTGACCGAAGATTTCTGACGCCAGGTCGGTAGATGGTGGAGTAAAGGTGATCCTCTAAAAGTTTTAAAACCCCAAACATTAACACTGTGAACATATTTTCCCCCATTAAATAGTCTTTGTCAGCATGCTTGTGTCCCCTCTGCTTACTCACAGTGGTGTAGTTGGTCCTGAGGTGTCGCAAAGTGAGGTAGTGCTTGTAAAAGTGACTCTGGGTCAGGCCCTCCACGATCACCACATTCACCGCTTTAACCTTCTTCTGATGGAGGAGACGACACCAACTAGAAGAGGCATAAAATTGAAAAGGTATAAGTGGTGTAGACTTTTAAAGGATCATTTAGATCATTGCAGGAGCACAGGGACGCAGTAAAAGTGCATTACAGAGAGTTCTTTGATGAAAGCTGATAACTTCTTACCACCACAGTCATTACCTGGGCTGTTTAATGCCACCTGTTTTCCCCAGAGCAGCGTAATGCAGCAGTTCTGTCAGCTCATTCGCTGTAATTGGTTGTTGAAGGCGGTCAAGCGGCACAGAGATTCTCGGTGAGCGAGAGGGACGCTCACACTCCACTGTCTCCTCACCATTCTGCACGGTTTTTAATCTCTTGGCCTCCTTGTGTGGTGTGGTGGCGAAGTTCTGTCTTTTCCTTTTGTTGCATGTTGCCACTGCTGCTGATTCTGCTGCTGCTGATGATGACGATGAAGAAGACTCCATGTTCAAGGTGATGTTTCTACTGGGAGATAAAAATAAGATATTTGATATATTATCATCTCCTAGCTGTAAAATGTCAAACTGCATCATTTAAGCAGACGTTTATGTACAGTACATGTAAGATTTACAGTTGAAACCAGAAGTTTACATACACTATATAAAAAGACACATACGCTTTTTTTCTCACTGTCTGACATGAAATCAGACAATCACTTTCCCTGTTTTAGGTCCTTTAGGATTACCAAAATTATTTCTATTTGCTAAATGCCAAAATAATGAGAAGGATTTTTTTAGACAATTTTTATTACTTTCTGCAAAGTCAGAAGTTTACATACATTAACATTATTGTGCCTTGAAACAATTTGGGAAAGCCCAGATGATGCTGTCATGTCTTTGGCAGCTTCTGATAGGTTTATGGACAACATTAGAGTTAATTGGAGACACACCTGTGGATGTATTTTAAGGCACACCTGAAACACACTGCTTCTTTGTGTAACATCATGGGAAAGTCAAAAGAAATCAACCAAGATATCAGGAAGAGAATTGTGGACTTGCACAAGTCTGGTTCATCCTTGGGTGCAATTTCCAGATGCCTGAAGGTGCCACATTCATCTGTTCAAATAATTATACCCAAGTATAAACACCATGGGAATGTCCAGCCATCATAGCGCTCAGGAAGGAGACGGGCTCTGTGTCCCAGAGATGAATGTGCTTTGGTCCAAAATGTGCATATCAACCCAAGAACAAAAGCAAAAGACCTTGTGAAGATGCTGGCTGAAGCTGGTAAGAGTGTGTCATTATCCACAGTGAAACGAGTACTGTACCAACATGGGCTGAAAGGCCACTCTGCCAGGAAGAAACCATTACTCCAAAAGAAACATAAAAAAGCCAGATTACAGTTTTGTCAGACCTAAGGACATTTCTCCAAAAATTAAGGTCTTTGTCCCTGTGTGCATTTGCAAACTGTAATCTGGCAGGTGTGCCTTAAAATACATCCACAGGTGTGTCTCCAATTAACTCTAATGTTGTCAATAAACCTATCAGAAGCTTCCAAAGACATGACAGCATCATCTGAGCTTTCCCAAATTGTTTCAAGGCATAATAATGTTAGTGTATGTAAACTTCTGACTTTGCAGAAAGTAATAAAAAAAGTTTCTAAAAAAAATCCTTCTCTCATTATTCTGGCATTTAGCAAATAGAAATAATTTTGGTAATCCTAAAGGACCTAAAACAGGAAAAGTGATTGTCTGATTTCATGTCAGACAGTCAGAAAAAAAGCATATGTGTCTTTTTATATAGCGTATGTAAACTTCTGGTTTCAACTGTACACATGTTCCTCTTAAAATGTGTATTGTTTGTACTAGGGCAATGTATCAAAGCTCAATACTTTTTAAGACCATTACTCTACCACTACTACTACAGACCAAATGTGTCAGTAGCAGTCAGTTATACTTTAGGTATTGTTTATCATGTTCTCTGATTAGATTTCCTTGTTTAAATAATAATTCACAGCTGTATTTTAGACTGTGCATGTTTTAAAATAAGAAAGGGGGTTTTAGAGATTAAGGTTTTCATGCTTTCACTGATGATCTATTGCAACTGTATTTCAGGAAATAACTTTAAGCTTTTATAGTTCTAATATAATAGATATAATATAATACAGTAGTCTCAGGTTTTACTGCAGGTTAACTCCACCATAGACATTTGAGACGAGAACCCTCAATGTGAGCCACTGAAAAAAAAAATGTTTAGTGAAGGTTTCTTATATCCATGAAAAATATTATTAGTTATTTGGCTGACTGGTATTCTGGAGCAACTTCACCATTAACCAGGTGGGATTGTTCAAGTTACACTGGATATTTTTTAGAACATATAGAATAACATACTGTTGATTTTTGGTTAATTGTGATTACTTTAGCCATAAAGCAACCGCAATTATTGCTGTCAGTAGATTGGTTTAAATGTATGGTGTTGTCTTGTGGGGTACTTTATCCCATTATGAGGAGATGTGTGCATGAAAAACGTATCAGGAGATTAAATTAGATGTATTTGCTTTATTTGTGCTGCAACTGTCAGGTAAATAAAGTGAAATTAGGCTTTATTTTGTAGTTGAAGGTGAATTAAGTCCAGTGTCTTTGGCACATTCTACATTAAAGCAAGGAATATGAAGTTTAATATGAGTACACTTAAGTATAGTTAATGTACCAAACTAGAAGAATAATTAATACTCAGACTGGAAACACTGCATAACTAGCTAGCTAACACTTTAGAAAGACTCTACACTTAACTTGTACATGTACAATTTAGGAGTATTTATAAGTGCGGTATACACGTATGATTAGTAACGACAATAAAACTCTGTAAATACCAGATGTTATTGGTCCTGTGAGTCCAAAACTCGTGTTTTCTATTAGGAAGGGGCTAAAAACACATGGCTAAAGCACCGGTACAGCACCACGTTACAATCTGTGATAGAAAGTAAAAAAAATAATAGCACTACTTCCGGTTTCTTACTTTAAAAATAAACTAATGTATTGACTCTTCAGTCAGTAATGTTCGCCGAAATTGCAAAATTTTGGCAAATTTGAAGAAATCACCCAAGATCAAACTGATAAGATATTATCATGTATATTTTGTACTGTTTGGGTGGCATTAGTTTATGCTTTTGTTTTGGGGAAAATGGTAAAACCGGAAATGCACTTCGTTCAGTTTCGATAAACTCCGTCACATTTTACTGATCGACTATTTCTTTCTGCGGTCTATTACTTTGACTAGCAGCCCCAGTTAATCAACCTCAGGCAGATGGATGAAAACATTTTTTTAAAATAGCGCGAAATTTTCAGGATTTACGACCCAAGATCACTTTATATTGTCATCTTTTTGTAAAGTTTGTTGGCCGAAAGCAAGTCCTAGCTAACGTTATGTCTACAAAGAAACTGGCCAAGTAAGTAGCTGGGTAACCGTGAGTATTTAGCGTTAACTAACGTTAAACAGCTAACTTTAGCCAGCGAAATAAACAAACAGTGAATACAAAGAATCACGTATTGTTTCGTATATTAACGTCAGCATGGTTCTGTGTGTTACTTTGATTGCTTGAATATTGTTTTTAAATTGAAATTATTTGTGTGTAAACTTGGTAATTAGTTAGTAATAGAAGTAACGTTAGTGTAGCGTTACTTTCGGTAAAATCGGGTTAATATTACAGTAAGTGTTAGGTTTAACACTTCTAACAGACACTTTTGAATCCCTTTCTTTTATCCAGAGAGCTTGGATTAATAAGGCAGAGGAGTCAGTCCTCTAATGGGTCAAAGAAATCACTGTTATCAAGTAAGTACTTATTTTCATTGTGCATACATAAAGTTCATGTTAACATTTTGACTTGAATTCCCTTGTCAGTATATTTTCACAAATATTGTCTGATATCTTTCAGATCAAACATTTTCCTACCTGATTGTGATTGATTTTGAGTCAACATGCTGGAGAGAGAAAAACAACTATGGCCAGGAAATTAGTAAGTAGCCCTTTAACTACTCCATGTGGACCGTTCTTCTTTGTCATCCTTATTGCTGATACCATCTGTCCTTCTTTTCTCCCTTTTATTGCAGTTGAGTTTCCTGCTGTTCTGCTGAATACATCTACAGGGAAAGTTGAGTCTGAGTTTCATACCTATGTTCAACCCCAAGAGCATCCCATTCTGTCAGAGTTCTGCACCGAGTTGACAGGGATTACACAGGTGACTGTGTGAAGGCGTAAATACACTGTCACAAACAATGTAGTTTCTGTCGCTGTGTGCTTTATATAGTTTTACATCATATGTTTCTCTGTCTCACAGATGCAAGTTGAGGCAGGGATCCCCCTTCAGATCTGTCTTTCGCGGTTCAGCCGCTGGCTCCAAAGCCTGCAGCTCGAGAAAGGTGTGGTCTTTCCCAACAGACAACAGAAATCTTCTACAGCTTCAACTTCTCCAAAGCTGTGTACTTTCCTCACATGGTCAGGTAAAAGTCAAGTGCATTGGACTCAGTTTGGGAGGGTATTTTCCTGAACTGCAGTCAGGAGAACACTGATTATTGACAAGAATGCTATTTTTATCTTTAAACATTACAAATCTTATACAACAACACTGTATCATTGCTCTTTGTGCAATGAAAAGGCTGTCTTAACACAGTAGCATGGTTAAATTTCATCTTGTTGGAAATATTAAGTGGAGAAATGTACTGAAAACACATTGTTAACTTTAATGTGCCTCCATCTGCGTTGCACATCAGACTGGGATCTCGGAGTTTGTTTGCAGTACGAATGTAAACGAAAGCAGCTCCATAAACCTGAGGTGCTCAATAGCTGGATAGACCTGAGAAGCACCTACAGGGTGAGTGGAAACTCATCGCTTTGTCCTTACACCTCTGTTCTCTCTCATGCTTTCCCACTCATTATTATGGCTGTACCAAACAATTATTTTCACGATAGTTTAGTCTGTTCACTGAACTGCATTTTATAGCTATGGTAAATTACCATCTTAAGTTACCAGAGCCTAAAGTAAATGTTTTAGTTTGCTAATTTTGTCTGACCAACAGTCCAAAGGTATTTAATTTTTAATGACATGTAACCAGGAAAGCAGCAAGTCTTCTCTTGTAAGAAGCTGTAAATAGAACAAAATGTACTTTTATTCACCAAATATTCACCAAAAGAACGTTCCATTATATTTAATACTCACTAAGACTTGACCTGATTGTTTCAGCACTACTCGTGTTTTGATTAACCCTGTTGTTGTTGTTTTTTGTTTGTTTTTTCAGCATTTTTACGACAGAAAGCCCAAAGGCCTTAATGGGGCTCTACAGGATCTGGGAATACAGTTTTCAGGGAGAGAACATTCTGGTAAAAGCAAAGCTAAAGTTCTTTCGTAAAAAAAAAAAACAGTAAATAGACTTAATCTAATCCTGTGTTACTGTTTTTTCTTTCTCCTCAGGTTTAGATGACTCCAGAAATACAGCTCAGTTGGCAGCGAGGATGATGAGGGATGGGTGTGTGATGAAGATCACTAAGAGCCTAGAGAGGGTGAGTGGCCGCCGTCCAACGATGCATCCAGACTCCTAAATCCCTCCGGACCACCTTTGTCTCCCCAAGCATGGATAAAGCTTTTATGGTTCAGAAGGAACCATCATCTAGATTTTTTTTTATTTGTTGTGAAGCGTTCTTGTATAAATATACAAATATATAACTGGACTGTTGCAAACCATGCACACTGGTAATCATGACCTTTACTTGGTTAGCTTTTCGAGATTGGTGCTTGGTGCTGTATTAAATATAAAATAAATATTTCTGGACAATAAAGAGAGAAGGAAAAGCAAGATACTTAAACTGCAAGTTAATGGGAATGTACATCATAGCAATAACTTGAATAAATCTGAAATAAGCTATATTTTATGAGTTATTTTATTTATATCTCTCATCTTCTTATAGGTGCCCTCAGTGGTTAAACCCATGTTTGGATACACAACTGCAGACAGCAAAAAAGAAAACTCCAACACCAATAAAGAAGAAAACACATCTACCTCAAACAAACCCTCATCATCCAAGATTCCTCGCAAATCATGTCAGATAAAATCTAGTTCAGGCAACATTTCAAGGGATTTGGACACAAAGGAGAACTCTGATCAAATGTGTCAGAGCCTGATCGCACCAAAAACACTGCTGAATGGTATAACTAAGCCACTATGGGGATGCAGCAGGAGGTCAGTTACAGCAGAGGCTGTTGCTAATATTTCTTCTTCAGTTCTGATAAATTGTCCTTCACCTCACAACAAAAGCAGCCTTGTTCTGTGTTCTACCAATGTGGGCTGCCTTTCAAATCTGCCTCAGCCAAAGCAGCCCTCCGAAACAGAAGCAACAGCTGCACATGTGGAAGAAGAGGAACTTTTAGTGGAAACAGAGGACAGGTGTGGTTCATATGATGATGTGGTGTTGGAGGGGGATGATGCTGTCATCAGTGAAACGGAGGGAGAATTTCATGTTGATTATGTGTCAGATTTTGGCAGAGGATGCCATATGTGGGAAGAGTCTGATGATGCACATGGTTCAGCAGGCGGTCAGGTCACATTAGGGACCGCAATTAGAGAAACAGTGAGTGTTGCAAGCAGCTTTAAGATAACCAGTAAGTCATCAAGGATGTCTTTACCCACAAAGAAGATTAATGTGTCTAAAATCAGACAGTATTCAACTTTCTCAGAGCCCGATTCTTATTTTGCTGTGCCTGAAAGTGTGGCTCAGGACAAGTCAAATCAGCAGAAAAGGGGACTTGGAACTTCTCTACAAGTACAAGAAAAGTCCAGTGGCTCTCATGAAATCTCTAAAACAATCACACCGTCTCTATTCAGGCACAAACCCTTCATTCCAAAAAACACCTCCACCCCTTTTACCTCATTTGTCATGCCCAAAGCAGTCGTCACTCAACACACAAAGCCAAAACAGACTGCAAAACCTTCCTTCTCTATCTACACTGACCCAGCAAAACCCTCCTGTCCCTCCTCATTTAGCTCTAAGAATGTCCTCTCCTCTCTGTCAACCAACACACTCTCCTCAAATCCAAATCGTTCTTCCATCTCTGCAACGATGAAAGGAGCACAGAGGATCACGTCCCCACTGTGTGGGTGTGGGCGTCGTGCAAAGCGCCAGGTCGTATCCAACGGTGGTCCGAATCATGGACGAGGCTTTTTCTGCTGCCCAGTCCGCCGGTCAGGCAGCGGAGGCAGGATCCAGAAGGGCTGCGAGTTCTTTAAGTGGGAGTCAGCTCTGATAAAGAGCAGTTCAGTGGTTGCTCCTGCTGTCGGGTCTTCTGTCTCACTCCGTCAGTTTAACTCGACTCTGAGCAGTCGTCCACCCCAGAGGTCAGTTCTGAGAAAGAGCTATTAACTGGCTGGAGAAATGGCTGACAGTGGACCTCAGTCAACAGCTCAATAGATACAAGGGAGCTCTCTTTTTTATACTACACAGCAGTGCAAATCAAAGCTGTGATTTTTACTGAATGTTCCATTTAATTTATTGAATGTAGTTTGGACAATTAATTCTTGAAGTCAAAATGCACTCAAAAATATTTTCTGTAATTGCCATAATTATTAAGTGAATATTTCAGAAAATATTGTTTGTAGTCATTTTTAGGACATAAAACTGTAATAATGAACATGAATGAATAATGATCATTAACTAATTAAATTTCAATGTTAGTGATGCTGCTTTTTATTTAGAAAATAAAATCCACTCAATAATGTAGACTAAAAATAATGTTTTTATGTCTTGTACCATAATTATATTATATTTTGGAAATGTGCTTTGGAGATCAAATGAAACATTGAATAAAATTAAAAAATTGATGATAAAAAGTTCTGTTATGCTGGTTTTGCACATTACCATACCACTACCTTTTTCACTACCCTCATTTTAGTCTCTGTAGCTATACAGTATGTATATAAGTGACTATTTTTTTCTTGTATTTCAATTTATTCTATTCTAATTTAAATATGCGTACCCTATATATGTTTCATTGTTGTGTAGTATGAAGGGGCTACAACTTAACAACTGTAAAATGACAAATTAAATTAGTAAAATGGCATATAAATACTGTATTATTAGTAAAGGTCCTGTTTTCAAAATCTAAGTTAAGTAAAAGTATTAGCATCCAATAATTCTTAAAGTGCCAAAATAAAAAGTACTATTACTGGATTATATTTATTTGTGTTGATCACTTTAATGTTACAGCTGGCAAAGGTGGAGCTAATTTTAACTACTTTATATGCTGCTATGTAGCTGAACCTTTACTAATTTACCATCATTTATGTGTTGTTTTATATATTTTTAGCAGTAGTGTTACTCTGTAAATAGTACCCGGAGTTGTCAAATAAATGTTACGTAAAAAGTACAATAAAAAAGCAGATACCTCTCAAATGTAGTGAAGTATAAGTATGAAGTAGCATCTAAATGGGTATACTCAAATAACTAAAATGTCCTTCTTAAGTACAGTACGACAGTTAAGGTAGTATAATTTTAAAATATTTTGAATAATGGTTCGCGAAAACTCTAGGACTCTTGTCCCTCCTGGCGCGCCGTAGAGTGCAACCAAAAAACGTGCTATGTTGTCACTGAATGAAACAGCTTCAGTTCATTTGAACGCATTTAGGCGGACAGGCTGTTTCATTTTGTAAACTTCACATGGCTTCTACGTTGTAGTCGCAGCAACTTTTAAAAATATCCGCCTCAACTGTTAAGCTAACGGCTCATAAAAGCCGAGCGGGAGTCACCAAAACAACAGGGTAGCCTGCTGCTACTGAGCTTAAAACACAACAAGGTTTATATTTGTACCGAAAGCTCATCGGCTAATATGTCTGCCGTGTCAAACGACGCGAAGAAACGGAGCAAGAAGCGATACGCGGCCGGCCACCACAACAAGCGGTGGAAGGGCTCCCGGGAGCTGGAGGTGGGCATGCAGGGGATCCTCATCACATGCAACATGAACGAGAGGAAGTGCACCGCGGAGGCCTTCAATCTGCTCAATGAGTACGCAGACAAGCTCTGTGGGCCCGAGAAGGTCAGTCCTGAACACTTGGAGATTTCCTCTAAATGCATACCATTTCTTTGCCTTTTGCTTTCATTACAGATAAGGCCTTTGCTTTTTCATGGGAGTTTTGTTGCCAAGTTGCTGTGCAAGTTGAAGCAAGTGAATGTCACCAGTGGCGGTTCTATACCAGTTTTACTGTGGGGGCCAAGGACGGGCCAGTGTTTAATCAGAGGGGCACATTAACAAATGGCAAAGATTATATTTATGCATTCAAAACCTTTATTTTAGCTTATTTAAAAATGTCATTTAAATATATTTGGAAAGATACAAATACATTGATTGAAACAATGACACTTACCAAATATAGCAATTATTTTTGTACGACAATGACATTTGTCATTTTTGTGCACAATCACTTTCTTTTATTTTGAAAGCTTTTATTGCACAATAAACTATTATACAATGTACACATTCTGGGTTCATTTTGTGTACAATAAGATATTGTTTGAACAGGAAATAGGTAAGAATTGTTCCGTTGTTCATCGTTATAAATTGATTATTTTATTATTAATTTGACACAGGGGCAACAGCAGGGGCCAAGGGCTTCTTCACAGGGGCAGTGGCCCCTGTAGGCCTCTGTGTAGAACCGCCACTGAATGTCACCCTACAGTAGCAGAAAAGTGCAGGCTAGATGCCCTTTTTTTTGCCTTATTTAATTATATTTTAGGCATATATAGGTAGACAGGGTAAAAGCTTTTCTTTGTGCACATTCCTGTGCCAATAAACTAGAATTATATGGCCAAGTTTGTCTCTTTTGATAAAAACCTAATTGTGTTGTACAGCCAGTAACATTATGATGTAACGTTTGTGCTAATTAGGGTTGCAAAATTCTGAAGGATTCATGTTTTGTTGTAAAATAATTAAAAGTTGATTAAGTTCTACTTATAAATCATTCTGTTTAAGTATCATGTTTTTTGATTGTATTATTTTGCATGGATGTCTGCTTATGATAAAATTAAATGTTTGTATTTATGTTTATTACCCCAAATTTCCAGTTAATTATGATTATTATGGAAAGTTTCAGAAATTCCCCAGCTTTCCACCTTGGTGTCATATTAACAAGTTCTACCTTAAAATTTGAGGAATATTTTTGTTTTATTTCATTGTATATTGAATATCTTTGCCTCTTGGTCAAAATAAGTAATTAGTGAGGGGGATTTTCAGTCTCTAATAGACATTTGATTAGTCAGTATAAGTATGTATCAAATGTGCAGAAGTAACATGGTGCTATTAACATGCTCTCTCTTGATTATAGTTTCAAGATAATAATGGGAGCAGCAGTGAAGATGAGGAGGCTGAGGAGGAAGATGTCGATGTAGCGCTGAAGAAAGAAGTGGCACAGCTGAAAGCATCTGGAGCTAAACAGGAGAGGCGCTTCCAGGCTTTGGAGAGTGGAGCGAACAACGTCATCTTCATCAAAACTAAAAATCTCGGTATGTTCTTTTTACAGCACAATACATTTGTCATTTATTTTGAGCAGTTCTAGTTTTATCGTGGTCACAATTTGTGTTGGTTTTCCTCTCCTAGAAGCTGACAAGTTGGTTCATCACATCCTGTCTGATCTCCACACCACCAAGAAGAAAAAGTCACGGGTGATTCTTCGGATGCTACCAGTGAGAAGTTAAAGCTGTCAAACTCTGTTTTTAATATGTTACATGTAACAGAGGTAGTATAATAAGTTTATCCTTGTTTTCTTCTCATCCAGGTAACTGGAACATGCAAGGCCTTCCAGGATGACATGGTGAAGTACCTGACGACTTTTCTTGAGCCTTGGTTCAAAACTCCAAACTGTGCTACCTACCAAATCGCCTTTAAGGCCCGCAACAGCAGCCACAACAAGAGAGATGAAATCATCAAATCAATTGCAGGTAGTGTAGAATTTTAACTTTATTTGTTGGTCTTATACAGGGGCGTCAGACTGATCCATGAAAGGGTCAGTGTGACTGAACCGTCTTCACTCAGTCGTTTTGTTGTGTGCTCTTGCTTGGTTTGAACAAGAAACAAGAAAACTGACTAGGGTTGTCACGATACTAACATTTTCAACTCGATACCAATACTCAAGAAAATATTCGATACACGATACCATTTTCGATACCACAAGGACAAAAACAAAGACCCCAAAATTTAACAGAAATATTTTTATTAACAAGAAAAATGCAACATGTAAAAATTAACAGAACCACGGGTTAAATATTTATAAAAAAAAAACATGCAAAAAGAAACTGCAACTATAATAACAAGCTTCAGATACTCGATACTTTTGAAAATGAGTATTGTATCCGGATACAAAGTTTTAGTATCGATACTTTTGCCTAAAACTGACTCATCTCTTTGGTTTTTGACCCTTGCAGGTCTCGTGGGGAAGCTGAACCCGAAGAATAAGGTCGATTTGACCAACCCAGAACTGACAATCATTGTGGAGGTCATCAAGGCTGTGTGTTGCCTCAGTGTGGTAAAAGACTATACACTGTATAGAAAGTACAATGTCCAGGAAGTAGTCAAAGAGGACACACCAAAGCCGGATGTGACCACGGCAAAAACGGATACAAATACAGCTGAGCAGAAGGAGAAACACGATGCAGAGGAGAAGAAAAAGGACGAAGAAGACACGGACAACAATGTGCCACAGGACAAGCAGGAGGCCGACAAGGATGAAGGTGACGGGGAGTAAGAGGTCGCATTTAGAGAAGCTGAATATCAGGTTTTAATTTCTACAGAAAAAAAACATCATCTTAAGTTGCATTATTGTAGTGTTTTTGTTTTAAATTAAAGGTTCCAAGCAAATAATTCTTTTTCGCAACTGAATCCACGCTTCGACAAAGGTTTCTATCAGAATCCTAAAATAATTTAATGTTTTTTTATATTCCTAAAGATATCTATGATAAGTTGGTACCAACTTCATTGAGATGTCCATTTTTAAATGACAGTGATTTTGAATTATCTGTACATGTCAACCATCAGTAGCATAGCAGCCATCAGCTTGTGTTGGGTTTTTTTAATGCTGAATTTGATTTTTAATTTCAATGTCTTTTTTTTTCAGTGGCATTTTTACTCAAAGAAAAAAAGGGTTTTGTTCAGGTTACCTAGTGTGTCACATTTAGTAACTCTGTTTTTGTAACTGTTATTTCCTAAATCAGTCCCTGAATTAAAGTTGCCTGTTTGTTTGAATGTTTTTGGACACATATCCTCATTTTATGGTACATCTGGTATTTTAAGATACCATCATTATGGTATCATTTGGCATCCTAGGTGCAGCATTGTGCACATCATGTAATCAAATGTCCTGTTCGACATTGGATAATTCACCACTGCAATCACTGAAATAGCAGTTCTTCTCTGCACCACAAGATGGAGCTAATGCCTCATTTTGTGGAGGAATGGTCATCTGTGTGACACCTGGTGCTCCTGGACGAATAATTCATAAACAATCTACTTATTTTCTTTGCTACTTCACCTTCTGGTATTAATGACAGCTTTAAATAATCTTATAAATGCTTGCAGATGTTAATTATGAACAATATAGACTTATAGAATTTATAGAGTATATCAGTGGAAAAGAATATAATGCCTCATGACAAATGTGAATTTTACATGCATTTGACAGCCAAAGTGATAACTGAAACCATAACCACTACAGTCTGCAATGCCATAATTTGTGAAATTTTGTTAGTGTTATTGTTCTGTAATTTTGTGAACATGAGAAAAATCGTCAAACAGTCAAAAGCGAAGTACATACGGAAGAGCCTAAAACCTGCATTCTGTCTAACTGCCAGCAGGGGGCGACTGGCTGCTAAAAATAATTCCTTTTTTCACTCTAGAAAATCTTGAGCGAAACCAAAAAATTTTAAAACTTTTGAAAATGCTCATATGCTTTAATGCTCGCTTGAGGTGGTTTTTGTCTTTTTTTTAATAACACTTGATGCGTTTAATGGGTTGGAAGCGCTTTTCCCAAATAAGTTCTGACATAACAAACATTTAACTCACTTGACTGATCAGCTGTTTCCACTTTGCCGGAAAATCTAAGAGAAAAAGGCATTTCCACTGTCAGCGTCTTTTCTCCCTTTTCTGTCGGGGTGGTTAAAGTTGTCCAAATAGCAACCTCTTTTTGTTGTTTTTTCTCTTTCACGCAATCTCTTCTTCTACTGTTTACTGACAGATTAACCTACAGCAATACACTGCCATCTTCTGACCAAAGTACGTTTATGCAGCTTAGTTTCCTTGCCCTAAACCAGTTGATGGAAACCTCCCTAATTCACATTTTCTTTAATGCAACACTTTAAAATTTTGCTTCAAATTCACTTTGACTCTAAGGGAAACACAGCATATAAGAAACCAAGCCTTTTTCTCACTTGGCTTATTATCTCAGTCAACATTCTCATCATGAGTTTATGGTTTCAATCACTAGGTTCAAGTCTAAGTAAGTAAGTAAATTGCGGTGCCATTTAGAGTAAATTGACAGTAAAGCATGGCATGCTTGAGGACGTGGCTATCTTGTGATTGACAATGCCACGGAACCTGTCAGTCATGATAGAGTCATACATACATGTCTGTGCCAGATTTAATGGCAATCTAATATTGGATGTGACATTTCATCCCAAAACACAAATGTTTGCCTCATGGTGGTGTTTGAGGAAAAATCACAGGGTCGCAAAAGTCAGTAGGGATGAGTAAGTATGAAATCTCATAGCAATCCCTCCTGCAGTAGCTGAGACATTTCAGTCTGGATCAGACTGGTGGGCCAACCAACCAACTATGCTCTCCCCAGTGCAAAGTCAGTAGTGTGGCTAAAATGATCAAATATGAGAGCTGCTTTCAGTTTTCATTTCTGCAGAATTATCCTGGGTCTCTGCTCTGGGTCCACTGAGTCTTTCTGCAAAGGTCATGGACAGTTGAATGGTTTGTCTGTCAAAGATATTATCAGGAGAACTGGGCTGTGTAGATTTAAGGGTAAACACATCAAAACTGAACATCTAAATCCAAGAGAAACTTTAAAATGGTCTCTAATGCAAAAATGGCAGTGTAACCAGCGTCAACATCCAGTGAAGACATTAATCGCAGTAAGGACTTTCCCAATTATCTATCTCTGTCACGTACACATACTGTAACACACACATGCATTAACAGAATTGTGAATTTCTCTCTGCTCATTACACTCGGGCTGCACTGTCGCTGTGACCCGTCAGTCGTTATCTCCACAACATTCAACTCATAAATTGCATTCTCACCGGCTCTCAGGTGCCCCAATCAGTGTGACCTGCTGACAAGCTTATAGCTCCAACACAAGGGGGAAGGATTGGATGTTTTCAGCAGCCTGCCAGTGTGTTATTAGTACAATACCAATTAGACTGTGTGACTAGCCTACATAATGGCTATCATACAGTGATGCCTCATAATGATATCACAGTGGCCGCAACTTAATGATGTCTCTACTGTCAGGTGAAATCCTTACAGAGAATGTAATAAAAGCATAATTTCCTACAAATGCCAAGGCAATTTTCTTATTACAAATTAAGGGTGTTGTAATGTATTCATTTCCTAAAAAGCATGCTGAAGACTCTGACAGTTTTAGCTGTTTAACAACAATCAAAATCAAGTGAATATTTACAGTGCTAACAGCTTGGTGTTGTCTACATCAGAAAATAGCCTCTGATGTTTTAATTGCCCCCAAGGCCATTTCTAATTAAACCTCAGTTGGCACCGAAGCCAACCGCTTTCCAGCCAAATAGGCACACAAGCACGTACACACTGTTCTGCCACCCAGGATTGTACGCTCATTCAGGTTTAAATGTCACAGGCCTGTGAAACAATTGCATCCACGGGCGCATGTGCACACAGTCCCAGGGGTCGGGATTAGCATCCATTGGTGTGGCTCCATATCTGACCTTTATGAGTGGCTAAGTAGTACTCTCCTGGGTCTCATTTGTCTCACTTTACCCTGAACAATGGTCTCAGCCCCTCACAACTGTAGCCCGCTCTCTCACAGCGCAGAATGAACAAGTCCAATTGTTGAGCTTCAGGGATTTTCAAGGACATTCGGTTACTCTCATACAACTGCACTTACTGAGTATTTATACTTGTTTATTTTAAGTATGTGCATTTATGTATTGTACAGTTGCTTTTGTATAGTTTGTTTTCAATATTTTTATATACATTTCAATATGCTGTATAGTGTGCTTGGTGTTTTAATTTTAGCTGCTGCTGTTGCACAGTAATTTCCCAGTTTGGGATCAATACTGTCTGTCTGTCTGTCTGTCTGTCTATTTATCTATCTATTTATTTATCCATCTGTTTGTCTGCCTGTTTATCTATCTATCTATCTATCTATCTATCTATCTATCTATCTATCTATCTATCTATCTGTCTGTCTGTCTGTCTGTCTGTCTGTCTGTCTGTCTGTCTGTCTGTCTGTCTGTCTATTTATTTATCCATCTGTTTATCTGCCTGTTTATCTATCTATCTATCTATCTATCTATCTATCTATCTATCTATCTGTCTGTCTGTCTGTCTGTCTGTCTGTCTGCCTGTCTGTCTGTCTGTCTGTCTATTTATTTATCCATCTGTTTATCTGCCTGTTTATCTATCTATCTATCTATCTATCTATCTATCTATCTATCTATCTATCTATCTATCTATCTATCTATCTATCTGTCTGTCTGTCTGTCTGTCTGTCTGTCTGTCTGTCTGTCGGCTAAAATGACCATCAAAGTGCCTAGAAATTAGGTTTTGGCATTGCATTGTTACCATCCATATTTATAACAAAATAAGGTTATAATCCTTAGTTATTATTTATTTAGAGTTTATTACTGAAAGATTCTTATTGAATTTGATAAAAATGTGGACATCTTTATCTTTATCTTCATCTCCTAAAGTTTTGACAAACAGACCACCATTACAGTTTTTCTCAGTCATTTCTCAAAACAATTAGTACAAACTGCAAAACCTAGTTGATAACCTGCAAAAGCGTGTCACTCGCTCAAATTGGATAGCTCGTTCCTCAAAAGCAAGTATTAATGTCAATGAAAGTGTCAGTGTCATCAAGAGGAAACGTCCTGACACCATGTTTATGAACAAAATAGTCAAATGTCTCTGTCATGTTTTCATTATGACAGTTTACTCTGTAAATGTTTCCCAATGCAAAAAGTCAGATCTTGGTGACATTACCTGAGAATGCTCAAGACAGCACTATATGCTATTTGCACAGCCATTTGAAAACTACAGTAAAGTTACACATTTCTTTATTTAGTGAGGTAACTGAGTACAACACACTGAATATGTATGTTTCACATTTTTACTGCATTTGCTCTTTGCCATTCTAATTTTATCACAGCATTGTGCAAAAGAAAAAAAACCCTTATTTACAACAAACATAAACTCCCTTTGGGTAGAGCTGTGCACAACTGTAAACAATATTGCAGTACATAACGGAGCTGAACATACAACGTACATAGTACTGTAAATCATTCATGCACATCCAAATGTTCCTCTCTGTCTGCCACATAGTTTCATCTCTATCTCAGCCAATATCATCTCTGGCAATGCAGTGAGGAAAGTATCTCCTTGAGTAGTGGTCAACCCTCTGCAGGACTCATCCCCTTCCTCCCTGCACCCTCACCCCTCTTCCACGAGGTTGACCTTCCATTTCTGTGTCACAGTGTTGTAGAAATGGTCCACACTATGTCCTGCTTGGTTCATATATGCTTGTAAAGTGTTATGGGTTTATGGGATTCAGCTCTGAGTGATTGTAGAGAAGTGGCTTATCATTGGTTGCAACTAATGCTTCATACAGCCCTTCTCATCAGTGAAAGCTGAGGTTCACCTGAGATAAATGATTCAATTTAGAAAAAAAATAGTTAAAAAAGTATCAAATTTGCTTGACAGATTTTGACAACTAGTTCAACATTTTTGTATGTAATGACTCAGGCAATGAAATGAGGACTATTCGTTTTATGGAATGATTTTTTTTAGCATTCACAAGTATAGTGACATGACATAAGCAAATGATAATGTCATAAAACAGCAGAGAGTTGTATGAAAGCACTTGATGCATGTCCAAAAGCATTTGTAATTTGTTGGAAGGAATGAGAAACTGCTACTTTGTTGAGCACAAATGACTAAATGCTGTGCAAATGTTAATAGTGATGTGAGAAATGTACCAAAGCGACTGTGAAAAACTGTAACTGACAGACACTTATTGTGGTGTTTTTTCGATAACAAATTATTGCCTCGAAAAATGACCACTGAGTTGAACCCAAATGCCTGACGCGACAACAAAAAGCGATTATGAGCTTTGTCAAACCGGTGTTTACTGCAGAGCTATTGTATACGGAGTCTTTTCTGCTATTTTGTCCATTCCTAGGTGTCAGTTTGTAGCTTTCCAGATGCTTCCTCTTTTGTCACACACATGCATAGTCAATAGACACCAGTGATTTATTTATTTATTTATATCTATTGTTGCAATGGGAATATGGTTTGGAGGACATCTATTTCTCTGAGAGATTCAGTGTGTGTGTATGTGTGTGGCAGCCAGCTATGTGAATGGGGTTCAATAATGAGAAATGCTTATCAACCCTCTACAGCCTGTCAGCTCGCTGCTATTAGCTGTTACCCCAACAATCCTACAGGTAGGCCAAGGGTGCTCGTGTTGATTCCAAACACTCCTATTTGTCCCTGCAGAAAGGCAGCAATCAGCAGACGGATTTAGTTGATTAGGATTATGGGAAGTAATTTGTGGAGGAAATAAGTGGGCATTTTTAAGGGGTCTATTAATGTTGTGAAATTAGTTTTCTTAATACCTGGGATGAAGTTGCTGTTTGAATGTAAATCACTGTTTATGTAATTGGAACGTGGACAGGAGGAGGAAGGCTTGTTTTTTCTGGAAAGCTGAGAAACAGTTTTTGGAGAAAAAAATGGAGAGAGCATGAGTGAACAACAAACTCAGGAGCAGTTTATTCCCTTCCACACACACATTCTCATCAGCGGGATAATCCTCATTGAGGGTGCTTTCCTTATCACCGGGTGGGTTTTGCTGCAGAGAGACGCATTTTAGCATAATGCTAACAAGAACCTTGACAATTAGTTAGACAGGAGAGGGGACGAGGGGGCAGAGAGGCAGCAGGGCAGCGTGCAGAGTAAAGACATGAATAAAAAAAGCTGAGGGGAAATAGAAGAACAGGAGGCAGTGGAGAGGAGATGGAACTGGGACATCAGCTGTGTGACTCTAAAAAGCCTTAATTACTTTCTTTCTTTTTACCTTCCAATGATCAGTGCTAAGAGTGACTGAATCAAAGCCCTATTTCACTAATGAGACTCTGATGAATTTGCCCTTGGACGTAAAAAAAAAAATACAAAGAAAGAACTCACCATATGAATGGCACCCAAGACTCTCAGGATGTAATTGAAGCCAATAGCTTATTCAAAAATCTCTACAGGCAACATTCCCCCAATGACCAGTTTATTTGTACAATCTAATGCAGCCCGATACAAGAGCCCTGTCATAAATTCTACTTTTGAACATGTATTAATTTAATTTGGTCTATATGAGGTCATAGTGGTAGTAAGTTTTGTCCTGACATTTATATACATGAACGATAATAGAATATAAGTCCAGCAACACATTTTACACATTTACAACATTGTCAACAAAACATAACATTTTAGACTTCTTAACAGGAGAATTTATAGTAAGGCTGTTGCATTGGAGTGCATTATATTATACAAGTGTACCTAATAAAGTGACCACTGAGGAAATTCATACAATTGCATCACTAGCTTCACGGTTCATGGTTTTCTCAGGCTTTTCACAAGTTGTGACGTGTTTGCTAAAATCTTCAGAAATGGTTAAGTACATGGAAGTTAATTTTGTGGTTGATATATTGTAATTTGAGTTTTTCATTGTAATTTATAATATGTCTGAGGAAAAAGTTGATATCCCCATTTCCTCTCTCAGCGTACCTTTCCAGCATTATATTATACTTCCTAGCATGCTTGACATTGATTTTACTATATTTAAAACAGAGAAAAAATTCTGTGGAAACATGATTTAAATTAGCAGTTACTAGAAAATAAAGCTACAAACCAAACTACAGAGAGAAATAGCTAACCAGCTAAGCTAAAACAAGAAAGCTGAGATGATATCAAGTGAAAACTAGCTCCAGAGGAAGCCTCTGCTAGCCATAGCCCAATGTAAATTAACTTTTTCCAAAGCCCTCTTTGTAATTGGTGAACTGACATCTTGGAAATTCCTTTTTTAGGTCGTCCTGAGTGTTTCATTGTAGTTTTATAAGTAGGGCATATCTCGCTGACCGTTAGTCAGACTGACCTAAGATTTTGTATGCGGCTAGCGGTGAAGGTGTGCATCCTCGATTTGGAAGATTTTTGAATTCATTTTTCAAAATATCATTATTTACGTAGGACGTGTTGCAGCATTGCACTGTTTCCGATTGGACGCCTTTTAGTGGAGCTCCGCCCCATTGTGTGATAGGCCTACACCTGGTCAGTAACACTATTAACTCTGGATTTCCACCCTGACTCATCTCATCTGTAAGTCTATTTAGCCTACCTATCTTTCGGAGTTTTAAAGTGCATTACCAGTTTCGATTTTCCAATGATATTCGAATAGTTTCCAGTGTTCAATTTGTATGTGCTGGATGGTGTGCGAATACATACTTCCTATGAGCACTGCACTAGTTCCCAAAAAGCCTCATCCTTTTCTTCTGTCAGTGTGCCTGTGCATTTTTGGCATTATGTTACCCACTTGCTAGCTTGCTTGACATTGGTTTCTCAATAAAATTTTAAAAAAGAGAAAGCGAGCGAGATTTGCACTAGAATTTTAAAAACTTTGTGACAACATTATTTACAATTAGCAGTAAAAAATGACAGCTAAACAGTCTAACAACAATCTAGAGAGAGAATCAGCTAACTAGCTCAGCTAAAACAAGACAGCTAAGATGTTATCAAGTGAAAACTAGCTTCAGAGGAAGTCTCTGCTAGTCTCTTAGCATAATATAAATAAACTTTTTTCCCAAAGCACATCTTAGAAATTAAATTTTTTATTCCTCGTTATAACCCCCAAATGGATAAACTCAGTCATGATGAAGAAAGAAGACCAACTAGTTTGGCTAAAGATAGCTAGCCTACCATTGCAGGTAGCAATAGCTGCCACCTTTAGTTTTTACTCCAGTAGAAATCATGTATGTGATGTGGTTGAGTTGGATTAAAACATTATGCCCTAAAATGCACAAATAATTTATTACAACCGTTCTATCTGTTGCTGACCAGCCTGATTAAAACATTTTTTTTCTCTCAAAGTCACTATTTCTGTTGTGATCCTTCTCTGCCTTGTAGATACAGAAATATTGTTATTTAAATTAAATGTCCACCAAAGATATGCCTGTAGTGTTAAAAAGTTCATTGTTTTATTCTGTTTGCTCGTACATGTTTGGTCAAATGCAACTCATTCGGCTGCTAATTCTGTGTGTTTTTGGGGGGGAGATCTCTTTGGACTGGATACCAGCTGCCGCAGAGGACTGAGAGTGTGACAGTGAAACATGTATATGTGATTTTCAGGCAGATGACAGACAAACAGAAGGGGTCCTCGAGAGGACATACAACATTAACAGGATTGGAAATGGTACCGACCAGCTGTAAGAGGTAAGAGAGAAAGAGCAGGGGATGAGAGTCAAAGTTGGAGGAAGGAGGGGCGGCGACTCTAGGAGGACTGTTGCTAGATCAGTTTGAGAAGGAATTAACTGTCATTTAGCCACAAAGTTGAGTAAAGGACACATTCGTGTTTTTTTGCAAGCGCTTGAAGAGATGGACAAGGAGGGTGGAAAAAATGGTGGAGAAAAGGGAACAAGCTTTGAGATGAATGAAGCCGTTAAACACATCATCAAACGCTACAGGCACAGCAGGGGGCCTTGGGATACAACCGTCTGAGAGATGGGTGGTGTGGGTGTGTGCATGTGTGTGTATACTTTTGTATTGGCCAAATAAACCATCCATCTGCAGGGAGAGGAGAACAGTGGATGCGGGGAGCGGGGGGGTTACAGGACTCTTTATGCTCCATATTTACACCCCTTTCAAACGCACAGACCGACAGATACACAGTCCTGCCCAGAGGTTTCTTTGATGCTTGTCGATACCGCTGCGTGATGATGTCATACGGCAGAAAGCAAGGGAGGGAGGCATGATCAAAGGAGAGAGGGAGGGATGAAGACGCAGGAGAGGATATCCAAGACAACAACGGGACAAAGATGGCGACTGCTTCTGCTCTGGGACGTCCACTGGCGTCCAGACCTCCGACTCACCAGGAGGAACCCTGGCCGTGCACTAAGTCTATTCACTTCCCTTATTCTAACAGGATGACCACCAGCATGACACACTGGAGCCACCAAGCCAACCTCAGCCATCACTACCGCCGGGCTAGCACGGTAAGATTTCCGTCTACCTTAGCCTTTCCTCCGCTGCCTTTACCATCAAACCCTCAACGCCCCGATGTCTGGTTACCATCACTCCATCCCAAGTATTTATCATGAGTTACCATTCTTTCTAATAACACATTTTCTACCCATTTTCTTTCTTTTTCTCAGTCCCTTTCATCATGGTCTTTTGGCTGTTAATATAGGCCTCTCTTTGCCATCAAAGGCAGCACATCAATTGCCTTGACTCCCAAGTGTATGTGTGAGGGTGAAAGAGAGAAAGGGAGAGAGGAGAAAAAAAGAAGAACACCATGTATCAAAGATCAAGGCACGCTTTCATGCCTGATTTTGGCCCTGGTTGGGTTTTGCTTTCCATCATCTTTCCATCCTCCTTTTTTCTCCCCGTTCTAGGGCTGCGGACGCTCTCGGAACCCATCGACGTTTCCTCACAGACCCTCAGTGGTCAGAATTCCACGTTCGGTGAAAAATGAAATTGGATGCTTTTGTGGGGAAATGGAAGCATTTTATTCAGTTTTTTCTTTGAGAATATTCTGTAGCTTGCAGGGTTCTGGGCCAGAGCTCTGCCCCAATGATGACAATACGTGAAACAATATTTGAATAAGCAGCAGGAGGGCAGGCAGCTAATCCACTGTGGCTAATCCAGTATTGGTGCAGGCCATATTGGTAGCTGGAGTATTCAACCCCATCACAATACACATCAGCAGGACGCCATGGCAGATATACTGACACTCTTACTACAGGCATGGCTGGGAAAGGCCAGCAGATGGATGGATAGGTGGATGGATGGATGGATGGATGGATGGATGATATAGACATACATGAGATGAATGCATGGATGGAAACTCTTGATATTCATACTGAGGTCTTTATTTCACATATTGTTTAGGCCTCTTGGGTAAAAGAGTTGAAATATTAAGACAAAATAGAGGTGATGGGTCTATTTCTGAAACAGTGTCTACTTTTCAACACAAAAAGACCTTCCCACTCACTCTGTCTCGAACATAATAAAGGATTTCACTGTACGAAATTCTGTTTTTCCTTTGTTTCAGAGTTTTCGTTGCAGCCAAGTGAAATACTTATCTCCAATTAATTTTTCTTGAAGAGCAGAGGTCTGTTTCCCTTTCAAGAGGTATATAATGAAGATTTCACTCTCTGTGAGCATCTAAATGGGTCTTTGTGCTGGGAGGCCCCCAAGAGATAAGCCTGTTTCTGACAGGCCTCCGTACAGACGCCCAAATCTGCTGTGGCAGCTGGAACAAAGGGACCCCTGAGCTGGACCAACACGCTGACAAAAAGCTCTGTCTCAGTGGTCTAAAGGGGCTGCCTCAATTTAAGAATTAATAATCCACCACTTTATTCTTCACTGGAAATGGTTGTTTTCATCACACACTTGACAATATTTAGAGAATAATTCATGGGGCTCTTTGTCTTTTTATAGACTGTGCAAACAGTTAAAACTAGCCAGTAAGGGCCATCAGTCAATGGATGCAGATCATTTATGTAGCGGTGACATTATAATTAATCAGTACAGGCTGCATTGTTCTGCTTAATTTTCATTGAATGCATCACAGACGTATAAGTCAAAAACAGCCAGTCTCCTAGAAAGTGTCATAGAGCAGGAAAAACACTACATTTTATCGAGTAATCTTGTATCATATAATAACAAAAATAAAACTTGAATCCTTGAATAATGGGTGATTATGGATAAATATAGCATATATCCTTTTATATGGTGATATCAGTATATTTGCTGTGGTCTTACACATTCTCTTGAAATTTAGTTGAGAAACTGAATAATCAGGAGAATTTATTACGTACACTGATGGAAAAATAATAATTAAAAGTTCAATATTGGTATAAATCCGTAATATTAATTGTTTTGCAACATTGTCCACAACAGGCACATTAAAAAAAGACATTTTGATATGAAATAGAAGGGAAAGCACAGGTGGAAATTAGACACGGTCGCCCATAAAGTTAATGTTTTCACACACAATCCTCTGTTAATTGTGCTTTGATTTTCATTGTGATGTGTTTGGAAGAGATTGATTAATACAGTTTTGATAAGATATACACTTCATCTGTCAATAATAAATGACGTTGCAATTATTTCATGGAAAGAGGTAAAAAAAACCCACACATATTTTATTCAATTTTTTTTGGGCAACCTTGTAAAATGAATGGTGGCTGAGTTCCATTTAGCTGCTTCAGTTACAGTGTGTTGTGGCTGCTGCCTCACTGTCACACTGTCACAGTTTAATGGGACATTTGAATAGAACGGAGCCGTCGTTAATGTTATTAGTAACAACTGTGCTTTTTTACTATGACAGGTCAAAATGTCTGCTGAGAAAGTATGTTGTCTCAAGATGAAATTATATTACATTTTCCAACTCTAAAAAAAACAAAACATATGACAGGCTTTCAAATTCTCAGTTCTGCTGTATACGAGAAAATGCCTGACAGAATTAATTTAAATCATACTGAACACATATTAAAAATGTATTGAATGTGACTGCTGTTCATGTAGTCAGGTAGTCATACTTTGAGCATTGACTCGTTAAAATAAAAGTTGTAGGTTGAGCTGTAACTTTGCTTATTTGCTTACTATATTAATTATCAATTTATCGCTAAAATAATATTCAATATGAAAAATTAGCAGAAAATGCTGTTAACAGCCTCTCAAATATGGAGAATTTCTGCTTTTCTCTGTTTTAAATCATATTAAAGTGTCTATCTTTGAGTTTTGGACTGAAAAAATGACATTTAAAGACATCACCTTGGACTTAGAGGAACATTTTTTAGGCTACAAATGATTTATCATGAATATAATGTTATAAGTTAATAAAATATGTTCTCCTCATGTTAGCGTAGGTTCTCTCCGGGTCCTCCAGCTTCCCACAGTCCAAAAACATGCATCTTAGGTTTAATTGGTGACTCTAAATTGCCCGTAGGAGTGAATGAGAGTGTTGTCTGTCTCTATGTGTCAGTCCTGTGATAGTCTGACCTGTCCTCAGCCCTACGCGACCCTGAGTTCGGATAAGATATAGATATGAATAGTCATCCCATATAAAACTAATAGTCCTCATTTCATTGCTTGAGTCATTACATACAAAAATGTTGAACTAGTTGTCAAAATCTGTCAAGCTAATTTTATAAAATGTTTTCCTTAATCTTTTTTTTCCTGAATATGTCTCCTAAATTGAATAATTTCTCTCAGGTGAACCTTAGCTTTCACTGATGAGAAGGGCTGTGTGAAGCATTAGTTGAACCAATGATAAGCCACTTCTCTACAATCACTCAGAGCTGAATCTATAAACCCATAAACACTTTACAACATATATGAACCAAGCAGGACATAGTGTGGACCATTTCTACAATACTGTGACACTGGACTGTTACAGCTCGACCCAAAAGGACGTCATGTTTATTGTAAATAAGGGTGTTTTTTTTCCGTTTGCACAATGCTGTAAACAAATTAGAATTGCAAAGAGCATATGCAGTAAACATATGAAACATACAGTAATGTGTAACTTTACTGTAGCATCACCAAGATCTGACTTTTTTGCATTGTAAAACATTTACAGAGTAAACTGTCATAATGAAAACATGACAGAGACATTTGAATAGCTTGTTCATAAACATGGTGTCAGGACTTTTCATCTTGATGACACTTTCATTGACATGAAGACTTGCTTTTGAGGAACGAGCTATCCATTTTGATCAAGTGACACGCTTTTGCAGGTTATCAACTAGGTTTTGCAGTTTGTACTGATTGTTTTGAGAAATGCATTAACTGTTGTGAAAATGTAAAGAGAGATGTGAGAAATGCACCAAAGCAAATGAGAAAAACTGTAAATGATAATTTGTTGCAGCACTAATAGCAAGGCTAACATTTGCCAAAACAGAGAAGAAGTAGTCTAAAAAATAACCTTCCATAAAGCCATAATGTGTCATTTTTCTATACGGATTAAATGACACACATAACCTTTTAATTATTTGTAATTTGTAAAGTGTACTGATGATATGATGGTAATAATGATATTGTGACTAGACAGTATATAATAATAGTAAAGTATATATATAGTATATGATATATAAAATAATAATAATAATATGATATGTTATGATTTATTAGTTAGTTAGTTAGTTAGTTAGATAGATAGATAGAGAGAGAGAGAGAGAGAGAGAGAGAGAGAGAGAGAGAGAGAGAGAGAGAGAGAGTGTGTGTGTGTGTGTATGTATGTATGTGGCCAGGTGTATCAGTGCCCCCCTGTGTGATGACCTTTCTTCAGCTAAGAGCTCACACCTCTACAGTATCCTCTCACACACACATACACCATCGAGATTCATTATAGATTCATAAGTACCAACATGCCCCCAACCCCTCCTCACCAAGACATCATAAAGGTCAAGTTCATCTTCCTCAGTATTCTCTCTTTGTCTCCCCTCCCTCTCTCCTCATTGTCTCTGGGGGCACTGCAGCAACCATAACAAACACCAGCCTGTTGCAGCAGGAACCTGTGTGTGTGTGTGTGTGTGTGTGTGTGTGTGTGTGTGTTGACTGTTGACGATATAAGCCAAAGTAATATGAATACATTTCCATAATGAAGGGTGTTTAGCTTGGCATGTAAGGCCTGCCAATCAAACGCACTGGGAAAAAACATTTCATCACCATTTTTTTTTTAAACTGACACTGCAAACAACCCTGCCTGCTCACTGAAAAGCTTCTCTCTTACTGAACAATTTCAAACTGGTTCATAGTGAGACATTTAAATTGTTTTTGAAGTATATCTCCCTGCAAAATCATCGATATGGGATAATATTTTAGGATGAGTACTGGTGCTTTCATACGATATTTACAATAATGTGATATTATGTTAATATAATGTGGATATGAGCAAACCAATAGATTGCAACAGTTAGATTTGTCAAAATTTGAGCTTAATTTGGTCTTTAATATCATGACAACACATATTTTAAGCTGTATCATGTAATTAAAATACCAAAATCACAGAAAATGTATTTTTATTAGATTTATTAGAGAACCATCATCTCTGAGGCGTATTTCTAATGTGACAAAAATGTTATAAAAAATCTGATATACATGTGCGCTACACTACAGGCGTGAAAACATGAGTAGTCCTCACTTTCAGTTCTTAATGCTGTTATTTCTGCTCCTCAGCTTCAGATTATGGAAGAACTGTCCATCCAGGAGTGGACAGAGATGAGGACAGGTGTCTGGACCTCACCTGAGCCCCCTGACCCTGCCTTTTCCACAAGGGACAGCCAGCCTGAGCAGCCTACAGGAGGCATGGTAAACCAGTTACAGGTCTTCCTAATCCATATATAAAAGAGAAAATGAACGTAACCACATTTGTGTGTTATTATTCTCTTTTCTTTATTTGCACACACACAAAAAAAGGCAATAAATCCAGATAATGCTGAATAAGAGATGTGACAGAAGAGGTCAGGAAACCACAGGCTTATACAACGGAGCTCTACTTAACTGAGGGACAAAAACAGAAAAGACAGCAAAAAATAACAACAACAACAAATCTTAGCATACATAAGTGGGAAAAAAAGAAAGAGAAGAAAAAAGTGAGTCATGTAATTGATATGTGTCTGAATAAAATATAAGACATTCTCTAGTCTCATATCACAATGTTGATATAATAGTAACTTTAAGTGTCAAATGTATTTATTTATTTAGGTTGGTTTTGTGATTTTGTTGTTGTTGTTCTTTTTTTTTTTTACTGTGTTTGTCCATTGGTGATTTATGTTGTGTTTTGTTTAAATTAATAAAAATTAAAAAAAAGAAGAAAAAAAAACCTTTAAGTGTCAAATAAATGCACTAGAGTAAACAACAACAAAAAAAAACAAGTAGGTAATTGGAGGATATCATTTATGTGTTAAGCTGAAGTATAAACTATACTTTGATGCTTTGGTAATGTTTTATAAAATGTAAATACTTTAATTACACAAGTATGTCAAAATTATGCTTAACTACAGTACTTGAGTAAATTTGCTTTATTTGAAATTTACATTTCACCACTGATAAAACTCAAACTGATCGTATCTGACCAAATCCCAAGTGCGCTTTTGCATGCATGCACACACACTCTTACGCACACACTTACACAAACTCACATGTTTTTTATTATTATTATTTATTTACTTTTGTTGTATTTTTTATTGAGGTGAGATTGTTTTCTATAAACCTTTAGGGTTTTTTCCCCACCTGCACAATTTGCTTCTTTTATTTTGTTGTGTCTCTAGTTTTATTGTGCAAACAATACATAACATAACAAAATAAAAGACTGCGCTTTTGCAAAATGTCTCATGTAATATGTAAAGCATCACATGAGACAGCAAGAGTTTCACAGTTAAAACTCATGTAGCATGGCAAGGGAAGAATTCAGTTCACTAAAATATTCCCTTGTATTTTTTGGATAACTGTCTAATCTCTATCAATCTCTTTTTTTCTCTCTCCTTCTCCCTCTCTCTTTTTTCTCTCCTTCTCTCTCTCTCTCTCTCTCTCTCTCTCTCTCTCACACTCACACACACACACACACACACACACCGTGGCAGCCCGGTGCTGCTGACAGACTGACAGCCCGGCGGAGGCGAGTGACAAGTAGGATGCTTAGGTGGCAGCGGCGGCGTGTACTCTCTGTCCTGTCAGTCACTCTTCCAGCGGAGGTGGGCTCCGTTAACTGAACACCTGTCTGGAGGTAAGAAAACCCGTGTTGAGCAGCCTTGTTCTTTTCCTCTCTGTTTCTCTCTGACATGTGGGTTGTCTCAGATTTGTCTCGCATTCAGAGCAAAGTGTTGCATGTTGCTGTACCTGGTCATGTTGTCTGTGGTGCTGCCCCTGTGTCTGTATCTGTCATTTAATTTTTCACTTAAAATACATTCTGCCTTTTCGGTTTATTTCAATAGTAATGTGTGGTATGAATCATCTTATCATAATTCCTGTAACATGAACTCATTAGAGTCTTATTACAAGGCTGCCGTTTGTATTGCAATTAATTTAATGTGAATTGTGTAATGACCGGTTGTTGCCGCTAGGGGCGCGGTTGGGCGTGATTTCGCTACCTTGACATAGAACTGCAATAGATAGAACTGTTATGATCTATAAATTGATAGCAATTTTAACTACTGTACTTCAGTGAAATTCTGAGATACTTCTACTTTACTTGAATATCTTTATTTCAAATGGTGCTGATAAATGTAGATACACTCCACTAAAACATGGTGGAAAATTGTACTTTTATCTCAACTACATTTATCTGACAGTTTTTGATTTTAGATACTTTTCAGATTAATTTATTACATACAAGACATATGAGTAGCTAAATGAGCTCCTAAACCATTTACAAAAAGTACTGCTAAGGTGTTAATACATCTGTATGAATGATTATATATAATATAAATTATATTTTATGTGTGAATGTTTTTGTCTGCGTAATGGGTACTTTCAGGTTCGATGTAGCCTACATTTAGGAGTTTTGTATTGTGATATGGCTATTGTTACCAAAGTAAATTATCTTAATACTTAAGTAATAATACTCTGCAATGTGTAACTATGGTCACTCTAAGAACTAACATACATACCAGTGGAGAAGGAGCTTGTTTCAGGAACTGCCATCAGAACAAAAGGCAAAATATCACTTGACGTAGCTTGAAAAAGTGTTGGAGAATAATCTTTTAATACAGCAAACTTCACTTGAGTACTTTTTTCCAACTACACCATTAATATAATGATCCCTAAACTCAGTAAGATGTGGTGAAAAGTATTTACTCTGTACATAAGTACAGTTCAATCATATTACCCAGTACTGGATAAAACGTACCCATGGGTATAAAAACCACTGGGTCAAGTATCATACCCCTGAACACCTACACACTAGTTTATTTCACCAAGGTCTGATGTTATCGATTAGAATCCAATAGGGATATATATATTCACCCGTACCAATAGGTGGTTATTTTGACCAAGTAACAATGCCATATTTGCATTTTTGTTGGGTCATTAATTAACCCATTAACTTTTACCTAGTGTAATATTATTCTTTATATTTTTACTGGAAAAACTATTTTAAAAATAGAATTTCTTTAACCTGGTTTTAGCATTACTTTTGGTTGATACACTGGTTGATTTTGACCACGGTTTAGTGTAATTAATACAATCCGATGGGTATATTCAGCCATTCCAATATGTGGTTATTTTGACATGGTAATCATTTATGTTGGACCATAGATTTACCCTTATCCCCGTAATGTTATTTTAAATATTTCTGCTTGGTTAACCAAAAAAAAAGGTTGTTTTTTAACCTAGTTTTAGTGTTATTTTTGTATTTCCGTTGGGTCTCTGGCCAATGCTAATAAATGGTTTAATTTTTCCCCAAAAATGGTATGCATTTTGCTAGTTGTACTAATGTAGCTTTACTTATATAGTTTTATAAGTCTCTAGTTTCTGGTATTATTAATCTAACTGAAGTAAATACTTGTTGACCAGCTTGGTGACGCTGTGTGCGTGTCGCTTCTGGTCGTTGTAGTTCTATAGACGTACTACACACCGCACGTATCCTCTCGCTGTGTATTATTGCTCAGAAACCAGCCACCATGGGGAGTTAAGGGGTAGTCGACGGGTCATTTTCCTTAATATTTAATATCAGAAAGCTTTCCATATGCTGCGTTTTGGAGCAAACAGTTCGCGCCAGTATCCCCAATGCAGCGGATCACGGGGACCGGGCTTTCAGAGACGGTAGGACGGACACTTTAGTGGAAAACACGGGACGTTAACGTACCTTAGCTAAGCTAACAAGCTAACCAAAACTAGCTAACACACCAAGCTAGCTGGCGCTGCAGCCAGTAGAGTGGAAAACGTGCCTTCGCTTTCTTGTTTTGTTTGATCTTAGATCGGGCGATTTGTTGGCGTTAATCAGCAGGAAAGTTGGCGTTGCTTCAGTACGAGTTTGCCTGACACTAATACATTCACAAAGTACGCTGCTGTTGAAGTGTTTCTGCATGCAGGCCCGTCTTGTGTGGTTGTAGAGTTTGTTTCTGTACCCATCCCCCACCGTCTTTGCAGGCCAAGATGAATGAGATTCCCACTTCAAAGCACTGGCATTGGTGGTGGCATTGCTACAAGGCTAGCTAGCTGTCTTAGCTTGTTAACATTACTTGGTTGTTTAGGAAAAAAGATGTCCAGCTACGCGAAGTGTGAGCTTTGTTTTGGCAACTGTTAGCTTTACAGCTAGCTGTTAAACTGACGGTAAAACTTAATGGTGAACTTCAGCTTGGTGATTTACGCACACAACATTAAACAGTTTGTGGTCAGACTTAGTTGCAAGTAACTGACGGTTAATAACACCGTAGCTAACGTTTATTGGTTAGCAAGCTTACATGTATTAGTTTTGTGTTTTGTTCTCAACCACCTTGTTGTTTATATTCTGCTCTATTCTATTTTTAGGCTTCTGCCTTGCTCCTTTTCTCATTTTGTTGTTTTTTTCATTGCTGCTGTATGTATATATACATGTCTATATAAAATGTATTTGTGTGTGTGGTAAGACATTGTGAAGGCGGTTAAAGATGAGTCAGTCATCTTCATCATATAATCTTTGTGATATAATGTTTCTTTGTTTCATCTCCCATGGTTAAAACTAACTGCTTTTCTTGTTTCCATCACAGGGTGAATTGTTTGACAGCAAAATCATTGCTAGAGGGGAAGATCTGACCTCTGCCTTGTGCAATCAGAGACATGAGTGTTGTCAGAGAATTACATGGGATTGGGTACAGGGGCGGCGGTGGGGTTGTGGCCTCCCTGAATGGCCCTACCCACTTTACAGAGGATGCTCCACGACCCCCAGTTCCTGGTGAGGAGGGATCTGATGTGGACCCCCCAGTCCAATCAGCCAGCACCCGTCCAAACACCCTTTCCCAAACCCTCGGCTATCCTCCGTCATCCTCATCATCTAAAATGGGGGAACCATCAAGTTTCACACCCTCCTCATCGTCTGCGACCCCACGTCGCCCGGATCTGGACTTGGGGTATGAACCTGAGGGCTCGGCGTCACCAACTCCACCTTACCTGAAGTGGGCAGAGTCGCTTCACTCTCTCCTAGACGACCAGGAAGGCATCCAGCTGTTCCGAAACTTCCTGTGCCAGGAAGGGTGTGCGGACCTTCTCGACTTCTGGTTTGCTTGCTCGGGGTTCAGGAAGACCAGCCAGGAGAAGCGGGCGAAGCTGGCCAAGGCCATCTACAGGAAGTACATTGTAGACGGAAGTGGGATTGTCTCCAGGCAGATCAAAGCAGCCACCAAGAGCTTCATCAGAGACTGTGTGGGAAGGCCGCATCCAGACCCTGCCATGTTTGAACAGGTAAATAAAACACAGATTTATGTTGGTAACAACAAAGCATGTTGGATTGGTCAGTGGAAGCTGCTACATATTTCTCACAGGCTGTATTTTGTCAAGTCTAGGGTGATACATTTTAGGCTGTTAGGATATTGCAGCATTGCTGTGTAGACTGGCAGGAGGCACCAAAGATAAGTATGACACCCAAAGAGTACCACGGTTGGCTTTTATGGCAGCGCTGTCTGCAGACTGTTGCTTAGAACATTATCTGTTTTTTATCTTTAATCACTTCTCCTTGTTAAAGAGTTTGGAGCCAAGTGTTTTGGCTTGTGTCTATAAAGCCATCAGACTTTAGATGTACAGCAGTGTTTACTTCTAGATTTGAAGTAATTGGCTTCCTTCACAGCTGTTGTAATGGGCCTTTGAACAGGCCAGACATTTGAGTATTCATTTTTTACTGAAGCTTGTTCCCGTTGATGGGAATCTGTGAGACATAATGCTGCACAATAGATGATGGATCGGTCATCAACATTCAGCACTACTTCACTGAAGAGACTTTTTAAGGGGCCCGAAACTAAAATTAGACCTGTGTTCCTGCAGTCAAAATGCAGTTAAAGTATCTGAGTACCTCATATTTTGGAACCCAGGAACCATTTGTTTTGTCACCCTAAAGAGCTTTTACATCCTTTATAGTCAAATTTAAACAGCACTCTATAATGTGTGACAAAGAAAGAATGTAACTATAGTTCCAGACTTGTCACTGCAGAAGCACAGACTTATAAGTTAACTTGTGTGTTTCTTCTCAAGTAAACCACAACTAAGCTGAGGTTTAGTTTCAGGTTAGTTTTTCATTCCCACATTCGCCCACCTGTGCCTGCTTTCGCCCTCTGATTCCTTTCATTCTTTGTCTTTATTACTCATTTTGATGCACTGTTAGTCCACTTAACGTGTCTTCAGACCACACATCAAATGATTGATGATGGATAATGATCAAATGAATGCCTTTACAGGTCTTGTTAACAGAGACTTGAGTCCCGTACTGTAGTTACTTTCACATCATCAGTCATCATCGGATGACATTTCCATCCTTATTTAAAATAATACATCGTTACTTGCATTCAATCCTTGTTAGGAGGTTTGCTCCGTAGATTCTGTGCAATTATTTCAGATATTCTTTATTTTCTGGCTGGTTTTGTGGATTTCATTGTTAAAACATTGTGTGTAAAAGTGATACTCGTTAGTAAGAGGTTGGAAGGAGATTAAACATTAGCAGACTACCGCACATCATTAACTAGCACGGCATTGCTTCGCTAGCAACTAAATGTAAGTAAAAGTAAAAGTACACGTGTTTTATTTGCTTTTTAATGCTTAATGCTTTGGAGCTAGTCTGCTTTACAGGAACAGTGTTGCTTCTTCAGGGTAAAGGCAGGTTTTCCTTAAGAAACAACATTGTTCCTGCCAAGCATTATTTCTTCTGTCTTGATCTTTGGCTTCTCTCTTCATCTTTTCAGCCTATTTTGGCTGCTGATTCAGTTTGAAACGCATATTAGACCGTTCTGTCTGCTTCTCAAATTTGACACTATTTCCTCAGGGAGTGCAGTTAGTGATAGGGTTGTGTCTTGTTAGAAATGTTTTGACACTGCTACTTGATGGAGTAGCAGCAGCAGCAACTAACAACAAAGGGGTAGAGTATGAGAATGAGAATGAGTGTGTGTGTATATATATATATATATATATATATATTTTATTTTTTTTAAATATTTTTTATTGCATTTTCCAACATAGACAAAAACAACAAACAACACACTGTGGCCACAGAAAACAAATATCCAATTACTTATTACGTAATACAGACAATACAATGAAAATGCTCTGTCCCATTACAATTGACAGTGATGTAGCAAATACACATCTGGAAAAAAGAAGAAGTCAAGAGTCGTTAAAAATAAAAAATAAAACAATTTTTCCAAAAGTCTCAATTTCCATTTTGAGAGAAAGCAATTTTTTTTGATAATTAAAAATAATAATAAGTAAATGAATGTCCTTCCTTATAACCCAAAAACATCAGTTAGCCAGTTTCCCTCATTGCCATCTATCATCCCTTTTAATACAATAGTTGTGAGTCGTTTACCAGCGTATTTAAAGAAGGGTGCCCAGATCTTTAAAAAGTCATCCATCTTACATTTAAATCTGTGTGTTAGATATTCCATTGGTATTAGGTCAAATATCACTTTGTGCCAACCCCCAATTGTTGGAGGTGCATTATCAATCCATCTGAGATATATATATATATTTGTCATGGCTGAAATCTCCTGCCATATGCTAGAATTTCTAAAGCCCAGATGAGGTCCAGAAGTCTAAATTGCATTTCCAATGACGCAAATATAACTATCTACTCCTGATTTAATTGTGACTTGCAAGGTAGTTAGTTACACAAATGTGGGTTTATCCTGTGTCGCAGTGTTGTTCTGGATTTTGGTTTGCTATAAAGGTTGCGAGCAAAGACCATAGTCAGAACCTTTAACTTGTGCTGCGGTTTGAGAAGAGTATGTGTCATTGATGAGGAGATGGACTTAATTATGTGTTTTAAACATTCTGTGCAATGAGGGTAACTTCTGGTTGCATCATTGAGTTCTGAATCCAGATATGTGACCACTGTGTTTGTTTGCTTGTTTGTTTCCAGGCCCAGACAGAGATCCAGGGCATGATGGAGGAGAACACCTACCCTTTGTTTCTCAAGTCGGATCTGTACCTGGAGTACACACGGACAGGAGGAGAGAGCCCCAAGCCTAACCCCAGTGATCAGAGCCCATCATCGGGGCCAGCCAAGCCTGTGCCTGGGTACTTACCCACACTCCCCGAGGACGAGGAGTGGAGGTGAGACCAAGCACCACTGATGTCTTAATTTGCACTGGATACATATCTGTCATCTAGAATAATTTAACAATACATTCCACTAACTTCTCTAAGCTACATTCTCTTAACATGAAAATAATAAATGCTACCAGTGTTTGACTAATGGATCTAATTCAATCTGGTTTTAGGTGTCGAGGAAGTGGAGGAGGCAGTGGTGGTGGAGGAGGAGGTGGAGTGAGAGAGGTGGAGGAAGAGAAGGATGATGATGATGAGGAGGAGTGTGGAGACACACCAGCTAGTAGGCTGACTCACAGCCTGCTGATGCAGACAGTACCGCATAGGGCCTCGACCAACAGGAGGAGGCCAGACAGCCGGGAGTATAGGTGTGTGTGTGTGTGTGTGTGTGTGTGTGTGCGCGCGTGTCTCAAGGTTCTTGTGTTCTAAAGAAGACATTTCTTCTTTCAAGAAGCGTTTGTATTATTTGAGTATTATTTCTCATTGCAATGTGAGATATTGAAATATGTTTTGAGATCAGTGCTAGATTATTTACATGGTATTAAGGCCACTGTTGAGAATAATTCCAATATTTTCCTTTTAACTTTTTTAAGCATGAATTCTGGTACAAATGCAACAGCCTTTTCATATATCGTGTAAGAAGAGAACAAAAATATTCAAGAACATTTTGTAATGGGAAAGGTTTGTCAACTTGCACAGTGGTTATGTTGTTACACCTGTTTTCTGTCTCAGCATTATTTACATAGTGTTAGAATAATGACTCCTATTTAGATATTGAAGAAATATAATTAACCAGACCTGCTGAGTTAGAAGAAATCAGACATTAGATGTTGTGAGATGTGTCGTGGTCATAGAAATAAGAATCAGAATCGTTATTATTGCCACAATTTGCTGTAGTGAATTGGTGAATAAGGACAAAAAAAGTACTAAAATATAGATATAGATTAAGGCAAGGACTTCAGTCAAAATACAGCAGATTAAATAGAAAATATGAAGGATAAAAAGTCAACGAACATACAACATGTAAAAATATACAAACAGTAGAAACAATATGTACAAATATGGATTTATTTAAATAAAGGAAGGGGCTGTGCAAACAGGAATGTGCAACTTCACAATATTATTATCTGCAATGTGCAAGATAAGTTCAGGTAACTGTGCATTATGTTAATGTAAAGTGTAGACGGGGGAGGGGGAGTCAGTGAGGGTCTCTGGTTGTAGTTGATGAGGCCAGTTGCAGAGGGGGTGAAACTGTTCTTATGGCGGGAGGTTTTTGGTCCTGATGGACCACAGGGGAGTGACTCAAAGAGTCTGTGTCCATGGTGGGAGGGGTCTTAAATTGAGATTAATGTAATGGAAAAAGAAACCCTGAGAACATCATTAACTACTCCTGGCTTCAATCGTGCATGAATGAGTACATGCATCAACATTTGAACGTGAGCTCACTGCATTATAATCTCTCCACTCATCCTCAGGCCATCGAGGGAGCCAGTAAACCCATACTACGCAAACATGGGCTATGCTCGGGCTCCAACAACCAGTGCCAATGACAGTGAGCAGCAGAGCATGTCGAGCGACGCGGACACACTGTCACTGCCCGACAGCAGTGTGTAAGTAGACACACGTGAATAACTGCATATATTAATATGACAATGCTGTTTTTTTATGTGTGTGTTTAATTTTTGTTTATCTGTTATCCTTGTGTGCAGAGATGGTATTCCTCCGTACAGATATCGAAAGCAGCATCGTAAAGAGATGCATGAAAGTGCCAAAGCCAATGGACGTGTGCCCCTACCTCATATACCTGTGAGTTATACAGACACTATTCACAGCTGTACTCGTATTGCATTTATGACATGAACCACTGGTGACCTAATTCACATATCAGTGATCATTTGTTAAGCATGAGTCCAAAAAACACAGGGACACTGTAAAACACAAACAAAAACATGGCTTCAAATTCAGAATGAGTTTATATATTTGCAGATTGAAAATATAAATAAATATCTTAAAATAGCTGAGAATGTGTTGGATTGTCACACAATTTTGTTTTAAATTGATGCTTAGATACTGAGACAATTATCAGTTTTACTTTCTTTATTGGAATTAGTGTATCTTTTTTACATCTTTCATTTCCCTTATTTTTTTTTTAGTGCTATGTAATGGGTATTCCCTGTTTCATTTTAATTTGCTACTAGATTTTAGCTGCAAATGTGTATAGGAATTTGTGGCATGAAATCTTTGTGTTTTTGTGTCCACACACAGCGCACGTACCGCATGCCAAAGGACATCCACGTAGAGCCTGAGAGGTTTGCAGCGGAGCTCATCAGCAGGCTGGAGACGGTTCTCAGAGAGAGAGAGGCTCAGGAAAGACTCGAAGAGAGGCTGAAGAGAGTACGACTGGTGAGTGCAGCACTGCGCGTGCGCTCTACGTGATGTGTTGTCATTCGGACTTATGACTGATGAGCTGACATCACAGTGAATTAAGAAATTGTGCAGTTTGTTTTATTATTAAGTTATTAATACGAACTTGTGTGGTGCAGTAGACAAATTGGCTCACAGGAGACGCTCCAATCGCGTGATAGGATTTAAGAGCTGAACTATGCTAGGATGTGCATTTATGTTTCTGTGATGGTGACATCACATCACAGATATCTGCAGCTATAATTTCAGCATTTGGTCTGTTTTCTACACAAACAAATCCAACAAGTAAACACATTGATAATCTGTTATAAACTATCTGGTGGATACATTTCCCCACCACTGCTTCACCAAAGCTAAAAGGGGCTATGGATTGACCAGTAAACTACTCTCATCGACTCTCATTGTTATATACACATAGTTATGTAGTTACTTGTTCATGCACTTAAATAATGTATTCTGCCAAATTAACATATGTAGCTGTGCTTATTGTTTTAATTTCTCCCTGCGGTAAGAAAAACCTTGCAAAAATCTGTGAATCTGATCCATAATTCTGTTGATATAAAAAGCTATTTAACTGTCATTTATTATCATTGAAGTCTCTTTATCTTTTACAAAAAGTTACAAAATAATTTTGTGTTATTTGTCAGAAATGTTCCTGCAAATTAGTCTGGTAAAGGCATTTATTCTCCTTTTTTTCCCAGTTAGAAGTAAATTTACCCCCTTCTCTCAACAGGAAGAAGAGGGCGACGATGCTGACATCTCCGTGACAACCTCCATGTCTTCTCATAGCATACCACTCCCCCTCCCCTCATCGTTCCCACCTCACTACGGCGCCCGTTATTCAGAGACCACTGCTAACACGGCGACAGTCGCCACTTACGGCGGCCTGGTCGCCATGGAGGATTCCCACGACGACGACCCGGAATCTATCTTGGACGAACACGTACAGCGCGTGATGAAAACGCCAGGCTGCCAGTCGCCAGGGGCAAGCAACAGCACCTTAGGAGGAGGGGGTCGACATTCTCCTCCCAAATCATCACGTTCGCCTGACGGGGGGATCGGCCCGCCTCACTGCCCCCCACACCGAGGGGGAGGGCACAGTCTGCCTCCTGCTGGGGTCAAAGGTAAGAAGCTGTGGAGAGGAAGGAGACCTATTTTCTCTGTGATGAACATAAAGCTGTTTTCAGAATTGATACACAAGAAAATATTATTACCCCTTTTCAACCAAGTTGAACCTAGTTCTAGTACTGGTGCTGGTTCCACATGCTAGAGAGCCAGGCCATTACCATTATTCCTGGCTTTGTGAGCCTACATTGGGCTACATCCAAACACGACTAGTACAAAGCATGTGTGCTGCTCGTATTGATCGTTATGGACGGCGTTCTTTTTAACACTGAACGTAAGATGTTAATATTAAACTTTGTCGTTCGGCAGTCCGTAGCGATCATGTTACAGTTAAACAAATGAAAAAAAATGAATACATATTTTAGTTGGTCTTGTTGGTCACAGTAATCCCGCCCCCAGCCCCTGATGCAGGCCGTTTGTCATTTGAGACCAGCAAAGAGTTGGTGTTGCTCTGGAACCAGTTTTCCTGGCCGAGAGCCGGTTTTTGACTGTCAAAATGCGAGAAACTGTTTCAAGATTAGGCACCGGCTCCGAACTGCCCTCGAACTGCCTTTGGTTGAAAGGGGGTTGACTTGATCCCATGATTTGCACAACCTGACTATTGTATCTATTTTAAGTCCCTCTATGACAAATGATAACACATCATCTTCTGTTGCTTTCCAGCAGTCACAGTGAATAAGGTTTCAAAGGTGTCCAAGTGAACTAATCCCATAAAACAAAAACAAAGCATTAATCCATCTTTATTTTTTTTTACTTTTCTGCCCGGTCTGTGGCACTTATTCCCAATCCTGTTGGTTCTTACTGAAGACGTAAATCTTCAGAGTCCCCCTCCACTCAAAATTGTGTTTTTCTTATGTTTTTTTCCTCTAAACTGTCTGACCTTGACTATATTGATTTGTATCTCTGCCTGCCAAGTTTGTCACCAGCATACTAACATACACTGGGCAAGATAGAATTGATGTCAAAAGTCAATTGCTGGCTTACATGCAAAAGCCAGAAAACAAACCTGGAACTTCCAGAGCAGAGGGGGCTTGTCAGTCAGAAACACAGTGAAAACACATTGTACCAGATATTATTATATGTTTTACAACTTCTATTGCTGTGTCATCCACTGCCAGTCACAAGCTAACAAACTACATAAAAGTTACTAACTACACTTACCTTTCTGATACGTCTGCTTGTCGACAGTTTTGGTGCACAACAGACTCCTCAACTGAGTCTGGTGGTTCAAACATGTTTGGCTAAATCTCTGCTTAACTATTCATGTGAGAAAACAAAATATAATTGCAGAGTAAACATGTCTGGAGGGGGACTTTAAAAACTGGTCACAGGTATATAGTTTATTGTTCTATTTAAAGGCTCATTAGAATGCCTTTACTGTAGTTTTAAAAAAATGTCATTTAAATAGGAGGCAAATGGTGCTTGTTAGGAACTATTTTGAGCGCAGATGAATACACATTTGCTGCTCTAGTGAGTGTTTACAACAGTGGGACAGACCTGTTAGTATGATCAATTTCTTTATCATGAGATTTGTTGTCTGTGAGGATATTATAGAATATCAGCAGCCTTGCACTCAAAAGTAGAGAAGAAGACCATGACAGATCATATTTAAACCCTTTCCTGGTGAGTCATAGCTGAAGAGAGTGGCTCCTCGGATATAAACACAATTTTTATTACGTTTCTCATCTTTATATCATGCTTCAAATGCAGTGTGAATGCATTTTTCACATGCCAACGCAGTCTTCAAATAAAGCTGCAGCAATAGTGTGTTTGGTGTGTATGTTTTTAAGAGGGGCTAGTACATCACTAATAATCTCACTGCTTATGTCTGTCTCAGGTATGCATCACCACAAGCAGCTGTATCACCACAGAGGAAGAGAAGGGCAGGAGGAGACGGGTTCTAGGTCTCAGGCCAACCTCATGTGGAACGGTGACCCGGCGAGTCAGTACGCCGGGAGAAGTCGTAACTACGCCGACGGGGCTGGAGCCAGCACGCTTGAGGGCATGGGTTACAGGTAGGCTGCTGTGGTTCAATGTGCTGCCATTTACGGCAAACTGTATGTGCTCTTTTTGTTCAGATGATCTCAAATGTGTGTGTTGCCTGTTCATTCTGCAGTAGTAAAGGCAGCACGTTAACACGGAGAGGCTGTAAGAAGACATCGGAGACGTCAGGCAAAGGTGATGAGAGTGGGCGTGGCATGGAGGGCCAGGTACCACTGGAGGATCTGGAGAGAAACCAGAAGATCCTGCAGTGGATGATGGAAGGAGACCGACAAAGGAAGACCTCACATGGGTGAGATATATTAGATGTATTACTCATGATTAATATAAAAATGATTGTTTTTGATTCTTGGTGGAGCTGCATTTTTAGTCCTTTGACATTAATGGTGTCTCCCTCCCTGCTGTTCTCCCAGCGGTAGCACCAGTAGCTCCAGGAGAATGGGAACCAGCAGCGAGTCCCCACGGCCAACTTCAGTGGAGCGACCTGGAGCCGTGCACCCCTGGGTTTCCGCCCAGCTGCGTAACAACCCCTCCTCGGTGTCCTCTGCCATCCCTGGCTCATCGTCCACCCAGGTTCAGCCCTCGCACCCTTTCATCCAGGACCCAGCTATGCCCCCCAACCCGGCTCCCAACCCCCTCACCCAGCTGGAGGAGGCTAGGAGGAGACTGGAGGAGGAGAGAAGGAGGAACGCACTACAGCAGGCCAAGCAGAGGTAGGTGTCCTCAGTTTACTTTGTATTGCTTCAAATATCACATACTTCTCCTCCTCACAGTGTTAACTTATGACTGTGTTTATGTGCATTCTTATTCGATTGTTCTGCTCTTCGTCTCCCCCTCAGGCATAAGTCTGGTAAGCGCCAAGTGTGTGAGAACATGACAGTCGCCTACTACTTCTGTGGAGAGCCAATCCCATACCGAACATCAGTCAAAGGCCGTGTGGTGACTTTGGGCCAGTTCAAGGAGCTGCTTACCAAAAAGGGCCATTACAGGTGAGAACATTGGATGCATATATTTTAAATATTTGTAGCTTGGCTGGCTATGTTACATTTTAACCCCTATGCCGCACTTTTAAAAAAATTACTTAAAAATTGTTCCCTTTTTAAAAAAAAAAAAAAAAATACTACATATTATTGTTATTATTGTTTTCTGTTTTCACTGTTCACACCAACATCAGCCTGCCATAACTGTTGTTTTTTTGTTTTGTTTTTAATTCAAATTTCAGTTTGTCAGTTCGTTTTTATAATTCTACTGTTGTTTTTTTAATGCAAAAAAAAAAACTAAATCAAACTATTTTCTGTATGGTAAATGCCAGGGGGGTATTTTTTCAGTCTGTAATATGTCAATTAGTAACAACATTGATTTAGATGTATTGCATCAAACACTTCAGGGCTCTATAATGCAGCATCAATAGCTAGGGGAAATCAGGAAAATAGCACGTATTTACCCCACAGGGCAAACATGAGAAAATGACTCAACTTGGATAATCATAAAAACTACAATTTTAAAGGTGTCAATTGATAGAATATATAATTAGAATAATTATATAAAATAATATAAATATATAAATATAAAATTAGATTAAAAAATGTGGTTTAGTGGGTTTCAATTAGGATTTTGTCCCCACAGTCTATTATAGGAGCTGAGGTTAAACAAATTGTATGCCATATGCATTAACTACAATAATTAAATATGATCTACAAATTTGAAAAACCCAAATGTCCCATGTAATGCATAGGGGTTGATATTTATATTTTGGTTTGGAATGTCATTGTTTGAAGGAACCTTTTTTTTTTGTGTGTGTGTGACGCCAAAATAATTGAGCACGTCTGTTTGTTCTTTGTGCAGGTTCTACTTTAAGAAGGTAAGCGACGAGTTTGACTGTGGTGTAGTGTTCGAGGAGGTTCGTGACGATGACGCCATCTTGCCTATCTTTGAGGAGAAGATCATCGGGAAGGTGGAGAAGGTTGACTGAAAATTGGGAACAGAAAGACGACAGAGAATTGGGGGGAAAAAAACGATCATTTGATAAGAAAGGAAAAAGATAGCGAACATTGAAATTCAGCTGCGAGAAGATGAACGAGAGAAAGTAAAAAAGATGGAAAGAGCAATGTGTGACAGAAGGGAGATTGCGCTGCATGGTAGAAGCTCGAGTGTTAAGGAGGTGGTTATTTTTATGGACTATCTGGATGACGGCCTGGATCAAACCCACACAGAGCGAAGTGCTTGGCCAGATGAAGCAGGAGCGGAGGAGAGGAAAATAAATTATTTCACCTGTCTTGTCTCCACTGTGGATATTCGAGGAGCGCTGTTAAAATCCGATGTCTGACCAGTCTTCCACTTCCACTGCGATGGATGGAAACAAGTGGGGGGGGCTGCTGGAAGGAGAGAGGATAAAGTAGTCTTCCACTTCTGCTCTGGAGGAGCCTGTCCTCCGCAGACCATTACGATGCTGCTACATTACCATGGAAACTCTTCAATCGGTGCTCGGGACAGTAAAGAAAAGCAGTTTTGTTCCATTCAGGAGTCTCGCTGCCTTTTGCTGTCTCTGTTCCTCATCAGCTGGTGACAAGGGGGAGAGGACAGAGGATTTTTGAGGAGTGGAACTTTAGCTGGCTGCTTCTCCTCTCTTTGACTTCATAGCCTCAAAACAGAAACTTCTCACCCTTGATTCCTAGATGTCATGTAGTGATCTCTCACATCAACATGTTCAGACGACAGTTCTCTACATAACTTGTTTACCAAAGCTACATATTTTTGATAAGACAAGTGTCCTAGCTACTTGTTTCATTTTATTTGAATTGTGTATGTACAAGGCAGGTACTATTACTTATTAATGCAGCCTAATTTCGTTATATCTCAACTTAATGTTGTATTATTGTGTATGTTTTGAAGCTAGTTCATTAGTCATTTCAGGGCAGCCATTTTTGTTTGTTTTTCCCCTCTATAATACATCCCTGCACCTCACTTCTGTACTGTTTACCTGTGAGCGTGTACTTCTGTTCTCCTGTGCGATGCATTTTACATATAGGCTTCTTTTTTTTTTCCACCGTCAAAACTTCTCATGAAAAAGAGCAGTGCACATTAAGCTGTGCCCTCTTTGACCACAAAATCTGTTGTTTTTAACAGGTTCACCTCATATACATGATATTTTTCTGATACACTGTGTACGTAACTCAGTCTAGGTGCCTGCCTACCTGCCTGGCCAGTGCCATTACTATCTAGAATGCTTGTCCTGAAGCGTGTTGGTGAGTGTGAAAGCCTGTATCATGTACGCCTGAACTCAGCCAAAGAGCATATCATGCGTCGCGTGTGTCTCCATGCGTGTGTCTCCATGCGTGTGTCTCCATGCGTGTGTCTCCATGCGTGTGTCTCCATGCGTGTGTCTCCATGCGTGTGTCTCCATGCGTGTGTCTCCATGCGTGTGTCTCCATGCGTGTGTCTGTGCAGTCCAAGTCTAGAAGCATCAAATGTATTTTCCATCATGAGCAGAAGGGAATCTTCTTCCTCTTGCAGATTCTCAAACTTCAGACATTGTAGCTTAACACTGAGTTTAAAATCTGCAGCTTATTGTAAAAGAATAGTTTGGCATTTGGGTAATTCTTTTTTTTTTTTTCTTGCTGAGAGTTAATTGAGGTGTCTGTAGTCTGCACGTTAAATATGAAACTGCAGCCAGCAGTTGTTTAGCTTCACTGAGACTGGAAATGAGTAGATGGGTTGAATTTGTACAGATTAAACTAACTAGAGCTGAATACTGATTGCTTTTATTACCAATCAGGGCTGTAATTCTTTAAATATTTCAGGTCGGATTATCAATTTAATGAAAATTGCAATATGGACGAGTGCAATATCAAAATAGCAGGCCCAGTATTTAAAGGCAAAATATATATAAAATGCTAGCAATGTATCCACTGGTCTCTTGGCAAATAAGATGACAAATTTTGATGATGATCAAACAAAATCCCCACAGTATTGTGAATCATGTTGCATATCTTTTTTTTTTTTTTTTAAATCGTGCAGCCTTATATTAATTTTGAAACGTCTAAAGTGAAAATCGGTTCAAAACATAAAGATTTTTGGTTTACTGTCACAGAAGACAAAAAGAACCCAACAGCAAATCTATTTGGATTTGGAGCCTTGAACTAGAATTTAAAAAAAGTTTGATTGATTTTAATCAATTGCCAGAATTGTTAGCAGTTATTTTACTGGTTTTTTTATTGTACTGTTTTAGTCATTTTAAGTTTTAGCTCTTAAACTATATAAAAAGTGTTAACTAGTGAGCCTTAAAAGTGCCGGTTAGTGGGTTTTTCCCCTTTTGACTGACCCTGGCTAGCTGTTTCTGTCCTTTCCCAGTCTTTATGCTAAGCTACGCTATCTGACTCCTGGCTGTAGTTTAATATTAAATGCACAAACATGAGAAATTGTGGTTACCTGGATGTAAGTAGCCCTCTAATCCACTTCTCTATTGTATCAGTCTTACTCTCAGCATGAAATTAGCTTTTTTCCCCAAATATCAGACTCTTCCTTCAGACTTCTCACTTCAGCGCAGTTGTGCAGTGAGGCCTTGAGGCCCGAATATCATAAAGCACCGTGCAGACAGTGCACTGATCACACACCAGCTATGTAAGCTGAATGTAATTTGACTTTTTGTAACTTTTACCTGCTATGTCCTCAACAGAAATCTCTTCATTGGTCCTGTCATTGTGTCTGTCTTCAGTGTTGATCTCAAACTGTTGGCCTGACTGAGTGTTTTGTGTTATCTATGCTGGTAGTTAATTGAATGTGTTCATCAAACAAAGAGGTCCTACCGTACGTCTTGCAGGAATGTCAAATACGATTTGTCCTGGGCTTCTGCCCAGTAAGGGAAACATAGGATTAAAAAAACATATTTGTCCTCACTTCAACCCATTATGCCTTCAATATGAAATTTAAAATTTAGATATGTATTTGTTTATAAAAAATGTAATTTTAATAATCACCAAGCATGTTCTTTATAAGGAATGTTTTCCTGATGAGTTGAATTATCTATTTTGTTTTAATGTTTATGTGCAAACTGCAATGACCCTCTTGATATATTTTATCTGTTTTGTTAGAAAGAACGCCCAGGGACAGTTGAATGACAACATTTGTTAAGAGTTGTTTCTTGTGATTATGATTCGATGGACAAAATGAACAACTGCATCTGTTTTGTTGTCAGTTTTGTGTGAAACACAGTGCCTTTATCATGTTATCTTTCAAATTACCTTTATTGAACCAATCCATGCTTTTAATGTAAGTATTTTTTTTTTCAGTCAGTCCCGTTGTTTTTTTTTTAGCTGCAGTCATGCTTGCTCACTTCTATTCTGATAGATCCTCTGCTGTAAATATGTACATTATCATTTCATATGTGTCTTCAGACCCGCACCACATGTCCATGGTGTTTCTGTTTTTCAAAGGTAAACGCCAAGATGTCACTGTGCTGGTTCCACTTGTACATTTCTTTTAAAAAGGTACTTCATAATAAAGATGTTGAATAAATCCAATCTCTCCTTTTTGTTGTTTACTGTATTCATCTTCTGTTAACCTTGATTGTTCTTGGTGAGAGTTTTTGAGATTTCGGCTACTATATTGCTATGCTATTTCGGTACTATGCTACTGAGCGTATGAAGTACGCTCCAACACTAAAATTTTCTTACTTGTCTCTTAATTTGTCAGTGATAAAGCAGAAAAAGGAAAATTATACAGTAATATAATACTTTGAAAGGGTGAATTCAGGACTTTTACTTGTAAGGGAGTATTTTTAGGCCATGGTATTTCTACTCTTAATAAAGTAAAGGATCTGAGTACTTCCTTTCGCCACTGTAAATTTGTATACTCAGTAAGTAGTGGTAAAGTAAAAGTACCTATCATCTGTACTACTTAAGTTACAGTACATTGAACATATGTACTTAGTTACTTTCCACCTCTGTGTGCAGGATATATAGTAGACACAAAGATGGGGGTAGTTATAACCATAGACATATACATGTTTGTATGTCTATGGTTATGACTACTGAGTAATACCATAGACTGTATAAACAAGAGAAATACAAATTTTCAGGTGTCTTTGGACTGTAAAGCCATTATATATTTTCAACCGAAATATTTTTGTGATTAAAACGTTGCGGCTGTTCCTCTTCAAACCCATAAAACAATGTACTTAAATACACATTATGTTAGATAATTCAGAATATAGAAATATAATATTTTTTATAATCTTGTTTCTGTGATTCAGAAGCTGTACTTGAACGCCACCTGGTGGAATTAAGACGTAACCTCAACGTGAGGTCAAAGTTCAAATATGACGTAAGTACGTACACAGAGACGCACTAGCCGGAGAACGTAGTCGGAGGAAGCAATTTGTAAACAAGTTTGTCTTCATATTTTTTTATGTATTAAGACACGTATCTGAACTGAAAGGACTTCAGAGCGCGAATAATTTATTTTTAACAGCTGGTGAATTTACGAATGATTATACGAACGCACAAGCTGCTGCTTAGCTTCGTTGTTATTTTAGCATGTTAGCTAGTTAGCTGTAAGCAGTGGCATGCTATGGATCCGTTAAGTATAGTTGTGGATGAAGTGGCTTTGGAGGGACTGGACGGAATAACTATTCCCACTCTGTGGATACGACTGGAAGTTAGAAAACCTAAATTCCCCCTCAAGCTCGACGACTGCACCAAGGAGCTCATCTGGAGGTTCCTAATCAGCAACAGCGACCTCAAGTTTTATCAACTCCCGCAGGAGAGAGAAGATGTGGTTCTGTTTGACAGGTGAGTTTAGCCTTGATGGTTCTGGTTAGGCAAGGTAATCCACAGACCAGGCTGTACATGTCAAATAAACACCAGTTTTTGAGGTCCTTCAAGCTAAAATCATTCTAACTTTATTCTCGTTTAATTGTTTGATCTACAAACGACAAGAGATGCCTGTTACTATATCCCAGGTACTAAAAATATAAAATGTACTATAATCACTATGATGTAAGCAGCAATGCCTCACATTTGAGAACCGGGAAATATCCTATTTTTAAGATTTTTTTCTTAAAAAATTATCTAAGTTATCAATTGATTATCAAAATAGTTCCAGACTTTCCTGCTGATGAAACAGTAGATTGACTTGCTAATTGCTGCAGCTCTAACATTATTTCTGCTGCAATAAACCATTCTTATGTAAAGGCATTAATCCTACCCTTTTTTTAAACAGTTCCAAGAGGTTTTTCTTATATTTTGTCCACCTGCATGTGAATGGCCACAAACACTTCCAGTAACTAAGAGGCAGCTGAGTTCTTTGCTCAAGTTTGTTGTGGTTTAGTTCTTCAAATGTCATTTTTCATTGTTAAAAGGGATATTTTTGTAATTATGGTGGAGCAGATCCTTTAAAAACAACATTAACCAGTTCTTAATTGGTCACTACAAAGTCCTTACTGTTAGAAAGCTGCACTATTTCATCAAAAGTATGTGGACATACCCTTGTGTCTTTTGTCCTGGGCTGCTTGTCATGGTTTGGGTTCCCAATCTTGTGAAACCCAACAGCAGTAAATTAGCAGAGAGTTACTATTATATTTCTATTTCCAGCAATTTCATTTTGTCTGCTTTTGAATATTATTTCTTAGTTTCTTTTGTTCAGACAAGGTAAGTAGGAGATGTTTTTTTTTTTTTTTTACCTGACATGTTTCGACTGACAACTTCAGTCTTCTTCAGAGGTCAGAAGTTGTCAGTCGAAACATGTCAGGTAAAAAAACATCTCCTACTTACCTTGTCTGAACAAAAGAAACTAAGAAATAAATTACTATTATACTTCCATAAAGTTGGGGACCTGCAATAGGCTTTATCTTTGAACCTCACTAATTAATATCAATGCGGCTAAATGGGAGCAAATCCCTGTCAATTGGTTAAAACATTAGTTTTTTACTGTAAATACTATTTTTCATAAGTCCAAGTTTGCACATTTCAGCATATGAACTTGGAAGATCATTTTCCTTTATCTTCCCTACAGAGTTACAATTCAAATTTAAGAAAGACATTAATTACTCAGTAGGATCTTTGATTGTTCCACATGCTTTATTGTTTTAGAGTTGTTATGCCTGATGTAGATTTTGTGTTTTAATGCATCGTGTGTTTTCAGGTTTAAAGAGATCGACCCAGAAACAGGCATTGAAACAACTCACAGGTTTACTGACCCACGCAAAGACGTCTACCCGGTCCATATTATTCTAGAAAACAAGGATGGGATACAGGGCTCGTGTGCATTCTTCAAAGAGAGGACAGATGTCACTAAGCAAGTCTGCTCCAAATCCCGCACCCCATTACTCAACCTACAGGAGGCTCTGGAACGGTTTGTAAAGTTTGATATAATGTAAATTAATTCAGTAGAGTTACATAAAGGTTTTTAAACCACACATTTTCTACACGAGAAATCACGAATACTGATCCCTTGATAGATTGCAAAAATCTTATTTAAGCAGATATATTAATAGATTTTTCTGATGCGATAAATGTAAAATGATTTGTTATTACAGATCATCCTCCTCATATCTTAATGTCAGTTGCATCCAGACAAAAGTACCTAAAATGATGATGAACAGTATTGTTTTAATTTTATACATTTTGGATGTCATGTTAACTTCAAAACTAAGACCTACAAATATCTAAGCCACAACCAGAAAAGTTATTCATTTAATTCCTTTTTTTAGAAGAGCCAAGCAGAGTGCTATCCATTTTTACTTTTTTTCACATTCTTCCCCTTCTGTTTTAATCATTCCTCCTCAGATATGGCAGAAAGCTTGTTGTCGTGGCGTCTCAATTGCTGCGATTCAGGACCCTTATTGGAAACGAGAGCGATCCAGATTTGAAACTGAACGACGACTCCTACTGTGTGTTGGAGCGAGTGGGTCGAGCTCGATGGCAGGGAGAGCTGCAGAGAGATCTGCACGGATGCTCTTTCAAGTACGCACTCATTTAGACAAGCTGCTGTGTGTGTTTTGTCTGTTACAAGCTGCCATTTTGATGTTCTGAGTGTAAGAGCAAGTGTTGTGTTTCAACAGGATCGATGCTCGGAAGTTGCACTACATGAGGAAATCTCTAATCAAATATGGACTCATCAGCATGCAGTCTCACTGCACACGACTGAAGACAACAGGACAACAGCAACACTCCATTCTTCTGCTGCTCAAACGCTTCCATGTAAACAGGTCAGTTTGTCAGTCCAGCACTTGATCCAGACTGCAATATCTCAATAATTCAGGGTTCCTATGGGTGCTGGAAATATTTGAAAGCACTTAACCCATTGTCATTTGTCCCAGTTGTCCACAGAATTGGGATTGGAAGGCAGTGGATGAATGTTAGGATCAGATAGTAGGTCAACAGTAGATGTCACATATAGGTGGTGAGCACCATCTGAAAGCTGGGGACATGAAGTTTATACTGACATGCAGTTCAGCACTGTGTGTCAAGTTGTTCTAGTCATAAATCTGTAATAGAAAATGATGTATCAATTATAACTATTAAGGTTTAAACAAGTTTAGGACATCATGGTATGGCATTGTGAAGTCAATTTCAACATTCAGTCATGTCCCATAAGTTGATGCAGCAGTTTCAACACATTTGGTGCTGAATTTAGCTATTTTTATGATATGTCTAATGAATAAAAATGGTCGAAAACCCTCCACAATATTTCATCAATACACCAAGACCTTGGAAACAACATAGAACAAACCATATTGACAGTATACCTAGGAAAACCATACATCGTTGTGGTTTTAAGTGTTATATTTCTTAAAAAGTAATGGAAGAATTGCCATGAAATTTGGTGCAGATTTAAAGTCCCCTGATGATGAATTGAAATAACTGAGAACTAAAATTGCTTATAAGGGCAACATTTGTGCTTTTATGAATGTAGCACCAAGACTTAGGAGTCTGTAACCTCTGTCACTCCTTCCTCTCTGTCTTTGTCTAACTCCTGTAACCCCTTCTGCTCTCTCAGGAGGTCTAAGTATGACCTGCTGATGGAGTTTGTGTCCAACCTCCTCCAGCAATCCCCGGGTCAGATGTCCACTTTGATCACACTCAGAGAACATATTGTGAGTATCTCTGTGTGAGTCTGTTTGTGTTCATCTTCCTGTTTGTGTTAACTAACATGTGTTTTCTTGCAGAATGTGGATGAACCTACCTACAAGCGGGTACTTCAACACATGCGATCTGCCAAGTTGATTGAGTTCTGCCAGTACCCTCTGGAGGACTTGGACCCCGGAGCTGGACCCTGCACCAACAAAAAAGGTAACCTGCCACTGGAGCAACAGCACAGAGAACATTTTGCTGATTATATTCAGCATATTCCGCCACATGTCTATCAAATACACTTTATAATTTGACTTTCTTCTTCAGGGAATAAAGTACTTGTGCGCTGCTTGAAACTGTTGAAGCCGTACACGAGAAAGGGCGTCACTGAGGATGACGACGATGAGGACGAGGACGAAGAAGATGACACAGGAGCGACAAGAAGAGCTCTGCCTCCACAGGGACGGATCATGGAGGAGGATGTCCTGACACAGGCTTATCACATCGGTAGGTTTGGTCACTGTCCATGTTTACAAAACAGATTTCAGGGATGCTGTGTGTCAGGTAAATAAAATGGATTAATCTAGCTCCATGTTGTGTAACAATAAGCAAATTAGTTCAGGGCTCTCCACTGCAGTACGGAAAGCCATTGTTTCTGTTCAACAAAGAAATGCCCCAAAAGTTATTTACTAAGAGTAACCTTTTTCACCTCCGAATTCCTCCATTATTAATTTTTGTCGCTTTTTTTTCTATGATGCAGTGGCATCTTCTGGTACAAAGGGAATCGCACAGAGAGGGATCGGGCTTCGGATGAACGTCGGTAAGCTGGAATCTCGTATGATCTGCAGAAGACTGGAGAGGGATGGAGCGATAAAGGTAAAACCTATGCTCATGATTCAACATTTCCCACATAGAGGCATTTTTTGCCACCAAAATAAATTAACTCCGTACCAAAAAGACTGTTTTGTATGTGTTACTAAACAGTTTTAAACAAAAGCTGTCAGATGCTTTTATTATAAGCTGTTATTGTTGGGAGGCATTACAAATATCTGTTTGTTATATATCATAATTATTGTTTGTTATACACTATCTGTGTATATTTAACTTTTCTGCTGATGTGTAGATGTTCTGTTCTCCTTATTCTGTACCATTTGTAATGTATTGTTCTGTATCCTACATATCTAAGTATTTATTTAATGTGTACTTGACGTTTAACTTTGCTGTCCTTTTGGCAAGATCACCATAGTAAAAGTTTTTTTTAATTTTTTTTTTTTTTTTATCTCAGTTGGTTTTAACTGGTTAAATAAAGGTTAAATGATAAACTTCTACCTTAAACCTACCTTTTAAATACAGTTTGAGTGTGTTAAAATGCTTAATGTGCAGTGAGAAATTGGAAAAATGTCTGACATAGTGGGTTGTTAGTTTGTGAATGCAGACACGTCGACGAACGCTCTCAATTGTCGGATATGTTTAGGGCTCCCGCCCTCGTGACCTCCAGCTGAGGTCAAACGGCACAAAGAAATCATTTCCTCTTTTGAAATGATGAAATGAACAGCAGATGTGACTGATAAAATCAATGTTTGTTTGGTATCAGACAGAGAGCTTGTTGAGCTGTTTGTTTGACTATAAAATAGAGTTTGTTTTGTTTTGTTTGTTTTGGAAATAGACATGCAATATTTTAATTTAAAATAATGTTGCTGATGCTGATATGATTACACGGAGTGAGCAGAAGTTCTGTAACACTGCTTCATTGTTCAGTCTGAGGCTTTACTTTGCCGTATTGGAACGGCAAATTGGATTGTCTTTTTTTAGTAAATTTGGAGATGGAGTGGACAAAATATAGGAAAAAGCCTTAAAATTGACCATAGAAGCAAGTCAACAAAACAAAAGTAGTAGTTAAACAGAAACTATTAGAGATTTTTAGGTAAAGTAGTGTTATTTCAGGCCTTCTCTTTTATCACATATTGTGGACATTGTTCTGGTCACTTATTTTAATGATGTGTTTCACCCTGCAGGGGTTCATGGAGGACGAAGGCCGGCAGAGGACGACAAAATATATCAGCCACAAGTGTGTATTTATAAACAAGTGGAGTTTTCAAAGTTCACCAGATCATATAAAATGCTATCGTACTAAATATTGTTCCTCTCACTTCTCTTTACAGAAGTGTTGGTGTGAGCGATCGACTCAAGATGTTTGCTAAAGAACAGGAGCGGACGAAGCTTCTTTGCTCTTCCTCACCACAGACATCAGACGCTGCTCCGCCGACTCCTGCCACACCGGCAGCATCGAGAGCAAAAGACAAGTCCAAACCTCCTGCAGCAAAGAAGGCTCGAAAGGCAGGTGGAAGAGGAAACAAAGATGCCGAAGAGGCTGGGCAGAAGTGCGGTGATGGAGAAATGGATACAGGTGAAGACGTGGAGGGAGCAGGAGGTGAAGCAGGAAGAGAAAGAACGGCGGCAGAAGCAAGTTTGGAAACTAATCAGATACAACCTGTGATCCCCACTGAACAAACCACTCAGGCAGAAAGTGAGTAAACCTTTGCACATTTTACTTAAAAATGACAACCCAAAAAGAATGAAAGAGCCCACATTCACATCCTCATTGTGTGTATGTTAGACTTGCGGCTCTTTATGTATATTTCTTGAATTTCGACCTCACTGTATAAAATGAGCTGCTGTGACCTCTAGAAAAATAACAGCCTCATGAAACTCAGCAGTTTAGAGAACAGAAGTGTTCGCCATCCAATCCCTGAAAATACAGAAATCTTTAAAAAATGGTCAAAGATTTTTCTATTGTTTCCAAAGGTCTTGATGTATTGATGTAATATTCTGTTTTTTTTTATTTATTTAATGGCCTAATTCAGCATCAAATGTGTGTAATAAAAGGTATCAACCCTAAAATTGCTGCAAAACTTATGGGACATAGTTGAACATGGAAATGGACTTTATAAAGAAAAACATTAATGTTCTGACTTAATCTTAATTGGTGTAATTAATTCATTGTATTATTAATTAAGTCATTTTTATTAGAGCTGCTGAGGTACATATCAAATAAATTCCCCAGCTTTCAGATGATGTGCACCACTTGCTGCACCTGCTATCTCCCCCTAAAAGTGCACTGACCACAACCCCCAATTCTCTACTAATGGAGGGGTTGATCACTATGAAGATAAACAGTTTAAGTGACAGTATTAATCTGTCAAAATTCTTATTGTTGTTTTCCCTTGTTCTGCTCAGTCACATTTAATGACTGACTGTCTCTTCTACCAGAACAAGATGGAGTTGAGGTGGATGAATCCAACTCAAATTCTGCCTCCGCTTTGCCTCAGAGTGATTCCTCGAATGAAGCCAGTAACACAGTGGACAACAAAATCGTGCTTGTCAAAGATGTTTGCAAGCCACAGGTCAGTCTGATGGAGTTGGATTCACAGTTTTATTCCAGCTCTTTGAGATGAGTAGATGACAGTAACGGTTCAATCCGCCTCCCTCAGATCCGGCCGCCTAAAAAATACAAAAGGGCTTGGGAGAGGTCTCATGAGACGTACCGCCTGTTGAGGAGGAAGAACCTGATCGTTGAGGCGGTCCGCAGCTTCAAAGTCATCGAGGGTCTTTTCCCGTAAGTTTGTCTTCAATATTATCAGCTAATTTAAAAGCATTTCATCACACAGTGAGAAAATGTTCACGTGTCTTTGCCCAGGCTGCAGAAGATCATCAATGATGAGGAGAAGCAGGACGGAGTCAGCTCAAAGTGCTGCAGGAAGACTATTCTACGTCTGGTGGACAGTCTGTCCAGAGAAGGCTTACTGAAGGTTTACAAGACCACTGTCATACAGGATGGGATCACCAAGAACGTAAATGACACACTTTTTTAAACCTGTAGTCATTTGGAAGTTGTTCTTTCACAATTATTTCAAAATACTGGTGTAAAAATGTTCTAAAGGGACCAGAGTGGTGTACTTAAGGTTACCACTAGGTGTTGCACTTGGCAGCTGCTCACAAACGTGTAAAAATAAAAATAAGATAAGACTAGAAAAAACTTGACTTTAGTTTGTTGTTGAGAACCAACCTCCACCACCTCTCTACACCCGTTGTTCTTCTTCTTGCAGCTTGAGATGGTCGTTCATCCGTCTGTTCAGCCCAACGATGACATAGTGAGTCGAGTCATTGAACAGGTCCGCTTCAAAATCTCCAGCTCTTACACAGCTATACGGTGAGTCCAAAACAAATGCCTTAAAATACTGAAGAACAGAGTTTCTCAGATATTCTCTGCTCATCAACTGTTCGACTCCTTAGACTTCATTTAGTCAGTTTATCATTGTAAACACTCCTGATTTGAATTAAACTGTACTTCAGAAAACTTCTTGCTTCTCATTCTGTCACTCTTGTCCTTCAGTCTGCAGCACGCCGAAGAGAAAGCCAGAGATCAAGCTAAATGGTCTGAGGAGATGACCGGCTGCTCTTCTAAAGCCCTAAAGAAAAAAGAGGACAGCAAAGCCGACGAGTTCAAGCCCACAACAGGTTCTGTTTCACTGCATATTAGAAAAGCAGCAAAATGGGAGATAAATGAAGATCATTTTGAAATAATATTGTTAGATCCTGCCCTGTTTGCTGCTGTATTCAAGTCTCTTTGATAACTACATTGAAAAACCTCAAGATCAGATTTTTTGTTCCCTATTCATTGTTTATGTTCTTTGTCTTCTATCTGTTTTGATAGTTCGAGGTTTGGGGAAGTCCTTTGGCTTCCAGCCCAAGATGCACCGTCTGCGCCTTGTTCATAACTTCCTCTGGTACCTGATATACGGACACCCGCTCAGACACAACTCCACCGACTCCCACCCGACAAGCCAGACACCGGTAGACCTGCAGAGGTCTGATCCTGACCCCAAACAGCCAGAAAACCCTGAGAAACAGGATCTGAAAGACTGTGTGGAGCCACAAACTGCAGACGCTGCTTCGGCTAGCTTGGATCTGACGTCATCAGGCGATGAAGAGGAGGAGCTGAAGGATAAAGCTACAACGGGTCACTCTCAGTCAGATTTGAAGGGTGAGAGAGTTTATGTTTGTTTGGTTTCTTTCCAAATCAGTGCATCATTTCTCATTTATAGTGATTATAGGTTAACATATACTAAATGTTTTAATTATTGGGAGGAAATTGCTTTAATGGTAGGTTTGGCAGAAAATTCCCAAACTATCCACCTTGATTTTTCTATAATCTGCCTGTCTCCAGTGTATGTTGATGAAGAGTCATGGAAGAGGTTTGTTCCTCCTGTTCGTGTGCACAAGGAGTTTGGCAGCGGCTGGGCGATGGTGGGAGACCTGCTTCTCTGCCTTCCTCTCTCCATCTTCATTCAGGTCATACAGATCAATTATAAGGTGAGAAAAGTTTGAAACTGAACGTAAATTCCATTTTGCCTCATAAATTGTACTTGTGGACATTTTTAAGTTATTGTCGATTCCCTGTTTCTTTAAGTACAGAAAGCAACACATAAGGAAAATAGACCCATTCAGTACATAAAAACACATGTGATTTTTGTCTCCAGGTGGAAGGTCTGGAGGATTATCTCAACAACCCTGTGAAGCAACATTATCTTATCCGAGCGCTGCCCGCCAGAATGAAGAGACAGCTGCTTTATAAACGGTGACTTTCTGTCTCTCTCTCTCTCTTTAACATGATAAGTGTGTTTTATACATATTAAGTATTTATGGGTTCTCTTATTGTAGGAAATACATCTTCTCATTTCACGAGAACCTGCAGAAGTTGGTCTACATGGGTCTGTTGCAGTTTGGTCCTGTGGAGAAGTTCAAGGAGAAAGACCAGGTACAATAATAGAAAATATCATTATGTGATTGCTGCTTTGATGTGTCCTTAAAACACAAAATTGTATGTTTTAAAGCGAGAAGAAGACAATTGTAATACCAGATTTTTTTTTTCTCTTGGAGTTAATTTAGTGAATGCAAAATGTGCTAACATTTTAAGTATTTACAGCGCATGTTTTTTCTCCTCTTATTACAGCATGTAGAGCAACTATAGAAAAATACAAGTAACCTAGTTTAGAAAAGTGTCAAATATTTTAAAACAAATGATATTAAAGCATTACTCCAAACAATAAAACATGATAAACCCAAATGTATTTAAATATGTATCAAATGTTTGTTAAAAAAGTCAAATAATTGTTTACATATTTTGTTTGCGTTTCAATCATTATTGTGAAGCATCGTTTGCAGAGATAACAAAACATGGTATTGACTACTTCTTTTCTATAAGAATATATAAATAAACATAATGTCGAAGGACACAGGAGGAACGCACTCTTCCATAAAATAAAAATTGCAAATATATATATTTTTTAAAAATGAAATGAAAGGTTACAATAAAAAAATCCACCAATTAATTAAAGAAAATTATATATATATATATTTTTTTTTAAAGATATTTTTTGGCCATTTTTCAAGGCTTTATTGATAGTGAGACAGATAGAAAGGGGGTGACAGAGGGGAGGACATGCGGCAAAGGGAGCTCAGGCCGGATTCGAACCCGGCTCCGCCGCAGCGAGGACTCTGCACATGGGGCGCCTGTGTAACCCACTACGCTACAGACCACCCCGAAATTTATATTTTTAATGTTTTTGTTTTTAGTTTTGTAAGAAAAGAAAATATTTTCACTCCTAGAAAAACAAAAGGAACTATTAATCCAAGCAACTGATATAACTCAAAGAATATATACAGTCATGGAAATAATTATTAGTAAGGCCGGGACTCGATTAAAAAAAATGAATCTAATTAATTAGAGGCTTTGTAATTCACATTTTAATCACATATAAATATTTGACCTGAGAACAGTGAGAAGTAATTTTTTTCACATGGATTTTTAGTATACAATAAGTATTTAGTATACATAAGCTTAAGCAACAAAAATATTGTTTATTTTTGTTCAAGTCCAACAGACCAGTGCAATTTTTGCCATCAAGTGTAGCAATAGCATATTTAGAAATATAGTACATTTCAGAAATTCAGGTAGCCTTTAGGTAGGTAGACCTTCTGTAAACTATAGTTCTTTGGTTTTAGGGTCATAGTTTGCACACAACCATGCTCTTATCGACGCTTCCATCTGTTGGTTTTTTGTAACAAAATGTCCCATCATCCACGGGGCCAACCAAAGCGTCTTATCAGCTTCTTCATTCATGTTCACTGTGGTTTGTTGTTGTCTGAACTCATGAACGCTAGTTGGTGCTCCAGTATAATCGGTCCGCCTAAAACTCATCCAGTGAGAAACGTTCCGCGGTGCAAAAATAAGTGTGATTAAAATGCGTCAATTTTTTTAACAAGTTAATTTTTGTGTAATTAATTAATCTTAATTAATGCTTTAAAGTCCCGGCCCTAATTTTTAGATATATATTTTTGTGAGGCTCACTAAATGCTTATGGCTGTCATCTTTTTTTTTCTCTATATCTGCACTGATCCAGGTGTTTCTGTACCTGATGCGCAATGCCACCATTGTTGACACCACCAACACTGAGCCTCACTACTGGCTGGTCACAGCGCCTCCTGACAAACCGTTCGAGAGGCGCCAGTACACGTTAAACACCGCTGAAGACGTAGAAAACTACTGGTTCGACCTGATGTGTGTCTGCCTCAATACACCACTGGGTACACACACACACACACACACACACACACACACACACAAAATCGGTCACAGCTCTGGCAGTCATATGGAAAAGTATATTTTTAATTTATTTAAAATGTGCCTGCTTTGTTTGCATTTTTTAGGGGTAATCCGCAGTAAGAGAAATGTCACAGACGAAGAAACGGCTCCTTCCTTTGTGCATGAGCGCAGCGTGTTCGTAGGATTGGCATACCTGCTGAAGTAAGTGGAGAATCATTTCTCTGTCAGGCAAAGCAAGGTTATTAATATTGCAAATTTACAACAACAAGGCAACTCAAAATGCTTTACTTCGGATGGAAAGACACAAAAATAACCATAAGGAACAACAATGGGCATGCATGCCACAACACTTGTTTGCATGTGGATGAGAGGCCCAAACGTAAAGGAAAACATCTTATTTCAAAACATCTGTATACAGTTAGAAGGTTCCTAAGTTGTAGCTGTTCATGGAAGTGTTAAGTCATGACAAGATAAAGAATCAGCAGCAACATGAATACATTTTCTTTACTGTGCCTGTTCTTGTTCTTTTGTCTCATGTTTAATAAGATAATGAACTCAAAGTTAAAGCTCTTACAAAAACAGGTTAGAGAAGTATAAACATAGATCATCACCAGTGTGTTGAAGGACCACTGATGTATATGTGTATCTACACACACACACACACACACACACACACACACAGGGGCAGTCGAGAAGTAGCTGACAACGGGTCGATACCAGGAGACGGTAAAGGAGCAGGAGGGCTGGACTCTGAGTTCTTTGGTCATCTGAAACGCAACTGGTTGTGGACCAATCACCTTCTCTCTGTCAAAACGGTACGTAGCAGTACGTTAATGAATGTGTACAGAGAATATTTAATGTGGCCTTATGTTTGTGCTCATGTTTGTTTTGTTGTTTTAGACGCCAAGTGGTTTAGAGGCGAAGGAGAACAAAATCAGACTGAAGAGCCTGCTGAGTAAAAATGCTCTCAGGATTGCACTTAAAGCTGGTGAGTCGCTGCTCTTGTCTTTACTTTTAACCATTTATTAACACAATAACCTTTTAAACTTCACGTTCACTGTCAATGAAATACTTTTTATCCGTCTGTCTGTGTGTAACAGGAGGAAGCACGACACCTCGTTATGTGACTACCAAGCTGCCACAAATAGCAGAAAGTGTTGAGGTATGAGTTCAATTCATTTATTGCTGTTTTATTATCTTTATATGCACATAGTTGCCAGTTTATTAGGTACCTCTAGCTCAAGGTAAACCAGTCTAATACAACAGTCCTGTAATAAATCCTTCATGATGGTTGTAATAAATTGTTTCATAGAGAGGTGTTGATTTAACTGTGATCATTTTGGAGGATGTAGTTTATGGGGCTGAATTAGAGGTGTGAGAGCAAAGAGTTGGAAAAAGTTCTTGTGTGTTTGTAACCAGGTGTCTATTGAGCCTGCGTCCAGAAACCAGCAAGTGGTCGGAGGAAAGAAACAGAAGAGGAAAAGAAGCAAAAAGGAGGTGGTCAAGGCCCCACGCAAGAAGAAGAAAGGTAGTGTGAGCTTAAAGAAATCGTGTGTATGTCAGTTGGATTTAAGACTGAAAACAGCTGACAGATTGTTTTTTTTTCCTTAAAGAGCCAAAGAAACGCACCCCGGCCCACGACGAGGCGGACCACCGAGCTTTGAAAAGGATGACCAGACAGAGAGTCCTCTGGTCTCTACAGGAGGACTCTCTGATGATGCTCTGCAGCGTGGCCGCACACCTACTCAACAGCAAGGTACACACACACACACACACACACAAATACATGAAGTGCTGTTGTCTAAATTGATGGTCTCCCTCTTTACTCGTTATGGCCAATTAAAGCTGAGTGAATTTATTTTGTTTCATTTCAGTCATTTTCAGAGGTCAAATTTAGCGCCTGACCAAATTGGGATTTTTGTGGCCGACACTGATTTAAGGGGGAAGAATTCCCTCATATGGAAGCTGATGTAGTGAATTTTAGAGCTTTTTTTGTGGATGCACTGAATTTTCAATTTTTTATTCTGCAAAGGTACTATAAAATATAGTTATAAATATAAATAATAATGACGAATAATAAATAAATTAATATAAATAAAGAATATTTAAAATGATTGTACACTATTAAAAAGTATAACATTGTCAAATAATTCTAGAAATAAAACCTGAGAAAATGAAGTAAAAATTAAATAAATAGCTTAATAAACATCAGTCGCTGACTATTTAAATAATTAGAAAAAAACAAACAGCATTATTTATGTTTAATTTAATTTTCTTTCTATTTGTTTATTTATTTATGTTTCGCTTAATTTACATACATGTATGTATGTATATATATCTGTATGTGTATATATACATATATACACATATATATGTATATATACACATATACACATATATATGTATATATACACATATATATATATATATATATATATATATATTTGTGTGTGTGTGTGTGTGTGTGTGTATATGTATGTATATATATATATGGAATGAGAGCTTGCTCTCAATTGGCCCTCCCTGAATAAATAAAGGTGAAATGAAAAATGAATATATATATATATATACATTAATTTAACTAATAATGGACTTTATTTATAATTATTTTTTTCATTTGTTTTGAAGGGCCTCTGTAGCCAAAAACGTCAGAAACCACTGATTAAAAAAATAAAACCATGTATCTCAAAGTCTTGTTTTCAGCATTGTGATGATGCATTTTGCAGCAAATACTGTGGGTTTAACATGAAAAAACAACAATGTCTAAATAATGTGAAAGTGTTCATAGTCATATTTTCAAAACTAAACATTATTACAGATTATTTGAATGTACAAAAATGACAGCATTTTAATGAACATAAACAAAACAAAAATAATATTCCCTTGTCTTGCGTCATAAACACTTTTGTTTGTTTGGATGAAAACATTAGAGCGTATTGTTTGTGTGTTTCAGTTAAAAAGGCCGTTCGTGCCGTACTGCGTGGTGAGAGACCTGCTGCACGCAGAGTTTGAGATATCGATGGATAAAACATCGGTCGCTGTCGGGCGTCGCACGCGATACATCCTCAAAAATCCTCAGACGCTTCTGAACTACAGGTGAGTACACATGATGACACATTTCTGAAACACAAAGCTGCAGTATTTGACTCATCAGCTGTGTGCTGCAGGATCTGTCTGGCCGAGGTGTACCAGGACAAACCTCTGATGAAGCTGCTGGAGGCGAAGAAACCTGCAGATCCAAACAGTCCAGAGGTGTGTTGTTGTTGTTGTTTTTTTGTTGATGTTGTCTGAAAAGTTTCTAATCTCTTCTGTAACATTTCTGCCTGTGTGGTTTCAGGATTGTGGTAAATCGTTCTCCCAGTATGTCCGGCTGCTCAGACAGAAGTTCAGCTCTGTTCTTCTGAGCGGTCACGATTTGATCATGCCTGACACAAAGCAGCAGCTCTTCTCACGGTAAGAAGACAGGAGGAGGTTGACATGTTGACTTTAAACCAGCCGTGAGTGTAGTTTGATATATAACGCTGCATTTGTGTGTTACAGATTTAAGGTCTCTGCAATAGAAAATGCAAACCGGGTGTCTTGGAAAGACACTCTCAACTGGTGAGGATTCAGTTAGATTTTGTTGTGCTGAATAAATTTGACTTGTTATGGTCGCTGTTTTTTTAAGTTTTGTGTTTGTTTGTCCATTGCAGCACAGACGACATTCATGCCATAGTGTTGCATAACTTGATCCAGAGCACTCTGGCCATGACCAACAGTCAGATGAAGTCATCCAGATCCTTTCAGGTATGGCCATCTTTAAGCTACTTCCTCTTGGTCATTGGGTCAATTTATGTTGCACCTTTCATGAGAAGAATGTCACAAAGTGTTTCACAACGGCAGATGTACAAGTGTAATAACTCTGCAAAATAGAAATTAATAAAAATGAAACAGGAGGGACTAAAGATGTTGCCATTTGTCCCCCTTTCCACTCCCCTTTTGACAACGGCTGCTTACTAAACTTTAATACTTTTCAGCATTTGTTAAAATTATTATTATTATTATTAAATGACCCCTTTCAATACCTAACAAGTACATCTAATCAGTGTCATTAAGCACGTTGCAAGCGTGTACAAAAAGGTACAATGTACATTTTGGGATGATATCCAGTCTAGAGGTGGCGGAAAAAAACGACAGCATAGTATTGCGATATTTTCGGTATTATAATATTATATCTATTCATGTTACCGGCAAGTATCGATATTTAGCGTTCCGACGGACCACGGGCCGTCATTATTTTCACCATTTTTGTTTTTTGTCAGGAGATTGTAGTGGGAATATACTGGAGATACTGGTATCATATGAAAGTAGAAGATCTAAGGAATCTAAAGGCACCATGTGTGTCAGGATGTTGTTGAAATAATGCTGCAAAGTTTGGCTTTTTTATGTTTCATTCAAAAACATTCAGAGCAGTGAAGCTTAAAGTTGAGGAAAGTTTGATAAAATGCTGCAGTTGTTGTTGTCCATACATGTTTGATATCAGTTCAGTTCAGTTTGACTGAACACTTTGTTGGTTTGACTCTCATTGTGGAAAATAAAAAGACTGAAGTGAGATGTATAGACTGAGAATTTTCTCTTATTTGACAAAACAATTCTTGATTGAATTTCATTTTGTGGACACAAAATGCAGTTAAAGAGTTAAATCGCAATATACTGTATCGCAATACTCACCATAACGCAAAATGCTTAAAATCGTCTTAATATTGTATCGTGACTCAACTATTGGGATAAAATCGTGTCGTGGGGCCTCTGCTGATTCACACCTCTAGTTAGGAAGCTAGTAAACATGCAGCGGGCTTGTACAAAATGGTACAATATACATTTTTGGATGATACCCAGACCTACTTTTAGCTGCTCGCAGATACAAACTACAAACTCCTGATTATCCATCTTCTTCCTCAGACCTTCCACATGTACAGTAAGTATAACCAGGAGCTGCTCTGCCAAGTGTTCATACAGTGCAGGAAGAGAGGTCTGGTCAACCGCCGGCGTGTCAATCAGCCGTTTGGGCCGAAGAAGAACCGAGCGCTGCCCATCCTGCCCATGTCCTACCAACTGTCCCAGTCCTACTACAGGTGCGGTTTTTACTTTCATTTGTGCAGAAAACGTTGTCCCCCAGCATTCAAAAGTCTTTGCTCCATTGCAGATTAATTTCACAAGCCTCAAAACTGCAACAACTTCTCTGTAACTGCGTTTTTTCTAGTAGCAACATTAAGGTATAGATAGATAGGACTTTATGTCAATAATGTTTCAATGTTCCGCCAACCTGTGGGCCCACCCCCCGCAGAGTAGGGCATAGGGGTCGGGTGCAGTGGGAGTCGGGCAGCAGGCGAAGGCGGGTACCTGGGCGTGCTGACCCCCGGCTCCAGCGGCTAGCTCTGGGGACGTGGAACGTCACCTCGCTGGCGGGGAAGGAGCCCGAGCTTGTGCGGGAGGTGGAGCGTTACCAGCTAGAAATAGTTGGGCTCCCCTCCACACATAGCGTGGGCTCTGGAACCAAACTCCTGGAGAGAGGCTGGACTCTCTCCTTTTCCGGAGTTGCCCAGGGTGAGAGGCGCCGGGCGGGTGTGGGGATACTCACAAGCCCCCGGCTGAGCGTCGCTGTGTTGGAGTTCTCCCCGAGGAACGAGAGGGTCGCCTCCTTGCGGCTGCAAGTCGCGAGGAGAAGGTCTCTGACTGTTGTTTGTGCCTATGCACCGAACAGCAGTTCGGAGTACCCGGCCTTCTTGGAGTCTCTGGGTGGTGTCCTGGAAGGGGTACCGCCTGGAGACTCTATAGTTCTTCTGGGAGACTTCAACGCTCACGTGGGCAACGCTGATGGTACCTGGAGGGGGGTGATTGGGAGGAACGGCCTGCCCGATCTGAACCCGAGTGGTGTTTTGTTATTGGACTTCTGTGCTAGTCATGGATTGTCCATAACAAACACCATGTTCGAACATCGAGTTGCTCATAAGTGTACCTGGTACCAGAGCACTCTAGGCCAAAGATCGATGATCGATTTCATTATCGTATCATCAGATCTGTGGCCGCATGTTCTGGACACTCAGGTGAAGAGAGGAGCAGAGCTGTCAACTGATCACCACCTGGTGGTGAGTTGGATCAGGTGGCGGGGGAGGATGCTGGACAGACCTGGCAAACCCAAACGTGTAGTGAGGGTGAACTGGGAACGTCTAGCGGAGGCCCCTGTCTGCAGGGTCTTCAACTCACACCTCCGGAAGAATTTCTCCAACATCCCGGGTGAGGTTGGGGACATGGAGTCCGAATGGGCCATGTTCAAAGCCTCAATTGTTGATGCGGCTGGTAGGAGCTGTGGCCTGAAGGCCGTCGGTGCTTGTCGTGGCGGCAACCCAAGAACCCGCTGGTGGACACCAGCGGTGAGGGAGGCCGTCAAGCTGAAGAAGGAGGCCTTTCGGTCTTGGCTGGCCGAGGGGTCTCTGGAATCAGCAGACAGGTACCGTTCGGCCAGAAGGGCTGCAGCTGCGGCAGTCGCTGAAGCAAAAACTCGGGTATGGGAGGAATTCGGGGAGGCCATGGAGGAGGACTTTCAGTCGGCCTCAAAGAGGTTCTGGAAAACCATCGGGCGTCTCAGGAAGGGAAAGCAGGGCTTGGCCCAAGCTGTGCTCAGCGGGGGCGGAGACCTGCTGACCCGACCTGTGGATGTCGTCAGACGGTGGAAAGAACACTTTGAGGAACTCCTTAATCCAGCCAACACGTCCTCTGTAGAGGAGGCAGAGTCTGAAGACTCAGGGGAAGACTCACCAGTATCCCTGGCAGAGGTCGCCGAGGTAGTCAAAAAGCTACCCGGCGGCAAGGCGCCAGGGTTGGATGAGATTCGCCCTGAGATGCTGAAGGCTCTGGACACTGTTGGGCTGTCATGGTTGACACGCCTCTTCGGTGTCGCGTGGAGGTCTGGGACAGTGCCAGTGGAGTGGCAGACCGGGGTGGTGGTTCCCATTTTTAAAAAGGGGGACCGGAATCACACTTCTCAGCCTCCCCGGAAAAGTCTACTCCAGGGTGCTGGAAAGGAGGCTCCGGCCGATTGTCGAACCTCGGATTCAGGAGGAACAATGCGGCTTCCGTCCTGGCCGTGGAACAACGGACCAGCTCTTTACCCTTGCGAGACTTCTGGAGGGGTCATGGGAGTTTGCCCATCCAGTCTACATGTGTTTTGTGGACTTGGAGAAGGCCTACGACCATGTCCCTCGGGGAGTCTTGTGGGGGGTACTGCGGGAATATGGGGCACCGGGCTCGTTGCTACGAGCTATCCGGTCCCTATATAACCAAAGTGAGAGCTGTGTCCGCATACTCGGCACAACGTCAAACACGTTCCCAGTGGGTGTTGGCCTCCACCAGGGTTGCCCCTTGTCTCCGATTCTGTTTGTGGTTTTCATGGACAGGATCTCAAGGCGCAGCCGGGGGGAGGAAGGGATTCGGTTTGGTGACCTAAGAATTGCATCTCTGCTTTTTGCAGATGATGTGGTTCTTTTGGCTTCATCAAGCCGGGACCTCCAGCACTCGTTGGGGTGGTTTGCAGCCGAGTGCGAAGCGGTTGGGATGAGAGTTAGCACCTCCAAGTCTGAGGCCATGGTTCTCTGCCGGAAAACGGTGGACTGCCCCCTCTGGGTGGGGAGAGAGGTACTGCCTCAAGCGAAGGAGTTCAAGTATCTCGGGGTCTTGTTCACGAGTGAGGGTAGAACGGAGCGTGAGATGGACAGGCGGTTTGGTGCAGCATCAGCAGTGATGCGGGCGTTGTACTGGACCGTCGTGGTGAAGAAGGAGCTGAGATGTTTACTTCCTAACGTTGATTAAACAGCCTCCTCATGACCGTGTTTGGTCTTTTAAAGATTATGGAAATACAGCATGAGTTCTTTTAAATAACTTTTAATAATAATAATAATAATAATGATAATACATTGCATTTATACAGCATTTTTTTAAACACTCAAGGCACTTGATTTACTTGCCTATGTTTATGTTGGATATTTTTATATTATATATTTTTATTTTATTTACTGTTTCACTGCTTTTTGGAGTCAGTTTTTAATCTCGTTGTACATGCGTATAGTGACAATAAAGGCATTCTATTCTACTGATGTTTGTGAGTTAACCCTTGTGTTGTCTTAGGGGTCAAAATTGACCCGCCACTAGAAAACGCCCTTAATGATCTTTTTTCAACTTGAAATTCGATGAGATTTCCTAGAAAGAATTATCCTAAAATCCCCCAGCATGAGAAAAAGTAAAACATTGCCTTTGTTCATATTCCCAAAGAAAGCTGTGCACCAACAGGGTACAAATCTGGTTTTAGGGGTCATTTTTGACCCAGCAGCTATAAAATCATTTTCATACCATAAAAACCATGCTACTTGCTAAAAAATATGCTTACACCTATGCAGTATCTTTAGTAATGATTTTAAAAATTCCTACTTTAGTAGTAAACTTAGTGGTAAATCAATTATGACAGGTGTGTTGTAATAAAAACAAGTTGATTCTACTGATTAAATCCAGTTTTTCTGCACTCTAAGAGGGAAAACCTCAATATTCACAAAGTTTGTGATGAATGACTTGTTGTTTCTTCATGCAAAATAGATTTGGGTCAATCAAGTTGCTTTATTTAAGGGGTTTAGTGAAGGTGGGTCACTTTTGACCCTTAGGACAAGTGTTGTATACAGAAAGTAAAAATAACTCTTGTGAATATTTGTTGAAAAAAAAAACAATTCTTAGTATTTGAATCATTTCCACACTATCTTAATTACACTATTGTTTGATTCTAAAGTTTGTTTTATCCTCTTCTCCCCCTCTCTTTCTGACAGGTGTTTTTCGTGGCGTTTTCCTCACTCGCTGTGCACCGATGCCTTCCGCTTCCTGCGGGGTCTGATTGATAATGGGGCGAGTGATGATAGACCCCTCACTTTGTTCTACCACGAAACGGAGAACAGGTCAGAGAACGGCGATGAAGAGTCGGTGAAAAAAACTGGGTCAGAGAAGAAAAAGAAACAAAGTGCAAAGACGGAAGATGGAGGGAAAATGGCTAGCGAAGCAGAGGTACAAGCAGAGCAGGCAAACGGCGACTCCACAAAGGGAGCAGAGGACGACCAGAGTAAAACGGGAGGAGAAGAGAAGTTGATGGAGGAGAACAAGGAGAAAACGGAGGCGGCAAGTAAAGCAGATGAACAGAAAACCCAAGAGGATTCCCTGGCAAGTGGTCCTGGTGAAGATCCATCCAGCAGAGAGGAGACGAGAGAAGAAGATGTGTCGGACATGCTGCGCTTCCCTCTGGACTCTCCAGGTGGATCCTGTGTGGTCGCTCTCAGCCTGATGTCTCTGGGACTGCTCAGTGTGTACACCTCCATCCCCAAACAGATGGTGGTGGTGGACAGCAACCTGGTGGACAATGATGTCGTCAAGAGGTGAGAGATAATCAGTGTGCAGGTGTTGTATCCATAGTCTGATAGGTGTGTATTAGTATACAGGAGTCGCAGTTTGATGCAAGCTTGGTACAGCGGGAAGAAAACAAATGCATATGGTTCTTTTAAGGAGTATTACAAGTGTCAAAGATGGACAAAAACCTCTTGCTAGGGACTGAAGTAGCCTTCGGTTAGCAATTTAAAATCCGGGGTAGCACAAAGTCTTGACAGTTAGAAAAGGCATAAATTAACTGTTGTGTGTTCCAGGTTAAGAATGTGCTTGTATTTGATTGTAGTCCTTGGAAAAATGCTCGATTTTCATTGCAATCATGTTTCATTTACAAAATCACTTAAAATGAAACCATCATTGTGCGAATTAAACCATGGCTTTTGGGGGAGCTCACTTTTTTTTGT